>NC_046291.1:40227142-41487857 GCF_004115265.2 Rhinolophus ferrumequinum | reverse complement strand
GGTTGCCAGAGCAGAGGGTGGAGATTGGTGGTGAAAAAGGTGAAGGGGAATATAGTTTAAAAAATTGTGATAAGTTTGTACAGTGATAGATGATTACTAGAATTAGTGGGTGATCACATTATAAGGTATTAAAATGTTGAATCACTATATTGTACACCTAAAACTATTATAACTAATATAATACTGTATACCATACATTAAAAAAAGAGCTTTCTTTGGGAAAAAAATTTTAAATAAAGTATTTTTTAAATGTTTTGAAATTATTGCAATACAACTTAACACCAGAGAATACCAGGGGAGCATCTTATATTTTCAACACAGCTCATTGAGGAATAAAAATTTTTCAAATAGACGGTACTTAGAGACCTATTAGTTTACCTCCACCATTTTTTCAGGTGAAATTGAAGCTCATACGGCTAAGAAACATGTCAAAGTTCAAGACTACTTATGACAGAGCCACTCTGTTTCTAATTTCACTATTGTTTTAACAACCAATACTGGTCAACTACACAAGATCAGAAATGGTTAGGTTTGTGATTTTTAACACTAGTAAAGAACAAGTGGTTATATGAAGAAGAGAAAACAGCAGCAGGAGAATTGGAGGGAGAAAAATATCATGTTTTCTTTTTTTCCAAACAGTGAAATTGTTATAAGAGATTTGCTTACATTCATCGTTAACTTTTCTGTGAAAATTCTGTGATTAGAGTGGGCCAACTTTTCTTCTGTTAATGAGCCAATGTGCAAGCATTACCTCCAGTTAATCGATCTTAACAAGTAAAACAGTTTTTCAACTTGGGTTTTGATATGTGAAAATAACTCAGTTTTAGACCTGATCCTAGCAGATCTTACTTAACAACCTATAATTTAAAAAATAGTAAGCTAGGAGTCACTCACCTCCTGGCCTCACTATACTAGAACACACAATTCCAGTACCAAAGCAAAGCAAATTATTTTCTATTGCTTAAAGGGCAAATTGAAGACACGACAATTTATGGAAAGACGTATTAGTGAATAGGTGAATACTGATTTTAAAAGAGAAACTCTTTTAAAATTGTATTGTTCTAAATTGTCTTCAAAAATTAATATACAATTTAGAAGTAATCTTTACACATACTATTGCACAGAAAAAATACTGGTAAATCATGAGTTAGGATTATCATCATTTTGAATAAGTTCCAATATTTTATGTTTATCTGTGACTTATCTATAGTCAGCCCTGTTCCTTTGTAAACTAAGGGTGGCTTGCAAAAGTACATAAAATATAGCAAGATAGCAGAACTTTAAAGTTTTTAAGAAAAATGAGGCAAAAGTAAAATTAGCTCAGAAATGTCTGAAGAAACCAATATGAGGGAAATAAGAAAGAGTCTAAGTGTGTTAATGTTTTTATTCATTGTAGCTGAAAATTTGTAGTTCTCCTAATGTTGAAAAAAAGATAGTTTAAAAATGCATGACTCAATCTCTTAAATTTTTAGAATTTTTAAATTCTAGAAGGATATTCCAAGGCTTAATATGTCCTTGTGATTAAAAACAAATAATTAGTCTGAAGTTAAGAAATCACATCAGTTATAGGTTTTTTTGTTAATCCATGTTAGATGTTATACTTTAATTAATAATTGCATGTAGAATATTATCTCTTCTGCTCCAATATTATTTTTACCTAGCTCTCTATCTGTATATACACAGAGATATCTTTTTAATCATTTAACTTTTCTATCATTGATTTAATAGGTAATAGATTCATATGGTTTGAAATTGAAAAGGTATGAAAGAGTATCCAGTAAGAAGTCTTCCTCCACCTTCTGCTCTCTAGCCACCCAGTTCCCCTCCCTGGAAAGCAACCAATATTATAAATTCTTGTTTATACATCCAGGGGTGTTTTATGCTTATCTAAGCAAATTTTTTTCTTTCTTTCTTTTTTTATTGTTTTTTTACAGTTTACTCACTGTTCTGCACTTTCCTGTCTTATTTACCTATATAATAAAGATTGTTCCATGTCGGTACATAAAGAGTTTGATTACTGAAGATTGTCTGAAAGATGGGAGGCAATTCTTCCATTGGTATTAGCAGGAGCGTAACAGTGAGAAAGTTAAAAGACCTTATTATTCTTTCTACTCTTTTAACTTTCTCACTCTTATGCTCCTGCTAATACCAATGGAAGAATTGCCTCCCATCTTTCAGACAATCTTCAGTAATCAAACTGGTAAGGAGTTATAAACTACCCTCATTTTTTCAGGGATCTCTACTAAGGTACCCACTGAAGTTCTGAAGGGCGGGCACTCTAGGGCCATTTGAACCAACCTAGTGAGAATGATTAAATTTTCAAGGCAATCCTCATCAAGCACAAACCAACATTCTGAAATGCATTTAATCAGCTTCTTCCCCTGCTGCTAGAGAAGATACCAGGTCTGGGTTTGAATCCTAGTACTGACACTTACTAAATATGTGGCACAGGACATTTACTTGTGCACACGACTTTACTTCAATGTATCTCATTTCCTCTCCTGTAAAATGGGATATGTTCTGAAGTTGTGAGGATTAAATGAGAAAACTGAAATTTTCTAGCACAATATCTTTCCCTAACAGGCAGGAATTCAATAAATCTTTCCAGGCCTGACTTTCCTGCCTTACATTCTCCGTTCTTTCCTTTCTTCCTTAAATACTATCCTTGCATTTTTCTTTAGTTCCCCTGTGTTCTACTGCTTCCCTTTTGTTCTTTCTCCCTCCCCCTCTTTGTCTACTCCCAGACCATCACACAGTCTTCACATCACATTATTTTCCTGGCAAGTTCTAATCCAGAGTTCCTGGGGACCTGACCATCTGTTACAAACTCCTCCTAACAATTTTCCCAGGAAGAATTGGAACTCCAATGGAAATACAAAGCCTGAAGTCTAGACTTGATATTCCATAGGCCCAGAAGTGAGTAACTACATTAGGCACCATAAATCACATTTATCTGTGCAGAGTTGAAGGGAAAGCTAATATTGCCTTGATTTTATTCAAGAGCTAACAAAGGAAAAATAAAATCTGTGAAATCTTGGTTGACAAAAAATTAATATTAAATATGAGCTACGTGATTCATAAATATTAATCATATGAACAATAAATACGTGCACATAATTAATGACTAATGTGCCTATTTAAAATGAATTAATACCATTCGTACTCCCACATGGTTCAGAGTATGGTCTTCTGCCAAAATTTAAAACAATTACAAGAAATTTTAGTTAGAATGTGTGACTTCTATGTTACCTCTAACACTAGCTAACTTTGTCACCTCAAGTTAATACCATAACATACTTGGCCTTCGATCCTTTATTCATTAAAAGAGGAATTGGGGTATACAATCCCAATAGTCCTCCATGCCCATGAATTCAATAGAAAGTTCATCCTTGCTCCTTGTTTGTAAGAATAAGATAATGACAGTGTGTGCTACACAGCATTTCATTAAAGAATCATTGATCCACACAGCCCTTGCTTGTAACTATCAGGCATGTAATGATAGTTTAGTGCCTCTTCTTTTTTGAGAATAAACACATGATAGCACAAAACATCAACACCAATTACTCCCCTGGAAACCCTGCCTGCCTTCTTAGTGCTCATTATCCACACCCAAATGAAAAGCAATGGTATCTGTGAATAAACATCTCTTTGGTTTATTGCTAATTTCTATCAAAATATATATGATAAACACAAAAGAGAGGCAAGGTAGATAGCTATTTGATATTCAACCTTCTGTCAGATATTATTCACGCCAATTAACTAGAATGCTGAGGTGTTCCATTTATTTTAAAACACTCATCTTCTAGCGCAGTAGGTTTAGAATTTCAGGAAACAGCATTTGTGTTCTACTAAGCTCAGGGAAAATTGCATTTTTCCAAATCTCCCTAAGAAGTGTAATAACATTTTGCTTAAAGTAACCATTCACTTATTTGTTCAACATTTAATGATTATCTATGGCTGTGTCCAGAGCTAATGACACCTATATGAATAAGATAAATTCCTTGTCCTCTGTAAGCACATGGTTCAGTAGAAGAGGCAGATAAATATCCAGATCTTGACAATTGAATTTGTCTTGAAGACAAGATAGGGAAGTACATGCAAAATAGAGGAAACATTTCTGCAAAAAAAGTTTTAATATTGTACCCTGAAATATACAATACTTTAGGGACATAGATGAGACCAAAGAAGTAGGCACAATCTGACCGCCAGTGGCCTTGTAAGTCAAGATGAGAAGTTTGAGTTCTACCCTGATGGATATGGGAATCATATTTTCATTTCAGAAAAATGACTCTAAGAAGGACTTGCAGAGGAAAAAGATAGGATGCAAGTAATCATGTCAGAGGATATTATAATAATCTATGCAAAGAGGGCCTGAAATACAGCCCTTTCAGAAAAAAAAGAAAGGCATATAGGAAACAATTTCAGAGGTGACAATTGATCAGTAGCAGAAGGTAAGGCAGAAGGAAGCATCTAGAAAAATTCTAGGGTACTGGCTTGGAAAAGTCAGTTAATAGTGACACTATTTACTGGGTATTTAACAGAAAATCCACAAGAAAGGGATGAAGATAGCACACTAAGTTTTGGACATGTTGAGTTTCAAATATTTGTATAAAATCTAGGAGTGTACATTCAGCTTGTAGAAAAAAATGGGTATCAAACTAAAGAGGACAGATTCTGCTGAACATAAAAATTTGGGAACATCATTTTTCACATATTGGTTGAAATTGTGGACATTAAAGAGATCCTCTAGAAATAATATAAAATGATGAAGCCAAAGAGTGAGACTCCAAGAAAGGTCAATATGCAAGAAAGTTACAGCTAATGAAAGAGCAGAATATGATGAGGTCAAAGAGGAGTATGAGAAGACCCACAAAAAATAGGTGTTGCATAGGGGAGAGAGAAAGGAAGGACAGTGTAAAGAAAGAAACTGTGATTTACTGATCACCCATATGAAAAAAAAAACCAAGATTCCCAGAAAATTAACATTTTCATGCACTAGTCTAAAATGCGAAATGAGGATGGTATACTTCGCTTTGACAGTAGAGGACTAAAACCAATGAAGGCAGTGTTGGTTTGCTATCAACAAGAATTTAAATATGCACAAAGAAAAACAATTTGTCTATAAAGGGCCCCACAGAGAAAATGTGGTACATATTGAGCTCATATATAGGATCCACAAAAGAAATGAGAGGCTCGGGTCTGAGCAAAGTAGTCGTCCAGCCATTTCCATCATGGGTCATATGATATTGCCATGGTACCCTAGCCAAACAAATAAGCTACAACTGAGGAAAACAATCACCTACCTCTTCCCTCTCTGGCCACTAATGCATGTTACACACTACTGTCAGATTAGGTTTTTCTAAAGCTTGGGTCCCTTTATGTTCCCACCAAACTCAAAAGAATTTTATGGTTGTCTACTATCTCCATAAATCCAAATGTCAGAGCCAGGTATTCAAATCTATTCACAATATTTTCCTAAATTTATCATTTGTATCACATCCACAGATATTCAATTAAACTGAATTCATCTGAGCTCCATGCAGACGTAATGAATTTCCATTTCAATCCTCATTCCATTTTCACTATCTGGAACTCCCTTTTTTTCCCATGTCCTATTGTACTTCAAAGACTTTTTTTTTTTTTTTTAAAGATTTTATTGGGGAAGGGGAACAGGACTTTATTGGGGAACAGTGTGTACTTCCAGGACTTTTTTCCAAGTTAAGTTGTTTTTCTTTTAATCTTAGTTGTGGAGGGTGCCGTTCAGCTTCAAGTTGTTGTCCTTTCAGTCTTAGTTGAGGGCACAGCTCAGCTCCAGGTCCAATTGCCATTGCTAGTTGCTGGTTGCAGGGGGCACAGCCCACCATCCCTTGTGGGAGTCGAACCGGCAACCTTGTGGTAGAGAGGACGTGCTCCAACCAACTGAGCCATCCGGGAGCTCAGAGGCAGCTCAGCTCAAGGTGCCGTGTTCAATCTTAGTTGCAGAGGTGCTGCCCACCATCCCTTGCGGGACTCGAGGAATTGAACTGGCAACCTTGTGGTTGAGAGCCCACTGACCCATGTGGGAATCGAACTGGCAGCCTTCGCAGTTAGGAGCATGGAGCTCTAACCGCCTGAGCCATCAGGCCGCCCCCTCAAAGACTTTTGAAATATCACTTCCTCCTGGAAACTGTTCCTGATTCCCCATTTCTATGTCAATTCTCTGTCCTTTAAACAACAATTATTGGCTTTACATTCATTTTTGTATACCATGCAAAGAAAGATCCCTGAAGATATATGGCAGTTGCCTGCATCTGCAAGATGCAGGAGAGGGCTCAACAAAGAAATAATGGCTTCCGCCAGCTCTTCCACCTGGGAGAAAGCTGCCCCTCCAACCTTTGCCCTGAAGTAAGACAACTCAGTTCCTCCCCGTATGTCCCTGGCATATTTCGAGCTGTTGCCCCAGCTGGGGCTCAAGGCAAGCGATTCCATCAGTGATTATGGTTAATGGAAAATGTTGCTGTCCAAAGATATACTTCAACCACCATTGCTTCTCAGGGCCATATCTTAACAAAGGAAGAATTGCTGAGCTGCCCCAACGTGTAGGAGCTGGGGGCTGTGTTCTGGTCCTCAGAGAACTCACATTCTCCCTTAACTTATCAATGTAGCCTATAAACCCAGTCGTGTTTCAGGAGCTATGGCTGGGCAAAGACTCTGTGTCGCATGGATATGGGGAAGTCCTGAAGGCCAAACACAAAGAAAAGAGTTATGGAGCTACTGCTGAGATAGTGAACAGCAGATCAGTGCCTGAATTCTGCCGGCAGACCTCTATCAAACTGGGGTGCTGTCTCAATCTATTGGTCCATGGATGGTGTTCTAAGAATTGCTCTGTACTTACAAAGACCAAATGTACACACTATTATGGAAAAAAGAAAAGTAAAATAATTGGGAGGCCACCTGATGGGCATAGTAACTTAGTGTGTGCCCTGAAAAAGGCCAGTAAGAGGAGAAAGAAGCGGGAAAATGCTTTTGTTCATTAGAAAAAACGCTCCCCTGCATCTGTTAATAATACCCCAGCAGGCTCTCCTCAGGGAAGTGGGGGTGAAGATGAGGATGACCCAAATGAAGGAGACGACCAGTCCCCAAGTGAAAACAGTACAGCTGAGCAGCAGAATGAGCTACAGGAAGAGTTAGAAATGGCAGGGGAAAAGTCACGCTCCTCCCTTCCCACCCAAAGTGAGAGATCCACATTGCTGCCTCCAGACAGACAAAGAAGAAAAAGAAAGCTTCACTTTTTCATTTTCTGGTTATAAGAATAAACCTCCTTCACCAAAGGAAATAAGGATTGAAGTTGCTGAAAGTCTTCACCTGGACAGTAAGCCCCTAAAGTGGAGTGTGGCAGATGTGCGGGTCATCAGATCCCCTGACGGTATTCCATTAGCAAGAATATTCCTAGACCAGGAAATCGATGAGCAAGCCCTGCTGCTCCTTACCATTCCTACCGTTCAGGAGCGCAAGGACTTAAAATGGGGCCCTGCCACCAAACTCTGCCACCACAGGAAGAGGATCAAGGTTTCTTTTTATGAGCAGGAACTGAGGACAACTAAAGTCTAAAGTGGTCTGTGTCTTCAAAGCACAAAAGCAGCCAATCCTTCGCCTGCTCCACAAGTGGAGCTGAAACCGTCCTGAGGCTATGGTCCCTGCAGGTGCACTTCCAGGGAAGGAAGACCCACACCAACGAAGCAAAAACTGCACCAAAGTGGCTCTCCTGCCTGAGGAAATGTGGGCATCTCTTGTTCAGCAGATTACAGTTTTTAAAAAGCAAACGTTGTGAAGAAAGGACTCATGTAAGAGGAGTAAGTATTTCCAGTGACATGGCCAAAAAACAAAGAATAATTTAGGCTTCTGGAAAGCACCCTTTTGGTTCTTTGCTTTTTGTTCTGTTCCTTCCTACTGTAGATTGAACTTTGTTCTCTGCTTTCTCCTTCTTAGAAAGAGAGGACATAGCTCTAAGTCTGCACTAATTTGGGACTGTGCCTAAGGCACATCAGTGCTTCACTGTCACTGCATTTTTGAGCTTTTTAAATTAAAACAGTTCCTTTTGGGGATGAAAAAAAAAACTGATCGCTGAAGCCCATAACTCAACAGGTTTATGTAATAGAGAAGTTGAATGGATCCTCTCTTGTTAGGATAACATTCCTGGTTTTTAAATAAATTCATCCCAAGCACTTTTTTCATTACATGGTTCATATTTCATTTGATATTATGAAGAACAAAAATCAATTTTATATCCCATAAGCTTCTCTTGCATTAAGATGCCTTTAATTTATTATGAATAAAATGTCTTTTGTCAATTCAAAACTGCTACTTAACAAAAATACTTTGAATAACCATTTCCATACAATATCAATTAAATGCTTGAGGTAAATATAGTTAATTCATTAAAACCATAATCATTGACTTACCTGCTGTATACATATGTATGTATTATGGTGTCTTACAGTGAAACACAATGAAAATGCTGTGCCCTAAATGTTCAGTATTCAATAGTTTAATTAGCCATTACAAACTATGTTTCCACTCTGGTCTGAAGTATGCTGTCACTAATTAAAATTCACACTGATAATCTCTCCTTGAACCATTGTCTTACTACACATTTGATTAATTACTCTATAAAAGCACGCTTTCTACATAACTCTCAGCATCTGGCAGGAGTAAAATATATCTACTAATAGCTGTTTTACATTTAAATATTAAAGATCGAAAATAGATAAATTTTCAAAACAGTTCTTATTCCCATAAAATTTTCTTGGACCCTGGAACAATTTCTAACCCTGCAAAATATTATCTTTGTGAAAGCTTGCTTTCTTCACCGCATAGAAAGTTTTGGAAAGGTTTGCAATATGCTCGTTGCAGGCTATCCAAGTGAAGAGGTTGATAAGAAAGTTAGAGATGTGGGTGCGTAATTTGGAAGTGAAAGTGGATTAAGATTTAAATGTATGAATCACCCACAATGAAGGGATAATCGGAGTCATTGAAGCCATAAGATAGTGGGACAATTAGTACGGAAGAATATATAAAAACTGATGGGGAAAAAAATTTGTCTAATACAATTTGGAGGAGGGAAGAAGAGAGATAAAAGAACATATTAGAGAGGAGAAACAATGTAATAGAATGTCGTGGATGACAAGAGAGGAGAAAGTTTTAAGAGAATTAATTATAATTATGCAGTATTGATGACAAGGAAAGAGCAGTTTACTGGAGTGGTAGAGGTAGAATCTAGAGTGGTGTGGAGATAAAACTGAGTAGTTGGAATATAGATTACTTTTGCGGGGAAGAGAAGGGGCAAAAATGAAAATTAGAAAGAACATAGCTCAAAGATGTATTTAATATGAAAAAAGGTTCTAAATTTTCAGTTTGGTTGTTTTTGTTTACTTTCTAAGTTCTCTGTTTTTACTTGGTCTTGTTATTGTTGTTGGGCTGTTGTATATTTCTTTTTTGTTTTGATTAAGTTCTATGTACATCTGTAAGCTCCTCTTCTTTTCTCCTTAACTCACGTCAGTCCCTACTAGTTCCATTCCTAAATCTCTGAGACTCCTCTTGTTAAGGTTATTATATGCTCCATGCTACTAAATGTTAGAGATCACTTCTCTGTCTTTACTGTATTTGAAATTTCAGCTGCATTGAAAACACTTGATCCATTTGGTCTATAATACTGTTCAAGTCTGCTGTTTCCTTATTGATTTTCTGCCTGGATGATCTAATCCTTATTGAAAGTGGGGTATTGAAGTCTCCTTCTATTATTGTATTGCTATTGCTCCTCCAGATCTGTCAATGTTTGCTTTATATATTTAGGTGTTCTAATATTGGGTGCCTATGTATGTTTATAATTGTTACAGTTTTCCTGTGGAATTGCCCGTTTTATTAATATGTAATGAATGATCTTCTTTGTCTCTTGGGTCAGTTTTTGTCTCAAAATCTATTGACAAAATGAATGGAAAAAAATTATTTCCAAATCATATATCTGATAAAGGCTTAATATTCAAAATATATAAGAAACTCTTACAACTCAATAGCAAACAAACAAATAAGCAAATAAATAAGCAAATAAATAAATAAATAAATAAATAAATAAATAAATAAATAAATAACCAACCTGATTTGAAAATGGGCAAAGGACCTGAAAAGCCATTTCTCCAAAGACATACAAATGGCTAATAGGTACATAACACAGTGCTCAACACCACTCACTAATCATAGGGGAAATGCAAATCAAAACAACAATGAGATATCACCTCACCTGTTAGGGCAGCTGTCATCAATAAAAGAAACAAGTGTTGGTGAGGATGTAGAAAATAACAAACCCTCCTTCTTTTGTTGGTGAGAATGTCAATTAGTGCAGCCACTATTGAAAGAATATGGAGTTATCTCAAAAACTGAAAAATAGAACTACCATATGACTCAGCAATCTCACTTCAAGGTTTACATTCCAAGGAATCGAAATCAGGATCTTGTAGAAGTATGTGCACACCCATGTTCATTGCAGCATTATTCACAATAGCCAAGACATGAAAGCAACCTAAATTTCCACCCACAGATGAATGGATGAAGAAAATGTGGTATGTATGTATATACCTGGGGCGCCAAAAAAATGTATACACATGACTTGTATACATCTTTTGTTATCAGCATATATTATTACAATTTTAATACAGTTTTTCCCTGTCTTAAGACGTGTATACATTTTTTGGCACTTTCTGTATATATAATGAAATATTATTTAGTCTTAAAAAAAGGAAATCCTGCCATTTGCAACAACATAGATGAACCTGAAGGACATTGTGATAACAAAATAAGCCAGACACATAAAGACAAATATTATTTGTCAAATATATGACACCACCTATGTAAGGAATCTAAAGTAGTCAAACTCATAGAAACAGAAGAGAATGTCCTTGTCAGGGGCTGGGAATACAGGAAAACAGGGAGATACTAACCAAAGACTACTAAGTTTCAGTTGTACATGATGAGTAAGTCCTAGAGATATGTATAGTACATATATCTATAGTGCCTACAGTTAACAATGCTGTATTATATACTTCAAAATTTACAAAGTGGGCAGATCTTATGTTTCATGTTCTTACAAATAAATAAACAGGTGGGAGGTGATAAATATATCTGTGACATAAATCTTGGTGATGGTTTCATGAATGTATACGTAATAGCAAACTCATCAAATTGTATGCTTTAAATTATGTACAAGGGCCATCCTTGATTTCTCACTTTCAATAATCATCAAATTCTATAACCTCTACTTTCGAAAATATTTCCCTAATCCATCCATTTCGCCCCATCTCCACTAATACTATATTGGTCCATGCCAACATCATCATCTCTTACTTGCACTACGAAACAGACTTCTAATTGCTTCTTTCTATGCTACAATCAATTATTCACATAACAGCTAAAGGAATCTTCTAAAATATAAATTAGATCATATCAATGCCTTGCCCACTATATTTAAAATGAAATCTAAAATGTTGCCCTTAAATTATTTCTTAAAAGCTCTAGCCTACTTTTTAGACCTCATCTCATGCCACTCTTCACTTCACCTAAGATGCTCCAGCCCCAGCCTCAGTCTATAGTCAGAGTGCTAACTAGTCTCTGCTTGGAAGGCAATCTCCTCTGAACTCTGACTTGTCGACTTTCTCTTGTTATTCAGCTGCTTCTGATTTGTTTTTATTAATAGGTATAAAGGGGGAAAAAAATGTCTGATCAGTAGCTGTAGACCAGAAACCACAGACAAAGTTAATTTGGTCAAGTAAAAAAATCCCATCCAGAATACGATCTGTAAATGAAGTCACTATGTGATTAAGTTTATGATACTCCTCTGTCCTTCGCCAAGTGTTGTCTGTCTCCTGCACAGGACACATAGACAACTTTAATAGGGATGTAATATAAATCAACATTCTAACTGCTTTCAAGTGTTTGATGATGCCAAAAGTGTCTGAAATCCCTCCAGGAAAGCTGTATTGCATTTGTTTACCCATATAGCAAGAAGAAGCATAGTCAGGGCCTTCCATTTGCCACTCAATAGGTCAGGAAACCAATATGAGTACACTCACTAATTGCTGAGTATGTCCATTATAAAAACTGCTGTGCTCTGAGTCAAGCAGTAGTGGCACCTGGAAGTCTAACATGCTGCAGGTGTGTCATCCCTATCCACGTGCTATGAAAACAGAAAACCCCATTTGGACATAACTAATCTGAAATATTCTGTTGTGTGCCCAATGCTATCAACATCAGCGTCAGTACATGGATCCCCCGCGTATGTGTACAAACACAATAACTGACGCAACCATGTTTCAGTCTGACTGAGACAAATTCATATGCCTCTTCTGAAACCTAAACAGCCTTGCGTTATGCTATGTACAGTAATCAAGCCTTCACCTACTTGATTAGACTGCCCACGTGGCTAAACAAAACCAATGTAATAGTCATCTAAATCGGGTTTACCAACAAATCCCAAAGCGGGGTTACCTGTGATCTTCAAGTTTGATGTTTGTTGGTGGAGGAGAGAGGGCCACAAAACGTGTCTCCATAGGGAATGAGGATTGCTTTGTTGTACCATCTATTGGTAATGAAATTTACTGGCAATAAATTGGAAACCAAAGATCAGTAGGTCAGTCTAAACTCCTTTGAAAAGGTCATAATGTCTAATAGAGTGGACTTTAGATTATATCCTATTTATCTGAAATGAGACCTACTGATCCTCCCAGGACTTATTACCAGTTGACTGTGTCCAGGACCTTGGGAGGCACAGATGCGGTCAGTATTGCAAGCTGGCCTCATCCTGATGCTCAGAGTCTTGTTGATGGTATCCTTAATTAAATGCTGTATGAAACAAACTGAACATATTTGGTCTCAGCCTCAATCCTTCAAATTAATCAGAATGATCAGTCAAGAGCACACGCATATGAAAATTCGCATTTTGCCAAGAACATTTAGAGCCGAGGAGCAGATTTATTGGAAAGGCATTCCACCATGGACTCCGAGCAAAACTGTGTATGGCTGCCAGGCAGTCTATGAATACAAGGCCCTCGTTGCTTTTCCCCTAAGCCCTTGCTCATTGTTGTGTTTTTAGTGATCAGCCTTCAGGTATGAGGTAACATCTCCATCAATCAAAGTATATGCTTGCTATAAAATTGGTCGATTCCTCAAACTCGTTGTTCCTCACCTATAACACAAACCCACAGCATGAACATCATCCACCTGGGCCCTGTGAATTATCCTTCTGAGACTTAGGGGACAAGGGGAAATGTTGCAAACATTATGCCAATACTGCTTGCTATGCAGTAATAAAGTCCTTTATATCTGACCCCAAGAGTCTTACAGATTCCCTAAAACTGTAACAGGCTAACTTATCAGTTTGTAAGGAAATTAAAATCAAATCCCAGACCCTGACAATAGCCACTGTTGGGTTCAGGTTTTAGTCAACCAACTGAGCAAACTCATAGAGCCTCTCCCAGGTGCTCAAGACAGCACCCTGAGTCCAGAGTCTTTGGTTAGTGATATATGTATAATGACATATTCTCATATCATCCCAAGACTTCTTCAATATAAATTGGAAAAATCTTAACATTTTGGGCATGTCTGGTACCTCCACCTAGGTCACATTTTATATTCATCTTCCTGTATCCAATAGTGTTTTGAGTCTAATTATAGGTCTAGAAGAAATGAAAGAAAATAGAACTGAATTTTCAGGATGATCAGCATCTTTCAGAAAGATGATTACTTCAGGAGATCCCATCATAGGTTCTTCATGCAATGGGAGGCTAATCTCCTTAGACAATGGAGAAAGAACTGCTTCTATTGGCAAAGGAGGCCCAGTGGAATTTGAAAAACTCAAACCTGCACTCATTCAAGGCAGAGCATTCCTGAAAGTGTAGTTCCCAGCCTCACAAGGAAGTGGTGAGGCTGCTGACAATCCAGCACAAATTGTAATAAGCTGCCATTTATTGAATGATTTTCAAGTACAATGGTAAGCTTAAATTTCCCTCAAATGCCTCCATTCCAACCTATGCCTAATTTGAATTTAATTTATGGGTGTGAGCAAAATTTGGACTCTGTCTTATGTTAAAATACAAATTTATAAAATTTAATAACTTCTCTATTAATTGGAATGAATCAATGAGATGTTTTCTTGAGATGGAGTTTTAAAGAGAAGATAAAAGAACAGAGAACATAAGAACTTTAAATTCCTGACAGGAATCAATTCCATAAAGTAAGAACAAGAGGAGAAAAGAGATAAACAACATATTGAGAGAAACTAACTATAGTTTTGCCTAAGGGTAGACTGAATTAAGTGAGGGGAAAATTGTGTTTGGTTTCCATGGTAGAACAAATAATGTAACCAAAGTATTCTTACTAAATTGTTACAATAAAATTTAGTTTAAAAATAGATCATTTTACAGAGAAATAAATATTTCATTTTACAATTAAACTTTTAATTATTGAAGCATAAAAATAAATTTACTATGACACTCATGCTAGTATAAAAGGTAATTACATCTTTATTAGTCAAATTTGAATTCCACTTTGCTCCTTTTAATAGTTGGTAGGATTTTCTGTCATAATGTTTTATTTAGAAAAATTTCCAATAGTAAGATTGTTTTTATTGCTCCCTCCTACCAAAAGAAAGTAAACATGTTTTTTTTTTCCTTAGTAAAGTCATTTACCAGTGTTCATTGGTAGAATTCAATTATCTGAGAGGTGACCACACAACTGGGAAAGCTGAATTTCTTGATGTGATTTTTAGGAGTATAAAAGAACTGCAAGATTAGTCTAGTAAACACACAAATCAACAATGTTAGAGTCCCTAATTCCTTTCCACTAGTTATTATAAAAGACCCCAGGTGATATAAAAGAAATTGTAATCCCCAAAGAAAATGCCAAGGAAAAATTACCCGAATGATATAGAAAGGGTATTTTGGTAAGGGAAAAGAGAGAGGATTAAGATAAATACCAGAGTTTGCAGAAAACAATCAGAAGAGCCGAGACTAGTAATCCCCTGTTGATACATGACAGGAAGCACTGATGTAAAGTGCCTTTCAAGATACTGGCACAATCAACTGAATTCGTTGAAGAACATTATTTACCTGTGATCTGTCTGTGAATGTACTAGCTAGAGAATAATGATAGAGATCAAAAATTTCAATCTTACTGACAGTACCTAGGGATGATGCTGTATGATTGCACCGGCAACTTCATCTTAAAGTTCTGCTTTCAATTGTTATAAATTTTCTCAAAAAGTAATACTTCAGTGCTGATATTTTTCAACTGGTCTCGTGGTGACTACTATAAAGAATATTGAGCAAAATCTATTCAACTGTTTTGTGTATTTCATCTAGTAAATATTTATTATTTCCCAATATTAATCCATAAACCTGTCATCATGTGGTTCCTCATACTGATCAAAATGCATTCCCTGGGACCTAGGATTAGATATATTCTATAAGCACAATAAATAGTAAATTAAGGTTTTAACACAACAGAAAATGAAAAATAGAAGAGCAGGCAAGAAATACAAATTATAATGTATAATAAAATGTGTTAGCCCTAGTCACACTTAGGTAAAACATATTACCTTATAAGTGTATTTTTCCCCAATTTAATAATGTCATATCAACTAGATACCTAAGCCTGGCTAAGGAATAAGTTTACTTGGATAATTTCACCTTCCTTAATTGACATCTTACCTAATGTCTAAAATTTCATAATTGAAGATTTCTCTTTTGAACTGAAATATTAAACTGGTTGTTAAAAATGGTACAGTAAGCCTTTTTAGACCTTTCCCCTTTAGGTAAAGTATTTATCTGATGCCTTTCCGAGTATACAATTCAATGTGGGAAGAATGTGAACTCAGAAGCCATGGAAATTATCTGTTCCCTTTTGTCCCAAATTTCTTAGGACCTACTCTGGTCCAATATCACAGGGAGGAAAGTCCAGGGAAACTATAACTAATCTGTGGGGTTATCTAAGAAAGGAGGCAAGTTTCCAGTACACGGCTTTCTGGCTTTCTGAAGAGAGGAACATGGTCTATGAGGAACACAAAGTGACTCAATTAGTTTATATAATAATTTAAGAGATAATTTAATGGAGAGGCAAAGAAAGAGTCTGAGCAAATTCATCTACCATCCCTTTCAGAGTCCCCTGGAACAACAGAATATATATACATATATATCTATAACATAGTATAGTACTATACTATATTAGTACTAGAAATATAGTATATTATTAATACACAGAGTGGGCCAAAAAATGTACACACATTTTAAGAAAGGAAAAAACTGTATTAAAATTGTAATACTCAATATATACCGATAACAAAAGATGAATACAAGTCATGTGTATACATTTTTATGGCACTCCCCTATTATAGTACTAAAAAAAACAATAAATAGTGGTATCAACAGATCAAATATTTGAGGCATTCCAGGAAGATAAATTAACAAAGACAATTCACAGCCAAATGAATGCAGGATAAAACAATACAAAGAGCAATTTTAGATACATCTCAAAAACAGTATAGATAAAGAGAAGTAAGGGGCCTTGAAGTAAATAAAGAACTTCATAACTTTATAGCCAAACCAAAATCTCTTTATTCTCTTCTTTTTCCTTGGTAAGCCAGAATCAACAATGGCTTCAGCAGAAAGACACATTCAGCTAGGGAGGGTACTCAGGGGTAGATAGTAGTTCTCATTATTGGGTACACATTAGAATCACCTAAAAATCCCAATGCCTAGGCCTTACCCCCAGTTTATGAAATCGTAATCTTGGGGGGAGGAAGAACTAGACTTTACTATTTTTTTAAAACTCCGCAGGTGAATTCAATATATAGGTTGTGAAGCATCATCCTAAAATAGTGGGGCTAGAGAAGGAAGTAGAAGAGAGTCTAAGGAAATTCTAAAAATCTAGGAGTACAGAAAACATTTCTTTAAAGAAAAGAAGATTAATATCAAATATTGTCTGTCTAAAGTAGAGGTTCCAACAGAAAGATTCAGCTAATTCAGAGACCAGACTTTCAAATTGCGTCCTTCTGGCCAGTTAGCACCCTAAGTAGGTGGAGAACACAGACATTGGCATTGTAACTGAGAATGTACCAAGGTGCACACTAACTCCATGACTGGATCTGTTAGCCTGACTACCTTCACAGGGCAGGATCACAAAAAAAGAGAAAGGAAGGGAAGGGAAGGGAAGGGAAGGGAAGGGAAGGGAAGGGAAGGGAAGGGAAGGGAAGGGAAGGGAAGGGAAGGGAAGGGAAGGGAAGGAAAAAGAAAAAAAGATATGCAAACAATACAAACCAAAATTGGCTGAGATAAATATCAATATCAGTCTATGTAGAACTCAAGGTAAAAATGAAAACAGTAACAGGAATAAAATCCCTAGGCCTTATATAATGACAACAAAAAGAACAGTTCAAGGAGATGAAACAATCATGATTATGTATAGAATTATCTACTTCTAATATATGTAAAGCAAAAATACGAGGAGAATTTGAAAAGCCCTCAGTCATCTGGAGAAAATTTTAACTCGTACATGTCAGATATTGATAAATCGAGACAAATTTATTGAGTACATCAAGTTTTATAAAATAAAATTAGCAAATATGATCTCATATATATAAATACTTAACTTTTTTCAGATATACATGGAACATTTACAAAAATGACTTCATAATGGGTAACAAAGGAAGAGTCAAAGATGTCAAATAATTGCATCACATACACAATGTTCTATGATTACAAAATATATTTAGAAATCAGCAAGAAAAAACAGTCCCCCTTGGGGAGAAAGATATATATATACACATATGTATGTATGTATGTATGTATGTATGTATGTATGTATATATACACACACACACACACACACACACACA
Source organism: Rhinolophus ferrumequinum (assembly GCF_004115265.2). Taxonomy (NCBI): domain Eukaryota; kingdom Metazoa; phylum Chordata; class Mammalia; order Chiroptera; family Rhinolophidae; genus Rhinolophus; species Rhinolophus ferrumequinum. The sequence continues at coordinate 41,469,940 of NC_046291.1, read as the reverse complement.
CAAGTAGTGCTTGCATTGTTTAATTCTTAATATTTTGTTATTGCCATTCTACATTATATATGAGATATATATATATGATATATATATATATATCAGTAATATTCAAAATACTTAATAACCAGAGACTGCATTTCTAACAAACTCCCAGATGATGCCATTTTGATGGCTTGAGGATCACACTTCAAATAGCAAAGTTTTACAGCCTTCTTTACACTTCCTGTATCAGAATCTTCATTTAACAGAACCCTCGTTGATTCATACATACATTCAAGTTTGAGAAGTATGGCATCAAATGAGAAAGCAGGACCACATATAGTAAGGAATGATCATTATTTTTACTTTTTCTTGGTTCCTTAAGAGTAGGGTTTGATTTATCCTTTATCTTCAGCTTCTGTTTTGTCCATGCCATACTGGTTGTTAAAGCATTTTGAATGTTACCCTGATTGACATAGATAGATAGATAGATAGATAGATAGATAGATAGATAGATAGATAGATAGATAGATAGATATGTACATGTTTGTCTATATATTTCATTTTAACAGAATTCTAGGCCAAAAAATATCTTTCAAAATGAAACTGAAGTAGAAACTTTTTGAAACAAACAAAAGCTAGAAGGTTTCATTATGATGCCACCAACCTGGAATAGAATAAATGTTAAAGAAAGTTCTTCAGGCGAAAATAAAATACCAGATGGAAGTGTTAAATCTGTGGATGAATATGATACAGTCTTTTTTATTTCCTAATCTTGTAAAAATAATTCATTGTTCAAACAAAAATAAAACAGTGTATTATGATATTTATAACACGTGTAAAGTAAAATATGTGACAATAATACCATAAAGGTCAAGGGAAATAGAAATGTTGCGTTGTAAACTTCTTTCATTATATTTGTAGTACTGCAATATTACTTGAAGGTGTCCTTTAAAAAGTAAAGATAACATGTTTCCCTGAAAATAAGACCTAGTCAGACCATCAGCTCTAGTGCATCTTTCGGAGCAAAAATAAATATAAGACCAGGTCTTATTTTACTATAAGACCAGATCTTATAATATAATATTATATATAATATTTTATATTATATATAATATTATATGTAATATAATATAATATATTATATATATTATCTATATTATATATATTATTATTATATTATATTGAGAAGATTATATATAATATATTATATTATATAATATTATATACAATGTAATGTAATGTAAAATAATATAATATAATGTAATATTATACCGGGTCTTAGAACTAAAATGAAAAATAAACCCACAAATATAGTCGGAGATTTCAATGCTGCTCTTCTGTCAATTCGTAGAAAAGACAAAAGAATCAAATACAAAAATACAGGAAACTTGAAACATATTAACCAAAAGAGACCACATACTGAGCCATAAAACAAGTCTAAATAAATTTTAAAATATTACAATTATACATTATATGATTTTTGACATAAACTTTTTATGGAAGTAAACCATAAACAATAAGAGAAAAAAAATTCCAATTAATCCCCATGCATGAGGAAATTAAACAATATACTTCTAAATGACCCCTGATTCAAAGAGAACATCACAAAGGAAAAATTTTTAAATATTTTTAACTTAATAAAAACAAAGCAAATCATAAGACACAACTAAAAAACACTTGAAGGATAGCCACCAAAGAGAGTTTGGCACTTTCTCACAAGTTTAAACTTATACTTACCATGTGACCTAAAAATTTCACTCCTAGGTATTCACCCAAAGAACTAAAGATATAACTATGTCTACTCAAAAAATTATGTGTGAATATTTAAAATGATTTCATATGTACTCGTATGATAAAAGAAACACTTAGAGATAATGAAACAACATATGTAAGATCTGTAAAATGAAAATTATAGATATAGCTGAGGGAAAATAAACAAGGCCTAAATATGTGAAGAGATACACCATCTTCAAGTCCCAGAAAAATCAAAATTCTAAGGTATCAGTTTTTCCAAAGATGAGCTGCAGATTCAACAATATGCCAATCAAAATTCCAGAAAAACTTTCTCAGTATTTTTTTGTAGAAATTGACAAGTTTTTTTTAATTATATGGAAATGCAAAGAACATAGAATAGGCATTTAAAAAAAAAATTGACATTTACACTACATGATTTGAACAGTTACTATAAATCTACAGTAATCAAGACAGTACAGTATTAGTGTCAGTTTAGATGTTTAGATCAGTGGAACTGTAAAGAGAATCCAGAAAAGATTCACTCATATAAAATGACTGGGCAAGTTAAAATTGTACAAAGTGATCATACAAGGTTGGACAATTAAGTTCGCAAACTCATCCTAGAAAAAGTGCTACATACCTCAATGCTGAATATCACTGCGGTCCCCTTTGAAAAACTCCCTTTGGGAAGCTATGCATCCACACCAGCACCTAGTCCACCCTTCAAAGCAATATGAACTCTTTTTCTGGAATGGTCATCACAGTTGTCATCACATTACCCTTGATGTCCTGAATGTCACCAAAATGTCTTCCTTTCAATATTTCCTTTATCTTCCGGTAAAGAAAAAAGTCATTGGGGGCCAGATCAGGTGAGTAGGGAGGGTGTTCCAATAGTTATTTGTTTACTGCCTAAAAACTCCCTCATAGACAGCGCTGTGTGAGCTGGTGCATTGTTGTGATGCAAGAACCATGAATTGTTGGTGCAAAATTCAGGTCGTCTAACTTTTTCACGCAACCTTTTTCAGCACTTCCAAATAGTAAACTTGGTTAACTGTTTGTCCAGCTGGTATGAACTCATAATGAATAATCCCTCTGATATAAAAAATGGTCAGCAACATCATTGCAACAAGTTTGCAAACTTGTCAGACCTCATAACAATCAATTGGAAAAATTGTAATTGTTTTGTGATATTTATAATTTTTGTCAAAACATTTAAAACTCTCTTAGTGTTGGCTATAAACATATAGGGAAATTTAAAAAAAATAAAACTAATATTTATTCAACATACAGTAATTTAAAACATTGAAAATTAAACTGTTTTAATTATTTAAAAAATTTTATCATGAGTAGTGTGAATAGTACTTCCTTCTACTCCTGTCATATACAGAGCAAGCATTTTTTCTGTGCCTTGAAAATTGTCATATTCACATTTGGATCAGATTTTACCATTTTATCCTTATATTTTTAATGTCATGAAATATTTCCAAATGTTCCTTTAGTGTTAAGTTTTTTGCCAGTGCCACTTTCTATGAGACATCTTCCTACTTTTTATCACAACTACTTTATTTATGTTAATAGGTTCATCTTTACTAAGTTCCTCTAGCTACAAACCTAGAGTCTCTCAATGTCAATAGCGATAATAACATTGACACAGTCAGGTCTTCCTTCCATAACTATATTTACATTCAATTGGAATTTCACTTCCAGCACTATTACCTTTTTTTTCTTTGCTGCACTTTCATCTTGATTAGCCAAGTCCCTCTTTCAGGTACTCATTTATGTAAAATGTCACATGGGTTTACCAATGGGTGACAAAGGGCTACAAAACTTGACACACTTCCTCAGCTGAATAATAGGAACACTGGGAAAAATCTCCAACAGACTTTGAGAGAAGTGACATGATGGGTCACGAATCATAATATGCATCTGTTATTTATATAGCAATTTGTGAACTGAAGAGTTAGTAGTGAAGTCTGTATTTTATGCTCAATTAATATATTGTGGTAACTGAAATTCTAACTGTTGTTGGGAAACTGGTGTCGTTTAACTAAACCATGGTAACCACAGGTCACGCATATTGAAATTGTGCAAAATAAGAACTGCCTTATTGAAATAATATTAAATTTAAATTATTTTAATACTTCTGGATGTGTACCTTAACTATTAGAAAAATTTTACTTACATTTATAAAGGTTTTTCCTTTTGAAAGTGTTTTTATATTTCTTAACTCACTCTTAATGATTTTTGGACAATCACAGAATTTACAAGCAAATTGTCCATTGTATTATTGAGATAGACTAATTGCTTTGGTAATAACCTCAAATTTTCAGTGGTTTAATACAATAAAAGCTTATTTCTTCCTCAAACAATAGCCCAGTGCAGGATAGCAAAATGAGTTCTGCTCCAGGCAGTCATTCAGAGCCCTAGATTATCCTGTTTTGCAAACCTTCCCTTGTCTGGGGCTTTTTAGTCTTCACTATTCAGCAGAAGGATAAAGAAAGAGACATTTGCCTGTGGGAATTTTTATGGCCCAGGAATGGAAATGATGTACCTCATTTATACGAGATTTCATTGGCCATAATTCAGTCATATGGGCACCTCTAAATACAAAGAAGTCTGCATGTCCAGAAGGGAAAGGGATCTAATTGTTAAACAACTATCCAGTTTATACCACAGGAGTCCTCTAATTTGTGTGTTTTAATTTACATAGTAAGCTTTGGGGGTCCAGGGAGATAAAGGTCACACAGTGAGTGAAAATCAACCTGGAACCAGAATTTATATGATCTGACTCCCATTTCAATTCTCTTGCCCTTCTATCAAATGGCAAGAGTTAGCTCTCACTCCTATTTTCATCATTGCTTATTTGCCCTGTAATTGAATTCATTTTAAATTCAAATATTAACGTGGATTCGAAAATGAAAAAATAAAATTAAGCAGATGATAAATTATACAACCAAAAATTACTTCAAAGCCAAGTTTACTAGGGATTCAAATGAATATCACATAAACTATGAAAACTATGTTTTCATAAACATAAAAAGTATATTAAACTATCTCCCGTAAATAAAATCTAACAGATGAACTGTGTTTAATTGTATGCGCAAAGATAACTCAGTCGTGAAAAACTTTGCCCTTGGTGTTGACTCTTGTATGTCACTGCTACAGATTCTTATTTCCTCATGAACATGAGACTTCCTTAATTAAACAATTATATCATCTATACCTGTGATTACAAATCAACAATTAAAACCTTGGAATTAGAAGCATCATTTATCTTAGAGCATGCAGAGTTGTTCATCTTTCCAAATAACTAGAGAAAAGCAGCTCCATAGTTTATATGCTGTTTATGAAGGTAATATTGTGTAATTCATCACTGGATAAAACATGACAGGCAAGATCAAATAAAGCAATGACATTTTAACTTTTGAGCCTGATGAAGCATATATAACAGCAAACTATTCTGTTTATTACTATTTCATGGTATTGGAGCATGAACTTCCCCTCACCTTAGGCCCCAGTTAACTTTACTGTTAGTATTTTCAGTATTATCCTGAACTGTTTTCGTTTATCTTCACATACCACCTATATAAATAAATGTACTTTACATTTTTCTTCTACTACTTTTCCTTAAATACTCACCATTATTTTTTTCACCTTTCCTTTTACAATTTATTTTTCCCATTCTTAGACTTCATAACACATGATAGATATGGTGTATGCCTTGCTTAAGGAGATCAAGACCCTTCTGTTACACTTAAAAACATGTCTTGTCCTCATTAAGTAAATAAATTTCTGCCTCAAATGAAGATACATACTCATAATTCAAAGACAAATTATCTATACATGGATCATAATTGACTATATACACAAAGTATGCCTGTTTTACAACTCAGATCATCCAGATAGGAACTAAAGATGAAATAAACCTAATCTCTAGTAAGTTACAATATGAAAGGAAAAAAAATATATATATCTCACCTTAAAACCAGCCTCCTGGAGAACCTGATAAGGATTTTTAATGTAAAATCTGACATTTCTCATTATTTCCAGTGACTTGGAGCCCAATTCAGCATAATATGTGGGCTTATTTCACCAACACCTTACGTATCAAAAAGGGCAGAAATAATTGAAATGACCTTGAATTCTAGAAAAGTCCGGGATTATAAATTATTAGGCAAAAACCATTTAGAAAACTTGGAAGTAATATCATCAGGGTAAAAATATGACATATAGATAGGTTCAAGGTCAGATAACATTTTAGAAATAAGTAGGGTTAATCATCTAAGAATAACAACAGCCTTGTATCAAAAATAGATCCAAAGTACAAAGACATTGGGGAAAAAATCAAGTTGATTTAATGCTAATTGATGTCTTCAAGATAAAATTAAATAAATAGCTTGGGATGTTTTTGTTTGTTTGTTTTGCACAATTAAGAGAGCAGAAGCATAATACTATTTCTACACATTTGTAAGGAAACCAGACAGGATTAGAATTATCATTGAGAAAGGACTGCACAGTTACTAAACAAGGTAGCCTAGGACCCCAAACCCCTTCCCTATTATGCTGACATGATAGTAAAATAATAAAGTCGATGTTCGCGCCTAATAATGGCACAAAACAAGCAGCACTTTGAGTACTATCCAGGAATTGACACATATTGTTCCAAGGGTAAAAAAAACAGGAGGAAGGGTGTGGAAAGAAAAGAAGGAACAATGAAGGAGGGAGGTTGATTTGTGTTTGCAAATCCAGGTACACTTAGACCATCTCAGGGCTGCAGACCTGTCAGTGTTGCCACTGACCTAGGAACCAGTCAGTGTAAACAATTCAGTGCTTTCTGATTCCTGCTGTTTCTCATCTAATTAGCCTTTGCCTATGGGCAACTTTGAATTCTTAGACTAGGAATTGGAGGAGGTAACTCCCTAAGCAGTACTTGGGAGGTGAATTGGCTTTGTAACAATCCTGACAGCCAACCAACTTTGCTCATGTTCCTTATTAAAAAAAGGTGAGATTGCCTAGATAAAGAAAAAGGGGAGTGAGGGTTGGGAGCAGTCAATAAAACAGGATAAGGATAGGACACAGAAGTCACAATGATATTGAGAACTGGCTCAGAATTGGAGTAAACACTGGGAGGAAGTTAACAGCCGGAAGACATTTCATCAGGAAAACTAAATTAGAGAAACTATAAATTAGTTTATCTCAAATATTATACATGATTATTATCCCTATTAATTATAGTCAGGTAAAAAATCAGGAAAAAAAAATCCAACTTTCAGTGCCTATTTTAATGGTAAGTGCATGCACTGGGAGTCTGGAAAACTGCTTTCTAACCAGGAGTTTGTTACTAAATAGCTAAGTTATCTTGAGAAAAATAGCAATTCAGGGTCTCAATTTCCTTATTTTGAAAACTGTCATTTTTAATAGATTATCTCTTCTAATATAAAAATTCTATAACTAGACTGAAATTAAGTATATCAAACTTTCAGCAGCAAAAGAAATTCAGAGGTTCCGTTCAAAAGTCCTGAATTCTTAGCCTTTGACTTCAGCTATGATATCAGACACTCTAAAATTACAGACCATTGCAACATTATATGTGGCATTTTTCTATCTTCCTTTCCCATGCTTCTTCCTTCTTCATCATTTTCTTGCCAAAGTGTCCAACATCACACATTGATTAACACCTGTCAGTCACTGAAGACTGACTCACTGGTCAGCATATGGATATCTGGGTAGTCTATGAATGTTTTCTGAATCTGGTACGAATCTCAAGACTTTTGGAAATGGCAGAAGGCCAGAAGTCTAACATATTACAAGCTATGGATACAGAAAAAGTAATCTTTTCTCAAAGATTAAAAGAAGTTATCACTTTGTGAGAGGTGTAACTATCTACTTTTACACTGCTTTGTACACCTGAAACTAATAAAATAAAATTAAAAAGCAGATTAAAGGAAGAAAACCAATATACTTTGGATAGCAATTTCAGGATGTTGCATACATTCCTATATAATTTTAAATAGTTGCCCTTTTCTATGCACACAAACACATACACACACACTCACATTCACACTTACCCACAGACTTCTGCCTATTCTACATTCTCCAGTAAATCCCAGAGCAATCTTCCCTCCAGAATCTTTTCAATATGAAGAAAGACAAAAACGTCACAGAGGAAAAAGAGAAAAAAGCCTGCAAAGGCAGTTAAGTAATTTGTAAGTTCCTTAGAAATAAATTCAAATGAATACATTTATTAATTCTAGAAAACCATCCATTCCCACCCTTAATTTTCCTACCTTTTAATAAAAGGCTACAGAAGGTAAGAGAAAAGTTTAAACTATAATATAAAGTAAAAAGACAAATGAAATCGCAAGATCTAGTAGAACAATTTTCTATCCTTCTGCTGTCAGGCACAGCAAGACCTCATTCCCCTGAAACCACATTGAAAGCATTTCTACTTAAAATACATGAAAAGGGAACATAATGTCAGAAGACAAAGTGATTTCAATTAGTAGTTACTGAGAGTAACTTGTTCAACAGATGACTATGTATTCTGTTACAAGCACATACGGCTGCTCAGATCAACTTATACTCAAGCATAAAATGGTTCAAGTATTAATCTCCAAAACATCTTGTTAGGAGATTAACTAGATAATAGTCAAATGAAAACTAGAGTTACATTAATGTATTATCTGGATCCTTTCTTTCAGAAAATTTCAGAGACTCAAACATCCTGGGTTGAGGACTGCAAGTGATTTCTTTCCCTTTCTTCAACAAAGCAATGTTGCCTTGGTCTAACCCTGATCCCACTGGTACAGGATCCCACGGTACTCCTTAAACAAACAACTTCACATATATATGCACACACCACAAATACACAGCTTCAGAAAAAAATATGTACTCAAATGTATACCTTTAGTTATTTTATAGTTCGGAATTTATTTCTAAAGAAAAAATTGAGTTAATACATTTTATATGTCTTTGGAGAGCTGGATGTTCTACAAAGGTGGTGAGCCAGACATTGGCCTTCCGATGAATTTGGTACTTATCAAGCATAAAATAAAATCAACTGGACTTCTGTCAGCACTGACAGAGTAATATCCTACCAAAGCAATTCAGACAGAGGAAAAGAAACTATAAAATCCAAACATAGTACAAAAATAGCTATCTGAAGGTATTTGTACATTTGTCATCGCCAATATAAAATGCTAAGCTTTTTGCAGGCATAGCATTTAATCACCTCCTTATAATCTGAACTATTTAATTTTATACTATTTTTTCCGTAGTTGTTGTGCAATATATATTTGTTGAACTGAATACTCTGTGCTCTAAATATAAGAGGGTTTAATTGTAACTGTTATTGGAAGAGCTACAGAAATGCCCCTTTCTCTGGTCAGATGCTACACACGGATTATTTGATTTGTACAGGTAGGTGCACTTCAAGATACTCAGGTCTGTAGGCGTGCTCTGATACTTGACACTGGACGAACGCATAGCAGAAGCACCTTCTCCAAAATGTTCCCCTTTATCATAAATATGGCAACCCTTACTACAAAGGGGATTATCTCCTGGCTAACCTTCCCGGATTTGCGGGAAAATAAGGAAAATGTAAACAGAATAGGTAAAACCCTGAGGATTCTCCCTGATCATCTCAATTCTTAACAACAAAATTGTCAAGAATACAAGAAATAAAGTTGAACTTATCCTCTTCTTTTTTCTCAGGATCAGGTGAAGATAACAGGTCAGTCCCTAAGCAGAGTCCAACACATAACAGAAACGCTTTGAGAGCATTCTTTACAACATTAATGAGTATCTTTATTTGAGGTCTCTGCATGAAATTCATCTTAGGTTTCAATACAAGACATTCCAAAAACTGTATCATGAAGCTGTCTGAAGTTCCAAAAAGATAATATACATTAAACTGTTTAGCATTCTGTCCAGTACATGAGGACTATATAAGTGGTACTTTTACTATTATTATTACTATATCCCAAAATAACTGCTATAGTTACAAATCATAAAAATTATTTGATCACACCTGCTAGAAAATGAAAAATTTAATATTTAACCTCAACAGTTATTGACTTCCTACTATGTCCCAGACTTCTCCTCTTTCCATAGAGTAATTTTACTTAATTTTAATACTATGTTGTCAGTACCTAATAATCATAAGATAGAAAATAATTCAAGTGATCTTGTAGCCACTGGATGATGTAGTTTGAATGCTTGGGGAACAGAATACTTCAACAGCAACTGAAGGGACATATTAATTATCCTTCATGGATCAGTGCTAATAGTTTATGCTATTTTGTGGCTGTTTTGTTTATGTTTCTTGTAATGTTTTTGTTTTCTTATTTTTTCCTTTGGTTGAATGGTTCTGTAGGTATTAGATTGGTGCAAAAGTAACTGCAGTTTAAAAGGCTAAAAATAATTACAAAAACTGCAATTACTTTTGCACCAACCTAATAGAATAAGAGTAGCTCTAGTGATGGCACAAACGACTTATTAGAAGAGTCATCAATGCACTGAGATTAACCATTTCAGCCAGGATAATATATTCTTTGGGGTGGTTACTATAAGATCAGCAAACAGGGTAGAGAGTAAATTGGAAAAGAGCTCAACAGTCCTTACTGCTAGTAATATCTAGAGTGTGAAGGATAAAGAGAAAACTGTTAGGATGATAAGCAGATAACACCAAAGCAAAAAAGCGTTTATGTGCTAATGAAGGTAATGAACAAATAAGGTAGAAGCGACCTGGAAATTGGGCAGGTGCGGTGTATGACTTAGAGGACCATTGGGCTTCTAAAAAGGCTGCCCCAAGAAAGTAAATGACTTTAAGACTTTAGAGGACAGGGACATAAAGAGTTGAATTTATTCAATAAACAGGTATTGCAGCTGGTGTAGATGGTGAGAATGGATCTCTGGAGCAAAGGAAAAGATTTTTGTAGTTGCTTATTGCTTTGCCATGTAGCAAAACATCATTAATGAGTGTATATGGATGAATCCCTTTTAATAAGTACAGGGACGAGTACAAAGAATTGAAAAGCTATCCTTACCTCAATTACCATTGCTGTACTGTCAAAGCACATTGACTATATGTTATTAATGAAGATGTCATTTTTTTCCCTTGGATATACTAACATTCTGCATGTGACAAAATTACCAAGTCATTCAGGACAATGAAGTTAACCAGGCTCTGGATAGCATCTGAGGCTATTAGAAATTGTGTCACAACAAAAGAACAAGACAAACAGATGAAAACAAAAACTCATAGACACAGACAATAGTTTAGTAGTTACCAGAGGGAAAGGGGGAAGGGGATGGTAGAGAAGGGTAAAGAGGATCCAATATATGGTGATGGAAAGAGAACTGACTCTGGGTGGTGAACACATAATGTGAGATATAGATGATGCATTACAGAATTGTACACCTGAAAACTATGTAACTTTACTAACAATTGTCACCCCAATAAACTTCAATTTAAAAAAAAAAGAAATTGTATCATTCACAAAACTTAACCCAACAAGTACATGAAAAGGTGCTCAAATCACTGATCATCAGAGAAAGGCAAACCAAAACCACAATGAGATATCACTCACACATGTTAGAATGGCTACTGTCAAAAAGACAAAAAGTAGCAAGTATTAACATGAATATAGAGAAAAGGGAACATATATAGTCTGTTGGTGGGAATGTAAATTGGTGTAGCCACTATAGAAAACAGTATAGAGGTTCCTAAAAAAAATTAAAAAATAAAATTACCTTAGGATCTAGCAATCTCACCTCTGGGATACATCCAAAGGAAATGAAATCAGTATCTTGAAGAAATAAATGTACTCCCATATCATTGCAGCACTATTCACAATAGCCAATATATATGGAAAAACCTAAGTGCCACTGACAGGTGAAAAAAGAAAATCAGTCATATATTTTCTTTACACACACACACAATTTATTAATATTATTATTAATCCTTAAATAAGAAGGAAACCTGCCATATTCAACAGCATGAATGAACCTAGAGAACATTATGCTAAGTGAAATAAGTCAGACGCAGAAAGACAAATACTGCATGACCTCACTTATGTGTAGAATCTAAAAAAGTTGAACTCATATAAGCAGAAAGTAGAATGGTAGAAATGGGGAGCTGTTGGTTGAAGGATATAAACTTCTCAGTAATGCAGGATGAACTAAGTTCTAGGGAATGTAATGTACAGCATCATGACTATAGTTAAGAACACTGTACTATATACTTCAAATTTGCTAAGAGAATAGATCATGTGTTCTCACCACACACGCACACACAAAAGGTAACTATGTGAGGTGATGGACATGTTAATCAGCTTGATTACGGTAATCATTTCACAATGTATACTATATCAAAACATACTGTACATCTTAAATACATACAATTTTTATCAATTATACCTAAATTAAACTTGAAAATTATTTTAAAAGAAATATTCCTTTGAAATTAGAAGGTTTTAATATCCGTGATACTGTAGAAAATAGAATAAAAGTTGATCAAGAAATTCACAATAGTTTTCCTTTTTTTTTCTATTTATAAAGAAATATACTTCTCTGCCTTTGGATATACTACCACTATTACGAAAATCCTTATATATCAATTTTTAAAAGCAGTAATGCATCTTCTTATGCTTTTATAATCTAGAATAGAAAAAAATGCTTTAGAAAAAGAACCTTACATACTTCTAGTAGTAATGTTGTATGGCAATTATTAACATCGGTAGAAGCTTATAACCAGATTTTATTTAGAAATGCCACTCTTATAGATGTTAATGCTTAGATTTCCCCAGACTCCAATTACGCTTCCACAGTGCTGTGATAACAGAGAAAAATATCTGTCTTGATTGAGGAAGCTCTTTAAAGGTAAAGAACCATTAACATTTTCAAGTGTCAAGTTAATTTGCCAAATTTTATTTATAATTAATATTTAAATGGCAGTGGTATATAGTAGATATGTATAGGAAATCTAGTTTAAACTTTCAAACTTCCATTAATAATGCGAACATGAACAAACATTATGCTTTCCTGGTCTTCAGTTTTCTTATTTGTAAAATGAGATAATATGAGTTGAATTCTAAGATCACTTCCAAGTAGAAAATGCTTGGAAATCAAAAAGCTACAGCTTAGAATGTTCTCCTCCAATTTGAAGGTGAAATAATGACACTAATTGAGACATATTAAAAGTGAGACAATGACACTAATTGCAGAAGAAATAGATAAGACCACTAGATGTGATGTGCTTATTGCTTCTATTCGATGCCAATTTAGTGTATAATCTTTATTGCCAAAGACAGATGCTGAATGGCAATTTGTCCAAGTTGCATAGCAGGTAATTTCTTGGGACAATGAGTTTCCCCAGTGATATCTTTCAGTGTTTTTCTCTGTGCCAAAATCAAAATGATCTTTCTTTTTTCCCTCAAATGTGCTGAAAACAAGAAGATCAAAGTTTAAGTGTCTCTACTGTTATCACAAGGACTAAGCTTGTGGGGTCCAATTACAACTCTGTTTGGAAAATTAAACACAAGAAATGCGTAATGAATAGGTAGGTAGGTAGATAGATAAATAGATAGATGATAGATAGACACAGATATAGATAAATATAGATATAGATAGATATAGATATCTCAATTATATATATACACATACATCATTGTTCAGATTATACAAATTCTAAAAATAAATGTTTGTTTTCACTGGTATGACTAACTTAGTTTGCAAGAGAAATCAAGTAAACCTGAAATATATCTATTTGGAATGACAAATGATTTGTTAGCAGAACTTGTTCCTCAAATAAGTTTTAGACTTTGTGTACTTCTTTGCACAATAGGATTCTGTAACTTTCTTGTGGTTTGAGAGGTGATGGCCAAACACAAAGATGTGGAAGCCGTAAGGGGATATGTACGCCAAATATTCCCATGAAATACTTACACCCGAACAACTCTGAGAGATTTCATTGATCAATAACAGATTGCTTTTGACCAGTATTATAGTGAAAAGTGTGCTATAAAATAAAGATATTTGTCCTTCTATTCTAATTTCTAAGTACTTTGAATGTTCAACCAAAATACAACATGCTGTTCTTAGTGTAATTGAATTCAAGAACATTATCCTCAAGTACGCCCTTAATACTGTCAAGCAATTATAGTGTATTTTCCAACATTTTTCTTTGACTTTTCTTGTATTTCACAGCTTTTTCACTTTTCTCAAACCTTTAAAATCTCCACCCCTAGATTATGACCTGGTTTCCATTTCACTGAGATATTTGAAGCATTTAGAGGAAAACTACCACAAACTCCTGTCACCACACCTATACACAAACCTTGTCTGTGTCAAAATAGTTCACCTTCTCTCGTACTGTCTTAGAATGACATTTCCACTTGTGCCCTAGATGTCATCTCTACCTACTCAAAAGCACTGTTCTAGGAACTCTCCTTTCTTTACAGCTTCATCAAATTTCCCCATCTCTACTAGATCATTCCCCATTAGCATACAAGCATGCAGTAATATATTCTATCTTATAAATAACTTTTTGTTACCATGTCTCACCTATACTCTGCTCACCTTTATAGCAAAATTCATCAAAAAATTTATTATACTCCCTGACACTTTTTCTACTGAATGCAATCCAATCAAAGTCTTAATCATCATTTCGCTCAGTCTTGTCTCAGACCTCAGCTTACTTAACATATCCACAGCATTTAAACCAGTTCATCACTTGCTCCTCGTCAAAAACCTTTCTTTCATTGACTTCCATGTGCTTTCTCTTGATTCCACTTCTGTATCACAAACCATTCTTTCCATTCTCCTTTGTCTCTTTCTTCTCTACTGTCTTAACATTGGAATGCTCAGTACTTGGCTTCCCCTCAAGCTACACTCATACCACAGGTGATAGCTTCAAATATGATATATATGCTTATTGCTCTCAAATTAACAATCAACCCAGAGCTCTTGACTGAACTCAAGATATATATATATGGAAAAACTATAAAAATTGTAATACTCAATATATATAGCGATAACAAAAGATGAATACAAGTCACGCTTGACTTCTGCAATTACAAGAGGTGCTCAAAGTGGTTACCGTCAGTGTAATTTTAATACAGTTTTTTCCTTTCTTAAAATATGTATACATTGTTTTGGCACTGTGTATGTGTGTGTGTGTAGAGAGAGAGAGAAAGAGAGATATAACTATTTATTCAACATTCACTGGAATGTCTAATAAACATATACCCAAAGCATAGCTCTTACTTCCAAATGTGTCCTCTGCAGGATTTCCCATCTCACTAAGTGGCAACTCCATTATTCCAATTGCTCGGCTGAAAAAGTTGGAATCATCTTTGATTCCTTTCTTTTTCACATACCACACATCCAATTCATCAATATATCCTCTTGGCTTTTTTTCAGTATATCCAGAAACCAAGAATTTTTCACCATTTCACTACTACCTTAGTCCAAGCCATCATACATCTCATCCCAGTTGCTCTATTAACCTCTGAACTGATGACCCCTCTTCTTCCACACTTGCCCTATTAAAAGTTATTCACTACCCAATCGCCAGGGCGATCTGTTTTATAACACAAGTTATATAACATTACTTCTCTGCTCAAAACTCTCCCATGACTTCCCATTTCATTTAGAATAAAACCTAAAGCCCTTACAATGGCCTGGAAGTCTTACGTGATCTGCATCATCTCTCCATTCTCCCCCTCCCAAAGACCTCCATCACTTTATCTCTTATCATCCTTCCCTGTGCCCAGTCAAACCAAACCACATCGGCCTTTTTGCTTGTTTATGGATATGCCAAGCAGGCCTCTATCTCAGAGTGTCTGAATTCTGTGTTCTGTCTTCAGTGAGGACTTTCCTGACCACCCTATGTGAAATAATAATACAGCCACCCATCCCAGAAGCCCAGCCCCATCATGTATGTAGCCCCAATCTTTCTTTATGGTACTTATTATCTGGTGTATGATGTATTTATTTGTTTATTTTTCTGTTGTGTCATTCCTAAGTGTAAGCTCCATGATTTAAAAAAAAATTGTCTGTTTGCTTGTTTGTTCATTCACTTCTCTATGGCTAGCACCTAAACAACACATGGTATAAAGTAGCAGCTCAATAAATACCTGTTGAATGAAGGACTCGTTTTACATAATTCAAAATGGAAATATGGTCCAAAGAGAGTCTGGTATTATTTAAAAGGACATAATCTCAAAAGCATTAGAGCGGGAAAGAACTTTACAAACTATCTACCAAAAATAAAACATTTCCACTGTCTTCGGTGCAAACCCCTCATAGGCGTGGAAGTGTGAGTTAGGACTGGGAAAATGTAAGTGCTCAGTTAGCACTCTGCCTCAACCGCAACCAAAGCAGCCCATTTTTTAAAATTTGTTTTCTATTTTAGGCTTAGACATAATGCTTTAATAAATATTTTGAAGAAAGATCTGAAACTTAAAAAAACTTGAACTCTAAATCTGGCGTAAATCTCCATTCACAGACAAGGAGATTGAATCCTGAAAAATAAAATTACTTAACCCAGATCAAATCATGACAGTTTGAGAAAACCAGGGCTGGAACTCAGGGCTCCTCAATCTTGTACTTGTGCTCTTCTCACTCCAGGCCACAGTTTCTCCACATAGAGCTGTTCTTTAGTGGAATAATGCTCAAATAAGATTTGTGTTGCCTTTCCAAAAGATCCAATTATTATTTTAGATTTAAATAATTACCATATTCTCAGTTTCTTATAATTTTTTTTAAATTTCAAATTCAATAATTACTCTCTCAGAGTGCTGAAAATAATACAGTTGAGGTTTTCACAATTTTCATAAAGAAAACTAATCTATATTCACATTCCTAGAGCAGTACAGAAGGCTTGATTACAACTTGCTATATTTAAGTATTTTCCTAAATTGATTATATAATCTAAATTTTCTGCACACTGTTTCTCAATTTCTCTTAATACATTCATGGACAGACTCTTCAATACACAGTCCACAGAACTGAATTGGTCTGTGATTGGAACAAATGAGAAAGAAAATATATGGCCCATGAGCATTCTACTGAGCTAACACAATGAATGTGCTTCTCCACCAGGCTTAGATTAACCACTGATTTGATACACCACCTGGCCCATTTCTTATAAACGGGTTTTCTTCTATTCAATGTTTAGTAAGCTCCTGTCAACAAGATAACTCCCTAGGCTGAATAAAAGTCCCCTTAGGCCCTGACAGCTTTGGAGGATTATTTTCTCACCAGTGATTTTTAGAGACCTCTGACAACTTCATTTTGATATATCTTCCAAGAAAGTATGTTACTAACAACCCTAAACACTTAAACATTTATACTTTTAAAGTCTTAATGCTCAGAGAATAATGGGAATCCTACTGGGACTTTTGATGGCTATTTAGAAGGTGGGATAGCTAATCCATTTCTTTGTTTATTACAAAGAAGGTAAATTCAAGGCAGCAGGAATTCATTTAATCAAAAGAAATTTTCAGCCCTGAATGGCTATTTGTGGTTCCTAGGATAGGTTCTATGGGGGGGGGGGGGAATAAACTGAGGGCAAAACGTTGTCCCAGCATGGGCTCCACATGCCATCTACATTTCCAAGATTCTATCTATTGGAGGTTGAACACTGAAAACTGAAAAATAGATCCTGTTTACAGCTTGTAATTATAGCCCATATTATTTACAACACAAAAGAATTTATTGTTTCCTTACTTAGTCACTGATCCCTGTGTACTTAAAGTTATTTGATATATAAATTCACTGTACTCAAACCTTGAAATCTATCTCTGTCACTAATTAGCAGTATGACTTTGATCTTGCCCTCATAGGTATATGAAGATTAAATAGGATAATGTATTCAAGTTACCCAGTATACTGCATGGCACATAATAGTTTGTCAACCAATATTACCTTCCCTCCTTCCTCCTTTCTGCCTTTCCAAGCACATACATCCTTACTATATATAATGCCATAGTTTCATTAATTCATTCACTTATTTTAAAAAGTATATTTTGAGTATACATAACATATCAGTTTCTTGCATTGCATTGGGCAAAAGAGCTGTATACAAAGCTTAGCAAAGTCCCTGTCTCATGGAATTCACAGTTTGGTGGGAGACAGAGAACAGGAGTAGTGTTTTACCTTAAATGGGTGGGTCAAGAAAGCCTTCTCCAAAGAGGTGAAGCAAAAAGTCATGTGAAATTCTGAAAAGGCATTTTCCAAACAAAGAAAATGGCTAATTCCTAAGTGGAATAATATAGCTAAAATTGCTGATGGAAAACAGAGACGTAGATGAGGCTCTTATTCATAAAATGAGGCTGAAAAAAGCTGCTTCCAACCGGGGGCTGAACATATCGCTTATGTGACACTGTGAAAATACCGTAGGAGGAAGAGGATGAGGATAGCCTGTTGACTATCAGTAAGTCAAGCCAGACAGAGGTTGGGTAACTCATGGGCAATATCCTCAATATAACAAAACAACAGCAAAAAGAATTCCAACCTGCTAATTAATATCAACCTGGTCCTTCCTTTGGGATGGAGGAGCCAGGGAGGAGCACTTGCAAACCACTCTGCATAAAGAGAGAAAACACATAAGAAAAAAACAAACAGAAAAAAGGTCTTTTAACATCTTTCATCGCTTCTCTCTCACTTGCTCTAGGGGAGGTCTGCTACCATGTTCTGAGAAGCCCTGTGGAAAGGCCACGCATGAGGTGAGGAACTAAGGCCTTCTGATAACGACCATATGAGCGAGCCTTCATCACCGCAGACCCACAACCCCAGCCAAGCCTTCAGGGACTGCGACCCCTGCTGCCATCTTGAATGCAGCCTCCTGAAAAAACCCTTAGCAAGAATCACCCCCCTAACCTGTTCCAGGATTGCTGACCCTAAGAAATTCCACTATGGCGGGGAGCCAGGCCAGAGTCATGCCCATCTGATGAGCACACCTCTAGCCCCACTTAACCGAGGAACCAGAACAGTGACCCTGAGCAGCCTCAAGAGCCCAGCCTCCAACTGCACCCAACAGCAGTGCCCAGCTCTGGGCCTTGCCTGCTTGCTGAACGCTGCCTGTGTCTTCACCCAGACAAGGACTCCACCCAATTGCAGAATACGGCAGGTGCCACGCCCCACAATAAAGCTAGGACAGCCACCGCGACTGGCCACAGAATACAGTCTCTAGCCCCATCCAACTGCAGGATACAGCTGGAGGCCCCGCTTGACCGGCGAGCCTGGGCAGAGACTTGGCGCATCAGTGGCGCACAGCCAATGGCTTACCTACCTGAGAAGCCCAGCCGGTGGCGCTGCACACCTCCGCACACAGTCAGAATCCCCATCTGACCTCGGCGCACAGCCTGAGTCCCATTAAACTGCGCAACTAGGCCAGTGGCTCCACCTGAACCCGGCTACGGCCACCATCCAATCAGGGAGTAGAGCCTGAGGCCCCATCCAACCAGTAGTGATGATGGAGCACAGCTCGCCGCCCTGCCCTATTGTGAGATCCAACCAGTGGTACCGCCTTGCTAAAGACCCTAGCCAGTGACCCCGCCCCGACCAGAGGTAATTGCAGGGCCTAGCTAGTGGCCTCAATTTCTACCTAGCACAGCCAGCAGCCCCACCTGACCATGGAGCCCACCCCGCTGCCCCACATAAATGCAGAGCCCAGCCAGCAGACCCACCCAACCTCAAAGCCCAGCCAGTGGTATCCACTGTCCCCCACCTCAGACAACAGTCTTCACCCATCAAAAGACGCAGGTAGCAGCCCCACCTGCCCCAGATGCTACCAGCTGACTTGTCCAGTACATCAAACTGAGCTGACTGGTAAAAGTCTTTTCTGGCCAAAGTGAACCTATAAAGTCAGGAAGAAGAGACAGCTTACTCAAATGCACAAATACCAGGATCACAAAGAATCAGGTAAACATGACAGCACTAAAGAAAACAAAGCCCCAATAACTGACCCTAAAGAAATGGAGATCTATAAGATTCCTCAAAAATTAAAAATAGAATCACCGTATAATCTAGCAATCCCACTTTTGAGTATATATCTGAAGGAGATGACATTAAAGAGATATCTGCATATCTATGTTCATTGAAGCATTATTTACAATAGTCAAGCCATGGAAACAATCTAAGGGTCCATCAACAGGTGAATAAATAAAGTGTAATATATATACATACAATATAATTTTGTTCAGCCATTAAGAGAAGGAAATCTTGCCATCTGCAACAACATGGATGAACCTGGAGGACATACCCTGTGTAAGTAAAATAAGCCAGACACAGAATAACAAATACTGCATGATCCCATATGTATGAGGAATCCAAAATTATCAAATTCATAGAAGCAGAGAGCAGAATAGTGGTTACCAGGGGCTGAGGGAGGGGAGAAATGGGGAAGTGTCGGTCAAAGGACATAAAGTTTCAGTTATGCAAGATGAATAAATTCTGGAAATCTACCATGCAACAAAGGACCTACCCTTAACAATATTAAACTGTATGCTTAAAAATTTGCTGAGAGTATATGTTATGTTAAGTGCTCTTACCACAAAAGAAAAAAAAATATTTTTTTAAATAAAATAAAGGGGATGGGAGGAAACATTTGGAAGATGGATAAGTTTATTGTGGTGATGGTTTAACAGGTATATGCTTATCTCGAAATCCAAGTTGTATACATTAAATATGTATAGCTTTTTGTATGTCAAAAAATTCCCCAATAAAGTGGGTTTAAAAAAAAAAAAAAAAAAAAAAAAAGAGGGCCGGCCCGGTGGCTCAGGCAGTTAGAGCTCCAAGCTCCTAACTCCGAAGTCTGCCAGTTGGATTCCCACATGGGCCAGTGGGCTCTCAACCACAAGGTTGCCGGTTCAATTCCTCAAGTCCTACAAGGGATGGTGGACTGCACCCCCTGCAACTAGCAACAGCAACTGGACATGGAGCTGTGCTGCGCCTTCCACAACTAAGACTGAAAGGACAACAACTTGAAGCTGAATGGCACCCTCCACAACTAAGATTGAAAGGACAACAACTTGACTTGGAAAAAAAGTCCTGGAAGTATATTCTGTTCCCTAATAAAGTCCTGTTCCCCTTCCCCAATAAAATCTTAAAAAAAAAAAGAAAGAAAGAAAGAAAAGAAAAGAAAGAAAGAACAAGGGAAAAAAGGACATGAACCCCAAGGAGCCTAATTGCAGATGAAATCTCACTCTAGCCTCCTTGGTCTTGCCAGCAAGAAACTAGCCAGCAAGAGATCTGCTAGACGTAGAGCATGGCCAGGGAGGTGCCCAACACCTGGTGTGGCAGAGGCAGTTCATAGCAAGCTAAGACCCACCTGCTGCCAGAAGTAGGGCCCTGGCATTAGCAGTGGTCAGTTAATAAGTAGGAAAGGAAGTAAGTAAGTGTAGTTAGCTATTTCTTGCCTTTCTTTCAGAAAGAATTTAAAGAGGCTTATATAGGCACTTTCATAAAACACAACAAAGTACTATGAATTAAAAGAAAGTGGGGGGAAAGAGAAATGAGGCTACAGACAGAGAATAGAGTGGGAAGTCTATGCATCAATTTCTAAGCAATTTTGGCAAGGTCACAGATAGCTCTAAGATTTCTGGAAGCCAAGGCAAAGAAGGAGACCTGACTCATCCCTCAATTCATCATTTCTGAGGTAAAAATGAGTGAAGGGCATGGGAACAACTTGAGTAATAAAATAAACGAAGTAATATTGGATTATCACCCAAAGCCTAAAATAAATATCACGAGTCCATTTATCCATTTAATGAATGAATGAATAAATAAATAAATAAGAAGATACTAACCACTCATAAAGAGTTGTTCCAAATAATTTATGTAGATACTCTACCCTCAAGGAGATGGAGCAAAACTCCTCATTCTAAGTGTTGGCTACACCCAGTGACTTCTTTTCAAAGAATACAGTATAGAACGGGGGTGGGAGGGAAGAGTAACTTCAGAAACCTGACAAACACTACCTCAGCCAAGTCATCAAGGTCAACAGCAAAGGTGATAATCATGTTGACAGTATGTCTTCTTGATATGTGATGAAAATGGCACTTTATCCCTGTGGTCTTCTTCCCCAAAACATGTAAGGCCAGTCGAATCATGAGGAAAACATCAAACAAATGCCAATTGAGGGGCATTATACAGAGTATCTGAACAATACCCCACGAAATTGCCAAGGTCATCAAATTCAAGGAAAGTTTGAAAAATTGTCACAGCCAAAGGTAGCCTAAGGAGACATAATGACTAAATTTCATGTGTTATTCTAGGTAGGATTCTGAAACAGAATAAGAGCATTAGGTAAAATCTAAGGAAATATTAATAAAGTATGAAATGTAGTTTATATTAATGTACTGATATTAGATTATTAATTGTAACAAATGTGCCATATTAATGTAGGATGTTAGTATTAGGTTGGTGCAAAAGTAATTGTTGTTTAAAAGGTTAAAAATAATTGCAAAAATTGCAATTGCTTTTGCACCAACCTAATAATAGAAATTGAATGTGTGTATATAGAAACCTGTACAACTCTCACATATGTTCTGTAAATCTAAAACTGTTCTAAAATAACAGTTTATTGGGGTGAAAAAAACCTATCAGACCCAAAAATTCCTCTCCTAGGTATAAACTAGGTATGTATTTAAGAGAATTGAAAATAGGTACTCAAAAGCATGTGCATGCTTGTTCACAGCTGCACTATTCACAATAGCCAAAAGGTGGAAACAGCCCATACATACATACGATGGAATACTACTCAGACATAAAAGGAATGGAACACTGATAAATGCTACAACATGGATGAACCTTAAAAACATAATGCTAAGTAAAAGAAGCCAGACACATATGGTGTGATTCCATTTATATGAAATCTCCAGAAAAGCTAAATCCACAGAGACAGACCAATGAATGCCAGGGATAGAAGGGAGAAGTGAAAGGGGAGAAAATGGTTAATGGGTACAGGATTCTATTTTGGAGTTTTGTAACTAGATAGAAGTAGTGATCACACACCGTTATGAATGTACTAAATGTAGTGGATTGTTTATTTTTAATTTTTCGGGTTTTTTTAACTCACAGAAACAGAGAATAGAAAAGTGGTTCCAGGGATGGGTAGAGGAAATAAGGAGAGGTTGGTAGAAGGGTACAGACTTTCAGTTACAACATGAATAAGTTCTGAGGATCTAATGTATAACATGGTAACTATAGTTGATAACACTGTGTTGTATAATTGAAGTTTCCTAAGAGTAGAACTTAAATGCTCTCACCAAAAAAAAAGAAAAGAAAAGTAAATACAGGAGGTGATGAATGTGTTACTTAACTCTATGGGGAAATCCTTTCACAAGGTATACATATAACAAATCATCACAATGTACACTTTAAATATCTTACAATTTTATTTGTGAATTATTCCACAATAAAGCTGAGGGGAGAAAAGAATTTTCAAGAATTAAAAACCAGATCAAAAGCTAAATTCAAACACTAGTTTAAAAAAAAAATTCCTAGACATATTGCAGCATAATTTTGGAACGTTTGATAAAGAAAAATCTTGTAAGAAGCCATAAAGAAAAGACAAATTATCTATAAAAGAATGGCTATTCAATTAAAAGCAAACTGTCATCAGCAATAATAGACATCAGAAATTAGTGATATAATATCAGCAAACTGCTGTGGAAAAATAACTGAATCTATACCTAGCTAGTTATCATTCAAAGGTAAAACAAAATAAAGAAATTTTCAGACATAAAAGGGTCTAATGGAGCTTACTATCTACTGACCAAATTATATATATATATATATATATATATATATATATATATATATATATATACACACACACACATACACACACACATATATACACACACATATATATACATTTATATGTAACTCATAAAGATGAATGGTGAACCCAGAGGGAAAAGCTTCTTGTCTTGAATAAAAACCGCACTAAATACAGAAAACGATTTTAAAAAAATAGGCTAACTAATTGTATGAGCTACTGATTACAATATCAAATAACTAATTGTAGTTCTTTTTTTAAAAATTGAAACTAAAAGATTTGACAAAATAAAATCATAGAAATAAGTCTAAACCTATTTGTAATCCCAGTAATGTAAATGAATTAAATTAGCTAAAAAAAGAGAACTATTAGATCTGATTTTTAAAATATGCCCAACTATTGCCTACTTACCAGAGATGTGCCTTAAATAAAACAAAGGTTTGAAGATAGTGGGATGATCAAAAGTATAGAGGAACATACTAATTAAAAGTAAACTGGTATAGCAATATCAATATCATGTAAAGTAGAATATAAAGCAAAGGGTTTAATAAGGTTACATTACAAAAGGAACACAATACCATGAGTATAAAACAATGGGAACCCGTATGCTTCTGTATCAGGCAGAGTAGTTTAGGCTATACTACAATAATAACTTCTACTGGCTTTATACAGTAAAGTTATTTCTCACTCACACAAAGTCCTATGCAAATTTCATAAGACTGCCGATCAGCAGTTATCCATGTGGTGACTCAGAAATCTAGGCTGTTTCCATCCTGTGCCTCAATCATCATGACAAGCAGCTCCCTTGGTTGCCAAGGCAAGAAACAGATGAGCTTAGTGTTCTGCAGGGTTTCTTCAGTATTTCAGCACAGTATTAACACACTTGACTTCCACTAACAGGCAGTTGGCAGTATTCGCCACACGGCATAATACAACTGCAAAGTGTGATGGAGCACATCCTTGTTCAGTGAGCATTAAATGTTTCTCTCACAGCAACTAACAAAATATTTGTTAGCTTATCCATAAAGTAAAATTAGACAATATGACAAAGGAAAACGAACAGTAAAAATCTAATGAAAGAGTTTTAATTCACTTCTTTTAGAGAAGGAGAGATCAAACAAAGAAACAATCGTACGTACATGTTATTTTTACAGGTAGTGAAATAAAGATTTAAAAAATCACGGGAATGCTGAACATGATTTTCAGAATACTGTGTTGCCTCTCAGAAGAAAGCGATAGAATCAGAATTAGGAAAGCCTACAAAGGAGACTTCAACATTATTTGTAGTATTTTACTCTTGAAAAAAAAATACTTGAAATATTGGAAAATGTTGATATTTGTTCAAGCTTTATACTGCACATGGGATACTAGTTACATTAGTCTCCAATATTTTTTGTACGATGAAATATTTCATAATAATTTTAAAAGAATATATACATGTCTATAATAGTTTTCTACGCTATGCAACAAATTATCACAAACTTGATGGCTTAAAACAACATACATTTATTATCTCACGATTTCCATGAGTCAGGAGTCAAGGTATGGCTTAACTGGGAAATCAGATCTCACAAGGTTGCAATCAAGGTGATAGCCATGTCTGGAGTCTCATCTGAGGTTCAGGGTCCCCTTCCAAAGTCACTTGAATGTTGGCAAAATTCATTTCCTTGTATCTGTAGAATTTCTGGTGGCTTGCTTCTTCAAGATCCAGCAGGGGTATCTCTGACTTCAGTCCACTAAGGAAGAGTTGTGTACAACGTGACATAATCATCATCTTGCCATATAATATAACATAACTAAAGAAGTGACTACCTCCTCATATTCATAGGTCCTGCCCACACTCAGGATGAGGGAGATTATTCAAAGCATGTACACCAGGAGGCAGGAAACTTGGGAGCCATCTTAGAATTCTGCCTACCAGAACTGTCTCAAGGTTCTTATTATCTGGTGTAAGACTTAGACAGGACAAAGATTTAAAGCAATATGAAATGAGCTATATTAGAAGTGTGTCTTTGTTTGAGTTTCCACAACAGGTGACCCAGACACAAGACCTTGGGTGCTGTTTATTTCAAGGTGATTCCAGGAAGCATATGTAAGACAGCGAAGGGAGAAAGGCCAATATAATAGATGTGTTAAAGAACAGGTTACCACTATGGGCACGGAGACTGAAACCCCCTGTGGGCCCTCTGAGAACCATGTGAAACATGCTTCACAATCATCCCAGTAGTAGATGGAAAAGCAGAAGCATTTTGTCCACTAATTTTTGTCCCTTATTGGCCAAAGCTCTCTCCCCACCCATCCAGGTTGCCACTGTGCATGGCAAACTTCTGTAGTGCCAGAGACATCCCTCAGACAATGAACAGAGAGATGCAGATTCTTACCATGCAGAGTCGTCAGTGTTCCGGAAACTCCCTACCTCAGGTGCAAGTAGCTCAAAGCTGGGCATGTAACAACATGGGAAGGGACATTAAGAACGTCTGTTACAGTATGGTGCAACATGTACAGGGGAACAGAGAAGTCAGGCAGATTCAGAGAACTACAGTAGATTTGTTTGACAGGGCCCAAAGTAGGTGTGGGTGTACAGAAGAAGAATATGCAAATGTGGGCAGGAATCTGACAAGTAAGGTTCCTGACTTTACACCAAGAAGGAAATGAGAGACTAGAGGATTTTAACCCAAAGTATAAAGTAATACAAGGGATTTTACAATACTACTACTTTGGCAACTGCAAAAAAGATGCTTTGTAAGAGCAAAGGGATTTTTCTGCTAAATATTGTTAAATACCAACTGTCTTGAGTTCTGTGGCATTTAACAAGGAAAGATAACACATTTAGTCAAAAATGCATGGGCTTGAAATCAGACAGACCTGAGTTTAATGCTACCTGGTAAATTTATTATAAGAAATAGTTTGTACGTAAAGCTTCTGGCACTGTGTATTACAAATGGTATGTGCTCAAAGAAAAAAAAATGGTTCTTTTTTATTCTGTGAACAACAAAATAAATAACAAGTGTGAGTTTGAGAACAAGAGAAAGGAAAAATGAAATGAATTGGTTGAAGCTCTGGAGCTGGAAAACTACTTGATATTGTTAATATCCTTTGTGAACAATTATGCCCTGTGAAAATAATAGCCAACAAATTCTGAATGTGTAGCCAACAAACAAATCCTGAGTAATGCCAGCCAAAACGCTTGCTGGTATGCACTAATTGGGTTTGAGAAATGTGCAGCAGAATATTTAAAGAAGATAATAATACTAAGCCCCAATATTAATATTGAGAAACATTGACAATTCACAATAAATTTATGACAAAAAGAGCAAGAAAATACTTTTGTATTGAAATTATTTGACACTACATTAATCAGTTGCCTGAGTATATTTCTTACATTCTATTCACTTTTTAATGGAATGTTTGTCTCTTAACAAGAAGTTTGAATTGCAAAATTAGATACATAATATTCGTGCCTTATGATTCCCAAAAGGCAACAATTTATTCTGTGTGATTAGATTTTTTTAATCAGGCAATATATTTAAGAAAGTTGATTTAAGGCATGACAGGCTGAAAGCATGAACAAAAATTCCATACAATGAAAATCTGAAGAAGACAAATTTTATTTGATATTTTAAGATATAAGTGAGTAAAAACAAATTGTTTAAAAATAATAAAATCTAAATCAAAGTTTGTAAATAAATAGTGGGTTTTTATATAAGTAAGAAGCTAATTCACTTTTGTGTTACTACTATGTCACATCCTTATTTACTTATACTCTGCTTTACAAATATTAGATATACAAGGGCTGACAGTTAAGTTTGTGAACTCATCTAGACAAAGTGCTACATACCTCATCGCTGAATATCACCATAGTCACCTTTGAGGTACTCCCCTTGGGAAGCTATGCTCTGACATCAGTGCCTAGTCCACCCTTCAAAGTAATTTTGGAACTCTTTCTGGAATGGCCATTAGAGCTGTCATCTTATTAACCTTATTGTCCTCAATGTCATCAAAATGTCTTCCTTTCAATATTTTCTTTATCTTCAGGCAAAGAAAGAAGTCATTGGAGGCCAGATCAGGTGAGTAGGGAGGGTGATCCAATATAGTTATTTGTTTACTGGCTAAAAACTTCTTCACACTCAGTGCCATGTGAGCTGGTGCATTGTCGTGATGCAAGAGCCATGAATTGTTGGCGAAAAGTTCAGTTGTCTAACTTTTTCACGCAGCCTTTTCAGCACTTTCAAATAGTACCTTGGTTAACTGTTTGTCCAGTTGGTACAAATTTATAATGATTAACCCCTCTGATATCAAAAAAGGTTAGCAACATCGTTGAAATAAGTTTGCAAACTTAAATGGCAGGCCTCATATAGCTTATTTTAAAGCTTTCAATTCATAGAGTAGTGGTTCTCAACCTTGGCTGCACTTGAGAATCATCGGGGGAGCTTTTAAAAAATGCTCATACCTAGGCTTTACCTCAGATCTACTGAAAAAGTATATTTGAAAGTAGCCCCTAGACATGAGAATTATTTTTTACATCTCCCCAGAAACTTGTAACTCTCACCAGTCCTCTTTCACACTGTCACTATGCTATTCAGGCCTCCAGTATCACTCCCCTGGACTGTTGCTAAAACTCCCCAATGTGTCTCCTCACCATCCTCATCAGCACTGCCAGGTTAAATGTCCTAAAGAGCACTTGTCAAACTTGAAGATACATATAGGCCATGTGAGGGTCTTGTTAAGGAGATCTTAAGAGAAAGACTCTGATTTGGTAGGTCTTGGGTGAAACTTGAGATTTTACATTGCTTTCAAGTTGCCAGGTTGTGGCCATGGGGCTGAGCCACAAACACACTTAGAGGATCAGGTCCTAACTGTTATTGTAGTAACAAAAAATTGATTAATCATTAAAATAAAAATGTGCTTTTATTATTTATCACCTTTGTGTGAACATAATAACATTTTAAAATTAAGCAGAGAAGAGTAAAAGCACATTCATACAAGTGTATAAAGTTATACACCCCCAAACATATACACACATATATATGCATATACGCAAATTAGTAGTGTAGAGTTCCTTAAGTATTTCAATTAGTAATCATTCTCTAGAACTTTCACTCTACCCTTTTTTTCAGATTTCATTTATATCTCAAAGTTCTTTCCTTATTTTCCTTCAATTTGAACTATAAAATTATTTTCAACCAATTAACAAATATAGATGTATTGACATATATAGTATTGCCATACTACATATTAAGACCTCCAGGTTCATGAAGAAAACTACTGGTACTACTACCTAATTCTAGGTACCTTTGTCATTTTTTCCCTCTTATTTCTCTTAATTTCTTTTGACGTTTTACATTTAAAAAGTAGAATGCTTCTCCTGCTGTTTAGCGAATAGCCATGCTGGTTAACATGTTCACGTAAAGACATAGATTCTTCAAGGGCTCGAAGCTCTAGGACAGCTCACAGAACAAGTCTGATGTACAGTAGAGAACTCAGGCCCCTTCCAGACGGGCACTGTAAGATATAATACTTCTCCCATGAGCAAGCTCAGGGTCATATAAACTAAAGGTACAAAGGGTTAGCAAATATCACTAAAGTATTTATTAAAAACTATCATTTATAGTGGGTAAGGGCGAAAAGAAAGAAATAGAATTGGAAGATTAGAGAAATGTATTCTAACTTAAACTTGACTCCACAATTTTCCTAGCTGTCTATTATTACATTTTTAAAAAATAACTTTTCATCATTACAGTCTAGAAATTGGCCATTTTATCTAGAAACAGATGCATAACTGGTATTGTATGCTCATTTTAAATATCAATAACTTGAAATATACACACTGAAAAATAATTATACAGAAATTGTTGACAAATATTATTTAATCCTTGTATAATCAGCCATTTCTTGCCTCTGTGGTTACCTAAAACCATAACAAGAAAATATGAATAATTTGGGTTTTCAAGCCTTCAGACTCAGACTGGAACTACACATCAGCTTTCCTGGTGTCCAGCTTGCCAACTGCAAATCTTGAGACTTCTCAGCCTTCATAGTCGCCTGAGCCAATTCTTTATAATAAATCATATATACATATACACATATAATTAATAAATATATATACATCCTATTGGTTCTTTTACTCTGGAGAATCCTAATACACTGTTCAAATAAGTGTACAAAATACTAATATAACACCCTTGAAGACATAATGCTCACATGAATATAGAAGTTCTGATGCTTCTAAATTCTCTCATTACTTGGTCGGTATTTAAATTATATTTTACTATTTGTGGGTTTTATCACTAGAAAATAAGGAGCTTTGCATAGGTATGGATGTTTTAAGATTGGATTTTTGAAATGGATATCAACTGCTAAATCACAGGAATTGTTTTTATAAAGCAGGCAGTAACTATTCCCTCGGTAGTTATCAGTGTCAGATCCAGTGTAAATATCATGAGAGTTGCAATTTTTAATATATAGAGTCATCACCATAATCACAAACATATCACAAGTTATTACTTGAAAGTGTAACCTGAGAGTCTTTCCAGCCTGAAATGAATTACAAGAAGTGAAGTAAATTACAAATATGTCCCCAGCCTGAGTTTAGAAAGCTCATGAATTACTTTACCAAAAGAGCCCCTAAGCCCCAGATATTATTGTAAACCTCATCTACTTTGTTGTTATACACAGAACTATTTATAATATCAAAATAATATGATATTTGGGATTTTTTCCTGTAATTCCAGTGTTCGTAATAGTTATAGTTTGCTTCTCAAACTACCCTTGAGAAAAAAAGAAAAAAAAGAAAACACATTAACATGGTCGTAATGAAGTCACTGGAGTACTACTGTTGCTTAGGAACATCAAAGAATTCTAGCATGGATGGAGGATTTATTATCATATGAGCCATTGAAACCAGCAATCGGGTGCTTTTCTTTTGATTAGATGCTATACATCAATGTGGCAGCTCTAATGCTTCCCAGTTAAGCTGATGAATGAAATCAATTTTATATTACATTACTCAGTGTCTGCTTTTTAATTTGGAAATTAAATTTTACCCTTATAAATCTGAAAATACAAACTATAGAAAGGTAAATACAACATAACAAGTCATTGTTTTCCTATTGTAAATATATTTATTACTTTCTAAGTTTTGCTCACTTTCATGCTTTTAGTTCTCCTTCTCACCTTTCCACTTTTCAGGGAAAACACAGAATTAACACATTTCTCAAAGGCTATTGATGCATGAGCATTTGCTCAAAAGGCCATTACTGATTATTAACATATTATGTGCCACGGCCATTTATGTTTACAGTTATAGAAATAAATGGCTCAGGTTACAGATTTTCATGAAAAAGATAAGCCCCCAAACTCAGAATTTTACTATATATAGCATTAATTTTAAAAGTGACACCTTAATATGAAAAAAAGTTTCCACCATCTGCTTTGTCAGCTAACCTTTACAGTGTGTGCCAAATCATTTTTCTCAGATTAACTCAATGTATTAGTCAGTTTTGGAGGAATACAGCTCACCTTGAGTTCCATTTAAAACCTATCGATTGATGTAGAACACAGACTGTGTCATTAGCGTCTAACAAATTGCTCATCTCCTCTGCTTTGTAGTTTATGTATCATTATGATGATGAAAAAGGAAGGAGGAGGAGAAGAACCATTGGGTCTATTACGAAGTCAAACTCTGAGAAAACAAAAGGAAATTCATGTTTCCTATTTGATTTTAATCACCAGATTAATTATTAGAACAAGATAATGAACAATTTTCCACATTGCTTAGAAATTTACTTAAGAGGGCACATCAAATACTATTCTAGGTGCAAGTCTAAAAATAATGACTTTCTCATATCATAGTTTAAAAGTTTTCTAATAATCAAGAAACCATATCAGATCATTCTGACAAAATGATTCATTTTTACCTCAGGAGAATCTAATTTCATTAACAGCTGGTTCATTGATTTGATCAGTCAGTTAACAAATATTTACTAAGCTACTTTCTATGTACTAGACACTATTCTAGATGCTGATGATAAAGCCAGAAACAATTCAGACTAAAATCCCTGCCCAATTTGAGCTTTTCTTCTGGTCAGTAAGACAGGCGAAGAGTAAATAGACAAATAATACCGTGTCAGGCAGTGACACGTTCTTCAAATTAAAAACAGGAATGGAATACAGAATTATGTATGAAAGCTTTTACTTTTAGGATGAAGAGAAAAGCTTTTCTGAAGAGGTGACATTGGAGCAGACACCTGAATGAAGGGAGTGAGTCTCACAAATATCTGGGGTAAACACATTGCAGGGAGTGGGAGCAGCAAGTGCAAAAGCCCTGACTGAGGTGGGCGTGTGCCTGGCATGTTCAGAAACAGCAAGCCGATCTATATGGTTAATATAGTGAGTCAAGATAAAGAGTAGCAAAAGTATAGGTCAAAGACTTAGACCTATCTTTTAACCGGGTAGGTTTTAGAACCAAAATCTTTTAACAGGGTAGAAACCAGTATACAGGTATTAGTGTTGTTTCTAATAAGAGAAGGGGATAATTAGTCAAGAGAAAAATCACTTAAGTCGTGTCAATTGCAAGAATTCTAATTCAACTATTGAGTTGAGGGAAAGAAGAAATAGGTTTGGATGTAGAATTACTGTTTGAGGCATAAGATATCTATTTCAATTCCAAGTGGAGCATTCGAAAACGACAGTTTGCTAAATGGGTCTAGAACTCATAAGAATGGATAGAGATATAAATATGAGTCAGTGAATTGATGGAAATCAAAGTCATGGGACTGGATGAGATGACCTGGGGAATGGTCATAATTAGAGAAAGAATGAGGGACAATAGAGAAGTGAAGAAGAGCAAATAAAAACAAGGGAGATTGAGAAGGTGTGACCAGTGAGGTGTGGGTAAAACTGAAAGGAAATAGTACCCTAAGTCAAAGGAAGAGAGTATTCGAGACTTGAGGATTAATTGTTGCCAAATGATGCTGATAAAGTCAGGTAAGGTAAGAAATGAGATTTGGCCATTGATTTTGACAGTTTGAAAGCCATTAATGACCTTAACCATTCATGGGAATGGAGAAAATGAAAATCCTGTTGGAGTGTGTTCGGGAGAAAGTTGAGGTAAAAAAGTAGAAAGAGTGAATAGGTAACACCTCTTGAAAGGGTTAAGAAAAATTGAGATAATAAATGGGTTCAGATAACCAGGATAAGAAAAATAAGAGTGGTACCTGGAGGGGAATGTGAGGTCGGGGAGGGTTATTTTAAAGATGGCACACATGTTGTTGGCAATGGCCCAGCAGGGAAAAGTAAATTTTTAATAAAGAAGGGGAGAATTGTAGAACCAAAGTCTTTCAACAGGGTAGAAACCAGTATACAGGTAGCAGTGTTGTTTCAAATAAGAGCTGAGAGAGTGGGCCTATTGTAATAAGTGGTATAGCAGGTTACATAGTTATAGCTACAAGAAGGCCCTACATTTGCTGGTAAAACCGAAAAAATAAAGTACTTATGTTCTGAGTGCTGGTGTCTTTACTAAAACCTGTCTGTGGCTAATCAACTAACTCTCCCCATTTAGTTCCATGCAAATCAACCTGAGGGTATGGCCTGTATACAATCCTCTATGGCTCATTGATTATCTCTGTATCGTAGCTAAAAACTATATCCCATATAAAAGAGATGCCCTTGTGAAAATGCAAACCAGAGGTCTCATTATGAAATCTCCTAATACAAGTGGGTTAGTGAGAATCTATCACTATCAATCTCTGTATATAGCTCCATCTTTGGGTAACACTCGCCTGTTTCTTACAGGCTCAGCCACGTCCACTTCCTGAATCAGAGAAAGTCTTGTTTAACCAACACTATGTTAGGAGTTTATTCTGCAATAATGTTAGGTTTAGAGATAGGTGAATGGTCCCTCCCCAAACTCAGACTTATGTGCAAGAAATAAGAGGAGAAGGCAAAGTGAGGAGGAGCAGAGAAGTGTGGAAAGTGGGGATTTCAATCCTTGGGTACTGAAGTAAGCATTAAGTAGCAACCGCACTACTACCTGCTGCTCAGCCCAGGTCTCTGGTTCTCCTTTTCTGAAGTAGCTTAGTTCTGATTCTTCAAACCAGTAGACAGAGTACATAGACCACCTTACCTAATTCCTTCCAACCCCTTTCCTAGGAATTATTCCCCTGATCCATACCATGAAAGTCCACAAGAGGTAATAATTGCCTCGAAACATTAATTCTAAGTCTGGTTTCAACACTAAATATCAAAGCTGAACTACATTAATCAAAACTTTTTCTTCCCCCTTGCCTAAACAAGCCCCTCTGCCTTTGATCATTTGAGCTACTGGCTCCTTCCAAAGGGTGCTAGACTACCCATCCTGGTTTATTATTTTCTTCCTCATCACATCCACTTCTAGTCTTCTGTCTTTGTTCTTCTACTCCATTCTAAATTCACTCTCCCTTTCCTATGCCCAGTTTGTCATTGACTATGACAAACATTTTGATTGGAAACGATAAGGTCAAAGTCCTTATCATTTAGGTCAAGGTCCTTTGTGATTAGCTCTCGATCTGCCTCTCCCTGAAACCTTAGAACAGTCCATTCACTATCTTCCCTTCTGCCATACTGAATAGCTTGTGAGTTTTGTAAATCTGTCATATTATTTCATATTCCTTTGCCTCTTCAAAAGATGTCCTTTCTTCCTATTGTGATAACCCACATTTCCTTGTATATCTAAATAAGCTCAAGCCTCAATTCTTCTGGGACCCCATCTCCAAACAGCCAGACCTATAGTTCTCAAATTTGGCTACACATTAGAATCACTTGGAAAGCTATAAAAATAAAAATGAGGCCTGGGCCCCCCCTCCCCCCAAAGATTCTGGCTTAATTGGTCTAGGGTGCCACGTGGGTATAGGGATTTGTAGTACCTCCCCAGCGGAATCTAATGTGCAGCTAAAGTTGAGAACTACTGTCCTAGGTGATATGAGTGCGTCCTACTGCAACAACTTATCACTTTCCTCCTCATCAGAACTTCTCGCCTTGAACATTTAATTGTCTGTGGACCATATTTATTGGACTTTGCATCGCCAGTGCCTGCTTCAGAAAATAGAGGAATGTTCAACACACAGGCTTTGGGTAAATGAAGGAATAAAATTATTTCATGTTTGTATATGAATGTTTTTACTGATTAATGAGATAAGAAAGCCTGAAATATCTTGGGGGGGGAAATCACATAAATAGAAAACAACGGAAATGGTGCAGTTGGACTTGGTTGCATGATGAGAGGGGAATGTTTGGAGCCAGGGAAAACTTAGAATGATTCCGAAGCTGCACAAAAAATAAAATCAGCAGATCTTTTATAAAAGTAGCAAAATGAAATAACTGACAGCCACACTTTCTCCCCAGTGTCCTAAAAGTGTCAACATAAATGAATCTCTAGAATTGCTCTGGTACCTGCTGTTTCATAACTCTGATAATTAGATAACTTGTCAGCACTTTTAAACTTTATCCTACCTATTTGATCCCAAATTATGAAGTTGTTTTTAAGTTAGTGGAATCTAATGCCCTTTATATTACTGAAGCACCTGGATTCCACTCACTTTATTATCCACACTCCATCTTCTTACCTGTTTAAAGGTAAACATAAGAAAATAAAAAGGCAAAATTTAAAAAAATTTAAGTACATTAAAATAAGCTTGAAAATAAATCCTGGGGAGCACTAGGAGATTGGATATAATATAATGCCTAACATTATTTTATCGGTACATCCTCCAATTGTGTCATCCTTGGGTAAATATTAACTATAAATTAAATGATGAGAATAAGTAATATAAACCAATTTTTCAAAACAAATAAACAAAACCTGAATTTTAATTTCATGTGCAGGTATATACTATAATAACATTATATTTTGTTAAATGTGTAATGGAAATTGCAATAAGTAATCAAAGCATTTGGAAAATGTATTATTTTCAAATGGAAGGGAAAGAAAACATTTAAGAATAGCTAGCCCTGCTATTGAAGGTATAATCTCCAAAACTGACAGTAAGAATTCAACAAAAAACTATCAGTTTTCAGAACAACTGGAGTTGAAACTGTTGATTTCTAAGATTTTTTAATATTCCTGATTTATTAGAGTATAGTTATGTTACTTGGCCATGGTGAAAGTAATACTGCTGATGGAAGAGCTTTAGGAAGTAGGCTACCATACTGAAGCTAAAAAAGAAAGCAGATCTATTTAGGTCAAAGTTGATTTGTTTTGTTCTTTTCTGTTTTGATATAATTAGGTATTATTTTTACTGTTGTTACTGGTTCTTTTGCTTTTTAAAATAGTGGATAAACACAAGTATCTGAGTTTGTACTACTGTTTAGTAGGCAATTTCCACATTGCACTCATACTTCAGGAAAGGGAAATTATATTGCCTAATAATACATCCTTAGGATGGAGGCTTATTTCAATGCTTGAAATCATGACCAATAGACATATATTTACAGGAACCACCCAGGTAATGTCAGGGAGGGCAGCTGGCCACTAGGACAACAGGGAATGTTGGGAGCTAAAGAGAATTACAAATCTCATGTCTTATATAAAGGCATTCAGAATTTTTTTTTTTACTATTATTATTATGCTATCCACCATTTGGCCTCTACTTTATATTTAATGTCTTATATAATGATTTTCTCTAAAATAAGGAATTCTTACAATAAAATTGGTCAAGAAGTCACACACAATAAACTTTTGTGTACAGATACTCCTTAGTCCTAAGCAAACTACATGCATTGGCAAAATTGCACAGCTAAAATATCTCGGCACACAATTACACAAAAATTTTTTCTTGTTGCAAAATATTTTCTTAGATTTACCCATTATCTAATACACTTCACAACTGGGAGAAAGTTTAGAAATTAAAACGAATATTTACTAAATTCCTAATATTTCTAGAGTCTATACTAGAATTATTTCATACATTAGCTTATTTAATTCTCACAACAAGATCACAAAGTGTGTTTTATTAACCCCAAGATACACATGATGGAACTGAAAATAAAGATATTAAGTGACTTACTCAAGATCACATTTATTTAATAAACAACAAATTTAGCACCGAACTCGATATTTTTCTGTCTTAATCCAGTCTCTTTCCACAACATCATTTAAAAAAAATCCATCCTTAATAAACCATTGTGATTATCATAATGACATTAATGATTGTTGAAAAAGGTATATAGATATATTTTGAACTTCATTGTCCAAAGTAGTCTTCATTAACATTGCTTCATTTGGTAATTTCTCTGTGGAAACACTGAAAGGTGAAATATTTTTACAATATATCAGTAAAGTCTCTTTTCAATTTCACTAACGTACAGCAAACAAACTCTTGTGAAAAACGTAAAATAATTTTACTGGTGGAAATATAATTATGTTCCCTTGTGGAAAATAAAGAAGAGCAACATTTGGTGCCATAGAGCACTCTGTCATATGAAATTTACATTAAAATATTATTCTGGACAAGAGGTATTTGTCAGTCTCATCCATATACTAAACATAGGAATAATCCTCAAATCAATTAAACGCTTACTTACAAACTAATTGTAGCACATTGCCAATTGAGAAAAAGATCCCAACAGAATCACAGTAATGCCTGAAAGTATCTGGACAACACACATTTCAATGTGGCAAAACCCTGTTAATACTTTTATCGCAGGATCATCTCAATCATTCAGCTAGTTTCATGTGTAACTATTGAGAGATGTCTCTAGAACATTGGATCTACTTCACACTTAAAAATAAATATTTTTAAAATGTTTCATCATTTCTCTCTTAGAATGTTTTAGTGTCCAAAAGGTATTCCCAAGTGAGAATTTAAGAGCGTGTAGAGAGAGGATACATATATGTATATATAAATGCAGGTATAGATAACGATCTCCAAATAATGTTAAAAAGATGACATATATGTATGACATATGTAATCTCCTCCGAGTGATTAGGAGAGGAAGAGAGAAGAGTGAACACTATATAGCACTTGTTTCCTAGGCTTTGCCACTATCATAATCAGAAAGGGGTGTTTCAAATAAAGACATGTATAAACACACATACAAGGTCTGCCAATTAAGTCAGCGAACTCATCCTAGAAAAAAGTGCTAAATACCTCATTGCCGAATATCATTACAGTCACCTTCGAAGTACTTCCTTGGGAAGCTATGCACCAACACCAACACCTAGTCCACCCTTCAAAGCAATTTTGGAACTCTTTTACTGGAATGGCCATCAGAGCTGTCGTCATACTACCTTTGATGTCCTGAATGTCATCGAAATGTCTTCCTTTCAATATTTCCTTTATCTTCGGGTAAAGAAAGAAGTCATTGGGGGCCAAAGTAGGTGAGTAGAGAGGGTGTTCCAATATTTATTTGTTTACTGGCTAAAAATTCCCTCACAGATAGTGCCATGTAAGCTGGTACGTTGTCATGATGCAAGAGCCATGAATTGTTGGTGAAAAGTTCAGGTCAATTAATTTTTTCATGCACTTCCAAACAGTAACCTTGGCTAACTGTTTGTCTAGTTGGTACAAATTCATAATGAATAATCCTTCTGATACCAAAACAAGGTTAGCAACATCATTGCAACAAGTATGTGAACTTAATTGTCTACTTTGTACACACTTTAAAAGCCTAGAATGACACCCTTCACCCGGCCCTTTCCTGTAGAAAGTTGCCCTTTGTACGAATCCAGATTTTTAGCCTAGCGAGTCATCTCTTCAAAAGATCAGAGCAGTATGTATTTTCCCCTATAGACACTCCTGTTATTTGGATGATACTTAAAATGAACCTCTTTCCCACTCCTTTGGCTCTCTAGGGTTAATAAGCTTTGCTGCGATGACAGCAACAATTCCCATTCTTCCTGTTGCTTGAAATCCAGACAATAGCTAAATCCATGTACCTTTTTCACTTGCTAGAGGTTACAGAGACATTTATTTTACATGTGTGAATAGGCCAGTGCAATGAAGAGTGGTTGCTATTGTGAGCAGCAACCCTGACTTTGTGCTAAAACTATAAAACTTACTCATAGAAAGAAACAGATTTTAACATCTCCATGATAAACATGTAGGAGCCAGGTTCCAGGATTGTCCCCAATGAATCTCACCCCTGGAATTCATACTCCTGTGTATTCCCTTGCCACAGTGGATGGGATTGGACTGTGATATCAACAGAATATTGTAGAAACCACAGTGTGACTTCTAAGGCCTGGTCACAAAAGCCTTCTTTCTCTTGGATCACTCACTCTGGGGGAGCTGGTCACCATGCACCAAATAGCCCAAAGAAGAGGTCCTCAGGGTAAGGAACTGAACTGAAGACTTCTGCCGATTTCCCACTCCAACTAGTCAACCATGTGAATGAACCATCTTGGAAGAGTGCCCTCCAGCCCCAGGCAAGCCTTCAGATTACTACAGCCCTTGCTGGCATGTAACTGCAACCTCATGAGAAAAAGCCAAGCCAGCACCAACCAGTTAAGCTGCCCTAGAATTCCTGCCCCATAGGAAGTGTGCGACATAATAAAGGTTTGTTGTTATTTTAAGCCACTATAGTTAATCATTTATGGAGTAATAGATAACTTATAACAAAGTACTCTAGATTTTTAGGTCACATCCAAAATAGCAGAACTTTAGCCTCTAATTTTTCTCTGTTGACTGCCCTATGAGAATGAGCCATCATTGGACAAAGAGCAAACGGAACAAAACAGTATGTTTACAGAGTCCCTGTTAGGTATAGTATTGCTGTTGTACAAAATGTTTTGTCTATTTTTTAAGCAAACTTATAAAAATCCAACTTTGACTTTCTGCAAACTTATAAAAATCCAACCTATAATCCATTCCATGTAGACTGGGGGTTGAGCAGCATGTAGGAGGAGAAGAAAAAAAAAATCAGTTTAAAGATTTTGCTTACCAAATGTTCTGCACTTAATGCATAATAATTATTTTCCCTATAGATAAAACTTTGAATGCTCCGTTGAAATTTCAACTTTAAAAATAATTTCTAACATTTAGTTACTAAGTTTATCTCAGATAAATATACAATTTGACATAGCTCTGATGTTGAAAAATAACTTAAATATTTTCATAACTACTTTGGGTGACTTTTGAGCATCTAGGCGCCACAGCTTGCATAGATCTCTGTATAGACCCTTATTTCACTAATTTATTTTTTTCAGTAAAAGAATTAAGAATAAAAGTTAGAATTTCTACAGCATATTTTTACAAAAGACTGAGTTTTCTTCTTCCTGCCTCTCCCCTAAATGTCCCTTACGCTATTGTTTGATTTCTCCCCTGCCTCATTTTTCTCCCCTCCCATTCACATCTCAACCTACTGCAGTATGGTTTGTACCAATCATATTATAGGTATTGTTCTTAAAAAGTCACCACAATCTCCTAGTTCCCAAGTCCAATAGTCTTTCTCCATATCCCCTTTCTTTATCTCTCTGATGCATGCTGTGACATTGCTGT
The DNA here is from genome assembly GCF_004115265.2 of Rhinolophus ferrumequinum. Classification (NCBI taxonomy): domain Eukaryota; kingdom Metazoa; phylum Chordata; class Mammalia; order Chiroptera; family Rhinolophidae; genus Rhinolophus; species Rhinolophus ferrumequinum. Next base: position 41,429,968 of record NC_046291.1, on the reverse strand, counting down.
GTGCTCCTCTACTAAATTTCATGACGTTAATCTTTCTTTATTCACTGCCTGCCTCGCATGACTTTCCATCTCTTTTGCTGCCTCTTCTTCTGCTAACCTGTTAAATATTTCTTTTCTCAAGATATCAATCCTCATCCCTCTTCTCTTTCTTATGTTATAATTTCTCCCTGGGCAACCTGATTTTCTTCCTGACTTTCATAAACACTAATATAAATATGATTTTCAAACCTCTATCTTCAGCCCAAATCTCACTTTTGAGCTTCAGAACTGTGCTTCTTCTAGTCCACTAAAAATTTCCATCCAAATGCCTTGCAAACAAAATCAAACTCAATATGAGCACAAACCTGCTTCTCTTCCATATGTCTTTTACTTCAGTTCATAGTTTCACTCTCCATTCAGTCACCTTCCCTGATCTCTTCTCCCCAACCCCTGAGCCATGTAGTTAAGTCACCAGGTTCTATTTACTTTATTTTTCAAATTGTCTCTTAAATCTATCCCATGCTTCCCCCATTTCCCCATCATTTCTTGTCCCAGCACCTTACCTATATTATTGAATAATTCTCCCCAATCTATTCTACCTCCAGAGTTATCTAATGAACATATAAATTGTCCCTGTTGCTCTCCTTTTTAAAAGCTCTAATGATTGTCAGTAGCCTATAAAATACAATTCAAAAATCTTTGCTTATTAAACGTCTTGCAAACTAGTCATAATTTAGCTTTTCAGGTCCATCCCCTACTACTCCACGAACATATTCCTTAAATTAACTCATAACAAACGATTTCTCTTTTCCAACCACGACTTGCATTCCACAATTTTACCTTTGTTTACTCCCTTTCTCTGCCCAAACCCTTTTTGCCACATATCTCTCCCTAGAGAGATCATTTTTTAATATTTGGGATTAACATGGTCTCTTCTCTGGCGTCTTCACAGATGCTCTCCCCAACTATAATTAGTTTTTCACTCATCTGTCTTCCTTCGGTACATTAAGTATAGCAGTAATAAAGTATTAAAACATAATGTATTACATTGTGTTGTAGTTCATCAGATATATTTTTTACCTCCTCTCTTAGACAGCGACATTCCTAGGGAAAGAAACCTTGTCTGTTATTCCCAGTTCTTGGGCCTGCTAAATGAGACATACTAGGAATTCAATCAATGTTTGTTAAATAAATGAATGAATTAATGAAAGTTTGAATGTACTAACTCTTCTATTTCTTTCTCATTCCTACTCTCAACATTAAATTGGTCACAAGTTCCTATTTATTTTCTTTCAAATTGTCTCCTCAACCCATTTTTCCTTCTTTCCCCATCTTCATTGCCTTGCTGGAACACTTGGATGAAAAGGAGCACAAAATAATATAAGCAAATGATGAAAGAAAAAAGTTTTCAATATTTTTTAATACCATATGGGACTTAGGGGAGAAAAGAAAAGCCCTAATGCCTCAACACTGACACTTGAGTAGATTCTGCATTCGACTATCAAAACTATAAAATGATCATTAGAATTTCAAGGTAGAATTTGTGTGCCCTATAGAAAGATTTGGATTATCTAATAACTGGATATACAATTATATTTTGTCTAGTTATCCTAATATATCTTACTTTCTTCATTTCCCTAAGTTGACCACACTACCATGTCTTTAGGAAACATCAAACAACACCTTTTTTACCATCTTCAAGTGAAATCATTTGCCATTTTAACCAGTTTCTTAATGTTTGCTAGCTCATCATAACTCTGTGTTTGTGTTTGTAAATGTGGGTCTGACACCATCAATTATATTTAATTGTTGATTGAACTAATGTCATAAAAACTTTAGTAGGGGCAAATCCCAAAGTACTCTACATACTTCTCTTTAAAATTACAGAATTTTAATAGATATATAAGAAACATCTAATTTCACGGCTTCAAAATGAATTAAATTTCTGTCCCAAGTGGAGGATTTTCCCCATGTTTACATAAGTGCAAATTGTAATCCTGCTTGCCCATCTACTACATTCTCAAACTGGTGGATTCATTAAATAATTTGCCTGCTGTCATTGGTGTTAAACACAACAGAAGAAAAAATAGAGCATTTATGTAAAGCAAATTCAAAGTAAACTTTTAGTCAAAATCTCACTAATTTTCAAAATTTTTCAAAAGAGTAAATTGTTTACCTCTAATTAATTAATCAAATTAAAGAGAAATTATTTAACTGACTTAACCTATTCAAATGGGTAGAAACAAAACATTAAAAACCTAATTGTGCAAAACAATATGTTTATTCAACTAAGAAGTTCACTTGATTTTTTTAAACTTCTGTTTCTATAGTGTTATGCCTTTATGCTCTAATCTACATTTCTGCACTTTTGTAATTAGAAAATAGAAATGGCCATATGTCCTGCATAATATTCTCCTATATTTTGTGCTGAATTCTAGATTAAAATTCTATCTAAAATTTCTGCTTGTAACATTAACTGAGTAACTGGTACAGGATTAACTATCCTGCTTTAAAGAACTACGTATAAAACTAACCAAAATATATGGATCATCAAATGTTCGATTTTTGATGACAGGTAGCACAGAACTATAATCCATTAGAGAAAGGAAACCAATGAGATGATTCCTACAATCACCCAACCTTTGGTTTGGAGGTATTTTCTAAACCACAGCACAAAGATGGGGAGGCCAGGTAGAGCCCAGAAGTCTCCTTTTTGTAGAAATTGACAAAGCTGTTTGTAAACTTCATATGAGAGTGAAAAAGATGCAGAATAACCCAAATAATCTTGAAAAATAAAAACAAAGTGGGAGGATTCACATTACCTCATTTCAAATCTTTCTATAAAAGTTACTGTAATCAAAGATCCAAGATGGCTGAGTAGATAAACACTGTGCCTGCTTCCTTCCGTGAACACATTAAAGTTACAACTAAATTATAGAACAGTCAACCTGCAGAATCATCTGAAGTCTAGCTGAACAGAAGTTTTTTTAACTAAGGATATAAAGAAGCCATGTCAAGATTGGTGGGAGGGGCAGAGATGGGAAACAGGCCCAAACCTCCATGTGGTGGTTGAGAATCAGAAGGGATATCTTGGCCGTGGAGTCCCCCCCAGAGGAGCAAGGGACCCCAGCCCCATACCCACACACCAGGCTCCCCAGCCCAGAATGCTGGTGCCAGGAAGAGGAGAACCCACAACATCTGTCTGTGAAAAAGTGGAGATTCTGACCATCCGGGTGGGACGGAAGACTGGGGGAAAACTAGAGGTCCTCTTAAGGGACCCCCACACAGACTTTCTCATTTTCAGGCACTAATCCTGGGCTCCGGCAGAGGGACGGTGACTCACGGGGAGTCAGGGACACATGGAGGAGCAAACTAAGTTGTGTGGCTTCAGAATGAGTGCTGGAGGACAGTCACTATTTTCCCTGTGAAGGGGCCTTCTCCTGTGTTGAGTCTGCCCCTATAGGCTAAATCTGAATATGATTGGCCTGGTGAACTCTGATGTTCCACCCTGCTGACTCACTAGGAACCCACCCTACCCAATGCTGGAGTCACTTCCTCCACAAGTAGCCAGCCCTACCCACATTACACTGGCTTGGAAAACTATCAGAGTCCACAGGCCCCTTGTGGGCCATGACTGGCCACAATATGCCGAAACTTTTGCTGAGTAGCTCCAGGCTCAGCACTGGCACCAAACCAGAATCTACACTAACCTGGTGACCACAACACTTCCCAATCTAGTGACTCCCTGAAATCCTGCCTCATTCAACTTGCATACCACACAGGGCTCTATCAGCAGCTGAACTTTAAAAGAAGCTGGCAGATAACTTCGGGCCTCAAGGTGACCTGCTTTTTGCAGAGCTACCCCAAGCCTGGTACTGGGGGAAGACGTCCTCAGTTTATAGTGTGGCCTCTCCCTCAGGCCTCCAGGTTTAGGATAGATAGCAAACAACTGTGGATCACTCTGTAGCTCCTACCAGGTAGTCCACGGCCAGTCACAGGCAGTGGGTGACGTGGGCCTGCACCAGATCCCCTTCCAACAGGCCCCAGAACCAACATACTTGGAGGTTGGCTTCAGACTACAGCAGAGCACTGCCCAATTAGCTCCACAAGCTGCACACCCAAAGGGTGGTCTCAACAGGCACCAGAGTCCATTGAGGGAAATCCCACTTAGTGGGATAAGCCCCACGCACAGCAGCCTGTAAGCTGCGGATGTGGCCAAACCCACAGCCAATCAGCTTGAGGGTCAATTCTACTGATTGATGTACCGATAGCATTCAAGGCTCAACTATAACAGAAAGGCACATACAATCCACACAAGGGACACTCCTGGAGCACCCGGTGAAGGTGAGGAGTGAGACTGTGCCAGGGCCTCACAGGGCACCTACTACATAAGGCCACTTGGCCAAGACTGGGAGACTTAGAATATCTACCTGATAGATGGAAAGAAACAGAGAGGCAGGCAAAATGAGGAAACAAAGAAATACATCCTAAATGACAGAACAGGAGAAAAATCCAGAAAAAGAACTAAACAAAATGGAGGCAAGCAACCTACCAGAGACAGGCTTCAAAACACTGGTTATATGTGTTATATAAATTTTTAACCAGTGTTAAATCCATAAGCTCAAGGAACTTAGAACTTCAACAAAGAGAAAGTAAACATTAAGAAGGACATAACCATAAAAAAGAACTAGGCAAAAGTGAAGAATACAGTAACTGAAACAAAGAATGCACTAGAAATAATCACCAGCAGACTAGATGAAGCAGAGGATCAAATAGCAATTTGGAACTCAAAGTAGCATAAAACACCCAATGGGAACAGCAGAAAGAATCCAAAAAAATGAGGCTACTTTAACAGACCTCTGGGACAACATCATGCGTAACAATATTTGCATCATAGGAGTGCCAAAAGAAGAAGACAAAAAGCAAGGGATTGAATCACTATTTGAAGGAATAAAGACTTTCCTAACCCGGAGAAGGAAATACACATAGAACTCCAAGAAGTGCTGAGAGTTCCAAACAAGATGAACCCAAATGGGTCCACACCAAGGCACATTATAATTAGAATGGCAAAGGATAAAAACAAAAAGAGAATCCTAAAAGCAGCAAAAGGATGGCAACTAGTAACTTATAAGGGAGGTCCTATAAGATTTTCAGCTGATTTCTCAACTGAAATTTTGCAGTCCAGAAGGGATTTGGCACAATATATTCAAAATCATGAAAAGCAAGTCTATTATTAAGACTACTCTACCCAGCAAGGCTATCATTTAAAATCAAAGGACAGATAAAAAGCTTCCCAGACAAGAAAAAGCTAAAAGACTTCACTACCACCAAACTAGTAATACAAGGAATGTTAGAGGGACTTAAGATGGGGAAAAAAAAAGATCAAAATTATGAATAATAAAATGACAATAGCTACATATCTATCAACATTTACTTTTAATGTAAATGGATGAAATGCTCCAATCAAAAGACACAGGGTGGCTGAACGGATAAGAAAACAAAACCCTTACATGTGCTGCCTACAAGATAATCATTTCACATTGAAAGACACAGACAGACAGAAAGTAAAGGGATAGGAAAAGATGTTTCATGAAAATGGAAAAGAAAAAAATAGAAAAATCTGGGTAGCAATACTTATACCAGACAAATTGGACTTTAAAATAAAGGCTATAATAAGAGACAAAGAAGGATAATAATCCACTTCTGAGTATTTATCCAAAGAAACCCAAAATGCTACTTCGAGAGGACATATGCATCCATACATTCATTGCAGCATTGTTTACAATGGCCAAGATGTGGAGGCAGCCTGAGGGTCTATCAATGGAAGAATGGATAAAGAGGTGGTGGTGTATACAATGGAATATTGCTAGGCCATGGAAGGGAATAGGTTCTTGCCATCTGTGGCTGCATGGATGGACCTAGAGGGTATTGTGCTAAGTGGAGTATGTCAGATAGAGAAAGACAGATGCAATGTGATTTTGCTTATATATGGAATCTAAAGAACAAAATAAACAAAAACAGACTCATGGATACAGAAAGCATTTTGATGTTTGCCAGATGGGATGTGTATTGGGGCTGTTTGCAAAAAAAGGGGAATGATTAAGAAGTACAAATTGGTTGTTACAAAGTAGTTATGGGGATGTAGGGTATAGCAATAAGGAATATAGTCAATAATGGAATAACTATATGGTGTGAGATGAGTACTAGATTTGTTGGAGTGATAGATGGAAGGGAATTGGAGGCATGGTGAAAAGGGTGAAGGAATTAAGAAGTACAAATTGGCAGTTACGAAATAATCATGGGGATGCAAAGTAAAGCATAGGGAACATAGTCAATGATATGGCGATAACTATATATGATGCCAAGTGGGTACTAGAGTAGTCAGGGGATCACTTCTTAACTTACAGAAATGTCTAACCACTATGCTGTACACCTAAACCTAATATAAAGAAATATTGAGTGTCAACTATAATTGAAAAATTGGAAAAGGGGGGAATGTGAAGGGGAATAAGAGGTCCAAATTTCCAGGTATAAAACAAATAGGTCATGGGGATGTAATACACAGCATAGGGAATATTGTAATAATGTAGCATAGCATTGTGTCAGATGGTTGCTGAACTTACATCGTGATCGCTTCTTTAGGTATGTAAATGTTGAATAACTGGTGTACCTTTGAAACTAATATAACCTTGTATATTAGCTATATCTGTAATAAAAATCTTTTTTTAAAAAAAGTAAATCAGTACCAGAAATGCTATAAAAAATTACTGTAATCAAGACACTGTGGTGTTGGCTTAAGGATAGAAAAATAGAACAATGAAATAGAATAGAGATTCCAGAAATAGACAGTCATATGTTCAATTGATTTTTACAAACCTATCAGAGTAATTCAATGGGAAAAGGAGTCATTTCAACAAAAAGTATTGGAACAACTGGATATCCACATGAAAAAAAAAAACTAACTTCAAGTCTTTTCACAATATTCAAAAATTAATTTGAGAAGGATGATAGATCAAAACAGAAATGCTATTGATGGGTTTTAGGATTTATTTATATATTCTGATTAAAACCCTTTTTAAATCTAAGTGTTGCACATATTTTCTCAAATCTATGAGTGTTTATTAATTTTCTTAATGGTGTCTTCTTGATAAGCAGAAGTTTTCAATTTTTATGAAGTCTAATTTGTCATCTCATTCTTTTAAGGTTTGTGCTTTCTGTGTCTTGTCTAAGAAATCTTTGATCTCAAGAATGCAAAGATATTCTCTGCATTCTCTTTACTGTGTACAGCCTCAAATACAAAATGTTGTGTGTAATGGCTACTCAGGTATATTCTTCAGTGGGAAATTTTTTAAATAAATGATTTATCGAAGGTTGTTGAAACATTCACTTCCAGTTCTAGATCCGACCATTTTTGAAGGGTCACAAAGGCTAGCTACAAATGTCAATTTTCTTCTACTTTAAACATAACGTCTTAAAGTTTGATCCAGATGGAAAAAAAAATAAACAACAGTATATCTTGCTCAATGTTTTTATATTCCAAAAGAACAGGCAATATAGAACATTTAAAATAAAATTAAAAAGAAATTAAAAACAAAGATTATTTTTGACCCCCATGACATTCTATTGGCAAAGAAAAAATGTGTTAAGGCTCAGTAGAACTGTTTCACCAATATTTGTATTTTCAACTCAGCACCGTGCTGAATTATGATAGATATTTGTCATGTGTTTCTGAAGTACCCTTTACCTAATTATTTAAATTACACAAAACTCTGCCCAGATCCAGTCAGTCATATAAGCTACACTTTGTATGAATTTTAAAGGGAAGAACAATATGCTCTAGTCTGGCCTTACACAGAAGAACTAGAACTTGAGTGTGAAGCAAGGTAATGCCTTATAAGGCAGTAGTTAGGGCATTTGAGTGCTGGCTTGGCCATTTCCCTCGCTGATGTAACCCCTCCCCCAGTTTCTTATCTATATTCTAAGACTTCGGGTACTACACTGAGCACCAAACTAAGGGCACTTTTCCATGAAAAACTGGAAATTTGGAGAAACTGTATCCATTTATAAATACCCATCTGTTGGTATATAACCTTTGCATTTTCAACTGCTGATTCAGCAAAAAAAATTGAGAACACTACATAAGCCAAGTAAGATTCACAATGTGTACAAATCCATGAACTTCAACCAGCCTCTTCTTTTTTCTTTTTCTTGTTTATCCACCTGGTTTTTAAATCTGACATAGTTAGTAAATGCCCAGACTTATACTTGGTTTTGGGAATACACCGATGAATGAGACAAAACTTAAATTCTCAAACTGAAATAGTTCTCAAATATTCTGAATGAGGCCAGTTTAACTGGGACATGATCCACAACCAAGCTTTCTGACTCTTGACTAACAAATTTTGGGACCACTATGTATTAACTTTCTTTAGCAAGAGAGATATAAATGAGCCATTTTAAAGTCGAATCCATCTGTGCCTTAAAGTCTATAACACTGCAATATTGTTGATGAAAGCATGCATTGCTGTATACTATTGGATTATATGATCATCTCCAAACTGATAAATAATTGATAAAATGACATCAACATGTTGAGATTTTTAATTTAAAATCACAAATAGTAGCACTTGAGAAATCACAGATAAGAGATGATGAATTTATAAAAGTATCCTTCCTGAAATTACTGAGAATTAAACTAACAAATATTGCTTGGGGGAAAACAAAGAATTCTAAGAAGACTATAACATGTAACAATAACATGATAAAGTTTATGACACAAATTTGAGTAATCTTTATTATTCATTTCATAAGCAATCTTCCACATTCATAAAAAAAAATTATTTTGAGGCCCTTACATGTGCTGGACACTATAGTAGGTGCTACTGGTATAAAGGTGAGCAAAAAAAAAAGCAAAAATAAATAATCATGCCATCATGGCACAACCACTCTAACTGGGGAAACATATCAATAATTAATCAAATAATTACAAATAAACAGGAAATAGAAACTCTATGAAATTATATATATTTTTTATGTATACATGTATGTATATGTGTGTGTGTGTGTATACACACACACACACAGACTTTGGCTTAATCACAAGGTCAGAGGAGGTCTTTTAAGGAAATAACCCTTGAGTTAAAATCTGAAAGATAAGTGTGAGTTAATTAGAAGAAGAAGATGGTTACATTCATTCAAAACCTCAGGAAGAACATATACAATGTGGTGGGAGCAAGTTTGGGGTACACAGTAGAGTCAACAAAGGCCTATATGGCTGGAATATGCAGTGAGGAGGAGGGCACAGTGTGTGATAAGAATGGAAAATTGGGTTAGGAAAAGAATATGCAAGACCTTGTAGGCCTTTTTTTTTTTTTGCATCCTTTATTTTTATTAATTAAAATTTATTGGGTGACAACGATCAACAAAACTAAGTAGGTGTCAAGTGTACAATTCTATAATACATAATCTATATGTTGCATTATATGTTCACATCCCAGAGTCAGTTCTCCTTCCATCACCATATATTTGACCCCCTTTACCCTCTTCTACCATCTTGTAGGCCTTTTGAAGGATTAACTGCTAACAAAATGGGGTGTTTCAATTTAGTATATTTAGTTTACAGAATATACTGATGAGATTGTGAGTAAGCTAGAAGAAAAATTAACATCTACTCTAAGAAATACTTGGTGTCTTCCCTTTTAGGGGAGACAGTGAGTACATTTTTATATATAACAGGTAGTTGCATTATGCTGCATGGTATAGCTGCTATTATCTAAATGTGTAAAATTCAAATTTGGATGGTGTGAACTGTGCCAGATAGTGTGTGTTGATACTCAACAGAATAATATGTAAGGACCATATGAATATAATACACATTATGTATATTTTTTAATTTTTCAATTATACTTGACATTCAATATTATTTTATATTAGTTTCAGGTGTACAACATAGTGGTTAGACATTTATATAATTTGTGAAGTGATTCCCCCCAATTAGTCTAGTACCCAACTGGCACTATAGCGATTACAATATTAATGATATTCCCTATTCTGCACTTTACATCCCCGTGACTATTTTGTAAGTATCAATTTTTACTTCTTAACCCCTGACCTTTTTCACCCAGCCCCCCCCCCCACTCTTCCATTTGGTAACCATCAGTTTATTCTCTGTATCTATGAGTCTATTTCTGTTTTAGTTTTTTTGATTATTTTATTGTTTAGATTCCACATAGAAGTGAGATCATATGGTATTTATCTTTCTCTGCCTGATTTATTCACTTAGCATAATACCCTCTGGGTCCATCCATGTTGTCGCTAATGGTAAGATTTCATTCTTTTTTATGGCTGATACACATTATTAGTACCATGAATGTGTGATCAAAGATAGTCAACATCATCCTTGCTTTTCTAAACAAATATTCCCTCAGTACCACAAATACTCAGAGTCTAAAATCTACATTTCCCACACACCTTTGCAAGCAAAGTTCTGGTTCAAATTCTGCCAAAGTGAGGCACTTTCATAAAATGTGGAAGATTGAAAAGAAAGAAAAGTATCATTTCCTTCCAAAAGCAATGTGTAAAATATGTGTGTTTTAGACCATGAGTAAGTCTTTGAATGCAAATAGCCTGTTTTGGAGTTGATCCAGAAGCAAGAGAAAAGAGTGGAGAAATAAAATAGTGAAGGGAGGAAAGCCAGCAAGAGGATATTGAGATGTGGATTACAACTGCAGTCAAGTAGGGCTCAGGCCTGTTGCAAACCCTCTGAGGGACTATGTACTCACAGAACATATTTCAGAGTCGTTCCACTGAAGGCTAGGAACTTGCTGACCCTCAGTGGTTGAGGGTTGCCCGAGGCAGTACTTCCCCGCCCCCCGCCCTTATGGCCTACTCCACAGGCAGTATAGTCCTGCGGCCAGATAAAGCCCTTATACAGACAGGCACAGCTTCTGGATGTACAAAAGTTGACCCTATAAAGTTTCAGGGCATGTTCAAGATAAGCCAAGGTCTGCTACAATGACGGCACAGCTCTGATGACTTCCTTCAGCACTGCAGAAAGTGGAGATCTTTGGCATTAACTGCCCTGTGATTCCTGCATTTATGAGTTTTCTAAATACCAGAAACACTTTCTTCTGATCTTCCTTCACTCAGACTTTCAACAGTGTTGTGTCTCATTTTCTGTATCAAATACCTACCACCTAAAATGATACCTGTTTTTCTGATCACACTAGCTGATATGGGTGATGGAGGGATAAAGATGTGGAGACATTCAAGAAATATTTAATATCTAGTAAAATTTGCCTTGGTCTAATTGGAATGGAAGGGGAGGTGAAAGAGGGAAAATCTATAACAGCTAAAGTGTAATATATATAGAAGCAGCAGATTTGCTCAACTTGGAGTGAGGCGCAAGGAGAGGGAGATAATTCTCATTCATATCTGTCGAGTTTGATGAGACTCTAGGACACCTCCATAGGAATTATATTTAGGAGGCCGTTTGATAAAGGCATTAGTCTGCATTTCAGAGGAAATATTTTGGCTGATGACATAGATTTAGAAGTCATATGACTTCCAGCAATATTTGAAGCTGGACGATATTTCCTATGAAGACGATTTAAAATGAGAGTAGATACAAACACTGAAGGTGCAAGTGGGGGGAGCCTGAAGAGAAAATGGAGAAACAGCCAATAAAAAGTAGAATGAAAACTAGAAAAGAATAATGTCACAGAAGCTAAGGAAGAAGAAATTTCAAAACTGACCACAGTGGTTTTTTTGTTTGTTTGTTTGTTTTAGTTTGAAATTCAATGAAATTCAATAAAACAGATTTGGCAAGAGAGATAAGGTGTTAAAGTGTCCTTTGAAATGGGCAAGGATGAGATAACTGGTAAGTGAAGCAAAAGCATTTTCAGTGGTATAACTGGGACAAAGCCTGACTGAAACAGGTTAAAGTTACAAATTCAGCAGTGAAAGAGAGAAAAGAGTGAGGGAGGCGGCAATAAAAAGCATATGTAAATATAAGTGTCTATATTATGATTCTTAAATTATTCATTTACTTATGTATACTCAGGTTCATAAAAACACTATGGCTACAAATACAAGTACTTATGTTTTTTATTTATTCAACATTTTCCTCAGTTTTTTAAAACTTATTTATATTGAGAAAGGATAATTTTTTCTTGATTTATTAGTTTAACTCTGGGTAGTCATTTAAAATGTACAACTTTTCCTTACACTTAAGTAATATTAAATAAAAATCTGAGCTCCTTTATATACTCTAATCATTTAGCTTTTACACCCCTTCCATGTTGAAAATGATAAAGCTTTGAATACACTGGAGCTGCTTACTAGCAGCTCAGAAGTGCTTGTATTAATTGAGAATTTGTCAGTATGCTACCCCTGGATACATGTGGATGAGTCACACTGGTATTAGCAGAATCACATAAACACAAGGCAATAAGCCTTTTGTTTTTAACACAATTCATAGCTCGTGGCATATGCTACTTCTTAAAATATGAATTTAGAAAATCTTACACTGAGCACAGAGGAATCATTTTTTTTTCTATATTAGAATTTACATCTGCAGTACTATCAAAAATAATTCTGCAGTTCTATATTCAACCAACAATACCAGATCCTATGCTAAATGCCAGAGATATGAGCATAAGGAAGACATGACTTAGAGTAATTTTTTTCAAACCACAGCTTGAAACCAATTAGAGATTTGCTAAATCAATATATTGGTTGGCACCAATACTTCTAAAGAAATGAAATGGAATGGAAAATATCAGAGCACATTTCCCATAGTAAATACAAATATTGCTCCATGAAATTTAACTTCAGTTTTATGCATGACTCACACAAAATTTATTTCTTACTATGGTTGAAGGCAGAAAGATTTGAATACTATTGCTCTGTAATATCTCATAGTCCAGGGTGGTGGTTGGAGGAGGAGAGGGATGTTTGGTGATAGACATGTAAAGAGAGCATTTCAATGTAATAAGTGCTATAATAAAATAATATTTAAGGTTGTATGGAAGCTGGAGAATGAGCATTTATTTAACTCAGCCTGTAGGGAAACAGGAATCTTTAAGGAGGAAATAAATGCAGTTTTTTATCTACCAGTTATACTATTTACTAATGTGCTGTTATTTGTTAAATAAAATTCTAAATGTATTATGTAAAACTAATTTGAAGTACTACTCTTAAAAATATTTTTATGCCTTATAAAATTCTGTACAATACTGCTTAGATATTAAGACTTCAAGACTACAATAACATGCCGTTTAATCAAATTAAGAAAAATAAAGTTTATGTGACCATTTTTATCCACAAAGTTTGTTTCAGAGAGCATTTTCAATTTATAGTTACAAAATGTCTTAACACAAAGATTATGTTATTCACATATGGATACTTTTTTCAAATTGACTTTTTTACTATTTAAAGGTAGGTAGCTCCATATTAAAGAAAAAGAGGTACAGATCCAAAATACAAAATACATATTTAAAACATTTATATTAGGCTTTAGAGTATTATTGCTAAACAAATGGAGACACTTACCTTGATTCTAACTTTGATTTTTATACCACTCTACAGGGTCTCTGTTGAAGGGAATGTTTCAAGTTTCAAACCACTTACGCAAGGAGCATTACCGAGTCTATACTCAGTTCCAGACCCGTATTTTCAGCATTGAACAGCTCCTTCTGAGTTTCCCACCAGTACTTCAAATTCAACATTTTAAAAATAAATTATTTTATTCCTAAAATAATATTTTCTTGTATGTATCCTACCTGTAGCATCACCATCTAGCTGGTCACATGAACCAGGAACCTAGAAGTTACTTTAGACCCCTTCTTCTCCATCAGATATAATTTCCAACGAGTTAATAAAACCGTGGATCTTCCAAAGTAAATTCAGCCTCCCTGCTTTTTTATTCACCTTCCAGTGCTTTAGTTCAACTCCTCTCCTATAAAAGTTTAGTAGCCTCCCTACCTCCCATCTTGGCCTCCTCTAACCCAAACTATTTTCTGCTAAGTGATGTTTCTATAAAAGAAATCAAAGGGGTTTTTCTTCTACTTAAAATTCTTTAATAGCTTATTTCTTTAAAAAAAAAAATAAGATCCTTTGCACACAAGTCCCTTCTAGTAGCTTACCTCAAAGACAGTAATCCTATTTTATCATTATTATTTCTCCAGTCCAACAACTCATTAACACACTTAATGTCACATGTTCCTTCTTGGTTGGTACCTGCTCTCCAGCCACAACTCTCATCACCCTTTCCCCTTTACACGGACATTATTTTCTAGCAATATTAAGCGACTTGTCAGGGCCTGGAGGACTCAATTCTGTCTCAAGTTGTGACTTTTCACAGCTTAGTCCTTTTTCCTGCAATTTTATTTTTCCTTTTACCATTTATACTTTAAGACTCAATATAAATATTCCCACATGGTTTCATGCCTATTTTTTTTCCTGAACATTTTGAAATTTTCTTTTCAAAAATCCCTGTTATCAAGCAAAGTTAATTATTGCCTCTTCTATATTCATTGTCCCTTATAGTTTTATTATAATACCTATTATATAAGTATTTTATTAATATAGTGTATTAATTGTATTATTATACTATAATACTTATAATATTGCCGTAATTCTTTGTTTTTATTCCCACTACTAGACATTGAAACTTCAAGGTTTGGGGCTCTATTTATCTTTGTATCCCAAGCATGTAGCACAGTCTGGCACATAGGAAATAAAATTTAATAAAGGTCGGTGGCATAAGTAAATCAACATAAGACAAGAACAGAAATACCATTGATTGTTATATACTTGCTCTCCTCTGAAAAGACTCCATGATAAGAACATATGATCATTAGGGTACATCCAAATTAAACTTGAAGATTATTGTTGTCATATGTTTATATACAATCAAAATCTTACAGTTATCATGTTACTTCTGTTTTTTCCAGTATTAGAGAGACTAGTTTTGACTTTGTCAGGATCCTTTTACTTATACACCTCACTATGCATTCTGCATCGTGGACTATCTTTTTCAACATGGAAAAGTGAGTTAGAGGGACAAAAGAAAGACTAACTTGGCATGAATTGATTTGGGCACAAATAATACTTTTTCTTCATGACTTGTTTAACAGTTTCTTCAACATTTACTCAGATTCCATTTTCAGACTGTAATTTCTAGGACCACTTTCTCCCTTCGTGAAAATTAAAACTCTTTTTCTCTAGTTGCTTATCTTAAAAATCAAAGTTGCTTACCTCTAGGCTTTTGTTACTTCTGTTCTTCAGGTGTCCTCAAAAGTTTCTGATAGTTTGCATATTTTATTTTATTTACTTTTATTAAATTTATTGGGGTGACATTGGATAGTAAAATTAAATAGGTTTCAAGTGAACAATTCTATAATACATCATCTATTTATTGCATTGTATGTTCACCACCCAAAGTCAATTCTCCTTCTGTCACCATAAATTTCACCCCCTTTACCTTCTTCTATCACCCCTTTTCCCCATTACCCTCTGGTAATCACTAAACTGTTGTCTGTGTCTATGAGTTTTTGTTTGTTTGTTTGTCTGACAGTTCTCTGATCATATATATTAAAGGTAGTATTCATGGTTGGTTTTTTTTTTTTAATTTATTGGGGTGACAATTGTTAGTAAAATTACATAGATTTCAGGTGTGCAATTCTGTATCACATCATCTATAAATTACATTGTGTGTTCACCACCTTTTTTTATTTTTTAATTTTTTTTATTATTATTTTTTAAATCATGGTTGGTTTTTTTAATTAAAGTTTACTGGGGTGACAATTATTAGTAAAGTTACATAGATTTCAGGTGTATAATTCTGTAATACATCATCTATATATCACTTTGTGTGTTCACCACCCAGTGTCAGTTCTTCTATCACCATATATTTGATCCCTTTTACCCTCGTCTACCACCCCGTCCCCTTACCCTCTAGTAACCACTAAACTATTGTCTGTGTCTATGAGTTTTTGTTTCTTCATTTGTTTGTCTTGTACCTTTGCTGTTTTCAGTTTTATACAAACATATCAGTGAAATTATATGGTTGTATTTTTTAAAAATATAATTTAACCAACCCAAAGAAATGAATTCATTGAAGTGGCTATACTTTTAATTTCTTCTTACCAATTTCTTATGTTTACTTCACAATTTAAAGACCATCCCATTTTAATAGGTAAAATGGGAGCAAATACACATTGGTAGGTGGGCTTTTTCCTAACATCTGTGAACACTATACCAACAGCTCCAAACAACAAACCTGTCCCTATTTCATTTTCCTTCTGCTTTTTCTTGCCCCCAAATGTTTCATTTTGAAAATTATTTGTAGCATATTTCAAAAAGTAAATCTATTATGAACTTAGTCATCATACTTACCACTGTTGTAAGACCATACCACTTGTGGTATTTATTTTCTTCCCATCTTCTATATGTAGCCTTCAACGTCTCCCTTCAGCATTTTATTCACATTGGTTTCTTCCATTGCAGCTCCCTATCCATTGTCAGTAGAATACATTGTACATTCTGCATTTAATTTGAAATTTCCCAATCATCTCTAGCCACATTTCCATTTAAGTATCCAACCATGGTTTCATGCCTATCATTTTTTTTTCTGAAGTTTTTGAAATTTTCTTTTCTAAAAATCCACTGTCTAGTCTATACTATGCTCAATGTCCCATAAACGTTTTCTCCCAAGAGGCACATCCATTCCACATCATCAATCGATTTTTTCCTATTTAAAATTAACTACAGAATATTCCCTGTCATCTCTTTTGACCTTTTGATAGAGAGATTGTGAGCAAAATGTGACAAGAATTTATCAGAAAACCTGCTTTTACAGATTTTGATTTCTTGTAGATGCAGAAATGGGTGTAATAAAGAGTAATATATTTAAAATGAATTAACTATGAATTAGTTTCAAGGGCTTTAGAAAATGCTCTACCACTTATGACATGAGTGACTTTAAGAGTTACTTATTATCTCTGATCTTATTTCTTCGTCTGTAAAAATTAAGTTACAAATACCTTCTAGAGTTGTAATAAAGATCAAATGAAGTGCTTATACGAATTTAATTTACATATGGCAGGTAACAACCTAGATAATATACACTGTAAAACATTTTAATTAGATTATTATCAATAGCATCCTTCTAAAAACAATGATGAAAAATTGATGATATTTAAAAGTATAAAATAACTAAAAAGACAAAAAGTATTTTAATATTAGAAAAAGCAAAGGTGAAGGGAGGAGTGTTACGAGCTAAATCTTTGTACTCCGCTCTATTGAGGTATAATTTACAAATATACATTGTGAAAGGATTCCCACCATTGAGTTAGTTAGTTAACATATTAATCACCTCACATATTTACCTATTTTTTGTGTATGTGAGAACACTTAAGTTCCACTCTCTTAGCAAATTTTTCAGTTATAAAGTTCATGCTTTTTTAATAGCCTCTCCCTATTTCCCTACCCCTCAGGCCCTGGCAATCACCATCCTACTCTATTTCTGTGAGTTTGACTATATATTCCTCATATAAGTGATACCACACATAATTCATCTTTCTGTATATGGTTTATGTCACTTAGCACATTGCCCTCCAGTTTCATCTACAACATCACGTATGGCAAAATTTTCTTCTTTTTTAAGGCTGAATAATACATATATACACACACACACACACACATATATATGTGTGTGTGTGTGTGTGTGTGTGTATCAAGTGGATATATATATCAAATGGAATAATATATATATATCAAATGGATATATATATATATATCAAACAATGCTGCAATGAACATAGGAATATAGATATCTCTTCAACATACTGATTGTGTGTACTTTGGATATATACCCAGTAGTGGGGTTGCTGGATCACATTTTTAATTTTTTGAGGACCCTCCACACTGTTTCTCATAGTGTTTGTCTTTTAGGAACCAAAAAGATAGTAAATATGGGCTATGCCATTTGTGATAGATTGATTACAAAGAGTATCCACACACTTTTCAACATGACTTTACAGTTCTCACTAAGATATGAAGTCTATTTTCCCCAACCTTTAAAGCCGTGTCCAATTAACAGGAGACAGAAGTGATAACATGCCAGTTTCTAGCCTAAGATCCAAGAGTACTTGTGCATGTCCACTATCTCTTGGAATACTGCCATCACCATGAGAATAAGCCTTGACTAGGATGAGAGACCATGAAAAACAGAGCTGAGTCATCCCAGATAAGGCCACGTTAAGCCAACTGGTCCCCAGTAGACACCCTCCTGGCCACAGACTCATGATGAGCCCAGATGATATCAGTCAAGCCAAGCCCTGATCAGCAGACCAGACCAGCCTACCTACAAATTCATGAGTGAAAATAAAGTGGATTTTTCATGTCACCAAGGTTTTGTGATTACTTATTTCGCAGCATTATTGCGGTAATAGATAGCTGATAAAGAGGCCTAGTTCAGAACGTCTCCAGTTAAAATACACTGAAGCCAGTTTACTAGCCCTGCAGTACCTATTTATAGCAATTTTTCAAGGGTTGGACTTTGTGTTTCCCTTATCTTGCTCCACTGATGGAAGATCAGGCATGGAAGGCAGTGTGAGAAGAATCAGACATGAACATCAAGAAAGCAAAGTTTTAGGTGTGTCTGTGCCTCTAAGAATGGGTCATTGAACAAGGTAGTTTCTCTGGGACAATTTTTCCCAAATCTGGCCATGGAACAGAAGTACTGGGGAAATATTTTGTTTGTTTTTTAAATAGATTTCCAATAGGTCAGAAGTGTTACCAAAAAATAAAGCTGGTTATTTGAAAGATATGGGATCTCAACGCCTCAGCTTTCCTATTTAATAAATAATTTCTATGAGTTGTTCCCACAACTTTGTTATCAGTCTTTTCTTTGATGAGTTATTTGTATAAATAAATTTACTTAAGAAATAAGTGGTGCATTTGGCACCTAATAAATCAAAGACCCTCGCTAACTGAATTAAGCACTCCAATGTGAAAACTTCTATGTATTTTCTAGGTAGGATGGTGTTTCTAAGCACAATAAATACTGTTCATTCTGGTCAGCAAAATTCTAAAATGGCCATTAAGATTCCCGGCCCCTGGTGTACACACATCCCTTCTCTCAATTATTTCATCAAATAGTAATCTAGGTATTAGTGGGAGGGCATTTTGTAGATATAATTAAGGTCCCAAGTCAGTTGATATGATGATAAAGAAATTAGCCTCAGTGAGTCTGGCCTAATCAGGTAATCACTAAAAAGGAACCAGTTTCTTCCTGGCAAAAGAGATTCAAAGCATTAGAGGAATTTGTGTGAGGGAGTTTCTCTACCGCTGGCTTTGAGTACAGAGCAAGGAATTTCAGTGGCCTCTCAGAGTTGAAAGCAGACCCTTGGTGACTATCTTTGAGGAAAGGGGGATCTCAGTCAAACAACCACAAAGAACTGAATCTTGCCACAACCATGTGAGCTTCAGATGAGAACACAGTTAACAACTTGGACTGAGAACTGAGTTGAGCTATGCCCAGACTTTTGACCCACAGAACTGTGAGCTAATAAATGGGTATTGCTTTTTAAGCTACTAAGTTTGTGGTAATTTGTTGGACAGTATTAAAAAAACACACTGATATAAAGGGTTTCTCATTTGAATTTTGAAACTCAGGGAAGCTGTTTCCTAGATCCATAGCTGTAATTGATTAATGACCAAAACCAAGGTAATGTCTTTCCTTACTCTGTAGAAACCCATAACAAAAACAGCTTAATGTTACACAAAGTAATATATACAGTTTAAAATAGCTCCTTTAAACAAATGCTTAAGCAAAGACTTCATTGTATTGATCCTCTCTTCTTGCTTTATGAAGAATCTCCCCTACCTGACATAATTACGAATTTAATATTATGTTATTAAAAAACAAACCCTCAACTATCAGTTCTGACATACTTTCTAGATGATATTCTTACTATTTTACATGTTTAATTTTAATACATCTGAAATATACATTAATATTACATTCTATTCTTTAATTCTACTGCTATATAGGTAATTCTAGGTTAATATTCTGGCAGAAACCACTCTCTGAAGCAGGGGGAAAAGGGAGAAAGAGAAACCTATTCAGTTTGCCTTGTAAAATACTCTGAAGAATCTCTTTAAAGCACACTTACACAATAAGATATCCACATTTAGAATTTCAACGGTTTTTATCCTTGTAATTATTGCTTCAGTGCTGATGTTATTAAAATAAAGAAATCACGTGAAAATTAACATGTAATAGATCCATATAATTAATTTATTTTACAAAAGGTGTTGGCTGCCATCTCTTGGACTGTCTGAGCATTGTGCTTTCAAAAAACGAATTAGGCCTTCAGTCCTTAACATTGCTATAATATCTTCAAGAAAGAAATAATGAAAGTTGTAATATTATTTGCATGTAATTGATTGTTTCACTAAAAAGCATTTTTATATATGGGTAAATTTTCCTAGATGTGTTAAAAAGAAGTTTATCCAAAAAGGGACAAAAAAAAAAGAGTTTACATTTATTCTAACTTTAAACTTTATGTTTTTATTTAAAATAGTACTTGCACACTTCCACTTTGTGATTCTTCCATCTTCTAATATAATTATGGCTACACCGCTAGTCATGTCTCTCCTTAATATATGAGTTAATACAATGCCAACGCTTCTGAAGCTAGTTGATAATGTGAATCCTCAAGAGATAAATTTTTGTATAATATGTAATATATATAATAATAATTAGAATCAAGTTTACTTATATTTTATGGACATAATAAAATTGAAACTAATAGGACAAAGAGAAGGCTAATTATTGGTATAAAACTACAGTACAGGGAATCTATATTCATTTTATAAAAGTTAGTGATGAAAACTCACATTTCAATCTTCTCACCACTCATGATTTCTTCTGTATGACATTTGTTTATATATTTTTTAATATTTTATAAATTAATGACTTTCTTAAAGGAGAAAGTATTTGAGATGCCACAAATAAATATATATATATATATATATAGTTTTACCTAGACATATTTAAAGTACAGACCTATAAAAATTAAAACAACAGAATATTACAACAAAAACAGTTTCTCATTTAAAAAGGAATTCTATAACAACCTGCAAATAACTAAATGAAAATTCTTAAGCAATTCTACTTTTCAAAGTAATAAGTGTTAATAAGCTCACACAGTATAATTCCTCTGGGTTCACTGTGTATGTGCAAAGTAGAACTTTTTATTGGCAATTAGTAAATTGTAATACTGGTATAAAAATAAAAGAATATTTCTTCAGGGTGGCCGGATGGCTCAGCTGGTTAGAGCGCAAGCTCTCAACAACAAAGTAGCCGGTTCAATTCCCGCAAGGGATGGTGGGCTGCTCCCCCTGCAAGTAAAGATTGAAAACGGCGACTGGACTTGGAGCTGAGCTGTGCCCTCCACAACTAGATTGAAAGACAACGACTTGGAACTAATGGGCCCTGGAGAAACACACTGTTCCCCAATATTCCCCAATAAAATTTAAAAAACAAGACATTTTTTCTTTTTTTTTTTTATACTTTGGTTTTCTGCATTTAATGTATTCTATTAAACAATATGAGAAGGTAAAAAGAATACCACTTACTGGCTTCTGAGTTTGCAAAAATTGCTTGCATATTTGAAATTATCTAACTTTAAAGTAATTTCTATTATATTGTTAATTATTGCATGTGTATGTAATTCATAATTATTTGCTCTCACCAGGAAGATCACCTAGGATAAGAATACAGAAAAATTAAGGAATTGTGGGTCTGATATAGAATCATTTTGAATTCAAACTCATTTGTTTAAGTAGTAAAGTCCATATTACTTGATGTCTTAATTATGTAGGCAAAAACCTCAAGTAGAAGTCCAAATACATGAGAAGCCAAACATAGGTGAATACAAATAGAATCCCAACAATGGTTAACTAAGACAAATTGGTTCGTGCCTCTGGCTTAGAGTTGTAAACTCATTGTGACACCCGGTGGACATTATTTAAAAATGCAAGTAACAGTTTGGGAGACAATGAGGAAAAACTGAGGGTTGCTAGATGGGCGGGAGGGGTGGGGGGTGGGGGGGGAGGGTGAGGGGATTGGAGGGCAGTCGGTGACCACAGTATGGCCACGGGGTTTGAAAATTAATCTGGGGAACGTAATTTGGTGGTTACCAGAGCGTAAGGGGGTTGGGGGGGGGGGATGAGGGTGAGGGGGATCAAATGTATGGTGATGGAAGGGGAGCTGACTCTGGGTGGTGAACACACAGTGTGATTTATGGATGATGTGATACAGAATTGCACAACTGAAATCTATGTAATTCTACTAACAATTGTCACCCCAATAAATTAAAAATAAATTTAAAAAAAAAAATGCAAGTAACAGCCATATGCTTCCAATACAGTAGCCACCAGCCACCTGTGGCTATTGAGCACCTGCAATTGACTAACCCAAATTGAGATGGGGTGTTCAAATAGTGACTATGAAAAAGAAATGCATTACATCTCACTAATCATGTTCCATATCGATTACATGTTGAAATGATAATATCCTGGTTAAATAAAATATGTTATTAAAATGAATGTCACTTGTTTCTATCTACTTCTTATGTGGCTGCTAAAAATTTTTAAGTTACACATGTGGCTTGGATTGTATTTCTATTAGATAGTTCTGTGATAGCATCTAAGCCTCAGATATTATAAAGGTATAAAATTTCTCAGCTCTTTCGTGAAAATAGGAAGAATATTTGTAACTTAAGATTACTATATGTGGTAGGAAGAATTTTAAGATGACTGCCAATGATGCACATTCTTCTATAAGTCCCCACCCTTGAGTGTGGGCAGGACTTTCAAATATGATGCTATATCATTTCCTTCATTAGGGTACACTTATGGCAAAAATGAAGGGGTTTTGCACATGTAATTAAGGTCCTTAATTGTTTGATGTTAGTTTCTCAAAAGGAAGATATTCTGGATAAAGATGGCACTAATTAGAGGAGCCCTTAAGAGACGCAAATCAGCAGTAGACAGTATCCTGTTGGCTTAGAAGCAAACTGCCATGGTATGGAGAGAGCCATGTAGCACAGAACGGCTGAGGCCTCAGATCTTCAGCTAGGAGAACTCAGATTCTGCCAACAACCAGTGAGCCTGGAAGAGGACCCAACCTCAGATACGCATTTGTCTGAGATACACCTCTGTCTGACAGTTTCATTGCAGTCTTCTGAGACCCTGAGATAGAAGACCTCGCTAAGCTGTGCCTGGTCTCCTGGCCCACAGAAACCGCAAGATAGTAAATATTGTTGTGTTATACTACAAAGTTTTTAATAATTTGTTATATGACAATAGAAAACTAATACAATATGCCTTCAAGCCATTTTTTTTTACTTTACATTTTGTGTTATAATACTACTGTTTGTAAAGTGTTTTTCTTTTTTCACCTAAAACATATTCATCATAAGAAATCAAAATCAGCAGTGAAAATCGTAACTATTATAGCATATAGTTTATAACTTTATTGTAGCATGTACTTTATCATAGCATACACAATGGACACAGAAATACAAGGAAATTCTATAAAGCCTAATAGAAACCTCTCACTAGACCCGTGCTACTATGTAAATCATAGCTCCAGCACAGAACTTTTTTAAATTTAAAGTAATGATACATTCTTTTTTCTTCATTTTGTGCTGTTTAGGCACTTCAGGTCCCTGGACTTCTAATGGTGAAGAAAATGGGTGCTAGTAAAGGGAAATACAGAATTCAGGGAGAATTGTGAAACCAATCCTAATGAGCTCATACTGAAGCTGGGACCTCTAAACAGAACTCCTAATGATTTAGAAGTTTATCTGGCGTCAGAGACCTTTCACTCTGCTGCCTTGAATTCCTGAAATATATAGCATAGTCTTGACCCATAGTTCCTCAAGCTGATTAGCTCAAAGAATAGTGGCACACAAAGAGATGTGTCCTGCAGCCTTACCAGTGATTCCGAAAATGGTGGCTGTCATTCATCAAACTCATCATAAGTTACCGTGTTTCCCCAAAAATAAGACCTAGCCGGACCATCAGCTCTAATGCGTCTTTTGGAGCAAAAATTAATATAAGACCCAGTCTTATTTTATAGTATAATACTGGGTCTTATAATATCATGTAATGTGATGTAATGTAATGTAATACTGGGTCTTATATTAATTTTAGCTCTAAAAGACGCATTAGAGCTGATGGTCTGGCTAGGTCTTATTTTCGGGGAAACACGGTATCTATGCTCTTGAACCTTTGCAGATACACTTTGCTTTTCCTGGAATAAATATTCTATTGCTTGCATGCCTGGAAAATGTCACCTCTTGTAAACATTTCCCTTTACCTTCTGTTGACTTCCTGGATGGCTTTTGCTTTTGCTCAGTTAAAGGTTTCTTTTATTCAGAGAGGCCAACTAGGAGAACAAGTGTGGCAACATTGTGTGGCAATTTTGTGATTTATAATCTACACTGATTTCATCAGAGTCAGTGAGTGAAGCTTTGAGTTCGTAAAAAAGTTCTCCGGTACACAGGCTTAGATATACATACACAATAAATAAAAACTCCTTCTCCCTTGGTTTCCTCTCTTGACCACTTTCCCTAGAATTGTAGTATTAGACCCAGGCCTTACTTTCTGCTATTTGCATATTATTATAATACGGGAGTTACCTATCCTGTTATAACCTATTCTTGTTATATCTCCCTAATGCCTCCTGGTATTAGGCCAATGGGTCTGTTTTCTCACTATCCTTAAATTTTCATTTCTGATTTTTGGAAGAAGTCTTTGTTTCTCAATTTACTTTTTACTATGTCAACACATTTTCAAAATGCAGTAAGACCTCCTTTTATATCATATTACATTCCTGGTCACTCTAAGAAAGAGTTCGTTGTTCTTAGCCCTATAATTTCAGAACACTTTGCAGACTTGTTCCAGAATTTGCCATGTCGTATAGTAACTACTTCACATCTATATCCACCATTATACTAAAAACAGGAGCCATGCCTCATTTGACATGGCATATCTAATCTTAGAATGGCAAGAAAATACACTAACTTAAAACATTTAAGACAAACTTGAATTACACTAATAGTAAACTTCCTATCCCTCTGCAGTTAGCTGATGTTTTAGCTGGCTGAACCAATGGGGAAGAGGGAGAGGAAGGGAAGACTGGGCATGAGGTTCCAATTGTTTCTGTCTCCTGCCTCTCCAACTCCCACAGTGACTAAACCACTGTCATTTTCTAAGACCTCAAAGCCAGAACTTCTTTGACAAGTATTTAAGAAACTGCCAAAGATGTGACTTCACTGTAGGTAAAGTTGATGTTGTAGATTATAGAAGAAGAAAGTGAGAAGAGGTGAAAAAAAAGGATATAGTTCTTAAGAAAAAAAAAAATTAAAGCTATGCTCAGGTTTTCCACACTGCAAGTCATGAGTAGTATCCTGGAGGTGTTTTGGTTAGCTTCACTTTTCATTACTGGTGATATTTATTTTGATAATTATAATATAGAAAGGATTTTTTACAATGAACAATTTGTGACCCCTATGTTTATCTTAGTTATTATCTCTGTATGAGCTTAGCTATTGTTCGAGCCTATCTCAGCCAAGTTTATTGGCAATTGCTGTTTATTTGTCAACAACTTAAGAAACATTCGTTTTAAACTAAAGTACACCCCAATACTTAGATATAATCCTGACTTGGGTTCCTAAAGCCAAATCAATAGAATCCCTCAAATCCAAAGTTAACTCTTATTTTGGAAGCACATTCATTCTTACTGATTAAACTTTTATTTTTGCCTTATTGTGAAGAACAGTAGGACTTCCTATAGTGCCATAGGAAGAACGCACCATAAATAATCTATTTTATATCCCTTTGTAATACCAATTAATTCATGTAATTTTTACTTCTAACTTCATTCCAAATATAATAGTGTATTTTTTTGTATATAAGAATTATTTTTTTTAGCATTTTTTAATCTTGGTTAATGTGTAAAAACAAAAATAAATGCTTATTTAGTAGAGGGAATGTGAGTCATTCCACACATTAGTCTTTGAGATTATTTCTTAATCAATACAGATTGTGTGGTAGGTACTTTCTAAACTGATCCACAATGAGCCCAGGATCTCTGTCCTGGTATCCATGCCCTTATATAACCCCCTCCCCTTCACTGCGGGCTGCACTGAGTGATTTTCTTCACAAGGAGAATACAGTTGACCTTTGAACAATGCAGGGGGGAAGAGACGCCCACCCCTGCTTCCCCCCCACCTCCGCCCCCCCCCCAAACACTTGAAAATCCACATGTAACTTTTGACTCTCCCAAAACTTAACTACTTACAGCCTACTGTTGACCGGAAACCTTACAGATGATGTAAGTGGTCTATTAACATCATATTTTGTATGTTATATGTATTACATACTGTATACTTACAATACAGTCAATTAGAGAAAAGAAAATGTTATTAAGAAAATCATAAGGAAGAAAAAAATACATTTACTGTTATCTATTGAAAAACAATCTTAGTATAAGTGGACCCACACAGTTCAAAGCCATGTTGTTCAATCCTAATGAGCTCATACTGAAGCTGGGACCTCTCAACAGAACTCCTAACGATTCAGAAGTTTATCTGGCATCAGAGACCTTTCACTTTGCTGCCTTGAATTCCTGAAATACATAGCATAGTCTTGACCCATAGTTCCAGCAAAAAAATGGCAGGCTATCACTTCTAAGATTAGTTTACAAACAAGTCTTTGGCATCCAACTTGCTTGTCCTTTCTTCCTCTCTCACTTCCTTATTCTGGTAGAAACCAGCTTTCATTCTGTGGCTGTCCAGTGCAGAGGCCCACCTTGTAAGGATCTGAGAGAGGTTTCTACTCCACAGTCTGTGAGAAACTCAGGCACTCAATCGAACAGCCCGCAAGGATATGAATCCTGTCAACAACTACTTCAGTGAGCTTGGAAGTAGATCCCTCCCTAGTCGAGCCTTCAAGTAAGATTACAGCCCTGGCAACCCCTTGACTGCAGCCGAGTACCCAGTAAGCCAAGCCTAGACTTCTGACTAACAGAAAGTGTGAGATGATAGATGCTTGTTGTGTTAAGCCACTGTGAGCTTTGGGATAACTAATTATGCTGCCATTGAGAACTAATACAGAAGGGAAGAGCTGTTCTACGCCCATTTATTTATTCTGTGAATATATATTGAATGTCTTTGTGCCCATCACTGTACTGAGGAGAGAAGCAGCAGTTGTGATTATGACATGATAGGCCCTACCCTTGAGAAATGGGTCCGGTGAGGGAGCTAACTAGGTAAATAGATAGTATACAATATCTATAATGGAGATATAAAACAAATTATATGGCACTATAATAAATAACTGTTGGAGAAGGCTTCACTGAGTAACTGCCATTTGAGCTAGATCATAAAGCTTGTGCACATTAAGACTGGCACATGGCACTGATTCAGGTGAAGCTGCTACTTCCAAAAACCAAACCAAGAAGTCTGCATGTAATTATTTTCAAGCCAGTTAGATAAAAGCATAAGAGAGAATAGGATCTTTTCAGGAAAAGAAAAAGCATATGGAGAAAAAGCAAAGACTCAAGACTCAAGATCCATGGAGGTAAAGTAAGGAAAGACCATGTTTAATTGATAAGATGAATACATATGTAGTCTTAAAGTGCTTTTCAGAGATGAGTGTGGACAAAAAAAGTCAGGTAATTGTAAAAAGCTTACTGAAAGGGGTAATAATTTTAGGAATTATTTAAATTATGTAATAAAGATGTTTGGTCATACAAATAAGAAGGAAAAATACTCCTCAATCCCTTTGGTAAAATGGTGAATCACAGTTTCTACATAGTAAAAGTGATCATTTTTTTCAGTATTAAGGAATTTAATACCTCAAATCAGAAAAATTGACTGCCAAGTCAATTCAATACACAAAAACAAGGGTATTTGTAAAAACCTAAACTTTATGAACGGAGACATACATAATTCCCCGTTAATTTAAAACCACAAAATGAAAATTTGAGCAAATATAATCACTTTTTAAAAACACAATTTCACCAAGATAAAAGCACAGTGCCAAAAAACCAATATTAACACTTAGTTAATATTGGTTGAACTAACTAAAACCAAACACCAGTAAAATCTGTACTACCTAATTACTTAAAGCCTGGGCTTGAAATAGAAAGAGGGTTTCTGGTTCTTCTAGTTAATAAGTGACTCTAAACAACTAACATATTTTATATAAGCCTAAATTTTTTCATTTGAAAACTGGAAATTATAACTTTATCTTTAAAACCAGATTTTCTTGTGAGCTCATATTAGGTAACATACGTTACTCTGGAAATGTTTAAACCACTATACAATTCTTCTAGCTATTCATGCAAGGCTATCAGACCACAGTCACAAGAGTAATTTTCAGATTACAGCAAATTATAAAAAAATCTACTTTTTGTTTAACGGACCGAAAAAGTTATTTTTGACTTTTAGTCTTGACATATGGAAATGAAACTTAAATTATATATTGGATTCACATGTCAATGTCAGGAAAATTTCCCTGATTTCTTAATATGAAATTTATTCCATTTAAAGGATATGTTGCATTTCCTTAGGAAATTAACTTGATCAAAGACATGAAATAAGGTTTGCTGCATTTTCTTTGCTGTCTTTTACACAATGGCTTCTTCAGAGCTGTGTGTGCTACCTTTGCTTCACAATACGAAAAGGAGGCCATTTACTGAGATACCTCTTTCTCTGTATATCTGTGAGTTTTGTTTGCACCTGACATTTGAATGAATATATTCCAATCCTCTCTCCAATTTACTTGTGAGTTTTTGTAGTTGGTTAAAAAAAAAAAAAAAGCAACCTACAGGTAATTTAGAAAATAAACTATGAATCCAGTAGGAGTCAGAAAGCTGCACAGACAATTGGGCTACAGCACTCAATAAGACTACTGATAGTGAATCAACATGTCACTTCTTACACTCTGTTATGTATGCCTCAAAGCAACTGACAGTTTCTTCCTCTAAAAGAATATTCCTTTTTTTAAAAAAAATCCTTCCCCTGCAAAATCACAAAGGTAAGAATTAATTTTAAACACATCAAAAAGACCAATTAACATGATTTTCTCCAGCAGGACTGATATAAATAAGCTGGAGAAAAAAGGTGAATTGTGGAAAAAAGGATAGATTAAGGAGGGAAAGACTAATCTGGAAGGGGCACAGAATGCTTCCCAGTGAGTTCATAAGTTACCTGCTTATCTACCCTGCTCCCTTCCTTTTAGCCAATGATCACTTAAAAAAAAAAAAAGTGGAAAAGAAAAACTGAAATTCACCTGTTCTTATGTCTACCTCCAAATATTTGAGTCCTGTATTTGTGTCCACTCATATTTTACTTCCTCTTATTTCATAGAGACTTTCTCCACTTTCCCAAAGAATCTCTTCCTATGTTCTTTATTGAATCGTATTCAGCCTCCTTGATTTTGCTTCATTAACTCCATAATTTCTGCATCTAGGCTATCTTTGATCTCTCAATCTAGAAACACATTCAAGCTTTCCCAGTATCTTGAACGTAACTTTCCTTATTTTTGTCATTCCCTCAATCTACTTTCACTTATTTTACTACCAGAGTCACTTATATTTACTATTCCCACTATTTGACTTTTTTTAACTTTTTTTTTAATTTTTGTACACGATAATGTGGCTTTTGTTGCTATCAGCTCTAATAAGATTGATCTCATTTAGATCACCCATTGCCCTCCTAAGCAGAACCAATGGCCTTTTTCAATTATAGTACTATTATCTATAGCATTTGACACAATTCCTCCTCCCAAAAACGCTGATTTTTTTCAACATTTCTCTCCTTGTTTCCCTTCTACCTCTCTAACTCCTTGTCTTTAAAATATCTTTGTATTACTTTTCTATTACTGTGTAACAAATTACTCTAAAATTTAGTGTCTCAAAACCACAAAGATTATGTCAAAATATGTGTTGGTCAGAAATTCAGGAGTAGCTTGGGGTTGGAGGACAGAGGTGCTCTGGCTCAGGGTTTCTGATGAGGTTGCGACCTAGACATTGCCTGGAGCTACAGTCATCTAAAGGCTTGAATGGGGCAGGAGTATCCCCTTCCATGATCGTTCCCCCACATGGCTGTCGGCAGAAGGCCTCAGTTCCTCTCTACCGTCTTACAAATGTCTCAGTTCCTCACCGGCTGTTTGCTAGAAGCCTCAGTTCCTCACTACATGGGTCTCTTCATAGTCGGTCTGAGTGTTTTCACAACATGGCAGATAACTTCCCACAGATCAAGTAGAGACAGATGGAAAAGCTGTGATACGTCTTATTCCCTAGTCTCTGAAATTGTTCACTGCCACTTTAATTCTGTTTGTTGGAAGTAAGCCACTAAGTTCAGCCCAACACTCGAGAAGAGAGGAATTAGGCTCTCCTTGAAGAGTATCAAGTAATTTGTAGACACATTTGTATATTGCCACAGATTTCTACATTTCATTCCTTGATGTTACCATCACTTGGGGTCCTACCCCAGTCCTCTTACCATCTCACTTTATTCACTCTCCCTGGGTGATCTCAACTATTCCCATAGTTCCTTCCTAGTGCTATCTACATTGTTGAATATAATCATCTATATTGAATTTCAAATTATTGAGATTCATTATTCTAGTTCTCACCTCTCTTCCAAAACCCACATTTGTATTTTAAACTGCCTGTCATACATCACATAGAAAGCCAGCTCAGCCTACTCAAAATCAAATTCCTGTTTTCCTCTTTCCTTGCTCCCAACTGAATCTTTCTTCTGTATCTTCAACACAGTTGCCCAAGATAGAAAACATAAAATCATATTCAATTCCTACCTCTCTTCTTCACCTCTCGTATCCTTTGACATAGATTTATCCTTATTGCTTATACCTCCTAAATAATTCTCAATTTATTTCCTCTTTCCATCATCACTATCTTTTTACAGGTTGTCATCATTTCTCTCTAAGACTACTGGTGTGGCCTGATAATTGATCTCTAGATCTAGTCTCTCCTCTTTCTAATTCATCTTTTGTCAGATGTATCTTGACTAAAACATATCTGAATCATATATCTCTATAAAAACCTTGAATGGTTCACTAATAACTTCAGTTTAAATCCTGAGTCCTTTAAAATGATATATAAAGCCCTTTAAAATCTGATCCTGTTTTTTGCTTCATCTCTTATCACTGTCTCAACACATCTTCACCAAATTATTGTTATTCCCCCAAAATGTCATGTACTTTCACACCATCATATATTTGCACATGCTATTTCTCTGCCTGGAATACCCACTACACTACTCCTTACACGGTTTGGTAAACTCCTATACTCAGAGTTCAAACAGCATCTCCTTTAAGTCCCTGTCCCTGACTTCCCTAGATAAAAGTCACTTTTATCTACTAGGTTCCACATCGTCTCGCATTTACTGAGGGCATGTATTTGTCACCTATAAGTCGTAGATGATTTTAGGACTGTCTCCATTTCAAATGTTCTGTCTAAATGTCCTCATAAGAACATGAATAAATTTGTCAGACTATGTTTCTCACTTTTTTATTTTAGAAAATATGACTGCTAGTGATACTACTTGTCCCCTCCAGGAATTCCAGAATAACCTATTGCAGGAAGAGACTTGCCTGCCTCTTGCAGAATTTTTGGAATCTTTTCTAATTTTATGTTGCAAACATGCATCACTGAAGATGACAAAGTGTCATTTCAAGCCCAGAGCACAAGTAAATATTTTACCAACATATATACCCTTCTCCATATTGCTCATTTCCCATTCACTGCAACGCCAACACACCATTACAAACCCACATTCCTTAATAAGCAGCTGAGGTGTCATCAGAACTGGAAGAAAAGAAGCCCACAAAAGTGTCCGTACACCTAATTAAAGCCATTTATCCTCAGAGTCTACTATATTTTGTCTTTTTATTGTGGAATCTTGGCATTTAGTGACATATAGCACATACCCATTACTGGAAAATTCCCCAGATGGATCTGGGTGCTCATAGCACCTTGGCACAAAGACTTTTATTAAATTCATCTTCAAAACATAAATACCAAAATATCAAAACTAAATCTACTCTTACAGAGTAAATGGGAAAGAACTCTCAGCTTTCAACTTAGTTCTCAGCCATCATACATGTTTAAAAACACGTTTATTGAGTTCTTTCTAAGAGACAGGTTGTGCTAGGTGCTAGGTATTAATGCTGGGTATTCAAGAGAGTCAGAATCCCTACTCCCATGAAGCTTCTATTCTGGGGCAAGAGACGCCCAATTAGGAAATAAGAAAAACACAAAGTAATTACAAATTGTGATAAATGCTATTAATGAAGAGACTAATGAGACAAATTGACTGGGAGTGGGGGATCGAGGCCCTTTAGATATAATAATAGCCAGGGATAGCCATTTGGAAGGATTGGCATTTGAGACCTCTGGGAAAATAATGAGCCAGCTATGTAGACGTCTGAGAGAATATATCCCAAAGAGGGAACAAGGGCAACCATACCCTAAACACAGTAAATATAATCCCTCTGTATGAGTAGCCCCATTTTTAAGCCAACTCCAGAGTCGAAATTACTCTACCAGAAAGGTTCTTTCTTCCCTGTATCCATCACAGTTGTCTCTTCTCACTTTTCTCCCTGAGCTGCTTTTTCTGTATTTGTCTTTTAAATGTTCCCCACATTCATATATATATATATATATATATATATATATATATATATATATATATATATATATAGCTTTTCATAAGCGTCCTCAAAGTTGTCCATTCTCGTTGACACCATATGTTCCAAAGTCTGTCCTTAATTTCCAAGTCAAATATGCACATGCCATTGAATTTCTCCACATGGATGTCCCGCTAGCACCCTAAATTCAACAGCCCAAACTGGATCTATTATTCCTTCCCTGCCCACACTTCATACATTGCCAGTGAGACCTACATAGCAGCATCACTGATCATTGACCCTTGCTTAACACCTGAAAGTCTTCTCCTACTTTCTCACTTTTTCCCCCTCATCTCCCTTATCTAGTCACTCAATCTCCCCATTTTACATTCTTAATATTTCTTGGAGTGTTTCTTTAGAAATTATTGAGTCAACACTGAATTCTTTACTTCTCTACAGTACGACCTGGGTTATATAGTAATATAAACTAATTATATGCTTACCATGTGCCACTCTGAGTGATTTATATGCATTATATCATTTCATTCTTCCCTATGAGCTACAAACAGTATAATTATTTCTCTTTTATATATAAGGAAACTAAAGCTTAGAGGTATTCAGCAATTTGCCTAAAGTCACTTACAAAAGTAGAAGCAATGATTTTTAACTCACATATTTCTGACTCCAAAATCTGATCTTTTAAACTATCATAGAAAATATGAAATTAGCTTTCATAACAGCAAAATTAAGCCTTTAACTTGATTTAAGACTATATTTTACATAGTCCCACATTATTTGGAATGTATATAAAACATGTTTTAGTCACATGAAATGTTTTATCCATTTCTGCTTGTTTCTTCTTTGCTCCTTTGTTTGATGATCTGCTAACTAAATAAATGCTAGCTACCTACTAATTTTAAAAAGACAAGTGTGAGGGAGAAAGCTTGAAATTGAGAAGAAGTTCTTACAATAACCCAAGCAAGAGATGTGTCACTGAAATGAAATAGTGAGGTAGGAAGGGCATAATTTGAAAGAAACTTAAGAGGTGGAGTCATTAGGATTTGATTGGATTTGGAGGTTGGAGGAGCAATCAAAGATGATTCACCAAAGTTTCTATTCATGGTACCTAGATAGAAGAGAGACTAGTTTTTGTTTGGGGTTATATATATAGACAATTTATGAAAAGCCCCAAGGCAGTAGAGAGTGGTAGGTGGGGTGTGGAGGTGGGGGATAAGACAAGTTTGCCTAAAACGGGGAATATAAACTGAAATAACATAATATAAAAAGCAGACATTATTGGGTTGAAGAAAGCATGGAATCCTTTGTATTGAATTCAAAGCTATTACTAGGGATATGACATGATTGATGGGAATCATGGAAAATCATTTTATCGTCAATGAAGCAAAAAATATTTGGAAATTGTACATCTTGATTTTCTGACAAATGCCATAACTATTATCATAATTTCACCAAGCAATATTTCAAATAGAAACAGATAAGTCACCCATGTAAGTCACCCATTTAAGAAAATTTTATGTCAGTGAAGGATTACAGAATTGAAACTCAAACTGACAAGTTACAAGAGATTTTACATGCTCTATTGAAACACTGGCAAATCTTTTGTAATAGTTTATTATTTTGGAGAGAAAAAAAATGATAAGATTTTAAAGGAAACTGCCTACATGTCAGAAGCATTTTGAAGCATTCAATATTTAAATCAAAATACTTTCTAATGTATACTGCCTCAACCCATAAAATGGATCAGCAACTTACATTGACAGATTCATCTTGTTTTTGTAACAAGAATTTATTTAGATAAACTAGTATTCTTGCCTCTGCTTACCATAATAGCAACACCCACAGTGTAGTTTGGTCCTTTATCAGTCAGGTTCTGTATTAGTTTGCAGGGGCTGCCATAACAATATTACCAACTGACTAACTTAAATAATTGTGGATGAAAACAGGGTTCTATGGCAAGTAACCTCACAAGGGGATCTGATCACAAATTCTTAACTGGGCAGATCATGGTGGGCAGTAACCCCTCAGGCCCGTAACTTCTTTAGTAAAGGTTTATTTTTGCCTTAAGCAAAACCTGTCTATTGTTTTTGTGCACCTAGATTAACACACCTTTGAAATGCCTCTTTTCAGACCCCTCATAATCAAAACCACCCTCAAGAGAGCACATAATCTTGTTAAATACCCTGTATTCCAATCCCCACCTGGCTTTATCCCACTTTATTGTAATCTCCTTAATGCTTCCTCCTTAATTCCAAAAGTGTAAGAAGCTGCAAACAGCCATTCTGAGAAGCATTTTTCTCAGTCTGTTGAGATTTTACTTCTAGGCATGTCCTCTGCTTGGCTCAAATTAATTTTTATAAAAATTCTCTATAGGTTTAGGTGTTCTTACATCAACGCAATAGAAATTTATATTCTTATAGTTCTGGAGGCTAGAAGTCTAAGATCAAGGACAGGGTGGGGGGGGGGATTTCTTCTGAGGCCTTTGTCCTTGGCTTGCATATGGCTACTTTCTTGCTGTGTCCTCATGTGGTATTTCCTTTGTGCACAGGTATCGCTAATGTCTGTTTGAGTGTACAAATTTCTTCTTACAAGGATACCAGTTAGACTGGATTAGAGGCCCCCCTAACAGCTTCATTTTAACTTAAGCACCTCTCTAAAGGCCCTATCTCCGAATACAGTCACATTATGAGGTACTGGATATTAGTGCTTCAACAAATGAATTTGGGGGGAGGGGACACAATTCATCTAATAACAGAGTCCTTAGTTGCAAACAACTAAACTCAAGCATAATTAACATACAAAAATAATTTATTGCAAATATTGCTCACAGAATCTAAGAAATCCTGGAAATCTTAGGAAATCCAGAATCTTAGGAATCCTTGAAAATCAGGCAAGGAAAACAAAAGCAGCAAGAGATAATAGCAAACAATGTAATTAAAGTCTACTGCAGATGCTGCAACTAAGGACCACACTGGACCGGTAATGCGTGTATTCTTCTATTGCGCTGAAGAACTCCTGAAGTCTTCCTGAGTTTTCTCATTCCCTTGAGATTGAAAGCCTTAGGCATTAGTAGAGATGGCAGGAAAAATCTAGGATCTGGTTCTGTGAAATGAAAGAAAGAAACTTACTTCTTGAGCTTTTAAAATGGGAATTTTAACATAATGGGTAATTTCTCCTACACAGACTGCAGGGCCTCTTTTTTGGTTTTATTTTGAGTCTTAGATCCCTCTCTCTTTTTCTTTTCTTGTTTTTTTCCAGCTTTATTGAGATATAATTAACATATAATGTTGTGTTAAAGATGTACAATGTGATGTGACATATATATATATACATACATACATTGCAAAATGATTACAATAAAGTTAAACATCCATCACCTTATATAGTTACTGTGTGTGTGTGTGTGCGTGTGTGTGTGAGTTAGAGACAGAGAGAGACAGAGAGACAGAGAGACAGAGAGAGAAATTTTAAGATCTGCTTTCAGCAACTTTCCAGTATACCATACAGTATTGTTAACTACAGTCAGGAAGGACCTTTGGATTCTGAGTAGCAAAAAAAGTATTTCTACTTCAGTACTAAACCTCCTATTGCCTAGTGACTCAGGTCCAAGAAATACATTCTGATGTTTTCTAAAGATGTAGTTATGGGAATGGACTAAATCCAAGGCAGTAATTCCACAGCCTATCAAATCAATCAAGGTGGTTAGGCTTTTCATTGTGTTTTGTTTGTTTGTTTGTTTGTTTGTTTTGGTGCTCTTTTATCAAACATTTATCTCAGGGTGTAGAGGTTGGTGATAGGACAAGTTGGCCTAAAATGGGGAGTAGAGTGTAATTCACTCATCCTGAAACCTAAGTTTATATCTCTGCTTTCTGGGTCATTTGAATTTGTAACTCCTGCACTACACCTTTAAACATTTTTTTTTGTGGAAGCTTAGTTTGAATTATAAAGGAGTAGAGGGTATAGAATTCCTAATCTTGCTTCCATTTGCTATTGATTACCACAAACAAGCAATTACCTT
Organism: Rhinolophus ferrumequinum; assembly: GCF_004115265.2. NCBI lineage: Eukaryota > Metazoa > Chordata > Mammalia > Chiroptera > Rhinolophidae > Rhinolophus > Rhinolophus ferrumequinum. Next base: position 41,393,211 of record NC_046291.1, on the reverse strand, counting down.
ATTTCAGAAAACTGAATTCAATGAGTTAGACTTGCTAATCTATAAAGAAATGACTGAGGGGAGAGGACTATGAGAGCAGGTACTATTTTTAGAAATGTGTATTTTCCACTTGAGGCAAGGAAGGATCTTTTTTCTCTACCTAGATCACAACTTCAGGCCGGAAGCAAAAGCAAAGGTCAAAGGTAGAACGGAGTTAAGAACTATCAACCTGAGGTCACTATTACAAGATTCTAGATACTTTGTAATTTCCCCATAGTTGTTATTTACAATTCATGGATTTCATAAGAATGATTACCAATAAAATTTAAAAAAGAAGAAGCCCAAAGTGTATCTTTGGGGGGCATTAACAAGAGGAAGTGAAGGCAAAAACATTTCACCCCTACAGGAAATCGTAAAGGAGAGGATTCCCCCAAAATCCGATTATAATACTGAGGACAGAAGCACCTGGCTCAGTCTCTCTGTCCTCTGACAAGAACAAGTACAAAACAACAAAAGCTTCTTAAAAAGGAAGTAAGTAAAAGACAGGGGAGTCCATCAACCTGGGGTAGGAGCCCAGACAAAGTAAAGTTCAGATAAAGACATGAACACAGAAATAGATATGGATATAAAGATATATTGATATGTATACATATATATGTACACACACACACACACACACACACACACACACTTGGAATTCTTTGGCACCCTATGTAAAAAGTTACTAAGCAAATAATCAATTGTACTAATTAAAGGGTCTGTCATGCGGGATGGCCTGCGGGGTCTCAGCTCCCACTCCCCACATAAGATCACAGGACATGGTGAGGCCAAAAAGGAACACCCACGGAGCCATAGGTAGGGGAGTCACACCACTATACTCTCGCTGGCGGCTGTGTTGGAGAAACAGGAAACAGGAGCCACACAATTCTCAACCCTCACTGTGCCGCTTGCAGGCTCAGCCCCCATCTTCTTGCTAGCCCACATTTTCTGCTAGCCTAGCCACGGCAGTTATATTAGTGCCCAATGGCTCACTGGTCACAGCTGATGGCCAACTAGCCACAGCTGATGGCCATTTACTACCTGAGCCAGCACCTTTCTATGTGAGGCCGAGAGCCTGGAAACTGCTTTCTGGGGGCTCTGTCCCCACAGTCTTACACCCTCCTCCTTATGTAAATTAATGAAACAGATTTAAAAACTCTTTCTTGAAAGATGATTCTTGGCTCCACAATGCTTCCTAACAGAAACAGTTTAAACAATAATCATGGAACAAAAGTAACACCCAAGTACTGTACATTTTTAAAAGATAGTATTTTGGCTTGTACAAATATTAATGGGTCCCATTCATTCCTCAAATACCTTTTCAAACAGGATTAACTTTTGTAATGTGAGTGGCAGGCATTCAGTCCTTGAAGCAGGCTACGGAAATTGGAATCCCTGGTTCAGCCTTTATCATAACCTTGGGCGTTTCTTCCTTTCTGCGCGTCATCTATAAAATGTGACCAGTTAACACCTCCTACCTCAACGTCGCTATAACTAAATGAAATAATGCGTGTAACGTGCCAAATAGTTTCTGGACTTATCAAACACTTAATAAAAGCTGTTGAGCTATGTTCTCCACCGTCAAACTAGGTTTGGTTAACTTCACATTATAAAGGGGCTTTTAGTAATCATTTAGGCACTTCCCGGAAATCTGAAAATTGATAAATATAGTACGTCAAAGAAGTTCAAGTGCCTCCTTCTCTGGGCGGCCACCCCCGGCGCTCTTCAAAAAAAAAAGGAAACTTTTTTCCATTTCTTCATAAACCTTCACAGGAACTGAAGCACGCGCACCTGCCCTCCGGCCGGCCCCGTCCCACTAGGGCAGAAGGTAGTAGGTACTGGGTACCGTGGCCCTTCAAGCAGCCCTGAGTTGCTGCGGCTGCTCGGTGGTCACCAGGATAGGGATGGTACAGGGCACCATTAAACCAGCCGGTAGACAAGCCTCCTCCAGAGGCGAAAATGGACAAAAGCGTGGCCAGCGAAAGACAACACGGAGGGAGGACACAACTCTCTCTCGCACATTCATCTTCAGGCTTGCCGCAACCTAGAAACGGCCAGGTAAGTCAGCGACATCACCTGTTACGCGTAGTCACTTTCCCACGTCCCGCCCTTGCCAGCCCGCGGCAGTCCGCGGCAGAGGCGCACGCGCAGCAACGCTTCCGGGCGCTGGTCCTCACTACCCACAATGCCACGCGGCACCGACCTGTCGTAAAGGCCGCATTTCAGCGGCGAGTGAGCGCCTAGTTTTCCGTGCGGTGCGGCAGCGACGGCAGCCCGCGTCTTCCTCCTTTTCCTGCCGCAGGGCCAGATACCCTGACGGTGTCCAGCTGCGCTTAAGTCTGGCCGGTGCCACCTGTCTCCGCGATGCCCCCCAAGAAACAGGCGCAGGCCGGGGGCAGCAAAAAGGCGGAGCAGAAAAAGAAGGAGAAGATTATCGAAGTGAGTACCAGTCCCCTCCCCCACTCACGCCGCGAGCCCTCAGGGAAGCAGCCTCCGGGTTCCCCGCCCCCCGGCCCCTGCTCGCCTTGTCCGGAGCCATGTGTCCTTCCCTTTGGCTCTGTGTGGCCCACTGCCCCTTTTCCAGCCCCCTGATGACGCTCTCTGCGTCTCATCGCTATAGTGACGCTGCTGGCGCCCCCGCATCCAGCCTTTGCTTCTCTCACACGCCTGTCTTCATCCACCCCACTCTCCGCCCGGTGCCTGCCACAGGGTTTTATCCTTCACTAGTCCCCAGAATTGTAGACGTTTTCTGGGCTTGTGTTTTAAAAAACACGCCGAACGGGCTCGGGCCAGTCTCAGAAAGGCCGACTCATGACGAGCCTTTGTGTTCCTTTTTACTTTACCCATCAGCTAGGAGTAGTAGTTACTTCTTGGAGCCAACAAATTACTACTTCATGAATTTTTGGGTTTATCTCTAAACTGTTCCAAGTTCCTTAAAGAGCTTCTCCCAGGTCGCAGTCCACGGTCTTCTACATGGAGCTTGATATGTACATTCTGAATTAAGTTAAACCGAATAACGCTTTAAAAGAGATTAGGTTTCAGAGTCACTAGCTGTGTTAAGTGCTATACCCGAATCTGTTTTATATGTATTTATATAGTATGTACATGCCAGTAGATATATTCATTTAATGCATTGAGAATATAGCCTTTTAATGGCCAAGGAGCGTAATTGACCTTAAATGTTTTATATTTGTCTTCCAACGACTGTGTTAATGAGTTTCCTTAAGCGAGTGAACCGTGTTTGAGATCCTATAAACGTATCATATAGCCCCCACCGAAGTATTTTTTCCCTTGATTCCGTCTCATAAAAATAAATAGTTCCTAGTGAGCTTTGGTTGCAACTGGGAAAAGCCATGACCATTTTCCTGCATAAAGTGTATCTGAATAATGGACAGCATTTTATGGAGTAGTTACTTTTTATTAGGATGTAACCAAAATGCATGTGGGGTGGTTTGAAATGAGATGTTTATTTCTGTAACTGATTGTTGTTCTTAATAAAGTCTGCTGATTTGATTTAATTAGCATGCTAATGAAGATTACTAGTAAGTTTGGTTAAGTTCCAACTCTGAAGCAGCACCTTTATTCTTATTGCCCATTTGTTCTATTTAGAACTGTCATGAAGTAGCTAGCCAGAAGTTGAAAAACAGCATGATTATCACCTTAATACCTGTGTCTGCTAGTATCACATTTTTGAACAATCTGGGTTCTGACACATAGGTAGATCTCTGGCGATGGTGATCTAGTGGCATTCAGTGCTATGTAAACCGAGGGTATTGGGGATGACATTTTGTCATTTTCCTTTACTGAGCTTGAATTGCCTTTACTGACCATGATGCAAAGTAAAACTCCCATATAGATGTGAAATTAAATTTTACATGACTATTTAAAGTATATTTTATGCAACAATGATAATAAAATAGAACAATTATAACAACATACTGTAATAAAAGGTGAATGTGGTCTTTCTCCTCTGATAATCTGATAACCGGGATGGCTACTAAGTGACTGGCAGATAGCATATACATCATGGATATGCTGCACGAAGGGATGATGAACATCCCAAGTGGGATGGTGAGAGATTTAATTGTGCTTCTCAGAACTGCACGCAATTTAAAAGTTAATAAGTTGTTTATTTCTGGAATTTTCTATTTAATATTTTCAGACAGCAGTTGACTGCGGGTAACTGAAAACAGTAAGCAACCACAGATAAGGTGGACTACTTTATATTCAATTATTTGTTTTACTTTTTTTTAAAAGATTTACTTTTAAGGATCTTTTTAAAGATGCTTTTTTAAAGATTTTTTATTGAGCTATAACTAACAAACAGTATTATGTTTCAGGTGTATGCCATAGTTATTCAACATTTATATACCTAAAAAACTTATCACCATAAGATAACTCTAACAACTATCTGACGTTGTACAATGCTATCACAATATTATTGAATATATATCTTATGTTGTACATTATTTGTTTTACTTTTAATTAGTAGGACTGGTATTTTTTGTTTAAAGGAATTATATATGAAAGTTATTTATAGTATCCATCAACTAAAAATGATAGCTATATTATAGCTCTTTTTAACCTGAGGAGAAAGCAATGTTAGTTTCTTCACCAAAGAAAAATGCAAAATAAGATAGTTGCCTTCTTTAGCTGACAGAAAAGTTCCTGAGTGGTGAAATTAAGCCTGTATTTTCCCCCCCACATTTAACATACATGATGAATGCTTTTTTTTGTTAGTTTGTTTAATGGTAGTAAGGTTTGCAGACTCAAATGTCCTGCATGGATGTTTGCCACCACTGGAGAGGTACAACAGTATTGTGAATTGTAGTATTGAGTTACATCATTTGTTGTAAAGCGATATTTATAGAGAATATTCTGTTATCCAGCCTGGTGAGAAAACAATATATTCCACTTTATTAAATACTACAGTAACTTTTTAAAAAAATTTCCCTAAGCCCTAGCATGTCTCAATGGCTGTTGCAAGGGACTTAAAAGTTAAATATATTTTATGACAAACTGATAAGTGAACATAATTGAAACCGGGTTCATATTGGTTATTGATCTCTATCATAATTTTTGTCAAAAAGTGTTTATCGTCTATTTTGACTTGTAAGACTAATACTTATTCCAGAGTCCAGTTAATTGTGAGAGATTTTACAGAAATAGTACCTGAAATTTTAAGTTGGTCAAAATTGTAATTATGTAGAACATATGTTTTTAAGCAGCACTTTTGAATAGACATTAAAATAAGTGATAGCCCTACCTACCTGTCCCCTCTTCTGTACCTCTATTGCTTCCACTGCCATCACTATAGGCACCCACTGTAGAAACACAACATGTAGCTTTTGAGAAGTAAAGAAGGAGTAAAAAGAGGCAAGAGAGACAACATAAATTAATGCAAACAGCACCAGCTTTGGGGTCAGACCTGGGTTTGAGTCCCACGTTTCAAATTAAAATTTCAAACACTAGTTTTAGGCATGTTACATGACCTATCTGAACTACAGTTTCTCATTAGTAAAATGGAGCTAATTCCTGTATTACAGAATTGGGTTAAATGAAATGACATATGTAAAATACTGACATGGTTCGTGTTCAATAAGTGGTAGCTGTTATTTTTTAATATTGTAAGTAAAGAGAAATAATCAGACCAACCTGCACTGTCTATACAGTGCTTATTTTCTCTCTTGAAATAATTTCTTTATATTGTCTTCATTTTTTCCCTCTTTAAACTCCCCAAAATTTCTTGAATTCATTTGTATTAATAGCTATTTTCTTTCTGAAATGAGTATATCAAAAAGGGTTATGGTTCTGTTAGACATTCACATGGTTGTCCCGAATGGCATGTACCATTTGCTTTAACTTATAGCTAAATTTTAATAAACTGAAGTCACCTTTGAGAAATAGAAAGTTTGATTATGGTAGGGGCAAATAATCTTTGGGTTTAGGGCAAACAAGTAGAAGATGTCCAGCTAAGGACTTGTAGCTGCAAGGAATTAGCAATACGTAGAGACCTATGGAGATGTGACCCAGGGGTGTACAGGATGGAGAAAGAGAAATGATTGGTGACAATGAAAAACTTCAGCCTAGATCAACTGTTGATTACTTGAAACTGGATTAACTGTAGCTGCAGTATCCATTGCCTGGATGGACTACAAAAATACATTAGTGCATTTGGTGGGGGAAAACTAATGAAGTAAAACAGTGCTAGGCTCTGCTTACCCTAGCGTCCCAAAAGGTAGACCCCAATTTTCTTGGAGCGCTATTCAGTATTGACCTGCCCTCCTATCCCTTCCTTTTTTCAAACATCTTATGGAGTGGAGGCTAGTCTGTAAAAGAAGCAGGATTACACTGAGGGGTGGGGCACAGAAAGAGTAAGTTTTAAATGAAATCTGGAATTCACTGAATGTTAAAGTTCTTGGAGCCTTAGGGGGCCATCCTTTTCTTAGAATTAACTGTTTTCTGAACTCCTTTGTAGTCCCAAGTCTGAAACACATACACTGTTCCTTCCTTATAATCTAACCTCATATCTTCCCCCCAAATCCAGGTTAATCTTTGGGTAAGGGTCTATACTAATCTAAAGAAAAAGGGAGGAAGCCCTTTTGAAGTATTCCAAATTGCAAACCATCCTATTTTTCAAGAGGTGTTGTTGGTGTCCTAGATCCACATGTGGCATTCAGAAAGCTTTTTGTGTACCAACGGGCCCAATAACCTAACTGGGTTTCTCTGGGAAGTAGATTTTCATGGTGGAAAGAACAAGGACTTTGCTTAGAGTCCAGTGTACCTTGGTTCAGATGTCATCTGTGTCACTTAATAGTTAACATTTACTAAGCCAGGCCAGACGCAATTCTTGGTGTTTTGGGGAATTGTAAAGAAGAGAAACAAGCCATCTACAAGTGATAACTTTACACAGCTCCTTTAATTCTCTCAGTGGGATAAGTATTACTCTTTATACAGTTGAGGAAACAGGCCCAGTGGTTAAATAACTTACCTAACGTTATTAAGATTTGCAGTGTCAGCCAGGATTCAAACTCAGGAAATCTGGCTCCAGAGTCCTTTCTGTTAACCACTATTACTGTACTTGTACTGCCTGTCTGGTGAATCTTTCAACTTTCACAATCCTAAGTGGTTAGTGTGATACCCACTTTACAAATAAGAAAACTGGCAAAGAAGGTAATTTGCCCAGTTCCATTTGGGATTAGAATTTAGGCAGAGTTTATACTCTGAAATCATTACACTACGTATACAGCCTGCTCCTTATAACAGTGTTACTTCAAAACAATTGAACATTTCTGAATTTTGTTTTCCTCATTTACAGAGTAAGATAATAGTATATTATGGGATTGTTAAGAGGATTCAATAAAATATATATTCAGGAGTTTATGTTTAGTAACTGCTAGATAAATAAGTGTCCCCTATCTGGAAAAAAGTAATTTCTGAGCTCTAAACTAGTTAGAGACTTCACAACTCATTTATCTCTTTAGATTGGTTAATTGTGTTAAAGCAGTGAGTGTAATTAACCTTGAAAAAATGTTTTTCTGCTGTGATCTGGAGCTGATAACACCTCTACTGTTGTTACAAGCACTTTCTTTTCTAGCTTTCTAGGTCCCTTAAGGGACTTTTTTCATTCCTAAGTCTTCATATATTATATCTACTTTTCTGTTTGGTCTTTATTCATAGTTTGCTTCTTTGTAGTGCAATATGGGGCATAGGTTGAACTCTTCTCTGGTGAGGAATATGTAGATGCTGTTGCATTTTGATCCTGGTAATATTTTTTATCTAGAGTTCTCCCCTCCACCCTCATAAGAGCTCACTTTGTAAAAGGAAAGTATGGCCTTTCACGCCTGGTCGCTGCATGTGATTTCCCTCCCTCCATATGTCACATTACCTTGACCATCTTCTAATTGGATTGAGTGGTAAACTTTCTTCTCTATAAAAACAAGGGAATACAGCCATAAAAAACTCAATGCAGAGAATTTCAGTTTGTATGTGCCTCCTACCTTTTTTTAAATATTTTTAGGCTATAGAAAATTCGTGTAGAATTTGTAATATGATAGGATATTAAAACGTGAAATAGGCGTTTAACTAGGAAGAATTCAATTTTTGGTATATAGATGGATATAGATATGAATGAAGAGATATTTCCCAATGAGAAATAACCTTTTAGAACTAAAACCCTCTTAAACTCTGTGATCTTAAGAACTTTGAAAGATCTATTTATTAGTTTTGAGATGCTGTAAAATTATGTTGTGTTGACTTTTCAAGTACTAATCCTATCAATACTGTTTTCCATTTGCAGCTTACCCATGTAGGTATACCTGGTCTTATTTTACTATAATATAAAACCGGGTCTTATCTAACATAAGTCCCGGTCTTATCTAACATAATATAAGACCGGGTCTTATGTTAATTTTTGCTCCAAAAGATGCTTTAGAGCTGATTGTTCGGCTAGGTCTTATTTTCGGGGAAACACGGTAGGTATTCTGTACCTATAATACTTCTTGTTACCCTGTCCCTTTCCTTAGAAATAATACCAAAGTAAAGGCTTTAAAATAGCCACTTTCTTTCAGACTAAATGCCTCTCAGATGGTCTCAGGTTACTTTCAAAAGTAAAGACCTTTTTTGCCTCTTCTTCCTTTCTGAAACCCATCTGTAAACAAGAGAATAAGAAATACTCCATCTTGAAATTAGGAGGCATCTTTAATTTTGAACCTCAATATATGAAGGTTGGTAATGGGTGGATGAGTTGGTATCTGGCTTAGTAGAGCAAAGCACTCAGGTGTGAGTGCCTACCTAGCACTGTACCATTGAGAAGCAAGTAGATTTGTTCTGCAGAATTCTGGAAAAACTCAATAATGGGAGTAGATAATAGTTCTTAACTACCACCACTTAGCCAGATGATTACCCTTGCAAGAAACAGGAGGGGAGGGACAAATCAAGAGGCCTCTCTGCTTCTGGAGCTCTAGGCCCAAAGGAGGTAGGGAGAGGTGGTTAAAATGTGAGCCTGAAAATGGCCACTAAGAAGTCTGTGCAATAAGCCAAGAGACACCCACTCTCTCCTCTAGTCCTTTAAACAGGTTTATTGCTCTCCCAGCTGGAGGATCCTTCTCCAGAGAAACAGACAAGATAGAAAAAAGACTTCAGATACCATTATTGGTGGTTTCCTGACATCCTTGCTCCCCATTCACCTTAGGGTGAAGACCCACTAGTCAAGCCTTAGTATTAGTTTAGTTTCCCAGGCCTGCCATAGTAAAACACCACAAACTGGGTGATTTAAAACAATAGAAATTTGTTCTCAGATATGGAGGCTAGATATCTGAAATCAAGGTGTAGGCAGAGCCATGCTCCCCCTGAAGGCCCTAAGGATAATCTTTCCTTGACTTCCTGGTTTCTAGTAGCTTCTGGCAATCCTTGGCATTCCTTGGTGTAGAGCTTGTCACCCCAGTCTCTGCCTGTTTCAAATTGCATTCTTTCTGTGTGTGTCCTCTTCTCTTATAAAGATACCAGTTGTTGGATGTAGGGCTCACCCTAATCCAGTGTGACCTTAGCTTATGTTATTATATCTGCAAAGACCTATTTCTAGATAGCTAACATTCTGAGGTTCCAAGTAGACTTGAATTTTGGGGGGAGGCTGTTTAACCCACTGTAGTCCCCAAACACACACGTGTGTGTGATGGCTTCTAAATGTTTTTTGTACCGCATACTTAATAAATAAGAATAGCTAGCTAGAGATCATGATTAGTGCTTTGTAAATAATGAGCATTCCATAGTGATAACTATTACAATAATAGCTTTCCCGAGTTATATATTAATATTCCAACTTTAAGTAACTTTCTAGGTATGTATACTTCAATTTTAATATTTCCATTTTAGCAACAGCTAGGAATGTATACTTTTTAATAGTTTGAATTGTTTAAATTTAATTGTTTTGAAGAGGATAACCCTACACAAAAAACCAGTCCAAAACTTAATGTATCTTCTTAGGCAGTTTTCCCCAAAATGTGTTCAGTAGTGCATAATCCCTCAGATACGCCAAGAAAAATGCATTCTGAGGTAGAATAAGATTTGGAATTGCTGCCTACCGTATCCCTTCTGGTATAGGCTCTAAGATATCTTGTGCTTAAAATTAAAAAACACTGTTAACCAAGCATTTTCCTACATTTATTTGACTAGTACTTCTTATCCTGCTATAACAATTCGGCATTCCGAACTGATGTTCCAAAACACTAGAAGAAGCATCATAGAGTAACAGGTTAATGATGATAGTTGTAAATATGTATTGAATTTTAAAGATTCCTGGGTAATGTTTTGAGATCATGTGTTACCTTGATTTGATGTTTTAGTGTTTTCTGTGTCAGTGTATAGCATAGTAAAGAATTATATTCTTACCAATAAGTAAATGAAAGAATGATGTTTAGATAGGACTGAGAAATACTGATAAGAGATTAATATAAATTACTAAGATATTTTTATACTCTTTCTCACTTAGGACAAAACTTTTGGTCTAAAGAATAAAAAAGGAGCAAAGCAACAGAAGTTTATCAAGGCTGTCACTCATCAAGTTAAATTTGGTCAACAAAATCCACGTCAGGTAAATCACTTAAATTTCTCGATTTTCTTCATATGGATGTAATACAACATCTGTTACATACAAAAAATATTTGGTATTATAATTGTATTTCAAATTGAAATCCTACTCTTCTCTGTATCTTACCTGTGTTACTCAGCAATACTTCTTAGATGATATTTCTCCAGACATCTTGATATAGCTCCTAATTTAGTCTAATGGTCGCATACTATTCTACTATGTGGATGTACTGTATCTGTCCATTTCACTGTTTAAAAGTGATCCCTTTGTTTTTAGTTTTCTGACTCTAAGAATGATACTATAGGAACCATCCTTCTACATGTGTCTTACGTACATTTGTGTTTTTTGTGGCATAAATTGTCTGGTGGCATATTTCTAGATCAAGGGAAATGGATTTCTAATTTTAATAAATATGCCTGATCACTTTCCATAGGGGTTGTAATACTTCATATTTTCGTTTTCAGTGCATGAGTTACAGGTACTACAGTTCTTTTTAATGTTTTCCAATCTGACAAGTATAAAGTAATACCTCATTTTCACTTTGTTTCCCTCCCTACTGGTGAGTTTGAGCATCATTCCATAAGCTTGTTAGCTATTTGAGTTTGTACTTCTCTGACTTGCCTATTCAAATTCTTTGCTTTTTTCTTTCTCTTGTTAATTTATGAGACACCTTTTGTATGCATTACAGATAATTTGTGATGTTTCTGTTACATTTTGCTGTACAACAATTTATAGATTTTGTATTGTCAGATTTGTGTTGTTTAGCTTTTCTTTTATATGATTAAAAAGTCTCCCTGCCACTGGATTTGTGTTTTTCCTAGACTTTTGCTAATTATTTTCAGTCTATAAGTTTTCATAAAAATTTATTTTATATGTCACTTAAGTTTATTTTCTTTCAAACGAATAGCCACTTAATACCAGCATCATTTATCCCACTGAAGTGAAATACTGCTGTTGACATATATTAAAATATCAGATATGTTGGGATCTATTTCTGGATTCTTTATTACTTACCCTTCAACCAGTATCACATTGATTTTCATTATAGTAGCATATTTTGTTAGCTATTAAAGCAAGTCCTTTCCCCCAAATGTTACTTCTTTTCTATTTTCCTTAGCTTTTCTTAGGCATTTTTCCATATGAATTTTGAAATTATTTTATTCATTGGCAAGTCATTAAAAAAGTTTAGTTCTGTTTTCTTCTAGTTCTCTAGATTTTTCACTTTTCTTGAATTTAAAATTTTATAGACTCAGATCTTTATTTTTAAAAGTACTTTTTTCACCACACTATCTCCTTTTCCTTAACTTTTGGAAACACATTTTTTTTTCATCTGAGAATATCAGAATATATATTTGTGAGATTGTTAACCCCTATCTGAAACAAATTTCTCTCACATGCTGTCTACAAATTAGTGCCTCCAACACTTTTCTTTCTCTTATATGCAGCTTGATTCTAGAATGAGAAACTATTGATCCTCCCACACCCATTTTAGTACAAATTTATGCTCAGGCCTTGGAGTCAGATCACCTTGGGTGTGAATCCCCCTGACTTGTTTGTTACATGACCTTAAATTATTCAGTGACACTTTTCTTTATCTGTATAGTGGAAGGGCAATTATCCTTGCAGGGTTCCTATGGTGGTTAAATGAGAATGTAATGTAAATATAGGTGTGTAAGAAGAACTCACTTTCTTCACTTATTCAATCCTTTCCCTCTCCTCCTGTTTTTTCTTCTAGTGCAAAGTATGTTGACTGGTAATTTCAGATGTTGTAGACCTGAGAAATCCATAAAATAAATGTGTGATGGTGTTAGGTTTGGTAGTACATTCAGTATTGTCTTTTTTATGATATCTTGGATATTTGGGCTTTTATCTGCAAACATGAGGTACCTAACCACCATATTTAACACTAGAAATGAGCAGCAGTCCTGCTGTTAAAGTTGGGCCAAAGGTGCCCCTCCTTAGTCCTTGTGCTGTACAGGGTGACTTCCTACTCTGTCACCTCCGGACATACCTCTCCTCATAGGCAGGGAGTCATTGAGGCCAAGGATGTGTGCTCACCCAGATAGTGCACCACCCCTCCCACAATAGCTCAGGGCCTGTAGAGGTGATGGTACCCCACGTCCAGCTGAGAGTACAGTGCACTGCCAATAAGCCTGAAGTGGTCAAAGGGGGAGGATGTGTGCTAGGAGTGTGGAGAGAGCCTGGATCCGTACCACGTCCTCCCCCGCGCCTTCCACTTCCCTGCACACGTGGTGGGATGAGACTCTATGGGAAAAAAAGGAGCTGGGGTGGACTCTTGCTTTACTGCCATGCGCAGTGTGGAACTCCATGGAACCCCTGAGCATTTTAAATTTGAACCTGTTCTTCCAGGTCATGAGGTATATTTGTCAATTAAACCATGTTTTAACATTAGTTTGATTTCTAGCATAAATATTTACCAAAATGTTTTGTAGGTCTTCGTTGTACTCTTGCTCTGGGCCCCACAGATGTTTGAGATGGGCCTGATAAGCAAATGATACTTTTACTAAAACTAAAATGACTTAAATTAAAAAAAAGAAATTTTCCCTCATTTTTCTGTTTAAACACATCTACCACACGATCGAAGTCAGGATTTGGAAAGTCTTTAACCTTATTAACAACATTTGGCCATTCCCTTCTTAAAATTTCTTCTTCCTTGAATACTTTTTTGTCCTGGATTTCTACCTATTTCTTTGATGTATCTTGGTTCCTTTAACCAGCTTTTTAGGTCCTGTTGGCTCATTTAATATTGCTGTTCTTCAGGGAACTATCTTCTGCTTTTGTCACTTTTTATGCTGTCCTTGAGTAATCTCATATACACCCACCAAAGTTTTAATTATCTGTAAGCTGCTAGTTTTAACATCTTTGTCTCAAAACAGACCCTGTCTCTAGGAGTCAAGATCCATGCCCAGCTGTCTTTTATGCTCCACCCTGATGCTCTATAAGCATCTCCTATTCAGTATGTCTAAAACCAAGCTCATCTCCACCTTCTACCCTGAAACCTGTTCTTCCTGTATTCCCTGTCTTGTTTAACAGCACTAAGCATACCTGTGATAATCCTCCTAGACCCCTCCCTCTCCCTTGCACCTCATGTTCAGTCAATTAGTCCTATCCAGTCTGCCTCCGTAAGAGCTCTCTCTCTCCCCGTTTCTCTATCCTTGCTACTAATGCCTATTTTAAGCTCTTGTGTTTTGTTGCCTACAGCAGTTGTCTTTGCCTTCATTCTTGGGCTCCTTCTAGTCCACCCTTCACAACGTTGCCATTGTCATCTTTATAAAATACAATCTGATTGTGTCACTGGCTGACTTTTAAACCCTTGAGTCTTACTTTGTCCCCTACTGATGCAGTCCAAACTTCTCATTGATGTTTCTTGTACCTTGTTCCTTTTGGTCTTTGTATCTTTTCATTGCCTGGCTCTCTGTATCCCTTTTCTTGTGTATCAGAACAATTCATCCATAAAGTATTAGGTCAGTCTAATTTTCTTAGGCGTATAGGAGTTTCTTGTTCCCAGAGCACGTGTATTATGTTATAGTTGTTGACATGTCTATCTTCCCACTAGATTCTGAGTTTCTGTAAATAAGCATCTTTGTCTTTTCATCTTTGTATTCCCTGTCATCTAACTTAGGATCCGACATATAAATATTTGGATGAATCCTCTAATCACATTAGGTATGTAAATTGTGTGCCTGGACCTATGTCATATGTCATGTTTGTTTTGTTTAATCTCCCACATTGATTTGGCCCAGTGTTTTTCCACAAGGCTACTACACAGGTATTTTTGGTGGTACAATTCTTTATTGTATGAGACTGCATATTTCAGGATGTTTGTATCTCTGGTCTTCAAAATGCACCCACGTATTTCTGGGGAGTGGGTTGTTACAAGAAGAAAATCCTAGGTGAGAACTATTTTGCTAAAAATGCTGGGCATGTAGCAAATGCTTAATAAATGCTTATCGCTATAAGCTTTTGAATATGCTTTTAACTTGGCATGGTATCATTTATAGTTTTTTTTTTAAAGTAACTGCTACAAGATTTAGCAGTTTTGTTTACTGGTTTAACCACACAATTTAGTGTATACTGAAAGGCCATTGTAAAACTGACACTGTGAGGTAAGGACTATATACATATAAATATGCAAATATCTTTTTTACGTTAGTGTTATATATATTACTGTATAGTGAAAGCAATTTTATTATATGAAATCAAATTTTTATATTATATCTGGGAATATTACAGGTAGCACAAAGTGAAGCTGAAAAGAAATTGAAGAAAGATGATAAGAAGAAAGAATTGCAAGAGCTAAATGAGCTGTTCAAACCTGTAGTTGCTGCTCAAAAAATAAGTAAAGGTAAACTTTAAATTTTAGAAGCATTATTTTTATCAACTGATTCATCTTTAAAAACTCTTAACTTTGATGTATATTTCCTTCAGATCATAAGCTAATTGTGTCTGCTATGAAAATGACACTCCTTTTGTCAAAATAATCTATATCAATGACTTTCTTATGATTCCTCTATATATGTGTGGACAGCTGTGCCTAACTCCAGCCATTAGCCTCCTACTTAAGGCAAAATTAAAGATTTAGACAGTCTACTACTGGTTGATTTATAAAACCTAAGCTTTGGTAGTAGCCAAGACAAACCTAGGGTCATATAAACTGTAACTCCCAAATTCTTAACATTATATCTGCGTTTATATTTCTCTTTTGCCTCTTGCCTCATTAACTGCAACTAGACAAGTTACTATGGAATAACTTACGTGTTTGTTTGATTTCACATCTTCTGTCCCCTTTTATGGTAAGAATCAAAAACAAAAATAGATATAAAATGCTATAGAAAGAAGTTGAAAAGAAATGTTCTAATACCCATAAGTAGTATTTTACTTTCATATCAGTGGGTGGAAAATAACAAGTTAACCCAAAGTAATTTTATCACAGAGAGAAGCATACTGTATGATCTGGCAGATTGAAATACAAATACTATATGCCATTTGATGTAGGTGCAGATCCCAAATCCGTGGTATGTGCATTCTTCAAGCAAGGACAGTGTACTAAAGGAGATAAGTGTAAGTTCTCTCATGACCTGACTCTGGAGAGAAAGTGTGAAAAGCGAAGTGTTTACATTGATGCAAGAGATGAAGAACTTGAAAAAGGTACTTTAAGAAAACATTTAAAAAAAAAAAAATTTCATAAAGATAAATGTCTTTTACTTTTGGTTTGTTGTTACTAAGATATTTAGTAACTTGAAGAATATTTCACTCTTAGTGGGACTATGTTTGTAAAGAACATTTGTTTTTCATAATCCGAGTTTACTGCATTATGCCATAAATGAAGATGTTTAAAAATCAGTGACTTATTTTGGATTTGTCTCTGACTCTTTCTTATAATGCCACCTCTCATTTGCCTAAACTGTTTAGGATTTTAGTGAATAATCTCACAACACTGTTTATTCCTACCTTTGGTATTTTAAAACATATGTGTTGAGTCGTATGAGTCGTATAGCTTTCCTGTCTAAGGAGATCTGCAATGAATTCTGTGAACTGTAGATACAATGTTTAGTCTTCATTTCTTTTTTTGTTTAGATACTATGGATAATTGGGACGAGAAAAAACTGGAAGAAGTAGTGAACAAGAAGCACGGTGAGGCGGAAAAGAAAAAACCAAAAACTCAAATAGTATGTCCTTTTCTTGAATTGAGTGGTATTTATCACAATTATGTGGCAAAGTATTTGCTGCTATTTTGTATTGGATTCTTTAAGCTATTAGATCTTTTCATAAAGATAAGGTGCATTGACATTTTTTGGAATTTAGAAGTGTAAGTTATACAAAATTAGATTCTTGTTCAAAAATACCCTTTGAAAAACATGTGACTGAAGTACTTCGAATGCCATTTTCTGAGGTAATCTTACTTTCTCAAATGTGTATGAACACAATCACATATTCAGATAAGAATTCTTTTCTTATTTTTTTGTGCAGAGTGAATGGAGGGAGAACTGTTAAACTAACCCACTTAATCAGTTTATTCTATTTTAATGGTGGGGAGACGTTTTAAATCACAAGGGTGAAAATACTGTTACATGTTAATAGCAAAATGAGTTTTTGGTCGGTAATGGCTCTAGTATTCCAGGAAATGTGCTTTTAAAAGTTGGCGCCTTATTTCTCAGACCCTGCATTCATGGTCACAATATTTATCTGTAATGCAGTTACAGAGAAAAACTTTGCCTGTGCTAGACAAATTCTAATACTAGTTTTCTTAAATCTGTTGTATTTCTTCACGAAAAGAATATTGTTTATTAGTTATTTGTTTCTTTTTATTTGCAAAGTTTATTACCTGAGGCTTCAATACAATTGAATCTTGCACCCATTCATGTTTTGAAGGGTTACTATCCTTTGTGTTTCTTTTATACCTTCCCCATTCTTAGATGTAAGAAATTGCATGTAATTTCAGGTAATTTGAATACTGTTTATATCATTACTGCATGTGATTAGTTTTTAGCAACGATAAACCTAAACAAAATCATTTATAGTTTCTCTTATTTAAAAATCAGACTTCTAGGTTATATTTACAAAGACTAACCTGAGGCAAGTCCTTCTTGTACAATTCAGAATTTAGAACAATGGTGAAAACAAATTTTATATAGATCCTCTCATGGGAATTTACATTTGTATTAAATATTTTAAGATTAATATATGTATTAATATATTTCTGCACAAAGGGTGCTCTGTACAGAACGGTTAGCCTAAGGATGTGAGTGAAATGGATTTGTTCCATATACTTAAGCATTTACCTTGAAAATGGACTACACTGAGCCATTACTTGTGAATAATATTGTCTCTATAGGTGTGCAAGCATTTCCTTGATGCTATTGAAAACAACAAATATGGCTGGTTTTGGGTGTGCCCTGGAGGAGGTGATATTTGCATGTATCGTCATGCACTTCCTCCTGGATTTGTGTTGAAAAAAGATAAAAAGAAAGAAGAGAAAGAAGATGAAATTTCATTAGAAGATCTCATTGAAAGAGAGGTAACTAGTATTTTTTTCGTACCATAAAAAAAGAAAAAAAAGACTAAAGCAGTATTTATTGTGAAATTTTAATATTTACCACTTGGGGGCAGTAACATGTTATGAAAGGGAAAAAATATGATCTTTTCCCGAAGTTGCCTTACTTTTTAAAAAATTTTTTGTATGTATAAAATGTAAACTTAGCCCTAATCATTAGCCAATTAAGATATTAAATTTACGATTATTAAACAGTTTTTTAAGTACTGGTCACAGGCTAATCAAATAAATTATTTCCATATAGTTGATATACTAGTATATCAGTTCATTAAAATGCTTAGTCAATACTCAAATTGGTTGAACTTGAAGTTTCAGATGTTTTTTCTCTGATGTTTCATTTTTTCACCATTGTATTAATCATTAACATTGTATGGAAGGAGACAACTCCACTACAGTCTTGGCAGTGGTATGTTTTGTTATTATCCCTAGACTCAAGGAGAATAAGTCTCAATTAAGAGAATCTTTAGGTACTCCTCTCTGGCTCAGCACAAAATAATTTTATTCTACGAGTTGGCAGATAGGGTCACTGAGTTAGCAGATATGGCTTGTGGGTGTGATGCAAAAATACTGAGATTATTGGAAATACTAGATTTAGGGTTGTACATTTCAAACTATATCCATTTTGCCATTTCCTGGGTAATCTAAATATGTTGTGTAAATGTCTAAACTTGGGATTATATACATTTGTTCTTAAATGGACATATTATTTGGTGTCTCATGCTGGCATTAATATACTGTAATAGAAAATGTAGACTTTGGAGTCAAGTATGTTCAGGATTGTTTGTATTCTAGTTCTACCACATATTAGTTGTTAAACTTTGGTAGATTTCCCATCACCCTCTTTTTTCTTATTTGTGAAGATTAATGTGTTAGCATATGTGTATAAAGCATTAAAAATGAATACCTGGCAGATATTCAGGAAATACTATTTTTCTATATATATATGTATTACTCGATTATTGGTCCTGAGGAGCTTGTAGTGTTTTGTTTTATACTTTTTTCTCATTTGCTGAGAAACACTAGTGCATGATGGGTATCATCATGGTGCTTTTCATATTTATTGTTTTCAGCAGTTAACTTACATTAAAATAATTTCTCATGAGAAGTTTTACTCACCATCAATTTTGAAAAGAAATCTAGTTCAGAATAATATTTTATTGTGTTTAGAAATGTTGGTAATCTCTGGACATTCGCTTTGCTCATTGCCATGTAAAAAAAATAAATCAGTTCATTCTAAATTTAATGTCCTCATAACACTCACAAGCAAGAACTTAATTGCACTGAGAAAACCATTAAATACTATTATAGTTGACTTGGGGAAAAACGTTAACTTTTTTATCTTTTCAGCGTTCTGCCCTAGGTCCAAATGTTACCAAAATTACTCTAGAATCTTTTCTTGCCTGGAAGAAAAGGAAAAGACAAGAAAAGATTGATAAACTTGAGCAAGATATGGAAAGAAGAAAAGCGGACTTCAAAGCAGGGAAAGCGTTAGTGGTATGTCCCAAATGCTTCTATTCTTTCTTTCATTTTATAATTTCTGTGTCATGCAAGAAGTTATCCTTATTTAATGTGCATGTCTAAAATCAGTGACCAAGAAGTGTGTGAATTTTGTCCTAACTTGGTACATTTGTGTATCTGAATAGATCAGTGGTCGTGAGGTGTTTGAATTCCGGCCTGAATTGGTTGATGATGATGACGAGGAAGCAGATGACACCCGTTATACCCAGGGGACAGGTGGTGATGAGGTAAGGGGAACCTTTGGCCTCATGTCCTCATGTGCATTGAGAAAGAGGATAGAGTGACAATAGAGCATCAGGGTTCATTGCCAACCCAGAGGCCTCGTTCAAATCCTGGCTCTAACCTGAGAAATTATCAGTACTCTACACCTCCACCTGCATCTGTAATGTGGACATAAGGAGAATCCTTACATCGCAGGTGCTTGTAAAAATTAAATGAGTTAATCAGTTCATATTTATATATAGTTCTTTATAGTACTCAGGACAGTGCCTGGTATATAGTTAAGCGCTTAATTGTATTATCTATAAAAAGTATGTGTTTTTTCCTCCCTCCAAAAGAAAAGGCTTTTTATTTAATGTTTTATACTAAAAAAAAAAAAAATCATGGGACAGACACACTAAAAAGTACAGCGTAGGAAGCAGGAGACAGCAGCAGAATTGTTTGGTTGTAGGCAAACCTAGTAATTACACATAGCTGACTGTTTATTTTTTATATGGTTATAAAATTCTGACTTCTATATTGGAGTTGAAAAATAAGAATATTGTATTCTGTATGTAAAGTGTGATGTCAGAAGAAGCAGCTTCAAATATGGCATTGTTACTTTTTTCAAGAAGTTTATAGAAAGGAACTTTGGCAGTAGTCAATCATTTGTTTTAACTGGGCACTAGCAATAATTTTGTTTCATTGAGATAAATATCAGAGATAAAAGGCAAGTAACTTATGAAAACTGTTCTAATAGTAAAAACTTTTCTTTTCCATATATTTTTAAAGGTTGATGATTCAGTGAGTGTAAATGACATAGACTTAAGCCTGTACATCCCTAGAGATGTAGATGAGACAGGTATTACTGTGGCCAGTCTTGAAAGATTCAGCACATACACTTCAGAAAAGGATGGTAAGTATGCTAACTTTTGTGTAATTCTAAGAAGTAGGCAGCTGTCTAATGGGGTTTAGACTAGGCTTGGCAAACTTAGACGCCTATAGGTACCAGACTGGGTTTCACATAAATGTGTGGTTTGACTATATATAAAATTAGTGAGTAGTAGAGGCTATAGAAGTGGGTGGCTGGGAGGTTATTGAAACCATTAACTGAGACTAGAAGGGGGCAAAAATAAGTTGGAGGTGTAGCTAATGAGTTCAGTTTAGGATCTCATGTAGTTGAGATGTTTTGGTCATTAAGAGTGGCATTGTCTGTGGTACTATGGCAACATTTCGCAGGAGGAGAAGGGTTGAAAGTCATCTGCATTGCCAGCTGAATGAATGAATTCACCCATGTGCAATACATAGGATGAGAACATTCTAGAACACACAGCATCAGTGTTTTAGAGTAGTGAAAAGGAAAAGCTTGGGAAAGACACTAAGGACAGAGAAAAATTAAGAGAAGAGTTTTAGAAAAATCGAAGAGGGTAAATTAGAAATAATTCTTTGGTTGCAATTAGAGAAGGAATCGTATGAACAGGGTTCCAGAGTTCATAGGAAAAGTAAAACAGCACGTGCGGTATCAGACTGTGTCTGTCAGTTACTAATGGAATAGTGTTTTTCTGTTTCTAGGCCTTACTGATTTCAGTTTTTATTTTTAGAAAACAAATTAAGTGAAGCTTCCGGAGGTAGGGCTGAAAATGGTGAAAGAAGTGATTTAGAAGAGGACAGCGAAGGGGAGGGACAAGAAAATGGAGCCATCGATGCTGTTCCTGTTGATGAAAATCTTTTTACTGGGGAAGATTTGGATGAACTAGAAGAAGAATTAAACACACTTGATTTAGAAGAATGACACCAAACAAGTCAATGAAAAAAATTAAGCTGGCTCAGCATGAGTTGAAATTGACTACATTAATTTTTTTCCACCTAGAATTCTTCAACAGGATGTTTATTTCCCATGCTGGTATTCTGGAGGGCTCACTCTCCTTCAACAAAGGAATATTCCCCCTACGTCTTGTCTTCTGACTTTGGCTACATCTCATAGTAAGTTCAGAGTAGTTCATGATAAATTGAAAATATAATGGTCATTGCAGAAAATGATTGATTGTGTAACTGTCCACTCAAGTAGGAAGTGTAACTGCTTCTCCAGCTTTTGATTTTCATTGGGCATGTGTTGTTACAAGAAAAACATAAATTTAAATTAAAAATACCTTTTATTTAATTCAGTTTTTAATGAATGATTTTATTTCTTTTGTATTTATATGTTTAAAAGGCTGCCTAAAATATGAGTGCTGTACTTCATAAAGGAAACTGCATATGCAGATTCAGTATTGTATCTTTTTGAACAATTAGATGGACATTTAAAATGAAACTTTTTTAATCTGGCAGGATCAGCTGCAATGCCATGTTAAACTGTTTTAAACTTTTCCCTCTTTTTTGCCAGTAAAGTTGTAAATAAAGACCATCATACATTAAAATTCAAATATGGGCCTTTTTTTTTTTTTAAGTTTTCTGTGAAAGTTTTCTTAGCATTTCTAGCTTGAGAATTTGAACTATTGTTACAGTTAACTATCACAGAAAGCACAGACATTTTAAAGAGTTCTCTTAATACTGATTACAGAACTATGTAGAGTATTAACAATATAGTAACACTAATAGCCTAGAAAAGAGACAATATAGGTGATGTTATATGAAAGAATTATTCTTGAATTGGTAGGTCATCAACCTAATTAAATATCACCTACAATTAAACCAAATACTACTGAAGCATCATTGTGGTGATCCATGGTGTTATAAAAGTACATACTAAAGTTTGTATTTGAAAGTGTAAACAAATCCACCAGAAAACTGAGCTGAGGCCTTTAACATTCAGATCCACTGAAATATTTGGGTAATACATTTAAAGTGGGCATGATTTCCTAGTGACATATGTAGCGCTAGTTATACCTTTTCATCGTTTTTTAATGTAAGTGTATTTCCAAATATTAATACAGTGCTGCTTCTGTTATTTGCAAATATAAATTGACTTTAAGGCAGCTAATATATAATAATAGCCCTAAAATGTCAAGTGACTTGGGCCCTGATCTCATTTCTGCCTCAGAGAAGTTGCATGATTTTTAAATCTTTGAATCTTAGTTTCTTTGTCTGCATATGAAAGTTAAAGTGCTTCAGAATTATGGAGCCTAAGAAAACGTGATTGTAAATCTTTTTAAATGATAACATCAAAGTCAATAAAGAAATTGACTTCCTAGCTGTTCAGTCCAAGTACTATAATTGGCATTTTTCAAATGTAGATCATGACCCAAGTTTACTTCTCATTTACAATGAAATTACTTAAATACTTTGTATATAAAAAAGACAGCTTAAGTTTTAAAGTTTGTATCTATGAAAGATTGTTCTATTTTTTTTATAAAAAAGGTTTTAAATGTTACTTACTGCATTTTTAATCAAGAAACATTTAAAATAATCTAAAGAGCTTAAATCTTTCTAAGGTATAACCCAAGCGATCTTTTTTATCTATTTCTGAAACCATTGAAAACTTTTCCCAAGAATTATCTCATAAAAGTTAGAATCCATTTACTTTAGACCTTAAGTTGTTTTTTTTTAAAATGTATGTAAGGTAGGCCCATGTAAACAAAAGTATGCTAAAGGCTTTTAGTTGTTTAATTTAAAATATTACTACCTTACAGAAAACAGGTGATTTTAAAAACCAACTTTTCTTTAATAAGTGAGTGAAAGGGAAAATGCTGCAGTGTGGAGGTTACTTTTTAATCCCTACACTTCTTTAAATTTAGATTGGCCTTCATCTGTCTTGCCCTTAAGTTTCTTTTATTACAAATACAGTGTATGCTCAGAACGCGAAAGCATTTTAATCTGAAAAAAATCAAAAGATAAAATTGTGTTTGCTTCTAAAGTAACATAGTACATTTCAGAAGCCAGTGGGTATAATTTATGTATTGTTCACAGTAGTTACCTCCTATTAGTAGGGTAAATCTGAACTTGGCTCTTCTTTTTTTAAACCCTTTTCTACATAACCTTAATTTTAAATAGTTTTTCCTTACAAATTGCTCTTTCATGTAATTCCCATTGTTAACATAGTAGATCTCGTAATCTAATTTCACTTATGTAACTTAATTTCGCTGTAAAGCGTTTGTGGTTTAGAAATTCAGAAACTTAAATGTAAGCCTTCCACAGGAGGCTTTCACTTAACTTTCTTATAGTCTGTAAAATGAGATAATTTCCCCAAACGTAAGAACTTTTCATTTTCTCCTTAATATCTAGATTACATCAACCTAGACTTTTTATCTTATATACTCACTCAGTAACAATTACAGCTTGTAATGGTCCCATGTTTGTCAAAATCGTTCTAGTTCAAAACAGTAGTTACAAATTTTTCCTTGTTTTTGCACAAATAACTTGTATGATACTGTAAGCCCACTATGGGTGGACTGATATAAAATTGTATAATTGTACCATATATTTTTAATATTTGAATTAGTCAACTAACCATTAAGTGATTTAGAATATGAGAGGAACGAAACTACTGGATCGGACATTTAGGTGTAGTGGATCATTAAGAAAGCAACACATCCATCCTCAGGTTTTAAAACACAAAGTGGACAGATGGAGTTTGTGACAGAAGTTCGTACAGATAATTTATGGTATTGTATGAGTTCTATTCGTATTGTAGGCAGTGAACTTTGTATAAAAAGAACTTTCAAGATCACAGACTACAGAGTACTCTATATTAAGTTGTGATTCTGATACATATGGTACTATTATGTTAATGCTTCCAGATACTTAACACACTGTTGATAACTGTACGAACTCATACACATGTTGCAATGAATGTATCTCAAGGTGAGAGGATGGACTACCAAAATCATGTGTTTTGGGTTTTTGTATTTTTTAAGTGTATCCTACTGGTAATAGTAATGTTTTCTGAATAAAGATAACACCTTGTTTCTCAATTAATAAAAATTACAGAGGTAGAAATTATAAATCCACAGCATTTGAACTCTAGAGTTTAGTGACATTTATAAAATTTCATAACATCTTTAGAACGCAACTTGAATGAAGCATTAGTACAAAATGCATTTTTATTACCCCCCGTTTTAATGTATAGTTACCCTTTTATTGGTAATTGCTTTCTGTTAATATGCAAAGAGAGACAAAAATTAGTTTTCATTCAGTTAACAGATTTGTGTCCTTTTTCACGAATAAGATATTAGTATTAGACAAGATATTAGTATTAGACACTGTAGATATCATGGACTGTATGGCTTAGCTTAAGACTTATTCTCTGCCTGATTTGAGCGTACATTTCAGAAGGGGGAAATCACAATTATGTAAGGCTATGAAACTGAAATAGTATTACCTAACCATTAATAGGAATGTCTTCTCAATCAGATTATTGGCAAGCTTCTCGTCCCATTTTGTATCAAATTATCATTGATTATTTAGATGATTTTTTTTTTTATATAAAAATGTCCTTTGTGAAAATACTTTGATGGTCGTTTTTTACTCAAAGGTGGTTATTTTATGTGTGGTCCCCAAAGACAGACATTTCTGTGACAGTTGATCTGTTTCAAACAGACGTATTTATGTAAAATAAACTGGTCCTTGGAGACTTAAGCACCAGGACTTAGTTTCCTTAGCCCTGTCTAGTTAGCATCATGCTGTAATTAAAAAGAGAATGAATACTTACCAACTTTTTTTGGCAGTTAATCTTTAGGGTATACCAGTGTTTTCAAAGGAATGTGTATCAGTTTCGTTACACATATGTAACTGTTTCTGCCTGTGAATCCTTTAAAATATTTTCATCTAAGTCTTAGGGTACTCTATTCTGTCAGTGGCTGACCTAGGTCATCAGTACCACTTTTGCTATTGTACATAATTTAAGAATTTTGTGATGCTGTTACCATATTTAAATGGTAGTTATTTGATCGTGATAACTTTACAGCATGTGTATAAATGTATCAAAGAATATATAAAGTGTTTCAGTGACTGAAAACCCTCAAGTTAGAAATATAGTGTACAATAACGCACTAATTGCATGGATCATTTCATGATTGTACATTAGTGTATACAGTTGGCCCTTGAAGAACACGGGGGTTAGGTCCAACAACCCCCCCACCCCAGTTAAAAATCTGCGTAACATTTGGCCCTCCGCATACGTGGATTCCCAACAACCACAGATTGAAAATACAGTTGACCCTTGAACGACATGTGTTTGAACTGTAGAGGTCCACTTACACATGGATTTTTCCTCCCACAAATAAGTGGACCCACTCAGTCCAAACCTGTGTTCAAGGGTTAACTATATATTGTAAATATTTCACTTAAATTTAGAAAAGTTTAGTGGGAGAAAGGAGAATCTACTACATTAGTCAAAATGTTCATCGTTGAATTTTTACTCAGTATTGAATAGATAAAGAAAGTACAGACTTTAGTAACTAAATCCTTTGGATAATTTTGTGAATTAACATGTGATTAACATGAGAAACCAGTTAATTTGTGGAAATATGCATAACTAAACCACCTGTCACTTACTCAGAATTATATACATTATATACGTACAAGTGAATTAACCAACCACGTTGGTGGTTCACTCCACAGACCATTTTCTTCTAATGTGCTAAGAACTATTAGTTATTATTACTACACCTCTCGCACTGATTACCCATAATAGAAGAAAAGGTAAATATTTAATTAACTTTTATACTCCAGACCTATTTTCCACCCCTGTAGGGGGGAAAATTCATCACTGATAGTTTCAGCCTACTTCAATAAAAAAGGTAGGACTGAGAAGAATTATGATATAACCTAGTTTGAGCTAATCATTGCCATTTTTAAGTTACCTGACAGGTCTTTTTCATTGTTTTCCCCAGAGCAGTCTTCTAATGGGGAGGTTAAAAGCCTCAGCTGTTTTAATATGCAGCCTTCAGGAACCCTTAGATGTATAGAATGGCTTATATATAGGAGACCCTACCCATTTCTTGACACCCCCCCAACCCCTGGATGATTTTTGGCAGAAAAGAATTACTTTTAATTATTAATCATTCAATATTAGAGATAACTAAAAGGATTATTTAATTTGTAGGTTTATTATACAGATGGTTTCTGATTGCTGATACCTATAAAAGTCAAAACTGTTTGAAGGATGAAAGTTGATACCCTTTATAAAAAAAATCATTATTAGAAGTGACAAAAGTATCAGCACAGGTGAGTTGTCTTTAAGAAGACAATGTTTAGAAGGCTGGGAAGGCATTCACAGGGACAATAGTCTTATGACATGGTAATCATAGACCTCTGCGTACATATACAGTGTGCTACTGCACAAAAATAATATTCTTTAAGAGGACAGGAATGCAAGGACAAGCAAAACGGTTTGTGATCAGTTCTCTTTATAATTCACTTGCACAAAATCAAAAGGTTTCATCTGTGCAGAACATAAATGTACTTTTCATGCTTTACATAAAAGGACAAAAGGAAGAAAGCTCTTTAAGTGAAGGATTCTAAACCTAGCTTTGAAAAAGTCTTAATTAATGTGAATGAGCATGTTGAAGTCAAGTCCATCTGACACATTCTCTTAATGAAATTCAGTAATTCAAACTGAACACTTTAAATAGCACAGTTCCCCGTCCCCGACATTGTACATCTGAAGAAATCGCCAGAAACATCTGGCAATTTCAATCAGCTGTCTCTACTGAGGGATAAATTATGATAAAGAAAATTCTCAAAATTGAAAGAAGTGCACCTTTTTCAGATGTCTCCATATCTGCCCCACACACACGTATACAGTTTATGTAAGCACAGTTATTCAAAGAAATACAAGATGAAATAAGATGAACATTTGTTGAAGAGAGAATACCAGATAGTATTCTATTGATGTTTGGAAATAATTGAGTGTTCGGAGAAATGAATTTCAGGATAGTAAAATAGCCACACCAAAATGCTTTGTAGTTGAAGCACCCTGAAATTTTTCATGGAAAACTGGAAGTGCTATGAAAGTGCACTTTCGGATATGTTTTTATTGTGTTCAGAAAAGCATCTATCTTTTCTTCAAAACAGTTTTTTTTAAGTGTTTGCGGAGTATTTAAATCTTCAAAAGATAGTTTTCAAATCATTTCTGGAAATTTTATTTAAAAGAAACTAGTTAGTATGAGGAGCTAGAGACAGTGGTAAATGTTTACCACCCTCCCCGCAATGCCATTCAGGGAGTAGAAACAGCAAAATTGGAATTTAAGTTTTCCTAAGTTTAGCCACATAGCATATTAAAATTAAGAGAGATAACTGATAAAATAAAGACAATCATCTTAAGCTTCAATAAGTTACTACATAGTTTTTATTAAAATAGCACCAATCAAATTTAACAGAAGCTTTATATACTGTCCAGAATTCTACCAGTTTATTTGAAGTGAAACAAATGAAAATATGTACAGATATTTTTTAGGTTTCAATGATTCTTACATGTATAATGTGAGATACTGCTTCTCATTCTTCCTGAACAGAATTACATGGTGCTAACAGTTTAAAAGCCTGTCCATCTTTTTTTTATCTTTTCTTACCTTTGATAGTTGAAGATCAAAAGATCAAAAGAAAAATTTACTGTCAGAACTTGTCCAGAGGCAAACAATAAAAGTGTAGGAGAGGATTATATTGAGCCAATAGGATTTCGGAGGTTTTGACAACAAACTTAGGCTGCTAACAGGTTTATGCTTGTACTGACATTTTTATATCTGATTTAATTGCATTGATGTAAGTTATCATGCTTGTAGAACTGAGAATGAGTCCTATAAAAAAATAGAATAATATTTAGGAATTTGCTGTGCAGTGGCTTTCACATAGAGATTTTTTGCCACAGTTTTAAATAAGATTTATATTTCAGAATATTAGCTTATATAGTAAGTTACTTAAAAGTGTAAAGTAAGACAAATTGTAAAGCGGTAAATTGATAGAAAAGTCTGAATTAATTTCTCTGATAAAACTAAATGGTTTTATATCCCGTGACCACATATATATATGTATATACCATGTATATACATGTATATACACACACACACACACACACACACATATGTATGTATATATGTATATATCATACCTGGATGTAAAGTACAGCATAGGGAATAGTCAGTAGTATTATAATAACTATAGACAATGTCAGAGGAGTAATAGACTTGGGGGAATAACTTTGTGAGGAGTGTAAATGTCTAATCATTGTTTTGTACACCTGAAACTAATATAAAAAATAAATTTAAATAAGTAAATAAAAGTAAACCATATTAGTTTTAAAAAATAACTAAATGGTTTTTCATAGCTCTTTACTAATCTTTTTAAACAGCTTTACTGAGATCACTGAGACAGTAAACTACACATATTTAAAGTAATCAATTTGATGTTTGACAAATGTATGTACCTGTGAAACCATAATCACAATCAAGATACAATGTACATCTTCATCTGCACCAAAAGTTTCCTCATGTCCTTTGTAATCCTTCCCCCCCCAAGCAAGCACTCATCACCTTAAATTTTTTATAATTTTACTTAAATAGAATCACACAGTATGTACTGTTTTTTTGTTGTTGTTTTGTTTTTTACTTTCAGCATAATTATTTGGAGATTTATCCATGTCATTGCAGGTATCAATAACGCATTCCTTTTTGTCGGTAAGTAGTATTCCTTTGTATAACTGTAACACAATTTGTTTATCCATTCACCTGTTGATGGACTTTGGGGTTATTTTCAGTTTGGGGCTTTTATAAAGTTACTATGAAGATTCATGTACAAGTCTTTGTATTAACATAACGTTTCATTTCTTTTGGGTAAATACATAAAAGTGGAATGTCTGGTTGATATGCTAACTTTTTAAGAAATTTTCACAATGTTTTCCAAAGTTGTGATGCCATTTTATATCTCCACCAGCAGTTTATAAGAGCTCAAGTTGCTCCACATCCTCTAACACTTAGTATGTTCAGTTTTAATTTAAGTCTATTATCCATTTGGGGTTAATTTTTTTATATAGTTGAAAGTATGAATAAAAGTTCACTTTTTTGCATATGGTGAACAATCTAATTGTTTCAACATCATTTGTTGACAGGACTGCACTGAATTGCCTGTGCACTTTTGTTGCAAATCAATCGACCATCAATGAACAGTTCAACTTTTTTTAAAACTCTTTTTCTGATTCATTTAATTCTTTGTCTGTCTTTACATCAATACCATACTTTCTTGATGACTGTAGTTTTATACTAATAAAGTCTTAAAATCAGGTGAAAATTCTGCAGCTTTGTCGTTTACAAAGTTGCTTTGGCTATTCTAGATTGTTTTGCATTTCGATGTGCATTTTAGAATTAGCTTGTCCATGTTTCCAAAAAATCTTGTCATTTTTACTAAATCTGTAGATCAGGTTTGCAAAAAATTGACATTTCCATATTGAATCTCCTGGTCCATGAATATAATACATCTCTCCATTTATTTAGGTCTTGAATTTTAGCAATGTTTTGTAGTTTTCAGTATACAGGTCTTACACATCTTTGGTAATCTTTATTCTTAAGTATTTCATACTTTTTGATGCTGTTGTAAATGACATTTTTAAACATTTAATTTATAGTTCATTGCTAGTATATAGAAATACAATTGATTCTTGCATTTTGATTGTATTCTGCAACCTAGCTAAACTCATTCTATTAGCTTTTTTGTAGATTTTATAGTCGTCTACATAGACGATCATCTGATAAACATCTGTGAATAAAGACAGTTTTCTTTTCCAATCTAGATACGTTTTTTTCCTTGCATTATAGCATGAGTCAGAAAACCTGATTTTGTAAGTAGTGTTTTATTCAGACACATTTGTTTATGTATTATATTGTTTTCATGCTACAATAACAGAGTTGAGTAGTTGCCACAAAGACAGTAACTCCACAAAGCCTGACTTAGTATCTGTCCTTTAACAACAACAACAACAAAACAAAATTGGTCAAACTCTACCTTACTGCACTGTCTAGGACCTTTAAAGATACTGAATATAAGTGAATAATCTTGTCTTGTTCATGATCTTAAGTGAAAGGTATTCAGTCTTTCCCTGTTAAGTAATGATTTTAGCTGTAGATTTTTCATATATTCCTTATATACCGTAGGTAGGATTGAACAAGTTCCCTTCTATTACTAGTTTACTGAGAGTTGGGTTTTTTTCTTTGTTTTGTTTTAATTAGGAATGGATGTTGGATTTTGTCAAATATCTGTCTATTTAAGTGATCACGTGGCTTTTTAAATTTTTTAATGTGTTAACATTACATAGAGCTAGACCGTTCTTGTGTGAGCTTTGTTAGTTTGTGTCTTTTCAAGGATTTTGTTCATTTCATATAATTTTTCAATGTATTACTATAAAGTTGTGCATAATTTTACATTATTAGCCTTTTAGTATACTATAAAATATGTAACAATGTTAATACTCTCATTCGTGGTATTAGTAGTTTGTCTTCTCTTTTTCTGGATCAGTCTTGCTAGAGACTTACCAACTTTTGATTATCTCAGAGAACCAGCTTTTGGTTTTGTTGATTTTTCTCTGTGATTTTACTGTTTTCTATTTCATTGATTTACACTGTGATCTTTATTATTATTTTATTTCCTACTTACTTAGGTTTAATTTGCTATCTAAGTTTCTTAACATGGCAACTGAGGTTATTGACTTCACTTTTCTAATATAGGCATTACATGCTATAAATTTCCCTCTAATTACTGCTTAGTTGAATCTGTTACATAAATTTTCTTAGGTTATGTCTCACAAATTTTTATTTTTATTCATATCAGAAATCTTTCTAATTTCCCTTTGACCAATGGGTTATTTAGAAATGTGTTATTTCACAAATGTTTGGAAATTTTCTGGGAGTACTCATTATTGAGTCCTAATTCTATTGTGTCCAGAGAATACACTTTTTATAAATGGTATCCTTTAAAAATAATTGAGACTTGTTTTATGGTCATAACATGGTTCATTTTGTGAATGTTCCATGTGCATTTCTGCTTTTGTTGGTTGGTATATTCTGTAAATGTTTATTAGGTCATATTAGTAAATAGTGATTTTTTTCAGTCCTTTTGTATCCTTACTGATAAGTGCTAGCATGGCATAGCTTTTTCCATTTTTTTACATTTAAGCTATTTGTATCTTTATATTTAAGGTGGATTTGTTTTAGGAAGCATATAGTTGGGTCTTGCTTTTTTAATCCAATCTAATAAACTCTGCCTTTTAATTGGTGTGTTTAGACCATTTACATGTAATGTGATTATTCATATGATTGTGTTAAAGTCTGCCATCTTGCTGTTGTTTTCTGTTTGTTCTATTTATTATTTGCATCCTTTTTTTACTACCTTGTTTTTGCATTGAATATTTTGTGTGATTTCATTTTATTTCCTTTCACTTGTTAACTATAATTTCTCAGTTTCAATTGATTTTCTCCTCATGGGTTTGTTAAACAATGAAGAGGTTCAGGCAGTACTAAAGAACAGGAAACATTTGTTTGAGCAAAAGGGTTACAATCCAAGAGACAGTTTCAGGTAGCAACCCAAACTGCTCTGGAGAGAGCAAAGAAAGGCAGGGTTTACAAAGGCAAAAACCACAAAATGTAATTATTTCATGCAGATGAAGGATCCTGGCTGGGTTAACAGGGATTGGTAAATTCTGGTATGCAAATGAAGAAGGCGAATGCTGAAGGAAGTAAAGTCCATATATGTACATATAGCAGTTATTAGGGTATGTTTGTGAATCCAGGATGTTTATGGCTTCAGGGTTTGATCTGGGTTTAGTAACAGGTTTAGCAACTTAATAGCAGCTCTAAGAACTGAGGCACAAGATGTGCATAGACCCCACTTCCTTAATAGCTTCCTGACTTTTAAGTGACTCTTAGCAATACTTAATTTAATTTTATTCTTTTCCATTAGCAGGTTGTATTTTCCTTCTTGTTTTGCTTGATGATTTTTGACTGGATGGCACACGTTTTGAACTTTACCTTGTTGAATGATGGATATTGTACTTTTGTAAATATTCTTGAGCTTTGTTTTATATGCGGTTGAATTACTTGGGAACAGATTTAGTCTTGGTCTAATTTTCCTCACAAGTGAGGCAAAACCTTTTTGACTACTGTTCCAAATGCCCTATGAATTAATGAGATTTTCCTCTCGGATTGGTGAACACAGGAAGTGTTTTGGCCCTGTTGTGAGCTTCTAGTATTATTTTCTAAAACGTGTGTGTGTGTGTGTGTGTGTGTGTGTGTGTGTGTGTGTTTTGGGGTTTTTTTGTCCTGCATTCTTGGGCCATTACCTGACATGCACAGGCTTGTCAGTAGTACTCAGTTGAAGACCCTATATATCTCTAGAGTTCTCTTTGTGTGTGGATCTCTTGTCTCTGGCACTCGACTCGACTGCAAATTATAGCTGCTTTGGCCTCCCTAGACTCTTATCTCCAACTGGGTTTCCCCTTCCTGTCCTGTGGCCTGGAAAGTCCAGGTAGTAAGCTGGGAGTCAGCAT
Source organism: Rhinolophus ferrumequinum (assembly GCF_004115265.2). Taxonomy (NCBI): domain Eukaryota; kingdom Metazoa; phylum Chordata; class Mammalia; order Chiroptera; family Rhinolophidae; genus Rhinolophus; species Rhinolophus ferrumequinum. Next base: position 41,360,346 of record NC_046291.1, on the reverse strand, counting down.
GGGACTCACCTTTGTTTCCCATCTCTTAGAGATCACTGCCTATTGCCTGATACTGTCTTTAAAACTATTGTTTTTATATGTTACATTTGAATTTTTAATTGTTCCAAGCAGGATGCAAATGTGATCCATTGTGCCATCTTGGTCAGAAGTAGAAGTTAGGTCTAAATTTAGTTTGCAATATTTCTTTGATGTCGGAAATATTGACTGAAACCTGCTGATGAATTTTCTGTTCAAAATCTGGTATAAATTTGGGGGTTTGCTCACAGAGTGCCAAACCCCAAGTTATTCAATCACCACAGATCCTTATGTTAAGCAAGGCAGCTTATGTTTTTAATCAGTACTACTCATAAAAATCTACTTGACAGAAATATCTTTGCTGATATTAAAAATGTTCATATTCAGAAAGAATAATCTCGTTTTCCCTATTAAGATTCTTTTTTTAATGGTTAAGCTTTTGAGTTAGAAACTCTATATGTGAATATAGTATGAAATATTAAAATCTCATGAAAACAGGTATAACAAATTTCAAGAACATCAGAAAAAATTAATAAAGGGGTCTATTGAGTGGCTGAAAGAATGATCTTGTTATAGTACATAGTTTCTTGGATTCCCTGTTAAAAAGACGTATCTGTATTTAAAGTGATTCTATGAAACCAAAAAGATTTCCCCAAATTACTGCTTTCTTTTCCCCAAGGCTTTTATGTAAAAGCCACAATAACTACTAACAAATTGTTGAAAACTATAGAACTTTATAGAACCTAAAATAGTCAGTGGATGACCTTCTCAGAGAAGATACAAATATATCTTTATGTCTTGTTTTTATTTCCATATGTTTAGATTAAAAGCTGTTGCTTTAAATTGGATCTTAAAGCTCAAAAAATGTTTGGACACATTTGACCACTTTTGTTTTCTTGGTTCATTTACTCTCCTTTATATTGATGATGAAGACTGAAGTTAACACCACGCTAAAAATGGGGAAAACACTTGACGTGATAACAAGATCTTGAACAACCTGTTCAAGATCTCAACTTTAAAAATTAGGTTCTAGAAATTCAAGGAACATAGATAGTTTATTTTGCCTCAACCTCAGAACATATTGACATCATCATTTAGCTGTATAATCATCCTGGGAAAGAGAAAACTGCTCAGCATCTGCATAGGCTTTTCTTTACTAAACATACTGCCAAAACAGTTTACAAAATTTTTTTAATGACATGAATATTATACTCAAAAAAAAAACACAAAGATGAGACTTAATAATGTCAAGCAACATAGAGTCTAGCTAGATTCTAGCCATTTATTGACAGTTTACAACTTATTACTGCATGTGCTTTACCATGAGGAACGAGCTTACCGTGGTGACCATATTAAGAATTATCAGTTTCACATTTGAAAGGCCCACTGCCCATCTGGAAAAATTGTTTGCATCGATGAGTAATAAACTTTGCATATTGCAGAGTCCCATATTGCCTGAATTAATTTCACAATATTGGCAAAGAATCTGAATTCCTAACTGGATACGTATATGTTTCTCTTCCAAGCAGGTATTAAAAACACATTGTCTACTTTTTAGAGTCTACCAGAGTTGCTGCAGTAGGTCTTTCTGACAGTAGGTTAAGGTTTGGAATGTATTGAAATTGCTTGAAAAGATTCATTATCCTGCTCTGTTTTCTCCTTCATAAATTTAAAATAATTCTACTGGGCTGTAGCATACCATTTGTTTTCAGATATATGGGGAAATGTGTGGTCTACTTTAAAACTGTTTTTCCTCCAAAAAGTGAATTTTGTAAAATGAAGGAAAATATAGTTAAATAATTGGAAAGTCACTTTTTCAGTTAGATTTGTAGTGAATTATGTATGTTATTACTTAGTAAAACATCAAAGTTTTTTTCAAAAAAAGAGACACACTTAAAAAGCATGCCCGTACTCCTGCTGTTAAGTTTTATATTTGAAGTGCTTTCATATGGCTTTCTTTTAAGGGCAAAAGAATATGAATTTGCCTTATAAAATGTAAACATTTTAAATACACTTTTTTTCCTCATTCATCAAGGCAGGCTTGAAATTGAGTTCAAATGCCTTTATATATGTATGTCAGTGTCAGACAGTAATTTTAAGGTGTGCCTGGTCTTTCCTGGGTCATATTTATATCTTCATAAACAAAACAGTGTCATGGGCTTTCACTGGGAACACTAAGATTTGTCAATATACTACTCGTATGCAGTTCTGAATGCACTGTAATACAGACCTTGATTCTGTTTTAGTCTTAATGTCATCACTGATAATTGTGGAATGACCATTAACCTGACAGTCTATGGTAAGTTATGCAGGAAACAATAACATTATTTTTATACATATATTAGTGAATAGGAAAGTGAATGACAAAAACTGTAGACACTTAGGTGGTCCACAACACTTAACTGCTGTGTTTACCTTGTATCCGTCATTCTAGTCCTGGGCTAGAACGTGTTTATAACATAACTCTCAGGAGTTCATATTCACAAGAAGAATGTTGATGAAAATATGAAATGACAACAAGCAGGAAATAGTTTGTGAAGTTGCCCTTTGGTTTTCTGACCAGCTACTTTCAAACTCAACATTCACATGGGTGGTTGGTAATTATGACTGGGCTCAAAATGATTAAGTAGTTATGGAAATACCTATTAACTATCTATTAACTTCATTTAGTATTTCCAATTTGAGAGTTTTTCGAAATAGGTCTTCTTTAAGGTCCTCCCTCCCGGCCTCTTTGCTATCTTTGATTATTCTCTATTCCTTGGCAATCTCATTCGCTTTCATGATTTTAGTAATCACTTCCATATGGGCAACTGTATCTCCAGCCTCACATTTCCAATAAGCTACCGCACAGCTCAACATGGAATCCTGCCAGTACGCAAGATTCCAAACTAAAGTCATCATCATTCTCTAAATCTTTTCTTCCTTTTTTTCCTATATTTTTCCAAGTTATTGAGATTTTATTATCCAGCCACTTGAACTACAAATTTCATATAGATTATTCTACCACAACAAGATTTCTTTCACATCCACCGTCCTTTTCTATTCACACTGCCACTATCCTGTATTACTCAGGCTCTCATCTACGTTCATATTTAGTCCTATATTATTTCCCTTCCAAACAGACATTTTTGAGTGTGAAAGGGGCATTCTGAAGAGTAAAGAAGGCTCTTTAATACTTACACTAGGACAACTGGTATACATTGAGACTCCTCTTGGCACAACCTGGCCATGTAGTCACTGTACTCTAATTAATCTAACTTAGTTCCTTTCCTTCCCGTAACTAATTCATCCAAAGCACTACAAAATTACCTTCCTGAAGCATTGTTTTAATCATGAGGGTTTTCATATTCATAATTCTTCAATGGCTCTAAATTACCTACCAAATAGAATCTAAACATTGCCGCATGATCTTCAGTCTTCTTTGGTCTAGTCCCAGCTTCCCTCCTACATGTTATCATTTCTTTATTTTTCTTAGTTTTATTGAGATATAATTGACATATAGCACTGTATTACCATGTTTTCCGAATATAAGACTGGGTCTTATGTTAAGTTTTGCTCCAAAAGACTCATTAGGGCTTATTATGTTCAGGGGATGTCCTCCTGAAAAATCAAAAACCGAAAAATCATTTTCCGGTTAGGTCGTATTTTCGGGGAAACATAGTAGTTTAAGGTGTACAGCATAATGACTTTCACATATTGTGAAATAATTACAAACTTTGTTAACCATTTATCATCTCATAGTTATCCCCCCAAAAAAGAAAAAATGTTTTGCCTTTTGATGAGAACTCTTAGGATCTATTCTCTTAACTCTCAAATATACCTTACAGCAGTGTTAACTATACTCAAGTTGTATTACATCCCCAGTACTTACTTATATCTTATAAGTGGGAGTTTGTACTTTTTGATCACCTTCCTCCAATTTTCCCACCCCCTATCTCCCACCTCTGTTAATCACTGTAAATCTGTAGATATGTAAATCTGATCTCTTTTTCTATGAATTGTTGTTTAGGTTCCACATATAAGTGAGATCATACAGTTTGTCTTTCTCTGTCTTATTTCACTTAGCATAATGCCCTGAGGGTCCATCCATGTTCTTGCAGCATTACCAATTTTTTAGTCAAGTAACTGACAATGAATTACTATGCAGCTGTTTCAAAGAATGAAGTCAATTTTTCGATGTACAGACGTGGAAAGATGACCATGATATTCTGTTGAATATTAAAAAAGAAAAATGGGCAAGTATGCGAACTCTATTGAAAAGCATGTATGAGTGGGGGGAGGGAGAGAGAGAGAGAGAGAGAGAGAGAGAGTACACATACATATTAATGAATTTTTTTTTATCAGTTTCAGGTGTACAAAGCAATGTAATAGACATTTAAACCCCTCATAAAGTGATAACCCCACCCCCCCAAACTATTCCCCCTCTGACATCTTATATAGCTGTTACAATACCATCAGCCATCTTCCCTATGTTGTACTCCACATCCTGTGCTTATATATACCTACCGTGTTTCCCCGAAAATAAGACCTAGCTGGACAATCAGTTTTAATGCGTCTTTTGGAGCAAAAATTAACATAAAACCCAGTCTTATTTTACTATAACGTAAGAACCGGACTAATATAACATATAGTAATATATAATTAATAGAATATAATACCAAGTCTTATATTAATTTTTGCTCCAAAAGACGCATTAGAGGTGATGATCCTGCTAGGTCTTATTTTCGGGGAAACATGGTATATATTTAGTTAGAGTTGACATTCAATATTATTCTACTTCAGCTCTTCAGGTGCATAGGGCATCAGTCAGGCATCTACACAGTCTATGATGTGATCCCCTGGTAAGTCCAGTGCCCATCTGGCACCTTACATGATCTTCACAACATTGTTGAGTATATTCCCCATGCTGTATTAAATATCAATTTATATTTCTTAATACCTTTGCCTTTTTCACCCTGACCCCAGCCCCATTCTCATCTATCACCCTGATAGATCTAGTAGTACCTATCTGGCACCATACCTAGTTATTACAATATTGTTGACTATATTCCTTATATTATAACCTACATCCCCATGACTACTGTATAACTAACACCCAATTTGTTCTTCTTAATCCCTTCCCCTTCACCCATCCTAACCCTCCTCCCATCTTAAGTCTCTTTAATAAGAGTCCTTGTAATATTGGTTTGGTGGTGATGAACTCCTTTAGCTTTTTCTTGTCTGGGAAGCTCCTTATCTGTCCTTTAATTCTAAATGACAGCCTTGCTGGATAGAGTAGTCTTGGTTGTATTTGGAATATCACTTGGAATATTTCCTGCCACTCCCTTCTCGCCTGCAAAGTTCCTGTTGAGAAATCAGCTGATAGTCTTATGGGGGCTCCCTTATAGGTAACTAACTGCTTTTCTCTTCTAGTTTTTAAGATTCCCTTTTTGTATTTAACTTTGGCATTTTAATTATGATGTGTCTTGGTGTGGGCCTCTTTGGGTTTATCTTGTTTGGGACTCTCTGTGCTTCCTGGGCTTGTATGTCCGTTTCCTTCACCGGGTTAGGGAAGTTTTCTGTCCTTATTTCTTTAAATAGGTTTTCAATTCCTTGCTCTCTTCTCCTTCTGGTACCCCTATAATGCGAAAACCAAAAATTATGGGGACTTCTCTCCCCAGCACTAGAACCCTGGGCTGGGGTGGAGCTGGTATCTCTTGCTCATTTAGGGAAGGGGGGGACCCCCACAGCCGAAATAGCCCTCCTGATCTTTAGTGGTCACATATGGGTGTGGGAACAGCCCATTCAGTGTCTCTGACCTTCCTACCAGTCTGGAGGTGGCGGCTTCTGCGCGTCCTTAGTTGACGGGTTTCAGTTCAGCTCGATTTTAGGCAATTCTCAATAATGGTGGTTTTGTAGATTAGTTGTAATTTTGATGTGGTTATGAGAGAAAGAAGGTAAACGCAGCGTTTACCTCCTGCGCCATCTTGGTTGTCCTGTATATAGGTATATTTTTAAAAAGATCTTGGAGCTATACACCTGTTAACAGTAGTTGTCTTTGTAATATGGTATTTATGTATTACTATGTTTGTAGTAGGGAGTGAATGTAATTACAGAGACCCTTGACTTTCAATTTTTTTTCTTTTTTTTGTAGCCAAAAAAACAGATTATATTCATCAATTCAACCAGTTTTAAGTGGAACCGTTCAGTAGTGTTAAGTATACTTACATTGTTATGCAACAGATCTGTAGAACTTTTTCATCTTGCAAAACTGAAAGATGATATCCATTAAACAATAATTCCCCTTTCCTCCCTCCCCCTGCCCTAAGTCCTAGGCAACCATCTTTCTACTTTCTGTGATGACTACTTTAGATACTTCATATGAGTGGGATTATACAGCATTTGTCTTTTTGTGACTGGCTCATTTCACTTACATAATGTCCTCCAGGTTCACTGATGCTGTAGCATGTAACAAGATGTCCTTCTTTTTAAAGGCTGCGTAATATTCCATTGAACGTATATACCACATTTTCTTTATGTGCTCCTCTGACAATGGACTTTTGGGTTGCTTCCATCTCTTGGCTCTTGTGAATAATGCCACAATGAACATGGATGTGCAAATACCTCTTTGAGATCCTGCTTTGAATTCTTTTGGATGTATATCCAGAAGTAGGATTGCTGTATCATATAGTAATTCTATTTTTAATTTTTTAAGGAAACTCCATGCTGTTTTCCATAATGGCCGCACCATTTTACATTCTCACCAACTGTACAAAGGTTTCAATTTCGTCGCATCCTTTTCAACACTAATTTTCTGTTCTTTTGGTTGTGGCCATCAGAATGGGTGTGATGTGGTATTTCATTGTGGTTTTGATTTGCATTTCTCCGACGATTAGTGATATTGAGCATCTTTTCATATGCTTGTTCATCATCTATATGTTTTCTTTGGAGAATTGTCTGTTCAAGTCCTGTGTCCACTTTTTAATTGAGTTATTTATTTTTGTTGTTGTTGAGTTATAGAAGTGTCTTATATATTCTGGATATTAGCCCCTTATCAGATAGATGATTTACAAATATTTTCTCATTCCATAGGTTGCCTTTTCCCTTTGTTAATTGTTTCCTTTGATGTGCAAAATTTTTAAATCTGATATAGTCCCACTAGACTATTTTTGCTTTTGTTGCCTGTATTTTTGGTGTTATTTCAAGAAATTATTGCCAAATCTATTGCTCTAAAGGTTTTCTCCTATTTTTTTTTTGTAGGAATTCTAGTTTTAGACCTTATATTTAGCTTTTCCTCCATTTTGAGTTAATTTTTTTTATTCAAAATAACTGTTCAGCTTCATTTTTTGGTATGTTTTCTAACACCATTGTTGAAGAGACTGTCCTTTCCCTATTGTGTAGTCTTGGCATCCTTGTCAAAAATTGTTTGGCCATATACACAAGGGTTTAGTTCTTGGCTCTCTATTCCATTTCATTGGTCTATATATCTGTCTTTATGCCTGTATCACACCATCTTGATTAATGTTGCTTTGTAGTATTTGAAATCAGGAGATTTGAGGCCTCCAGCTTGGTTCTTCTAGATTGTTTTAGCTACTCAGGGTCCCTTGAAATTCCAAATGAATTTTAGGAATTATTTTTATATTTCTGCCAAGAATGTTACTGGGATTTTGATGAGAATTTCCTGACTCTTCAGATTCTTTGGGTAGTATGGACATTTTAACGATATTAAGTCTTCTGTGGGTTGGAAGACTTAACACTTTTAAAATGCTGAATTTATTTGTATCTTTTTCAATTCATTTTAGCAATTTTCTTCTTAGTTTTCATTGTATAAGTCTTTTACATTCTTAGTTGAGTCCTAAGATTTTATCCTTTCTGTTTCTTTAGTAAATGTGATTTTCTTAATTTTCTCTTCAGATTGCTCATTATTAGTGTATAGAAATGCAACTAAGTTTTGTAACTTAGTGTATTTCTATACAACTAGTGTATAGAAATGCAACTAAGTGTGCTTATTTTGTGTCCTGCAGTTTTACTGAAATTATTTTAATGGGTTTTTTTTGTGGGGGGAATAGTTAGGGTTTTCTATACATAAAATCATGTCATGTGCAAACAGATAATTTTACTTCTTCCCTTTCAATTTGGATGCCTTTTATTTCTTTTTCTTGTCTAATTGCTCTGGCTAGACTTCCAATATTAGGTTGGAAAGAGTGGGCATCCTTGCATTGTTCTTGACCTTAGAGGAAAATCGTTCAGTCTTTCACCTTTGAGTATGATATTAACTGTGTTTTTTTTTATATATGGCTTTTCTTATGTTGAGATACCTTCCTTCATTTCTCATTTGTTGAGTGGTTTTATCATGAAAGGGTATTGAATTTTGTCAAATGCCTTTTCTGCATCAACTGAAATTGTTAGTTTTTATGTTTCATTCTGTTAATGTGCTGTATCACACTGATTGATTTTCTCACGTTGAGTTCACTTTATTATACATGTCTGTTTTGTTTCTGTCATTTTTATGAGGATTATGTATTCTAAAATCCAAAAAAAAAACCCAGCTGTGTGTGTTTGTGCATATACATGTATATGATAGACAAGATGAATAGCTTTTCCATCTAAAAATAAATGTCTTAAAAGTAAAATGTTTATTGTAGAAAATATGGACAATATAGAAAGTATAAAAAAATAAAAACCATCCAAATTCTACAACTCATTTATCCAGTTAATATTTTTTCTCCACTATAGTGGGATTTTTTTTTTTTAGTCATTATTATAGCATAGTATTTTATTGTCTTTAAAACTATATTCACAACATTTTAATAGGTTGAGTAGCAGAAAAAAGTTTCCTTTCCATGAGACTGTGCCTAAATTCCTAAAATATTTACATGGCATATATACAAATAAAATATTTAGGTTTATATTATAAATACATTGTAAGTATTTAAACTGAAGATAATAGAATTAATTACTGGAGACTTAAAATGAAAGTATTTTAGAGGATTTTTTTTTTTTTTACCTATTTGGGTTTAATTATTATATTTAGATTTGATTTGTTTTTGGGTTCAAACTCTATAGAATTGAGGAGGAATAACATTCCTATGTAGAAGTGATGATGATGATGATAGCACTTCATATTTACTGAGCAGTTACTATGTCCCAGGCATCATGCTCATCTCATGTATTCCTCACAACCCTGGGAGCTGAGTACTATTATCCCCGTGTTATATAAAAGGTAAATGAGTCCCAGAGAGGTTAAGAAAATATCTCAAGGTCAAATAGCCAGTAAATATCAGAGCAGGAGCAAGTCTTAGTCAGTCATAAGGACATTATTTTATAAATAGTTCTTTATTCTTAACCTTAGCTAATATACTATGGGGTTATTGTGTTTACCAATGGAAAAATCAACGTTGCTATGATTTAATTAGAAGAATATCTCAATCAATGCAACTGTTCACTTGTGGGCAATGGATCTGCAGCATGAATTAATTGGGCTAAGATACAGCATATCCATTCAGAATGAATACTGAACCTTGGGACCCAAATGATTGTGCAATACCAGTGAATTCCTAAAGCAAAGCTTAACCATTTAATAAATCCATTCATTCTGTTCCTGATTTCTTTCTCAGTGTAACATTATCCTTACAATAGTCCTTATTACTAGAGCTTTTTAATTAGAATGTTCAAAACCCCCATGAGTAATGTGCCGTCGTTACACATAATGTTAACTCTGTGAAGCTAACGTCCTTGCTTCACATGGAGAACTTGTTGCTATAGAGTAATTTACTGAAATCGTTATAGAAAGGATCCATATAGAAACTGGCCATATGGGTGCTGTGTCTACTTAGCAACAACTTTAATTCAGTCAGACTTGGAGGGAAAAAAGTAGTAAATCCCCACAGTTTTGTTTCTTTGTTAAGCATCTCAACATTTTCATTTATTCAGCAAACACTTGTACAACTACTATGTGCAAGCACTTATGGTAGGTATTGGGATAACATAGGTTAAATTAAAAAACAAAACCAAAAAACACCTGTCTCCACAAGACCCCAGTCTAATGGTGAAGGTGGAAAAATGAATGGATGGTTTTAATACAGTATAATACAGATACGCACGTGTGCTGGGAAAGCACATGAGAGGGTCACCTAACACAAACAGGGAGGATCAAGGAGGTATCTCACAGATACCTTCTTATAATAAGACTAAGTAAATCTTGAAGCGCAGCAGTACAGAAGTGAGAACACGTAGGGCTCATAGTTCAGTATAATTAGAACATGAAGAGAGGAGAGTCATGAAAGATTTCTGATTTCATGGTTGAAAACATTCTAGTCATAAAGAAACTATAATTAAGATTCAGGATCCTAAAAATCCAAAAGCAAGCTTTCATAGTTAAGTAACATTCCTAAAATGAAAGAAATATTATAGGCTTGGCTTTCTTTCCAAAAGGTCCAAATTCTTGGGTTCTCCTAAGGCTTTTAATGACTTAAAGAAATTAGAACTTCTGGCCTTTAGATTAGGCTGGAAAGTGAGATTTGAAATCCTGAGGCATGAAGGTGGCTTTTGCAGGGGAAGACTATAGTGAGGCTCATTTCGGAGATGGTTCCAGAGCCCACACAGCAAAGAGCTAATCAGCTCCTGCTGCTTTAAGTGGCTGAGAAGCCATAGCTACCCACTGAGTCCCCAGTGTCACCAGAGATGGTGATCTTCTTTAGCAGTCGATGGCGTCAGATCCAAAGGGTTGCCAAGTTATTTCTATTGGCTATGTTATGCCATCAAAAAGGGCCAGATTTTGATCTTAAGAAGGTGGATTTTCCCCCTTACTTGCACATCCCACCCAGCCCAACTTCCTCTGATTCTTAATGAATCACTCAACAATAATTTTCAAACATAGCTGTTATTAATATCTCAGCCTATGCTTATATGCTTATAATTTGATAGACATTAGCTCTTTTATGGAGCATTAATTAAATTTGATTTAACTACATTGATCAAATTGTCTTACATTTACTGAATTAGATAACCCAGAAAAAGAAATAATACTATCTAACTTAAATGGAAATTTTGAAACAATAAAGTTATGCACGTCCAGTATTAATAGGCAAAATGTATTCTTGAATTATTTCATATATGGAACATTAAAATGGAAAAAAAAATGTTTCCAGTTTCAAGTTAATTTCTATCAACTGTGTAGATCTTTCAACCGTTAAGTTTTTTATTTCTGAAAAATGACAAAATGACATGTTGAAGCTTAACATCTCCTATTAAACTTGAAGGTGTTACTAGAAATATGTTTTGGAGTCCCACATTTGAACAGAAGAAATGTTTCTCTCTCCTTAACATTCCTCCATCCTTTACCCCCATTTATTATGCACAGACCACAAACTGACAAAAGTTGTATATCCCATAACTGGATGAAGAAAAAAAAATAAAATTACCTAGTAGACATGATTTCTTGCTTCTTCGGGTCCCTGAAAATTAGCTCATGTCTTAACACACTCATGCGAATCATAGACGCCTCACACAGCCTGCAGAAACCATGCAAGCAAGGCATGGCTCTCCGTACTAGTAAGGGTTTCTTGAATCTGGACCCTCCGAAGCCCAGATTGGATTGGAGAGCACAGAAGTGCAAGCATAAGGGCCCTCTTGGCTTCAGAAGTAAAAATTCATAGCCAGTGTGTCATCCCTCCTCCTACCCCAGCTGTATTACGGTCTTGTTTGCCAAGTGTTTTTCCCACCCATGTACAGACACTGCTGTATATGTGTATTGAAAGGTGTGGCTGATTTGGACTTGAATAAACTTTTTCTTGGAATGTGTTAACTGTATGATACAACACCATGAACAACTTCCTTGTTATATGCGAGGAAAGTATGATAACACAGTGGTGGACCCAGACGGAGAGTGGCTGCGCTTTGTAAAGTCTTGAGAGAGCAGAAAGAAACAATGTTACGTAGATTAAAACAGTTTTAATTTTCACAGCACAAAGTGTTAATGGGGATGAGGTCATCCTCGGCAACAAATGAACTGAACATTGAATCAAAAAAGAAAAGTGGATATCAAACTAGTCTAGCTAGAATATCAACAATAAACTTTGGTAGGGCAGCTGACCCAATGAAAACCCTTCAGAGAATTTTTGTATCTATTTCTTAGTATCTTAATACTGGGAATCTAAAGTATTTTGGTATAAATTCAAAGAATAGCAATAAAAATAATGTGCAAGACAGAGTCATTTAGAAGACATTTAAAGGATTAAATGTAGGCTGGTTATGCAAAGGCCTGAGAAAGAATACCCTGCCCTTATTTCAGTTTTACCCGTTCATTCCGTGAAGAACAGCTTAAAGGACTGTTTTGTGCCCGGGATATAGCTCATCCTAAATAGCTTTTGCATTGCCTGGGAACTCACAAAAGAAGAAAGGTCCCTCAAGGATTTCTTGAGGCTATGGGCTAGTTTGAGTACACCATGCTCTCTTTGTACATAGTATCCAGCAGAGTTCAAAGCACCAATAGACACTTAATAAATAATGTTCACTTGAGTGAATTAACCAGATTTTTTTACTGTAGTTTAATCTCTCTCGGGAGAAATATCAAATTATTTTTCTTTCAGTGTTTCTAATGTGATACATTTTAAATCACAATGCAAACCTGAATAATCATAATTTCTTAGAGATATACTATTAAAAATTATTTTGCTCACTAAAACGCAAGTTCGGGGGACTCTTAAACCAACACTTAGCCTAGATATTAAGTGTCACTGCATCTGGTAAGAACAGATGAGCTAATATATTCTACTTATAGTTGATTCATATTCTCTGTCATAGAATGGGGTCCAGTAAATAGGTAGAATATTGTTTCTATGTGCAGTAATATTTTATTTTTTAATTCCATAAAAGTGCTGATTGTAAATGAAGTTCAGTGGTAGGAACACAAATACATATTATCACCCTTGACATTTACAGACTGAAAAGAATTCTTTTTTCCACTTGGTTTCTGGCTTCAGTCACTGACTCAATAAACAGGACTTATTTATTGTAGAAAGATTTAAAGACTAAACTCAGTATGGTGAAAATGGCAAGAGGATAGGTTTTGGAGTAACACAGCCCTAGTCACAAATCCTGAATATTCCCCTCATCTGTAAAATGTGGAGAAAAAGATTCGCCCTGGGGGTGCTGAGTTTTGAAGAAAATGCATGTGAAGCCCTTAGCACAAAGCCTGACATTTTATCACTGTCAGCAACCTTCCCTTTGGCACCTTCCCCTCTCTCTCCAATTCATGGTGTACAACATAATAAGGTCTCTGGAAGGAAACATTTAGCAATACGTTTCTCCATCCTTTATTTACACAAGTTACAACTTTTTTCTGCTAATACTCATCATTGTACAATTCTATGAAATATGGACAATAATAGATTATGATTAAATATGCTAATTATATTTTTCATGTACATGCCTTCCAACTTATTTGCCAGATACTGTAATAAACTCTAACGGGCGTGATTGCGTCATGTAACAGTCTAAGGGTAGAACTATCATTAAGCAAGCCTTGACCTAGATGCTCAAAAGATGTCATCAAGAACCTGGTTTTGAAGTTTTGACTTAACCTACAGGTGAGGTCCTCCCCCTAGTGGCTCTGATGATACAGCAGAGGAAAATTCTTAGATACTGAAGCAAGCAAGAAGCGCTGAGCGGAGACATCTGAGCACATCATCTGGGCAAGGACATTCCAGGCAGAGAGAAATCACACGCAAGAGTAATGAAGGAAGGAGTATATTTGGAATATTCAAGAAATTGCAAGGAGGCTAGTGTGCTAAATTGAACCCCACAGAAAAGGGTAAGAGATGGAATCAAAGAAAGAGCAAAGGCCAATTAATCTAGGGCCTTGTAGGCCACTGCTTGTATTGGCTTTTGCCCTCAGTAAGACAGATTTAAACAAAGGAGTGATACGATCTGACTTACATTTCAAAAGGCTCACTCTGGTTGCTGTGTTGACCTAGACCTAGGGGAAGTTAGAGAAAGCAGGGAGACCAATCAGCAAATCTGCAATAGAGCAGGTGGAAGATGATTGTACCTTGAACAAGGATATAGTGATGAAGATTTGGAATCCGAATCTATTTTGAAGGTAGGACCACCAGGATTTTCTCAGACTAGATGGGGAATATGATAGGAGGCAAAGGGTTAAGGATGTTAGACAAGGCTGCAGGAAGGGGAACTAAGGTAGAAAAACTGGAAGTTTAGTGTTGACTGTGATGTTTGTGATGCCTATTAGACAGCTAATAAGTTTACAACTGGTTACATAGTGTACTTTGTTCCAGACTCAGTTTTAAGTACCTTATATGTATTCACTCATTTAATCCTTACCACAACTCCATAAACTGGGTATTTTGAATGGATGCATCCCAAGTTGTCGATAGTATGTAAAACCTTGAGTCTGAATGAGATCACCAAGAAGGGGAGTGTGTAGACACCGAAAATAAGACCAAACACTGAGCCCAGTGCACTGCCATGATTAGCACTTAGAGACATGAGGGGAAACCAGAATGGAAGATCAAGAAGGGGAGAACATTAAAAAGGGGTGTCCCAGGAACCAAGTGAAGTAAATATCAAGAAAGATGAAGTGATCACTGTGTCAGAAGCTGCTCATATTTTATGTATAATGAGGACTGAGAATTGACCACATTTCAGTGGAACAGTGAGGCCAGAAGCCTGGTGGGAATGGATTCAAGAGAAATGAGAAGAGGGGAACTAGAGATAGCTAGTGAGCACAGGCAATTCTTTTGAGGAATTTTTTTCTCTAAAAGGGAACAGAGAAATGAGGTGGCAGCTGGAAAGGAATGTGAGGTCCAGGCAGGTTCTTTGATTTTGTTTTTTGTTTTTGTTTTATTTTTAAATGGACTTTATATTTTAGAGCAGTTTCCGTTCACAGCAAATTTCAGCAGAAGGTATAGAGATTTCCCATATACCCCTGTGAGCACACACATAGGTACAGCTCCCCTAGTATCGAAATTCCACACCAGAGTGGTACATTTATTACAATCAATGAAAGTATATGGACACGCCATTATCACCCAAAGTCCGTAGTTTATATTACAATTAACTCTCGGTGATGCACATTCTATGGGTTTTGACAAGTGTATAATGAATGACTTGTAGCCACCATGATGGTATCATACAGAGTAGTTTCACTGCTCTAGAAACCCTCTGTGTTCTGCCTATAGTCCCTCCTCCCCCAACTACTGATACTTTTACTTTCTCCATAGTTTTGCTTTCTCCAGAATCAATTCTCTAAACATCCTCTGTGCTCTGCCCATTCATATTTCCACCCCCACAACAACTGATCTTTTTATTCTTCGTTTTGCCTTTTCTAGAATGAAATATAGTTTGAAACGTATAGTAAGTAGCTTCTTCAGGCTTCTTTCATTTAATAATATTTAAGGATCCTCAATGTCTTTTCATGGCTCATGACTTGATAACTCATTTCTCTTTGGCACTGAATACTATTCCATTGTCTGGAATTAACATACTTTATTTATCCATTCACCTGCTGAAAGACATTTTGGTTCTTTCCACGTTTGGGCAATTACGAATAAAAACTGCTATAAACATCTTTACGTGCAAGTTTTTGTGTGGCCATAACTTTTGAACACTCATTTGAGTAAATACCAAGTATTGCAATTGCTGTATCTTATGTTTAGTTTTATAAAAAGTTGCTAAACTGTCTTTCAATATGGCTGTACCATTTTGCATTTTCACTAGCAATGACAGTTCCTATGCATTCCACCGTCCTCACCAGCATTTAGTATTGTTGTTATTTTGGATTTTGTCCATTCTAATAGGTGTGTAGCGGTGTCTCACTGTTATTTTAATTTGCAATTCCCTAATGACATATGATGTGTAACATCTTTTCATATGCTTATTTGCCTTCTGTATATTTTCTTTGATAGAGTGTCTGTTCAGGTCTTTGGCTTATTTTTAATGCAGTTTTTGGTTTTCTTATTGTTGAGTTTTAAGAGTTTTTTGTATATTTTGGAGAATAGTCCTTTATCACGTGTCTTTTGCAAATATTTTTCTCCCACTTTGAGGCTTGTCTTCTCACTCTCTTGACATTGTCTTTTGCAGAGTGTAAGTCCTTAGTTGTAATGAAGCCCACCTTATCAAATTCTTTCGTTCATGGATTTGGTGTAAAAAGGCATCTCCATACCCAAGGTCATCTAGGTTTTATTCTATATTATCTTCAAGGAGTTTTATAATTTTGCGTTTTGGTCTATGGTCCGTTCTGAGTTAAATTTTGTGAAGGGTGTGATTATCCTTTAAATGTCCATGGGATTTGTCGTGATGATGTTCCCTCTTTCATTTTTCTTTCTTGTCCTGCAGGTATTTCTATTATGTGTATTTTACAGCTTTTATAGTTGTCCCTTGGTTCTTGGATATTCTGTTCTGGGTTGTTGTTATTTTCAGACTTTTTTGTTTGTTTGTTTGCTTGCTTGCTTTTCAGTTTTGGAGGTTTCTACTAAGATGTCTTCAAGCTCAGAGATTCTTTTCTAAGCTGTGGCCAGTCTAGCAATAAGCCCATCAAAGACATTCTTCATTTCTGTTACAGTGCTTTGTAAACTCTAGTATTCCTTTTTCATTCTTTCTTAGGCTTTCCACCTTTCTGCTGACATTGCCCAACTATTCTTGCATGCCGTCTACTTTATCTATTACAGCTCTTAGCATATTAATCATAGTTGTTTTAAATTCCTGGTCTGATAATTCCAACATCTTGTGATATCTGAATCCAATTCTGATGCTTGCTATCTCTTCAGACTGTATTTTTTGCTTTTTAGTATGCTTTTTAAGTTATTTCATGATAGCTGGATATGATATACTGGGTAAAAGGAACTCCATAAATAGGCCATTAGTAAGGTGGTGATGAGGTGTGGGGGGAGGGAAAGCATTCTGAGTTCTCTGAGGTCTCAGTCTTTTAGTGAGCCTGTGCCTCTGAACTGTGAACTTCACAAATACTTCTCAATTGTTCCCCCCTACCCCCTAGGTGGGACAGGATAGCTGGAGGGGCCTGGAGTTGATTGAATAGATATGTAGGGCTTAGAACAGTGGTTGACACATAGAAAAAATGGTAGAAGTGCTTTATTATCTGCTACCAGAGTAAGATGGAGGCAGAAAGTAGCAAGAAAGCTGAAGGTGTACACCACGGAGTGATTAAAGTGGTGAGTGAGGAACTGAAATCCTGATTCTTTAGGTCTCACAAAAAGGGGAGGAAACTCCGTTGAACTTCAGGGAAACCCCTTCATCCAAAAGAACACTGGAATTTGATTTCAGTCCAAATGAGAATGAGGCAAACTTGAAACACATGATCTCTCATACAATTCAGTCATGAAAGGAGAAACACATGCCAACAAAGTGACAATAATTAATGCAAATCAGAGAAATTCTGCAACTTCGTTGAAAATAATCTTTCTTTTTTCTTCTATAATTACTTTAGTGGTTTAGGACTGATTATAATCCCTGCTCAAAAGCAGCCTGAGCGCTGTTTTTCATACTACCAGTTTCAGGAATCTAGAGTTACACGGCAGCTTGCTGCATATCTTAAGTGTTCTGTGTTCGTTGGCTGCAAAATTACTTCTATACTCTTATTTTTTTAATAAAAGGCAGTTTCAGTAGTTGTCCTTAGAGAGCTGCATCAGAGTTTCTCTATTTTCCTGTTAATTCAGTGACTATATTATGTTTGTTACGAGGGGGCATTTCTTTCTTAAGGTATCATAAGTGAGTCTATTAGGGAAAGAAGAAGTGAATGGTTTTAGGAGTTAACAAGGCATTTGGCAATCATACCAATAAGCAAGTGATGTCTAGTTCTTAAGAGTGTGGCCGCTGAGAGCAAAGATTGCCCGGGGTCAGCTCCTACCTCCCTTAACTACAATTATCTGTATGTACATCCTTGAAGATGTCTCTTGCTTTGCTCATTTGTAAAATAGGCCTTATAATAGGGTTAGGTGTGAAGATTCAGTAAACTAGTATGCAAAATGTTTAGAACAGTACTTGACATAATATGCACTCGATAAATATTATATACCATAATTAAATAAACAACACATGATTGGATTTGAGACTCAGCATGACCAAAACACATTTGAATACCCCTCTCCTTTTTGTTCCCCTTTCTTTCTCAAATAACCCTGGGCTTGTCCCCCTGGGCTTGTGTGCTCTCTTACGGATAGCTCAGTATATGAGGGACAGAAAAACGCAAAGCAGAGAGTTCAGGTAGGACCATGAGTTCATAGATTCTACTACATACTCATTGAGTTATCATTGAATTAGAGTTATTAGTATGTGTAAAGTGCTGAAAACAATGCCTACCTGAGGTGTTTGTTATCTGCTGTGAGAGAAAGAGGAAGGGAGTAGCAAGGAATCTGAGGGGAATTATCTCCAGTTTTCCAAATCATTACCAGTGCTGTCTGTTTCCTCCTAACTCCCTTAGGGATACATCTCCTCGCCTCCAAGTTTCCTGAACACACTGCTCCTTCCTGCTGCAGGGCCCCTGTGAGCTTATTGTTCTGCCTGAAATGCTCTTACTACAGTCATCCTACCTCCTCTTTCACTTTGTAACCCTTCTTCCTCCTTCAGATCTCAGCTCAGAGGTTGGTTCTTCGAGAGAGAAGCCTTTCTTTTTGATGCCTCAGTCAGGTCTTCCATCCTTTGTTACTGGGGAAACGTCACAGCACTTATCTTGAGTTGTAATCATGCTCATGGTTATTTGGTCTGTCCACTTGTGGTTAGTCTAATACACAGTAAACAATCTGTAACTATTTATTAAACAATGAATAAATATGGCTCCCATTCTTACACTTTGAGAGTTTTCGCCTTCTTGTAAGTCCTTCACTGTGAATGGCTGGATAGTGACTTAAAGAAGTAGCCAGAGGATAAAAGGGTGTGGAGGCTTTATCATCTAGTAGCTATGTGACTGGGCAAAAGCGAAAAGGGCACAAAGCTCATAAAAAAAGTATGGAATACAAAAATTGGGAGAGTTCTTACAGATTTTTTACTCCCACTTCTTTGGTATTGACGACACAGGAAAATTCATCCATTAGGGTTTTTTATTCAAGGACTTTAGTCAGCCACCTTCCAGACAACGTCACATACATATAAAAAGTGTTTCAAACTATAAGAGCTTAAATATGACTCATTAACATCTGCTTTCTTTAAATACTTTTCTCTCAAAGACCAAAAACTACTTTCAAGGATTGAACAAATTCTCCCAACTTAACACATGGCAAAATACAAGGCTTTTATGCCACTTTCTTTTTAATCCCCTCATTTGCAATCTCAAATGACTTTCTCTATCGTAGGATTCTGCTGAGGAATGTTTGAAAAGATCTATTGACTCATAGCGATAGAACTGCTTATTTAAGCTTGCTTTAATAACGGAATAATCAAAGCAGCATGTAATTTCAATGGAAAACTATCACATTTTGAGGTTGTGCTAAGTAAGTAGCCCAAATATTACAGGACTAAAAGAACCCTAGGCTAAGGGGAGAAAATAATCCAAAGTTTGTTTGAGAGTATTTTTGTCTTTCTCCTTTCTTCCTTCCTGACAAAGAAAAAATTTGCCCTGAAGCTCCTTCCTTCATTGCTACCCAAAGACCTCCATAAAAAGTTCTTCAAAATCATGGCCCATGTGCTTCAGACTTACGGCTTGAAATGTATCTGAGCAGTTGAGTCTTTCCTTATCCTTTATGGAACTGTGTAAAGGGCTTCCTATAGTTGACTCTGGAGATCAAACGACTTGTTACTGTCAGTAAGACAGCCTAAGAACCGAAGAGTGTAAAAAGTTCTGTGAAAATGAAAAATTGTTTCCTACAATAGACATCTTCAAGAAAGGTAAAAGACAAAGGATAGACGTAGATAGCAATGAAAACATTAGTATCCAGACTAAATGAAGAATTTCTACAAAAAGGAAACTTGAACAATTCAATAGAAAAGCAATCAAAAGTTATGAACAGGCAACTCATAGAAAATTAAATGCGAATGATCACAAACATTTGAAAAGATGGTCAATTTCATTTGTAATCAGGAAAATGCACACTGAAAGAGCAATAAGATACATTTTCATTTGCAAAATAAGCAAATATTTAAAATTTTGATTTTATCAAAATTTGGATAGGAAGTAAGGAATCTTTATTTTTTATATATATACTACTAATGCTAATGAGAATGTAAAGTGGCAATGCCATTTGTAAGATTCCACAACATTTAAAACGTGCCTTCTGTGGAAGCAATTTTATATCTCGCTATTCATCCTAGAAAATACTTCATGTATGCATAAGGAGGCATGTACAAGGGTGCTCACAGCAGCATCATTTGTATAACAAAATGTTAAATGGTATTACTCTTTTATTCCCCAAACTGAAATCAATAGGTACAAATCCCTTCACATGCTAGAGAGATGTGCTAAGGATCCCTCAAACTCAGTGCTTAGGGATACTTGAAACTGCGGCCACCATATTGAGGCCATGATGAGAAATAGCCTAAGAGAACAAGCCAACAAGCAAAGAAAGAATCTGAGTCTTTCAGAATGTCATTAAGCCAATGGTACTAAACTTTGGAGCCGTTCTATCTGGGGGTTTCTTGTTTTGAGATAGTCAATGTCTATTATTGAAGGCATCTTTAATTAAGCTTTCTAACAGTCCTTACCCAATCAATCATCCACTAACCTGTAAAACCTGATATCATCTTCATTGACTTCAGTACCCCATCTACATACAGTCTTCCTCTCCACCTTAAGCCCTGTCATCCTTGCAAGGATAGACAGGTATGATTCATGAAAATACCTAAAGCTAACACTACATATTAACAAAAACTATACTTTGACCCTTATTAGGTATCAAATGTAAGATATTTTACACATATTATCACATTTTTAGTCCCCACGACAACTCTAAAAGTTGGGAACTAATATGACCTCCATTTTACAGATGAGGAAATATGTGGAAAGGTTTAGTAACTTGCACAGGCTCACCTAATCGGAGAGCGATAGAACTGGGGCTTGGAGCCAGGCCACTCTGACGGGCCCACTGGATCTGATTCCTACACAACCTTTCCTCAGTGCTTTCTGGACTTCCTGAAGCAGAGCTCCACTCACTAGGCTGCCCCTCACAAGGACGCCCTAGACTTCGTTTCACTTGATGTTGTTCCACTTCGAAGATCTTGACCACTGAAAATACACATTCTCACCTCAACTACAAGTCTTTCTATTTCTTCCTGATCACTTGTTTTTAATCCTAATGGTATGCATTTGTGTCTTGAACTCTTTTTTTAATGTATCTTCTCTTTTCTGGGTTCATTTATTATGTCAGTAATATACCAAACCGTGTCAGTAATACACATTAATCACCACACC
Organism: Rhinolophus ferrumequinum; assembly: GCF_004115265.2. Classification (NCBI taxonomy): domain Eukaryota; kingdom Metazoa; phylum Chordata; class Mammalia; order Chiroptera; family Rhinolophidae; genus Rhinolophus; species Rhinolophus ferrumequinum. The sequence continues at coordinate 41,338,979 of NC_046291.1, read as the reverse complement.
ACATCCCTTGCCGTTTTTATCTTCTCTCCTTGCAGCTTCAACATTATCATGCTTCATATCATTTAATGCATAATACGCATTCTCTGCTCTTAGTCCCTGGACATCGACATTTCTAGGGAAGGTCAGTAGAGTAGATCTATTGTCAGTGTCTAATTTCAGCTAAGCTCTCCTTACTGCCCAGAAATTATTGTATTCAGCTATAGTCAACTTTCTACAGCAGCTCTTCCATATGGTTCCTTTTGTTTTCAGTCGTCACCCCACTCCTGGAAATCTCTAAGAATATAGTAGTCACTTTTCTTGTTTACCAGTAAGCTTCATGGTATCTGATGGAGACTTCATGCAATTCCATTTGCTCTATTTCAATCTCTCTTGATAATTTTAATTTGCCCACTCCTTTGCTTTACCCTTGCCTCCAAGAAAGATGTACATCTATGACTGTATAAAGCCCAACCCAGCCTCTATTCCCGTTCTTCCCTATTTCCTCTAACTTCTTATTCCACCAAGGACCTCTCTTGATGGTGTTTTCATTTGCTTTCCCTGTTTGAATTCCTACAAAGATTCTCCCTCCTTATAAAGATCTTTCCCTTGACCTTACTACTGCCTCGGCTACTGTCCTGTTTTTTCTTCTCTTCTTTGGGAAACGTCTTTAAAAAGTAGGCTACCATGATCGCTTCCATTACGCCCACTTGATCCTCAGTTCCTCAGAATCTGGATTTCACCCTTGATTCTCTTTCTAAAACTGTTCTCTCAAGGTCACGGATGACCCCGTAATTGGCAAAGCCGACAATTTTTCCTCAAATCTTTATGTACCATTTAGCAGTGTTGAACATTCCCTTTCTTCCTGCAATTTTCTCCTTCCTTGGGACGGTGACTAGTATCATTTTACTTCTGGGTCACTAAGCTTTCCTTATGTGTCATTTTCTGGCCTCTCTTCTTCCTGCCATCTGCTGTAAGTAAACACCTAGTCAGGTACATCAGCTGCCTGTATTCCTGTAATCCCTCAGGTTTCTCTGTAAATGTGATCCTAACATCCATACTTTAATCCCAAACACCTCTGACCACACAGCGCAGGTCCTTCTCCCAAACCCTTCAGGCAGAGAAGTGAGTAACAGGGCAGACACCTGAGGTATTAGTGTACCTGAAGTCCCTCCACGTGGAAACATGAGGGTTAGCCCTGATGAAGATGATAAAATCTAAAAGACAGTCTGTCTTCAACTAACACTCAGCTGGATTCATAGAACAAGGAATAGAAGAAAAGTGATTTCATATAGAGGAATTTAGAAATGTACGTGAATGCAATAATAATTACAGCGCTGCTGGCGATATATACTAAATTTTACAAGTTAGGGCATTGTTCCAAGCTTTTTCATTGTATTAACTGGCTGATCATCTCAATAACTCTATGGAACATGTACTAATATTATCTCCACTTTATAAAGAAACTAGGATACAGAGAGATTTAAAAATCCATCCAAGTTCATACAACCAGTAGATAGTAGAGCTGGGATTCAAATCCCTCTAGAAACCAACTATTTATAAAGTGAAAAACATTAATGACCCTTTTCGTATTGCTGTGCCATTTAAACCTCCCCGTCACACGCCACTTCTCCACCCCCAGCAATTTAATAACTCAAAGTTTCTCTTTGTCACAATAGGTTGTTATTGGTTTGACAGCTGGAAATGAAGAATGTTACTGTGTATTACTGTGTGATCAAACCACTATATGGTTTGATCACTAATAACACCCCAGATTGCTTTCAGAATCTAGATGGTCTTCTGCAAACAGCAAAAGGCATCCTCCAGTTCTATTTTTCATTAACTTGTTTTTCTACTGTAAAATGTATATTTAGTGAGGAAGTCTCCTGTCTAGAGATGCCTTCTCTCCTCCCTCACTCCCATTTTCCAACCCATGCATGTGTTGTTTTTCCTTTAAAAGGCTCAGTGTACTACTAAGACCCTTTGTTTAACTAAGAAAATATGATAGAGGCTGTGTAGCACGAAGGCATTAGAATTGGAATGAAAAAATTCCTTGCCATTCAATGCAGGCTTGGCAGACTAGAATAATTAACCTCTTGGGACATGCTGAGTTAGCACTAGTTAAGAGCAATGTGTTATGAAAAGAAGTAAATATACACAGCACTCAGTTACTGAGGACAGCTGCCGCCTACGCTACTACCAATACAAACTCCAGAAAGATACCCCCACAGAAGCCTAACATCAGATAACTAACTCCTGCCAGCATTACTGCAAGCAGAGAGATGACTGCATCCACTTCGGAAGTCCCAGAATACCCTGGGATTCTTGAGGGTAGAGTACGGAGGGAAAGCAGGACACGGTGCTGAGAGCAATAAACATGGATTTTTATAGTGCCACAGTCATTCGGCTTTTGTTGGCTATTTGAATGAAAAGTGGTTCAAATTATCTTTGGAAAGGGGACAAAATCTGCGTAGAGTCTGACATGACTTAATACATTTGAACAGCCCCTCTTCAACCACAGCCAAGGCCTCGGACAACCCATAGGAAGTGTCAGCAGTTTCACTTAGCTGCTCAGGGAATGTCTCGGTGTCCCGTGAGCCTCCATGCCTTATCCCACTAGCTTTGTTTTGGCAAATCCAGTATCATTAGTGTTCAGCAATATTTACTAAGCAAGGGCCCTACATAAAATAAACATAGTCCCTACCCTTATAAAACCTGTAGCCCAGACTAGAGGAGAGTACAGTCCTGTGTGAAGCACTAAGTAGACCTTACATCATGGTAAGTGCTATACAGATGTTATTATTATCATCACTTCCTACTACTTCTAGCCTGACTTCATCCTCTGTTTTTATTCCTCTTAGATTCATATCTTGGTTGGACTCTGACTTTGCTTTTTGGCTTTTCTTGTATCTCCCTGAACTCCATGTCCCCAGACAATTAGTCATTTTCCATCATTCTCTGTCTTCCTCTGTCTCTCTCTGTCTCAGACACACACACGCACTCCTATCCCCAGGATCAGAGTTCAAGTTCAAAGCCTCACATTTAAATGGATACTTCTCAACCCTTAAATTGATGAATTTACACCTTAGTCACAATACAAATGGAAAGAAATTAACTGTCCCACCCTAGAAAACTTGTCTGTGTTTAAAAGAATAATAGTGTGGGCCTATCTGCTACAAACAGACTAGTAAATGATCAAAATTAATGACTTGAACTTTTGTTTCCATTTAAAACACTGTGTTGAATGAGTAATTGCTCTGTTGAGGGATGGTATACATCTTTCCAGTCAGCAGGATGTTGTTCAAAATGTGTTTCTAAAGAACATGAGTTACAATGATTTCACACTTGCCAAAAAGAATTATAATTCCTATTTTGAAGCCAACAGAAACTCAAATGCTTCTGACTGTGTCAGATCTGACTGGAAACAGAGCCCTTAAGTGAATGAATCATTGAATAAAATCATTTATTAATACCGACATTATGTAGGGCACCCAGCTAGAATCCTGCCTTCTACCAGCTTGCAATACAATGAGGAGACAAGATTTTATATATATATATATATATATATATATATATATATATATATATCCTGAATTATATGTGCTAATGAATAGGATAGCCCAGTAAAGCCAAGGCTGTCTAAACTGGAACGTGGAACAATTACTGGTACCTTTTACCCCCAAGGGAATTTCACACCTAATGCCAAGGCAAGGGTATGTTTTTTCGGGATTCCTACTGTGTATAATACACTAGCATCTCAACAGTGCCTACAACACATGGCAAGATTAATGGGAAGTGCACTGAACAGTTTTTCTGGCTGCCCAATGTCTCATTACCCTGCTTCTGGTAAGAGCACACAGTTTATGTTTGGGGATTGGCCCCTCCTCACTCTCCTTCCGTGTGGTTCCTATGCAGGTAGTTCCACTTTCAGCTCTGGACGGTGAGATGTGCCCCAGACATCGCCAGAGCATCATTTTACATGGTGTCTGTTACTAATTCAGAAGCAAGTCAGTCATGCTAATGAGACTCTCAGACTTTAGTGGAGTCATCAAGGTGTCAGACTCCTTCTTTCCTGCTGGATTCGAACCCAAATGGTTGTGAAGCCAGGGCTGCTGCAGCTCCCTGGTCACCACGAGGAGCCTTAGAGTAAAGCCTGTGCATGGATCCTCATAGGGAGATCAGAGTCAAGTTAGACCACAGACAGAAGCCAAGAGCTTCCTGCCCTTGGATTTTTCAGTTTTGGGAGCCAGCCAATTCCTTTCTTATGCGAGTTTGCGTTTGAGAGTTTTGTTGCCTTTTGTTTTTGCCTAACACAACTTGTAAGATGGTATATAGACAAACAGTGGCTAATTGAGGAGCTAGTCCTGAAGGAAACTTCCTTTCCCTCCAATCCATTGAGTCAGTGCTATTTTGTCTCTAGAACCCATGACTCACACAGCTGCAGCCAGAGTTGTTGCTCCCTTTCAAGTCAAATTTTCTCTGCCACCCACTTGACCCTGGACGTGTCCCAAGAGCCAGTCTGGGTGGAACTGTATCACCCTCTCCCACCTTTCCCCTCATGGTAGTGCAACTTGCTGACTGTGGGGCCCTGGAAAACCCTCTCCCAGCCTCCACCCTCTCCTCCTTTCTCACTGTCACTATTGCCGCAGTCCTTTCTCAGCAGTTCTCTTGTGCTGCCGTCCTTGAAGGGTCTTGCTTACCCATGGAAAATGTGGGCACCATCTGCTGCCACCCTGTTCTTGTAAGCAAGTAATAATTGTTGACATGTGTTGAATGCACACTACGAGACTGTCACTGCTGAGAGCTTTAGGAAGATGACCTCATATAATCCTTTCAACCACCTGTGGGTTTAGTATCATTTCCACTTTCCAGATCAGGAAATGGAGGCATAGGTCAGTTGAATAAATTTCCCAAGGTCATGCAACCAATAAGCAGCAGTATCACAAAGCGGAAAGGAACATTGCATATTCCTGTGAATCTTGGCAATGCTTTGATGTACTCCGGTCAGATACTGATAATTTCTGTTTCACAGGACTGGGTAGGGGCAGGGAAAAAGGAGCCCAGGGTAAGGCAGAAACCAGATGATTCAGTTATGTAGAGATAAAGTAAAAGAATATGTGTAAGATCTATTTAGGGCGGAAAAGAACAGAATGATGATGTACAATTACAAGGAAACTGATGTCTTAACAATTTGCAATGGCTCATAGCAAATACTATCCTGGAAAGAAGTGATGCCTCACAAATTCATGTATCTTTTATCTTGGACAGGACCCATTCCAGAAACTTTGTCTTGTTATGTATTCCATCAGCATTCTTTTCCTGTCAGTGTGTCCCCTACATATTCATTTCATTAATGAAACAGATATTTGTTGTTTGTTTATTATGTACCAGGCACCATGCCAGGCATGAGGATATAATTGTTGCAAAAAAGGTCAGTGTGCCTTCCTTAATGGAGTTTGCACTATCAATCTATATATTATTACACAAGTAATTGTTAATTTACACTTGAGGTACGTGTTTCAAAAGAGAGACGGATGATCACATCTGTGAGAGCCTATGTTTGGAGAAGTGGCCCAGTGAGGGAGACTAGACAAATAGAGACAGAAACAAAAAAGATATGTATTTGGAAAACATTTCTTCAGGCCTTTAGTCCCCACATTTGCTTGAGACCCACCCCTTCATTATTCTCTTTTTTTTCCTTATATTTATTTATTTATTTATTTATTTTTTTGGGGGGAACAGTGTGTACTTCTAGGGCTTTCTTCCAAGTCAAGTTGTTGTCCCTTCAATCTTAATTGTGGAGGGTGCCGTTCAGCTTCAAGTTGTTGTCCTTTCAGTCTTAGTTGTGGAGGGCGCAGCTCAGCTCCAGGTCCAGTTGCCGTTGCTAGTTGCAGGGGCGCAGCCCACCATCCCTTGCAGGACTGGAGGAGTCAAACTGGTAACATTGTGGTAGAGAGCCCACTGGCCCACGTGGGAATCGAACTGGCAGCCTTCGGAGTTAGGAGCACAGAGCTCCAATCGCCTGAGCCACCAGGCTGGCCCCATTATTCTCTTTTTTATTCTCCACTCTCCACCCTTTAAGTCCTCTACACTCCACCACAGCCCACCCACACACTCTGTCTAAGCCAGCCCCTCCTCACCCTTTCCCAAGCTCTGACTCATTCTCCTGGGGTCCCAGTCAAAATTATATATGTCTTTACGTCTGTCTCATTCCCCAGGCCTTGTTCTACTTTAAAATTATATAGTTGTGATCACACTGTATAGATGTGACAAAAACTGCCACCTGCCTAGCCAGTATGGACTGGTCCTTTCTTCTTTCACACTAGAATCTTGATTTTATTTATTAATGAGCCTAGCTAAAAACACTGTATTTGTCAGCCTCCTTGGAAGCTAGGTGTGGCCATGTGACTATGTTCTGACAAATAAGATATACACGGAATATTGTATGGCTGCTTCCAGGAAACTTCCTGAAAAACCAACTAGTGTGGGATGTTGCCTCTTTCTTTCATATCTCCTTCTCTTTGCTGCTAGCTAGATTATAGATACAGTATCTAAAGGAGAAAAAAAAAATTCCTATTGCTCTTTCGTGGTGACTCTTTACTCTCAATACTTTGCTTACATTCAGAACACTCTACACTTCTGACGCACCAGATACGTGGGTTTTCCACACACCAAGCTTCTGCAATACCAGTTGGGTGTCCTAAAAGTTAACTGAATATTCTGTGTACTGCAAATACCTTTAGAATTGAAATATGGAAATGTAACTGAAAATAGCTTTGTTCCTGCAGGCAGCTGGATGGATGCTCATGGATAGATCAACTTTCAATTTAAATAAATTTTTATAAACCAAAAAAAAAAAAAAAAGTTAACTGACGCTATCTACCTGGACATAGCATCAGATCCTACAGATTAAAGGTTCAGTCCCACAAGACTGCCCCCCTAACCCCGCTGCAGACACCAGCCTGCAATTCCAGGTCATGCTTCTGACAGACAGCTATGAGTTAGAGGTTCCCAAAACCCCCTCCTTGGGTTCAATTCATTTGCTAGAGTATCTTCACAGAACTCAGAAAACTGCACTTACTAGATTCCCAGTTCATTATAAAGGATTATTATAACTCAGGAGCAGCCAGATTGAATCGATGCACAGGGCAAGGTAGGAGTATGTGGGAAGGAGCTCAGCGCTTCCACACCCTCCCCAGGTGAGCCACTCTCCCAGCACTGAATGGCAACCAGCCCCATCATTAGGTACTTTCCAAAAGCCATCTCGTTAACATAAACTCCTGTGTGGTTGAAAGGTGCTTTCTATGAATAACAAAAGACACCTTTATTGCCCAGATCACTTAGGAAATTCCAAGGGTTTCTGGAGCTCTGTGCCAGAAAACAGGATGAAGACCAAACATATATTTCTTATTATAAATCACAGTATCACATGATGGCCGGAGCTAGAGCAGCAGTTACACCTGGCACATCCCTAAGCACTTTAAACCTTATCTCATTTCATCTTTACCAAAACCCTATGGGGCACATGCTGTCATCATCCCTGTGTTGCGTATGCAGATATCCAACTTTCAAGAAGTAAGAAAATGGTTCTGGGGGCATGGTGGACTAAACTAATAGAGATCCCTTCCTACCAACACCTAGAACTGTTAGGCAAAATAAAATAATTTATATATTAAGTACCTAGGTGAGGTTGCAAAAAAGAATGGGTAACCACCAGACATTGAGAAGGAACTAAAACATGGTGTGCTAATGTGAGCTGACACAATGTCTGCACTGGGGTGGTTGTTTATAAGTATGAAATAGGCCTTAAAGACTAGAGAGATTTGGACCTTAACATTTAACAGGAACAAGAGACAAGGTAGAGGTTGGGAATTGAGACCTATATATGAACCAAGACCACCCCCCCAAAGGGCCCCACCCTCAGTTAAAGGAGATCTAGAAGAAAGTCTGCCCATGAGCCTCCAGAAGAACTCAAGGTAACTTATGTCTGCCTGGACAGTTTGATTCTGGTCCAGTGATGGTCAGTGACACCTGGTAGGAACAAATGAAAGAACAGTAGGACGAGTACTTCCATAAATAAAGCCACAGGAAATTTCCAGAGTAAAAGAAACCCCTGATGAATTCTAAGATACATGAAGAAATATTTTGTCATGAGCAAGAGTCAGCAGATACTGTAAGTGGAGAGATTAACACCTCCATGAACTTGAGAAAACAGAATAATATGAAATAGGCTACAAAATAAGTATTTTCAAAATCACTAAACATGTGAAAGAAGAGAAAACATAAGAAAGCAAATTACAATAAAAGGAACAGGTAGATTTCAAAAAAGACCAGATAGAATAACTGGAAAAGAAAAATGTAGTCATTGAGAGGTTAAGTAACTTGCTTAATGTCACTCAGCTAAAGAGTGACAGAACTGGAGCTCAAAACATACCTTTATCCCACACTATGTTCTAAACATCAAGACACACTAGCTCCCTAACGATCAAAATCTAAGCTAATGAATTCCACAGGGAAACCTCACTCTTTTGACTTGGCAAAATCTCTTTAGAGCAGGCATATTGCTAAAAATCACGTGGGAGCTTGAGGTAAAACCAAAGTAAATCCTTGCTTTTCTTAGGGAATTAACAAGTTACAACAAAAAAGATCTTGACATTGGTAAGGTCAACGGGGCAATTTTTAGAAATCACTCATGAACAGATCCATCAGCGGCTTTAACAATGAATGGCACAACTCATCTATTTTCCTTTTAGCTTCTGAACTGTTTGCCATTTGTCTTATATGGTTATTTGGATGAGTGGGGGAGGAGGAGTCTGGGTGAGATCTCTGAGTGGAGATGGGACATTGAGCCGCAGACGTGGTATTTAAGAAGGGAGTAGAAGAGTATTTATTGTTTTGAACAGTTCAGATTCTGCTCCATTTATCTCTACTTCTCCCTAACTAGTCTACCAATCCTGACAAACAGGCGATTTATAAACAATTACTCCAACCCGAAAAATGGCAACTGAGAGATTGCTCACGTGTATTGTTCTGGTGTACCGGCAATAACCAAATCACAGAAACACGATTGCCCTGTGTCACATCCAGCTCCTGGAGCTAGGTTTGTTATATCAGACTTTTTGGAGGAGGTTTGTTGTACTGGACCTTTAACAAATACACCATTGTTTTCAAGTAATGTAGTTTCCAGTGCAAGGACCTATAAGGGTTATTGTTAATGAAAAACTCATTATTTTGTCTTTCCGTGGATTAGCATGATTTTGCAGGCATGTATCTCTTCATTCTGAGGACAGCGCCGCCGTTAATGTCTCATGCTGTTCTTCCCACACTTTCCAGGCCACCTCATGCATAAAGTGCTCAAAATGTTAGTGAATGCGAAGAAGAATATTATCTACGCCAATGAATTCCGAAGGAAAACCTCACTCTGTTTATTGGGCAAAATCTCTTTAGAGTGAGCATATTACTAAAATTCTAAATTATATAGTTGATGCCAGGTGGTAAGCTGTAATGAAATGAACACGACATATCCTTCTTTCTGACTGCCTGATTACAGGGCACATTGTGTCTCCTCTCCTGCAAATATGCTAGAACTTTTGGGAAGGTGTTGATTAAAATCTGAATCATGCAAGTAGGGATTTAAGTGAAGTTATACAGCTAACATGGACTGGTCTTACGTTGTCTGCTTTTGTCTTTTCAGTGTGTAGTTTGATTTTAATTTTTATCAGGCAACCAGAACCTTCAAGATTTAAGGGCACTAACTGAAATCGGTACATCTGTTCATTCTAGCAACAGTGCTGAGTTGATCATGCAGATAAGCACCTCTGAAAAGGTGTTTTTCTGCACTTAGTCACTCATCAAGAGAAGGTAGTTTAGTCATCAATTCAGGCCATAATTACATTCTATTCCACTGACCAGTGATAGCTAATTGTACTTTGTGCCCAGTGTAAAAACAAACAAACAAACACAGGAAAGTGTAGTGTTTGGTGAACGCCACAGGCATTCTTGGAATTCAGGCTACTTTCTTTGAATGGTGTAAAGGAAGAGAAAGCCTCATTTTTTCCCAGAATAATATCAGGTTGTAACAGGCAGCTGACCTGTAATAGTGCCCTCTCTGCTGAGCCTTTAAGTCTGGCAACTTTTGATAAAAAAAAGCAGAAGCTGTACAAAATAAAGCATTAACATTGCACATATTCTCTCAAAGAACATAAGTTACCTGTACAGACCTACGTATAAAGCTTCACCTACATAAGCACTTTGGAAGAAAGACAAACGCACAGACCACTGAGAATACATTGAGTGTAGATCCATAGACTAAAAGACTATAAGAAACAATTTAATTTAATCCTTCATTAACTGATGGAGAAACTAAATTCAAGGAAGATAATAGGACCTCCGTAAGGTTAGTTAGTACCGTGTTAAGTAACAGAGTTTGGATCCAACCTTCAGCCTCTGAAAGTAAGTCAAGAGCTCTACGATACAGTACAGCCTCATGTTAGGGAATGAGGAATAATTAATTTTCCCATAGTCTAGAACCCTCAAATCTAGAGCCTAGGGAAGTTCAAAAACAGTAAACATTCTGTTTTCTTTAGAATTGGACTTTACATTTCTTTCTTAATTCGAACATTTTCGTGCAGCTAGTGGAAATAAGACAGCAGGTTTTTTTCTTGTTGATTTATTTAAAGTATTCTAGATTTTTGTCACTGAAGTTCTAAAGTGCATGATTTTTGACATATCTGCATATCGACTCTACTATGTACTTTAAAAAAAAATGTATTTAAATTTTATTTTAAGAGGATATATAGTCCTGCCATAAATGGAAAACAAAGCAATACAAAACAGAATCATTTGCTATAAATAGAAGGTAACCTTAGAAATGAATATAACACAATGTTACTAAATTGTCAGTAGGTACAGTTGTCTACTAAAGATCCCCAGTCCAAGGCCTGTCCTTTGTTAAAAAAGGATTATTAGCAAATATCAGTGGGGATATTAATACAAATTAGCCCAATCTGAACTTGACTTTTAGTAGAGTGGCTTTATGTAGTAGGTGTCCTGTGGGGCTCAGTAGCACTGTCTCCCTTGTCACCAGAGCTGGGTGCTCCAGGTATGTCCTATTGTGAGCCTTGGTTGCTGTTTGCACGTCAGTAGGAGGGATTCACCCTTGGGCTGATTGGTTGTGAGGACTGGCTTTGTCTACAGTGGAGGAGCTGTTGTGTAGGGGCTGACCCTACAGAGCTGAATTTGCTTTAGCAGGGCTCTGGTGCCTGCCCAGTCTGCCCTTTAGATGTGTCATCTATGGAGGTGGCTGGGTGATGCTGTGGCTTGGTCCAAAGCTAGCCTCTGGGTTTGCCGGTTCCCAGGGCTTCCTGGGAGGGGCCCCACCACAGGCCAAGTTCAGCCACAGCCTTTGTCCTGCCCTGGGCCACCTGGCATGAGCCACCAAGCAATCCATAGATGGCTGCCACTTGAGCTGTGCTTAGAGGTGCCTCAGCTGGCTCAGCCATCAACCAAGACTGGCTGTGGCTAGTGCCACTGTGGCTAGTGCCAGGCTTAGAGCTGCTCCACTAACGGTATGGGACATGCCAAAGCCAGATGCTGCTAGTTTGGGTTTTGTGAACCTTTGAGAAATTTTAGGAATCTCTCAATGAGAGATTTTAGGAATCTGTACCATGAGCCAAGACAGGCTGTTTGTACGGAAGAGGCACTGGAAGCAGCTTGAGTGTGCCCAGATGTTGGGTGGGGTGGTATCTCAGGGAATCAGTAGTGCAAGGCAGATGAAAGGTGTTAGCCAGGTTGATGGATATGGCTGCCTGCGTCTGCGTGCCAAGAGGAGGGAGGTCTCAACAAAGAAACAATGGTTTCTACCTGCTCCTCCATCCAAAAGAAAGCTACTCCTCCAGCCCTTGTTCTGAAGCCAGATACTTCAGTTCCTCCCCGTATGAACCTGGTGCCATTTGAGCTGCTGTCGCAGTGCTGGACCTCAGAACAAGTGAGTATGTCAGAGAGTAACTCCATGCATGGACCCTTTAAGAAGAGTACCTAGAATTGCAACCTTCCTCCGGCTCACTCAGCCACAATCTCCACTGGTTTCCACAGCCAGAAGTTATGGGGACTTCTCTCCCCAGCTCTGGGGAGCCTGGTGTGAGGCTAGGACCCCTCACTTCTCCAGCGTGGGGGGAGAACCTCTGCAGTCAACACATCCCTCCTGACTTTTAATGGTCACTTGCAGGTGTGTGACCAGCCCATTCCATGTCTCCACCCCTCTACCAGTCTTGAGGTGGTTTCTTCTGTATGTCTTTACTGTATTTCCCCAAAAATAAGACCTACCCGGACCATCATCTCTAATGCGTCTTTTGGAGCAAAAATTAATATAAGACCTGGCATAATATAATATATAATATAATACTGGGTCTTATATTAATTTTTGTTCCAAAAGACGCATTAGAGCTGATGGTCCGGCTAGGTCTTATTTTCGGAGAAACACGGTAGTTGTAGGGATTCGGTTCAGCTAGACTTCAGGAGATGCTCCATAATGGTTGTTCTGTAGTTTAGTTATATTTTTGATATGGTCTGAGAGTAGATAAACGCAGCATTTACCTACTCTAGCATCTTGACCAGAAAACCTCAAATAACCTATTTAAGCACTGGTTCAGTTTGTAGAAAACTACTACTCTTATTGCATTTACTATCATTAATATATAAAATTGAAGTCCTTCAGGATCCTGTTATTCCCTGTAAGAACTATAAGAGGTAGTGTATTATGTAGTAGAGGCCTTGGATACATTCAAACACGTGGTAGGTAAGCTGTACGCAGGGTTTCGCCTCTGATTGGATTTGATTTGTTGAGATTCATATCCTGACTTTACTACCCATTTATCTGTGTTATCATGGGCAAGTTACTATTCTCTAAGCTTCAGTTTTTTCATCTTTTTTTAAAAATTTTTTATTTTTATTGGGGAATATTGGGGAACAATATGTTTTTCCAGGACCCATCAGCTTTATGTCAAGTCGTTGTTTTCAATCTAGTTGTGGAGGGCGCAGCTCACTGGCCCATGTGGGAATTGAACTGGTGACCTTGGTATTATGAGCACTGAGCCCTAACCACTGAGCCAACCAGCCTCCCACTGGTGGCTCAGCTCCAAGCTCAAGCCGTTGTTTCTTACCGGCCCATGTGGGAATTGAACCACTGACCTTGGTGTTATGAGCACCTCGCTCTAACCACTGAGCAAACCAGCTGCCTAGTTTTTTCATCTTTAGAATGTGAGTAGCAATAATACTTGTTGGGGTGGTTGCAAAGATTTAATGGTCTATTACATATAAAAACACAGCTTAGCTTAGCGACTGCTTTGTTATATTGTACAATGCACTGCTATACTTTGGGCTAAGTTTTAGGAAAATGTGTATAAGCCTTTCACAGCAGGAAGAATCAACTACCATTGTTTAGAACAAAACATTATTAAGCGGCTGCTTTGAATGCAGGACAGCTCAGGTTAACTTCCTTGTCATCATGGGAGATTTCTGTTGCCCTTTAATGGTCTTGTTGTACCTCTTCTGAGCCATAGGTTAGCAGCCTTTCAACCTGCTGATGGGGCCACCCAGTGTCAGGGGCATGTGTGGGCTTCTTAAGGTTCTTTCCCAGGGCATGGTAACTACTGCTGGAGTTAGTGAGGGAGGCAAGTCAAGTATAAGATCTAGTCACAGACTCTAGAATGCTTGGTCACAAGGTAGGGAATTGAGTAGTGATGGAGGGTGTGTGCTGGCATGAATGAGAGAGAGATGAATGAAGTGGACAAAAAAAAAAAAAAAATAAATAGAAAGAAAGAAAAAAATTCTGTAGGATAGCACTCCAGTGGAAAATACAAGAAACCCAAAATCCATTCTTCAAGGTAAACAATTCTGCAGAAAATATTGTGATTTAAAGAAGGTGGCATAAAAATGGATGACACTAAAGTAATAAAATTAGAAGAAAAAAGAGCAAAGTTTTTAGTTAAGAAACAAGTCTTTTGTAGAAGTTTCCCACAGCTAATTTTATGTTAGCATCTGTCTGTTTTGTGTAAGCATGTGTTAATATACATGCTGTATTCTTACCAGTAGCTTTGAAGGCATACTTTTATTCGTTGACATGTCTTTAGTTGAAAAACAACAAGAACTTAAAGATTTAATTTTCTTCCTTAAGTCACATTCCTCGACTCTAGCCAAGCCTCACAAAAGAGTAACAGATGATAAATTCTAGTCTTTTCCAAGACAGACTGACTCTGAGATGGTGGCTGTTTGGTTTCCATTAGAAACGTTAGGAGAAATAAATTATTTTAGACTCATGGAAAAAATGTGTGTTACAAATATAAAATTTTCCAAATTTGGAAAATTAATTCAGTAATCTAACAGTTAAAATAAGAAAACCTATTGCTTTTCTGGATTGCTTAGAAAGCATAACTGAAAGTGGACACATTGAAAAAACTGTGGTGGCAATCCTTCACAGTTCAGTGTCTCAAGATTACAGTTAATGTGTAATAACCACCATGCCAAGTTTGTTTTTTAAAGGTTTGCCTCCCAGCCAGGAGATAATAAACATTATCCAATGCCAAAGTGGATTCATCAAAGACAGCGATTCTCAGCATAGGCCGCACACTGGGAGCACCTGAGGAGCTTTTAAAAAGACTCTCTCCTAGCTGCCACCCCCAGCAAATTCAGATTTAATTTGGATGGATGGCAGCTTGTGCATCAGGGAATTTAAAAGCTCCCCAGGTGATTCGAATATGCAGCAAAGTTTGAGAACTATTGAAAGCCTTGTTACTGAAAAGTGGGGTCCAGGACCTACAGCATTGCTGTCAGCTAATGCAGAATGTCAGGCCCTACCTCCCGCTGCTGAATTAAAATCTGAATTTTGCCAAGATCCCCATGTGGTTTATATGCATATTAAAATCTGGGAAGTACTGCTCTAAAGAATTCTTGTCATTGGTAATTTTTTATTTCTCTGATGTTAGGCAGTAATTACATGATTAATACAAGATGAAAAAAATAGCTCCACTTTTGTTCTCAGGAAAACTGACTTTCATCTCTGACATTCTGAGGAATAATCAAAGATGGATAATATGAAGTGAGATCCATACATGTAGTGTTGCCAGATAATATAGAATGCCTAGTTAAATGTAAATTTCAGGTAAATGATAATTTTTTTTTAAGTAAAAGTATGTCACAAATATTGCATGAAACATACATATACTAAAAAAAAAAAAATTTCATTGTTTATCTGAAATCCAAATTTAACCGGGCATCCTGTGTTTTTATTTGCTAAATCTGGTAATCTTACGTATATTCCCAGGAGTGTCTCTTTGCTCTCTAGGCTCTCCCAGTAAAAAAGGGGAAATGATACCATAAATGGCCAAGTCGCTGCCCCCTGAGTTGTCTAGACTGATTGACTGTAATGTTGTTTCTCATCCTGTCCAGACAGCCAGGACTCTGTGACTCCCCTAAGCAGTGCTAGTGACTCACCCAACGAGAGAGTAATGGGAAATTTACTTGCTGACTAAGGAAGACATAAAACTTGGCAAAATTTTCCTTCAGTCTAAAGCAAAAGAAAAAAATTTCCAAGGCAAATGTTAAATAGAGTACAATATATTTAAAACATTAACTTGAGGCAGGCAAATTTAAGGGCTTGTAATCACATGTTTTCTGTTAGTTGATTACAAAGACATTTTCATGGTTTCTTCCTCTATTGCACTCAGAACCTATTATTTTTAAGTTTTATTGCTGTTTAAGCCTCCTCAGAGGCCACTTTCCAAGTATACATTTTAGATCCATTTTCTCAGATATTGCATGTAGTCTGCAAATAAAGTGGGAAATTCTTGGAGCAGAGATATGCGTGTGGATTGAATGGCCACCCTACCTTTGTCACTGACTCACAACAGGCTTTGTAACTATTGGCAAATCTGGTATCTCAGTCCTTCTTCCTGGAATGATTGTTTAATTTTCTAATCTGTACCTAACTCCTCAGATTGGTTTTTAATCCCCCTTTATTCTACCCCACCATTTTACTATTTTTAAATAAGACCTCTTGCTGTTATCAAATCACTAAAGGATCAGCTATGTTGGAAGAGGAAAGTAAACTTACATTGCCAATTCTGACTTTTTTTTAGTTTGGGAAAATTTTGATCAGAAAATATATGAATAAAATAGTTGTGAAAACTATGCAATCCTACCACATATATTATATATATATATATATATATATATATATATATATATATATATATATATAAATGATTTTTTCTTAAATAATTCCATAGTTACTTTTGAGTAAATTGAAAATGGAGGTGTAGCTACCCAGTCTTTTTGTCAGCTTCTGAATCTTTTCTGCTGAGGTTGGGCCCTTATATGTAATGAGTTATGATATTGACAATCCTAGTTTCAGGACCTGAAAACAAACCAACTTGTTTCTAGCAAATATAGGAAGAAACGTCCATTTAAAAGCAAAGCCCACAAATACCATACTCCAGAAGTTTCTTAACTACAATCCCTGAGACATGAGGGTAAAAGCTCAAAGTATTAAGTACCTAATATATATGCTTAGCAATACACTATGGTGTGTGTATTATATGGTATGTGTAAATACAAGTGCTTTGCAGCTGAGTCTATCAAGAAATGGAGTCTATTTTCCCGTACATTGAACGTGGCCTGACCTTGTAACTTCCTTTGACCAATAGAATGTAGCAGAAATGATGATGCGCAAGTAAAGCCTAGGTCCCAGGAGAGCTTGCAACTTCTACTTTTGCCTTCTTGGAACACTGCCTTGAGAATGCCATGTAAGGAAGTCACTCCTGGTTTCAGGAGCCGAGCAGAAGATGAGAAGTCACTAAAGGGAGAACTGAAGCACTCCGCAGACAGCCAGCACCGGCGGAGAAATACATGAATGAGGTCATTTTGGACCTTCCAGTCTAGCCATGCCTTCACTAGAATGATGCTGCCTGAGTGAGCCCAGGAGAAACTGCTAGTCAACCCACACAGAATCATGAGAAATTATAAATCATTGCTTTAAGCCATCATGATTGGGGGGCTAGGAAAGGGATTTTACGTAGCAATAGGTAACTAAAACTCCCCCAAAGGACATAGTAAAGAAAGTAGATCCCAGGTCCTACCTCAGAAATTCTGATTTAGTAGGTGTGGCTTGGGGTCACACAAGTATTCCAGATGGCGGTAGTCCTCAGACCACCCTTTGAGGAACACATCCTAGCGAGATTTCCTTCAGTACAGCGCAGGCCTGAGCAAGTGGCCACCTAATAATAGTGCATCATACCTGCTAGTGGTGCTCCTGGAGTTGTGCAGTGCATGTTTGCATCTGCACATGCAGTGTTCAGGTACAGACAGAAGCTTTGTTTTAATGTTTTTGTGAAAAGATATATATATATATATATATATATATATATATATATATATATATATATATAGAGAGAGAGAGAGAGAGAGAGAGAGAGAGAGAGAGAATAAAAATTGAAAAGGTAATTTTTATTCTTCTCCATTTGCCTAATATAGATTAATTGGGGGAGCAGTAATAGCATAGATCTCCTGGAGAAACCAGATTTGCTGGGAGATTTTGAATGACTTTGATGTGGGCTAAACTCTTGAAGAGGTTTAGGTACAAAAAATGCAGCAGAGTTGAGGCAGGTGCAAAAAGTGTGCAGACTTTTTGAGCTCTATGAAAGGAGGAGACAGGAGAATAGGGAAGGGAGATGCTCAGGGAGGGTTATCGGCGTGTAGAACAACATGGACTGCCTGCCCGTGAATATTCTGGAACCACTGAGAACGATGAAGGTGAATCTGCTTGAGAGAAACAAGGAGTCTTACTTACATGGGCACCCTCATTATCCCCACGACAGGTACATCACAAAACTAAGCTGGCTTGAAGTGTTTAAAGCAGGGGTGTCCAAACTGCAGCCCGCAATCCATTGTTAATTGGCCTGCAGCAAATTCCAAAAATATATTTAGTTTACTTAAATAAACCAGGTGAGGCAATATGTGCTTCACCTCTAGTGAGTGGCCCGGCTGTTTATGTATTTTTCCACATATGGCCCTGGTAAAAAATGTTGAAAAAAGTTTGAACACCCCTGGTTTAAAGCCTTGGCTTTGTTTGTGCTGGATGGTGACCCTTGGAATTTCTGGGTCTTGCTTTTATCTGTCTTATATATGTGAATTCTGCTAACGTGCCATCAGAAGAGAGTTCCACTGCGAAGAAATATTTGAAAACCAATGAGTTAAAAGCACGAAGGAAATGTTATTTAATTGAACAGAAAGATTAATTACCAGACAAGTGTTATTTTAGTTTCAGAGATGGCTGCTTCTCGGTGGTAGATGAAAAGTCAAACTTAGTCTTCACGTGGTTCTCTTTTGCCCTCAGGAGAAGATGAGAACCAGCAGCCCCTTAACAATTGCTACCTCCCAGGACCTTTGGCGAGGTCAACTTGCGTTTTCTTTGCCACAGTGAAAGTGAAATCACTTGTGGTAAAAACCCCAATTTCTGGTATAGTACCATAACTTCTACTGAGAAATCTCCCTTTTCAGGAGCTGTTTGTGAAACTTTAGTTTCTGAAATAAAGAGTAAGAAAAAAAGTCTAGGTATCTACAGATAGTTGGCAGAGAAGATCCTCCCAGGCCTTTAGGACTTGAAGACTCTCTGATACTCACCAAATCATGATGTTCCGCCCATCCCTTTCTCTTGAGAAAAAGGTGGAATTGACTTACTCTTAGGAAAGTCACACAAATATATGTGCTTTTGCCTAGAATATGAATTATATATATTGTAATAAGGGAAAGTATATGATATTTGCATAATTATGGTGAGAATCTTTTTCTTTATAAATTATGCAATTTAAGACATCTGTATTTGTCAA
Organism: Rhinolophus ferrumequinum; assembly: GCF_004115265.2. Taxonomy (NCBI): domain Eukaryota; kingdom Metazoa; phylum Chordata; class Mammalia; order Chiroptera; family Rhinolophidae; genus Rhinolophus; species Rhinolophus ferrumequinum. The sequence goes on along the minus strand of NC_046291.1, from coordinate 41,320,122 downwards.
ATTAACTCACAAATCTCAGTGGCTTAACCCAACAAAAGCTTGGATTTCACTCTATATTGCATATGAGACAGTAAAAAATGTGATGCAAACATCAGGTTTTTCAATTTCTATATACCAAGCCTGCATGTGTAGAAAATAACACAAATTATGCTTCTAGCCAATGAAATTCCTGTGAATATAGTGATAAGTTTTTATGACCAAGCTAAAATAAATGATCTCTAAATATAGTAGCAACCAAAGTGTGCTGAAACCAAGAAACAATTTTCAAACCATTACAGCCACAAAACTAAGGTTAACTGAGGAAATGGCTTGTTAGATTGACAGTTTTCACAATATCTAAAGATAATTTATAATTTATTATACAGACAACAAGTTTTAAGCCAACATTGCATTTTTGACTGCAAAAATATTATAACAATGGTCAAATAATTTTCACAGTTTAAAACTAACAAAACTAGATTTACTTAACAGTAAGAAACAATGGGAGGACATTTAAATGTTTTATAATTGAGATAACAGATTAACACTGAGATTAAAAATTTGGGGCATATATGTGGATATTTCTCCCTGTACATGTGCACTAAGATTTATATGGGAAAAACTTGAGGACAAGACATGTCACTTATTAATCCACAGTGGTCATATATTATGTGTACATCTAATATATATATATGTTGTATGCCTCGCTGCATCCCCTTTTTTGCAGAACCACCCTTCCTCCATCCTGAATGGCTAAGAACATTCTATCTACTGCAGTGTTATGCCACATCCTCATCACAGAGTGATCACCTGATCTAGGTATGGCTAATCGTAATATCTCACTCCTCAGAACACAGTGATTGGGTCAGGGGTGAGCAATTATTATAAACATAGCCAATAAGAATCATTGCCTGGAGTTGATAATACTGATTTGGGAAGAGGACAGCTTTTTCAGCTAGGATGGGATTGCTAAATAAGAACACAGCTGTAGATTGTAGGTAACTGTTTTCCCTGGTTAACTGGGAGCCTGAAGCAGTAGGAGAGGGTAAGACTAAACAAAGAAGGAAGCAGAGCTGGAAAAAGAAGAGGGGGGAAAAAGAGGGAGGGAAGTGGAGGTAGGGGATGGCTACATTTCCTGGAAATTGTGTTGTATTTGAAACCAGAGCCAACCCTGGGCTTCCTGATTACATGAACCAATCCATTCTCTTTCTGCTTTAGTTAATGTGAGTTGGATTATTATCACTTGCAATTGAAAGAGTCCTGACAAACACTTCATTCTTGAAGGCCCTGTAGGATCTGCTATAGTGCCATGGTAGCTTACATGTAAGACTGAGTCAGTAAAGGGTTTCTTTTCTTTTTTAACTCCTTCCCCCCTGTAAAGGTTTTAATTCAATGACAGCATATCTACTTGCTTCTCTAACTCTACTCCAAGAAAATATATATTTTTTTAAATTTAAATTTCCATTTCCTCTATGTAATGTTGGGTCCTCACAATATATCTGAATTCTCAATGTCTCCACGTGAAATATAACACCAAAACTCTCTCTCTCTCTCTATATATATATTTCTTTATTACTTCTTAAAGCCATATAGATTTCCATTTTAAATGATTTGTTTTCCAGTTGTTTGTCATGTCATTTTTCTAGTGCTCATGAAATATTTCCCATTTGGGATAATGTTATAAGTGATTGTGAGATTCTCAGACATGTTTATAGAATATTATTTAACCCATATTGTTTATGGCTGTAACATAATAGAAAGATAAATGCTTTTCAAAAGCCTGGTCTTCTAATTCCCATAACACTTTTTATTATTTTTATGACCATGGCCAAGTCTTCTCTGAAACTTATTTTTCTTATAGTAATATCTAATTTCATGAAATATATAATCATATGAAAACGAGAAAATTTTATTTAAAAATCTTGAGCCAGAATCCTTTTTAGGGTAAAACAAATTTTTGACTTAGATTTTTATTTGAAAATTTGACTGTCAATATAAGTTCTAAACGTGGTCTGAAAAAACAGGGCAAAACAAAGAGAAGCCTGATTTGCTCAGAATAAAAAGCACGAGAGAAATGTAGACATGGCCTTTGCTCAGAGAGAAGAAATGGGGGCTTGGGCATGAAGAGAAGAGGGAAAAAAAAGACGGTCTGGTGGAGGTGGGTGCAAACAACATGATGGGAGAGTCTGAGAAGGAGAGACAGGCAGAAATTCCCACGGTAAGAAAACTGACAGCTTTAAAGGGCAGGGCTATCCAATATTCTGCGACATAGCCCCCCTGTCATTGCCCTCAAACTTCCTACAGAATTCTGCTACATGCAACTGCCTTGCATTTGGGTTGCTTTGTGGAATCAATGTACAAGGGACCATGGTCCATGTTTGGGTTGGGATAGGGTACATGCAGGGTTGAATGAACAAACCAGATGCGGAAGTGAGGTGCAAGTGAGACTGAAAACTCCACGTAGGCTGAAGCCCCTTGGAGAATCCTGGGAAACATTGGGAAGGATGCTGGCAATAGTGGGAGTTACTTACAGCCCACCAGATGCATATCTCAGATGTGCAATTCATACCACATTATTTACTTGAAGATCAACTTGAATCTGAGTCAGAACCCTTGTTGCTCTTGTTGACCTCATCAATTCCTGTGGCTTTGTTCCTTCTAAGCAGAAAGCTCTCTAATGAATCTGGAAGTCCCAGCATTTCAGTACGCTCTCCACAACCTGCTACCTAGCCATCATATTTCAAGATGAGAGAGGTGTCCCAGAAAGGAAGGGTTGTTGAAGGCAGTAAAAGGGAAAACCAAGAAGATTAGAAATGTTGATGGCAGAGCAGATTCTGTTTTTTTTTTTTCCACTGCACTTGGCACATTGTAGTTTTGTGATGACTAACCTAATGAATGAATTAATTTCAAATATCATAAACGCAAAATTTGGTGCAGAATGGAGCAGAAAATGGAGGAGAAATAAAGTTTAATCATTCATTTTTTTCAGATATGGAAATATAAAGTTGGAAGAGTCTTTAGAATCCATCAACTCCAATTTTTTCAGCTCTGTATGAAAACCATTTATAACTATACTGTCCAATTTGAGAGCCACTAGCCACATGTGGCTATTAAAATGAAATAAAATTTAATTTTTCATGCTAGCCACATTTCAAGTTCAAATCATCACGTGTGCCTAATGCAAGTATTTGGGGCAGTATAGGTACAGAATATTTCCATCGTGGCAGAAAGTTCTATTACATCCCTATCAAATAATCATTTAGCCTTAGCTTGAATTATTTTTAATGTGTCATTCCGTATTGCATTTTGGTCCAGACATAATTGTTAGGTTGTTCTTAAAAGTTTTCTTCCATCTATTTATCCTAGATTGTTTAGATATATAGATTTATTCTCTGTAGGGGGCATTTTATTCCAGTAACTTTTAAAATTTTGTTAATGATAAAGATATTCTACACTAAAATAGAATAACTAACCTAAAGTAATTATAAAAAAAAAATTAATGCAATTTCTTAAAGAATCTCACTGATGCCTAAAGAAGAGCATTAATTAATGTGACCATCTTCCTAATAGTAATTATTTTTTCAAAACTCAAAAGAAAAATAAATTCACTGTAGAAATACCTCATGCTTCACAAAAATGTTGAATGTGCATCAAACCTTTTAATTCTTTTATGTTTCTATGAGCTAAACCTAATGCAATTATATGATTAAGAGCTCTGTATCTAACCCCTTTGTGAATGTAATCATTTCCTATTAAATCTGAATATCTAACATTTCATGAAAATCCTCTGGCATGTATCCATAATGACTGAAAGAAAGGTGGAAATCTTTAATTAGTCTTCAAGTTTTTTAGAGGAAGTAAGGCTGGAGAGTTTAGAAAAACCCCTAAATGAATCATTTAAAAGGGACAAAATTGGTGAAGGCGCCAACCCATCTAAAATAGTATTGTTCATCAGAACTGATTGAGCTTCCATAAGACCCATAACACTCCATTATGCACTGAAAAGTAAACTAACTCTGCTTTCTGTAAATAATAAAAAGCTTGTATCATCAAGGAAACTGTCAGGCAAATGCTTCTGTTTTAGCTACTTAAATAAATAGGACGAGTGGCAATACATTTAGAACAATTTCTATCAAAATGTGATAAGAATACAAATGTTTGGTACTCAAAATTTAAATCAGTTGTTTGAGGACTTAAGGTGGATATATCAGTTAGGATAAGTTTAGTTAAGGTATAAGTGAAAACCTTAGTAATGTCTGCTTAAACAAAGGTAGAGATATATTTTTCTCTCAGATAGCATAGTTTGCAGGTTTACAGTCCCAGACAGGAATGATGGGTCCGTGGTTATCAGAAACCCAGATTTTCAGCTCTGTAATTCTTAGATCATGACTTCTGTTTACCAAGTGAGGCTGCTGCAGCTCCAACCATCACATCCATGTCCTAGACATCAGCTATAAAGAAATTGCAGAGGAAAAGGGACTTGATTGTTAAGCTAGCTCCCTTCTATGAACTTTCTTAGTAGCTCCACCTGACAACTTCTACTGAATTCTTTTGGTCATTTCTAAGGGAACTGGGAAATGCAGGGGTTTTTTTTTTGGTTTGTTTTTGTTTTTGTTTTTTAGTGAGACACATTATTGCCACAACACAATATAGAGGTTTTAGTACCAAACAGGAAGGAGACAATGAATATTCGGTAGTAACTAGCAGTCTCTGTCAGAGCAGGCAGATTATCCCTTCCCTGTGCTATATATACTCCCATTGTTGGACTGGTCACATTGCACGTATTTATATAGGAAACAGAATTGTGTAGCAGTAAAGAGCATACATAGGCTGTTAGAGTAATCCTATGTCTCAGTTTGCCCTAGATAGTTCCGATGCATAGCTGTTGAACCAATACAATTATTATCAGTATCCCTGTTATTCTCTAAAGTGACCCACTCAGTTGGACAATAAATTATATGATCACTTTAGCTATAAAGGACTGGCTGGAACATCTCTATCACTTGCTAGCTTTGTGAAGTTACATAACTTCTCTAAACTCATTGTATGTTATCTATTGCTGAATAACAAATTATCCCCTAAATGTACTAGTTCAAAGCAGCAAACATTTATTATCTCACAGTTTCTGTGGGTCAGTAATTGAAAAGCAGTTTAGATGGATAGTTTCTGGCTCAGGGTCTCTTTGAGGTTCGATGTTGGCAAGGGCGGCTATCGTCTGAAGGCCTGACTGGGCAGAAGGATCACTTAGAAGATGACTCACATGCTATTGGAAGGAGGCCTCAGGTCCTCACCATGTGGGCCTCTCCATATGGCAACTTGTATGTTCTTACCACATGGCAGCTGACTTCCCATCCAAGAGAGAACAAAAGGAAGCCACAGTACCTTTTATGAGCCAGCCCACAAAGTTGACTACTCTTTAGTCTGTTCATTAAAAGCAATTCACGAAATCCAGCTCACACTCAAGGGGTGGGGAATTAGGCTCCACCTCTTGAAGGGAGCATATTTTAACACCACTTACTGTTCTCACTGTAAAATGGGATAAAATCACCCACATCCAATAGTAATATATTGTTATGAAGATGCATAATATTTATAAAGCATTTTAATAGAGCACTGGGCATGTAGTAAAATATATCCCTTAATAAATGTTAGCTAATATTATTTACATATTTGTCTAATTAAACTGTAGGTTTTGGGCAGGGGTCATGTTTGATTTCTATTGGTAAGTCAAACCACTGTTGAAGTGTTGGACATGTAGAGGGGATGTAGTAAGTATTTGATGAATGAATGATTAACATATTTTTTTTAATAAGACCAGTTAAGTGGAGTGTTCCTGTAAGTGGAAAGAAAAACAGTGCAATAGACATGTATATAAATTTATGTTTTATTTGTGTTAAAAATCAGATTTTCATAGCTCCTTATATAAGAGGGCATGAAAAGTGCATACTAATGTAATGTGTACTGAGTTTTGTAACTTAAGTATAATATTCACTAGTATATGATGCTATTATATGCTCACCTCCTTATGTTCTTGATATTAAAATTGGTTCTGCAAAATTGTGTTTTGTAGATGTATATCTAGCTATGCTTTTTTTTTTGAGACATGGAGATTATTTTTATTACTAAAGAAAATATTTCAATAGATATTTAGATGACATATTACTAAACAACAGGATTAAAGCATGTATCTAAGGAAAAGAATTTCAAGAACTGTACATACATGTGTATATATATAAGTGGTGTGTTTTGTCATTAATGACACATTTTCTTGTCATTTTTTCCCCAAGGAAAATAAATACTATCTGCGTAACTTTGTAGACTATAGTTTTTGAAGATCTTCTGGTTAGGATTGTTTATAATTTACCATACATCTGAAGAAAAAAAGAGAAGTTTGGCTTATAATTTCCAGTTACTGCAAGGCTACATTTAAACAAAATAATTAGTAGGAGGAAAGTATTAGCAATCATGTATCAGCTGCCAGAAATATTTTAAGTTATGCCACTTGTTCCTTTGATGAATCATGACAGAAATAAAACATAGTGATTTTTAAAATTTTTGTTTTTTGATGTATTATATTTTTAAATGTATTTCCTTATTCTGAATATACCATAAGTATTTTGCTTTCTATATCTAAGCCTCTTGTTTGATTTTTCAGTGATAGAAGAGTAACTTAGAATTACCTTCTTCCAAACATGGATTTTTCTTGTGGTATAGATTCTGTACTGAGAAATGTGATCTATTTCTTAGCATACATTCAGAGCACACATCAACACTTCAAGCATTTAAAACAAAACAAATCCCCTTTAGTAGTTATAATGTAAGAGGATGCTGTAATCTTTATTATCTTAAATGGAATAATAAACATAATTTTCCTTTCACATTTTTACTACATGTTAATCATTTGAAGGGAAATTCTGAAAATCACCAGGCATGTCCTTGAAGTAAACAATGTCTATTTGAGGGCACAGTGCTTTTTCACAACGAGATGCAGAGGACTCTGGGAGTTCATAGGATGTTTCTTACTATTCATGGTGAATTTTTATCTGCTTCATAAACCCCAAACCCTAATCCCACTTTGCAACAAGGAAAGAAAAACTGCTACAAAAGCTTAGAAACACTATTCTAAATGAAGTTAATAGTTTAATCCTCTTTCTTTGTCAGTTATAAAATGAATCTACTAGATATTCTTGGGCTTTTCTACTTCTTGTAAACTACATATTCATTCATTCATTTGTGCAAGAATACTTACTGAGTTATTACCTTCATGTGTTCAGTTCATAAAGGTAACAATTGCTTTTTTGTTCATACATTAATTCATTTGTCTTCAACAAATATTTCTTAGTTTCTTGCTATTCAATAAGAACCATGCTTGGCACTGTACATGTACTGATGGATAAGAGCAACATGTTCATTACAATTTTATTTGTCAGTTATCCCTCAGTAAAGCTGGGTGGGGGGAGATCAACATGTTCACTTCTCATGTGGAATTTACAGACAATCAATCAACAAGTTCTCTATGATTTTTTTTTGAAATATAAATTCAGCACTGTATTCAACGTTATGGGAGACTATATAAATTATGACAACATAGTTCCCATTTTTTAAGGAACTGATCATTTCACTAGGGAAAAATACTAAGATGCCTGAAAACATCAAGAATTAATGTCAAACAGAATGCATTCAAATACTGTGAAAAACACTAGGAAATAAAGACAATAATACATGCTAAGTTGTGACCTGGGAACACAAGACATTTTATTTTTTAAAAAGATTTTTATTAAGATACAGCTAACATACACTTATATTAGTTTCAGGTGTACATCATAGTTATTCAACAGTACGCACCTGGCACTATACATAGTGATTACCATATATTGATTATATTCCCTATGTTAAAGAAGCAATCATTGTGATAAGTCCAACAACCATCTGACACCATAGCACGCTATCAAAATATTATTGACTATATTTCCTATGCTGTATGTTACATCTCCATGACTTATTTGTTTTATACCTGGAACTTTGAACCTCTTATTCTAACACAAGACATTTTACAGTGAGGGGAGAAAAATGAAGCCATGTAATGCTTCCTGGAGAAGAAGAATCTTGAACTGAATGCTGAAGTTTGAGTGAAACAGGAATAGAAAAGCAGGGGAAAGATTAATATTCCAGGTTGAGAAGAACAGAACTTCAGGAACAGAGGCACAGAGGAAGTGGTGAGTGTGGCATATTCGTAAGACTTGAGGAGACCAGCACAGGTGCTTACCTTGCAGAAGCTCCCTGCCCAGATGCTCTGCTCCCTTCACGCACAGAATTCCAGTGCTTGTTTTTATATTCCCAGGTCCAAAAGGATTCTTAGGATTTTCTATACAAAGGTAATCAAAATGGTCTCTTCAATTTGCCCTTTAAGTCCCACAGTATTAAAAAGAAAAGATGAGAAATTTAAAACTAGATTGTATAAGTGAAATGAGTAAACGGAATGCATGCTGGAGAGGAAAGAGATATTCAGTTGTAAACAAGTGAACTACGCTATTTCCACATTTTTCCTAACATTTATCTGAAACTTCTTAAGTTTGTAACTAACTTTTTCTAGTACATGGATAGTGTGTCTGATCTGAAGGCCATAAATGGCTGATTTCCTACTGCTTTGAAAATATAAATATATTATCTATTGGTGAGGAGGAGAAACATTTCCCCTTTTCATTCCTGATTTTCATGGATGTGAACCAGTTTTTCCTCAGTAGATATCGTTATTCTGCCTAGGGTTCAAAGCTATTTGAACTAAACCAGGTGACTCTGTTTCATGGGGCCTATCAACAGCCACCCCAATTACTCTGGGAAGGTCACTGAGGTGGGCAAGACCTTGGGGGATCATCACCAGCTCCCTTCCTTGCCCTCAAGGATATGGAAATCAGGAAATGTTAAGGTATTAGTAGAGGAAATATACACACAAAATTGTCTCTTCTCTTTCAGATTAACCCCACAAAATATTCACTTACAATGATTTTCTTCATAGTCTTTACTGAAATCATTGTTCAATTACTCTTTCATAATTACTTCTTAGACACACCTTGTCAAGTTAGTTGAACTTACCTGATGAATACAACTAATACTAAAGTTTGATTAAAATATTTTATTGTTAAACATGCTGTTAATGACCTGCCCTTGAAGGACAATGGCCCACTCAAGGCTATCCTCCTCCCTGGGAACAGCTGCATCTAATGACAAGTAAATTTGGAATTAGGAAGGCCAAGCCTCAATGGGGACAACTCTGGAGGGGCCACCTAGCTTCAGAACACTTGGTAGAATTTGCTGAAATCACTTTGCTGATGGAGCTGCATCACAGCTTAACTTCTGCTTCTGCCTAGTACAGCTTCCCTCATCCCTAATGGGTGTTGTTACAAGAACACTTCTCAATAAACTTTCTGAATGTAAAAAAAGCAAACAAAAAAAACAACATGCTGTAAACAGTTCAGAAGGATTGAGGATAAAGACAATTTGTTAAGTACATTTTCAGATCACTTTGGATATATTATATTTCTTTTATCTTTGTTTATTTTTATATTGTTATATCATGTATTTTTATATTGCAAAAGGTAACTTAGTGCCAATGACCATGAGCTTGGAGTCCAATCATCATGCATTCAAAATCTGCCTCTGCCACACGACATTTGTGCCCTTGGGAAAATTATTCAATCATATAGAGAATCAGTTTCTTCATTTTTTAAATTGCGGGTACTAATAGAACTTACCTGCTAGGGTTTTATAATTAATACGTGACTTAATATATACACAAAATACTTAACACAGTATCCAGCACATAATGAGGAAGCTTAATAAAAATGTTAGTTATTATACGTCTCCAGACAATGGAATTAATTCTATCGTTGAGCTCAGAAAATACAAAAACACTAAGGCATGGTTCCTGATGGAAACCTTCCTGGAGAACATGGTGATGCCTGATACACATCTTAAAAGAGGAGTAGGAAACAGCCTGGTAGAGGACCTTGCGTAGGTTTGTATGTGGTGGAAGGATGATGGGGGGGGGGGAGGGGGGGAGTGGTTAAGGAGGAGGGCTAATGTTTTCTAGGAAGAGAGAGCCCTGTGAACAAAGCATTCTGAGGAGACTGTAGTAATTTAGTATTGCTAAAATTACTTGTGTGGTGGGGAGTGGTGGGAGGTGATAGTTGCAAGTGAATAAGATTGTGGTGGGGATGGGGAGAGGGAGAAATGCAGTGAGTCAAGGACGGAGACCTGGACACCCCTAACATTGAAGGGATAGATTAGAAAGCAAAGTCCAGAAAGGAAACAAGTTTCTCGCCTTCCTTTTCTACTCTTGCACCCACCAAGGAGCACCGATGCTGGGGAACTTTCGTGATACAGATCAGCTAGGAAAAGGTAGCACTGGTGTGAGAATGGGGGTGAAGCCAGAGAGGCCAAGTCAATCTCCGTAATACATAGGTGGGAGAGGAGAAGCAAGAGTCAGACAAAAAGACCACAGCAACACTGTAGAGTTGAGTTCGGTGGGTTAAAGTCCCTGGAGGAATGGAGTGTGGAAGAAGGGAATTTCTGAAGGGTTTCTTGGGGTTGTGAACTGAATCCTCCTTGATATTCTTTGAGAGATTAAAAATGTGAAATTACTCTTAAATTATTTGGGGCTAACTGAACTGAGTTTCACAAAGGATGAAGCCAAGTGGAGCCTTGTTTTGATTATGGTTATTATTGGTACAGAGATGAAGCCAAGTGGAGCTTTGGTTTGATTATGGTTATTTAAGGAACTGTTGGATGGGTACTAGAACTAAGAGAGTATAATAATAGTCATACACATATACTAGTTACTGAACTAAACTAATAATAGTAGAAGTATTAATGGCAACAAGTACTATTCAATCCTATGAGGTAGGTGCTATCATCATTCCCATTTTATAGATAAAACTGAGGTACAGAATGGTTGATTGCCCAGGGTCACACTAGTGATGAGCTAGTACTTGATGAAGTCAGGAATTGAACTCAGGCATTTGAATTTACAGAAACGAAGGGAATCAGGATTTTTACTAAAGGATAGAGGGGTAGAGGGTAACACTCAACGTCCAAATTATTTTTACTATCTAATATTTTATTTTCTGTGTTAGAAAGTGATTATACTTAATGTAGATAAATTATGCAGTTCTTTAAAGTTGGAAAATTGTTACAATGCAGTTTAAAGAGTCGTGCCATGGGAATGGGAAAGGGAGATAGGTTTTCTTCCATAGAATAAAATATGCTTTTCCCTCTCCCACGTACACAGTATCTGGCACATTGTGGATTCTGACTAAGCGCTGGCTGAATTGGTATGTACTGTAATAAACTCCCTCAATTTGCAAGGCGCTGCATAGATGACTGCTCAAACATGACTACTTTGTTACAAAGATGCCTGCATTTATAACCCAGGGGGCCTTAAGGCACTGGGTTAATCTGGTTAATCTGGTTTACTGTCTCCTAATGTAGTCCTGATTCACTCAAGTTTCAGTGGGCACACAGGTGTTGCCATTGCTTTGGCTTCTTCCTTTCCTTGGTCTTCTCATTTCTTCCCTCCCTTCTTCTGGCCTGCTAGACCTCTGTCCAGGATCAGAAGTTGGGGAGTGGGAAGGCTTTTGGGTGTAGACCTCCACACTTCTCTGCCTTCCCTATTTGGATGGATTTCGGGGTCGAGGTTTCCATAGGGATTTGTTCTCAGGTTTTTAAGGCCATTTGGGTTTTGTCACGGCCTTTTTGGTGTACTAGGAAACATCCTGAGGCGAAAGGTACACTGGTATGTATGTGTAAGTATTTGTGTAGGGTGGCCAGTCTCACAATTTCCTTTAGGCAAGTGCTGGACCATGGCTTGTAAAACATGCCCATGGTTTTGCTGCATATTTTTTAGTCAAATTTAAAAATCAGAATATATAATGCAATTAAGTACTATAAATTCAAGTCAGTCATTTCAATTTATATACATATCCCTTCACAGGATTAAGAGCCGTTAGCTAACTGGGCTCAAATTTAAAAGCAGAGCCTAGCAGCCATTTTTAAATAGGGACCTCTAACGCACTTCAGGGAGAAGCCTGCACTGACTGAAGTGTGTTCCTACTGTCTGTCTGATCCAGACTTCATTCAAGGAGTTCCTGGAACTGTGTTTCAACCAAGAGGACTGAGGCTTTCCTCCTACAATCGGAGTTGTGGAGTTGCCCAGCTATATCTCCATCAGCATCTTCACGGACCAATCAGAGGGGCTCCATTCTGACAAATCAGGACAGTGCCTTTTGGATCACTGAAACTGCAAGGATTTGAAGTCCTCATTTACATGAGGATGGACCAACCAGGGACCAGGGGTGAGGACTTCTTTCTATATGTCAGCTCCCCTCTGGCTCTGGGAGTGCACTTTCCCTTTCCATCAAAGACTGAAAACTGGGTTTCCCCAGCTGCCCCTGCAACACCAGTACAGACCTGTTACCAGACATGAGGGGAGCAGAGCTGTCTAGCAGGAGAGGGCGGTGCCCCCGGGCTGACACACCCCAGAATTGAGCTTTAACACTATTGAGGTGTTCCACAGCCGTGCTATTCTCACAGATGTGCTGTATCACAATGAGCTGTTCCCACTGTATATTAAGTTTCCTTCTTCACCACACCCCAAATCAGGGATTCCTTTTGGCATTGAATTGGTGCCAACAACCATTGGTTGACAGTTTTAACAGTTACTTTGGGAAGATGATATAAAAGTACTGTTCTAGTAACTTAAACTTTTTTAAGGTCCACACAATACTCTCAGTCTTGTTCATCAAATTCTTTAGCATGTGATACACAATAAGGGACAGTTACTTCTCTGGACAAGTTACTCATCATTTCATTTTCATTCATTCATTCAGTCTACATTTTATTGATTGCTTACTATCTGCCTGGCAAGATGTTGGAATTTGGGAATATAAAAAGGTCAAGGTTGCCTGAACTCAAGGAAGTCTCTCCGTCCCTGCGTGTGGTGCAACATACCAACAACATGCATGCCCCAAAGGGCCTTATTTCATAATAAAAGGGTGCATTTTCCTTTTTCCAACTCTGAAATTGTATTTCCATGCAAATGCTGTAAATCAAGATGTATAACAAATCATATGACTTCAGCAAATAAACTAGGAACGAGGTTTTGACTAGTGACTTGATTTAAAACGATTACTACCTAGTCAATGCCTTGCCAATCCTTTTGTGGACTACTGAAGGCTTTAACACAGCTCGCCGTGAAAGAGGCTGTGCTAGCATTCTGGAAGTTTATAATTAAGTTCAGTGTTTGTGTGTGGCATAGAGTAGGGAGGAAAACGACCGCTAATTATGGAGTTTCGTTTCTGAGAGCATGCTAGACTTTTAAGTAGCAGAAACACGAGAAGCGGGTGAAGCATTCCTCATTTTTAAACAAAAGTCGCACGGGAGTTCCTGACGGGACCGGGGAACGTGGGGTACCCTTGGCACTCCCGTGGCCCCGGGCGGGTAGGGATCTTTCATCCCTCCCCCTCGCGCCCCCAGCTCCGCCGCCTCCCCTCCCGCTCCCAGGGGGGGTCTGAGGCCTTTGTCCAAGAGCGCTGCCGCCCACGGGGGCTAGGAGGCTCTGGGGCCTGGGTACAGACTCCCCGCTCTCGGGACAGGAGGCGACAAGCGCTCACGGAAGTGCGATAGGGCTCGTCCCAGTAGAGGACTGTTCTCCTCCTCCACTTCCTCCCGCACAGCGGCTCGGCTTCCCGGGCCGGCTCCTCCTCCTCCTCTGCCTCCTCCCCCTGCCGCCGCAGCACTCGGGCGGGCGGTGCGGCGCTCACCCCGGCAGTCCCGAGCCCAGGGAGGTGAGGGGCCTCCCGCGCTGCTGCCCCCGCCCCGCGCGCCCTGAGCTCCACTGCCCCGCGGCTCAGCCCTCCTGCCCCCCGGAGCTGTCCCGGACTCGCGGGGAAGCGAGCGGCAGGCGAGTCTCGGCGCGCGCGGGCGCCGGGCCACGGACTCCGTGCGCTCCGGGAGTGGTGGCCGCGGCTCCGGGCTCCGCGCCCTGCGCGCACTTCGGCGATGGCTTCTCCGCTGCCGCGATGGCTGCTGCTTCGCCTCCGGCGCCTCCTGTTCCTTCTTCCCGGATTCCTGCTGCCTCTTTGCGGCGCCTTCAACCTAGACGTGGACAGTCCCGCCGAGTACTCCGGCCCCGAGGGAAGTTACTTCGGCTTCGCGGTGGATTTCTTCGTGCCCAGCGCGTCTTCGTAAGTGGCCGCACTTGGAAGCCGGGGAGGCGGGGGGGGGGGTCGGCCCCCTCCCTCCCAGCGCTCACCCACACTGCGTTTCCCCAGAGAGAGAGATTTCTGGGAGAGATCCCGGCATCTGTCTGTCTGCCCGTCCTCCCCCACCCCCGACCCCATGGGGGTGGTTTTGGTTTTGGGTGGATGAAATATTTGGGGAGATGAACCCTGCAGCACCCACCACCCAGTTTCCTCCTCCTCTCCTGAGAGGGAGAGAGCGTTGAAGCAGACCTGTGCTTAAAACTCCGGGGAAGCGAGAAATCAACAAAGGCTGGTGCGGCCGGACTCCGCGCCGCCGCTGCCAGTGTCCGCGATGTGCTCTGTTTCATCTCCAAACTTCTTTTTCTCCGGTACCAGTTAGCCTTCCCTTTAGTTGTTTTCGGCTTCAGACTTAAACACCCGTCCTTTTCGCTCTCCCTAAACAAGCCCTCCCCCACTCTTTCCGCCTTCCTGGCTGATTCTGTTTCTCCTTATTTACTCCATTTCCAGACATTCTGATGACTAAAGTGACCGTACTGACCTGGTGTCTTATCTCTGCGACGGTCAGACCTTTGCACATGTGACGGTGAACAGATGAATTGAATGTGTCAATTATTCTTTTTATAGTGATTCATTATTTAGGTCATTGTTTAGAAAGAACAAGGGTGTTTGCTGAGTGTTCACTCACTACAGGTCATTTGAATTCTGCAGCATTTAAGAATTCAGTTATGTTTTCAAATTGTCAACGTTTCGCGTGCAAAGACCGTCAGGATTTGTAATAGAGTAATTGTCGTTATTGGACTAAAAGTTGTCTCTGACTTTACCGAACATTGACATCATTCTCGCCACCCCAACACCGTATTGGCGTTAGAAATACCTATTTAATAAGTGTTCAGTGGATGTCTTCTGATGTTTAAATTTTCTTTTCAAGAGGGAGACTGCCCTTAGTTCTTTCTAAGTTCTTAGAAATAACATATTTTTGTTTAAATGTTCTTTATATTTTAAAGTATTGGTTTTTTTGGGGAAAGGGATGATGATTTTGATGTTCAGTACTTAGAACCATTTTTTCTGATTCGTACGTGCCCAGTTTGAGGATGATCTAAATACTTTTCCATGACAGTTAGAACAGTCAGCAGGATTTATTCTTATTGTTTTTCTAGATGTTGCTGAATGTCATTCATTTTGGTAACAGTTGCAGCAGTAAATAGGTTGGAAGCAGTTAGTGGAAACTAGACATTGCTTTTATGTAGTGAACTCAATTTAGTTTGTTGTTTCCAGTTAAAATACTTTCTAAGAGAGCTGAGCACAGATTTTCCGAAATGATAAAAATAATCATTAACTTTTGGCAACGTTTACTGCCTTCTCATTTGATTTAATCATTTTGTCAACACTGTCTGTCATTTAAAATTTTTTTGTTTCCAGATATTTTTAAGTGTATGCCTTTATGGTACAGAAGATTTTAGTTTCTCCCAAGGGTGCTCTTTTAGATTTAATTTGTACAGAAATTCTAAGAATTTTGAAAATACATATTGTCTTTTGTCAAGAGTTAGTACTTAAATTATTAGCAAGTTAACACTGTTATACTTGGAAGTTGATGGAGTGTTTTGCAAATGTTGCTTTTAATTCTGTATCATCCTCTGAGTTTAGTATAAAGATACAAGATGATAAACTTACTACGGAAAATGCAGTAATGTTGAACTGTTAGCATGAGATAGTTGCTATTTTGTATTACAAGATTTTTACTAGTGATTGTAATCAT
This sequence comes from Rhinolophus ferrumequinum, assembly GCF_004115265.2. Lineage (NCBI taxonomy): Eukaryota > Metazoa > Chordata > Mammalia > Chiroptera > Rhinolophidae > Rhinolophus > Rhinolophus ferrumequinum. Next base: position 41,304,129 of record NC_046291.1, on the reverse strand, counting down.
TGGATATACTATGACCTCACAGGTTTGTATGACCTCCCACATGGGCCTTCAAGGGTAAGGTAAAATTGAACTTGGTTTGGTTTCATATAATATTTTGAAATCGTCATCAGCGACTTTGTTACTGATAGACTAGTGAGCTCCAGGTATAGCCTAACTTAAAAAATAGAAATCAACTTTGAGATTTTTTTTAAAAAACAAAATATACATAAAAAAAGGTTTGTACTTATTGAACTTTTCAGATTTAACAAAGATTAATGCAAAACTATGCTCAATTTTATAAAAAGGCACTTTTAAATTTAGCAAGAGTTGGAATCCAAAGTACATGGGATGCCATTTATAATACTACCAGCTGCATTTATTGTTGTAATTTATTTGGTGTGATCATAAACTTCCAAAGGAAAACAAAATCCATACAATAAAAAAAAAAAGTGTTTGCTAATTAAAGATTCCTTTTTTCTGAAGGGAGATTGTCTGGATTAATGAGGAAGCAGGGTAATAGTCTCTGCTGCTTCCTGTTTCTATAGCTGTCTAAATACTTTTGGTAAGCTGTAGAATTGTTTTATGTCAATTTTTCTTGTTATACAAAATTGTTATTGAATTATTTCCATATTCTGAAAAATAATGAATTAATGTTTATTACAAAGAAGGAAAAATAAGCACTGTCACGAATATTAAGGTGACTCTTTAAGAAAATCCCTCTAGAAATAAGTCAGGTATGAAGTAAAAAGTCACAAATGTAGTGATTTAAAAATTATAAAAAATTAAGAAATTAGCATTCCATATTTTTTTTCCTGTATGCATTAATTTATGGTGGCCATATTGCCATACTTATATAAAATATACAGATTATATACAGGCCAAGAAGTAAAGTCATGTTTTTCTTGTGGAGAAATTAAAAATTGCACCCTAGGTTTAATAATAATGATGTCTTACATTTAATTATAATAATGACATTTTATAATTTGCAAAGCACTTTTACTTATGATATCTCATTTCACTCTATAGCACAAACCACCATGGGAATTCTGGAAGCAGATTAACTCATTCTCATAGATGAGGAAACAGAGGCCAGAAGAGTTTGCAGTCTTTAGTTGTTTGAGTGGGTTGGTGTGGGGTAGGGGGCAAGGTGGGATTAAAAAACATATGTTATGGAATTCAAATTCCATTTCATTTTTATATTCAAATTTTAAAATTTTAAGAAGAAAATCATTGAACAATTGTCTTATTTATTCTTCAACTGCAAGTGATATACAGTTCTCATTTTACATATATATTTATTTTTAAATAATGCTATACTATGGAACACTGGATTAGAATTCTTGCCTTTTCTCCTATTAAACGCTAATGGAGCCTCATTTACAGTTACATGGAGTTCCTATTCCCCAAAGACAGTGTGGGTGAGTGTGCCCTGGTCACAGAAGGTCACTAGACTATTCAGAGGTTCTCAATCCTAACTTCCTGTTTGCAACACCTGGTGAGCTTTTAAAATAAAACTGCTGTCCTTACTGCCTCTTAGATCTAAAAGTAGAGTTCTGACATCATATTCCAATAGGCTGTGGATCATTTCTCCTTGAGTAGCCTAATCTTACCTCAGTGTGCCTAAAACTGAACTCTTTTTTACCAAGACATGTCAGTTGCACTTCTGTTTCTATTAACGGTGCCATCATTTTCTCTGTCATGCTGGGAATAATGTCATATTCCTCCCTCTCATTTTCTATTTTTCTTTGTCATTATAACTGCACTCCCCTAATATTAGTCAGTGATTAGTCACCAGGCAGAAAGTCCTAGAAATTCTTCCTTGTTAAAGTTTCTTGCTTCCATCGCTGCTTTCCACTTCTATGACTGCCTTTTTTCAGCCCAGTCATCGCAAGTGGGGTGTGGCATTTAGATCCTCACCCCGTGGCCCATTATTTGGCTCTTAAACCTGCAAAACATCTCACATGTTTCTAATAGCTTTATCTTTGTGCAACATCTTTTGTTTTTGACATTTAATATCATTTTATATTAATTTCAGGTGTACAGCATAATGGTTAGACATTTATATAACTTAAGAAGTTAATATAGTCTACTAATCCACTGACTAATCTACTAACCCCCTGATGCTGTATATAGTTATTAACATATTATTGACTGTATTTCCTATGCTTTACATCCCCATGACTATTTTGTAACTACCAATTTGTACTTAATGCCTTCACCTTTTTCTCCCTGTCCCCCAACCCTCCTCCCATTTTTTACCCCAATATATCTAGTACCCATCTGACACCATACATAGGTTATTACAATATTGTTGACTAAATTCCTTATGCTATAACCTACATCCCCATAACTACTTTGTAACAACCAATTTGTACTTCTTACTGTCTGGCAACCATCAAAATGTTCTCTGTATCTGTGAGTTTGTTTCTGTTTTGTTTGTTTGTTCATTTTCTTTAGATTCCATATATCAGTGAAATCATGTTATATCTGTCTTTCACTGTTTGACATACTTCACTTAGCAAAATTCCCTCTGGGTCCATCCATGCCACCTCAGATGGCAAGAACCTATGAACTTCCATGGCCAAGCAATATTCCATTGTATATATGTACCACCTTCTCTTTATCCATTCATCCATTAACAAACACCCAGGCTGCCTCCATATCTTGGCTACAGTAAACAATGCTGAAATGAACATATGGATGCACATGTCCCCTCAAAGTAGCATTTTGGGTTTCTTTGGATAAATACTGAGAAGAGGAATTACTGGGTCCTTCTTTGTCTCTTGTTATAGCCTTTGTTTTAAAGCCTATTTTGTGTGGTATATTATTGCTATCCCAGCTTTTTTTTTTTTTTTTTTTTTTTTCATTTCCATTTTCATGAAATATCTTTTTCCCATCCCTTTACTTTCAGTCTGTGTGTGTCTTTCGATCTGAAGTGAGTCTCTTATAGGCAGCGTATGTAAGGGTCTTGTTTTCTTATTCAGTCATCCTGTGACTTTTGATGGGAGCATTTCATCCATTAACATTTTAAGGTAATTATTGATAGATACATAGTTATTGCCATTTCATTCATTTTTTTTTTCATCTTAAAGAAGTCCCTCTAAGATTCCTTCTAATACAGTGGTCCCTTAGTTTTCGAATGTAATCCATTTTGAAAACTGAGGCACAGTTTCCCCATAGAAAGTAATGCAAAATGGATTAATTCATTCCAGACCTTTAAAATCAACCCCTAAAACTGCAAATTTAGCATGAATTTTACTGTCTACTGATACCATAGATCCATAAAATTTTATGGCATTCATAAACCTAAATGTTCATCAACGGAGACTTTCGAAAACCAAGGTACCACTGTACTGGTTTTGTGTTGATGAACTCCTTTAGCTTTTTCTTGTCTGGGAAGCTCTTCATCTGCCCTTCAATTTTAAATGATAGCTTTGCTGGGTAGAGTAAGCTTGGTTGTAAGTCCTTGCCTTTCATCGCTGAATTATTTCCTGCCAATCCCTCTGGCCTGCAAAGTTTCTGTTGAGAAATCAGCTGACAGTCTTATGGGAGCGCCCCTGTAGGTAACTAACTACTTTTCTCTTGCTGCTTTGTGATTCTTTCTTTGTCTTTAGCCTCAGGCATATTAATTGTGATAGGTCTTGGTGTGTGCCTCTTTGGGTTCATCTTGTTTTGGAGTCTCTGCATTTCCTGGGTTTGTGTATTTATTTCCTTTGCCAGGTTACGGAAGTTTCTGTCATTATTTCTTCAAATAGATTTTCAATTCATTGCTCTCTCTCTTCTCCTTTTGGTACCCCTATGATGTGAATATTGGTATGCTTGATGTCCCGAGGCCCCTTAAACTCTTCTCATTTTTTTTTTTTTTATTCTTTTTTCTTTTGGATGTTCTGTTTGGGTGTTTTCTGCTACCTTGTTTTCTAAATCACTGATTCAGTCTTCTGCTTCATGTATTCTGTTGATTCTCTCTAATACAGTCTTCATTTCAGTTATTATATTCTTCACTTCTGACTGGTTCTACTTATGTTTTCTATCTTTATTTTTATGTTTCGTATCTCTTTGTTGAATTTGCCCCTGAGATCATTGAGCATCCTTATAACCAGTGTTTCGAACTCTGCATATGGTAGATTGCTTGTCTCCATTTTGTTTAGTTCTTTTTCTGGAGCTTTGTTTTGGTCTTTCATTTGGGACATGTTTCTTTGTCTCGCCATTTTGGCTGGCTCCCTGTACAGTGGTACCTTGGTTTACCAACATAATCCATTCCGGAAGACTGTTCGAGTTCTGAAATGTTCAAAAACCAAGGCACGGTTTCCCCATAGAAAGTAATGCAAAATGGATTAATCCATTCCAGACCTTTAAAATCAACCCCTAAAACTGCAAAGTTAGCATGAATTTTACGACCTAATGATACCATAGATCCATAAAATTTATGGCGTTCATAAACCGAAATGTTTGTCAACAGAGATGTTCGAAAACTGTATTTGTTTCTATGTATTAGGTAGGGCTGCTATGTCTCCTGGTCTTAGTGAAGTGGCCTTATGTAGTAGGTGTACTGTGAGGCTCAGTGACACCCTCTTCCTGCTCACCTGACCAGGTGTGTTCCTTGTGTGGATTGTGCATACCCTTCTGTTGTAGTTGAGTTGTGGTTGCTGTTTGCAAGTAAATGGGAAGGATTGATCTTGGGCTGATTGGTTGTGAGGACTGGCTGTGATTACAGTGGAAGAACTGTTGTGCACGGGCTAAACCTGCAGAGCAGGATTTGCTTTATCAGGGCCCTGGTGCCTACCCAGTATGCCCTTTGGGTTTGTCATCCTGGGAGGTGGCCAGGTGATGCTCTCGCTGGGTCTCAAGCTGGCAACCGGGCATGTCAGTCCTGGGGTCTCCTTGGAAGGGCCCTAGCAAACCTGTGCTCTACCTGGAGCCACATGGCATGAGCCACAAAACAATCTGCAGATGGCTGCCACCCACTCTGGGCTTGGAGTAGCCTTGAGAAGCCAAGCCGTGAACTGGGGCCAGCTGTTGCTAATGCCAAGCTTGGTGTATGGGACATACTGATGTCAGATGTTGCTTGTTTGTATTTTGGGAACCTTTGAGAAATTTTAGGAAAGTCTGCACCATGAGCCAAGACAAGCTGTTTATATGGAAAAGGCACTACAAGCAGCTTAGGTGTGCCTGAATGTTGCGTGTGGTGGGGTCTTCAGGAATCATTCTGGGCAGGGCATACAAATGGTGTTAGCCAGGTCAATGGAGACTCAGATATGGCGACTGCCTGCTTGTTCATGCCAGGAGGGTAGGGCTCAACAAAGAATGATTTCTGCCAGCTCCTCTGTCTGGAAGAAAGCTTCCCATCCGTCCCTCATCCTGAAGCCAAACAACTCAGTTCCTCCCTGTATGTCCCTGATGCCTTTTGAGCTGCTGCCCCAAGCGGAAGCCCAGAGCAAGTTAGTCAGTCAGCAAGGAAGTCTGTGCATGGGCCCTTTAAGAGGAGCACCTGGGAGTGCAGCAACCCTCGTCTCACTCAGCCACAATCTGCTGGTTTTCACAGCCAGAAGTTATGGGGATTTGTCTCCTTGGCACTGGGAAGCCTAATGTGGGGCTGGGACCTCTCGCTCCTCAGGGCGGAGCTTCCACAGCCGAGATACCCCTCCCAATTTTTAATGCTCACATGTGGTTGTGGGACCAGTTGTTCCCCGTCTCTGGCCCTCCTGACCAGTCTCGAGGTTACTTCTGTATGTCCTTAGCTGTAGGGTTTTGGTTCAGGTAGACTTAAGGCGATTCTCAATGATGGTTGTTCCGTGGTTTAGTTGTAATTTTGATGTGATCGTGAGAGAAGGTAAGCACAGCGCTTACCTACTCTGCCATCTTGACTGCTCTGAAACACCCTTTTGATCCTGGTATTCTGCTGCTAAAATTTCCTCAGCAGTGCTCCCATGGCCAGAGAGAAAACCCGAACTGCTAAATCTGGATGAAAGCCCCTTTCAGTCTGTCCCAGTCTTTTAAAAGTTCATGTCCCATTTCTCCCATCATCATTGCCACTATCTTTACAACTCTTTACAAAATGGTGCCGGCTTATTTTCATGAACTTTAGTGTTGCTGTATTGGTTCTTTTTTTCTTGTCATAAATAATATACATACATAAACTCTAGCCTTATTATTTAGAGCGCAAATGCTATGTAGATTACTCCTGATTAAAGCCCAATATTTATAGGACATTATAAAAGAGAAGGGAAAATTTATAGAATTTATAGTCACCGTGTCTGTTTTACATCATAAAAATGTTGACTCTAGCATTTTTTTTTTTTTATGAAAAACAAGTCTAAGTCTGGAATTATAGCTCTGAAACAACATTCAGTGTTAAAATTTTACGCACATTTCCTTCTATATATGTATATGATAATGTTTCAGAAGTTCCGTGTGGTGAAGTCTCCTTGGTCAACCCAGAGTCAGCCAAACATATTAAATATGCTTTATCTTGGATAGAGAAGTCAGTACTGAAAGCCGCCAAATAATTTAGTTCATTTGGAGAGTTTAAAAAATGCACTTGTCATTGTTTGGCTGGTTGCCTCTCCTTGGTAGTGAAGGTCACATTCCCCGAAGTAACTGCCCTTAAAGTACATTTTGGATAGGAAGGGTACTTGAGGGCCATCCTCTTTGTTGGTTTCACTTACCTTCTTGTCTGTCTCTCCTTCCCTCTCTTGCCCTCCATCATTCTGCCCCCCCCCACTTCCCCCTCCCTCTTCCCTTCCTCTGTCTTCCACTCCCCGCCCCCTCACACACACCGATCACACACTTTGCCTTTTATCTTTTAGAATTTCCAGGCATAATATTAACAGACCGCTCATATATGTACACTTTAATTTTGAAGTCATTTAATGGAAATGTCTCAAATCATTTAAAAAGAATGGTGAGGATGGGGATCCTGATATTGTTCCTGGGCAAACATTTTGGAGTCTGTCAGGAGAAAGTTGCCGGCATAAGAAACTAAGTTGCTGGGCATCAGAATTTCTCTGCTAACCAGTGAAATCTCTGTCAGCCTCAACTAATCCTGTGTATCTTCCCCCAGCTTTTCACCCTTGTCAGGAAATGTTGCAAGCCAACTATTTCCTACCCTTCTTTTTCTTTTTTTCTCCTTGAGTTCTTGCATTTGAGTTAATTAATAGTCCTTCAAGAGAACTAAGGAAAGAAAAGCCCCTTTTAAAAACAGATTTTAACTTCCATATGTCCTACTTTATTAGGCAGTATTTTATTAATTGTTAATTTTAGTTCCGATGCAGTCATCTTGTATTTCTATAATACAGATTTCTCTGAGTTTGCTTTTGTCTGTTTATATGGAAAAGCTATTCATACTATTCCATCTTCAGAAAATTTATTTTTTAGGTAACTACAGTGGGCATGGTTATCTCTATTCCTCCGTGGAAGAGGAAACTGAGACTCAGAGATTTAAAATGACTTTCACAATTGATTTATATAATGATTTGTAGCATTCAGTCCCAAACTGTGTGTCAGACAGTGCTGCTTGTATTGCAAATATTTTTTTCTGGTCTGTCACTTCTCTTATCCTAATTAAACTGTTGTAGACATTCACTAGACATTCTAAGTTTAACTTCAATAAAGAATTATTTCATTTTTTTATAAAGTGCTTCAGGCTTTCTTTATTGTTATGGTGGCAAAAAAAAAAAAAAAAAAAAGACGTAAAATTCACCCTCCCAACACATTCGCAGGCTTTTCTCTTTTGAAAACTTTCTATAATACTCTTAAAAGTAACTTAAATAACATGTTGATATTTTAGACAAAGAACTTTGTTCCTCAGCTTCTGTTCCCTCATTAACTTAGTACTTAGGAACTGACAGTGCTCACACGTTCTTTTATATCAGTCTACCATTTCTGTAGTATTTCACCATTGTGCAAGACTGCACATGAAGGTATGCTTAGGAAAACTTAATAAACACCCATACTATACATCTAATTACCATCATTTCATGCCTATAATGTGCAAATGATCTGATGAAAAGCAGCAGCCTTGTTCTTGGTCTTATCCAAGGAACTCAAGCTATGTGCTGCCAAAAAAATGCAGTTCTCATTCAGAACTCAGTCCCCTAATAACTTCCCAGCCTTCTCTGTCTTTTGGTGCCAAGGAAAGAAAAGATCTGAAATCGAAAATAAAGAAAATTATTTTACAGATAATGTAAATAATTGGATGTTTAATAGGAGATGATTTCTGCATGCTAGGGGTAGGGGATAATGGAAATGGCTTATTTGTATATGACTATGTTAAGTTTAAGACCTAAAGCTATCAAATTCACTTGCTATTCAGCTGTCAGTTTAAAAAAACTTTTCTGGAGTGATTATTAGGTAGCAGGTACAGAGATGAATTACAGTTCCCTACATTCAAGGAAGTAATTTATTGTAAAGTGGGAAGAATAGCTTTGACAGAAAGGTATAAAAGGTTGTGTAACGTGTTATGTGATGACAGTCCAGAAGTGAATTTTGCTTCTAGACTTTTAGGCCAATTCTGAGAACCAGCTCTCCTGTCCTGATCTGGAACATGACCATTTACCACATCACTAAAGTCATATGTATGCCTGTGCTTGTATTACGCTTGTTAGGACTATGACAGGAGTGTCCCTACTCCTTTTCAGGTATAGACCCTGACAAGCACACTTGTCTGAAATGTTCTTTTTCGCCATTATGCACTCAAAAATCAGTTAATTCAGATGCAGAGGGGAAATTTTGTGGTCAATTTTCTTACCCATTAAAATGAAAAACTTCGTATACATACACACAAAATTAAGCTCTTAGCCATCTCTGCTGTAGAAAAGGAGGGTGTGATGACAGTGAGTTACTCTGTTATTCACAGGGGTGAAGGCTGTCTTATTCATAGCCTAAGGTTTTTTCTTAGAAAAGGTTCTTGTTAAATGAAAACTAAGTTGCTTTCTTACCCAGAGTTATTTGGCTGTGATGAGAGATTGCCAGCATTGGTGTTTTACTGATGCCAAATATGACTGCATAAAGCTTTATGAAATAGGGTGTGGTTTGATTGGGAATTTTGTCTGTATTTTGAGTATGGAGTTTTCAGATTTGTGTCAGAGAGCAGGATTCCTGTAACACAGCAATTCATGCAACCAGCTCCTGAACAGTCTATAAACATAATTTGGGAGATACCACCCAGGTGAAATAAAAAAATTGAAATTGACAAAATTTAAAATGATTGCATTCCATATTTAAGACTGTTAGACATAAGAACGTCCTAGCCTGTAGAGAATTTTTATATTTATTTGAACCAAACAGAGGATACTCCTGGAAGCAAGATCTCAACAGACTAAAATGCTTCCTAGAATGGCAGTTTGCGATTTCTTTTATGCATTTTGAATTGAGGAGGGAACATAAAGATTACATGAAGGGGGAGAAAGCAAGGCTGAGATTGGATGACAGTATTGGATTAACAAGATTGTGTGCTCTCTTGACGGTGGTTTCACATCTGTGGTGTCTGAAAAGAGGCATTTCCAAGGTGTGTTAACCTAGATACACAAAAACAACGGACAGGTTTTGCTTAAGGCAATGATAAACCTTTTATTAAAGAAGTTATATACCCAGGGTGTGACTACCCACCATGACCTGCCCAGTTAGGAATTTATAATCAGATCACCCTGTGAGGTTACTTTTGGTCACTGGACTTGTGAAACTATTATAAAGCCCCGTTTTTATCCAAAATAGTGAAGAACTAAGGAAAAGATCTCTTTTACTTAAAAATTGAACTCCTGATTATTTTATCTTCCTGAATTTTACCCTGATAAGAAATTGAATAGTGATCCTATTTGACATGGGATTGATTAGATTGATTTTGTGACAAGAAATTTGTTACTCACTATTTCAAAAAAAAATTGAAGTACAATACTATAGCAAGATAAGTTTTCCAAATGGAAAAATAATAATATTTAGAACTACCAACTACCATGCTTTAGAATAATTTATTTAGAATAATTATTTTTCATTCATCATTCAGGGTATAGAAAGTGGATAGCAAACCACACACACACACACACACACACACACACACACACACACAATCAAAACAAAACTCTCCTGACTCTAGCCAGTGTACATTTTTTCATTAGCTGTAATGAGATATAATTGACATATAGTCTATACATATTTAAATTTGTCCAGTGTAAATTTTTAAATGACATGTAACCCTGAAGTTGCCTTATGTTAGTAGGATGAATAAACTATATTGAATAATGTATGTAAGAGAGCACCCAATGAATAATGAAGATTATGCCTTCAGTGAATAGTTAAAAAAAACTTTGTGGATAATATCAAGAAAATGATTGTTTTTCCTAAATTGTAAGATATTGTTTATGCTTGCTGCCATTTAAAGTCTTATTTTGCCTTTTGTATTTTAGCAGGATGTTTCTTCTGGTGGGAGCACCCAAAGCAAACACTACCCAGCCTGGGATTGTGGAAGGAGGGCAAGTCCTTAAGTGTGATTGGTCTTCCCACCGTGGGTGCCAGCCAATTGAATTTGATGCAACAGGTAAATGTTGATGCAGTGGTCCCTTTTCCTAAGTCATTTGATTTTTTTAGTATCACTTAATATTTGAAGCTTTAGCTTAAATATAAACATTTAGTAAAATAATATATATAATAAGCGCTTCAGATCTCCTGAGAAAGTTATACACAAATGATTTATTATATGTTTTTTCCCCTGCAGTTTTGTGGCATATAAAAGCATTAAAAATACATTGCATTTTCATTGCTTTGGATGTCTTCAACTTTAAACTGATGGTGTCAATATGCAGAAATCAGGGGGAAATCTAATGAAATTTTTTGCACATTGTCTGAGAAGACGGAGCTGAGACATACAGCAAGGCCTTTTGTCCTTTCTCTGTTGACAAAACTGAAGCATGACTCATTGGCAACTGTAGAAGATCAACTCTCTAATTATGAATATACCTAAGCCTGGGATTGTGCTACCAAAACCAGTTGAGGAATCTTTCACATTCCAGTAGATCAGATTGACTTAAAAAAAATTCTTATCCAAAATTTATTGGGAATGTTATGTAGTATGGTTCTGATAACATTAAAATTTTATTTATAGAGACAAATTTCAGTGTCAGGATTATGCTAATAAGGAGAAAAATTGAATAAGGAAAATGGGAAATAAGAAATAACTTACTGTATTTTGTCATGTATAATGTGCTCATGTGTGTAATACACACCCATGTTTTTGACCCAATCTTTCAGGGAAAAGTATCTTTTGTTTTAATTTTTTAATTCAAATTTTTATTTGTTTTTATTTAGGTACTTGTTTTTTGTATTGTAAAGAAATTTTAGGATTTATTTTTTAACATATTATGATACAAGAAATTTTATATAACAAGTAACTACAAAACACAAGAACAGATACAAGGTACAAGAAATGTTATGTACCTGTAAAAAATTTGTAATATTTACGCATCATAGAAGGCCAAGAATTCTTCATTGTTGCAAGTTTTCTGTAAGTTCTACAAAACCTATTATCGTATTCCAGGGTATTATTTTGCATATAGATATTGTTATTGTTTTCTAGAGTTACATTTTTAAATCATCACAATAAATAAAAGAATTAAAAACATGTATTAGATATGGAATTAGTACTACCCATATATAATGCACATCCTTACTTTTCCCTCACAAACTTGGGCAAAAAAGTGCGCATTATACACGGCAAAATACATCAGTGATATAAAATATATATAATCCTGTACACATCTGTATTGAGATATGTATGTATATTTGTGAAAGCTTAGAGAATCCTCAAAGAAATAGTATGACCTTTTTCTGGTATAATAGTTTTACAGTTTTGTTTTGTTTTGAATGATTCTGGTTTGCTGGCTTTGATAGAATATTTTAAGTGAGAAGAAAATTAATCTTTTTCCATATTTTTACTTCCTACTAGTTCTAAAATCTATTCATTCTGGAAATTACAAGGTCAGTGAAACAGGAATTATGACCGGACTATTCCATTTGACATCGTGACCAGTGCCAAAATGAGTGCCAGTCAACTTTTAATAGGAATCAGATCACATGTTTGTTTTTTTCCACTTGAAACCATCTACATTAAGCCCTGTTGTTTCTTCCATATATGGCTGATATTTGGAAAACCCCAAGGCTCATGTTTACCACAAGTTGAGAAATACCTGTGGTACAGAATACAATGGGTCAGGGCATTTATATCGTCTAACAAAATATGAATGCTAATAAGATGAAACTGTAATCCAGTTTTGATAGGTTCAATTGTTTAGATAAGTTTCTGTATCCAGCACCATAAATTTTTGTGCAGTGCAAGATAATTTATTGGTGGTCTTTTTTGAAATTTAGCTTTATATAATATTTTGTTTATTGAAAAAGTAATATATACCCTTGGTAGAAAAATTTACAAACAGTTCGAAAAGGTATACAATGAAAAATAGGACTTTCTCACATCAGCCTTTTCAGAGGCAATCACTCTAAACAATTCCTTTGTTCCTTCTTGAGTTTTGTTACTCTTACAAAAAAAAAAAAAAAGAAAAGGCAACTCACAAGTAGGAATATACAAAATATACTGTTAGGCACCTGACTCACCCCATCCCTACCCCATACCTCACAATATAAATCTCTTATAGATCTTTCCATATCAACATATGTACCTTATTCTTTGCATATCACTGATAGTATTCTATTGTATATGTAGCCCAATTTATTTTACTCATATTTCCTGTTGATGGACACTTAAGTTGTTTCCAGTCTATTTATTATTATAAACACTGCTGTGAAAAGCTTTTGCACAGGTATTTGTGCAAATGTGTGAGTATGTATGTAGGATAAAGTCCTAGCAGGAGATTTTTAGGTCAATGTATTTGTATATTGAAAGTTTTGATAGATACTGCAGATTATTCTTCACAAAGGTTTGCACTTCTGTAATTATGTTTTCTGACACCCATGCCAGTAACGTTTATCACCATATTATTTTATCTTTGTCAGTTTTATCTTGTTATAGTATTATTATATTGTTTTATTAATATGCATCCCTTTAATTAACAGTAAGACTAAGTGTCTTTGTATTTGCAAGCCATAGTATTCCTTTTCCTGTGAGCGTCTTTTAATGTATTTGCACTTTTTTCTATTGATTTGTTAATTTAAAAAATGAATCTCAGTTGACAGCACTGTGTCCTTTTGGTTGCTTAGGCGAAAATCTGGGGTCATGTTTGACCTTAAATTTGTCGGCAAGTCAAAATCTAACTGCTTCTTGTCATTCCGCAGCTAACATCCTGGTCCAAGTCACCATTGTCTCTCACCTGGAATGTTGCCCTAGACTCCTGAATTAGTTAAGAGTACTGCCAGGAAAGAGATGGAACACTTAAACTGGGATATTTTGAGGAGTTTTTAGTAAAAGTACTATTTACAAAAGCTTGTGTAGGGTCTCACAGATCGGAATCCACAAGAGGACTAGCTGAAGGAGCTGTGGCTTTTGTCAGAGGGCAGTAGCCAGCAAAGGGACCGAGAGGCAGGAGCATGGGAATAGAACCCTGACCTCACTCTCCTTCCTCCTTTTGATCCTCTGTACCTGCTCCCTACTGGCTAAATCCAGCTGGAAGCCCACAGGCACGGCAGCCCCTGCGTTCATACTGGTCAGCATCCTAGGCAAAGAGCAGGGTGGAGGACAGCGGGGAGGAGACCCGAGGGGCAGCTGAAGAGAGCTGGCTCACCTGTATTTTTTACCTCTGCCCTGCTTACCCACTGATTGTTTGCTCTCTACAGCAGCCAGAGGGAGATCCATTTAAAATATTCAAATTATAACATTCCTGCTCACATTCCACTAACATCCTCCCATCCGAGACCGAGAGGACTCTGAGTATTCCAGCCCACTATTTCTGTCTTTACCTTCATCTACTCTTCTCCCGTCCTTCACTATCTCCCAGCCTCATTGGGTCTCTTTGCAGTGGCTTTTAAACACAGTGGGCACATTCCCACCTCACCTTTGCTCTGCCTGGATCATTGTTCCCCCAGATGTACATTGGGTCCAACCTCCACCACCACCTTTGAAATGACTCAAAAGTCATCTTCTCAGTAATGCTGTGACTACTATCTTATTGAAAAGCAGTTCTCTCTTTCCCACTTTGTGCCTCCATCCTCTTCTCTGTTTTATTTTTCACTGTAGTAATCACACTGCTGTATGTTATTTAGTTTTAGTTAATGTCTCTTTCTCAAATAGGATATATGTTCCAGGAGGATAGTTTTTCATCTGTTTTGTTGATTTACAAAACCCCTCGGCCTAGACAATACCGTGTGCCTGGCACAAGTAGTGCCCAATAAATTGGATAGATGAATGAATGCATGAATGAATGATAAAAGATTTTTCTATAGTGAAGAAATAAAGTCCTTTAATTATACATGTACATATATATATTTTGTTGTTGTTGTTGTTCTGTTCTCTTGTGTCCTTGCTTATGCTATTTTGTAACTATTTTGTATAACTTCTGAGACTTATGAAAAGAAGATACAAATTAAGATGCCATTTCTTACATTAGAATTTTTATCTAAATTGTGTTTGAATTAAAAAGAAGAGTACAAATATAGAGCCCAATATTCTAGTCTTGAGAATGTACTTTCTAGAAATAGCACCATTGGATTGTGTCTTGATTTTATGGAGGAAATGCTTAAAACTTACAGCATCTACCGGAACTTTCCTCACACCTGTGTTCCTAGGAACCCTTACTCCATCTTAACACAAACACACAAAGTCTCTGCCCCACAGCTGTCTTTTATCTTTTCCATTATCTCAAGAGAGAGTGGCTTTTCTCTCTTTCTTTTCCTTATTTCAGTCTTGAGATATCTCTCTCTCAAGAAAGATTGTAGCTGAATGGATAAGAGTGGTTTCTGGAGCCAAACTGCCTATTGCTCAAACCCTGGCCCTGCCATTTACCAGCAGTTTACCTTTCACAGGTTACCACTATCGGACCTGCTCCATAGGTATGCCTTAAACCAAATGAGCTGATTATCCGTTAAGACATGTGAAGTGCTTACTAGTACAGGGACAGGCACATTGCAATCGCTCCATAAATATAAAATGTTTTATATTGTTATGATTTACTCCCTTCTCGGGGACACTGCCTGTTCCTTCATTTATCTTTATGTTCCTGTTGTACATTTGCCCTTTTCCTTTTTTTTTTTTTAACTTGCAAACATGCTTAAATTTTTTTCTTACCTGAAAAATTAATCAGAACAGCTTTCTCTGGAACATGTCTTCTCTTAGTCATTTTCCTTTCTCCTTTTCTTCACATTCAGGATATTACATTCTATTCTTCTCTTCATTACTTCCCAAGTTTATCTATTTCTTTATTTATTTTAGTCTGGCAGACACCTAACCCCAACCCAACAATGGCCCTCACTGAAATCGCTAGTGGCCACCTACTTTAGTGGACAGTTCTGATTCCTCATCTTATTTAAGATCTCTTTTACAGTTCATCACATTGTCCATTCCTTTCTTATTTGAAGTCTCTGCTCTTTGTTGGAAGCTGTTGTCCCCTTATTTCTCCTAACCTGTTTTTTTTCCCCTTCTTCTGCCTCCCCCACGCCCCCCATTCTGGTTCAAGCTGTCATTTCTCAGTCTAGTTGTGTAGGACACAGCTCCCTGACCCATGCTGGTATTATGAGCCTTGTCCACCCCCCAAGCTGAGGCAATTGGTCATTGGTCAGCTGCTCACAGCAGCTCAGGGTAGCTCTCGCTGGCCACTCACGCTGGCCACTGGCCGTTCATGGCAGCCCACAGCAGCATACAGCAGCCCGTGGCAGCTCACGGTGGCCCAGCTCTAGGGAGAGCCGTTGTTCACAATCTTAGCTTTAGAGGGTGCAGCTCACTGGCCCATGTGGGAATCGAACCGATGACCTAGGCGTTAGGAGCGCAGCGCTCCAACCACCTGAGCCACCAGGCCGGCCCTCTCCTAACCTTCCTGATACTCTTGTGGCCTTTGTCCTTTGACTGTTTTTTTCTTCGCTCACTCCATATTTGCTCTACATCATGGTATCATGAAAAGGAAATTGGCCTTAGAGTCAGGCAGACTTGGGTTCAAATCCAGGCTCTCATTTTTCCAGTGTTATCTTGGGAAAGTTACCTACCTTTCCACATTCTATCCTATACTCCTAGAGTGAAGATGAAGAGTTTAAATTAGTTATTTGATCTGCTTTACTTTATTGTGTTTCTGAGTCCAGAAGAGACTTTACTGTTTAAAAGGCTTCCATCCTTTTTTTTTTTTTTGAGAAATAAAATTTTAAAAATTAGTTTATATAAGTTAGCTCTGATTTATATGATGTGGTAGATACCTGATGGGGATACCTTTGGGGTTCCCTGGGTGCAGTGACTCTTATCACTGGCATGTTCTTTGCAAGAACCCTGAAAGCTAGAGCTATAGAGTCATTACAAGACGTACCGTTCCTATGGGGCATGAGGCTTTGAAGCCAGGGTTGCTCCTGCGCCTACCAGATCCTGTTTTTTCATATCTGAGCGGTCATCCGGGGAGACAGAGAGGAACTCTGGAGAGCTGTGTGTCCTGCTGCACAGGACTTTCATATAGGGCTCTTATCAAGGAGATATGTCTGTCTGGTTCTGTCCTACACCCTCTAAATAGAGTGGTGCTACTAGTGGCCTTTCATAGTTTTGTGAGTCTGAACGTTTAATTGAGCCCTGAGAAGCCCCTTTGATTGTTATTGGGTCAACATTTGAAGTGTGTAACTGTATGAAATACCTTGAGATCATTTGTTTCTTGGGCTGTTTCTTTTTAGAAAAAAAACGAATAGTGACTTTATCCATTACTTTTTAAAAACAAAAACCTCAGTTAGCCCCAGAATCACAATAAAAATTTGTACAGTAAGGTGCTTTTAAATGCTTGTTGGTAAATATTATGAATAATAGTCCTTTCCCATTTTCCTCCTCTTCCTTTTTGCTCAGGTTCTACTCTGCAGACAGCTTTAGTGTACTGTGTGCAGCTCTTTTTCTTCATTAAGCTGCTGTAATTTATGTTGGGTTTTCTTTTTTATTTTTCTGCTTATCCTATATGTTTGTTTTCCTGACTAGATTGTAAGCTCTCCAAAACAGGGAACAAATTTATTTCTGCTCACCATTGTGTGCTAGTGTATGGAGAAATGTCTAGCATATGGTAGGTTGCGTGTGTGTGTGTGTATTACATGCAGGTGTTGGGTTCTTAGTGAAAAGCAATAAAAATAGACTCTGGCTAAATTTAACTGGACAGGAATTTACTGGAAGTATATTGGTACCTGACCAGTTTTCTGCGAAATGGGCAGAACCAAGAGAAGCTAAAAGAGAGAGGAATTGTTAGTGCTGGGTTTTACTGCTGCTGGAATTACTGTTGCTAAGTGTGGGGCATCACGGCAATTTCTTACCCATCCCAGACTCTCTGCATCACTTGCTAGAGACTCAAAGCTTTTATGGTAGAATCTGACTGGCTGAATATAAGTCTTATGCCTTTAAAAGTTAGGAAAAGCCTCTTATCTCTCACAGCTAAGCAATGATAGATTATAAGCTTGTATAGGGAACTAAAACTTGGAGTCCTTTAAAAGAAAAAAACTGAAGAGGAATAATAGGGTGCCTTTTTCTCTTTTTGGTTGGAAAACCAGGTAATAGAAAGAAAACATCCTTTATGAATACAGTGTGTATCTATTATTGATGAATAATTCATGGACTAATTTTACTTTCAGTGTTTACTAAAGATGAACCTCGTTATTAGACAGTGTATAATTTATTAGAAGGCCATTTCGTTGTGGCTTGTCACATGAATTAAGACATGTAGCTACTGCTGAAGAAGAAAGTTTGGATTTTGGTTTTTAGGTAGCATAATGCTTAGTTTCTTAGCTCTTAAAGAAGGAAGATAGTAACTTTTAGTGTGCTTTCCTGCCTGCTCCAGGACATGATTTTGGGTAGTAGGAGAGGAGGAAAGATTTGAAAAATATGTTTGGAAAACCTATCTAAATTTATTTCACTTTAATTCTGAGCTATAGAGACACATAGATATATACCAAAATAAAGAAGGTATAACGGAAAGTATCTAACTTTGCCTGGGGCTTTTGAGGAAAGCTTCCCAGATCAGCTGGTGACATTTGAGCTAGCTAATGAAAAATGAGATGGAGTTCATCAGATGTGGAAGAGGGGTCCAGGTAGAGAAAAGTTTTTTTGCAGATTAGTGAAAGATGTTTATGAATGAAAATCAAGTAATTCCATGTGACTCACATGTGTGTGTCTATACGTAAGTACAGCAGGTCTTTGAATAATGTCATTTTATTCAACGTTGTTTCATTTTAACACTGATGAAATGCTGTAGGAATTTAACTCTTATTTATATCAATTAGCCTATTGTAAAACTGATTTTGTTATATGTCATTTCATGTAGTCACAGAACCTATTGATGTTAAGTGAGGATTTAGTGTATAAGGTGTATGTGTGTACGGTGAGGGCGGTGAGGTGTTGAGAAGATGGTAAGAAATGAAGCTGGAAGTAAGCTGAGGAAGGTTCTAAATGAATTTTTAAAAGATACTCTGAACTAGCTGTCTAACAAAATAAATTCATCATAAAGCCTAACACGCATAGAGCTTTATATTAAAAATAAAAGGATCTAGAGCTCAGGGGTTAGATGTTGCGTGTTTGGTTCCTTGCCATGCTAAGTTGGTCTGACATGAACATTACAGAGAAAATAACACTTCCAGTGTATAGTCTATTAATTTTTCCCAGTCATTATTTTTGGTAGAATTATATAAATTATAATACTGTCATCTGGATAGCTTCAAAATATTGTAGGCATGTCTTTTAAACAGTTAAGGGGAAATGTAGGGTTCTATGGTGAAAAGTTTAATTTAGTAGAAAATTCTGTCCAACATGGCATGCATACTTGCTGCTTTTATTATTATGTTTTTTATTGCGTATTTATACATTAGATATAAATTTTGTTCCTGCAGGAACAAAAGGAAACCTCATTCTAAAGTTTGTTGTCTTGGTGAAAAAAGAGAAGGGGGAAAAAAATAAATCTCTTATCTCTTGGATTTGTGAACTTTAGACCCGGAACATACTCTCTATTAATTTTCTTTCGAGCTATTGACTCTTGCTTGTCTTCTTTATTTTTGTTTTTCCTGCTGATTTTCTTGACATAATATGTAAACAAAGCCACACCTGGGACGTAAAAAGGAAAACCTATTGTGTTATTTTACTTGCGTGTATAGAGATTACAATATTACAATATATATGTAGTAGTTGCCCTCTTGGATTTTTAAACCCTTTCATCTAGTGATTCCACCCAATTTGTAGGTTTAACCAAGGTCTGTATAATGGCTGAAAACAGATGTTTCCCTAAATTGACAGGCTCATATGACCTTTGAAGAATTGTGGAATTAGTGAAGATGAAAAGATCATTTTCGGATATAATTTGTTTGTTTTACACTACGATGACTGGCATGTAGAAAATGAACTGAGTTTATCTGAATGTGGATGTGGAAAAGTAGAACTTAAAGATTAACATATTATTCAGTTTGAGGATTAATGATCTATGTATTTTAGGAAGTAAAAATATTCCCAACTGTATTATGTTGGGATGCAAAATAATATTGAGAATATTCATGTGGTAGGCAAGGGGAGGTCTCTTATTTGAAGTTTGTCTTCATGCCTGAATTAGTTTCTTACTGCTGGTGTAACAAGTTACTATCAACTTGGTGGTTTAAAAACAACACAAATTTATTATCTTCAGTTCTGTCCAAAATGGTTCTCACTGGGCTAAAATCACGGTGTCTGCAGTGCTGCATTCCTTTTGGGGGCTCTGGGAAGAATCTGCTTTCATGCCTTTTCCAGCTTCTAAAGGCCACTCAAATTCCTTGGCTTGTGGCCCCTTTTTCTGTCTTAGAACCCAGCAATGGCTAGCCCAGTCTTTTTTAGGCTACATCCATCATCAGACACTACGAACTCTTCTGCCTCGCTGCTGTGATTACATTGGACCAACCGAGATAATCTAGAGTATTCTACATTTCAAGGTCCTTCATTTAATCACACCAAAAAGTCCTTTTTGCCGTGTAAGGTCACCCATTCACATGTAAATTTCTGGGGATTAAGGATTTGGACATCTTTAGGTGGCAGGTGGGTTGGGGGGGGCATTAGTTTGTTAGCACAGTGCCCTTTTATCTATTTTGTTATTTAATATTGGTTATACCGCAAGCCACTTTAGGGCAAGAATTGTGCTTATAATGTAAGCAGTCCTTGTTCCACTTTTATTCTTTTTGCTTTGGCTCTGTGGTTATGAGGAATGTAAATTAGACTTAGAAGATGTAGGCTCAGATTCAGGCGCTGACATTCACTAAATGTGACCTTGGGCAAATGACTTAAGTTTGCCAGCTCAATTTTTCCCATTTGTCACATAAGCATAATATCTCCCTCTCAGGGTTGTCAAATGAGATAATGTCTATGAAGGTACTTGGTAAAAACAGTGAAACTGTGTACAAATGAAGAAAAGATTATGTTTATCATGCCCATACTACAGCTGTGGGGAGGTGAATAATTATAAAAAAGGAAAGAAAGATAATTGTGGATATTCTTAAATGGATGCTATCTTGGTTTGCAGACATAAGGGACACATTTGGGAAAATCCTGTCCTTGCAACATGCATTCCTTTTCTGGGAAGCAGATGTTACTAACAAACTGACTGTTGCCCAGTTTTCTTAACACTGTCTTTCCAAGAAGACGGACTGATGCTTTGCACCAAGGCAGGAGAACGGGCAACACCTGACCTCTGCAGAGTCTCTTTGCTTAGAAATACAGGCTTGCCTCCATGATTGTCACATATGCCCCCTAAAAAAAGGAGAAGCTCCTATGTTTATATTCCAAATTCAGTGAATGACAGTGACCTCTCACTGACAATATCTGTCTTAAAGAAGGTAAGAAGTCACATTACTCCCCTGCCCACTCCAAATGGATTTCTGAAACACTCACCACTTGTTCCCAGAAGGGCTTTGTCTGTAGGCTGTGGGCAAACCCTGGCCATGCCAGTTCTCTTGTCAAGAAAAATGCTGTGGAGTATTTTCAGGATATTATAACGCTTTGTATTTAATAATAGAAAATGTTTAGCTGCTCTCTACACTCTGTGCCATATAATTCCCAACTCACTGCAATTAAAACAATCAGGCACACTCAAAAACAGCCTCTCAAGTTTGACTGTGTCCTGTTGGTGAATTTTCAGTCTTCCATAGTTGTATCTGGATATCTCTACAGTTGTGACAGTCCTGCAGATTAAAAAGTTAAAAACCCAGAGGAAAAGTCTCCCATACCTTGTTACTAGAAAATAAATTTATACTGTACTGGGGAATTATTTGTTTGTTTTTTTCTTTTTAATGAAACTGTTTTCCAGATATAATCTGTCATCCCCTCATTCAGAATGATACAGTTACAGAGCTGGTAGTCAACCGAGAAATCAGTTAATCCAATTTATTACTACTTGATTAACACTCCTGCAGTTAGTTGGTATTTTAACACCTTAAATATTTTACCAAAACTAAATTCATATGATTCTTTAAAGCCCATCTCCTTCCTTGGCTACTTGGACCTGACTCATACCCATTATTTTAAGACTTAGCATTGACTTGGTTTTTTTTTTAAAAAATCTTCAGTAAAGAGTTTTTGTTTTAAAATGTTAGATGCTTTCAGGATCAGTTTCTTCTCATCACTAGGAGGAAACAAACCAGCATTGAGAAAGCAGTGGGTGTTTTCAAAGAGCCTGTATTCTTTGTGTTGGCTCCAGCAGAACCATCAGACTTGCTCAGGGAAGGAGAGGGAGATTTTGATTCTCTGTTCCCTGTGGTAGAGATAACTCAATAAATAAATACCGATGCCAGTGTAACAAGCTTCATCATGTTTTCTGCTGGCTCTGCTTTTCTGACTCTTCTGGTTTGCTTTTGGAGAACAATTATATCTAATTTTATGTAAAAGATGTTTCTGGGCAGTTCTATGTAAATTAGTAACAATTTCTCATGTTCATAGATTATGATTTTAAAACCTATTTTTATATTCACAAATGATTAGTTTTTCAGTAGCTTGTGACTCCAAACAATTCAGATTTAGAAACCTTTGTCTCTTGTCATTTTAAGTCAATGCAGTTATGCTTCTAGAAACATTTAAAGACACTTTGAAGTTTATAAAGTAAATCATCCTTTAATTAATACTAATATCTAACTACTACTCATTGTCTATCACAGTTGCTTAAATTAAGAAACCTTTTTTTTATTAAGTCAAAGAAATTATTTACTCCATTTTCTTCAGTAATATCTAGAATTTTGATTTTTTAATGGATTATTTTTTACAATATTCTCCTGTAATAGTTTGACTATAAGACATAGAATAGAGAAATAGGAAAGATAAAGCTTAGAAAATTTGTTAGGAGGAGCTTGCTTAATTTATATGTTTGTGAATATTATAAATTAAAACTCCTTTATGTGTGGGAGATGAAATGTAAACATAAAGTTAATTAAGAGGGGATATGGAAGCTCCTAACTAATTTGTATGTGAAGATTAATGGATACATATCCACACTAGTTTTTCTCCCACTTTGAAAAACATATCCATCACCACACATAGTTACTACATTTTTTTTTTTGTGATGTGAACTTTTAAGATCTACTTTCTTAGCAGCTTTCAAATATGCAATACAGTATTATTAACTGTAGTCACCATGCTGTACGTTACATTGTGGTAATAGACACTTTGGGGGGGCAAAAAATAAGCTCTCTGAGGACCTAAGCTATTTCATTGTTCATAGAGTCATATAGTAATGGACGGAAACCAAATGATTAAAAACACAGGTAACTTCCTAATAGAAGTGTAGCGTCTTGCTTTTTTAATGCTTTGGCATTCTTCTTGACTTTGGCCTTTTTAAAAAAGATGACATAATCTTGCTTCAAAAAATATTCTTTAGGCATGAAAAGAAGAAACAAAAAATTTAGCTTTAGGGTGATAAGGTAATTTTGTCTTAAAAATAAGCATCCCTGTAATTCTCCAGCAAGTTGAATGTTCAACAATGTCTTTTGAAACACTCTTGAGGAAATGAGAAATGAGAAGCGTGGGCTACTACTCAGGTGGCATAGTCTAAAGCTATGCCAGTTATGCTTTGCTCAGTAGGTTTTTGTACCGAAGTCTTCAATCATGTGAGTTTGATAAAGTCCAATTGACAAAATTAAAAGCCAACTTCAAGTCTCTAGTGATTTCTTGCTAATTAACTTCAAGTTTCTCTAGCAACATTCTCTTCTGTGTATTTTTGAAAGTGATAGGATAGTCATGTTAATTTATGTAATATGGGGCATTTCTTCTCATTTTTACCATTGTGTGAAATGCCCTTTTTCACTTTAATTTATTTAGAAGATCGAAGCTAATATTCCAAGGTGTTTTACAGAATTATGGATAGAAATCTTTGTTCTTTCTTGACTGTTCCTGAGGAAACATTTCCTTCAACTCTGGAATTTCTGCAGTTGTCTGTATCCGCTTTCTCTTTCAAGGTCTTTCTCTTTCAAGGTCAGTGACATGGTCCAAGCAGACTGTGGAGTTCTAGCATAATTCGAAATAGTGACTTCAGGGTTATGACTCAAAATATTTACTTCACTCATACGCCTGGGATTAGCTACCAGTTTCGGCCAGGTCATGAATGAACTTCTTGTCAGTTTGGAAAGTAGGCTTTCCTTTTCTTTCTCCCCACCCACCTCTATTCACATTTCCTCTAAGTGAAACTTCTGCCTGATGTTAAGTCAAGTATTTTAAGACTTGGTTTCTGGAAAAAAAACTTCTAAATGATAAAAAAGAACTTCCTGTTGAGCAAACTTCTTGAAAATATGGTAATTTGAGGTTATGAACCAGTCGAAGCTGAAGGCATTCAAAGCAATGGGTAATACACCTATTTTTTTTTTTTTTTTTGGAAGACTGTTGACTGAGTTCTGGTGTTTGCCAGTGCATTGTATCCAAATATATTTGATTTGTATGGTGATGTAATTGAAAACACATTTAATCACATGGTGCTTTAAGACATGGCTGTTGTTTTGGGGCATATCTAAGTTTTAGTAAAGCTCTAGGTTTTTCAAATGTGCCTGTTTTTTGTTGTTTTTTTTCCCTATCAAAAAGAGCCATGGTGCCTCATGTTCTATCGCTTTTGACTGGTGCTTCTTCATTTTCATTAAAGACTGTTGGTAAATAGCTTGCTATATGGAAAGAACTATGGATTTTTGTGCTCCACAATACTTGATGAAAGTAAAACCAAAAAGATACGTATAATTTGTACGTGTCTTCCGTGACGTTTTCTAACTTAAGTTAAACTTGATGTCCATAAAGGCAAATATCCACAATTATTATGGCAGAGGATGTTTTCAATCCTTTTTAAAATAGGAAATAGAACCACGGTAGCCACGACAAGCATATGCTGTTCCATATGCACAGCAGCATCCTGTACCATCACATGCAAATTTAGAGAAAAGTCTATTTGTTCAGGGAAAAGAAAAATCATGAAGGCAGGTTTTTAAAGTGCTGGGAAGAGAACTGGATGGCATTTTATGAAGAGGAAACGTCTCTTCAACCTTTCAGGAATATAATTAAAGAACAACTGCTTAGCGTAAAGGGCAATTCAGAAACAACGTGAAGCTCATTCTTAGCATGACATAAAAGCTCTTAATTCCCTCCTGACCCTTCTCTCTAGTCACAGTGAACAACTCACAATTCTCGAAAAAATCCAAGGATAGCCACTCTTTTGTTTCTTTGCACAGGGTATTTTTCTTGGGCCAGAAAGCATTCCCTCTCTTACACCGTGCCACCCCTTTCCCATGACTCACTACACATTCCTCTACCTTCATACCACCATAATTGTCCCATGAGTTAGATATTTCCTTCAGGGGCAAACTCACATTTCATCATGCGTTAGGGTCATGAGTGGACAACTAGAACTGAATTTTCAGGTAGAGTTTGAATCAAGAAGGGAAGGAGTGAGGGTTTGAATGACGAATGGAAGGAATGGAATTTTCAGGTAGGATTTGAATCAAGAATGGAAGGAATGAGGTTTTCCAGGTTAGAGGGCCTGCAGGTGGGAATGAACATGACTTGTTCAAGAACTTGGGACTGAGGGTAAAGGAACTGTTACATATAAAAATACGGATATCTTGAAGGCTTGGTAAACATTTATCTATTAGAATAATATTCTACATTACATACCATTTTATAGAGGGTTTAGTACCTTAATTTAGCAGTGAGCCCATGGTTCAGACCCCAGTAGCCTTATGCTGAGCTTCTTGTATATAATGGAAGAGGAAGTAGATGCGACTCTGAGAGGGAATACATCGGTTTCTTAAATCAAAATAGAAATATTCCTAAATTTGAAACTGAAGGAGATACAGGGGGTTGATTAAAATAAACAGCCACATGGCTGGATCATGATGTACTACACAACAATGAAGATGATGCTGTAGGTCGGCCTTTATTGACATCGTTACATGGAAAAAGGGTACATACATTTATGTATAATAATAACTTGAATGTTTTTAAAATATTGGCTTAAAGGATCTATGTTACATATAAAAGGATATGCATGTGCTCATGAAACAAGTCTTAAGGATATATACTAAAATGTTAGCAGAGGTCCTTTCTTTATGGTGGCATTGTGGTATTTAGATTTGTCTTTACATATGGCTTTATTTATATATTTATATATTTTTATATATTTTATATGTTTTAACTTGTTTTGTAATCTTTTGTAATCAGTAAATACAATAAAGAATTCAAACTCAAAGAGAAGTAGAAGATAGCCTGTTATTGGCCTTATAGTACATACAGTAGTGTTGATTGCTGTACTTTTATTTTGAAAAATTTCAAACTTGTAAAAAAATTGAAATTGTAATACAACGAACTGCAGTATACCCTTCACCTAGATTCACCCATTGTTGCAGACATTGTGAAACTTTACTCCTAAATACTTTAGCATATGTCTTCTAAGAACTAGGACCTTCCCTTACACAGCAAAACACTATCATTACAGATTTGAAATG
Organism: Rhinolophus ferrumequinum; assembly: GCF_004115265.2. Lineage (NCBI taxonomy): Eukaryota > Metazoa > Chordata > Mammalia > Chiroptera > Rhinolophidae > Rhinolophus > Rhinolophus ferrumequinum. Next base: position 41,278,080 of record NC_046291.1, on the reverse strand, counting down.
TGTCATTATTACAGTACTACGTTGCATTGTCTACTATACAGTCTATATTTAAATTTCCACAATTATCCTAAGTTTTTTGTAACTTAAAAAAAAATCTTTAGACACAAGATTCAATCAGCAATCACATCTTGCATTGGTTACTTTGTCATTATTTTCTGTTAATCTTGACCATTTCTCTGCTTTTTTTGTGTTTAGTGACATTATTAAGGAATCTATAGTAGGTGTCTTGTAGGCAGGAATACTTGTATTAGCAAAATTATAGTGATGTGTGTTCTGCATGATTTTGATTTTGAAATTGGAAGTTTTAGAGATTATAAGAAAGTATATGGAGCTTTAATTTGAACCTCGCTGATACTGTATTTCTGTTCAATCTAAGATTTCCTTCAGCATAGAAATGTTTTGCCTCTGCTTGGACATCTTTAGGGTCTTGCCAAAAAGGCTTTTTTTTTTTTTTTTTTTTTTTTTTTTAATGAAAGCTGAAGCAGGAGGTAGCAGTTGTGAGGATGTTGCCCTTTTTGTTCAAATACATTAATCAGCTCATAAACTTAATTCCCTCAGGCTAAGGTTACCTGAGTTTATCATGATGTTGTGGTCTCAAGGGACAATGAATGAGTGGAAGTGAACCTATCCAAGCACGATCTCTTTCTTTCTTAGTCAAACTGAGTTTCTCCTGCTTCACTAATGGAAGGGGGGGAAATACCTTTATTTCTTTTGTAGAAAGGAATAGAATAAAAAGCCAGCAACACAGTAAGAGAATAATAACAATGGAATGATAACAACAACAAAAAATCCTATTAAATAACTTGTAACCATAAATCATATGGTTAAAATCCTTGAAAAACTATCAATTGAATCCAATTCTTCCAGGGGCTAGGTTTCTTTGTAGTTGTAGGCCAGGCCCTTTTGGAAATAGCATTGTATTTTTAGAATATATATTACTCAAGCTCTGCTAGGCTATGCTTCAGCAACAGCATACTTTTTTTAACAAACAAATCCCCAAATCTTCCTCACTTTAAAAAAAGATTCTTCTTTCTTACTCATGTCATCATGCAGTGTAGGTTATTTGGCTGTTCTCGTGGTTTAGAAACTTGAACTGAGGTTGCTTCCTTCAAGATTTCACCATCTATTCCTCTAGCCTCACAAATGAGAGCAAGAAAACATGGAAAACTCATATGCACTTGTGTGTTTGTTTGTTTGTTTTTTAATGAGTCGACTAATTCAGATTCCACATATAAGTGATATAATGAAGTATTGTCTTTCTGTGGCAGGCTTATTTCACTTAACAATGTCCTCCAGATTCATCCATGTTGTCTCAGTTGGCAGGATTTCCTTTTTTATGGCTGAATAATATTCCATTGCATGTATATACCACATTTTATTTTTTTATTCATCCATTGATATACATTTAGGTTGCTTCTATATCTTGGCTATTGGGAATAATGCTTCAGTGAACACAAGAATACAGATGTCCCTTCGAGATGATTTTATTTCCTTGGGATATATATCCAGAAGTGGGATTGCTCAAGCATGCAATAGCTCTATGTTTAGTTTCTTGAGTAGCCTCTACATTCTTTTCCATAGTGACTGTATTAATTTACATTCCCACCAACAGTATACAAGGATTCCCTTTTCTCCATATCCTCGCCAACACTATCGTTTTCTTTTTGATAATAGCCATCCTAACTAGTGTGAGATGATATCTTCTTGTGGTTTTGATTTGCATTTCCATGATGGTTAGTTAACTCGTATCCACTCTTCACTGTCTTGAACTGGAAATAATACCTGCCACTTCTGCTTTTAACTTATTGGCAAGACCTAGTGATGTGGGTTGAACCTAACTATGGGAGTATGGGAAATGTAAGGGAGTACGTGGAATAAGTAGTGATCTGTAGGTCACAGATGTGTACTGTTTCCAGTGGGGACAGTGTGGTGAACATAAGCTTCAGAGGCAAGCCAACCATTGTTGGGCAACCTTGGTTTTCACGGTAAAGGGCTTATAGTAGCTAATTCCATTTCTCTTCCTTCCTTTTACTTATAAAACGGTGCCTCCATGACCACTGATGAGAAGAACAGCGTTGTTTAGACTACAGACAGAGACCTTTGGAGATTGACACATTAAAATTTTTTTTTTTTCAAAAAATGAAATTAAAAGAAGATTACAGTGAACAAGGTTACACCCTTCACTTTGCCTGTAAGACACCAGGCATTATTGAACTTCTCATTAATTATTTATAACTTCAGTTGATGTTAAGGTTTTAAAATAGAATTGAATAACCATAAGCCACTAGCTTAGATGGTGAGATTTAGGGAACAGATTTAACCAAACCTTTTGATGATATTTACATGTTGGCTGGCATTCTTAAAATTGACACTTTTCTGCTGTATTTGTCTAATATAGTTATTGAAATATATGTTTATAACAAATGATTATTATAAATTTTAAGAGGAACAAACTAAACTTTAAAAATAGTCTCTCCTAATCAAAATACTTTATGCATATATTTCTGTAATTATTTTCCTTGACCTGATCAGCTTTTCCATGGAAAAGATTCTTAGCTTTTTCTTTCTTTTTTTTCTTTCTTTCATTCATTCATTCTTTTACTTACAGTGCTTTTACATGAGTATCTGGTACTTTCAGAATAATTTTCTCAATAGTGTAGCCTGAAAAATAAATGGTTATAGGTAATGTGCCAAATCTAATTCTTTTTCCTACGAGCCAAATCATGTGTCCTGAACTCTTGTGTTGCACTGTCACTGGCACCGTCTCAGTCTTTTACTACTAGTGTTCTACAGAGATGTTTTATAGCCTTTTATTTTCATAAATATCATTATGCCACAGAAAGGACTACTGAAAGTACAGTAGGTTATCCTAAGTATTTGTTTAATAGTTAATTATCCTACAATTTAGCAACTGGAAAACTTCACTTACTATTACTTTTTCACATCTGATTATGATAACTTATGGGGTTAATACGGTAACAACCCTGAAACATTTCTAAGTCTTTATTTTATTTTTCTGATTAGTTGACAGTCCTGCATGTATATAAAGTATATGAGATAAATAGCCAGTGTGGTATTTGATTAATCAAAGGCACACTATTCATAAACTTGGCTGGATTGGAATAATCTGTTATACTAAAGCATACATATTTTGTTTCTCACCCCTCACGATATATTTTTTAGGCAATAGAAATTATGCCAAGGATGATCCATTGGAGTTTAAGTCTCACCAGTGGTTTGGAGCATCTGTGAGGTCTAAGCAGGATAAAATTTTGGTAAGTCTTCTGAATATTTACTCATAGATGAGTTTAGTCAATTTATGTGAAAACACAAGAAGTTTTATTTTTAAAGTCTGATAGTAAAACTGTGTGCGTGGGGGCACAGGATATAATAACATACCATAGCTCTGATACCCCATCTAAGAATTCCATCTCTCTTGCCCTTTACACACTTGGCTTCTGCTACTTCCCACCTTCATTCCTACAGTTTCATTTCTGCCACCTCACTTGATAGTTCCCCTCAGTTTGTTTCTATCCAGCCAGGTTTAGGAACAGTGTGCCTTTGAGTAATCAAATGCTCTAGTGCTTCCTCTTTTTAAATATACAGCAACCTTCTCTTTACCTCATCCTCTCCTCTGCTATGACCCCATTCCTTTGCTCCTCTTTTCAAAAACTTTTAGAAAATGTTTTCTGTAGTAACCAGCTCCACTTCTTCACTTCACATTCTCTTCCCAGCCACTCAGGCTCAAATAGGCTCGGCCAAGGTCACCCTTGACTTTCAGGTCACTGAAATCCACTGGTACTTATTCTTACTTTTTTTTTTGCCCCCTCAGCACCATTCACCAAAGTCAGCTGACCCATTCTTTTTGAAGTGTGGTTCTTCCCTTGGCTTTTGGGACGCTGTACTTTCCTGGTTTTCTCCCATCTTGCTGTCTGCTCCTTTGCAATCTCCTTTAATGGCTCCTCTTCTACTCAGTTTCTAAATGTTGAGGTGTTCCTGGTCTCTGTTCTGGGCCCCATCTTCTCTGTCTACACCTTCTACCTAGCTGCTCCTATCCTGTCCCATGGCGGTAAATGTAATTTATATGTCATAATCCTCAAATTCTCAAATCTGTGTCTCTGTGAGTTAGTATAGATTCTGTGACACACAAATTTTTTGAGAGAATTTTTATGTCATGGATTATCCCCTTTTATTTTAGGCCTGTGCTCCCCTGTACCATTGGAGGACTGAAATGAAACAGGAGAGAGAGCCTGTTGGAACATGCTTTCTTCAGGATGGAACAAAGACTGTTGAGTATGCTCCATGCAGATCAAGTATGTATAGAATGTTGTGCCAGCTTTTAAGAACAGGGTTGGCAAGCCTAATTTGTTCAAAGTGTGTGTGTGTGTGTTTGTGTGTGTGTGTGTGAAAATTTGTAGACATCTTGTAATGTTTGAATGCGGCAAAATGAAAACAATACTATTAATGTAAAGAAATTACAAGTGTGAAATCGACAGGCTTTTCTTATCTTCCTAACAACTACTTTTCACCTTCCTTGGTTAGTAATAATTAAATGTGATTTTGGAAACTTGTATTTCTAGTCACTGTTAGTTAAAAATTGCTCCATTAATCTTCTCTAGCAGAGATGTTAGAGATTCTGACTTAGAAGGTCAAGATCAGGCCTGAGTACCTGCAATTTTAACAAACTCTACAAGGTAATTCTAATGGAGACTAAAGTTTGAGAACTACAGCTTTATATTAATAATGATGTTAAAAATTAAAAAGAAAAAAACATCTTAAAGATCCAGAGTTTACATAGGAAGGCAAAATATTGAGCTTGGAAGTATGTCTGAATTTCCTGTTTTTATCACTTTCTTTGTCATTCTGTTATCCAGCTTACTCCTTTTGGTGATCCAAAAGATCTTACACTGTTCTCTAATATTATTTGAAATGTCAAATGAAATTGATATTGTGACTTAAGATGATTTTGAGCACCTGTAATTTTGATTATGCTTTTCTGAACTCTCTACATCTGCTTTTCCCTTGGAGATTCAAATCCTTTTGCCTTCCCACCTTTGTTAAACTGGCCACCACTCTCAATCCTGTTTATACCGGAAACATAAAAATAGCTTATTGAAATATGGTATGGTGTTTATACCTAGAGTACTTTTTAGGCCATTACTTTTTATGTTCCTCTGGTCACCAGATTAAGCACATGTAAGATTCTTAATGCTAGATTCTTTTTTTTCCCCCCCATGTTTAACAACTTATGACACCCGGTCAAAGGAACTACTCAGTCCTCAAAATTCTAAGCAGTTAAACCTCCAAGAAACTGCAAATAATTTCATTAAACCCTTATTTCTCTGCCTACTACCTGGATCCTACTTTGTTGTAGGTGAGTGGTAAATATCAAAAGAATGATACCTCTCAGAACCACAGTGTTTATTAGGATAGGCCAGAAAGCATACCTTACACAGGACAGAGCAATTGGCTGCTTTATCCTCAGTGCTTGATGCCATCTGTATCACCACCGTTATGTTGATATTTTGATCATAGTGCTGTTGTCTTTGTGGTGTGTGGAAATGTGAGGACTGAATTAGTGTTTTTAATTTCTATATTGCAAAAATGTTCCCATAGTGAAAAGACAATTTTATAGTTATGAAGAGTGAGTTAACTCTCACGTGCCAGGCTTGTAATGTATCATTCACATAATGGACACACACAGAAAATCACCCTTATGCTAATATGACAGATTTAGGACCTGAGATTCAGACAGTTGAAGTAATTTTTGTCTTATGTCTTATGGTAGTGAATGGTCTGATGAGGATTTGAATCAGGTCTGTCTTATGCCGAAGGAATATTTCTTCTGTAGGACTAACAATAGAAAATATTTTCAGTTTCAATTGCCTCTGTATTAAGCAGCTTTTCTACAAAAACTACTTCCTGCTTTCACAAGTACAGATTTGGACAATTCCTGATGTGTAAGAGTACACGGAACCCTTCTGAAAACAAACATTCTTTTGGTGATCCCTTGTGGATATATGGCCATGTTAGGCTAGTAGTTTTTGTCATTTTTGCCTCTTCAGTAATGAATAGTTATTTTCTCAACTGTATTTAAAGGATTAGAGCAATGTTTGCATGATGCATCTGTTACATAATACTTTCATTTTTATTTGGTTTAGGCACAGAAATTATAAAATCTTATTAAACCCTATTTTATAGTGTTTAACATCCAAATCAGGTCAGCAAACTATGGCTTATAAGCCTCTTTTTGTAAATAAAGTTTTATTGGAACACAGCCACACCCATTTGTTTACATGTTGTCTATAAAGGGAGAGTTGAGCAGTTGTCACAGAGACGGTATAATCCCTAAGCCTAAAATATTTACTCTTTGGCTTTTTTACAGAAAAATTTTGCTGATCCTTGACCTAAATAATAAAACCTCAAATCTTAGAAAAAGCACAAAGAATAACCTCAAAAAAGCACAGTGAATGCCTTTCTTCCTAATACATCTTGCTGTCTGTGTTCCTTGATTATTGTACACGTTTTTCCGCTCAACTTTTGGAATATTAAGCTACCTGCAGGCCCCAATTACAAGGGGCAACCTGCTCATATGCAGGTATCTGATAACTGGGGTTTTACTTACATTCTGCCAGCAACCTGCCTATGCACGTAACCACTCTGGGTCTCTGTCTCAGCATTGGTCAAACCATTTTGGACAAAAGACTTCTGAGGTACAATGTTAGTGATTTGTATCTTCTTCCTACTTCAATAAATTATGCAAACCAATGATTGATTTCCCATGGGGATAGAAGCTTTGTGTGGCTACATTGCTAACCTCTTGATAACTTTGCTTGTTTTGGTGGTGGGAATTAGTGGGGTCTTTTGTTATTTGTTTGCTTTTGTTTATAACATGACCTATGTGGCCCCCCTGGGCATGGAACGTCACTGTCTGTAAAAAGCTTACCTTATTACTGATTACATTTGCTTTTGGCTTTTTATAACTGTATCTATGACTATTCTTGGCATTACACAATAGGCCAAATGTCTTTCTGTTCTAAAAGTGCCTGAGCCACAAATCATATGACTTAAATACTCTTTCAAGTCTGTGTCAGACTGAGTGTTTTGTTCCTTCTGTCGACTTTCTGATGATAATATTATTTGTACATAGATATTTCTCAGTTTTGATTTCTAGTTGGCTTTTCTTTCCCATTGATCATTACTCGGGGAATTACAAATAACGTTGTTGATTTGAGGCAGTGCACCCTTCCTGGTGTAGAGATGTCTGGGCTCAGTACCAAGATCCCTTATTTACTAGATGGTTGACTATGGTCAAATTACTTAATTTTCTTAAGCCTTCGTTTCCTTATCTGTAAAAGATTCTTTCTTACTCATTTGTGAGTAATAATAGTATCTCTCATAGGATTGCTGTAAAGATTTAAAAGGATAATGCCAAGGAAAATGCTTTAGTATAGTACCTTGCTTACAGTAAGTGCTTAATAAACATTAGCTGCTCTTACTGTCATAATCAATAATATTATTTATAATATTGTCAGGCTTAAAAATGGGAGAAACATTGATTGTTCATAGAAATGAAAACAAAAGCCTTCACTGAAACGTTCTTTACATTTGCATAAACACTCAGTTTAATATGTACCAGTTAAGAAAATTGTAAAGGATAGTCATGTTCTCTAGTTACATGTTCTGGGAATCCAAGTAAAGCAGATAATTGTACAGTGTGATAATCAAAAAAGGATGTCTTTATAAATAGCCTGAAATAGTTCCCTAAATGCAACTCAAATAAAGGAAATAAAAGGCTGGTTTGAGGTCAGAGCAGAATTCCTTAGTATGAATTCACTAGACACTGGAAACCCCAGCCCCATGTTTTCCCAGTCCCGTTTGGTTAGAAAAATTTACATTGGGGTAACATTACACTCTTGAGGCTGTTTTCTTTAAAAAAAATTCTAAATTTAGTTATTAAGTGGGTAATCTTGGGGCAGTTCCCAGGTTGTTAAAATAGGTTCAAAATTTTTGATGGGAGTATTTGACAAAAATTTTTGGAAGTGGTCCTAATGACTGAAAATAGATACTTTTGGTTCCTGTATTTGGTGGCAAATACAGTAATACTATAGTATGATTATTTATATATTGTGACATTAGTGATAAGAATTCCTTAATAACTGAAGAGTGGCATTTTTCATTGTTTCTTGTTACCTTCAGAATAAAACATGGGAGAGTCTTAGGTTCATTGTTTCCTCTATTCTCAGTACTCATGATTAAAGTTAATTTAAATTAATTGATTAATTATCCAGAAATCATCCCCTTTTGTGAGACCTACAAAAAGATGTAACTACCAAAAAATAAAACTATTGAGTCTATTATCATTTGGGAAATACTTGAAAGTGGCATGTTTAAAGACGTTCACTTTTATTAGACCCCAGTACGTGTTGTGGGCACAGTTTTGTTTTTTGTTCTTCACAGAATGTTAAGCTAGGGTCTAGCCATCTCCTGAAACTCTGAACTTTGTTTTTTATAGATATTTGTTTGCTGTTGTTAGCTATAAAATGTGCATGGGACATGTATGTATTAAGAATGTGTGTATCTCTGTACTAGTGAAAAGACGTAGCAACTGTAGGTAATGATAGTGTGAGATAGGAATTTCAGATTGGAGGTTTTAACTTGCCGATCACCACTCATCATTGTTTTATGGAAGCAAAATAGTGGGTCGTAACAGTAATTTTTTTAAGAAGTGGAATTAAATATAATAAAATAGAAAGTATTAGAGTGCATTATGCATAATAATAGTGATATTGTTTTGTGAAATTGTTTTGATATATCTGTTATACACACATAATGTGTGCGTGTTAGGTTGTGTGGGCTCTTATATAACATATAATCTTGCTGTTGTCTGTGGTGAAAAATAAGAAATTTGAAACCCGCTATCTTAGGTGATCTTTGTGTTCCCTGGTGATTGGTCCAGGTACTTTAATTTCTTTCTGTTACCATATCTAAGAAAATGGTGCTGATACTAATTATTTTAGAATGTGATAATAACTCTTTGAATGCCTGAGTGAATGAACCCTCCCAGAAACTAGTACATTACTTTATGATTACAGTGATACCAGATTTTTCTCTTGTTTCGTTTTGTGTTATTTGTTTGTTTGTTGGGTTTGTGTATATTTCCAATCTTTTTATTTTAGAAAATATTGATGCTGATGGACAGGGATTTTGTCAAGGAGGATTCAGCATTGATTTTACTAAAGTAAGTTCTCATTTAAGACTGAATGAGATTCAGACCTACCTTACCTAAATCATGGTTAAAAATTAATTGGTCATACTTCAGCTTCTCTATAACTATTACCTGTTTTATGAAAACAGCCAATAAAAATGACCCAGGCATTTTAATATTCTTTGCCTTATATCATTCTCTCCCTAGTAGACATTGCATATTTGAAATTGACATCAAAATGGGAATGGAGGACAGTAGAAGATCTCCTCAGTGGGTGATACAGTAGATATGACTTAGTATTAAATTTCCAAGTTAGGAAAATTTCTAGAACTTTCAGGTTTTCTGGTTTTGATCAAAATTGTTTTTTCACAAAAGCTATCACTGGTAGCTGTTTTGCAAAATTAGAGTTTAATCACATAAACGCTGAGAAACATGAATGTTTGCCACCTATTACATGCCTACAGCCACCAGGTGAAGTTGAAGCAACTTAGTTATTATAATAAATATATTCAGGACTCTTTGTATTTTTCACTAAGCTTATATGCTTTCTAGAGTTGGTAGTTTTTATTTCTCTAAAAAAAAGAATTCCATCTATATTTTCAAAGGAAAATTTTCTTAACTTTTTTGTATGTGTGACTATTTTTTGGTGGGATATGTGAACATTATGAATATCAAATTGAGAATGTTAATTACTCCTAGAAAAATCTCAAAAATACGTTGGATGATTCAAAGCAGAGCTTCCTAAGAAAGTTTAATATGGATATCTCAGAAAATGTGAGCAAAGAGTGCCTTAAATTTATTGAAGCAATAGAACTATCATCGTATGATTCAGAAAAACTAATAAAGTATTTTCTGATTTTTTTAATTTGTATTTTATTAATTTTTTTCTAGACTAGGTATTGATAATTATAGTTAGCTCTATTTACTAAGTAATTGATTTTAATTTACTCAATTTGTTATTCATAATTCAAAATTTACTCAAAATTCAAAATTTAAGGAAGCAAAACAGATAAACTATATTAATAAATAGGCTTCAACTTACATGATATATTTTCAAATAGATGTATTTTAAAAACGTATCCATGTTTTCTGTACCTATGTCTGTAAAATTGTAACCCCAGAAATATTCTCATATGGTGAATAGTTGTTGCTAAATTAACTATTCACTGTCTTCAACTAATTTCTAGGAAAAAAGTGTCATTTTAAAGCAGACAACTTAGAAGTATCTTTTACATAGCCAGGGCAGATTGTTGAAAGTTGAAAGGGCTATAAGAAAATTTGAAGGGGGAAATAATTTCCTAGAGAAAAAATTTCCTAACTGCTCTGCTCAAACACTAAATATCTTGATTTAGATACTTAGAGTTTGTTACAGATATAAAAAAATGCTAATCAAGTGTAATTTGTATAAATAATATACCCTGAAAATTTTATCTTCTAACTTCACTCCTGTTTGGATCTGTAAGACACTAAAAGTTTTCCTTTAGCTGAAAAATTTTTAATGTTTGTTCGAAAGGAAGTTTGCCTATGTAGCCACAAATGTAATATACAATATTAAGGAGCTACTTTTTTCCTTAATGTAACTCAGTAATACTTTGCAGTAAGTACTTCATACCAAGTTTGTGAAGCAGACAAGATCCACCCAATCTATATATGTATTTATATATGTTTATATATTTCCATATATTAAATGAATATATTATAACTTTCCTTATTGAATTTTATTTTACTTTATTTTATTTTATTGTGTTGTATTTTAGAAAAATTACAATGAAAATTATTGAAACTGAGATGAGTTTGAGATTTATGATTTTGTTTGCTTTAATATATATGTACATGTTATATTCATATATATGCACGTGTATGTAGCTTTTATGTTTATTACATTTCTTTCAGTTTTTAAAGCTACCTGTTTAAATATATGTCTTTTTGTTGTTTCATTTAATCTAGGCTGACAGAGTACTTCTTGGTGGTCCTGGTAGCTTTTATTGGCAAGGTAGGTTAATGTCATTTAAATTACCCAGTAATGACTGTGTTTCAGACTCATCTGTCTTAGAATGTGCCTATGAGGTTTTTCAAACTGTTTTAAAGAAATAAATGGGAAAATGCAATTTAGTTGTATAATCACTATCTGTTACATATTTTTAAAAAAGGCTTTAACATTATATATATATATCATAATGTTATATATATCATTTTATATCTTATATATAACATTATGATATATAATATATATATATATATACTCCTAGTAGAAAATAATCTGAATATTTTCAAAGTAAATTTAAAAGTATTTAAAATAATTTATTTTTATTATTTGTCATATGTACTTTTCCATCTCGATATTCTAAGGACCATGATGTAAGCATTAGGAAATATGTGGAACTGATATGTAATAGGTAAACTGTGGCATTCTGAAAACTCATGGTTTTAAAAGTGTTTTGAATATGCTTATTAGAATATTTAAATGGTTTTCTCATTAATCACTGACATCAACAATGACTTCTTTGTGTTTGCGGAGTTTAAAATAGAATATGTTACTAAGTTTCAAAAGAATATAATTAAACTGGCATTGATGATTGTTGTAAAAGGTAACAGTCATTCAGGGAGACCTATTAAAATTACCATTTGAACAAAAATATAACATCATTATTTGCTGACAGTTTAAATATATGTAACTAAATCTGTTTATTTGCTTACTTTGTTTCATTTATCATTAGATATACACAATTATTTATTTAGTCAATATATTCACATTTTTATTTTCTGCTACTTACAAGGTCAGTACCCTTGTTTATTGGCATTTTGATATTCAAGTATTGTCAGTATTTGGAAGAGCTGGAAAACCTATGACTATATTGATTTGCAAGTACTTTCTGATGCTGTATTTTACTTCTGTATTCTACACTATGCTTTCCTTACTAGCTTCTTTGTAGGAAAACCCATGCTTTTGCTTTTTAGAAAGGAATTAAAGAGATTTGCTGAAGGAAAATAGAATGGAAGGCAAAAAGAAGGAATGAGAAATAGGTATATCTGAGAAGTTAAAAGAGATGGCAAAAGAAAGAATGATAAAAAGAAAAATCAAGCAAAGACTGGGATCAGTATGAGTGACGTACTAACTAAAACTCCAAAGTTTGAATTTCTATGAGTTATACGTCTATTGGAAAATGAAACGATTTAGGAAAATTATAGTTGAATTTTACAGTTTTACAATGAAAAAATAGTTCTAATTTCATATGAGAAAATAAATATTAACACTTTCTAGTTAGATATAAGACATGGATTTCTTTTTCTTCTTTAATGCCAGGTTTGTCATTCAGTGGAGAGGAGGGAAGTGTCTGATCGGCATCTATGGGAACCAAAAATAGATTTTGTGATTCTCATTCTCAAACAGCCCTTAATATTATTATTCCATTTGTTTAACATTGACTTTTTTAGTGAATTAAGGCAAATTTTGTATTCATAAATATTTGTTTATTAGCAGACCAATTTTAAGTACTAGCTTGGATAGAAATAATTGTGACTTAAAAAATATTATCAAATTTGAGATTTAATGTTACAAAGAATTATTTAAGGCTAATAATTAAAAATAGTAACATCTAATGCTATTTTCTTTCATTAAGGTGCCATCCATCATCTGCATCATAATGTTCCTATTAGAAAGTTATCATTTATTTCATATATATTTTTCAGGTCAGCTCATTTCGGATCAAGTGGCAGAAATTGTATCGAAATATGACCCCAAGGTTTACAGCATCAAGTACAATAACCAATTAGCAACTCGGACTGCACAAGCTGTTTTTGATGACAGTTATTTGGGTAGGTAAAACCGAAATAGAGATTTCATTTTCTGGAGTTGAGGTGGATTTGTCCTGTATTTGCATATGCTGCCTTAAGTAGGAAAATCTTTTATGTGATATGTACTAAGATTTTTTTCTTTTAAATATAAGGGACATAAAATTTCAAATTGTTAATGAGTACTTAGGTTGTATTTTTTAGTAACTAAAATTTAAGAGCATGATTATTTATACAAGGATAATAATAATAATCTTTAAGATATGCTTACTATATTCTGGGTATTGTTCTACGTGCTTTATTTGTATTAAATCATTTAACCCTCCCAAGAAGTCTGTGAAAGTGTACTGTTATTCCCATTTTATATAAAAGAAATTCAAGTACAGAGAGGCAAAATAACTTGCCTGACATCACTCACTTATAACTTGCTGTTCTGAGATTCAGACCCACGCAATCTGACTCGAACTTTTATTATTCACTATGTTAAACTACAGTTTTGGTCTTTAGGATTTGTTCACTTTTCTCTCTTTTTAAATTTCATTTACTCATTAAACCAAGTACACGTGACAGAAATAGTACTATGCTGATTGAGAAAGTCTGTTATACGTTGCTACTTTATGATCAATTACAAATTATCATGTTTTTAACTGACTCCTTTGTAAAGTTGATAATATAATCTTACTGTTTCTAATAGAGATATTGTATTTGAGTATTTAACTCAATTACTGCCTTTAAGATGTATGTGTTATACACATATGAATCTGTCACCCCTAGAGCATAAAATATTGCTTAAAAGAATTACTTGAAGACGTTGTCAAGAAAAGCTTAGTCAGCAAAGTAGGCTGGAGATAACCGGTCCTGTCCTGATGGCGTTTCACCTTTGGTTCCGTTTTTAGGTTACTCGGTGGCTGTCGGAGATTTCAATGGTGATGGCATAGATGGTATGATGTGCTTGACTATATTTAATCATTTTTTAAAATTTTAAGCTAAGCATTTGAACAAATAGCATTGACAATTTTCAGCAGTTAAAAGAGTTTTGGAACCGTTGTATTGGAATATAACAGGAGAAGCAGGGGAGATGGTAGTACGTTGAGGTGAGCTGTGTCTGTGTTAAACTTCCTCAAGCAGCAGCTGACATGGAGCCTGTGCTGGGGGCTGCAGTCTCTTCCCCATCTGCTCCTTTCCAGCCCCAGCACATCAGTTACTTCTTCAGCTTCTTCCTCCTTGCTTTCTGCCGATTCTGCTCTCTTGGAGAGGTTTAGTTTCTCTTTCCTTTAGGTATAATCTGTAACCTTCTTCTGGGCTCTGTGGGTGAGGTTGTTGCCCCATCCTCTCTCTATCCATCCATGTTCCCTGAGAGCTCAATCCAGGAATCGTAGATTTTACCTGGTTGTGATCACATCTCTGTGCCACTGCTACCTCTACCCTATTTCCGTTTGCTCTGTATTACTTTCCATTACTGTAAATGTAGTTTTTCTTCATTCTTAGGTCATTTTATCTTATCTGTTCTCTTTTTAACAAGATTACAAATGCGTTGAGGGCACATGTGCATTTATTGGAAGGTCCTTAAGAATCTGTGTTTCTAAGATTTGACTTTGTGGTTAAAAAATTCTGGGAGCATTCATTATGGAGTACTAATTTTTAAAAATCTCTTATTGTCTACTGAAATAAAAAAACGTAAAGCTTTCTGGCATACCTACTTTCCCCTGCAGTTTCTAATATTGGTCTTAAAATGAGTAATTAAGTTTTTTTTCTTTTCAGACTTTGTTTCGGGAGTTCCAAGAGCAGCCAGGACTTTGGGAATGGTAGGAAAGTTAAAAAGTGGTTTTTGCAAAATCTCTGGGTTACCTTATATTTTCCTACATTTCATATACTTTCATTTTTCCTGCACAGGTTTATATTTATGATGGAAAAAACATGTCCTCCTTATACAATTTTACTGGTGAGCAGGTATGCTTTTAAAATGTTTTTTTTTTTACTTAACATTTTAACATGAGCATTTGCTAATGTTTAAGAAAAATCTTAAAACTTTTCTTGGCAATATTGTAATGGTTTAGTATTTAGTACATAATAAATATTGGTGTAATATTCAGTGTTATAGATATAAAATACGCTCTAAATATTTCATCTTTAACCAAAGTAATTTGTTTCAGCAAAGACTTTTGTAATTTCAAATTATGGCTTGTTTGGTTTTCTTAAGGAAATACAAAATCAAATTGCATACACACAGAACCAAAAACTTGCTTTTTCTTTGCTGATCACATTAACTTTGCCATCAAGGAATGACCTGTGCCTTTGAATTTTATAAGCTACAAAACAAAGCATGGCAGAGATGTGTATATTATAGATGGTACAAATAAACTTCATTTGTACTCCATGAAATAAAACATTCTTCAGTTAAAACATAGTAGTTTTAAGGACTAGACATTCTCTACAATTTTATATGTTGTAGTGTATGTCTCAGAGAGTTAAATAAGTTAGTAATGATAAAGGAAAAGTTAAACAGTAGGTAGAGAAAAACACATCTGGTTTGCAGATCCGGGATTCAGACCACTTGTTCAGCTGAGATGGTTGGGATTTGTGAGAGGACTTATAGGATGAGGAACGGACCTAAGGTCTCCAGCAACCTCTTTCCATTTATGCATCAGTCAGGGTTGATGCACCACGTGAATGGTGTGCAGTTAACAGGCCCTTGGGGTTGAGGCGGGGTGGTTATCCCTTTGTGCTGTTGTGACTTCTTCACGTCAAACAGCTTCTCCTGTTGAGCCCTTGTATGTCTCTGGATCATGGTGTATGCAGTCCATAATGCTTTCTTTATTCCTCCTCAGCCCTTCTGTGGGGAAAAACTTGGGCTTTGCATTAGGACAGACCTGGGCTCTCCATACTCAGTCTTTTTACATTGGACCAGGGATTTACCACTGTAAATCCGGTGGCTCGTGTGTAAAAATAGGGATACTCGTAACTTCCTCATGGGGTTGTGGTGAGAGTCAAATGAAAACATTTAAATCATAGTGCCCAGGACAGAACTTGTTTCAGTAAATGCCATCCTGTCTTTATACTTTCAGGCCAAATACCCTGAGAGAATAGTATTCTGTTAAATTCTAGTCATCACATCAACATGGTACCCCAAATATAATACACTTTATTACCCATGCTCTGATCTTGTCATTGAATACAGACCATGTCTTTCATTTTTCTCAGTTACACTGTATCAATCCAAAATAGATAACATAGGAATCTCCCTTATCATTCCCTTCTTGTATCTTAGCTAATAAAAAAAAAAAAAATTGGAAGCTTTGCTAACGTTACATTTTTTGGTTTGTTGATTCATTCCTCACCTTAGTTCATCTTTAATTTGTCTTCTCTTCTAGTTTTGCTTTGCATGTTGGGTTTTCTTCAGAACTTTCCTTTTTTCACATGTATTTCCAGCCAGGCTGCTCTGTCTGATGGCCAACAGTCTCCGGTGTGGGGGAGGACATTCCTTCTCCCTCTGCATAATAAGTCCGTGATAAACCCAAACACATTTGTACTGTGTGTAATTCCAAAACCACTGGCATGTAATCAATTGAGATGAGACACAAAAATGAACTCCATTCCATATCTTTCCAAAGAGTAATTTCTTTAGAGTTGTAATAATTTCACATAGGGAGAGCCAATAATGACCTATTAATAATTACTATCTTTGCTGCATAGACATCCATTTATAACTTCTTGGAGTCAACTGAAATGTTTGTCTGTGACTATATGTTTTTCTGATAGTGTGTCTGTGTCTGGTATACTTTGGGTAGTGGAGAGGAAGGGAGATAATAGGTTAGGCTTGGGACGGAGCATTGATTGTACTTGGACTTAAATGGCATGTGTTGTAGTCACTGAAATGATATACATGAGGTATGTTGCCCATACATCTAGGAATATAAACGAGCTCCATTACCTGATTGTCATTGTGTTGGTAAAATAAACAAAAGAAAAGAATTTTACACTGAAGCACTATATGCAGAGAAAAAAAATAACCCTTTCTATTTGGTAAATATACTACAAATATTAATTGTTAAACTAGTTGAATGAAATGTAAACATTTCATTTTCGTCTTGTTATCCAGATGGCTGCATATTTTGGATTTTCTGTCGCTGCCACTGACATTAATGGGGATGAGTAAGTTTCAAAAAATGTTTCCAGAAACAGTTTTCCTCTCGTGTTTATGAACGCTTTACTAAAACTAAACATTTCTTCTTCTGTGTCTCTGTCCATTTCCTGCTAATTTTTCTATTAGGGAACCAATTTGGAGCAACCTAATCACAAATACTAGAAAACCTCTATGTTTTTCATAATTTCTTTCAATGGCTTTTATACTATGAAGGAATAAAGTAATTTTGTGAATTATTCATCATTTCTTACGAGTTAAAAGAGCATTTGAATTTGAAATGATCATTTTATGCTTCAGTGTGGTTATGAGAGATGTGGAAAGAGGGAATGGAATTTATTCAGAAAGCGATTGTTAATAGATGGAATTTGGTCTTACTTTGGTGAAAAAGAAAAATATTCTGTTCTTTTAGTTATGCAGATGTGTTTATTGGAGCACCTCTCTTCATGGATCGTGGTTCTGACGGCAAACTCCAAGAGGTGGGGCAGGTCTCAGTGTCTCTGCAAAGAGCTTCGGGAGACTTCCAGACGACCAAACTGAATGGGTTTGAGGTCTTTGCGAGGTTCGGCAGTGCCATAGCACCGCTGGGAGATCTGGACCAGGATGGCTTCAACGGTAAGATCAAAGTCCAGCAACTATGGGTCCCTGATTTTCTGTGTCCTCCTGGAAAAGTCCTGTATTCTCATGAGTAAGCCTCCTTCCTGGAAAGAAGGATGTGAGTGACACACTAGGTTAAATGACAGGTTGCTTTTTTTTCCCTTAAAAATCAGAGCAAAATTTTCAAAAGGTGAGTCTCATGAGTTATTACTCATGCAGCTTCAAATTAGGGTGTTGGAATGGTTAATTTCTGAAAGGCACTTGCATTGATATGGAGCCCAGTGTGAGCTGGTGATTTTGTGTGTCTCCTGCTAAGCGGCAGTGCCCTCTACTGTCCATTTGGATGCAAGCGTAGAAAATGCTCCCGGCGCATTGTCCAGGCAATGCTGAATAATGCATACTTCAAATGTATGATTTGCTATTAATATTTTTAAAGTGATAACTTTGTTGCAACTGTCCAAAATATTCTGAGGGAGGTTATATCTCCCTTCATGGGGCAAGTAAAAGGTATAAGCTCATTGTTTTATAATAGTCCCATTTAATAATTTAATTAATAGCTATAGGTATTTTTAAAAACAAAGTTGGCTTTTACTGTCGAAATGAAATATAGATTAAATATTACCAAGATTTTGGGCAGCTGGATGGCTCAGTTGGTTAGAGCGAGAGCTCTTTTAACAACAAGGTTGCTGGTTCAATTCCCGCATGGGATGGTGGGCTGTGCCCCCGCAACTAAGATTGAAAAATGGCAACTGGACTTGGAGCTGACATGCACCCTCCACGACATATTCAAGGGCAACGACTTGGAGCTGATGGGCCCTGGAAAGACACACTGTTCCCCAATATTCCCCAATAAAAAAATAAAAAAAACAAAAATTACCAAGATTTTTTTTTTAAAGAATACTATTAAAAAACCTTTCTAGAAATTACAAATCGACTATTGATTTGTTCATATAATCAACAATGTATAGGGATATGCCCCTGAAAATTTAAAGAAAGTTGTAAATTAAGAAGAAAACTTAAAAAATACAGATAACTCTTATATCTCCCAAGTAGTAGTGGAAAAGGAAAACTTTGGTTGGTCCTCAACACTCCGCTCCTGCCTTGTGGGGATTTTATGTCACGCACTGGAAGTATCATCTCTAAGATGAACCGTAAAAGTCTTCAGTGATGGTGAAAAACTACTCAAAGGGACATTTTGCTTCCTAAAATAGTCTTAAAGATTTTTACTATTATGAGAACTTAACATAAACCAAATGGAACTCTGGTATCAAGTTCAAAATAGAACTTGAAAAGAATGCTATAGAACAGACCACACCAGAACTACCTAGAAAACACAGAGCCAAATTTGAGGTTCTACCTTGAGTAAATTGAATGAGTTCTTGGCTATAGCTGGGAGTCTATATCCAGGTTTTCTGGGAGAGACTGCATGTTTGCTGTCACCTTGTCTGGAGGATATTCCAGCCACTTTAAAGAACACTTTCTTATTATAATGATGCCAAAATCGCATCCTACTTTTTATGTTTTCATTAAAATGTAATATCTATGAACACAAGAATTATAAACAAAAACAGCTAAAAAATATTGAAGTTTCACCACTATTTTACAGAGAGATTTTACTTTTAGAGATACATACCGTAAAGGATGATTTTTGTTCTCCCAGGGTTTCTCCTGGGGTCTTATTATCCCAAATAGTAGACTGTGAACAATATTGTCTTTAGTGGAAAATGATCTGAGCTGTATTTATGTTTATAGGTACACACACACATAGTTTACATATATATATGTATGTATATATATATATATTTATAGTTTCTATGAATATGCAGTTTATATATATGAAATGAACTATTAGTTATAACCTGGGTCTTCTCTTTGTTTAGACCTGATGACATTAGCCCTTTGCTATGCTCTTGCTCCTATATTCCTCCCTTTCCACCCACACCCACCAGAAAAATGCTAGGTATCATCAAGAGGGATATTGCAAACAAAACAATACAGTTGTGTTCCACAGTTATATGCAGTTTTTGTCAATATCCTTGCAGAAAAGCAGAGGAAAGAAAACAGAAAAGAGCAACTAAAATGATGACAGGAAGAAATCAGTTTCATGAAAAAGGATTCTCCAGACTAACAGATAGCAGCCAAGAGAGATGATTAGAATGTATAAAATAATGAAAGGTTTAGAAAAACTAAAGATCATTTTTATTAAACGATCTCTCAACACTAAGCCATCATCTGTTGGGAAATTATATTTTAGTACTTTCTTAATACATAGGTCAATTCAGAAGTTATACTTAGCTTTTGAAACTTGAAAAAGGATAAGAAAAGAACTCTTACATAATCTAAAAACCACTATTTTTTTAAGGGTAACAAATTCTTAGTTGGTACTTACTGTAAGCCACGCACTATGCTAGGTGCCAAAATGACAGAACAAATTAGAGACCATCCATGTCCTTATGGGATTTAGCATCAATATGGGCTACTTTTATATAAACAAGTAAACCCTAGAATGTAATCATCGCAGTGTTTGGGATATTCTTGGATATAATGGTCTTATATAAAAGATGAATGATCAAGGTGTCTTTGATATCTCAGGGAAGGTAGCATTGAGCAGGCTGAAAGAGACTGGGTATATTAAGGAAATAGGCAGTTTATTTAGAAGGGCTGACACCTAGGGACTGTCACAGGTAAGATGGATACGTCCTTGTTCTCATGAAGCGTATGTTTTGTGGAGAAGCCGGAAAGTAAACACATAGTGGGGGAAATTCAGAGAGTAATAAGGCTGTGGATTTAAAACAAAGAAAGGAAAGGTAATGTGATCGAGTGCCTAGATGGAAAATGTGGTTGAGAAGTGAGAGTGCATTGCCTCATAGAGTGGCCATGGAAGACCTCTCTGACAAGATGGCATTTGATCTATGATTTGGACACACAAAAGGAGCAAACTTTGGAAATCTCTGGAGCAAGAGCTGTTAAGGCAGAAGGGAACAACAAGTGTAAACCCAGAGATAGGAACTAGCTCTGCCTGTTTAAGAAAGAGAAAAAGGCCAGGATTGGTAAGAAGAGTCAGTGAGGGCTAGAATTGGAGGTGTGGGGGGAGGCAGGAATAAATGGACAAGCCACTAGCATTTAAAGCTTTGGGAAATAATTGAAGGATTTTAAGAAGGAAGGTGACATGATTTTAACATTTGACAGTTTTGAAGAGAATGGATTATAGGAGCAAGAGTAGAAGTAGGAAGCCGCTTAGGCTGTTTTAGGCAAAGGAGAATGGGTGTTACCAGCACAGATCAAGGGAAATGGACGTATTTGTAAAATATTTAGTTAGGAAAGGTCATAATGACAATTTGATGTTTTTGGTTTTGGTTCTTTTTAGAGAATTTCAAACTTTTTGTTTATGTTATTTCAATATAAGGTGAGCAAGATCAGTATGAAATCATAACTTGAAAGTTTCTGAGCCAGATTGACTTCTGCTTCGAAAAAACCCAAAAACCATGCCCAACTAAATTAACTAGACTATTGAGAGCTAGAATGAACCTTAGGTGAATCTTTAGACATGTCACTCTCCCCTCCATTTTACAGATGACGTATTTGAGGTCCAGACAGGTTAACTGATTTGTTCCAGGTCAGGCCCAGAATATCTGGCTCCAAATTAATGTCATTTCCATATAGTTTCACTTGAATTTCCTTGAATTAGATTGTTGAATTGTAGAAAGAGTGTGATACTGAACTTTGAATCAATATTTATCTTTTGATAAATGGGTGCATAAATATTAAGATCTTCACATAAATAATAAGGACTAAGACTTCGTTCTCTCCATCCTTCCCCTTTCCTTCTTCCTTCCTCCTCCTTCCCCTTCTCCCTCTTCTTACTTCTCTCCCTCTCCTCCTTTTTCCCTGCAGATATTGCAATTGCTGCTCCATATGGGGGTGACGATAAAAAAGGAATTGTGTATATTTTCAATGGAAGATCAACAGGCTTGACTGCGGTACCATCTCAGATCCTTGAAGGGAAGTGGTCTGCTCAGAGCATGCCACCAAGCTTTGGCTATTCAATGAAAGGAGCCACAGATATAGACAAAAATGGATATCCAGGTGCTGTCCTACAAATGCATAGAGCTTCTTAGATTTTTCAGTTCTGGTAGCAAATAGTATTAGTTACTGCGCTCTTCTTTTATGTTATAAATTATTTCAATTCAATGTTTCAAGTAGTGTTCAAGCCCCTACTGTTGTTTAAGAGATGAAATAAAGACAGCTCTATTTCCTGGGAGCTTCCAGTATGAAGCACATGCTCTGAGTTTCTTTTATTGTCTTAAAGCCTGTGATGAAATGTCAGAGAAAAATATCTTAGAAGCTATAAACAAAAGCTAAATGCTCATTCTAAGTTTTTGAATGTCAGCCGTTTTTTTTTTTGTTTGTTTGTTTATTTTGTTTTTAATGACCTAATGTTTTTGTGGACTAGACTAATCATTGTGATTTTTAAAAACTATGTTACTTAATTTAATTATCTCGGTAAGGTTTGTGAAGAATACCATCTAGCTCAGCTCATTATTATACCATTTTCTGGATGAGAAAAGAGACTGGGAAAGATAATTTGCCCCAGGTGCACCATTGGTTTGAGCCAATACAAAAAAATGAAGTCTTTTTCTGTCTCTTACATTTTTTAGAGTATTATAATGGATCTAGGGTCATAATGGGTCTATTCTTTAAATGAAATATAATGCAGAAAATTTAGACTACCTTTGTTGTTGAAACAATGAATGTGAGCTCAATATACAAGTATGGTCAAGTGTTTTTGGAAATAAGACATGAAGTTAATTCTTGTCTATGTTAGTGTTATTTCAAGAATATTTTTGTTATAAATGCAATATAGTTATAGAACTTTTAGAAAATACAGCAAAACTTATTTTTCAGTCATTTTTCCAATGCATTCATACACATTTTTAACAAAATAGAATTATGCTTTATGCACTGTTAATAGCATAAAATGTTTCTCCATGTTATTAATTGTTCTTCAAAAACATGAATTTTATATTTCCCATTTTATCAAATGGCTGTATCATATCTTACTTAACTTTAATTTGGGGCATGTATATCCTTGTATATAATTCTGGTGCATACCTTTGATTATTTTCTTAGGGAAAAATTCTAGAATTGCTATGTCGAAAATAAGTCTGTTGATACACATTTTTTTAAGTCTGTTGATACACATTGTCAAATGATAATCCCACTCTGTCCAAAAGAACATTTCGCCACTTTTTAAACACTCACTATTAATAAGTGACTGATTTTCCCACATTTGTGCGCATACTGGGGGTCATCTTTTGTTTCTTTTGAAATAACTTTATATGATAGGTGGAAAATGTTATTTTGTCTTAATTTGTAGTTTCTGATTATTATTGCGGGTAAGCATTTTTATTTGCATATATATATTTACTGCGGTGCATTTCCTTTTTGTTTCCTTCTCTGTATCTATTGAGACTTTTTTTTCTTTCATTCTTTTTTTTTTCTCTTGTGGCAGTGCCTTAAATATTGAGGCTACTAACTCTTTAACTTATATATATTTCCAAGTTTGTCACACTTGGTTTTTGGACATTAAGAAGTTCTTAATTTTTATGTAAGCTAATCTACCTGTCTTTATGGCTTTTTTTCATGTGCTATTCTGCCTTGAAAGGGTTTACTCAAATTTAGCTTGAGTATATTGCGAGGTAGAGCTTGGATTTCATTTTTTTTTTTCTAATTGTGAACCAGTTTTACCAATTACATATAAAAAGTAACACATTCTGTTTTTGTTGATTTGAATGATATTTGCACTCATTCTAAGTACACGTAATGTGCTTTTTGTTTTTTGCTTTTAAGTAAAATAAATAAGATGAAAAATGTAATCCATGGGAATCTATAAAACTTTTTCCTTTGTGGGTATGTGTGTTTGGGGATGTACTTCCTAATTTTTGTGAAGAATCCATTAGAAAGATTCTTGTCTACCTGAATGAAAGACTAGTTTTATGATGAGTGTTTGCCATTGATGATAGCTTATTTGCAGTGTTCATATTTTAGTGTTTTAGATGTTATGTTACAGCCACTTAATGAATAGTTTTGAAACTATGTCTAAATCTTTATCTTATGCACTGAAAGTTTTATAGAATGGTATGTGAATTTAAAAAACCGTAATGTTAATATTATTAACATTTTTTTCCTACTCTCTTTTAAGACTTAATTGTAGGAGCCTTTGGTGTAGATAGAGCTGTGTTATACAGGTGAGCATGTTTCCATATTCTGTAATATAGGAGTATTATAAATCATTTGAAAATTTTATACTTAAGTATCAGTGTTTGAATTTCAGCTTAATTTTCTTGAAGTAATAAAATTTGTTTGTTCTTCCTATTTAAGATTTGTTGCAGATAAATATTGTTTATTCAAGGAGATCCCAAAGTAGAGGAAACTGTAGATATTTTATTTTAAAAAAGCATTTAGAATTTTGCCTCTTTGTCCTTTAAATTATGTCCAAGATATTCTCCTGAATTTTAAATCTCTTTAAAAATTATAGGAGTTTACATTTTCCTCTGAGAGGCAAGAAATTAACTTTGCGTTTGTGCAACAGCTTTCTGTGAACACAAAGGCAGTATGTAATGACTTCCAAAGTAAATATTTTTATTAGCGCAATGTGTAAATGCACATTTCTATATTTCCCAGCTTTCTACATATTCCCAGTTATTCTCTGTACTTCATCGATTACTCATGCCTTAGACTATCATCTGGCATCCCACGTAGATTAAGATGTGTACTCTTCTGTGGACCATGTTCATCCATGGCCGGGGAACTAACATTGGTGCTGTGTAATGGAGTTTGCAGTGGGCTCAGCTTCATAGGGGCCTTAAGGCGGCAGCATACGTATGTCCACACAGATTCCAGGATTTATCATGACTGAGACAGGCTCACTGGCCTGAACTTACTGTATTTTCATCCAGAGCTTAAACTTGTAAACTTGTGCCTCTGAACTTTGGAAAACTAATTGTTTGAATTTATTGTTTCAGTTTTTTGAATTGCTATTAATGAAGTAATACATATATGCAGTAAAAATTCAAATAATATGAAAAGTCCATTCAATAAAAAAATATACTTCTCACATGAGTGACTAGTATATCCTACCAGAAATATGCAGTAAAAAATCGTGGGTGTGTGTGTGCATACGCACGTGTACACGCATCCTTTGCACATTGCGTATTTTTCCGTCATACTCAAATTGTATCTTGGATGTATCTTAGAGATCATCGTATTAACACAGATGGATGTACAACACTCGTTTCCCCCTCTATATTGCATTGCATTAGGTAGATATCCCATGACTTGTTTAACCATTCTGCTTTAATGGACTGAATTCGGATAGGCTGGCTAATTGTCCTGCTTTGCCTGGAACTAAGGGATTTACCAGGTCATGGGACTTTCATGCTAAAATCAGGGCAGTCCTGGGCAAACTAAGACAGTTTAGGTTGTTTCTGTTCTTTGTGCTATTGTAAACAATGCTTCAGTAACCATTGCACTGTGTATGCAGTGAATGTGAACCTAACATGCTTGGATCAGTCTAACATTTTAAGTAAGTTTTTTTTTCTTTCTTTTCTGTTTTGTTTTATTAATTTTTATTTTCAATTTTACCAGGGCCAGACCAGTTATCACCGTAAATGCTGGCCTTGAAGTATACCCTAGCATTTTAAATCAAGACAATAAAACCTGCCCACTGCCTGGGACAGATCTTAAAGTTTCCTGGTATGAGTATTTGTTTAATAATAGTTATTATTGGTTCAATTATTAAAAAAATAATTGAAAATGAAGGTGGGGGGGCTGAAATATTTATTGCTAAAGCAGTTTCTATGTTGATACTCTATTTTTATGTCATATGTTGGATTATAGAAATATAGTTCCAAAGAAGATACATAGAAGACTTTAGAAATAAGCTAAAAAGTAGTATAAAAATTTTTTAAGTGATGCATGCTCAGTGAATATAATCATAAAGAAGGAAAAGCTAATAAACTCTCAGAACTTATTTATATTTAATTATAAACAGGCTCATGAACATTCTAATTTTTAAAAGACAGGATCTTTTTCAGATTTAATATCTGTGAATAGCTGTATGAAAAATATTATGTTGTTTGTATATACTGGTCTTCTACTTGTTCCTTTACTAGTTTCTAAAGTAAAATATATTTTTAAAAATTTTATATCTGAATTCCTCTCTAGTCCAATCTCCATTGTTTTTATGCTACTCTTTGCTATATTGTATAATTTTTGCTATATTTTCATTTTACATGCATTTAAAAAATTTCCTTAAGATTTTTTTCTTTAAATTCATTCATGTTTTGCTTTAAAACATTTTTAAATAAAAGGGAGAAACCGGTATCTTTCTTGTACATGTCAAAATAAATATAAAATCAATAATGAAAAATCTTGATCCATATGCTGTGAACATTGCTATGAGCACCCCACTTTGGGAAACACTGTTCCTGTCCCCGGCACCCACAGAAAAATCAGAGAATTTATATATGAAGGGTAGAATGAATGGAATCTGGGGAAATTTTACTTAAAAAAACACCTGAAAAACACTGTGGGAGTTTGCTAATTAAAGGAAGTTTTGGCTGGGCTTTTTATTAAATGAGACATTATTTTAAATCTGGACTGTCATTTCCCTTATTTAGATTTATCAACAGGTTCTATAAACTTGAGAGGTACTTAGGAAATTCTTTCCTCATCAAGGTACTATGAAAGGAAATGTGCTTAAATCACTGAAGGATGAATTAGATTATTTTGTATAGTTTCATATTTAAAAAATAATATGAAGACATGACGAAAGATACAGAGTTTCACAGTGTAAACTGTATATTTGAAATTTGAGATTTGGGGGATATTTCAAAATATGACTAAACTGAATTATAGGATTTATGTATATTTTTATTTTCCTACAGTTTTAACGTCAGGTTCTGCTTAAAGGCAGATGGCAAAGGAGCACTTCCCAGGAAACTTAGTAAGTGTTCTATAGAAAAATTCTATTATTTTAATGATCCTGCTTACACGGCACTTAAAACAAGCTTTTAGGATGTTTGAATAGTTTCTCAAATAGTTGTCATTACTGTTTTTATTTAAATGTTTATGTTTAAAGACATTTAAAATTTGCAGCATAATTTCTTTGTTTGGAAACTCTTAATCCAATTCAGAAATAATACATTTATTTATTTACATTGTGAATAAAATAGCCCAGTAAATGGTAAATACGATCTTCAGAG
Source organism: Rhinolophus ferrumequinum (assembly GCF_004115265.2). NCBI lineage: Eukaryota > Metazoa > Chordata > Mammalia > Chiroptera > Rhinolophidae > Rhinolophus > Rhinolophus ferrumequinum. The sequence goes on along the minus strand of NC_046291.1, from coordinate 41,251,076 downwards.
AGTTAAGCAGTGACCAATGTGAAATAAATGAGCTCGAGGAGAAAGAAGTATCATTTGTAAGTAGATGATCTACTGAGAAGTTTATATTTTATGTTTCGGAGAAGTCCCCAGCAATCTCTGGAGTTGAGGTGGTTTAGAAATAGTGAGAAGAAGGAGAAACAGTTTTGACCACTAAATTTTACCCACACAGCAAACTCCAACTTAACTCTTCATTTCCAAAGCATGGTTTATGTGGTCCTCAGAGCCAGGTAGGAGAGTTAAGCAGTTGTTGCCAAGATTTGTCAGTATGTTAGTGACAAGTGCACGGGAGTAATAATAAAGCAGGGGAAGAGGACTGAATATGTTAGGGGTGTGTTCGTACATGAAAGTTCTCATAGGGTAGCAAGGCGTTACTGGGAGAAAACTTTTCTGAAGGAAAGGAAGGAGCTAGGGGATGTGTAGAGGAGTATTAAGCACAGAGAAAATGGCACTTTCAAGAGGCCCGAGGCAAGAGCATGGAGGGCAGTGTGGGTGGGTGGAACAGAACTGGAAGCAAAATAACCCTGGGTTTTCACCCAAATTTGACATGAAGTTAAACAGAGAAATCTGGGAAGAGATCTGTGGTTTTAGAGATCTGCCCTCTCACCTCCTTTGAAGAAACTACTTAATGACCTGAATCTTAGAAGCAGTCATCCTAACAGCTGTGCTTCCGACTATTGGATGCATGTTCATTTTAAGATGATTCTTGCCCCAAACGACTATATATACATATATATATATACTTGCTTCATGAGGGACATGTATTCATCTGACAGTTTGATACAGTAGCTTAAGTAGAACTAGGAGTGCTGAGGGATGCAAACTGTTCCTTCATCATAGTGTGAATGGTATGGGTGTATATTAGTAAATATTTCTTCATCAAAATCAGTGAGAGTCCTGCTACATGCATTAATGGTGGAAGTCTTAATACATATATTTCATGCTCTGTACTTCCTCCTCTCAGCTTAAATTAAAAGAAGACATTTCTCTTCTATCTTATAGTTGTTTTACTACCATCCTTATCTGTTGTCTGAATTAATATGGCATTACTTTGGAGATAGTTGGGTTAATTATTTAATTATTACATATTTATTCAGAATTAATATGTTGTGGTCTTACTACAATGTGTAGACATTTTTAATGAATTAGAAGCAAATTACTTCTTAAGGACTACATACTATATTTTCATGAAATACAGACATTTGGGACAGATAGGTGTCCATAAAGGTTATGTTGGTTATAAATCCTTTGGTTTGTATAGACTTCCAGGTGGAGCTTCTTTTGGATAAACTCAAGCAAAAAGGAGCAATTCGACGAGCACTGTTTCTCCATAACAGGTCCCCTGGTCACTCCAAGAATATGACCATTTCAAGAGGGGGACAGATGCAGTGTGAGGAACTGATAGCATATCTGCGGGTAAGAGATGCTTTTCTGCTCCATTATCTTTTCTTTTTACTCGTTATATTTTCTTTTCATCCAAATGATTTTTACTTTCTTTACATTTTGGGTATGAAGTCAAAAAGAAAACACAGAAGAATACACTTGAGGTAGTGTGGCTTTTTAAAATGTCAGACCTGAGAAATCGACGTCTACTCCTGGTAGACTGGATGTTCCAAATATCCTTCACATGATAATGCTGCTGAATAAATTACAACAAATGAATTTTTTAAATACTGCTAGACTCTCAAAGACAGTAAAAAGAAATTCCCAGGGTCCCCCAAATAAGCAGTCCATTAAAAAAAAAAAAACTCATTGGCAAAAACTGACTTGTGAGTTGTAAGCAGTTGTGTGAGCCAGGGTTGCTGGGGTAGGATGGAGCCCAGGAAAGGGTGAGCAGTGATTGCAGACACCAGCACAGGGCTTCATGCTCACCTGGGGCCTTCTGTAAGCCAGGTGTCTGAGCCTCCTGCATTCGGCCCAGACACTTGCATGAGGCTCACGTGCTTCCAGGACAAAAGTACACCCTGACTCCAGCAAGAGTAAATGCAGAGCCTCTCTTTAACAGTGTAGTAAGGACCCCATGATTTCCCCAGGTTAAGTTCAATCAAGTATGAATCCATTAAAAACAAAAGAAAACACTAAACACAAGCTGTTAGAAAAAACAACAAACACGTATTAGACTTCAAAGGCTTGAGATGTTGGAATTCTCAGGTACGGAATATAAATTTATATAAAATGTTTAAAGAGATAAGCCATGCAGTTTTTAAAAAGAAAACAAAAAGATTTAGAAGATGCAACATAATTAACAAGCTCGATTTAACGGACCTATATAATAGAACTTAGCACCCAACAATTAGACAATATAAAAATGGACCATATATAGGTCATAAAGGAAATCTAAACAACTTCTTAAAAAATTGGAATCATAGAAAATTGATATTTGTGAAATTTTTAGAAATCAATAACAAAAAAATTAATTGGGAATTAGAAATTGTGATTTTAAATAACTTATGAATCCAAAAACGATCATAATGATGTGACTACATGGGTAGACCTGGAAGGTATTTTGATAAGTGAAATAAGTCAGACAGAGAAAGACAAATACCCTAGGATTCTACTTATGTATGGAATCTAAAGAACAAAATAAACGAGCAAACAAAACAGAAGCAGTCTCATAGATGCAGGAAATCAGCTGAAGTTGCCAGATGAGAGGGAGGTTAGGGGGCCAGTTGATAAAGGTGAAGAGATTGAGAAGTACAAATTGGTAGTTACAAAATAGTCATGGGCATGGAAAGTAAAACATAGAGAATATTGTTAATAATATGGTAATAAGTATGTGTAGTGCCAGGTGGGTACTAGACTAGTCAGGGGGATCACTTCTTAAATTATACAAATGTCTGACCACTAATGCTGTACTCCTGAGATTAATACAAAATAATATCGAATTTTAACTGTACTTGAAAAATTAAAAAAGGGGGGGAAGGTGAAGGGAAATAAGAGGTTCAAATATCCAGGTATAAAACATATAAGTGATGAGGATGTCATGTACAGCATAGGCAATAGCGTCAATAATATTGTGATAGCATGGTACAGTGTCAGAGGGTTGCTGGACTTACCATGGTGATCACTTCTTTGGGTATATAAATGTTGAATAACTATGTTGAAACTAATATAATATTGTATGTTAGCTATATTTTAATAAAAATATTTTTTAAAAAGATCATAATGGAAATTTAGTTAGAAGTGAATTTTAATAAAAATACTATATGTCAAAATGTGTAGGATGTCACAGAAGCAGAGTGTAAGAGTAAATTTATACCTTAAATGCTATTTATCTTAAATGTAAGAGTAAGAAAAAAATGAAGGAAAAAAACTACAAAGTTAGGCATTGAAAGCTACGATACAAGAGGGAATAAAATAATAGAACAATAGAAATAACCTTGTACTAAGACATAAGGAGACTTAGACAAAATAGGGAAATTCTTAGAAAAACACAACTGACATAAAAAGAAATAGAAAACCCGAATAATTTATTTAACTATACAAACCATTTAAAATATTGAATTGTCTGTTAAAACTCTCTACACAAAGGAAACACAAGGCCCAGATGGTTTTATAGGCGATATCTACCAAACCATCAAGAATGAGACATTTGAATATTATCCTCTTTGAAAGAATAGAAAAACAGAAATTATTTCCAACTCATTCTATGAGCTGGTGTAATTGATACCCAGGCTAGTCAAGGATAGTACAAGGAAGGAGAATTTCATGCTGGTCTTAAACAAAGATATAGATGTAAAATTGCCAAAACAAGTATAAGCAAACTAAATTTCAGCAGTTTATAAAACAGATAAAACAAATAGACCAACTTAGATTTTTCGTAGGGTGGGTTAACATTAAAAATATAAAAGTGCCTTACTACATGAAGAGACTAAAAAAAAAAGAAAAAACATAACCATTTTACTTAAGTGTAGAAAAAGCTTTTGAATCAATAACTTCATGATTTAAACAAACAGGACAAATACCCGAGGTTATAACTGAAGAAATACCATCTTACATTCAAACAAAATCTGCGAATACCTGTCAGTTGGTGAAGATGTGGATTAAAGAGAATTCTTTTACATTGCCGATGGTAGTAGAAATTGTTATGAAGACTTTGAAAGATAATATGGTATTATAGAGATGACAAACTACTTGCCACTATTTAGAAGAATAATCATTGCAACATGTTTTGTGTAATAGCAAAAACAAAAAGCCCAAAACAATCTAAGTAAACTTTGATGGGATGGATAAATAAATGGTGGCTATATCATATGATGAAATATTACTCACCAGTAAAAATTAACCCCAGCTACATGCAAACAGCATGGATGAATGTTACGAATGTTGAACAGAAAGCACAAAAGAACAAAAATCACAAGAATATATATGATCTCCCTTTTAAATAAACAAACAAGAAAAGCAAGCTGAAGAACATATTGTTTAGGGACATACACTATAATAAAACTGCTGAAAGCAAGGAAGGGAATGGTGAACTTAAAATTCAGAATAGTGGTTACCTCAGAGAAGGAAGGCAGAGGGATGAAAAGAGAAAGGATTGCACATGGGTAGCTTAAGTGATATCAATAATGTTCGTTATAATGGGTGTGCATTTGAGTGCTTAATTTATTAACGTGCCTTGTATATTTTTATGTGAATCAAATACTATAAAACAAAAAAATGATTAAGAGTTGTCACTGAATAATGGTAATCTTTTTGGATACTCTATTCTTATATAAGTGATTTTTCAGAGAGCTTCAGTAGAATTGAATCAAGAGATGAATACAGAGGGCTTTGTATTGTGCACTTAGGGATTTCTCCAGATAATTTGATGTCATAAATAATTCGAAGCTTTTCCATTTCTAGGATGAATCTGAATTTCGAGATAAACTCACGCCGATTACTATTTTTATGGAGTATCGGTTGGATTATAGAACAGCTGCTGATACAACAGGCTTGCAACCCATCCTTAACCAGTTCACGCCTGCCAACGTTAGTCGACAGGTACTGTTCTTCCTCAGTTTATCACTAGTTTTATACTTTAATCTTTTCTGTGGCCTTGCAATTCATATTTTAAAGTACCATAAGGGATTGCTTTTATAATGTTGGGGTTTTTAATCAAAGGAGTCAGAGGGGAATGAATCTGGATTTTCAGGTCAGATTTATTTAAAGCCACTTAGAACTTAGTGATATGGAGAGAAAGACAGGGTCACATTTCATATACATAAAACAATTGGATAACTCAAGGAAAACAACAAAACACCAATTTATTTACATAGTATTTTAGTATTTTGCTAAACAAGTTTTATATATATGTTATCTTTGATTTACATTTTAATTATAAAAATAGTACATATATATACACATATGCATATTTATAACACGTAAATCATGTTTTATAAAACCAAATAAAGCAATATAAAATTTTATACAAACTATGTATTTTTAGAAAATCTTGTATGAAACCCATATATTCAAATATTATGATTGTATTTCCTGTTTCTTCCACTTCTTTTTTATTACATGCTCATATTTTTAGATTAATATTTCTTCTCTTGTAGAATGCTTTACCCTAATTTAGTCTATTTCTTTGTCTAACTTTCTATGATCTCATAAACACTTTTTTATGTAATATGAGAAGACTATATATGGTAACAGTATAAGGCAAATGAAAATGTATTTTAAAGTCTTTGTAATTTTAACAATTTATTTTATATTTTCATTTTGCACATGAATAATCATAATATATGTGCCACTTTCGACTACCCGTTGATATAAAACTTACAAACATAGTTCTGTGTTAGTTCATACTCTATATTTTTTATTTTTAATGGATCTACAATATTATGTTGATTAATAATTTAGTAACGAACATCTGAGCCTCTTAGGGTCTGTCATTTATTTTATACTTTATAAAAATATTAATTGTTACTTGTCCGTTCACATTATGTGTTTTGATACAGAGATTATAATTAATTTCTCTTTATAGTTTTATATTTTTTGGAAATCATTTATTAGTATTACCATTACTTTTGATTAACTTACTGAGATCACCAATCTCTTTAACACCAAAACAGTTTTAAAGCCAGCTAATCAAGTAAGTAGGCTAATTTTTGAAACCCTTTGAGGGAAATATTAACTTTAGTAATATTTGCCTTCCTTATTTTCTTACCCCTGCTATTGTTCATTATTTGAATTGTTTTTTTCCTTTGTGCCCTACATTTGTTACAACAATAACATTATTTACTTTTAGGCATCTTTCCTTTTGCATTCTGAGCTTTATTATTTACTCTAATTTCTAAGTTAATTACCCACCCACCGTTCTTATTATTTACTTCTCTTTAAAATGGGTCCTTCATTTCACTGGTCATATTACAAACTTGATTACTGCAGTCTCTCTATAAAGTTCTGCTATCCAACAGAAATACAATGTGAGCCATATTTGTAATTTTAAATTTGCTGCTCAGCAACTTTTTTTTTAAGATAGCAAACAGGTGAAGTTAATTTTAATAACATATCTGTATTAGTTTACTAGGACTGTCATAACAAAGTACTGCAGAATGGGTGGCTTAAACAATAGAAATTTATTTTCTCCTAGTTCTGGAAGCTTGAAGTCCGAGATCAAGGTGTCTGCAGAGTTGGTTTCATCTAAGTCTCTCTCCTTGGCTTACAGATGGCCACCCATGTTCTCCATGTACCTTCGTGTGGTCTTCCCTCTGTGTGTGTCTGTGTCTCAATGTCCTTGAAAAGCACCAGTTATATTGTGTTAGGGCCCACCCTAATGATGCCATTTTAACTTAATTACCTGTTTAAAAACCCTATCTCCAAATAAAGTCACATTCTGGACTTCAACAAATTATCCTATGAATCTTTTTCTTCCTTTACATTGACTATTCACTGGCCTTTTTAAAAGTAAGTAGCCATGATCCCTTTTCATTCAGGTATGCAAATAGGCTGATTAATTTATATAAATATATGTGTGTGTGCATATGTATATTCACATACTTCACATATATATTGATGTAACTCTATATGTGGCCTGTATTGGTATTTTTTTCATGTAGGAAAAATAAATTTTTTTTTCTAGGCTCATATACTGCTTGACTGTGGTGAAGACAATGTCTGTAAACCCAAACTGGAAGTTTCTGTAGATAGGTAAGTTTTGCTGCAAATAATAAGTAATATAATAAGAAATTTAAATGAAATCGCACATTTTTCTATTCAAAGTAATCATATTTTAATGAGAATCAGTTCTATTAGAAGATAATTCATGATTTTCTATAATAGTAAATCTGTCAATATTGAGCTTTAAAAAATAGGCACTATATTTTCACTGGTTGTCTAGGTTAACAGATCCATTCCCATTCAGCATTAACTAGTGGCATAAAGTAATATTACATCGTCTTAAAGATACATTTTATTATTAATATACCCTTAACTAAGGGAATCTGATTACCATTTATATGATACATAAGTTAATTATTAAGAATATTGTGAGAATCATGACATGATTAATTCAGCTTTTTGGAAAAAGATCAGAGAATTAGTAAGTACATACTAAGAAATATAAAATTCCTTCAGTAATAGTAAGAGTGATAGTGATATACAAATGGCATCACTGTTTTCTTTTACTTAGAGAAGCACTGGATTTGTACCCACCGGGCTATTTCCAGTTTTCTGTTGACCTGTGAAGTAGTCTTAAAATATCTTGATACACTGTTGAACTTGTCATCTGTATATTTATCTCTTGTTTCTTTGAACAGTCATTCTCTCCCCATGCAGTCTTTTTCATTGTCCAGATTTGTATTAACTTGTAGAGATCAGAAGAAGATCTATGTTGGGGATGACAACCCTCTGACATTGATTGTTAAGGCTCAGAACCAAGGAGAAGGAGCCTATGAAGCTGAGCTCATTGTTTCCATCCCCCCACAGGCTGATTTCATCGGGGTTGTCCGCAACAGTGAAGTAAGCACACTGCCTCTTTAAAAATCGAAATACACTCATAGGTCTTGTTAACATTTATGAGCTGCTCCCCAATTTAGTGTAGTGCAAGCTTAGCCATTCTACCCAAGGCTAAATTGCTAGACAGTAGAGTGCCTATCTTACATAATTCCTTTCAAGCTTAATACTTTGCATAATGCATTGATAGGACATGTTTAGAATTGCTAGCTAAGTGCCTGAAATGAGGTCAGACAGATAAAGTGTCCAAGCCTTTTCATCAGATAATTTGTCAGAGGTAATATGGTTATGTATCTAAGTCCTCAAGGGATCTTTCAGAAATACTTTTACATTCATATGTGGCATTATACACAATTCTGGCTTTTCCCTTACTCCCCATTTGCTCAGATAGATGTATTTGCTTTGTAAAACAAGAAAATTAAATATCCAAATGCATAGTATTGTCTAGGAACTTACAGTCTTATGGCTTCTGCTTTTTTTTTTTGTGGTCATTAATTTATTTCCCTTTCAAATCTTTTTCTTTTTCTATCAAAGGCCTTAGCAAGGCTTTCCTGTGCATTTAAGACAGAAAACCAAACCCGCCAGGTGGTATGTGACCTTGGAAACCCAATGAAGGCTGGAACTCAAGTAAGCCATTTTAATTGAATGGATATTTTTTTCTTCTAAAGAAAATAGCACAATTTTCTGTGGGTTTATCCATGGTAATTTTTTAAATAAATACTTCAAAATAGTGTCTTTAAATTGGTTTTGATTTAGAGTGCAGTGATTAGCAGAGTTTTATTTAGTTTTGACTAAAATACTAAAATAATAGGTTGTGCTATTACACTGTATTCAGTAAGCTGGTCTTCACACTGCCTTCACTTTGGTAAATGGATGAGAACATGGTTTAAACTAAGGACTGAAATTATAACTTTAATATTTTAAACCAGTGCTTTAATGAATCCTCAAAGCTGCCCTGACAAATACTGTCATTCTTAGGTGAGATAGAATTCTCTCAGTTTGAAGATCTGTGATAATCTGGGGCTAAATATTCCATATTTACCCTTAAACAACATCTCTCTTATTAGATGTTGTTAAAGGTCACAGACTTACAACTAGTAGTAAATAAGTCCTAGAGACCTACTTCTCAGCATAGTGATTACAGACAATGATATTGTATTATAATCATCAAACTTGCTAAGAGACTAGAGCTTAAGTATTTCAACCACAAAAGAGAAATAATTATTTGATATGATGGAGGTGCTAACTATCACTGCAATCATATTACAATTTATATAAATGTATCAAATCAACATGTTGTATACCTTAAATTTACACAGTTATATATCAAATATATTTCAAATAAAAATTAAATATGCCGTATTTCTTGACGTATACTTTCCATTAAAACTCATTATTTCTAGAAGTGTGATCTCTTCGGTAAGAGGGCCTGACCAAAGTACCCTGAATTCCATTTTTTCACATATAGTTAACACAATGTTTCATTAGCAAGTGAACATAGTCTTTATTTTTTCATTTTCTCATTCTCTCTAGCTTTCCCACTCACAGCTCATTCAGTACAGATAATTCCAGATTATTTCAAATGTCCAGCTCCAGTCTTTGTAAAGTGGGAGGCAGTTTGCTGAAGTTTCTCGGAAATACCTTTTTATGTGTCATATATGATCCCCAAGAAGCTTGCTATCTCTTATCTCGTAGTTCAGTTCACTTTAACAATTTTCCACCTGCAGAAGTTAGGATGTTTGGTGTTGATCGAGTTGTGAGCAGTATGGAGAAATTCTGGTTCTGACCCTACTCATGCCTTCTTTTGAAGTTCTTTACTCTGGTCAGAAAGCCATTTCTTCCTCTTGGCTCCATTAGCACAAGTTCAGTTGTTAGCTTCGTATAATCAAATCATTGTGTGATTATTGTGCTTTCATTGGCTCAACAAACATTTACTTCTGTAGTTTTCAGAAAGATAATATTACAAGGAGATATAATTAATAACTTGTTAAATAGGCTCCATTATGAATTGGCCCAAGTATCGTAGATTAAAGAGATTTGATGGAAGAGCAGATTTAATAATTTTTGTTAGAGTACTTTCAGTTTTATTGTAAGCTCACAAAAACCCTGTTTTAGAACATTCTTTTTTATTTGGACATTGGATTTGAATTTTCACTAATTAGACACTGTTTTAACTAACTCTTAATTACCATCTTTTCTTCCTTCTTCAGCTCTTAGCTGGTCTCCGTTTCAGTGTGCACCAGCAATCAGAGATGGATACTTCTGTGAAATTTGATTTACAAATCCAGAGGTATAAACAGAACTTTTTCAATTTATGATAACATTGAGGAAATATTATTTGGTATGAATATATTATGTGATATATTTTAAATATTATGGAATAAAATAGACTAAAATTTAAGTACTTGATTATACCATTTTTCAAAATCAATATTTATATCATAAGAATAATTTTATTGTCAGTTTTGAGTTTGTGAGACAAAACCTGTTAAGAAGTAGAACTTGTTCATTATCTTGGAATTAAATGCTATGAAAATAATTATTTTGAGTTACGTATTTTTCATTTCTTTTTTGCTTTTAATTTGTTCATTTTTAGTGTCACTCCATTTGCCTCTCTATGATTTTGATGATCATTATGCACAATTCAGTCCTAAATATATCTGTTTTCTTTTTCAGCTCCAATCTTTTTGACAAAGTAAGCCCAGTTGTATCTTACAGAGTTGACCTTGCTGTTTTAGCTGCTGTTGAGATAAGAGGGTCAGTATGATTACCGAGTTGTGTATCTCATTCTTATGATTTAAACTTTAAAAAGTAGTTACATTTTTAAAGTAACTACGAGGCCCTCTAGCTTTTTTTGGATAGTAAGCACTCCATGTTCAGTGGTGGTTTTACTGCTGGAGCTGGAGCTTCTGAAGAAAGAAGGTCCTAGGTGTGTATTCGAAAGCCCCAAATATTTTTTTGGATATAAACCAGACATGCCAGTGGCAAGCACAAAATAAGTTACTGAACTTTTACACAAATTGACATCAATTCACCTGTTACATTAGATTCAGCTAAGTATTGTGTTTGTGTGTGTGTGTACACATACATATATATGTTTTGTTTCTTTTAAATATGTAGTGATTATTTTTTATTAGTTCTGATTTTATTCATTTCGATACAGGGTAGTCTTAAAAATAAATTGACCGTATCATTTTGACATTCATGGTAGGTTTTCTTTTGTCATTATTTAGAGTCTCAAGTCCTGATCATATCTTTCTTCCGATTCCAAATTGGGAGCACAAGGAGAACCCTGAGACAGAAGAAGACGTTGGGCCAGTTATTCAGCACATCTATGAGGTGTGTGGCTGTTGGATTTAACTGATGTCTGGTAGAGAGCCAACAAAGAGCTAAGTTCCTTTAAAAAAATAAGTCTGTTTAAGTTTTATGTAAAGTCTGCATAGTTGAACTATGTACCAGAGATTTCCTTGAATTTTTTTTCCTATTATTAAATTCGTTTTTATTAGACAGGTAACTTCAAGTGTTTAAAGAAAGCAGTTTACACAAATTGTTGTTTAAAACCAATTAGTTCTACTTGAGTAAAGCAATAGGTCATTGCGTACTTCCACATGGACATTTTGCAGTTCTGACTAAAAATCGAAAATGCCTATAGCAGATCATCAAAATTTTGTTTCTGCCGAAAGAAAATTTTCTGGACTATCTTTTGTCAATAACTTTTTTGTATTTTCCTTTTTGGTTTACATTTTCATCCTGACACATACTGCCCTACACACTAGAGGAAAAGGTTAGGTGTGATCTCTTTTGCATAATAACAGTCATGTTGTAATACTGTAATAACTATGGAAACTCTGCTGTTTCAAATCTTGTTGCTAATGATTCCTAAAGTTGATGTAGGGGAAAGATTATAGAATAGATTTTTGCCAAAAGCATTTACATTTTCTTTTCCTCATTAGCTGAGAAACAATGGTCCAAGTTCATTCAGCAAGGCAATGCTGAATCTTCAGTGGCCTTACAAATACAACAATAACACTTTGTTATACATCCTCCAATATGATATCGATGGGCCAATGAACTGCACTTCAGACATGGAGATCAACCCTTTGAGAATTAAGGTATTGTGCTTAGTAGCAGTTTTTCATTATGATAATATATTATTGCTTTTTTCCCTAAACCTACAAAAGAAATACATGAAATAAAACAACTATTTTAATCCACAAATCCATTCTGTAAAAATAGTTTATAATCAGTACACTAAGGATTAAATTGTTGATTTGCATAATGAGTAAGTATAAATTCTATGAAGCCCCAGTGAACCGTATCTTTATGTGGTGTTTAGTGAGCCTTAGCAGATATTCTTAAGTGACCCAGATAGACTTTGGTTCCATCACATTGTGATTTATCCACAAGTAATATTGTGTCTAGGGTATCCTTGAAATTTCTGTCCTTGGGATAGGATACAACATTTTAGTGCTGGCTCTTTTAATTTACATAACCTAGAAAAATGTTACTTTACGGAATTCTGTATACTTTTGAATATAGTCATCTCCATCCTAGCACATAGGTTTGAATAAGAAGCTATTGCACTATTTGGACTAAGGAAAGTTAAGAAAACAAAAAATACATACTCATGGCTGACATTTCTTACAGATGTACACTGTGAAATTTCAGGCTCTTGCAGTATATTTTGTCAGTTTCCCCTCTAGGCTATGCAAGGAGAGAAAATCATGGCTAGGCAAAGGTAACTTTTTCTACATATTAAAGATTCTATTTTCTGTGCTTTTCATCGAATATATTAAGTAGTGAATTTTCTGTTATACCAAATTTTCAGTCACTATGTGTTAGTCACACATCACAGTTTATGCCGAAATGTCAATGTAAAATGTTTTCCATTATTATTTATCATGTGTATGAATGTAACCATAGGTCTCAAATTCACAAACAACTGAAAAGAATGACACAGTTGCTGGGCAAGGGGACCGGAACCATCTCGTCACTAAGCGGGATCTCACCCAGAGTGAAGGAGACATTCACACTTTGGTAAGCGCCATTTCGACAACAAGCACTTTAAACATTTAAAAATATGTGATTATAGAACTGATGCCAAAGAACATTTCAAAAATAACAACAGCTGTGCTTGAAAGAACTACATATATTTTTATACCATTCAGTCTTATTACTTTCCTTGTTCCTTGTCACATTAATGCCAGATTTTCTTCAAATGATCTATTTTTATAGATTACTAAAAGAAATACTTTATGTTCCAACTTTTTGGTGTGACTACACTCCTTCATCTGACCTTTTTCTTGGCCTCACCCTAATCTTTGAGGCTTTAGTACAGTACTGCAGGAAAAACCCAGAAGGCCTGAACAAAAATACATTATAAGAAAAATTAGCATTATGGTTAACTTTTGCTGAGTTGGCCTATATAATAACAATATTGTTAAAAAGTTGCTTATCAGTTAAGATTTTGAAATTTTGCAAACCATCAACCAACAGAGAACTTTGGTATAGTGTTTATTATGTTCCTTAGCAATCACCAGTTACTTTCACATCATCAAATTCTCATCAGTTCAACTGCTCAGTGACTTTTGGCACAATAAATCTTTCCTCCTTTGTGAAACACTCTTCATTCACTTCTAGGACGCTGTTCTCTTCTGGTTCTCCACCTACTGGTTCTACCACAACTGGCTACTTGTTCTTAGTCTTCACTTCCAAACCTTTAACCACTATAGAGGATTCCAGGGCTCAGGGCTCCGATTTCTCATCTGCTCCACCAGCACTCATTCATTAGATCTATGCTGTCCAGTATTGTAGACACCAGCCACATTTCAGGTGTTCAATAGCCACATGTGACTAGTGGCGACTATTTTGAGAAGGGTGGGTATGTCCACACTGATGATTCCATCAGTATGATGTTGTGTCAGACAGGCTGCACTAGATGATCTTACTCACTATGGTGGCTGTAAATACCACATCTGTGTGGATGGCTTTGGTTTATATTTTCCAAACTTCTATTAGAACTCCTCTTAAGTATGTAATACCATGTTTCCCTGAAAATAAGACCTAGCCAGACAATCAGCTCTAATGCGTCTTTTGGAGCAAAAATTAATATAAGACCCAGTCTTATTTTACTATACTATAAGACCGGATCTTATATAATATAATATAATATAATACAATACAATACAATATAATATAATATAATATAATATAATATAATATAATATAATATAATAATACCAGGTATAATATAATATAATAAATATTGGATCTTATATTAATTTTTGCTCCAAAAGACATATTTAGAGCTGATTGTCTAGCTAGGTATTATTTTTGGGGAAACACGGTAGGAATCTTAAACTTAATTCGAAGAATATACCCTTGAGTTTTCCCAACTCTGCTCTTTCTACAGTGTTCCACATTTTAGTGAATTGCAACTCCATTCTCTGTCCAAAACCTGAGCATCACGCTTGACCAGTTTTCTGGTTTTCTAAGTTTCATACTTTTCACTCTTAGATTTGCATTTCTGATCCATATTAACTTAATTTTTTTAATGTGGTGTGAAGTAGGGGCCCAGATTCATTCTTTTGCATGTGGCTATTCGGTTGTTCCAGCATCATTTGTTGAAAAGACTGTCTCTCCCTGTTGAATGGTCTTGGCAGCCTTGTTGAAAATGAATTGACCAGAAATGTATGGGTTCATTTCTGGACTTCCAGTTCTATTCCACTGATCTATGCATGTATCCTTATGCCAATACCAAATTGTTTGAATATTGTAGCTCTGCAGTTAGTTTGCAAATTGGGAACTCTGTGTCCTCCAACATTTTCTTCTTTTTCAAGCTGTTTCAGCTACTTGGGTTCCCTTATAAATTTATATTCATATAAAATATCACATGAATTTTAGGATCACTTATCCATTCTACAAAAAAGATAGTTGGAATTTTGATAGAGATTATACTGGACCTGTTTATCAATTTGAGTGTTGCCATCTTAATATTAAATCTTTCAGTTCTTGAACATTAGATATCTTCTGTTTAAGTCTCCTTCAATTTCTTCCAAAAATATTTTATCGTTTTCATTGTACAAGTTTCACACTTCCTTGGTTAAATTATTTCTATGTATTTTATTCTTTTTGATGCTGTTTTAAATAGGTTTCTTAATTTTGAATTAATTTAAATGGGTTATTTAATTTTATTTTCAGATTGTTTTCAGTGCTAGTGTATAGAAATACAACTCATATTTGTATATTAATCTTGTATTCTGCACCTTTTCTGTGCTTGTTTATTAGCTCTAATAGTTTTATTGTGGATTCTTTAGATTTTTGTAGATGTAAGATCCTGTCATCTGTGAATAGAGACAGCATTTATTTAAATTTTTTTTTCTTGTTTAATTGCACTGGCTAGAACCTTCTAAACAATGTTGAAAGAAGTGTAGTAAGTCAGCAACTTTATTTTGTTCTTGATCTTAGACGGAAAGCATTCATTCTTTCACCATTGAATATGATGTTAGCTGTGGATTTTTCCTAGATGCCTTTTATCAGGTCAAGAAAGGTCGCTTCTATTCCTAGTCATCAACTGGAGGCACCATTTACGGATAGCATTGTTGCAAGGTGTACGCATATGACATGTCTAATGCATTTTGGCCAGCACCTAGAAGATGGAAATATGTGTTACCTTTGGCTGCCTGCCTTCAAGTCACTGATAAAAACCCTGAATGTAGCAAAGACCATCATCATGCCACTTGATTTTTATAGGTCTGACATGGAATAACTGTTAAAGATTCACTCTGTTTCGTTTTCTTTCCCACAGGGGTATTGTGGTCTGATTTTCATGTCTTACTAAAATCATTGTCTGGGTTTGCCCAGAATTTTGAGAATCTAGCGATAGATTCTCAGAAGAATGTTGAGTTCTAACCATAAAAATAAATCTTTTAATTTATAGATATTATCCTTTTATAACAAATTATTCATAGAGCCTAATATTGTACATTTGAAACATCTCTGGCTTTCACATGAAATGACTAAAATGTCTGATTTTCAAACGTTAACAAGATGATAGAATGACCTTTCCTTGTAAACATATACCTTGTTTTGGCAGGGTTGTGGAATTGCTGAATGCTTGAAGATTGTCTGCCAGGTTGGGCGACTAGACAGAGGAAAGAGTGCAATCTTGTATGTAAAGTCTCTGCTGTGGACCGAGACCTTTATGAATGTAAGTGGACAGATGCAGCATTTAGCAAACTTATCCGTTTTTTTAAAGAAATAAAAAAAGTGTGAGATCTAGGAAATCATTTAATTGTTACTTCCATACAGAAGGAAAACCAGAATCATTCATATTCTTTGAAGTCGTCTGCTTCATTTAATGTCATCGAGTTTCCTTATAAGAACCTTCCAATTGAGGATATCTTCAACTCTACATTAGTGAGTTATGGATTTGGGGACATGGAATAAGCTCACTCCATTTAATGCTACAGATATTTTGATTTTATTTTAAATAATGGCAGTTATACTATTTTGATCATTTAAAGTAATTAAGAGTTATTTGATAGGGTTATAACTCAGTTTAATAATATTATTTTACTCCCCCACCCCAGAGTTATTAAAGGTAGACCTTTTACTTTAGCATCTTGTCCTGTGTAAGAGATTCTTAATATATACTAAATTTTCGAGGGGGAAATTTTGGAAATTTCTGCAAGAAGTGAAGGCATTTCAAAGGTCTTTAAATTGAGGATTAAAAATGGGATCAACACATCATAAACTGGTTTGGATTATCTAAAAATCATTTCAGAGGTGACCAGAAGTTCACCTGTTATTGAGAATTTTATGCAGATATGTGCCTGCTATTGATAACAGATATATGTAATCATAGATTATCATACACAGGAAAAGAAAATGATATGAATACCACTAAATAAAATATAGTAGACATTCAGGTAGTTGTTGAGTTAGTCAGTGAACTATTTTAAAACTCAAAACCTTTTTCTCCCCTGGCAGGTTACCACTAATGTCACCTGGGGCATTCAGCCAGCACCCATGCCTGTGCCTGTGTGGGTGATCATTTTAGCAGTTCTGGCAGGATTGTTGTTACTGGCTGTTTTGGTGTTTGTGATGTACAGGGTAAGTAATGGACTTAGGAAGAGACGGAGGGAGGGGAGAAGCAGAAGAAAACATGGAAAGAGGGAGGGAAAGAAGGAGGATGGAAAAGAAGGCAGGGAAGGAGGAAAAGGATCTTTAATAATGATGCATGATGAGCGTTATGTATTATTTGAAGGAAGAAAAATTGTAATTGTCATTTAAATTTTCTTGGTGATAGCATACTCACTTAAAATACTTTTAATATTCTTCACTGATGTGGCAGTAATGTGAGTTTTTCTTCAACTGACAGATGGGCTTTTTTAAACGTGTTCGGCCACCTCAAGAAGAACAAGAAAGGGAACAGCTTCAACCTCATGAAAATGGTGAAGGAAATTCAGAAACTTAACTGTGATTTTTTTTGTTTTTTTAAGTTATGCTATATCCTGACCCATTAGAATTACCAAGGTCATTATAGATTTCAGTTCCTTTCATGAGGAATCCAATTCCAAGACTTTACTGCTGATGGTGCCCATTGGTATTAACCACAAAATGAGAGCAATATTTGTCAACAATTTCATTATAAATAAGTTCAGACATACATTTAATACACGTTCACTGACGTGTGTTTTTAGGTATTTAAATAATGAAAATTTCAAGTGTTCTTCAGTGTACATAAGACAGGTAGTGCTTGAGTTACCACTTTATGTAAAATAGTACCTCCTACAATTACTATTTCTGGTTTGAATGTTGGATTTTGTTATTTGTGGTTGTTATTATTCTAAAGCAATCCAATTCTGGACCTTAGCATCCACTTCTTTTGTACAGGTACTTAATACTAATACACATTACACACTACAATTGAGTTTTCAAGCTACTAAAGACTTTATAACTGCATGAACTTAGATTTTAATACTACTTTCTGGTAAACTTAAAAAACAAACAAACAAACAAACAAAAAACAACTTGACCCCATCAAAATTCTCTCTATAATAGCATAGGTACAGTATTTTGTTTTAATATGAAAATTGGTTACATGTGATTAAATTTCTTTTACATGTAATCTATAATCCATTTTGTTACATTTCAATTTGTGTCAGTTGTATTTCAAATCCTTTAAGCCAACCTATACTAAACATTAGTTTTATAATCAAGAGTGCCTTTTTTGTGTAATAGCTTTATTTCAGCTAACCATCATTATGTCTAAAGCCAGATAGAGTTGGAAATCATTTCCAAAGTACATTTATCCTATGGTATTCATCTGGCCATTTACAATACAAAAAAAAAAAAAAAAAAGCATTTAAATTTAAAAACCATGTTGGTAGTTCTTTGATGGAGTTGCTTAGTAATAGTATGTTCTTAAATTAGAGCAAGAGTGTTTAGTTGGGATTAATTTATTTTCCTCCTATATATGTATTTTTTCTTATATTTCCAAAACTGTTACTGAGAACAGGTCAAGATCAGTGAGGGATCTTTAAAACTTATAGCAACCTGCACCCAACCCCTCAGCCCCATGGGAAATGCTTGGAATTAAAATCCTTAAAGTAGCTCACTGGTTTACTTCTCGCAATAACCTGATGCTACTCACATGGATATTACCTCATTTTGAGCAAGGTGTAATGTGTAAAACCAGTCTCAGCGATCAAAATGATTTCTAAAAGGTACTTTTATAATCAATTCAAGTTACTGGAAACCTTTCAAAACTTTCTTGGGTTTATTATAAATTTTCTACAATTTTTTAAATAAAAGCTGCACCGGTGGCAAGTTGTAGTTTTATATGTCTGTAGGGTGATAAATCACATATTCCTCTAGAAAATTTATTCACAGTTCCTCAAAACCTGGGGATGACTTAATTATACCTATTTTTGTGCAATTACATCATGTTATGCGTTAGAATTTGAGGGTTTAATAGCTTTTTAACTACTGTCTTCATTAGACAGTGATGAGTAGTTCCCTTAAATAATTGAATATTTTTTTACATTTTAAAAATAATTGAAATTTATCTTGCCATGTCTTGTGTTATAATTCCCTACACAAGGGGCTATAGTCATAAAATAAAGGCACATGTAGGTGAGTTATACAAGTTAGAACATTGACAAGAATCTATATTTAACTTTAGTGAATTTCAAAATTAATAGATTTTGTAATATAGATTTTATTAGTAGCTTAAGAGATCTTAGTCATACACAATAAGTATTTTTATTACCAATAAATTTTTTTTAAGAAAAAAGTATTTTTATCCTAGGGCCTGCCACCAGACAGTCATTAAGTTGTTCCATAACAACTTTCACCCTACCTGTTTTCCCACCTAATAGCAATCATTCCTGAAAATATATATTGGATAGAAATTCACTCTTTGGGAAAAAAAGTTTGTATTTGCTTTTGCACAATCTATTCTTTCTATGGCCTCTATAATCTTGTATAGGAGATTGAAAGATGTTATTGGCAATTAACATGCTGTTTTAAGTTGCCTTTATGAAATGTAATCTTAGGCAATAGTATTTTCTTTGAAAAAAATGAAACCTCTAAAAAATATGGTAGCAGTATAATTTAAGCCTACATTTTGACAAAAATGTTTGGGAAAATGTTGGGATTCTTTTTCCCCTAAAGTAGCATGTGAATATATTTGGTTAAAATGTCAAAAAAATAATCCTATGAAAACTATTTTAATTTTCAAATATTTTAAATACTACTGTGTGATTTATTGAGAATTAAAATCCATTTTGAGCATAAAATTCTTATAATCTGATTCAGTTTAAATACACATGAGTGAGGTAGAGAATATTTAAAGCATTTGATATTGGTAAGAAATATTGATATGATTGTTGATTTCTTATATAGGCATTTATTTCAGAATTGATATTTTGAAAAACATTTATGTGAGAGATATTCTTTTCTTCCCTTTACCTTTCTCTTGTGATTATTATTATAATTCTGATTAAGTTCTTAATAATTTTGAAGTATAAAGCAATTAATCAAAATATTAGTGCCACAATTCTACCTGTGTAATGAAACTACTTATTCATAGTAAATTCTTATTAATACTTTATATTTATATAAAGAGGAAATTTAAATGTTAGTAAAAGAGACTATACTGGCTTCTTTAAGAGGGCTGTGAAAGATTACTAGTGAACCATGACCCTAAGAAAGAGGTTTATGTGGCAAAATTATAGTATATAAGAGATCCACTTGTTTTTATAAGGCAAACAGAATTTGAAAGTTGATAGATGTCCCCATGTTGTGGAATGTAGTGCCGAGTGTGGTGAAGAATAAGTCATTCTTGGAATACCTGTGCGTGACCTTGCCTATCTCAGTGTCACCTTGTTTGTACTCTTGGATAGCTTGTATATGTGCTAGTTTGATAAATAAGAAAAAATATATATAAAGTTTGAAAATTGAATATAGGATCAAAAACGATGAATGAAATGACATAACACTCAGTATTTTGGAGAGTATCCCTTTTAACTTGTTGGTAGTTAGTTTGAATCATGAACCTAACGACGTGCAGCATGCATATATGCTTGTATTTCATTGTAATTTCTGATACGTAATGAATTTCTTGGGAGAGGTACTGAATCTTTAATTTTTGTTGTCATTGTTCTCAAGTGCAATATAACCAAATACAGATAATTTCAAAGTCATTAATTTAGTAAAACTAATCTAGATGGAGATTTAGTAATATTTTTGTTAGCAGGAGGAGTGATTCTGCTGTGGAAATATAAATGAAGTTATTTACCCCTAAAAGGTCCATTCTGCATTTTATTTCAGGCTGGACATGAACTATTCCCTATTAGTTCTGAAACTCTGAAATCTCTTAAAGTAAGTTGGACCTGTGTATATCAAATTAGTTTGCTACCTAAGTAACATAGAAAGTAATTTTCTTTATTTAGCTTCTCTTATGATCACCCACATTGGGTGAGACATAAAATGAGTGTGTTCTAAAATTTGTCATTTGCTAACTTGATTTGAATTTGTGAAAACTGGTACAGTGTTCTCTTTAGTTTCCAATGTGTAACTTGTGACTGTACAATAAACGAGTATTGTGCCACTTATGTGTATAGATTATATTTTCCTTCTGCGATGTTGTTTTTATTTTGTTTTTTAATCACACACGCAAGCAATAATGCACTAAAAGGATGACCTCATTGAGGTGACATATTTCTCTAGACGTCTGAATTCTGAGGAGTATTAGTTATCTGAAAAAAGGTAACAAAAAATTAATTGTGTTAGATAGATGAATAGAATGTATCCAAAGTGAAGCACAGAGGGCAAAAATAAGTAAGTAAAGATTAAAAAATAAATAAATGAACAGCTTCAATGACCCGTGGGACAATCTAACTAGGTACACATGGAGTCTTACAGAGAGAAAATGTGTCAGATAAAATAATGGAAGCCAAAATGCTTCCAAATTTAATTTTAAAAAGCACCCTATAATTTTGGAAGCTCAATGAACCCCAACAGGACAGTCACAGAAAAACATTAACTGTGCACATCATGGTCAAACTCCTGAAAACCACAAATTAGAAGGGGTTTACCTCATCAGCTTGAATGCCTAAATCTCATAATCTAAATTATCTAAATTAGGTATGGGTAAGGTTTGGATTATGAACCATTCTGGGGTACAATTCCTTTCTATACGTGGAGCTATGAAACTAAAGAAACAAGTTATCTTCTCCATAACATGGTGGGACAAGCATATGATAATTATAGACATTCTTGTTCAAAGAAGGAAAAAAGTCACTGGTCACAAGCAAACTCCATTTGGTTTCCAAGTCTGTAAGTAATTCTCTGTGACTCATGTCTCTACACTGGATCGTCTGTATCCCCCCATGAAATTTAGCACATGTTTGCAGCTGAGTACTGGTAAAATTTTGTGGGACCAATACAATATGCTTTTTCATTGTTGTATTCTGTCCGTTTTAGACCAAGCTGGCAATGTTTCTGGCAATGTGACATAAAATTCACAAGAAACTTTCTGGCAATGTGACATAAAGAAACTTTCTGTCAATGTGACATAAAATTCACAAGAAACTTGTGGATCTCCAGTGGCTTCCAAAGGTCAATTGACTATAAATGTGTGGATTTATTTCTGGGCTCCCTCTTCTGTTCCATTAGTCTATATATCTGTTTTTATACCAGTATAATGCTGTTTTGACTACTAGGACTTTGGAGTATGTTTTGAAATCAAGTAGTGTCATATCTCCAGCTTTGTTCTTTTTACTCAAGATTGCTTTGACTATTCACATTCTTTTGTGGTTTTATATGAATGTTAGGATTTATTTTTTCTATTTTTGTGAACAATGCCATTGGAATTTTGATAGGGATTGCATTGAATCTATAGATAGCTTTGGGTAGTGTGGACATTTTAACAATGTTGATTCTTCCAATCCATGAACAAGGGATATTTCTCCATCTATTTATGTCTTCTTTAATTTCTTCCATCAATGTTTTATAGTTTTCAGTGTACAAATCTTTCCCATTTAAATTTATTCCAAAGGGTTTTTTTTTTGGTTTTTTTTTTAATGCTATTTTAAGTGGGATTTTTTCCTTTTTTCACATAATTCATTGTTAGTATATAAAAACAACTAATTTTTGTATGTTAATTTTGTAGCCTGCAATTTTACTTAATTTATTGATTAATTCTAACAGTTTTGGTGGAGTCAAGATTTTCTGTATCTAAGATCAATGCCATCTACAACAGGCAATTTTTCTTCTTTGTCACTAATTTGGATGCTTTTTTATTATATTTTTTTGCCTAATTGCTTTGGCTGGGACTTCCAGTACTATATTTAATAGAAGTGGTGAAAGTGGGCATCTTCGTCTTGTTCCTGATGTTAGAAGAAAAGCTTTCAACTTTCACCATCGAGTGTGATGTTAGCTTGGGCTCGTCGTATATAGCCTTTATGTTGAGGTACATTCCTTTAATATCTCATTTGTTGAGAGGTTTTTTCTTAATTATGAAATGGTGTGGAATTTTGCCAAATGCTTTTTTGCACCTACTCAGATGATCATATATTTATCCTTCATTTTGTTAATGTGGTGTATCACGCTGATTAATTTGCAGGTGTCGATGGATAGTGGTGGGGAATGGCCTGGGAGCCTGAGTCCATGGAGGCAGTCTTGGGCCCTGGGTCCACTGGAGCCTGGATCCGTGGGTGCTGGCCTGGTGTGAGGGTGGGCCTGGAGTGTAAGGCTACAGGGGCTGCTTTGGTGCCGAGGCAGGCCTGGAGTCCGGGTCTGAAGGTGTCTGGGGCTTTGGAGGCCAGTGGATGCTGGGGCCGGCCTGGAGCCTGGAACTGCAAGGGTAGCTTCTTAATTCTTGATAGCATTCATATTTTTTTCCAGAATTATTTGGCTTTCCTATAATTATTTTATCCAATCTTTCTTACCTCCAGCTAAAGGAATACATATCATATATAATATATATATTATATGTACACATACACACACACACACACACACACACACACACACATATATGCAGTTGATCCTCATTATTTGTGCTTCCATGCTTCTGAATTTGCCTATTTGCTAAAATATATGTGTAACCCTCAAATCAGTACTTTCACAGTTATTCCCAGAAATGTGCAGTGAAAAATTTCAGTTGCCAACATGCACATCCCCAGCTGAATTCAAGCAAGATGATGCTCTTCCTTCTTTAGGCTCACGTTCGAGATACATGTGTTCTTTGTGTGGTCTGTTTAAGGCCAGTTTTTGTGTTTGTTTTTTTTTTCTTCAGTTTTGTACTTTTCACTGGTGATTTTGTTGTTTAAAGTGACCCAATTTAATAGTGCTGAAGTGCTGTCTAGTGTTCCTAAGCCCGAGAAGGCTGTGATGTGCCTTACAGATACATGTGTTAAATATGTAAGCTTCTTTCAGGTGTGACTTACAGTGCAGTTCGCTGTGAGCTCAATATTAGTGAACCAACAATATAAAATAAATAAGGTGTCTATACACAGAAATATGTGTTTTAAAGCAAGGTTATGTATTGATGGGTTGATGAAAATGTTGCGAGAGGCTCATTAGAACCTATCTATTCCTCCTAGGAGCAATGGTTCAGTATTTGCTAATTCAGTGTTTAATGTGGCTTTATAGACCATAACTACCAAAAAAAAATGAGAATCAACTATACATGGCGTGAAATTGTATATACATTATAAAATATATGTAAGTAAAACAGAATAACCATATATAACATTATTAACAAAAGAAGTAATAGCTGACGTTTACTGAACAGTTTCTATAGCAAAGAACTCTTAAGTATTTTACATTATCTCATTTGGTTGCCTCCTTTAGGTGCTATGATTTCTCCCACTACACAGATGAAAAAACTGAGGTCTAGAGTCTTGTGTAAATTACATAGCTGTGAGTGGTGGATATCAGAACAGTCAGATTCTAGGGCCCTCCTCTAGAAGCAACACTTCTGCTTCTTAAAAATTGATTTATTGATTTAATTAACCAAGTAATCAATCAATGTTAGACACTGTCATAGGAGTGTAGGCAGCTGTGAACATGATGGCTCTGGCACTTGTGGAATCTACACTATTTAGGGTACAGGCAAGTCAATACCCATTTTAAATAATAGAGTGCTACGGGGAAATACGAGATGTCATGCAAGCTCCTAGCAGGGGCACCTAATCAAAGCTAAGGGTGTCAGAAAATGTATACTGGCGGAAGTAATAGCTAAGCTAACTGTTCAGGCTCTATGGGAGTTTGCCAGTTAAAGAGGTGAGAAAGTCAAGTTCCAGGCAGAAGAACTCAATATGCGAAGGTAGCTCTAGGGGCAACCCACATAAATCTAGTTCAAGGGAATAAAATATCTCTCTCTCTCTCTCATTAAAAGATGAGCTTGGGAAGTGAGTGGTAGAGTGTAAAAGATGTAAGTCTGGTTAGGGATTTTGGGCTTTCTGCTAAGAGCAGTGGGGAGGAGCTCATAGATCTTAAGTGAAGAACAATTCTGTAATACATGTATGTTTTATACTTTACTTTCTGATGGTTCTTGTAGTATTTTTATAAAAATGAAGTGCTAATATTAATGATTACATTGTATTAAGCATGACCAGTATCATGGATTATGAACTTGAAAATGACTTCCGGGATCCTCTTGCATTCCTTTGTAAATTACACTGACTGCCACTACGGCACTGACTTAGCAGGATACCTCTGAATGAATGTCTGCTTGGCTTTGCCCCCACCAGTTTGTGTATGTGTGTGCTAAAAGTCAGTTGTGATTGTTCACAAATTTGTTTTTGCCAGTTCTATGTATTATAAGGTATAGATGAAACATACATTTGAAAAAAAAAGTAGGGTTTTCTGTGAACACTAAGTTTAATACTAATTGGGTTAGAAAATTGTAAAAATATGGGGAAAATTGAAAATAAGAATTTGGGACTCAAATTGCTTGTCAATGTCTTTAAAGAACTTCTCCACTTGAACTAAAACTGCAAATCATCGAGGTGTGTTATAATTGTGGTTTATGACTTCAAACCCTAGCGTGTGGTTAGAGAGTAAAAAAAAATGTCTTGGACCTACATCAAAAGATTAGTAAGTGAATATGCATTTACTTATTTAAGGTAAAATAAGCAGCTTAAAATATATTTAAGGTATGTTGACTTTTATGCCTCTGACCAACTTTTTTGATCCACTAATCCTGATTGCGTCATTATCTGATAGCTTTTGTATATTGCACAGAAATTAAGCATAAGATATATGAATAATGGAGCATTTAAATATCATCTAAAAACCATTCTGACTGACAAAAATCTCTTTCAACTGTCCATAGTATTGAAGGATTTGATGTCCACCCTCTACGGGAGGCCATAAAATCAGTGGCTTGCCTCCAGAAGATCAGCTTCTAATATATCAATGACTACTTGGCCACCATAAGGCAGGATGACAGAAATCCTGGCAGCATTCCTTTCCTCTGGATCTGCCAGTCAGGCTTTTGGAGTCATTTCCATTTCTTCCTTTCTTCTCTCCAGGAGTAGGGAGGGGTAAGTTGGAAGAAAATGCAACAAAAACAGCTTGATGAGACAGATCTCCGTATTCAGCTTCCTCTCACTAGCGTCTGCTCGCACAGGTGAGGCAAAGCCATAACTGAACAATGGTACTCAATGTAGGGGCCTCACTTTGGCATTTATTTTCCAAATGATTCTGTACCCACATAGTTTATTGGGTCTAAAATCACTAAAAAACAGCAGTACAAGTTCATGGTAAAAGTTCCGAACAATGCAGAAAGGTAAAGTTACATGTTATACATAATTAGTGTATCCTAGGGCAAGTCCGTAACCTCTCTGATCTTCAATGTTTCCATTTGTTAAATAAGATAATGAGAGCTAATTTGTAGGATTGCTCTGAGGATATAATGTGATAATGTAAGAACAATGCCTGTTAATTGTTTTAATTTTTGGTTATATAGGCACTGTTTTCATACTCTTCATCAAAGAATAATTTTCTACTATTGAGAAGTTTGTTCATTTCCAGCCAGTTGGAAACATTGGGAGGAACATACATAAGAATGGTAAGGGTGGAAAGAGACTGTCCGGTCAGTCAAATCAGCTGAATCAACTATCATGGTAAATGATGTGATGTCACAGATCCCATATACATTGTCCTGTGAGATGTCCCAGGAGCACACCAAATACAAAGAGATTACAACTGGACAAACCATGGCTTATCGCCTATTCTGCAGTCAGTATTATTATTTAATAATCTTGATGATGTCATAAGCAGCCACCCAGGATCAGTCTGGCGATTTGGGTGTCATACTAGACATACCTATTTCTCTCCTCCCTTCTCCACCCAAATAGTCAACCATCTCTTTTGATTCTTGCTCTAAATAAAGAATCTCCCACTCCTCTCCTCTCCTTTTCAGTCTCGCAATCTTCTGGCATCTCCACAAGGGCTTTGGCAAACACTGCCTCCTCTCCTCAGATGTATCCTTCTATAATCCATCCTCTCTGCTGATAGCAACATAATCCTTCTAAAATGCAGACTGGTAGCACCTCTCCTGATTAATTGATTTCACTACTTCATAATCACTAGTAGTGTAAATTTAAATTTCCTGATAGAGCATCAAGATTATTATAGGAGTTATACATAAATCACTTGAACAGTGCCTGGCACATAGTAAGTACAGTGGTACCTCGGTTTTCGAACATAATCCGTTCCAGAAGACCGAGTTCTGTAACGTTGGAAAACCGAGGCGCGGTTTCCCCATAGAAAGTAATGCAAAATGGATTAATCAGTTTCAGACCTTTAAAATCAACCCCTAAACCAGCAAATTTAGCATGGATTTTATTATCTAATGATACCATAGATCCATACAATTTACGGTGTTCATAAACCTAAATGTTCGTCAACAGAGACGTTCGAAAACTGAGGTACCACTATACTATAGTGTTTGCTATTATGTTTTTAATGGCCTGATCTCCACTTTTCTTTTCAATATAAAACACTGTCGCTCTGTCACAATCATTCATCACAGGAAGCACACTGTCCTGTTAAACACCTCTGGGCTTTGTGCACACGTAGAAAGACACACACACACACACACACATACACACGGCTCTTTTCAGTCCACCTGGTTATTCCCATCTCTGTGTGGAACTCTTATTCTTCTATAAACCCCACCTCCCCCAGGATTGCATAACCTCCTTCCATATGCCACATAGTTAATTTTTTCCAATTCATTGCAACCTCTGAACTTTGCAGTGTTTCTCCGGTGGCAACCACCACACTGGATTATAATTTGCTTTTATGTTCCTCTGTCCTAACAGGCAGTGAGCTCCTAGGATACAGGGGTTGTATCTTTCTTCTTCCAAACACCTGACTAAATGCTAGCACATAGTAGACGCCTGGTACTCATTTAGTATAATATTCTTTGAACAATGAAGTGCGGGCTACAATTAGACAAAATGTAATTTAGAATATTTTATAATACAGAAAGAAATTCCCACGAGCATAAAAAAAGGAAGTTTAGTAAAATCCTGGAGAGCTGCAGTTTATTTTCTAGCTAATCAGTGATGGCCGTGATGCGGCAAAGCCTGCGTGGTTAAGAGTCCCTGGCTTTTTGATCCTCTGGTGCTGCGTTAAGTGCTGTAGGAGGTAATCAATGTATCACCTTCTCTTCTACTTTAGGATTAGGTGGGGGTAATTGTATTCCACTTTCTGCAAATTTCCCGGGGCGTCGGTAGGGGCTGGAGGATATGAAGGGCTACCAGCCCCCAGAAAGGCTCTCGTTTCCCGTTCATCCTGGGAGGCCAGCCACCACCCCGCACAGCTCGGAGCGCATCCCACCGGAGCAGCGGGGCCGCAGGTGACCGCGGAGCGGCGGCCCAGGGCTCCCGGATCGCCCCGCCCCGCCCCGCGCATCACGTGCGCGAGGATGCTCACGTCTTCCTCCTCCACCTCCTGCTTCCCCTCCGCCTCCCGATCTCCTCCTCCTGCTGGGGAGGGTGTGCGAGGCAGACAACACTAGGAGGAGCGAGCGGGCGCTGCCGGAGCCCGCAGCCCTGGCGCCCGCCGCCGCCCGGGGCCCCGCAATATGCCGCCGCGGCCCTCTGGCTCTCGGCCATGGCGAGGCTCAGCCGGCGCGTCCCTTGCACCCTGCTCCTTGGCCTGGCCGCGGTGCTGCTGAAAGCGCGGCTGGTCCCCGCGGCCGCCAGAGCCGAGCTCAGCCGCTCCGATCTCAGCCTCATCCAGCAGCAACAGCAGCAGCAACGGCAGCGAGAGGAGGCTGAGGAGGAGAGGCCAGAGGTGCCCGGGGCATCCTCCACTGTCACCGTTCCAGGTAGGTCCCGCAGCCTGGCCCTCCCTGCCTGTCGGTGTCGGCCGGGGATCTCATTTAGCATCGCTGGCTTCCTTGTCCCTTCCCTAGCCGGATTGTTTCCCATCGCCTAGCCCTACCCATCCCCATCTCCCCAGTCTCTCCAATCTCCCTGTCCGGTACTCGGGCTCTGCTTTGGTTTCAGGAATCTGCCCCGTGGGTGAAGAGCCTTCTGGGAAGCACAGAACACTGCAGTGGGGTGGGGAGGGTACGGGAGGGGTGGGGGTGAGTGACTGCCTCGATTGATCCTTTTCTTCTCCCTCCCCTCTGCCTGAATTCTTCCCTCTGCCCTGACTGTACACACACACACACACACACACACACACACACTCGGTTCTCAAATCCCGTTAGTATTCTGTTCTTTATCCTTTTCTCTCCTAGAGACTAAAAAATCTTGCAATAGACACCCACACACCCCTTTTCATCATTTCACCCCGCCTGCCTGCAATATTTAAATTTAGACATGGAGAAAGAAATGGTTTATTATTTATTTCTACCTCTTCTTATCTTGGGAAGGGTTTAATGCAGTTTGCTGGAATGCCTTGAATGTCTGAATAATAAGATGTCACAAAACAAAATGAAAACAGAAGTTTGTAACTGAAGAAAGGGGAAAGGAGAAGGGACAGACAAGATAAAGTGCATAGTGATGTTGGTACAGCACAGCCGGCCCCCAGAGAGGGGAATCTCCTTACTTGTTAGTGGAACTTAATGAGGCAGATTCTTGACATTTCAGTGAGGGTGTGAGGAAATACACTATAATATATGGAGCTGTAAGGGCCCCTCAGTTCCTGCCTCATTCTACCCCCTTTAAAGCCCCATGGGTAAGCAAAAACCTGGATTATCCATTTTAATAGCCTCTCCCCACCCCCACCCAACCCCAGTTCCCTTCCCTACTGTAGGTGCCACCTGCTATTTGGAAAGAAATAAAAAACAAAACCCATGGATTTGTTGGCAAAGGGCTTACATTCCTGCAAAAACAGAGTGAATTATACTAAAACATTTATTTTTATTTTAAAATCCTGCCTAGTAACGTTATACAAGATGCTGAAAATGAGATTTTACAGAGTGGAATCAGCATCTTATTTTGCACTGCTTGCTCATCATCAAAGAGCGATACTCAGGCATGCCAGCTGTGATTCAGACACAGCTAGGATGATTTAATTTGTCAGAGTGCTCTGAGCAAAGAATGAAATCACCAAAGTGTGCAGGAAAGCATGTGTTTCTGACACCCTCTTCAAGCAATTAATAACATTCAAGTGTGGCTACAAGTCCTGAAAGGTATGCAGTGTGCGGTGGTTTTCCTACCCAGTTTCCTAACAGCATGGTTTGGGCGAGGCTGTTGTTAGACTTGCTATTGCTAAACTTAAGGAAGTTAAAGATAGGAGAGTGATTGAGAGCCTGTCTTAAATATGACAGGGATTTCATAAATTAAATACAAAACAGAAGTCAGAGAGTACTGATGGATTTTATAGTTTGCAGTATATTTTTATTTCGATTTATCTTTCAGGAACATTAGTTAAATGGATTTGATTACTATAATATAGATACGTTGTGATGAGGGTTATGAATAACAGCAATAATATATGAAATCTTTTGTATACAGTGTACACAATAAAATATTTGTTTCCTGATATTTGTGAGGGAATATGTTTGAAAACGGTGATTGTTTGAGAAACTAGCAGTTTTTGTCTTATTTACCTATTCGATTGATTGAGAAAAAGGAACCACTATCCAATAGTTTAGCCTAGAGCCTAAAAAGTAACGTGTGATGACTCTTGCGTTCCCTTAAAAACTCTAGCTTCCCAAGTCCGTGGTAAACAAGAGAACAAGCAAGTAATTGCTGTTTTAGTTATTGGAATATCAAGTCATATAATGAAGCACAAGATATAAACAAATGAAGTTAAAGTATTTCTCTGAGTGCATTGTGATCTCTAGATTGAACTGGTCTTCCTGCTTTAACTTTTCTTCCTCTGCTATCTAGTCTCCTTACACAACTAGCAATCTTTTTAAAAACATTAAATAGGACCTTTTTGCTCACAGTTCTCCCATTGCTTCCCATCTCTCTCACAGGAGATGCCCAGATCCTGGAAATGGCCTGCAAAGGCCCAGATCCCCTGTCTGCCCCTCCCCGTGCCATCTCCCACAGCTCTGACCCTTGCCATTTTCTCTACCTGGAATTCTGGAATTTCACATCCTTCAGGTTTGCTCACTACCAGGGTAGCCCTTTCCTGACCAGCTATGTGAAATTAGCCATCTGTATACCCTTTCTTAGTGGTTCTCCTCCATGGCACTTAGTATTCTCAGCCCTTCTTATAAGCCTGTCTCCCTTTACTGGAGTATAAGCTCTATGAGGGCATAAACTTTGTGTTTTGTTCACTATTATATTAAATTATCATATGTTTCTAGTACCTAGAAAAGTACCTGGTATGCATAGGCACGCATAGGTTTGTTGAATGAAAGACTGAACGAATGAATGAATGAATGAACAAACTAAATGCTGGCATCAAGGATCACTTTCACTTTCCTGAGTATGTTATATAACATCTTGTGAAATTCTTCATTGGAATTTAGTAGGGGGTGTATACAAAATATAGAAATGTTAGGTAGAAATATTTGTAAGTAGAAGTTATAAAGTATATAAATTTTAGATCTCTAATATTAGCTAATTTCATTGTTTATCTTATGTTGACTATAGAGAATTGTTTGATACCAATTCCAGAATCCAATTATTAGGTTCTGTCAGGAAGATTCTTTATTCGAATGTACTTATCATCCTCTTATCACCTAGGAGGGTATTAACGTATCTTTAAACAGTTGTGATTGAGCCTGAGTTAATTCTTTGCCTGTGTATGGTGCTTCTGATTCTTTGGACATATTGTGTGAAAAACTATATGACTTTTCTCAGGCAAAATCTTGAAAACTAATAAGACACACTTGGAACTGGTACATGCTGAGCATATCAGTTCATAGTAGAGACATTGACCTTGGTTACTATTCTCTTTATTTTATTATTCTGAAAATTTATGTCTCTTTGTATTGCTGAGAAATAAAAAAAAAAACCCTGAGGTTAAGAAAACGTTGAATATGAGATTTTAAAAATCAGGATTTAAAAACGGTTTATTTACATTTTCTCATTAACTTACAAAACACCATCTTCAGAGGGTACTGAGAATAAAGACTAACGAGATCTATCAAATCAATTATTTTCTCCAGTGTATGCAGCAGCTCTGATTTCTCCATCTGTACCAATGTTTGTTAGAAATAAATATTTGAGGGGCCAGGGAAGAATTAATTTGGGGGCTGGGGGCTGATGGTAGCTGAGACAAGCATATCATATTCACTCTGATGGGCCATTAGATGGAAGGTATGCTGCGGGTGGGGGTGAGGGGAGCTGGAGAAAATAATGAGCTTCGTTTCAAATTTTCTGTGTGAAGCACAGACACAGGGGATCTCCACGGATTTTAGTGTCTTCTGCATATAAAGAAAGCTTTTGAGAGGTGTATTTTTATAGCATAAAATTTTTTGATTGCATATTTCACTGATACATAATTTAAACTTTTTATTTTGAAAAATGTCAAATATATAGAAAGTAAATAGAATAGTTTTTAAAAAGCCAATACCCATCACCCAGCTTTAACAAAGATCAAATTCTGCTGTAATTATTTCACTCATACCTCCACCCATTTTCACAATGCGGGCTTCTTTTTTTTTAAGGTAAAATGTACATACATTTAAATGTACATATCTTAGTTGTACTTTTTTTTATTTTTTTAAGATCTTATTGGGGAAGGGGAACAGAATTGGGGAACAGTGTGTACTTTCAGGCCTTTTTTCCAAGTCAAGTTGTTGTCCTTTCAATCTTAGTTGTGGAGGGTGCCGGGAATCGATCCGGCAGCCTTTGGAGTTAGCATGGAGCTCTAACCGCCTGAGCCACCGGGCCGGCCCCTTAACTGTACTATTTTGACAAATGGATATACCTGTGTAATCATCACCCCGTCAAGATAAAAAACATTTATGTCACCCTAGAAAGTTCCCTCATGCTTCCTTCCCAGGCAATTTCTGCCTCTTATCCAGAGACAACTACTTTTCTGATTGTTATCATCATAGATTAATTTTGAATTTTCTAGAACTTCATAAGATGAAATCATATGGCACATACTCTTTTTGTGGTTAGCTTCTTTAGCTCATTCTAATTTCCATAGGTTTCATTGATGTTGCCTGTTCAGTAGTTTATTCCTTTTTACTGCTGAGTACTTTCATCGTATGAATTACCATTGTGTTTGGTTTATCACTTTTTCTGTTGATGGATATTTGGGTTGCTTCCAGTTTTCGGTATTGTAAATGGAGCTGCTCTATTCTTGTACACATCTTTGTGTGAACATGTCTTCATATCTCTGGAGTAGAATTGGAGTTGCTTTTTGGAGGAGTGGAATTAGTGGGCCAAGTGGTACATTTTTGAAGTTAAAAAAATATTTTTTATGTTCTATATAGCTGGAACCTACCTCACTTAATAAAACTTCATTTACATTAATGAAATTTGATATAGATTATTACTGCATACTTTTTACTGAACACAAATAATTTAAACAAACTTGATTGAAATCTTCCATCCACGAAAGCATTTATTTATCTGCTTTTTGTTGTTGTTCAAGGAATTTGAAAATCAATAGGAAAAGTGGGATTAGAAATCTATTGTTATATATAAAGTACTCCTGTTTTGAAGGCCATATTCCCCAATGGGGTAATTATAATTTCTTTCTAGGATTTTAATAACCAAAGGGAGCTATTTCTTAGTGTTGATTACAGGTTGGAAAACACATGCCATTGTGTTAAATTTGAGTCCAATTTGATTTAGTGGTGATTTTTCAATATTCTTAATGTGACTGAACAGAAACTACCAAATATTTTTCTGAAACAAAACTCTTCCCCCAAAGTATATATATATTGAACTCAATTCTCTTTCAATGTTCTAACTAGATTAGCTGCAGTATTATCATTCATTCACTTGGCATAATGTAATATGTCTTAAAATTTCCTTTTGTCCAAATTGCTTTAGCTAGGAAATGGATATAATATTTCCATCTACTATTGGTAAAAAGTGTGCTTTGGAGTGTTTACCTGGAAAATTCTAAAACTATGAAAGCTGTGTGCTGTAGTAAAGTACATCATAAGCTTAAGAAAACAGCTTCTGTTTGCTTTGAAGATTCTGTTTGAAGATGTCTGTTTAATTGGCCTTTTTTGTAAGCATGATCCATATGTCCAAGACATATCAGATTCTGTGCCTAAGTTCTTTTTCTTTTATGACTGTCTGTGTCATCAGGACTAGGCAGTAGTCTTAAATACATGTTCATGATGTCTGTGAGTATAAAGGCCAGTTTACTTGGGCCTGAAATGAATGAGTGATTCTGAGTGCCGTTTCGTGTAGGGTAGAGGGTGTCAAGGAAATGGTAATCATTACTAACATGTCAAATCTGCCTCAGTGACCTACTGAACCAAGACTGTAAAATGCCTCAGTACCGTAGCACACGTCTCGGAAAACTTGAGTTGATAATAATGCCTGTTAAGCTGTCCACATTAAGGTTCTATGTCGTCACAGAAATGAAGATTTAAAATTAATTTACTTATGAGAGTGAGACTTCAATTTCTATTTAATGTGCTCTTTTTCTCAACTATGTTTCTATATCATTACAATTTAGGAAATAATTTAAAAGTAAAATAAACGTTTGCCAGTATTATTTGTTCTTGTACTTTATTTTTGTTCCTGTTCAGTAAAGAAATATTATTTACAAACCATATAGTTTTAATTCACTTGCTATCCCTGCTGAAATTTAGAACATTTAGATAGCTAAGCCAATAGCAGTTCATATCTGTGGACCTAACTGTTAGTTGGGCTGTAGGTGACCAATGGGAAGCTGGGAGAAATGTCCACTCTCAACCCTGGGCTCATGCCATGAGCTCCCTGACCTACCTCTGCGGCAAGTGCTCCCCGGATGTTATAGAATTCTATATCCTGTGGCCTTTCTAAAATAAAATAAAACCAGTGTCCATGGTTTTATTCCTACCTACTTACTCCTTTTTGTAACAGGAATGTGACAGACACAGGATGGGTACATGGATGAACTGTTTTTCCTAAGGAGTTAACTATAACCAGCAGTTGAATAGCAGCTTCAAAGGTCCTGGATTTTGTGACTTACTGGATTTTGATACCTATCTCACCATTGCTTGCTCCCCTGTGTTTTTGGAAAGAATAGAAATTAAGCTGTCAAATGTGCCTCTATATAGTTAGATTATGTTTCTCGAAAACTTCAAACGTGCTACTAATGTTCTTTCATATTTGCATGAGTATGGTTTGTTTATAAATGGCTGGGTGACTGAGACAAGATTACCAAGAGAATATCCATTTACTGTAAAATGGGAGGCCGTACTTTTTGTGTAAGGGGAAAAGTGTCACGAAGAATAAAGGGTATAGTAGGATTTATTTAACTATTTCACTAAGTAAAATGAACCATGCATCATGGATCAATAAGTCTGTCATGAAACATGGATTATGATTAATTCAATTTGTATACCTGAAGTTATAAAATATATCTACTCATTTATTTTTAAATGATTGGTATATTCCAGATATTTGCATTTAAAGACAAATAACTAAGCTTCATAAAATAAGTACTTCCCAAAGTACATTTTACAAAGTGCTATTAGATTCTGGAATTTTAGCAGAAAAGCTGTTATTTAATACTGCCTCAAAATTGCAATTTTTAAAAATATTAATCAGAGTTTAACTCTCATTCCTTATCATATGCAAGAAAAATATTTCTATAGTAATGTATGAAACAACTAATCTGATCTTCTAATGCTATTTATAATGAAGCAATGTCTAATATCCATTAAAATATGTAATGATTAAACAAACAATTTTACTTCACAGACTATAATAAGACTTTTTGGAATTATAGGCTCTTGGAACTAGAATGAGATAAAAATGACCTTCTCTTAGGGGCTTTGTTCTGGCAGCATTTGAAAAGTGTGTGACGTAAACTAGAACACATCCACATCCTAAAAGAAATGTGGTAGTTACAACGTCTGATAAAACTGTTATTTAAGGAGGATAATTTGATAATTTCATTCATAGCAAATTTAACTATGATGAGTGAGCTTTTTTATAATCTAAACTTTCTATACCAGCTTATTCAAGTTTGTCAATCAGAAGAGTTAAAAGAGGTGTATTTTTAAATTGCTTCTATATCATGGTATTTCTAATAGGGAGGAAGTCTAGTGAATCAATAAAGCTTAATAAATATAGGATGTAAAAGGGAAGGAGGTAAAGGCTTTGGAGGCTCATGAGAAAAGGAGAGTTATAGTAACCTGCTGTGACAAGTATCAGAGAGGGTCAAGTAAGTTTGTGGGGGACGAAAGTACTCACAAGTAGTAAATCTTTTTCTCCCCCGTTTGTCAAAGGGACTCTTTGTGTCTTGTACCTTATACAGCAGAGGTCCTAGGGAGCCAGTGGAGGGTGTAGGGGATTCATGAGCACCCTGAAATTAATGATACAATCTGCAATTACCTAGTGTTTAGAGCATCTGTAAGATTTTCAAAGGAATCCTTGACCCCCCCAAATGGTTATTAAAACCTGCTTCAGTTAATTAGGCCTTTGTAAGTAGACTCAATAAGAAAAGAACAAAGGTAACATTCAGACTCAAGTAACATTTTTGTGTTTTCTTAACATGTGAAATGTTTCTGTTATTGTGCACATGTAATGGGTAAAATGAGTAAGCGTGACAGTGACATAACCAATCCTGCCAGAAGGCAACCCTTAAAAGAACTTATTGCTTAATATGCACCTTGGTCAGTTCTTTCATCCTTTGCCTTTTTCACTCTGTTTATAAAATGGCCATCAATACACAAACCAATACCTTTTGATAAATCACATGACTTTGAATTGTTTTATGTCCAAGTTTCATTATATAATAAACTGGAGGGAAACCGTACACCTGAAAAGACCCTCTGTTCAGAAGTCTTTGGCAGTCAACCCAGAAACTCTGCCCCTTGGCTAGTCCACTGAAGGATAGGATCACTGAGATTAAGTTAATAATCTTAATAAGGGCTCTGATGACTTTGTGAGTTATTTAATCCTTCCAGGTCTGATTATAAACTCAGTCAGTCTTAGCAGATAAAGGCCTACCCTAGTTGTTATTAATTCCCAAAGAAGGCATTTATAAAAACGTAAGCCTTCCCCCACCTGCTGAAACAAGTCTTAACCTTTGGTGTTTAAACACTTTGGGGGTCAAAATAGTAATTTTAGCCTGTAGCAACTTAAATCCACCTTTGAATTTGCTATTTTTCATTGCCAGTGCTCTTCCAGGCTTTCGCAATTAATAGAATTTCTAAACTCAGCGAAACCCATATTTTCCTTACCTTTTTGAGTCACACCTCTCTTGGTTTCACTCATAACTGATTACATTGGAAGAGCGAATAGCAGAGTGAAGAATTTGTTTTGAGAAATAGCTTTATATTGCAGAGTTTTTCTTTCATTTGAAAATCCCAATGGAGAAATTTGTATTTCAACACATTCTGATGTTCCAAAGATAAAGGATGCATGTGTTGAGACTTGGAAAGCTGAGGCTTCAAAGAAGAGCATGGAACAAAAACATGGAGGTAAAATAGACTTAGGCACCCTTGACGAATCTAAGTCTTACTGTGGCCATTGTATTTCCTGATATATGGACTGGCTCACTGAACAGAACGCTATATGCAGTTACTATATGTGGGGCCCCTCATGGTTCCAGCAGCTTAGAGATAGGTATGATAAAGACCAATGAAATATAGTGACGCAATTTACTGCTCTTTCTTTTCTACCAATATTCCTTACCAATAATACAGCATCAAGCCTGTAACTCTTGAATAATTTGCTTTGCAATTGTTATATTTAAAACGTATACTTAATATTACAACCACGAAATGTTTGATACTGTAATCTATAGGTCATTAAAATACCTTTATATTCTAAAACTTTACAGTAGAAAAAAATAGTTTATTATAAGAAACAAAAACTCATAGACATAGACAGTAGTTTAGTGGTTACCGGAGGGTAAGGGGGGAGGAGGGTGGTAGATGAGGGTAAAGGGGATCAAATATATGGTGATGGAAGGAGAACTGACTCTGGGTGGTGAACACACAATGTGATTTATAGATGATGTATTACAGAATTATACACCCGAAATCTATGTAACTTTACTAACAATTGTCACCCCAATAAACTTTAATTAAAAAAAATAGTTTATTTTTTCCATTTAATTTAAGATTCCCTGACTTTTCTCACTCTCCTCTTTCAGGAGGTGATCTCATCCACTCTGGTTGCTTTAAGTACCATCTATGTACTAAGACTCCTTCGAGCTCGCGCCTGAATTTATCCACCAGTTATTTTGACATCTTTATGATGGCAATATCACAGGTATCTCAGTTTAAGCATGTTTAAAACTGGAGTCTTGATTTTCCACCACCCCTTCCAGTATAAAAAAAATCTCCTCCCTTATTGTTATTAAAAACCAATAAACTGCCCCACTTTTCAACAATGGAGAGCTGAGGGTGCTGTCCTTGCCACTTCCTCTACCTCCTCTCCATCTATTCAATCACTAAACCGCATCAAGTCTGTCTCATGAGTATTCCTCATCTGTTAGTTTTTCTCCATCTTCAGAGCCCCTGCTGTAGCTCACATTACTCTTATGCTCTAGTTCAGGTTATCAGTCTTAACTCTAAAATCCATACTCCCCAAAGCAACTATGGGGATTATCTACCTACCCCAACAATGGTGATTTTATTTTTAAGTACAAATCTGATCTGGCTTCCCACGACATTGAGAACACAGTTGAAGGTCTTAACATGACCTGTACGTCTTTGCATAATTCACTACTCCCGTCTCAGCTCCAGCTTTTCCCCCTTTTCATGACTGTGGACCAGTGCTCTTAACTTGAGTGCAACAGGTTTTGTACATCAGGGCCTTTACACAGATGTCTCTGCTTGCACCACTTGATCCAAAACACACACACACACACACACACACACACACACACACACACACACTCCCCCTCCCCCATTCATCTGGTTAATTGCGTCCAAATTTAAGATCTTAGTTTACATGCAACTTCTTTTATACAGGTTGTCTTCCGACTTTCCAATCTGAGATAGTACTCTCTTAAGCACCTCCTACTTGCTCAAGGTATGTAATTGATCTGTAGCTAGGCACCTGTTCCATATTTGCGTATTTGTCTTTAGACAGGAAGCCAAGTGAGGCCAGGTGCAATAATTATTTTGCTTGAGGCTGAATTCCAATATAATATTTATTGAATGAATAAATGAATGTTCCACATAGATAAATATTTGTGCAATTGAATATCTTCTTTCATCCCAAGCTTGAGCTGGTTTTTCTAGAGAGTGTATATATAAAAAGGATATTACGTGGGGTAAAGGCTGTAGGACCAGAGTACACAGGTTTTGGATCAAGAGTGATGCCTGCTTTAAGCAGGAAAGAGGAACTGGTATTTATTCAAATTTAACACAACATATGTTGGCTTATATATGGAGCTAGAGATAACATACAAGAGTCCTACAGTGACTTATTCCATTCATTTTTTCTTCTTTTTAAGCCAAACTCATTGAGTATATGCTATTTGCCAGGCACTTTATCATCACTATTGCAGAGAACACCAGTATGGACATAGATACAGAGATTGCATATGATAAGAATGTGATCAGTGGGGTATATAGGATTCTGTGGAAACATGGATTTGGAGGCAAGTAATTTGGCCTGTTTCCTGGAAGAAAGCACACTTAAAGTGAGTTGCAAAGTGATGTGGAAAAGTAGAAGGAAATAATTTAAAAAAATTTTTTGATTTAGAGCTATTTTTTCCATTTCCTTCTGTGATAGTAATATATTCCACTTTAGCTTAAGTATTCTCTAGAGTTCTTTGTATTTCTTACTTTTATGGCTCATCATTCCATATTGTTAGAAAAGAAAAAAAATAATTTAGTCTCCTCCATAGTGCCCACATTTCTTGAAGACACCAGACTGATGATGCACCCTCCTTTCTTAAATAAAGGAATTGAGTTCAGTATTCAAACATAAACCCCATTTCTACCAATTTAGACCTACTGTGAGCTAGCAAATGAATTGGTACTTTTTGCCTTTACGTTGACATATAGCAGAAATATTTTCCTGTGCCATTAAAACAGTGTGATACATCACCTTGACCAAATTATGCTGTTTTCTTAACATACTACCAGTCCTCAAAATGAAGACAACACAGACCAGTTGTGTCTTGATGTCTTCTGTAACCTCTTCCCCCATAGCCATCTGTGCCAGCTTGCTGGCCATTTCCCCAGTCTATCATGAAAACAACTTGGCTTCTCTTCTTTCCCTTTTAGTGACCCCAGATTTCATTTCCACACCCCACCACATGGCACTGAGTGATTTAAAATATATTGTGTTAATGATTGTGGTTGCACCATCTGAATTGAGACTTCTAAAATATGTAATAGCATGTAGCAGTTGCCTGGTTTTCTGCAAAATCAAAAAGTTTATGAAAACTAATAGAAATGGTATGTATTTATGAAGTTTTTCTCCATTAAGGTTAATCTAGAGATGTACTCATAGCAAGAGGCCATTTAGCTGAAAATGACCAAAGCATGAAAGAGTGTCACCTTCACTTTAAGCTGTATACATTGATGTATTGTGGATAGAATCAGTTTGCTCTTTCCAACTTAAAACACCCTATCGTGTAGTTTTTGCACTGTTTTTTGTTGTTTTTTTTTTTAACTCTGAAATTCTGTAAATCTCCTAGGCTAGAGGAACTGAGACACTGAAACAGGTGGCTTAACAGAGGGAGCATATGGGCTGACAATGGCTGTTCTCCCTCGGGCTCCAGTCCCAGTATGTTTGCCTCTCATGGTACTTGTGGGGTATGTTGTCTTCTGGGCTCTCAGAGACTAATGAGGAGATTAAATCACACATACCACCATTCAGAATGTGAACTGTATTTACACATATAAATCTATTTAATGAAAGGCATTGCCTTACCCCAGTAGATCTGCTCCCATTTTAGACGTTATCTATTTCTATCCTTTCTCTAATCATCTGACCTAAAAAACCTGCGGTCATCATTGATCTCTCTCCCACACTCACCTGTCACTTCTCTCTCTGTTGTCATCTTCTCTCTCTCCCACACTCACCTGTCACTCACTGGGTTCTTTTAAGTATCAGTTACAGTGTCTTTAGTGTTCATTCCTTCTGTTTTATTTTCATAGCCCCTTTCTCTCTCCAGGCCCCCACCCCGTCTGTTTGGACTGTTAGACTAATCTATGAGGTCTCCCTATTTTTTCCTTCCTCTCACTCAAACCACATCCTTACTGCATGCATCTTCCTGAAACACTGCTTTCTTTGCTTAAGCTTTCATGTTGTCATTAAAATTTGAACTCTTCTGTCAGGCTTCTACTTCTCTCCAACTTTTTATAATGAAACAAACTGAAAAATTGAAGTAGTGTAGAAACATTCATATATCCTCCACCAAGATGCAGCAGTGTTAAATGTTTTTATTTGCTTTATCTCTCTCACTGTACACGCACACACACACACACACACACACACACACACACACACACAGATACACAAGTATCTGTGAAACAATTGCTGAAACAATTGAAAGGTAATTGTATGCATCTTGACTTTTCATCCCTACCCAGATCTTAAGAGAGGCATCCCCTTCTGCATGCCTCTCTTAAGATCTGGATAAAATTTTCTGTGGGAAAGTAATTTTTTTGAAATAATAAAACAATTGCCTACAACCTTTTAAGGAACTATATATAAAAATGAGGAAAAGGTATAGATTTTTAAGTAATGAATGAATAAATGAATTTTATAGACTGTATGTGGCATATTCTTAAGAAGGTGTCACTTTGTTGTGATATTTGTGCAAATAACATTTTACTTATATTACTTGTCCACCAACTTGTGGTAAGACTGAGTTTTGTAGAAACATAGCATTTTAACTACATTACTCTCCATAACCAGAGGTTCTGCCAGGCTTTCAATTTATTTTGTTCTTTGGTCACTTCCTACCAATCTTGCGTCATTTCCCATTGGTCAGCTCTTAACATGGAACTTTTATGGTGGACATATTTAGAATTATCTATCTGGTACCTCTTTTGCCCTATTTTTTACTTATGCCACCCTAATCCATCCATATTTGATGGTGGAAATGGTAAGATATAAAACATGAGAGTTGTCATCAGCCTTGCTCCTCACCACGTGGAAAGAGCCAATAGCCTTTGAACACGAAGGATGAAGCCAGGACACGGAGATGGAGTTCCTGGTTCCAGTTCTTCCCAAGATCCAGTCGGATAATTGTCATCCCTGCGGTTTGCTTGTACAACTGTCCCTTGTAGTTCATGAGTTGATAAATTTCCATTTTTGCCTCAGCAAATTCCTGTTGGATTTCTATTAAACCCAAAAGCTTAACTTGCTCCATATGTTATTTCCTAAAGTAAGTCCAAGTCAAAGCAAATTTTAAATCTGTAGAGACTTTTCTCTACCCATTGGAACTGCCTTCCCTCTGTCTATCCCGAAGTCCAGCAAGAAACCACCTGAGCTCTACTTTCTTCATGACGCTTTTCCAGTCCACAAGTATTTTTCTTTTACTAGATTACTTATAATCTCTATTTGGTGATTTAATACTTGATAATATGTTGTTTTAAATTAGTCTCTAATTGTTTCTGGTGTGTTCATTTTGTGTCTCTCATGAGTGTCTGAATCCCTTCAGAATGAATAGGTATATTCACCCAATTTAC
Organism: Rhinolophus ferrumequinum; assembly: GCF_004115265.2. Classification (NCBI taxonomy): domain Eukaryota; kingdom Metazoa; phylum Chordata; class Mammalia; order Chiroptera; family Rhinolophidae; genus Rhinolophus; species Rhinolophus ferrumequinum. The sequence continues at coordinate 41,208,385 of NC_046291.1, read as the reverse complement.
ATTCCAGAATGCCTAACACTCAGTAAGTGCTCAATAAATACATAATGTTGATTCATAACACATTATGATTGTATATATTAAGAGAAATATCTAAGGAACTAAGTATCTTGTGTTGTTTATGTATTTAATCCTCATGCTTATCACAGTGCTAGACACATAGTAGGTACTCCAAAATTCATGTTAATTAAAAAATGTTCTTAAATTTATGAATTTGGGCAAATGCTGATGGCATTAAAATGAATTGGAAGATGAATACCGCTATGTGATGCTTTAAAATTGAGCACTGTCAATCAATCATGATACTAATATATCAAAGTACAATTCTTAAACCCGGAGCACTTTTTAAAGTCATTTTTCTTTCCCTTTTCTATATTTTTGTTTCTTTGCATGTCTGCATTTATTTTTCTGTCTCTTATTAGCACTGAGTTTTGTCACTTTTTGTTCCACGATGATAATCTCATGCCTCTCACTCCTGCTTCCCTCCTTTTCTCACCTTTTCCCTCTCAATTCACAGTACTAAATTAGATATCCTTAGGATTCTAAACAGGAATCTTTTTCTCTCTTCAAAATACTTCTTTAGGGCCTCTGACTTATAAAACCAAATTTCTAAATCTCCATTGCAAACAATTAATTAATCAATCCTCAGTAATTATCAAATAGAAGTTCTCTTTGCCACAAACAGCATAATAAATGAGGCCAATCATTAAATTCTTTTCTTGGCACTTTAAAAAATTCGGTGACTAGCTGAATGTTAGTTCATGATTGTAATGTTGGAGAGGTTAGGCCTTGGTGCACAAGACATGTAAGGCCAGCGTGGCTGCCCTGGAGTGGGAGGAGGGGGCCGTGGGGTGGGATTGGAAGCAGAGCCCAGGTATGGTTGGTCAGGTCAGAACCGAGGTTTCAGTTTCTGTGCCCTTACCCGTGATTCTGGGGTTGATGTCTTCACCAGGGAGGAATCATTCTAGGGTGATTGATTTGGTGGTAGAGCATGGGGATTTGCAGTTTAGGCAACTGGAGTTCAAAATCTGCTCTGTCTCTTCTTAGGTGTGCTCTTGGGCACACTAAACTTTCTCTGATGTAGAGAAAATGAGACTTACCATGCAGAATTGTTGGTAAGTTGATGTACATGAAATACTAGAACTTAATTTACTGTTATTATTAGAGATGATTTTTAGTAAATTAAGTATTTCAGAAGTGTGACTATTTTGTCCTGGTTTATGTTCTATGATATTAGGTTACTAAGGGCTGAGTAGGTAATGAGACAGATAAGGTAACACACCAGGTTTACAACTTTCTAGTAAATGAGGCTGGATTTGTTTTTATTGTTTTGTTGTATTTCCTGTAAATTGACTCTAAAAGTACACAAAAGTTTCTGTAGTAAGAAGTATTAAAACATCTTCTGGAATCAAATTACTGTTTTTCTTTTAAGACAACCTAGAAACAACATTGTCTTTGGAACATTATCTAAAGCAAGTAAAATATATTTGAAAGCCAAGAATCAGAGTGAGGTATTCATCTGTGAGCTCCAAGTTTTCACTATTATATTGATTCCTTTTGTTTTGCTGAGAAGACAAATTGGCTCTTAAGGCTGAATTCAAACAGTTTATTATTATTATTATTATTATTATTATTATTATTATTATTTTGTCCAGAAAATCTTAACATAGCTAGAATATTGTCAGCATAAAAATAAGCCAATGAATACTGGCTGTGGTCCTTTTGGAAAACTTCATATTAAAAAGATAGTGTTTCTTTGTGGAAAAAACAAGAATGTTTTGCAGTTTTCCTTCTTTCTTGTTGCTAGCCTTGGCATTGTGCTGGCAAGTATTATTTATCCATTAAAATGGTGTGTCTTGTAACACTCTCTTTAGGAAAGAATTCTGCTGCATAGCAATGAAATCTTATTTATTTTTTAATACATACCTCAGAAGTGCAGTAACTTGTTTCTCTCTAGTGTTGTGGTTACTACTCCACAGCAAAGGGCATTCACATCCTAATGGAGGCAGCTAATTGATGAATATATTGATTAGTTCTAGAAGATTGTGTTCTGTGAAATTCGAGGTCATTTGAATTCTTAAATTGGCATGATGGTGAGCATCTAACCAGCTTAAAATTTTCTGATGTTAACAATATTTACAAGCAAAACAACACTAAGGAGTTTTCATTAAAAGATGGGATGAAAGAATGGAGTAAAAATATAAACTACATAGTAAGAGGAAAGTGTTCAGAAACTATTTACCATTCTTACTTCTCTAAGTAGGAAGCAAGAGAAAGTCATGAATTCTAAAGGCCAAATAGAATTCATCAGGAGTTTACTAAAAATTCTTAGTCATGATATAGGTTTTATCCAAATTAAAGTAAAAAATTAAACAGAACACATGAAGGTTTAGAAAGCTCGTCGGGCAAAAATAAATTGGAGCAAGGAGATTAGAATTTTTTTTTTTTAATCCATTTCAAATGTAACTGAAAACAAAGGATTCAGCCATGTCAAACTGATCTTTGTTGCTCTATACTTCCAGAGCCTGCCAAGTGGCAGGAAGACAACTCAACCCTGGACTTGTACTGGGTTCACAGTAATAGCTTTCTGAAAGGTTAGATCCACGGATAAATGTTTGCTTCTTGATTGGTTAGGTGGAATTGATTGACAAGTGTGGCAAAGGCTAATAAGGCATCTGTGTCTAAATTTATGGCTGGCTGAATATAAGACTTGACCTCTATCACTCAGGGCTTAACCTAAAGCAGCTTATGCTGTTCTCTCAAGGCTTTGTCATTAGAGAAAGAATTTGAAAATTTTACTGTAGAGGTGGTAATATCTTAGTCTGTAAAGTCTCATCATTAAAAATTAAATATGATATACTGAAATTCAAAGATGGAAAATTATTCAAACAATCAAATGGAGAGATGGGTGTATAGTATAACACTCAAATTCAGTATAGCAAGTGCAGATAAGCTTTACCATGTGGAGTCTCTGACTTTTTGAAGGGACTTTGAAGAGCAAGTTTTCTGCTCTCAAAATACTTAATATTTATTGTTGGAGAGAACATAAACATATATAGATATGTAATTTAGTATAGTTTAGTAGAGTATAGGAAGATATCATAATATGCCTATTTGAATTTCAAAGTGCTGTGGGAACACCAGGGCAGGAGAGACAAACTCAGTTAATAAGGGGCTATATCCTGACTGTTTATGGCTTAATTACCAGTTTTTGATCACCACAGTTTTAGAGCCTACATAAAAGGAGGTGGCTGGAAAGGAATAAGGAGAATTTTTCTTTTTCTTTTTGCCAGTTGTCTCTAAATGGGAGGCTAGCTGGTGGAACCTAAAGCAGGAAGTAGAAACTGAACTTTTGATTTGTATTTTTATATTTATTCACGTATTCACTCCTCCCACTTCTATTCTGTTTTTATTTTTAAAATTTTATCTTATTATAAAACATTCCCAACATGTAGAAATACAGTCTATATGTAATGGACACCCAGGTATTCATCACTGAAATTAATCAAACATTAGCTTTTTTTCTTTATTTGTTTCAGGTTTCTCTCTTTTTTACGAAATAAAAATTAAAGACAGAATCAAGCCCTAATCTCATCTCTTTCCCTCATTACCCAGAATCAATTACTATCCTGAAACTCCTGTTTAAAAATCTGCAATATATATACATTCATATTATACAGTTTGATTTTTTTTTTCATTCAGCATCGTGTTTTGCCGACTCCTTGATTTTCTCCTATTATTCTGCCTTTTGCCATTTTGATTATTAGCCCAGCCAAAAGAACTTCCTATTAATTTTTTTTATTTGCTACTACAGTTAGCATTCAAAATATTTGTTATTTTCAATTGTACAACATAGTGATTCGACATTTATGTAACCTGTAGAGTTATCACCCTGATAAGTCTCATACTCATCTGACATCATACTTAGTTATTTCAATATTGACTATATTCCCTATGTTGTACATTACGTCCCTGTGTCTGTTTTTGTATTTGGCAATTGGTGCATCTTAATCTCTTCCCCTTTTTCACCCATCCCTCCCAACCGCCCTCCCATCTGGCAGCCATCAATTTGTTCTCTGCATCTATGAGTTTATTTCTGTTTTGTTTGTTTGTTTTTCAGATTCCGCATATAAGTGGAATCATATGGTATTTGTCTGTCTCTGTCTGACTTATTTCACTTAGCATAATACCCTCTAGGTCCATATTTCTGCAAATGGCAAGATTTCATTCTTTTTTATGGCTAAGTAATATTCCATTGTATATATATGCAATACATCTTTTTTATCCATTCATCTATTAGGTTGCTTTTATATATTGGCTATTGTAAATCATGCTGCAATGAACATAGGGGTGCATTTGTCCTTTAAACTTAGTGTTTTGGATTTCTTCGGATAAATATCTAGAAGAGCTTTCTAAGGGTAGGAGGGAAAATTATTTTATGTTACAATTTTTTTTTTCCTCCCCCACAGTGCGCAACATTTTTTCATGCTTATCCTCTTCATCTTTCCTTTTCTGTGAGTTGTCTTTTTATATGCATTTTCTGTTTTTCTCTGGGGTGTGTTTTTTTTTCTTACTGATTTTTTTAGTTCTTTATATATTCTAAAAAGTAATCTTTGTAGTTTATATGTTCTGCAGATTTTTTTTTTCCCAGTGTCTGGCTTATCCCTTAACGTTGTTTTTTTAGAGACTTTTGTGGAAACATTTTTTTATATCTTAATGTAGCAAAATTTATTAATCATCACATTTATGAATCTGGTTTAAGAATTCCTTCCCTAACCTGATGTGATTAAAAAACAAACAAACAAACAAACAAAAACCTGTGTTTAATTCTAAAGTTTCCTGTTCGTATTAAAGTATGTCATTTATATGGAAATTATTTATGTGTAAGGTGTGAGATAGAAGCTTAAAATGAAATAATTTACGTCTTTAAAAAAATCCTTCAAAGTCTGTATATAGTTATATCTTTTTTGTTCTCAATAAGCTCTAAGAAATATTAGAAAATTTAAAAATCACCTATACTTTTTATTCAATATTTAGTTATTTGTATTTAGTGTATCATTATTTTTATTTAAACTGTGTATTCTATTCTCTTAAATTATTTTATTTATGAAATGTTGCTTTCAAAGCATTCAATATAAAAACCATCCATAAGGAAAATGATGCCATGTTATTCCTAGTACTGGTATGAAGGATGCAGTACTAGGCTTGGAAGAATGTTAGGAAAATTATTAATATAGGAAATATTGTGTTCAGTACCTGCTAAGGCCTGAAATAGCACGCTTTGTATCAAAGGATGAGACCACCATTAGATAGCTGAAAAAAAAAAACAAAATGCCTAATTTATTGACAGGGAGAGCTATGCAGATCAGGCATTGTTTCTCAGCAGTGCTGGAAACTGACCCTACAGAGTTTTGAGGAAGTGTTGAGTTCAGGAATTGGGGGACTTTCAGAGGTGTTGGTGGGATGACATTAGCAGTAGAAACTGGCTTCTTAGATGAGACTTGCTATTTGGTTGACACACAGACACACCATCATTGGAATGAGTCCATTTATGATTGGCTGATGCTCGGGAGTGTTGGTCATTGATTGGTTGCCTTACAGAAGACGGTTCAGTGAGGCAATTAGTCAATGATTGATTGATTAAACAAGTTTCAAACTAATTCTGTGGTTCTGAGGCTATAGAACAGTCCTACATTGATTAAGCATGTTTAAAACCTGTTCCTGTGGCGACTTATTGTTGTTACAGAGCAGTCTGTCTTAGGAGTGTGAGTATTTATTCTTACATGTTTAATTTGTTTTTACAGTTGACTGCTTCAGAAATTGTGTTACTGTGTAACTTCATCAGAGAAACTTACATTCTCATTTGGGGGTGGAAAAAAAGCAATGCACCTGGTTCCTCAATAAATTTGCCTCTATGCAGCTTTTGGCATTGTTTGATATAGGAAAAGGAATTACATACAAGTCCATTTGATGTTCTAGAATCCTCCATAATGAGTGATGTCACATCATTGGATGCCTCAGTTTTTTTACTTAAAAAAGAGTAGTGTTTTCAAATGGGCAACACACTGTCTTCACTACGTTTTAGCAGTGAGACCTTGAGCAAGTTTCTCTTTGACTCATTATTAATTGGGAAGAGTAAAATGTGCTAATTTTTCTAAGCAGGTCTTGGTAAATTCAAAAATATCAGAGACTTATGTTCCAAGCTAAAGAAATACTCGTATTTTCAAATATGGAATTATAATACCAAACATTACTAGTACTTGGAGCCAGGAGTTGTTCTAAGCACGGTTTATTATTACATTATTAAGTAACCTTATGAGGTATATCTATTAGTTAGGTGCTGTTATTGTTCTCATTTCATAGATTAATTTCAGGCACAGACTGGCTGTGTAACTTGCCATAATCACATAGGTAGTAAGAGATAGAGCTAGCACTGGGACCCTGGCTGTTTGGCTCTTAAAATAGACGATACAGTCTCTGGAAAAATGACCCACGTTAACCCAAAAAGTTAAAACTCATTTTTGAAATTGGCAGTGATAGTTAGGACAATCATTCTTGTTAAAAAAAAAAAAAGAAAAGAAAAGAAAAAAAAACGAAACATCTAACATTCTGTTGTCCTCAACAAAATTTAGAAACCCTCGTTTATGGAATCTTTGACCACACCTCCCAACCCATGAAATTACATGCAAAATTTTTGTATGTTTGTGGGTATACACAATTTTTTGTTGGGGTGGAGATGAAGAGAAACCATAGATTCATCAGATTCACAGAGATTAAAGATTGGAGAATTGCTGATATAAAGAGGAAGATCTTTTCAACTGAGTTGTAACATAGAACTACCAGGATGGACTAACTTTGACAGCTTATTTAATTTATGTTTCTTTCCAGAAGGACAGTAGGTGAGTCTATTATAATGGGTACCTCTGTTCAGATTCCACTCTTTCTTCTTAGTCTCTTTCTTCCCATTCTGTGCTATAATTAGGCTCTCCTGTCTGCAGTTCCTGCCCTTGGCCATCATCGGTCTCAGCATTTTTGTTCACTCTGCCTAGAATTCTTTCCTGTCTGAATAGCTTCGGCTTGTCGAAGGTGAGAGGAGCTTTTTGGTATCAACTTAACTTTCAACTCTATCAGGAGTTTTAGACCCTCCAGACCTGCCTTGGTGTCCCTACTCTGGATTTCTATAGCACTTGGTAACTTGATGTAGGGAAGCACTCTTGGCTGTCAGTTCAAATAGCCTGTTGATTTCTCTGCAGCCTAGTCTTTCCAGTCCAGCGTAGGGACTATGGTGATCTTGTTCTATTTGGCAGACTGTCAGTGCCTATCACCTTGATCAACAATTATCAGGCGCTCCATAAATAATTGTTAAATGAAAGAATATTATTTCTGTTCTCCTAGTCATTGAAGATCAAAAATCTCACATTGTTTTCAATTTCCCACAATGTCAATATCATGTCAGTTGCCACATCCTAAATGTTTTTGCTTCTGATCTTTCTTTGGCATTGCCTCTGTTCTAATTTTGACTTTCTTTACTTGATCCTAAACTATTTCAATAGATACTTTCACTTTCTCACTCTCCAAGTGCATTTTACAATTTGCTCCCAGAGAGGTCTTTCTATACCTCTCTTAAAAGGTCTTGTCACACACTGCTCAACCTTTCATTACATAGACAGTGGAATGAAATTCAGTCATCTCCCACTGTTAACAGATTTTTTTTTTCTTTCTTGCTACAACTGTCTGTCATTCCGTTAATATGGCATTTATTTCCTTTTTTCCCCTTTTAATCCTGGTGCCCTTTCTCATGCTGTTCCTTCTTCCTGAAGTGTCCTTGCCTCTACTCTGAATTTTAAAATGTATCTACTCTTTCTACGTCAGCCTCAATTAATTCCTACTTGGAAATTAAGTAGCCCCACACTACTTCACTTAGAGTTCATATTTCCCTTTCCTATATACCCATAATAATTTGTTCCTGTCATTTTTGTATGCCTTTCCCACTAGATTTGGAAAGACTTCAGCCTAGAAACTGGGTAATATTAACTATAATAACGTACAGAAAAATTGAGCGGAGTGTAGTTTCTGACACAAAAAAGGTATTGAATAAATAGAAGTTATGATATATACTCCCATTGGACCTGGCACTTTACCTTTTGTCTGGTCAGTATGCAATAAATGTATATTCAAGTGAATTCAATCTATATCTGAATTTTTAAAAATATTGTGATATTACCTATCAGCCTTTCCTTTTTATAAAATACGTACTGCATATGCATGGTCATATCTGTTTTGTTTCTTAAGATGTTTTAATTTCATGTTATTTATTTTTTCAGTAAAAAAATAAATTAATGATTCATTTTGCTTAAAATTCCCAGGCCTGTCAATATGTTGGCTACCTGCTAATACTAGACTGCATGTGTCCCATCATGCTGTGCTGTTCATGCTGTGCTAATTAATGCTTTAGGCACGTGAATTTCTATTTACTGGCACCTGAATTTCTATTTACTGGTCAGTATTACTTTTAGATGTCTAATTACAGGGAAAATGCTGCATTTTACTAAGGTGTCAGAGAAGCATTGGAGAAAATGCTGGGACTCACTCCATTTAAATCTAACCACTCACCACGTGTGGGTCTTATCCTACTTAAATGCAATGCTGACAGTAGGTTTCAAGCCTCTTCTAAAAGACATGCTGAAGTATGTGTCTGGCAGGTTCTAAATAAGTTCCATTTTCTCTTCATTGATTTTCCACATTCTTTGCATGTGGAAAGAACAAAGAGAGAAAGCCTTTGTAACGGGAAGAATGGGTATTTTATTAAGTCCTTTCCACTTTATTTTTCTGTGAATGAAGTCTATGAATTTACCAATGCAGTCCCACAACAATAAAATGGTATGTGTTGGGCTCTTTGTCAGGCTATTGTTTGTGTATTTAGTTTTCTCTGTAAGAGGATCTCTCAACCTATCAAGAGGGTGCGAAGGAAAAAAAAATAACAATGGTGGAATGAAAAGTAAAGTTAAAGGAAAATAGAATTATTTCAAAACATTACTGAATATTCTTTTTTTCATATTAACTCCCTGGGGAGACAGGAGCAGTCATATTGATATATTGATTACAGTAAAATAAAAACATGAATACTCTCCTTATAGTATAAATTGGCATCACTTCGGGAAAGCATTTTAGTGTAATAGATATCAAGAAGCTTTAAACAGTTTATACCTGTGACCTATTATTTCTCCTTCCAAGGAAATAGTGATTGAAAATTAAAATGAAGATATGTATACATGGATTTTTGTTTAAATCATAAGAAATGACTAAACAAATATACACTACGAGTTAAATGAATAACAACCCATAGAATGTTTTTCAGTAATGAAATATGGTAATATTGAAGACTATTTAATATCATGGATACATATTCACAATATAATCTTAACTGAAAAACACAGCATATGACATTCTTTATTGGCTTTTTTTTTTCTTTCTACCAATAAGTCATGCTCACTGTATACACCACAGCAAGTCAAATGGTATTCCTCACCCCCATGACCCAACAAATACAGTCTATGTTAACAATTTGGTGAGTTTCTTTCATACTTTATTTCATGCTTATATAAACATATACACAGTTATACACGTATACACATATGATCTTAATTTTATAAATCTATTGCTTTCCCTTAGTATGTTTTTAAAAGTACTGGAATGGAAGGCAAATAACTTCTGAGAAATTGGATTAGGAAACAGTTATTTTCCTCTATTTTTTTGTACTTTCTAAATTTTCTATATAGAACATTAAAAAAACTAATGAAAAATATTGAGTGACGCCAAACCCCGAATTAACTAGGTAGTTTGAACATGAGAAGAACACAGAAATGAATGATTAGAAAATGGCCGACATCAGTGATTAAAAAAGCAAACAAGCTAATGATAGCTATCTGTAGACATAACCATCAAGGTTAGCTTTCTCATCAGTATCCTGCATCTCTGTTTCTCTGCGTGCTTGTGCCTCTAAGGGTATGCAACAAAGGAACCAAGGAAAGCCATGGAATAAATGTACATGCCCATTTCAATCAAAGGTAAGTACTTTAAGTTATTTTATATTAATAGAAACAGAACAATTGAACTGAAGAGGATGACTTCGGGTCATATCCCTACCCCCTTCAGGATACACTTACTTGTATTTTTTATCATAGGTCAATAGTTCTCAACCTTGGCTGTGCATTAGAATCATCTAGGACCTGCCTTTTAAAAATGCAATTCCCTGGACCCTATCTGCAATGATTCTGACTCAGTTAGGCTGGAGTGAGAACTGGGAATATAGCAAAAGTTCCCCAAATGATTTTAATGTCTACACAGGGTTGAGAACTGCTGTACTAGGCCAAGAGAATTGAGCATACTGGAAAAGGTAACAATAATAAAATATTATACAAATTGATAACCTCAAAGTTTTGTATAATTTTTGTTTAATATTAATTTATTTGTTTATTCAAGCAATCAGTCATGCATTCAAAAAATAATTAAGTAGATACGTGTGTTTACAATAGTAAATGAGTTTTTTTCAAAGAAAAATTGTTTCCTGAAATATTTTTACAAAGACCATAAAGTGATTTTTAGAAAGATGTACAATAAGAGTTCACATATGATTAGTTTCTTGAGTAATATTGTTACCCAGAATAATTTAATCATACAGTTCGCTGAATCCCAAATGCTTTGTATGCATGTTTCTTGGTACTATCAACTTTCCATTTGACTCTTTGACACATGTACAGAGGGTGCCACAAAAATGTATATACATTTTAAGAAAGTAAAAAAAACTATTAAAATAGTAATACTCAATATATACCAATAATATAGATGAATACAAGTCATGTGTATACATTGTTTTGGCACCCCCATATTTGAAGGCAACTAATGTCTTTGTATCTCTCACAGTGACTAATACAGATCTTGCATATAGCAGGTGCTTAATAAAAGTGTGTACCATAAAATGACTGCCCAAACATACAGGTTCCTAAACTCTCTTGGTTCACAGTCCATTTAGTGTCTCAGTAATTTTTTTGTGGCCAAACGATTTAACAACTTCTAGCAACTTAGTAATCATTTTAATAATAATAATAATACATATTTGCTAATTACTTAATGGGATGTATTTGTATATTAGACACTGCATAGACCTTGGAATGAGAATGAACACTGCCATCCTCATGTCCTGTTCAACATTCATTTTCATGCAATGTTTGCTTTTTGTCAGAGCAATCACTGAGCACCCCCAACTTCAGAAAGGTGTAATATCATTCATTTGAGTGTAGTACATTGAATTACGGACTCTGAGTTTGTGTGGTGACCCAACAGATGTTAGGATCATTGTGTGTGCACGAAAATTTAAAATATCTTCTGGCACCCCTGTGTGTTTGTTGTGTGACTTTTGATGGCTTCAACCACAGTTTGGGAACTGTGGCCCCAAATCTTGGGCTTTTGATGTTTTTCTGTTTTAGGTACCTCAAAGGATTTGTTTACTAAGTTTTAGTTGATTATATCATTGGCTTTAGGTATTCATTTGCTAAGCCTCTCCATACATTCTAACAGAGAACACTAGTCACACTATTTCTTGGCAACATTAAAATGTGAAACCACTAAAAATAAGTACTTTAAAAAAAAAGCACTTAACTCGATTCAAAGCACTACACTGAAAGTACTTTACAGTACCATATTCTTCCATTCTGAGATGTTTTTGAAATTTGAATGCATTGTACAAGCAATGCTAAAGAAAACCTCCCTGCTGCAGGATAGAGAGGACTAGGCTCAGAGATGACGATGGTCTTTGGGCCGTGCTGGACAGGTCTTGGCAAGGCGTGGAGGCTGCTGGCCATCCCAGTTGGTAGAGTTGACCCTACCTTAAATTAGCCCGTTCTGGAGAAATGTGTTAACAGGGACTCCAGCAATGAGTTTTCTCTTAACCGAAGTCCCCTGGCTTAGAGTTGTGCAGCTCAAGATATTAATCACACTTTGCTGTTATTTGCTGTTTGGGGATATTACATGCTTTCTAGAAACTTAGTGGAAAATATTTTGGCAGAATAATTTTTGGGGGACATTTTCAGTTTGATACACCAAATCCTTTTCAGGATCTTAATTATATAAGTAGCAATAGCTTGATTCTCCTTTAAGCATGGATGATAGTGTTCTCCAGACTCGTCCATCAATTATGCTAAATTGGGAATACATAAGGACAGTGAGTCATCAAGTTGCAAAAGAGGCTAGAGACTTTGTGTCCAATTCACGTAATCCATACTTAATTCATCCCCTAAGGGGGTATTGTACCTTGGCTAACACATAACCTAATTTCCCTTGTTATATTCATGAGAGGGAACGTTCAGTGATGGTTCTCCAATGGTGTCCTTGACACCATCATCAATATGCTTGAACATCAAGGGGAAAACATGTACTACTCGAAGATTCCTCATGGATTACTCCTTTCAAATAGCAATTTATTAAGAAACCTAAGTCTGTGTGCAATAGATTTTACAACAAGTTTACATTTTAAAATGTCTTTAATTATTTTCTAACATAAGACTTTTTCCCTTGTAGCCTTCTTCTTGTCACATACTTGTTTCCATTTTTATTGCCAACACTGATTTTGGTGATATATCCATCCACAGAGTATTTTTCCAATCAGTTTTTTAAAGTTGGGTAATTTTTGGAGGAACTTAATCTTCATATATGTAATTGCTTTTCTAAGGAAAAGCAACAGTGGTTGCCCTAAATCTTGTTTTTTGAAGTTCTTTCTTAACATTGCAAGAATGAATGTTATCTGTTGCAGAAGTAACTGAAGGAAGAAGTGGTGAAGAATCAAAGAATTTGTATTCTTCTTAAAATACATGATTCACAAGTGTTCTCTGCACAGAAATAGTTGCTTACACATCTTCTTGTCCCACCCTCCACTTCAAGGCTTATCTACCTCATTTTATTATATATATTTGCATCCTCCCCGGCAATTATTAAGTGGTTTTACAACAGTGGTCTCAATAATATCAGAGTAATGAATTCATTCGTTCATTCAACCATTCATTCAAAAATAAGGATACAGCAGTAAATTAAAAAAAGTAAAATGTATGACCTCATACTAACATTCTAGTAGAGGAAACAGAAAATGAAAATAATGAGTAAATTATGTATGTGTAAAGAAGGTAGTTATGGAAAACATAGGATGTGAGGGGCATGGTAACACAGAGGGTTTGATTGCTTGATCCTTGCAAGTTGCTAGGGGAGGCTGGAACCATGATTGCCCCTTGGCCAGCTCCTGGAAATGTGGCCCTTGCAATGTTCCTTATTTTACTGATGAATGATCTTGTATACGCCCAAGCAATGATACTCGCTGTTTCAGCCTGTCAGAGATGTTTAACAAATTCATGATACATACCTGGTGTACCTATGGAGGGGTCCCGTTACCTTACCTGGTTACCTAATAGGAATGTATCTACGTGACCAGCACCACCCTGCCAGCCTTGGACCCTAAGACTCTATTGGCCTTCCCCGCAAAGAGACACTTTGCATATGTCCCTGCAGCTCACAGCTAAGAGAGAACTTGTGTCCTGTGCAGTTCCGGCAGAGGAAGGACTTGGAAGCCCGTGCCTGACCTCTCTGGGCTTGGCTGATGCATTTATTCTTCATCCTTTGCTGTAATAAATCTTAGTTGTGAGTATGACCTGCCAGTGAGCAGTGTGAGTCCTTCCGGTGAATTAATGAACTTGAAAGTTATCTTAGGACCCCTGAAACAGAGTAAGGGGGACTGGTCAGGTAGGAGTTATGAGAAGTGTAATTTTGACAAAGACTTTAAGGAGGTGAGGGAATACGCTCTTTGGATATCTGGGGGAAGAGAATTCTAGGCAGAAAAGAACAGCTTGTACAAAGACCCAGAGGTGGGAGCATGCCTGGCATGCTCAAGGCAGCTCAAGGGGCCGACGTGGATCAGGTGTGAGGACGTAGGAGGGAGTGAGCTCAGGGACACGGTGGGGCACGTCAGCACACAAGGACATTCTTGAGGGAGGAGGGTGGTGTCTATCATCACACGCTTCCTGGACGAATCGCTAAATTCCCATCTTTCCTCCAAGGAGGAGTATCTGCTTCTCACATTTTCTCAGATCACTTATTTCTGTTTTTGGCAGAGTCTTCACATATTCTTCTTAACGTCATTGTTCTTTCCTTAGTCTTTAAAATTTTGCTGAGTTCTCTCAGGGAAAATCTTACTTCTTTCAGTCTTTTTTTTATTTTTTATCTGTGATGCCAAACATGACCTCGGTAACTCAGAGTTGAGTTATCAGTACAAAGGAAGAGGAACAGCACTCCCTGTCATCCCTCAACATACCTGGGTACTGTGTCCTGGAACTGGGTGGGGTGACCCAGAGAAGACCTCAGTATGGAGGTGATTTCTGAGCTGAATCTTAAGGATGAGTATCAGTGATTGAATTCTGGGTTTCAGAGGCTATGCTATTCACCCTTCGCCCACATCCCTTCTTCAAACTCAGTTCCAATCTTGCCTCCATAGAAGGCAAGACCGGTGGAGCCGGGTCTTCCACCTCAGTGTGAGTTAGGTGCCCAGTACTCCTATGGCAGCCAGGACCAATGCTTTTTCAAACACATAAGTAAAAGAGTGATCCTTAACTTTTCCTCACTGGGTTCTTCTGTCACTCCACAGTAAGTGCCTACTTCTATAGAGTACTTATAAATGAATGTTGAATGAATTTGTGAGTGAGTGGATGAATAATTGTGATTCTAAGGCAGGATAAAAAATTGGGAAGAAATGGTAAAAATCAGGAGTGAACTTGGACAATATGTTTTAGGAGCTTGAGTCTGATATACTATTTCCATTGAGGAAAAGAACCTTTTGGGTATGCAAACAGGCACTGCGACTAAATACTAATGGCTCAGCTCTCTCATTTGTTCCCTACTGAGTGGCTTGCAATGTGCTCATTCTTACGTTACAAGGATTCTTTTTATGTTATTCATTTCATGAGTTTGGGTGAATCACACTCGTTTAGGCCTCTATTTCTAATGTAAAAAATGTGTGTTTGCTCCATAACATTTTTCACCTTTGGAGATCATGTCTTTATTTTATTTCTGTAATGTCTTCTTAGATTTGATATTTTCTTTGTGATGAATATTAATTTACTGCAAATAAATTTGGTTTTGTTTCAAACAGGAACAGATTTTTTTTTTCTTTCCAACTGCAAATCCAATCAGAATTTTGGATTCAATCTGGTGCTTAAGCAATGAAAAGGAGGCTTTTCTATTTTACTAAGTCTTTTTCCTTTAATTCAGCACTCTTTTGTTTCTTTAAAAGAAGGAGGTAGTGTGTCCATGTTTGAAATGCTGTAAAGATTAAACTGTTGAAGCCCTTTTCACTCTGCTTCACAGAATGCAGAATAACATGGTCCTTTCTTTTTATAAGCTTCTTTGTTGTCCTCACCCTTTTCTAAACTTTCTGCCCTCCTTCCAATTAAATAAGGAAATTGTACTGAGAAAGAATTGTAAGACAACTTTGTTAATATTGTTTTGTAATAGTCTAAGTAAATTTTTTAATTAATCTTTGCTGTAATACAGTTGCACTGTGTTTGTGAAGTTTTGCTACTTCTGTATTCTCTAGTCAAAATTTCCAAGTTGAATAGTCTTAAGAAAAAGAAGGAAAAAATGTATTAACTTCCTAAAGCAAAAGAATTTTAATGTTTATTTGTTGTGATTGTTGTAGTAATATAAAATTTTTCTCACTGGCAACGGTGGGATTAAGCTCAAAATTTCACTGAATATTGGGGCTAAAAAGCTGGCTATAACTTCAGCTGGCCTCTGTGGTAATCCTGCGAGGTCAGACAATTAAGTTTGAGAACTTGCCACCATGCACTTACATTGGCAGCACTGTACAAACAGCTCAGTTAGGTTTTGTAACCTTGGTATATCAGTGTCTCACAGCTGTGTTCGTGTTGATGTGTGGCAGTGCCTTGCTGTGGCGTTCATTATTGTTGTGTGTTTTTGTGTACCATCACGAGAATGTCTGAGCTTAAATTATAACAACGAACAAACATTAAATTTCTTGTTAAACTTGGCAAGAGTGGAAGTGAAATCAGGGACATGTTAGTCCAAGTTTTTGGAGATAATGCCATGAAGAAAACAGCAGTGTACAAATGGACTAAACCTTTTCTGAGGAGAGAGAACATGTCACTGATGAAGAGAGGTCATTGTGGCCAGTAATGAGCAGAACTGATGAAAACACTGCAAAAATTCGTCGAAATAGTGCATCAAAATTGTTGCCCGACTGTAAGAAGCACAGCAGACCAAGTAAACATCAATAGAGAAACAGTTAGGAAAATCTCAACTGAAAATCTTGGCTTGAGAGAGTTGTGTGCAAAAATGGTCCCGAAGGAGCTCACCGATGAACAAAAGCAAAGGAGAGTTGAAATTTACCAAGACCTTTTCAAGAGGCAAGACAATGTTTTGGGCCTTGTTATCACTGGTGATGAAACATGGGTGTACCAGTATAACCCTAAAAGAAAAGCGTCAAAGTGCACAATGGATATCAGCCACTTCTCCATGACAAAAAAAGTTCCATCAGTCCAAATTAAAAGTCAGAACGATGTGGCTAACCTTTTTTGATATCAGAGGGATTATTCATTATGAATTTGTGCCAACTGGACAAACAGTAACCAAATTTACTATTTGAAAGTGCTGAAAAGGCTGCGTGAAAAGGGTAGATGAAAACAACCTGAACTTTTCGCCAACAATTCATGGCTCTTGCATCACGCCAATTCACCAGTCACACAGCATTGTCTGTGAGGGAGTTTTTAGCCACTAAACAAATAAGTGTATTGGAGCACCCTCCCTCCCTACCTGGTCTGGCCCCAATGACTTCTTTCTTTACCCAAACATAAAGGAAATATTGAAAGGAAGACATTTTGATGACACTCAGGACATAAAGGGTATAATACGACAGCTCTGATGGTCATTCCAGAAAAAGTTTGAAAATTGCTTTGAAGGGTGGACTAGGCGCTGGCGTTGGTGCATAGCTTCCCAAGGGGAGTACTTCAAAGGTGACTATAGTGATACTTAGCAATGAGATATGTAGCACTTTTTCTAGGACGAGTTCGTGAACTTAATTGTCATACCTTCATTAAATCCACATTTTCAATACTTATTTTTTTAAAAAACTACTTTATTAACATATGATTGACATGCAAAAAGCTGTACACATTGAATGTATTTTTCTTGATGAGTTTGGAGATAAGTATATACCTGTGAAATATACACCACCATCAAAGCCATAGACATATCCATCACCTCCCAAAGTTTCCTCCTGTCCCTCTTATGTTTTATTTTGTGGTAAGAACACTTAAACTAAGTGTTTCCTACCCTGTTAGGAAATTTTAAGAAGACAATATAGCATTGTGAGCAATAGGCACTGTGCTGTATAGATCTCTAGTACTTATTCATCTTGTGTAACAAACGTCCCTTTGACATCATCTCCCCATTTCCCCCTCCCCCAGCCCCTGGCAACCACCATTCTACTGTCTGCTTCTATGAGTTTGACTATTTTAAATTCCACATCTAAGTGAGATCATATATTATTTGTCTTTCTGTGTCTGGCTTACCATACTTAGCATAATGTCCTCCAAGTACATCCATGTTGTTGCAAATGTCAGGATTTCCTTTTTAAAGGCTGAATAATATTCCATTGTATGTGCAACATATTTTTTTTATCCATTCATAGACTGATGGACATTTAGGTTGTTTCCATATCTTAGCTATTGCAAATAATACTTCACTGAACATGGGAGTGCCTGTATCTCTCTTTGAGATTGAGACTTATTATAGGAATTGTTACATATTTTGATTCTGAATTAATTTCTACATAACTTCATAGAAGGCTATATTAGGTACTATAGAAAGTTCTTGTCTGTGTTTCAATACTGTTTTTTTTGAAACCTCTTTTATGGTAGTATCAGATAATTGTGCAGTACTGTTTTTTCACGTGTTTCCTCAGTATAAACTTCTCAAGGCAAGACTGTGTTTTGTTAATATTTGTATCCCCAATATCTAGCTAGTGCAGAGCTGCCCCAAAATAGGCAGTCAGTAAACATTTGTTCGGTGAATTAATGTAGGTGAATATTTCTAATTTTCCCAACCAACTATTTCATTCCACTATATTTTTGTACTTTTTTTTATTCTTTTTTTTAAAACTTTTTTTTATTAGTTTCAGGTGCACAAAACAATGTACTAGTTAGATATTTATCATTTATATCCCTCACACAGTGACAACTCCACCTCCCCCATCCACTACCCCTCTGACATCGCACAGAGCCATTACATTTCCACTTTGCTGTACTCCGCTTCTTGTAACTATATACATATATATATATATATATATATATATACACACACATATATATATATCTAGTGTATATATATATATGTATATATATACACACACACACATATATAAACTATATATTCATAAACTGATGGACATTTAGGTTGTTTATATATGTGTTTATATATGTGTGTATATATGTTTATATATAGTTTGTGTGTGTGTGTGTGTGTGTGTGTGTATATATATATATAAAATTGTAGTTGATATTCATTATTGTTCAGCTTCAGCTTCAGGTATACAGTGCAGTGATCAGGCATCTACATCATCCCTGAGGTGGTCTCCCTAATGAGACAAGTGTCCATCGGATACCCTACAAAATCTTTACAACATTATTGATTACATTCTCAAAATTGACTTTCATATCCCCATGGCAATCTTGTGGTTACCGACTGTGCTTTATTTTTTGTACTCTTCATTTTTTTCCTAGTTCTCATTAGAATGCATAGACCTCAATCAAGTTTTTAAAAAATATATTTCATGGTTAATATATTTTATTTTTTAAAAATTGGATCTCTGATCTCTTTATAAAAGCTTTATACACCTAGTATATTTTTAGCGTTGTATTCCTAGAGAGGAAAAAATTTGTATATGAAATGAAATTATTGTAGATGCTAGAAACATGAAAGGAAAGAAAGCTAGTTTTTGTACAGGAGAAATCTGAAAATAAGGTGATTTTTCCATGGGCACAGCTGAAATCTACATAATGGGAGAGCTACATAATAATATGATGTCAAATTCTCTTGAAAAGGAATGGGATTGTAATTTATCAGCCCACCCGACTTCAAGCGCTAAATGTTGCCGAAATAAATAGCAGTATTTTTTTTAACCCTTTCTGGATTTTGAGTTACCTCTGTAGATCTATGGCAAAACCATAATATCGTGTTGGTTCTGATAAGCTTTGTCAAGAACATTTCTTTATACCTATTTATTATTACCTTTTGAATTTTATTAATTCTCACTACTTCACAGCACTTGTAGTTGTGTACTAAATAGTTAAATCTTAACCAGCAACTTCAGGACCTTGCTCACTGATGTGTATTTTATTTTTACTTATTTCTCTCAACATTTAGATTATATGTTTTTTAAGGGTGCAGTTCAAATCATGATATTAAACCATTTTTAAAGCAGTGATGACATATTGAAAAGAAGATTATATGGACAAAGCATAATAGTTATAATTAAGTGACAGAGAAAATAATATGTGTGTGGAAAGCTGAAAATACAATGGAAAAGAGTAGGTAGATTACGGAGATAAAAGCCCCTCTGGTTGAAAATCATATGTTTAATCACAGAATCTGCCCAATCTAAATGCTAAAGTACTTTTGTTGGAGGAGAGCACTAGTACGGAGGATTGTTATAGATATATGTTGCTTCTGGCCGCCAGCCTTGTTTGTCTGGTGAAACCGTTGCCATCACAAAAGTCTGAAGCATCCTATTTTAAATCTTGGGCAAGTAGTTCTTTATAACTTTTCCTTTTATTTGAAGGAAAAAGAGTTGCTTGTCTCTCTTTAATTGTTTTGGCCAGGCTTTCAGCCAAGTTTTTTGTTTTTGTTTTGTTTTAATGCAGTTTTTGCTGGTACTTGTGTTGGGGCCACAGAAACCAGGCTGAGGGATGGGGGTGAGAGGCTCTTAGGGTCAGCAAAATGCACTTCCTTCTCAGACTGGTTGGGAGGAAATAAGTCAACTAGTAGATTATGATGCAAAGCAAATTCCTACAGCTTTCAATGGGAGATGTGTGGACTGAAATGCTGGGGACTTGGAGTCAGATGAATCTGTGTGTCAATCCTACTGATATCCTTATTATGCAATTTAGCGTTAATTTCCTTGCCTTAAAACAGGGGAAACGTCTTGCAGGTTTGTATTCGGATGAAACTGGACAGTTTCATTGTTGTGTTGTGTAAAAGTTCTAGCCCTGGCCCTGGTGTGTGTATCACAGGACTATCAGTAGTTTTTTCCAGTCTGAGCTAGAGAAGACGCTCCTGGTCAGGCCTTCAGTACGTCCTAAGTCTGTAAGGGGAGCTAGGGAACAGAGATTGGGGATCTCCTCAGAGAGGGAGTCTGATTTTGGTAGCCAAGATTTGACTTTTGCAAATTGTTTTTTCTGAATTTGATATTCATTTCCTCATCAAATTTATTATATTAAATTATTATATGTGAAAAAATAAAATCATCCATTCTGGATTAGAAAATGTTTTAGAAAACATTTTATGAGTCAAATCCAGCTTCAGAATGTCAGGACGTTTTAGTGTGTCTTATTTTGGCAACTGCACTCTTACCAGGATGAAACAAGTGGAATATGCAGTTTTTTAAAAAAATGAATTTAGCCTAAGATCTTACTATACATTGGAATTCGTCCACAAATCCAAATGGTCTGAGAATTTCTGAAATTAGTCTTTGCAGCAAATGAATGAATAAAAGTTCTCTATTGAGTTTCCATCACTGAACATGCCGTTGAAGGAGCCATTGTAAGTACACTTAGTTTGAATAAGGCCCATCATCAAATTTGAATAGGAAATCCTAACTCCCTTATCTTTTCGTTATGTGCAATCTTCATCTCATATGGTTTATCATATTTTTGGTACGTAACATTATCCTTCCTTCCTTTGCCTTCTATTCTAAAAGCATAGCATATAAAATATCCTGATTTACAGTTGTACCCTATATTATTTAAGTGCTTGCTTTGGAATCAAGCAACAGAATCCAAGTCTGGCTACAAGAAATAAAGGGACTTTTGGGAGGGATTATGATATAGCTCACACATCAGCTGGTGGGCTGCACACCCCAGCTTCTGGAAAGGGAAGGACCAGGGAAGTGCTGGAAAGCCTAAAGGGTTGGACCTCATAGACTTTCTAACATGGTTCATCTCCAGCAATGGTTAGCCTCTGTGTATCTTTTTTCTCTCTTTCTTTCTTTCTTTCTTTCTTTCTTTCTTTCTTTCTTTCTTTCTTTCTTTCTTTCTTTCTTTCTTTCTTTCTTTCTTTCTTTCTTTCTTTCTCTCTCTCTCTCTCTCTCTCTCTCTCTCTCTCTCTCTCTCTCTCTCTCTCTCTCTTTCTTTTTGTGGTTTGTTTGTTTGTTTTTCATTGTCAATTAGCCTCTGTATATCTTAATTCACACTTTGAGGTCCTAACAAAATCTGTCAGGTCCACATTAGTTCGATGCTTTATGCCGGTGGCTCAGTAAATTTTGTCCAGGGAATTAGGGACAGGAGACTGGGGGAACTATTTTGAATTGAGCAGCAGCAACTTATCCTCTACACAAATCATTTTCTGTACTACGTAAGCGGACCTACTCAAGTACATTTGGTTTAGGAGTCCATCATGTCATATATATTACAAACTTTTATTTTTTCACCCAAGAGTTATATTTCCATTGGAGTTTGAAGCCATGGTTTGGCATTTGCCTGTGTGTATGGGAACCCTTTTGGCCTCGTTTTTAATTGATATTATTATATAAGAATTTAAGTTCTCGGTGATGATTGCAATCATACATTCCTTGAATTAATTTTGGTAGTGTTCCCCCAAGACTCACTAACATGGTGTAAAGATGGGTTTGGAGTCATTTCCAGGGACACTTGAAGGCTGACACAGCCTCTTGATATCTGTGACACGGGCAGTTTTCATCACTTGTCTGAATTCTCATTTCTTCATCAGTAAAATGGACTTGATATTCCATATTTTACAAAAATGTGTTGAGGGTTTTTTTTTATATAACAAACATACATGCAAGGCTTGGCACCAGGAACATATATTTATCCCAGCTCCTTTTCATGTTTTGATTTTAAATGCTTACAAACATTTTAATTTACTTTAGAATGAAATCATAGTAATGAGCTGAACTGATATGATATATTAATAATAATATCAAACGACAACCAAGCACTGTGCTGAGCACACTATTTGCATCATTTCATTTTATTTACTTTGAAAAGTAGTCACTGTGCTCTCAATTAGGTGAATAACTTAACAAGGTCACAGATCTAGGGAGTGGCAGAGATGGTCCTTGACTGACTCCAAAGCCCATTTTTAGTGGAAGGGAAGGCATCTTTGGCAAAGATGTTGTGATACAGGCATTGTGAAGGCATTTCCATGATGGTAAGACTTTTTGTTATTAAAGCTAGACATTATCACTGCTAAATCCATGAACATATTGTCAAGATTTGTACTCAAAGAGTAGACTGGAGGTTTAGATAGAAAGAAGTTTTAACTCCTCATTTTTCTTAATTTATTATGTCAATGTGTTTTCTTATTTATGTAGTAGATAATACTTTTTGATATTTTAGAGAAAGATTTTTGTTCGATATTTTGTATATTGAAACTGAAAAGCACCCCATGCTTTCCATACAACAGAATAAAATGAAGAAGCTAGCTAGCCATGCACTAATAGATTTGGTTACATGGCATATTATTCTAAGAACTTTGACTGAATTCTGATTTAGTCAAAATTAAAGTTAACACTAGTGTTAAATCTATATAACTTACTGGCTTAAAAGTAGTGAGACAAAGTAAAAATATATTTTCCTGAAGAGAGAACATCTGCCATTCTGTTATTCACGGCTTTCCTTTCTTCTTGTAGTTGGCAGGGGGAAAAATGGAGTAGTTATACCATGCCTTATTAATAACAAATTCAAATTTATTTAGTTTTAGGAAGAATAATGACTTTGGAATGTTTTTACACCGCTTTCTATCAATCTGTCCATACACATGTATTTCCTAAATTTATCAACAGTTTTGTATTGTTATTCAGATGTCTGCATGGCATTTTAATGTACAGTGACATGTATTCTAGGATCTAACATACTGCCATTTCTGGTATTTTTCTCTTTCAGTGTCTGTGTTTATGCTGAAAGTCCAGGTGAATGACATCATCAGTCGCCAGTACCTGAGTCAAGCAGTTGTAGAAGTGTTTGTAAACTACACGAAGACAAATTCCACAGTAACTAAAAACAATGGAGCAGTGTTGATAAGAGTACCCTATAAATTAGGACTCAGCTTAACCATTATTGCTTACAAAGATGGCTATGTGTTGACACCTCTGCCTTGGAAGACCGGAAGAATGCCAAGTAAGCACTTAAGCGGTGTTTTGCCTTCACTACATGTAAATATATATTTTTTTTCCCTCAGCTTTGGGAATCTCTTACTGTGGTAAGCTGAAAATGAAAATATGTATGTGAAGTCAATATGAGGTTTCCTTCTACAAAGGCTTGAAGGAATCCTGAGCAAGAGCAAAGCTTATCTGCAGGTGGCATTGAGGGGCCCAACAGATGGAGAGAGATGCAGGGTGAGCCAGGTGGAGTGGGGCCACATGATGAAAAGATGTTCTTGAAAGATGACAAACAGTTTAGATGTATGTGCTGAATAATAAGGCAGTTATTGTAGATTCTTGAGCAAAATGAGTGTAAGCTGTTTGGAAACTGAATTTGCTCAGCAGCATATATAATGAATGGGCCAACACAGGGCCAAAATTGATTCATGGAGCCCAGCTACGACGCTGGAGTTGTGCTCCTAGTAGACAGTAATAATGGAATTTCAACAGTTACTGATTGCAAAATTAGCATTAATAAATACATGTTTTTTATGTACCAGAAGTAATGACCAGTTATGAAAAATAATAAAAAGAGATCCCTCTCAACAACAACAAGAACAAAAAATATGCAGGGAAACCTGAAAAGAAAATGTCAAATAACTGTGTGGGGAAGATACCACTACCAAATATTACTGAGAGACCTAAAGAAAACCCAAATAAATTAAAACCCCAGATAACTGGGAAACATTATATTTCTTCTTAGCCTGAATACTGTAAAGATTTCAGTTCTTCCCAAATTAATTTAAAAGTTTAAGGCATTTTTTAAAAAACTTGGCAAAATAATTTAAGAATGTAAATAGGCCCAAATTTTAAAACAAAAAGAAGAAATGTATAAAAATACCTGAGAATTTTGTTTTAAAAGATTTACTAGAGACAATTTGCCATTCCAGATAACTTAAATATTATTTAGCTACTAAAATATTAATAGCTACAAAATTAAAACTATATGATATTGTACTGTGGTACAAATCAGATATTAGTACCTGTATGTATTAAAAATGTAATCCATGATAAAGTGCCATTATAAATCATTGGAAAAGGCTGGTTAACTATTTAGAGTAAATTAATTTGGATCCATATTCCAAAATATATTGCTCAGAGTTCAAATGTGGAAAATCAAATCATATTAAAAATAAGAAAATAATAAATGCTCTGGTTTTTACCAGGATGATCTGTTTAAACTTAAAATCAATGAAAGATGTCATAAAAGGTAGATTTGACTGTATTTAAAAACAAACAGCTGTACATCAAAAATAAATTAAAATAAAATGTGAAGATAGGAAAAATATTAAACAGTAAGGGGTGATATCCTTAATATGCAAAGAACTCATACAAATCAGTAAGAAAACACCAAGGCGCTGCCTAAATATGGTAAATGGACAAAATCAGGACCTAGCAATTTTCAAAACAGGAAATACCAAGGATTAGTAAATGTGACAAAATGTTTTGTCTCCTAATAGTCTACTATTTGTACACTGAAGAAATACACATTCCTTAGATTTTTTCATATTAGAAAAGTTTTAAAAAAATGAACGTACTGAATATTGACAGAGTGAGGTATAACCAGAATTGTCAAACACTGTTGGTGGAAGTACAAATCAGCAAAATTATCTCGATAACAATTTTGAAATATGTATGTAAGTGTCTTCAAAATCTTTCTATTCTTTGACCGAGTATTCCACTATGAGGAATCTATCCTAAAAACAGACATAAAAGTAAAGTTGACAAAATGTGCACAAGGATGTTGATTCAAATATTATTTTTGTACATATAGTGAAAATGGAAACAACTGAAATATACAGTATTAGTGTAGCGGTTAAGTAAATCTTGATACTTCAAGGAATGAAATATGTGACCATAAAAATGTTAAAAAAAGTTTCTATTGAGGGACAGAAATGCTTATGATATTGTCTTAAGTGAAAAATCAGGGTAAAAATATGCTGTATACAATAGCATACTCCCTATTTTTTAAAAAATCACAGGAAAATCCAGGAAGAGCTATGTTAAATTATGAATAGTGGTTGTCTCAGTGTTGATATTGTGATGACCATGATTTTCTTCTTATCCTTTTCTGTATTTCTTAATTTTTCTGTAGTGATAGACATCTCTTTTATAATCAAAAACTTTTTTTTTAAGTGAAAGGAAATCTGAATGTAAGTTTTAGTGAGGTTCAGAATGATTCCCCTGATGTAATAGTCTTACAAAGCTGCCACTTTTAAGCTACCTGAAACCAAGATAGTATCCAAATATGGGATAATGCCCTAATTAGAATTATCTCCAGGTTCAAGCTACTACCTGTCACCTCCTCTCCAATCTAATAAATCCCTTAATCGGTCTAAATGTTAATGTATTCTGAACCAAAATTACACTTTGAGTTGGTGGCTACTTCTCTTTTTCTATCGTAGAAGAAAAGTGTATTTCATTTCACATCTGCCCATACATTATTGTATACTTTTTGTGTTTTATCCTGTCTTTTCCATTAGAGCTCTTGGAAACATCTCAAATTATTAACAATATTCCCACGCAATGTATTTTATACTCTCCTAAGTGATTTTGGGGATATTATGTTATTTCCATTAAGTGTAAATGCTTATATAGCATACAGGAGTGATACCAAATAAGAACTTGTGCTTTGGGTGACTCCTCAAAATTTATTTTTCTTTTTCAGGATTGGTAAGCTTCTTTGATTTGTTCTTGCTTATAAAAAGGGTGATCAGTTGTCCCAGCTTCTTGCTCCTGGTCTTGAAATAAGTATTGTCTTTCTGGTGATCTGCACTTACTCATCCCACCGGTTATTTCAGGTGCCTACTCTTGTAGGCTGGTTCAGCCCCGCCCTGAGTTACTACTAATGGTTGCCTATGAATCATTTTGTGTGTTAAACTTTTTCCTCATTTGCCAACTCAGAGTCTGTTTGGCAAACCATACTGTGTGAAGAAGAGCTTTGCACCCTTACATGGGAAGTTAAGAAGAGTGGATGTAGAGAACCTTGAATCATGGAGCCAAGAAAAAGAGATTTTAAAAATTATTAGGTTGGTGCAAAAGTAATTGTGGTTTTAAAGGTTAAAAATAATTGCAAAAACCGCAATTACTTTTGCACCAACCTAATATAAGAAGGAAGGAAGGGCCAGCCCAGTGGCTCAGGCGGTTAGAGCTCCATGCTCCTACTTCCGAAGGCTGCCGGTTCGATTCCCACATGGGCCAGTGGGCACTCAACCACAAGGTTACCAGTTCAATTCCTTGAGTCCCACAAGGGATGGTGGGCTGTGCCCCCTGCAACTAAAATTGAACGCGGCACCTTGAGCTGAGCTGCCGCTGAGCTCCCGCTGAGCTCCCGGATGGCTCAGTTGGTTGGAGCGCGTCCTCTCAACCCAAGGTTGCCGGTTCGACTCCCGCAAGGGATGGTGGGCTGCGCCCCCTGCAACTAGAAACGGCAAATGGACCTGGAGCTGAGCTGCTCCCTCCACAACTAAGACTGAAAGGACAACAACTTGACTTGGAAAAAAGTCCTGGAAGTACACACTGTTCCCTAATAAAGTCCTGTTCCCCTTCCCCAATAAAATAGGAGAAAAAAAAAGGAAGGAAGTAATAATTATATAGAGAATATAGCAGAAGGTTGTTCAAGTATTTAATTTGACCGTATATATGTAGGGTTAGTTAGAGAGCATTGTTAGTCACCTCGGTGCAAACTACTGTATGAAATAGAAAAGATTAGTAAAATACAATCAGGATGCCCAGTCTTTTCTTCTCACTTTATTGTGATCCTTCTGTTTTTCCTCCATCATATTTTACATTCGTCCTTCCTGGCTTTTAAATTACTTTTTCTATTACAGTTAGCTTTTCCCCACTTTTTTAGGACCTGCTGGAACAGAGCTATATTTGTCTGTTTTCCTCCAATGTTTAATACAATATTTTAATTGTGCTATATTTCACAGTATATTCATCAGTTACACTTTCACTGTTTCCGCAAAGCCAAGCAAATATATGGCTATTTGAAGACACTGTTTTAATTACTGGAAAACTAGCTGGTAAGTACAACACTTTTTACTCAGAAAGTAAACACTTAAAATAGTTATTATGTAACTATACTTCTTCACTAATGAATCAGTGTTGATTATAATGTGGGAAAAGTCTAAATTGATCAGAGATGATTAATACTGACTATAAATTGATCTGAGCTGATTCTTATATCACTATTAAGCTACAGTATTTTTTTTTGTGTGTGTGTAGTGGGAATCATTCTCTCCCTTACTATTTCAGCTCCTCAGATAAGAACATTAGACTTTTGGAAATACTGGAAAGAGCGTCTGAACTTATTTCCAAATCACATCTCTCACTGGGCTTTACTGGTTGATGAAAATGGAAGAACAGCTCAGCCCTTTGGGGCGCTCTAATGTGCAGGTCACCTTCATTCCTGCCTCGGGCATTAATCTTGGGAAAGGCCCAAGACTGGGCAGTTACGTACCTGCCCAGCAGACATACTGGCCAATTTGCATATTCCAAGGGGAAGGATATAAGAAGCCTTATTTGGGACCTGATTCAGGCTGTGTCCTTCAGTTCAGCTTTGCCAACCATGGAGATGTTAGTTTCATCCTCACCTCACCTCCTCACCTTCCTGAACTAGTCCTTAAGGGAAACCGCAGCATTTTGTGACTCTTACTGCATATAAAACTTCTATAAATGACAATAATTTGCTTTTTTGTTTCTTTCTTTTGGACTGGGGAATTAATATTTAGGACTAAAGCATAATAGGAACAACTGGTAAAGGCAGAAAATTCTCACAGTAGAGTTTATAAGAGAGTCATGGTAAAAAGAATTTTTTTCCAAAGTTCTCTTCATTTTCAGAATCTATCTTATTTATTCCTAAAGTATTAAAAAAGAAACCCTAATACAATTATTTGGAAGAAAACTTTAAACTAGGGCTTGATTATTCTTGGAGTAATTTACTGAAAGAGGCAGTAGAATCTCTTACTCTTGAAATGCTAAGGTATTTGGAGAATATTGATCCACTGACTTTGCAGCATGGCAGAATGGATGGATGTGAAGTTGTGTGTAGAAGGATGAAAAGTCAACAGGAACTATATACGTGCAGAGAAGCCACATTTTATGCAGCTGGGGTCTTTGTGAAATCACGTTCTCCACAGTTCTTCTTCCATGTTTTATTTGTTTTGACACATTCCTACTCTTTACTGGCCTCTTCAAACCCCATAAACAATTGTAATTTCTGCTAGAATACAGAAATGGATTGGTGTGAGCATGTCCATGTGCCACTCCTTTGCCACTGTGCAAAGCAATGGGGAGCTGTCATTTGTCTGGATAGGATACCCATGTCTTGGCACGTATCCATGACAACACTGTGAGCCCTTTTGAATTCTCAGATCAGTTCCTTTTACTGCCCTATTTCCCTGAGAGTTGACTCATTGGTAAAGCCACTCAGGAAAGGATGGATGTTACTAACATATCCTCACTTCCTAACTCCCATAAAATGTTTATATTTTTCCCTTCCAAGATATTATCAGAAATATGTTCAGTTTGTATAGTGCAAGTATGTGAATATACTTGCAATAAAAGGAGCAGGAGAAGTGGAAACTTCAAGAATGTAGAAAACCTTTGAGAAACTCGGCTAGACACTTCCCTTACTGTACATGTTTTCAGTTGTATGAAATTTGGAGCTTCAACATAATTAAGCCACATACTCTAAATGTGTAAGTTGTAGATAGTATCTGTAAGTTATCAGAAGGTATCAGATTGTGCCTCCAAACAACATAACTAAGTAAGAAGAATATATTATAAATGTGCTGTTTTTCTTTATATGCCTTAACTATATATTTTCCAGGTATTTTTCTAGTTTCAGATATAAAAAGTAAACTATACACTGATTTTGAGTATTATCTTACATTATTTTATTTATCACTTATTCTCATGTAATTCTTTAAAAACTGATACTTCTTGTTTTATCCTAATAATTTTAATTTATTGCCTCTGTCTTTATCAGTCATCTTTGAAAAGTACAAAGTGAAAGCTGATGTCTGATAATTTTTCATTTCAATGATTTAAGATTTGACTCTTAAATTGTTATATAAGATATGATGATTACAGAAATATGAATATTGCTACTGAGTTCTCACTCCATAAGTTATAATAGAGGGTAGTCGATTCAAAGTTATTAATGTGAAATAATATTCATAAATTGAGTGCCTGGCATTTGGAAGACTAATGCATGTTTAGTTATTTGATAGAGAACTTACCCACTTAAGTATTAGGTTGGTGCAAGGGTAATTGTGGTTTTTGCAATTATTTTTAATCTTTTAAATCACAATTACTTTTGCACCTACCTCATATATGACTGAATATCAGCAAAAGCACTTTCTGTTTCAAGTAATTGAAAACCCAATTCTAAACCAACTTAAACCCAAAGGAGGCATTTATTTATTTATTTATTTATTGCTCAAATAATTGAGAAGTATAGGAGTTGGACCAACTTTAGACATGGCTTGCTCAGGGCTTCCAGGCTTCCATTGAAATAATTGAGAACTAGTTTTTCTCTCTCCATTTCTCAATTATCCACTCCTTAAATATTGTCTCAGTTGTTACACCAGCTCGCATTTTTGGTCACAAGATGGCTTTTGCAACTCCTGGATATATACCTGATTATATAGAACCCAGTGAGGAAAAATAAGTCTTTTTTTGTTAGAAAGCCAAGCAAAACTCACATTGCATCTCATTAACTATGGTTGTCACAAGGCCCATCGTTGAACAAATCAGTGTAATAAGAGAATAACGAGATGCTTTTGATTGGTTTTAGCCCGTTCTGGCACGCACCATTAACTCTACTCCTGTTACAGAAATGAAATTCCAAGTGAACCATATTGGCTACAAATAGTCAGTATGTAGTTTCCTAACGTGAAACTCAATAAAAGGGTGAAGAAATTCTGGGCAGCAGAATTAAGCAGTCTCTAGGCTAACGGTGCCTTGTGTGATCTATCAAAAGGGAAAATTTTTTATTCTTAATTTAAAATAATTATGTGAGGAAATGTTAGTGATGTTTACACATAGTTATAACTGCTTCCTTTAAAGTACAATGTCCTGACTAATGATACTGTACTTAATATGGATTTGTTTTATCTATTTGTAATGAGGTTTCCTTTTTCCAGATGCCAAATCTCAACCAAGCGTTCAGTTTTCAAAAGCCTTAATTAAACTACCCGACAACCATCATATTAGCAACGTTACAGGCTATCTTACAGTTCTGCAACAATTTTTGAAAGTGGACAATTTTCTGTATACATCTGGAATTACTCTTAATAAATCAGGTATTGTCTAATTTTTATAAAATATAATCATATGTATAAGAAATAGTACATAAAACTCTCATGAAATACTGGTAAAGTTAAATAGATATTTGACATTCATTTAAACTTTGGAGGATACATGTCAATATTGAAACATAAATCTAGTTATTAAAATGGTTATAAGCCATTAATTCCCTTTTATCCAATGAAAGAAAGATGATGCCAGAGTCTTCTGCATACATTATTTCAAATTAATGGGAAATTTTATTCACGGGATACCTTTATCCAAAAGAGGTAAACATGATATTGAAAATAGTAATGATTATTGTGTAACTTTGCAAATTAAAAAATACATTTAAAAATGGAAATTTGATTTAAAGAAGTTTACACATCTTTTTATAATTTGACCTTCTAGTCATTCTTATAAAATTGATCAGAAGTATCAATAATTGTTAAATATAAAAAAGTTAACAGGTTGGAGTAAGCAATTGTAAATTTTTTTCTGTATATATTTGGTATTCTCTATGAGTAAAATACATCTATTCCAGATTCAACAGCACTAATACATTTATATAAAGCTGTCATGATCTAAAGGTTAAGGGAATGATGGAATTTTACATTTTGTTTAACAATGCACCTATGAGTAATCGCCATAAGTACTCTATATTCTCTCTGTACATCTATACTTGTTCCACCATTTCTACAATTAGTTGCAACCTAACTGAAACTCCACTGTTTAATATCACCTAACACAATCTGTAACTGATGATTTCAGTTGTGTCAAATTTTTGGGTCATTTCATTTGAGAAACAGCCAGAAATTAGAGCAATAAGAGTATATGGGTGTTTTGGTTAGATATGTTTGTTGTTTTTTCTAACCTGCTCTAGCGGATGCTATCAGTGACCCTAGCCAAGATGACCCTAACTCCTCTAGTACAAGCCTGTTTCCTGCTGCACACATTTGTGACTGCCTAAGGGCCTTCCCTGGTCCAGGAAGCAGGCGTGGCTCTCACATGGGGCAAGCTCTCAACCAATGACAGATAAGAGTACATAAATACTCCAGTTTCTTTGCTTTGGCTAGGACAACTCTGAGCCAGACTCTGTCCAGGTGAGACTGAGCTGGAGTTGCCACAGTGATGACCTGCTCATTAACCCATCCTGTGCTGGCTTCCTTCCCTTCTTTCTTCCATATTACTCCTCCTCTCTCTCAGTGGTGCTTATCTCAGGGTCTGCTTCTTGAAGAAGCCAACCTAAGACATCTGCCGAAATTTTCCAGATGTAAATTACAAGATGCTTAAAACAAAAACATTGACAAGAATGGTGTCAATACACGCTGTCACAAATGAAGCTCCTGTTGCCCAGAGCAGGGGTGTCCAAACTTTTTTCAACGTTTTTCACCAAGGGCCATATGCGGTAAAATACACAAACAGCCGGGCCACTCACTCGAGGTGAAGTACGTATTGCCTCACCTGGTTTATTTAAGTAAACTAAATATATTTTTGGAATTTGCTGCGGGCCAATTAACAATGGATCATGGGCCGCAGTTGGCCAGCGGGCCGCAGTTTGGACACCCCTGCACTAGAGGGTTTTTATGGACAAGACTCATTATACATAGTGAGAAGGGATCAGAATATGCTCTGCCCTCTAACATTCTTCTACCACCTGCTTTCAAGATTATTCATTAAACGTTCCAATTATCCTGAGAATGCTAACATTTTAAAAATTGTAGAGCAATGCTGTCAAACTGGAAAGTTCTTCTGCTCTGTCCAATGTGGTAGCTACTAGTCACATGTGGCTATTGAGGTGTTGCAACATGACTAGTGACTGAGGAACTACACTGCTAATGTCACTTAAAGTTAAATGGTGACATGCTGCGGGTGGCTACTATATTGGATTGCACAGTTGTAGAGTTCTGTGCATATGAAAATATTTTATTTTTTTAATAAAGGTTTACTCCTTCTTATTGTCTTTTAGTCTCTTTTTTCCCTAGTACCATTCTTCCTTGTTTCTTTCTTCTTTGAGTTGGCCTTATCCCCAGTAGTAGGGTGTTGATCGCAGCAGTTTCAGCTGCGTGTGATCTCTGAAGCTGCTGTCTGCAGTGAGCTGGGGGGTGGGGTTAAGAGCAGTCACTTCAGTAAAGCCAGCTTGCTTTACTAAATAGTCTGATATTAT
The DNA here is from genome assembly GCF_004115265.2 of Rhinolophus ferrumequinum. Taxonomy (NCBI): domain Eukaryota; kingdom Metazoa; phylum Chordata; class Mammalia; order Chiroptera; family Rhinolophidae; genus Rhinolophus; species Rhinolophus ferrumequinum. The sequence goes on along the minus strand of NC_046291.1, from coordinate 41,175,440 downwards.
ATAAGAGATTTTAATTACTCACAAATTACATAATACTTTATTTGTGCTTGCATTGGATCAGTTACTCATACTAGTCTGCAAAATTTGTATGGCATTACTTTGCTCATCTTATGATCTGTGTTTCAGGCAGTTTACAAGAGAAAATTCTCTTATATTTAAATTTTTCAGTAAGCCAGTAGTCTGATAACTGATAACAACAGATGACATAGTAGCAATAATGAGAATTCCTTTCTATGGCCTCCAAGGTCCCACCTCTCTGCCCTCCAGGCCTGAGGTCTGCTTTCTCCGTCGCCCCCTCTCTCTATGATCACTTCTGATTTGGGGGCTTTGCATTTGTTTCTTCTGCCTGGAAAGCTCTTCTCTGAAGTCTTTGCATGGATGGCACCTTCTCATTTGACCATAGCTCAAACATCACCTCCTCAAAGAAGTGGCTTTGCATATTTTCATTGCCTTTCCAAATTTTCCTTAAAGAGCTGGTGAGGTACTTTCTGTCATGCATGGGGGGAAAACTGACAATGAGTAAAGAAAGGAAAAACGGATTTTTGATAGTAATGAGGACTATGGGGAAAAAATTGCAAACATGTAAGAGATCATGTACTCACCGTATCTTTGGGGCCTAAACGAGTGCATGGTGCCAGTAGGGGATGTAAATATTTGTTAAATGAATGAACAAAACTCTAATTTTAAGCCGTAGATTCAAAAGTTCAGCCACAAAGAGTAAATAATATGTAATAAGTATACTTAATTCAACTATTTCTAATGTGTTAATAAATTACTTGGAAAACGTAAAATTATCAAATTATTTGCAGGAAATTTGTAACTTTAACATTATATATAACCACATTATTTTATTCATTATAAATGTTTTGTGTATATTATAACTTTATTTGGCATTGCTAATATTTTAGAAAACAAAACAATGACATTTTCTGCTTTTTTTCCCCCTGAGTAACAGAAAAATATAGGTAGCTCCTGATATTTAAAAAGGTATACTATAAGTTGTATAATCAAATTTTTAAAACCTTAGTCAAAACAGAATACTTAGTCAAAACAGAATAATGAATTTTTCTGTTCATCTCTTTTCTCCTTGTTTTCAAGCTTTGAAGCCTAAATAATACTGTAATACTAATTTTGAAGTCTATGTTTATATTAATTCTTTTAAATGTAGTGTTATTAATCAAATATACACCAAGATAGATATAGCTGATATGTAATTTTATCAGCTAACAATGTCACATAGTGATTTTGTTTGCCAAACCTATATATTAAACATTGCATTTTGAATCCAAGTGCTCTTTACATAAGGTAACTTTAAGGAGTACAGCTGAGTCTATTGGTCTAATACTTGAGACAGATGGTCTTGGGAAAAGGAGAGACAGGTGTTTTAGGTCTATATCTGCATTGATGACGTGGTATGGTAGAACCTTTATTTGTAAGGTGTTTTTTTGGTTGTTGGTTTACATTGAATTAGAATCCACTGCCCTTAAGTCAGATAACTCTGAGAGAATTAGATCTCTAGGCTCATATACATTTGTCATTGTTACACAAGGATAGCCTGTATTTGTTCATGTTGTATTTTGAAATTATATTGTAAAAGTCCTTAATGAGGATTCAGTATCTATTTGATACTAAAACGGATAGCCCTGGGTGAAATAGAGGAACTAGTTATTTTAGGCCCATATTAGTGTCATTAATACATAACTACAACCTGTGTCTTACATAAGATTTTAATATAAACTGTCTTCACTTTTAGGTTTTGAAAGCATTGAATTGACTCCTCTTGCTGCAATATGTGTGAAAATATATTCTGGAGGAAAAGAATTAAAGGTGGATGGCTCTATTCAAGTTTCTCTCCCCCTTCTGCATACAAATGATGTAAGTGCAGGGGATCACATACCTGCCTGGACATTTGATATGAACACAGGTATGTGATCTAGGTAAACATATTCTGATTGCTTTTCTTTTGAATGTTTGGTCTTAGAAATATGTTTCTGTATTATTTTTTTCAGCTTTATTGAGGGAAAATTGCCAAGTAAAATTTCTATAGTTTTACTATAAAGTTTAATGTGCCATATTAAAACATGTGTTAAAATGTCATTTATAGTTGAGTGTTTTGTTTTCAGGAGAGCACTAAATCAGTAAGTTAGAATTTTAAGTACTTTGTCAACCACTCACATTGGCTCCAATTTGATTAATGTAATACCACTGGGGGGGATGACACAAATATATTACATTAAGAAATAGCATTATTTACTGATATTCCTATGCTGTTTTTTATATTCCCTAACATTTTGAGAATAAATATTTTTTAAATTGTTTCTGCTCTTATGGGTTTTTGTTTTGACAGGTATATCTTTAAACGTATATCTAAAAGTTTGGTTAAAGCAATTGAGGAATGTATGCTAATTTCATGAAAACCAATAACACTCTATTATTAAGGAATAGAGTGATTATTTAAAAAAAAAAATCTTGAATACCAGTTTTGTTCACCAAGTTCAGCCTCCTAAATGGCTGCTTGAATTACTTTTTTCCTCCTCTACTTCCCTTGGTTTTGTTTTTGTGTTCCAATGTAAATAAAGTGAGAGTGTTTAAGTTATCCACCTCCCAAGAAAAAAGGAAATGATCAGTCTACAATTGAAAAGGCTGAACAGAGTAGAACTGTGTTGGCTGAGTCATGGTGCAAAGCCTAGACAGTTTCACAGGACTTCATTTCTTTCCTCTCTCATGTTTCCTCTGTGTTAATACCTTTCTGGGATAGGATTTCCTTTTAGAATAGCAAGGAGGTTGTAGCCGATCTAATTTTATACCTGTCCAGGTTGAAATCCAGTGGACAGACATTATTTTCCTAGTAGTTATTGCACAAGCCCTTGGATTTACTGCTGTTGTAGACGGGAGTTTGTATCTCCATCTTAGGACAGAGGCCTTTGTGGCAAAGTGGCATGCACAGATTTATTTAGGAGTAGATCACATGTTGAAGGTGGGATGGAACCAAAACTAATTGTGTGGACTGAGAATAGGGAGTAGACGATCCTCAGAGGAGATTTGAAATGAGATTCACTGTAACTGGAAAGTTAGATAGCATGGACAAAAAGGGGAGCTTTGCAATGCACCCTTTCAAGTCCCTTCTAATACGTCATTACCCTTTCTGACCTCCTTCTAATTTGTGACCACACTTTCAGACCCATCCTTTTTAAAGCTTGACCAACCACAAGAGAGCACATAATCTTAACTATTGTATAATCCAATCCTTGCTTTTCCCCACCTCCATGTAGTATTCCTTTCATTCCCTCCTTAATTTCAAATGCATAAAAGAAGCTGCAAAATTGTTTTTCTACAGAGCATTGGAGATCTTGCTCCCTGACATATGTCATCAGTTTGGGTCAAATAAACTCATAAAAATTGTCTACGAATGTGGATGTTTCTTACACTGACATTTCCTTGGCACAGTCTGGTAGGATTCTAAAAAATCTCACCCAGGACCAACCTGTAGACAGACCAAGACCAGGTGTTAGACACAAACAAGGACCCATTGTGCACCACCGGCTCCCCTCTTCACATCGATTGAACTTGAGGGAGTTTCTCTTGGAATTCCCGGTCTCCTTGCTTTAGGTAGCAGACCATGACTTTATTTGAGCTATTCTTAGAAAATCCTCAAGGTGGATTAAGAGTTGAGGTAACCCAGGGGAAAGAAAACAAAATGGGTTGCTAATTTCGGCTTTTTAATTGGATTGCTTACTGAGAGTCTGAATGAAATCTTTGCTGGTTAAATGAGAGACTGAACTCTCTCTAGCTCTGAAAGAAAAAGGATATTTGCTTCCCTAACCCAAATAGCCAACGGGGCGACAAGTTGTTTCAGATCCTCAAATCCAGAATGGTGGAGATGGGCGCCCGGAGTGGTCTAGTGCAGTAACACAGCAGATCCTGGAGAAGCTGACGGGAACCCCGGAGAGGTGGGTAGGGCACCCTGGAATGGGTTCACCCCGAGAAAGAGAACGGCCTATACTTTGGAAAGTGTTTTGGTTCTGGTGGCATCTGGTAAGCTTTTGCTGTCCCTTGCTCAGGTATTCTTATGTGATTAGAATTTCAGGGTTTGCCTGAAGAAAATTTCCTGTAAGCATGAAGCAGTCCTATAGGGATATTCACCACACTTGGCTTGTCTGGTGATGTCCACACATGCACGTAAAGGCTGGCTTTCCCTAGAAATTTGTTCAGCCTCTACATATCGCAGAATTAACATGGAAAATCGTGCCTCTCAGGCAGAGAAGTCCCACCATGAAAGTCAGCCTCTCTTTAATACTAAAATGGCTGACATGAGGATACTTCTAAATTAATCTTGTGTGCACAATTAGAAAAATCTGGCTATAAAATTAGGCAGAATGAATAGAAAACATATTTAATTGGTCTCTCTCAAAATTTCAAAAGCAGGATTTAGATAAATGTAACAACCTATGATGTCATTTAGGTGTCAACTGAATTCTTTGAGGTATGGCTGTTCTTATTTTAAAAGGGTGAAAGTCATTTGCAACTTGATAGATATAAATTGTAAATGCCTCCAAAACAGAATTTGGGTCCAGCTGTTCTGTGTTTCTCTATATTTTTCTACCTCTGGATGGTATTATTAAAATGTAAAGGCAAGCACTTGCAAAGATAAACCTTTTACGAAAGACATTGTATGCCTGGGGCATGACTACCCACCATGACCTTCCCAGTTAGGAATTTCTGATCAGATCATCCTGTGAGGATACTTTCCATAGAACCCCCTTTTCATCCATAATTGCCCATTTGATGATAAATCAATTTGAGGGGTGCATTGATGACCAAATTTTTGGTTGGATAGTGTGGCCCGAAAGCACTAGAAAGCCTCGTTCCTAGGAGGTCTCAGTATCAACGTTGTCTTGTTGACCCCTGGGGCTGGGGTGATGTCATAACCATGGAATGAGTTGAGGATAAATTTTCCCAAAAAGGAACAGGCAGGTAAATGGAAGACAATCAGATCTTATGGCCTTCATTGCACAAATAAAACACTGGATCACTTCTGTCCTGTGAACTGTCAGGATCCGAGTTTTCCTTTCCTTCTCATTTTTCTAAACTTGGCATCTATTATAACATTTACATAAGCCATGAAAAAAACAGTATTAAAAACTACCTAATACCTGTTCAATAATCACAACAGTTGGACTATTTAGAAAAACCAAAAGAACTGTTATAACTAATATCATTAGCAGACGGTAAAGACAAACAATTGGTTTCTGAGTTAAGCATCAATCCGCAGATATACAGGCCTTGTTGACGTGTTGGGGGAGCTGTCTAAAGGACAGCTCCTCATCCTAGAGGAGTCTTTGATGGCTGTTGTAAGTGGAGGTGACTGTCAGAGACAGGTTAGATGTCCATTTGTGGTTAGATGCCTGATAAGGTCTCTTCCAACAAGACTGGGGAATGTTTGTTTGATGTCCTTTTCAGTAAACAAAATCTCCAGGTGGCAGACAGTGATCTTTAAAGTCTTTGTCTCCTGGGAGCTTGCTGAGAAAGGAAGCAGTTAGCACTGTGGCATTTTTTTGAAGTGATTTTATCAAACCTTGGCAATAGTGTAAGATGTCTCCTTTCAATAACGTCAGCCCATAAGTTCCTTCATGTGTATAAGTCCAGCTTATATGTACTATGATGAATGAACAAATGCAAAAACTGGGAAAAAAGGGAGGGGGGTTTGCCAGGGAGCTGGGAAAGAACCAAGTGGCTGTCTTGCTACCCGTCACCCCGATTGTTTAATTTACAGACTGTTTCATTTACAACTGTTGTTTACCCATACAATATCTCCTAGAAGTTTTTTCATCACTTGTTTTAAAATGAGTCCCATGCAATTTCAAATCTTTTGAGATGTTCCAAGGACCCTTCTGGAACACCACAAGGTTATTTCTACATATATTGAGATTCTAACACAACCTCAATTTCTAATGAAAACTAAGAAGTAAAAGCAATTAACATTCTTTACCTTCACAATCTACCAAACTATTTTGTAACATCTAGAAACATTTCATAGACATCAAAGTCAATTGTTAACATGGGCTTATTTTTTTTTAAACCCAAGAAAAATAAAGAGGTCTTTTGTTTAAACCAACAAACTTAAACTAGCTTTTATTTACTAGGCATTAATCTTAGATCATGTGTACTTAAGTGCTTTTTTAGAATTTTAGAATACCCAATCCTTACAGGCATTTGCCTTTAAATTTTAATACCATCCAGAGGTAGAAAATTATTTCACATTTACAACATGCATATATATAGACACACATACAGATAGAGACACAAAGACCTTTTAGCTATGAGAAAAACTCACTAGTTTATAAAAGAACAGTTGGATCCAAATTTTACTCTGGAGGCATTTACAATTTATATTTGTCAAGTTCCAACTGACATTCCCCCTTTTAAAATAAGGACAGCCATTTTTAATACCTCAAAGACTTCAGTTGACACCTAAACTATGTCATAGGTTACATTTATCCAAATCCTTTTTTTGAAGCTATGAGACACCAATTAAATATATTTTCCATTCATTCTGTCTAATTTTATAGCCAGATTTTTCTAATTATGCACACAAAAGATTAATTTAGAAGTATCAAAGGGTCCTCATCTTGGCCATCTAAGTTACAAATGGGAGGCTGACTGTCGTGGGACATGTCGGCCTGGATGATTTCCCATGTTAATTTCGAAATCTGTAGAAGCTGAACAAACTTCTAAGTAAATCCAGCTTTATGTGTACGTCTCCAGATCAAACAAATGAGGTGAATATCCATCTAGGACTGCTTCATGCTTAGAGGAAATTTTTCTCAGGCAACCCCACAAAGAGTCTTAGTCACCTAAGAATATCCAAGCAAGGGCCAGAGAGAGCTTACCAGCTGCCGCCAGAACCGCGATGTTTTCCAAGGCATGAGCCCCTCTCTTTCTCGGGGTGAATCCACTCCAGGGCATCTTGCCCTTCTCCCCAGGGCTTCTGCCAGCTTCTCTGGGATCGGCTGTGTTACCACACTGGACGCCTCGTGGCACCCATCTCCGCCACTCCAAATTTGGGGATCTGAACAACTATTGTCGCTTCACTGTCTATTTGGGTTAGGGAAGCAAGTGTTCTTTCTCTTTCAGAGCTAAAGAGATTTCAGTCTCTCCTTTAACCAACAAAGGTTTTGTTCAGACTCCCGGTAAGCAATTCAATTAAAAACCAAAATTAAAGGAAGCCACCCTTTTTACTTCTGGTTATTTCAACTCTTATCCACCTTGAGGATTTTCTAAAAATAGCTCAGATAAAGTAAGGAGGCTCAGAATTCCAAGAAATGACTCGGACCCAAGTTTACCCAATGGGAAATTGGGAGCTGATGAGGCACAGAGGGCCCCTGCTGGCACCTGACACCAGGTCCAGGTCTGCAGGGTGGTCGTGGGTGGGCTTTGGAATCCTGCTGTATGATGCCAAATAATTGTTGACATAAGAAATGACCAAACCTGTAGAGAATTTTTATAAGAGTTTATTTGAGTCAAAACTTGGAAGCAAGATCTCAGACGCTCCAGAGAATAATAGTTTTGCCATTTCTTTTATGTATTTGAAATTGAGGGAAAGTAAGGAAGATTACATGAGGGTGGGACAAAGCAATGTGGTGATTGGAATTGGATTACAAGATTATGTGCTTTCTTGAGGGTGGTCACACCTTCGGGGGGAGGAGGTGTATTACCTCTGGCATTTCAGAGGTGTGTTAACCTACATGCATAAGAACCATTGGCAAGGCTGGCTTAAACAACTTCGACTGAAGAAGTTATAGGCCTGGGTTGTGACCTACCCAGTTAAGGATTTATGATTTATTACAGCAGCACCTTTTCTGTCCACAGGAAAAACTCTTTCTTTTATTCTCAACTTTCCATTCTATGCTCAATACTTCATTTCTGGTCATCAAATATGGCAGTGTTTATAACCCCTCACCACGCAGTTTTCCGACAGCAGCTAGATGTGCTGCAAATTAATTCAGACACTACCTGTCTGGAATTAGCATCAGATCCCACAGGTTAAGGGCTTAGTCCCGCAAGACCACCGTTCTTCCTCTGACACCAATCACAAGTCCAGTTTATCACCTGTGCTTCTGACCAACTGGCTATAAACCCTCCAGAGGTTCTTGTGACCCTCTCCTCGAGTTCAATACTTTGTTAGAACAGCTCTCAAGGAGATAATTTACTTATTAGTTAGCATGTTTTTAGGTAGACAGGGAGGTCCCTGGTGGAATAAACAAAAGACAGACATATTCTGAAACTTCAGGTTTTGAAATTACTCTTTCCCTCCTGGACAAAATATAACAGTGCCTTGAGGTTAATCATAAAATTCCTTTTGGCTTGACAAACGGAGCAGATCTAATAGGAGTGGGGTATTTTGCAAATTCCTTCAGGATGGGCAAACAGAACAAACCTGGTAGACGAATTTCAGTAGAAGGCGCCAGTTCCCTTCTTCAAACGGGCAAGAGAAGATATAAGCCTTTGCCCCACGCTGGGCACCCCATTCAGGACCCCCTCCCGCTGGGGAGTTCTGATTCTTTGTTTTTAATAAATTATCCTCTTTTGAAAAACTCCTCACCTCTCCTTGGTCTGTTTCCATTCTTCGGTCTCACGAGGATCCCGGCACTCACAGCAAAATATCTCCTACATCACTAAGACCAAATATATATTTCTTATTATAAATCACCATATCCCAGTAGTATATTATTCTAAATGACTGGATTGAAAACTCTCAGACCTGGATTCTAAATCATTTACCAGCAGTGTGATTTTGAACAAATCACTTAATGTATTTGGGTCTCAATTTCCTAATATGTTGAATGAAAGAGTTGTTTTAAAACACTTTAAAGAGAAATATCTGCTTTGAGTCCTGATTTCTGATTGTCCTTCTGGCAAAGGTCTTTGCCTCTAATGTACCTTCCAATGGCAAAATTTTTGAATTGATGTATCACGTATGTGACACTTACACACAGTATATAGTATACTGTTTAATCAGAATCCCAGAACAGGTGATAATTAACCCCCTATTGACAAAGTAGATTTCACTATTCACATCCGTAAGCTATATCTCAGATGCACAGTTTAAACATTATCGGAGAGTCATGATTTCCTTAATTATGTCTACATCTTTAGTTTACTTATAATGATTTTATTTCCTGTACTCATAACAAATCATTGAAATTATTTTATTTTATATATTATATGTACTCTATTACCATGTAATATATGATATATGTATATTATGTTATGATAAATATTGCTACAGTTTTCATAATCTTTGAAAAAATCCTGCTAAGTATTCTATACCTAACTATCAGCAAACTCCTATCAGTTCTAAAGAGATGTAAACTATAACTAACTGGTATTTTTATTACCTTGCTTTTTAGGTACTTGGATAAATCATGGCCAGGGATTGGTCAAGGAATATAAAATCATTTAATTTGGACATATGAAGCACCACATTTGGGCTACTGGATAGCAGCTTCACTTCCAGGAACTAGAGGTTTGTAAAAATGAAACAAAAAGTAATTTAAAAAAAACAATCCAAATAGTCATACTGGGATTCGTATCAGCAGACCTCCGTTTCATTCTAAGTATTGCCACTTACCCACCGTATGACAATGGAAAAAGATTCTAGTCTCTTCATCTCAGCTTTATTTTTTTCACATATATAAGAAAAGTTTAAGTCCGTGAACTCTAAGGTTTCTTATAGCTATACTGTCGGACGAATCTATGCAGTATGAAATTTGTTCAAATCAACTTTTTTTTTCCTTAGTTTACTTTCTGTGAATAAATTCTACCCAGATCCGTTAGAGCTTTTGGGTGTAAGCCACAGGAACAGATTTTGGATAATTAAGATAATATTAGGATACAGGGAGTTCATGGGATGCCAGGGAAGGCTGAAGAACCAGATCTAAGAGGCAGAAGTCCCAGAGGCCCAGTTAGCGTGCCTGCCTGACAGTCTTCACAAGATCACAGCTCATGATGGCGGACTCCAACCCTTTGTAGTCTTTTCACACTGTTCCTGATTATTCTACCGATGAAGAATTTGGTTGGCCCAGACCTGGGTCATGAGCACAACACACCTTGGTTGGATTTGGGACCGGTGTGTGGAGGAAGGGCTGTTGAATAATAGTGTCCCAAGAGAAGACAAATGGTACCCCAAATGAAGATTGGCTTTACCTATGAACAGAGGTGGACAAAAACCAAGAATTGTCCACTAGGGATGATCTATTCGTATTCTAGGTGAAATTAGTATTTCATTTTTTTCTAGATTTAACATGGTATCAAATTACCTACATTGTTTGTACCTAAGGAAATTCTACATTTATTTTGATTTATGTAAAGCTCTCAAAATAGTCAAACATTGCATACTTGATCTGTTAATCTTTAAAAAAGAAAACTCTTCTAACCTGCTGTAATGTAGACTTTATGCACCATGGGCCTGCCACCACTTTGGGGCCTTATGAGTGTTCACTGGTACAAACTGAGTTGCCTCTTGGCTTTTTCCGACAACAGCTTTGCTAAGTCAACTTTCCATTCTTCAGCATCTTGTTGCTCTTGTCTCTAATCCATTTTCCCATAACCTGTAGGTTTGTGTATTTACAAAAACAAAACAAATCAAAACTTTCAGTGTCATTTTAGTCAAGTTTTCAGAGACTGTGAGAGTTGAATGAAGATCTCATTCCTTCATCTTTAAATAAGTATCACAGATAATTATTTTGGTTTTTCGAGTGTCTTGGCTCCCAGCTGAGAGGCAGCTGAGACCTGTCTGTTTCTTGTTGGCCAGGAATAGTCCCAATGCACATCCTGATCCAGGATGTGAATGACATTTTACATACATTTCTCTGCAGCAGTCCATCATCTAAATTTATTAAGGCTGTCTATTAATAATTTAAAGGCTCTCATAGTTTTTCTGAAAAATTTTTTTAAAAATAGTTTTTAATTTTCTTTTTATGTTGACAACCTTTGAATTTTAAGTTGTACAAGGTAACAAGACTTTTTTTAATGAAGCCAAAATTTAGTATTCCAATAGAAGAAATAAAAGCCATTAACCATATATGATCAAGAGGGATGTTCTCTCTGTTTCTGTTTGAACTTAGTACTTAAGAGATTATTTATTCAGAAGCCAGAGGGTAGTTACGTTTGTTCTTCCTGATGCAAAATATCACACAGTCTTTCCAGCTGCCTTATCCCACTTTAGGTTTGCAACTATAGTGAAATATTGATGAAAAAGAATATTAATATTTAATACTTCAACTCAACTAAATCCAAGTTATTTCATTTCTAATAAAAATAACTTAAGGAGTAGTTGAGTTTTACACAGAAGTGGACCTTCCACTAAATATATATCTGAAACAACCAACTTCTTTAAGATGACTTCATGAATTATAAAAGCTCAATAATTTTCTAAAATAGGTTAAAGTTTTTTTTTTCAGCTTATATGTTAGAAAAGATTTTGTATGAACCAGAGTACTAAAATAGAGGTGTAGGATTCCCATTTAGTTTGAACTAGATACCTTCTAGTATTGTTTTTATTCTACAAGCATATCACAGTCTAAGGAACACTATACTAGAAATATGGGTAAGTTAATTATAGCTCTGGCTTTGCCAGTAACTAACTAGGTGAGTTTTAAATAGGTACTTACCCTTCTGAGTACTACTTTTCTTGTTTCTAAATTGTAGGAGTTGGATATAGTGATCTCTAATATCTCAAACATTTTAGGATGTGAGTATTACTGTAAATCAAAATGGGCTAGTTACTGTGCAGGAGCTACTTTAGTTGTAATTTGGTTAATATATAAATCTGTTTTTTAAATAAATCTTAAGTAGAGTTCTAGAATTCCTTGAAAAATTAAGTACAAGCAATTAAAGCCAAATAGTTTTTCATAGATTGTTCTAGGTAAGTATGCAGTTGAGTATAGAGTTTAATAAACAAGTGTGTATTGATGTTTTTAAATATGCATTTTCAAATATGTTTTGGTTTCAATGAACATGTATTATAACCCCTTCTACACACACACATATGCAGATGCATAATTTTTTGCTATTGTCATACATACTAGGTGTGATCAACAAATACGATGAATGTTTAAATAAAAAAAAAAGTTTATTACAGTAAACGGCATATTGCCATTAATTCCCCTTTAAAATACTCCCCCTCGCTTCGAACACACTTATCCTATCGTTCTTGCCACTTTCTGAGGCAGTTCTGGAAGTCTTCTTTCCAGTCTTTAGTTGCACTGTCATGGTTGCCTCGATGCCCTGAATCGATTCAAAATGTTTACCCTTCATGGTCATTTTGACTTTGGGGAAGAGTCAGAAGTCACATGGTGCCAGATCCTGTTAATAATGTGGATGAGGACACACCGTAATGTTTTTATTTGACAGAAATTACCGTACCAGAAGTGATGTGTGACATGGAGCCTTTCTGTTGTGATCAGAAAATACAGTGAATGCTGCTGCCAAGTGCCATCCAATGGAAAGGGAGAATTTCCAATACAGGAAGCAGGGTGTCGAACCTTAGTAACAGTGTGTGACAAGTTTCAACTTGTTCAGTGCAGTCAGTAGGTGTGAGCTACGGTTGAGGGGTGTTTAAAAGTGTGCCATGGGGGGTGGCCGGTTAGCTCAGTTGGTTAGAGTGTGGTGCTAATAATACCAAGGTTGCCGGTTCGATCCCCGAATGAGCCACTGTGAGCTGTGCCCTCCCAAAAAAATAAAAAATAAACAAAATAAAAGCATGGCATAAATCATCCTCCATCATGACAGTGTTCTGTGTCACACATCGCTTCTGGTATATGGCAATTTCTGTCAGGTAAAAACATTACAGTGTGTTCTCATTCATCTTACTCACCGGATCTGGCACCATGCAACTCTGGCTTTTCCCCAAAGTCAAAATGATTCAAGACATCAAGGCAGCCACAACAGCACAACTAAAGAGAACTTCCAGAACTGTTTCAGAAAGTGGCAAGAACGATGGAATAAGTGTGTTCGAAGTGAGGGGGAGTATTTTGAGGGGGACTAATGGCAATGTGTCTTTTACTATAATAATTTTTTTTATATAAACATTCATCGTATTGTTTGATCACACTTCATATAGTATCAGCTTCCTATTTCCAAAAGTGAGTTTCATTGAATTCCTGTGGAATGAAAATTGTTAGCATTACTATACTGTGGAAACATATACTCTCATATTATAAGGAGCAGAAGTTGAATTTCCCAGTTATAATTAAACTTTACTCAGTTGCAACTATGGATCCTGAATAAGAATCTGCAGATGGAATCGTTACTCATTTCTTTTTGTTTGAAGAAATATATTGTGTAATGCTGTACTTGGTTGTTTAGCTATGATAAGTGCTTTATTATTAGTTACCATATTTGAAAGTGTGACCAATACCAGAGTGCTTGTTCTTACATAACCTTGAAGTTTCATTTCACAAGAGTGTAGTTTAGCCAACACTTGAGTGTTTATCATGTGCTAAACACTGTTCTAAGTGTTTTATCAGTATTAACTCATTTAATCCTCATAAGAACCCACATGGATTACGTATGTGGATATGGACTGAGACACAAAGAAATGAAACTTGCCCAAGACCACACCAGAAATAAATGGTGAGGCCAGGATTCCATTTCAGGCACTTGGCTCCAAAGTCTGTGTGCATATCCACAGAGCTGCTTCTCCAAATCCTTTACCATCACTGTTACTTTACTTTTATTAAATTAGATGATGTGGAATTTAAAGGATAGATCTAAAGACCTTGTGGCCCTGTCTCATCTGGTGTTCTTTGTGAAGGTGAGAGCTTCATTCTGGATGTTTTCTCATGGTGAGATCACCAGAAAACCTCACCACTCTCATCACCTACTCACCCTGAACACGTATTACAATCTAGTTGATACTTACTGATCAGTAGACTTGTTATATACATTTTTTGAATAAAATGAAGTCTTCGTGATACTGAAACAGATGACCTCAAAGTTAGTTGCCCAATAGCATTGATTTTCATGCAAAGTCTTAATAGCCTACACTCATCATTTTAGTGTATTAGGCAGCTTTTACTGCAAAACAGCATTGTGTCTATGTGCTCACTCATAAAGGAGGATCGTGAGTTCAGTGGGCTTCTACTGGGCTCAGCTTACAGGGATCATGGCATCTTCTTATTCTAGAGCCCAGGCTGAAGGAGTTGCAACTTTTAATCCTTCAAGTCCCAGAACTTTTGGATTCTCTAGTCCTTTATCCCTGCTTACTTTGGCAAATTTTTTTTTGAATTTATCTTTAAATTTTCTTTTTTAAATGAAATGCAGCTAATAACAAACAGTCCACACTCACTACCGATATTCTGTCTCAAACCTCTTTGCACAAAGCTCAAATTAATTGGAACTATTTTGCTACTACATAACTTGGATCAGCAGTTTCATTGCCTACTGAAACAATTTCTTCACTGCTCCTGCCTGGCCTAGAAGCCAGTGTCACATATTTTGGGGTTCTGTTATAGCAGCATTTCAGCATCTCAGTACCAATGCCTGTAACAGTCAGCCATGGCTGCAGTTACCTCAGTGGCTAACAATAGCAAACATTTATTTGTTGCTTACATTTAATGATTGTTGGGCTCAGGTTGGTTCAGTTCAACATTTTCTTTTCATTCCAGAACATAGGTTGAAGGAATAGCAACTCTCTGGGATATACCATTTGCATATTAGAGGACCTTAGCAAGAGGGCAGGGCTATATCATGCAACTTCATTTAAGGTGCTCACATTTCATCAAGGAGAGCAAGTCAGTTGATGAAGCCCAAAGGATAGAGAAGGTAGTCTCCACCCAAAGGTTAGTCTGCCATGGGAGGGGAGCAAGAAATACAAGTTTTTACACATATTCAATCTGCTTCACCTGGGATTAGGACATAGTTGAAAATTTGATCTAAAATTATGTATTTTCTCTTTATTTTATTTGTTCGTTTATATTGAACTATTTAGGTTTAGGTATAAATGGAGACTCAAAGGACATAACTGCCTACCACACAGTGTTTCTTACGGCCATATTAGGAGGAACAATAGTCATTGTCATTGGATTTTTTGCTGTACTTCTTTGTTATTGCAGGTAAGAAAATATTAATCAATGTTCGTAAACCCGGAAAACTATCAAATTATAGTATCATGTCAGTGTGTTCCATATATTACAAAGTTTATTTGTAGAAGTTGTTGGTTTGATCTTGAAATATGAAGATTAAAATTCAAATGGATATAGTGTATCAGTAGCATTGCTGTATAATGTACATATTGTGGGATGGTATTTTTAAATGAACCTTCTAGACTATAAGTTTTAAACATGTTTTTTTCTTCTCTTGTACTCTAGGGATAAGTGTGGTACTCCTCAGAAAAGAGAAAGAAATATCACTAAACTTGAGGTCCTCAAGAGAGACCAGACAACTTCAACAACACACATAAATCATATCAGTACAGTCAAAGTTGCATTAAAAGCCGAGGACAAGTCACAGTTATTCAATGCCAAAAACTCTTCATACAGCCCTCACAAAAGGAACCATCAAAGGCAGAAGCAGAAGAAAGAGTTTCCATGGTAAAAACTCGGGACAGTTTTAAAATCTACAATGAAGATGTTTCATTTCTGTCCGCCAATCAAAATAATTATGCAAGAAACCCAACACAGTCTTTGGAGTCCAATGTAGCGTCCAAACAACCTAAACATATGAACAACAATCTATCTTCATCTCTAGGTAATGCTCAAGAGGAAAAGAGATATCTCACAGGTAATGAAGAGATATATGGGCGTTCCCACATTCCTGAGCAGCTTATGCATATCTACAGCCAGCCTATTGCCATTCTTCAAACCTCTGACCTTTTCTCCACTCCAGAGCAGTTACATGCTGCTAAGTCAGCTACTTTGCCAAGAAAGGGACAGTTAGTCTATGGCCAATTGATGGAACCAGTAAATAGAGAGAACTTTACACAGACATTGCCCAAAATGCCAATGCATTCTCACGCACAGCCCCCAGATGCTGAAGAAGAGAATATCCCACTTGAAGGTCAACAGAGCTTGCCATCCCAGACTTCAGATTGGAGCCGGTATTCAAACAGCTTACTAGAGTCTGTTTCTGTTCCTGGAACACTAAATGAAGTTGTTGTAATGACTCCCTTTTCATCAGAGCTTCAAGGAATTTCAGAACAGACCCTCCTGGAGCTGTCCAAGGGAAAGCCCTCCCCTCATCCCAGAGCCTGGTTTGTGTCTCTTGATGGAAAGCCCGTCGCACAAGTCAGGCATTCGTTTATAGACCTGAAAAAAGGCAAGAGAACCCAGAGTAATGACACGAGTCTGGACTCTGGTGTGGACATGAATGAGCATCACTCAAGCAGAAAACTCGAGAGGGAGAAAACTTTCATCAAAAGCATGCATCAGCCTAAGATTCTTTACTTAGAAGATTTAGACCTAAGCAGTAGTGAGAGTGGAACCACTGTTTGCTCCCCCGAGGACCCAGCTTTAAGGCACATTCTAGATGGAGGGAGTGGAGCCATCCTGGAGCACCCTCGGGAGGAATCCCCAGGAAGAAAAAGCACTGGTGAAGATTTTGAGCCAATACATCCCCCACTAAAAAAAGGGGCAGACCACCACTAGCCAAAAGAGATAGCAAAACTAATATCTGGAAGAAGCGAGAGGAACGCCCACTCCTCCCCATAAATTAACACTAAGGATGGTTGTGTCTCTGCTGTCTCGTGCTGTTTATTATTGCTTCTTGTTGTAAATTGCAGTATGAACTTCCTAGGAAGGTGAGACTGAGCTATCTCATAGTCCCTGGACATGTCTTAAGCAGAGTAAATAGTAAAATGGGAGATTCAGTAATGAAAGAGAAAGATCCTAAGGCATGCTTCTTCTGACCCATTCTTTGCATTTATTTTTGGATGATGAATTTAAAGTATCAGGAGTTCGAATTGTAAAATAGCTTCAAGACTTTAGTATCTGAAAATGTTGCTTAGTCAGCCAATTTGGCCCCCATTTCTCTTAAGAATAACATTGTGAAACGTGTACTCTTAAAGTTGCTTCCAAAATGTTGCCTCTGCTTTGATGATTACCCCTGTGAAATATTTAGAAATGAAACTATTCTTCAGGCATCATATTCTTCTGAAATGTTACTATTATGTTCTCTGATGCCTATACTTGAAAATAACTTGATAATTGTTCTGGATTGATGTAATTCTAGAGTTTAAAGGCCAAACAACATTTCTTTTTTTGTGATAAACAGCATGTGTATTGTATCAACCCCAAAGTAAATCCCATACTCATATAAGATGGGCAAGCAGCTACATGGTTGTTAGAGAGGTTACTCCAGCAATTTGGTAGTTTTTGGATACAGCTTTACAGAATAAATGGTAAGGTGTTAATTTTTCATTAAGAAATCTGAGAAATGAATACTGATATTGAATTTTTATTTTGAATCTGTTCCCCCTTTTAACCAATCTGAAGAAAATAAACAAACATATCTTTATTTTAAATCTCACTGATACCTATAAGCTAAAATCAGTTTTAAGATATTCTGGTAAAAAAATTCTTGCACTTAAATGCTATTAAATTGGATGTGGGTTTTTTTGAATCAATGAATTGAAAGGTTTCTTGTGAACACTAAAAAATTAACAAAGTATGTGGAGCTATAGGGAATTAACATTTCAATTTTTTCTGAAATGTTGATGAGCTGAAAAAGAAATGTCATTTCCCTGAGATTCAAAACTACCTTCAGGATATTAGGTATATCTGCAGATTTTTTTTTTTTTCTGTTCACATTCATAAAAGATGTTTGAGAAAAACAGTTTCAATTTCATGGGAAAAGTAAAAGTTTTTTTTTCTTAAATCACTTATAGCTTTTGCAACATTTCCCCTCAGTTTTGCAAGTAATATATTCATGTCTTTTTCATTGTAGTAAAGAATTCAGTGTGAACACATTCAACAGCTGTTTTTAATTATGTGTCTTCAGCTTGAATTATCAGTCATTCATATGTCCTAAAAATAAAGCTCTTTGTTAATTAAAATAAACACAGCCCAATTTTCTTTAAATTTCCACGAAGGCAAATGTCTGAAGCAGCTTCCCCTTTCCCATGGGGGGAAAATGAGACTAAATTGTTCATCCCCTATAATCAATATGGGAGCATGTAAACAAGTTGAAAGAACCAAAATTAGTCACATTAGCTTTAGTCAAATTATTGATGGATGTACAATGAAAGACAACAGCTTCTTCTGCCAAGATAGTAGACTTCAGCCAATTTTTTCCTGTAACCACTTCTGAAGCATCTAATCTGTCAGATAACACTGCTACCTTTCTCTGTTTACCCAAAGAATTTAAAGACCAAGGCAAAAGTTTCCTATATTTTATCCCAATCCGTAGAAGAGATACATGTGTTGGGTAATAGATAGGTTTACTGTTTTGCAGGGAGAGGGTAATGATAAGACCCAAAATTAGAGGAGGCTTCTTATTGGTCTAATACAGAAAGATGCATTAAAAGCAGCTTGAATGAAAATGACTTGGAAAAGGTTAAGGAGTTAGTGCTCTGCTGAAGTGCCTTTGATATAGACTTGCTTTATTAGAAGGATATGATAACATCTTTCTTAAATGTACATTTTCTTTCTGTTACCCAAATTAAGCAGATGTGCAGTTTTTATTAATTAAAACATATAGACCTAGTGTTTCACGTTGGAACAATGAATTTTGCATGCAAGTAATATTTATCTTTCTTTTCTGAATCCTGTTTATATTGATACCTTGTTTATGTTGGAATGAAGTTAGAAACTATATAGAAAATGTTGTACTTCAATATTTTAAGTGTATATTTCTCCCACCTTTAAGTAAAAATGTTTCATCTCTCAGCTTAGTAATGGAATACATTGTTGATGTAAGGGTGTGCCACTTACTCATTCTTGTGTAAAGGAAATGAGAGGATGTATCCCCAAGGGCTTTTCTAGAAATACATTTTTGGGTTTCAGAATAAAACTTTATTTTTTTATACACTGCACATTCTGTTCTCAATTGGGAAGTATAGGCAATTTATCTTTTCTAATGATTAAAAATGTGTAACTTCTCATTTGTGAGTAGTCACAAATTTCCTGTTAAACTGAAGCCATCTACTTTTTCTTAACCCAAGTGATAATGAATCTACAATATTCACAGCTTTCTTAAATTTTTAAATTGAAAACCAACCCAGTTTTTTGCAAATGTAAACCTAGAGAATTTTGGTCACAAATTGTTAACATTTGTGGATCCTTTGTACATACTTTGGATATATCTTAAAAGCAAAATTATCCCTCAATTAACTGATGGATTCATTTACTAAAGCACAGCTATATGTATTTTTGAATACATATTAAGATCTTGAGACTTTATAAAATCCATTTTTATGACATTTATGCAGTTGTATAGGGATTGCACCCTTTTATAATACACAGTATACCACAAAGATCACAAATGTTGAGGAATAAAAGCACTTCTTTGCTTTGGCAATCATTTTCAGATCACTTCCTGTGTTTGAGTCCTCTAGTATCAATGCATATTAGAGAGTTTTAGGGATCTGTGGGTCAAATAATGTCCCTCAAAACTTACCAGAAAGGTGAAGCTCAAAGTTACATATTCATTTATAGGCACTGAGTTATTCATTTCTCTATGTGCTATCTTTGTAAAGAATTTGACCATGTTAATCTCCTCCTCAGATCTAGAGTTGACATTTTGCCCTCTTGTTTCCAAGTGTTTCTATCTTTTGTATTTTCATCAGAGGAATCTCACATTTCACTGTATATTTATTGTTATTACTACTCTATTTACTGCTGAAAACTGTAACAAGCTGAAGATTTGTAAAATGTTAAACATAGTTCATTAAAGATAATAAAATAAATCAAAATGTACTTGATGCATTGTTTAATTTTGGATAAACTGAAATAGTCCTCTCTAAGTTGTCATTTAATCTAGTAAATACTCAATTATTACTTTTTCCTAATATATTCCCTATAGTAAAGTAAACATTATATATTTAAATGCCCTTTGTTTACATAATGAACTTGATTTCTCTTTTTATGTCATGTTCTCCAAAGTTCACATTTTATTATTAAAGCTGAGTATAGACAAATTGTTTTTCCTCCAATGAGAAGCCTTCTTAAGATAATCCAACAGACTGTAAAGTAAATTACAATTCTCAAAATACCTAAGTAAGAAAATGATATGCTATCTCCTTCCCACCTTTAAAAAAATTCTTTGGACTGTAAACTTAAGACTAAATGGTAACAAAATCTGTTTTCACTTAGAGTGTTAGAGATCCTTCAAGAGCCCATCTGCTCAATTAATTGAACAATGCTTAAGTTCCGGCAATTTGCATCTCGAGCTTTAGAATATCTTTAGAATCGTTATACTGACTGCCATGTTTTTAGACATTTTGTATAGCAAATAAATATGGTACTAGAAATACCTTTCGTCAGTTCTCATGGGAATTGGGCTCTGAATCTATTCACAAATACAGTGTGGATTATGACGCTCCCCCCCACACACAGAGTGGCATTGAAATAGACACTTCCATTTGGACCCCTGCTGCATACAAGCCAGGTTGTGGCCACCTTTGTTTCAGGGCCTGGTCTCTACCGAGGAGAGTCTGGTGTCAAAATGAGTCAGCCCTTGGGAGTCAGGCACGACCCAAAGTCACATGGAACTGGATGTAATAGAAAACTTATTTAAAAATCACAATCAGAAACTTAGCTGCCAAGCAGATGGTGTTCCTGAGCTGGTCATCACATTCTCATCAAAGAAGGGAAATGTTAGAAGACTGATGCGTAAAAACTATAACAAAGGTAGTTGGACGGAGTTAGAGATTTTAGTTGGGTGGATATAGGAGAGATTTAATGAGAGTCAAAAGTAATTCACCTATCAGTTCTTGATAATTGTGACAGTTAATCAAGGGACCTTCCCTTGAATTATATGCTGGAAAAATGTTGAACTATACCACAGTGTTGCTTCACCTAAACTTCATAAAATCACCTTTTGGCCTTTTTTCATAAGTACACTGTACAGATACACAGTGAGGCAACTTAATCCCATCAGTAAGTTCTCTAAAAATCAATTATGGGATTAATTTAACAAATCTGTTGTATTGTCTTAGATTTGGACTTGTTTGCTCCATCAAAATGAGTATTATTTTCTTGACTTCTCTTTTCCCCGTTATTTTGAAACTGATTATTTTGGGACTGTGGACGTCTGTCTGTTAAGTGTTTTTTTTTTCTTTCTTTATAAAAATAGTTTCAGAGTTTGACTAGAAAAAAAATCATCTAGAAATGAACCACAATTTGTAGTGTTAAATACCAAAAAGTTAATAAACTCAGTTACAGATGATGGAAAACATTTTTGTTAAATATACGTAACACATTTCTTAGGGAAAAAAATTGAAACCTAGGGTCCTTATAACTGATGAAATTTAGTTTTAAATCCTAGTTCTAGAACTCATCCCTATCTCTGTAAAGATCTGGCTTCTCCCCCATCCCCCACCCCTCTAATCAGCAACCCTCGAGGCAGCAGAAGACTGTAGCCCAGTCCAGACCTCTGGCTGGCTAAAGGTAACATTTTGACCTAAGTTATGATTCAGTTCCTGAGCCCTAAGGTGGAATGACCCCCTAGCTACTTTCTCATGAGACTGGACAGAAGAACTCCGGAAAGAACCTTAGAACTGTCCTCAAGACCTGAACAAATGATTCATTACTCTTACCTCACTTCCAACCAATCAGCTCCCAATGCAATCCCAAACCCCTAACCCACAGTGTCTTGCAATTTTGCCGTATATAATATGTAACCTACATTCCAATCGGAGAGCTAGATCTTAAGAGCACTGTTTGATTACCCTTATCCCACAGGCCAAGAACTCAAGGTGGGACTTGTACTAATTATTTCGTATGTTATTCTCAATTATACTTTGGGAGGCTAGGGAAATAACTGCTAGATGGATCTGAAGAAATAGTGGAACCACCACAAGCCAGATGTGTCTCATTGATCCAGGATTGTTGCTTAGTGAGTGCCGGGGTTTGTAGTCTTGTAGAGCCAAAGAATGGATACACGGACCAGGGAGAGGCAAAAGTTGCACAGGAAGATGGTTTATTATAGCAAGCAAAGAATTACAGCTTTCGAGCGGGAGGGGATATCCGAAGCTGGGATGCCCACTAGCTAAGGCAAAAAACTGGTGTTTATATACCTTTATTTTTACCTCGGAGGGGGATGTTGGGATGTGGGTGCCTATGGATACAATGTTTCCCAGACTTGCTCTACTACTTAGCTTGGGGGAGACCATTGAAACAAACCCAGTTGATGATATTTGTGTTCTGGTGCAGTTGTCCTGATACAGTTGCCCTGTGTCTGTTATTGCTCAGTCTACCAAGGAGTCTTTAACTGCCTGATGTCATACTAACTAACCTGTCTTATCATGACTCCAATTATTATCTGGCCCCATTTGCTCCAATTCTAATAGAGGGACCATAATAATGCTTCACGTTTCTGCGTATCAGTGTAAAATAAGACGCGTCCAACATTCCTTGACATGTTTGGCTATTTCCTTTTCCCCGACCATAATACCAGCTCATCCCAGTTTGCTCAGAAGTTTCCCAACAAAAAAAAAAAAAAAAAAGTCCCATATCCAAGACACCTGAGTTCTGAGAAAACTCGGTTGAGTTGTCACTGTAAAAGTTACCAAATAAATGACTTTTGGGGAAGGAGTAGGGAAATCATTATCTAGTATATTTTCTGTGCTATTGGAATTTCCTTTCTATTAGGGACTTGGCCTCCTCTTCATTCAGTGGATTCTGGGTCAGAAAACTACCACAGGTCCAGAAACTTAACACTGGATTGTGACTTTTAATTAGGACAATTGCCTTTGGCCTCCTGGTCATCTATTCTTGATTCTTATGATAGTACAAGCAGATTGGAATACCCTTATTGGACCTGTTATGCCCCTTGTGACATTCTGTTTGAGTAACCATCTCCATCTCTTGGTTCATGCCTCCTGGCTGTTACTCTGACCCTGCCACTTATTACTATAATTCCTCCCCCCCCCCCCCCCAATTTTGGCAACTAAGTGCTAGCAGCTGGCCCTTTGGGTCCAATCATCCCCATGGCTGTCACTGAGCCTGGGAATAAGATCCTCTCCTACTGTCAGCCCTGGGTAATATAATAGAAGAGAGCCACCACTGAACCACTGGTGGTTCTGTGCCTCAGAGAAGAACATTGCTTGTGGCTTTGGTAAATGGTGTATTTTACAGGCCTGTCCATGGGACATAATCATCTGGTGGGGCTCCTGGCCTTACACAGTATATTCACTTCAGCATGCTGGCTTCCATGGGTTGTTAAATCCCTTGGTCTACTATCTGCTATGGAAGTCTGGTATTTCAACTTCAGTTAGCATTGGCCATAGCTTTTCCAGGCCTCTAGGAGTCATCCAGTGAGCCTCTAGTGAGCATGCACCATTATCTGGATGGCCCTCACATCCATGTTTTCACCCAACTGTTAAATCCAGTATCATTCGGATGCTCTCGAGTCGATAAACTCTCCCTGCCCAATCGTATTTAGTCAGGTCTCCTTGATTGAGCACTCTCAGAATTCAGATCCACAGGTTTTCCTCCAGTACCTGCCAATACACAATGACTAGGTCTTGCAGCTTCTTTGGGATATTAGCTCTTATTAGCACCAGCATATCCCTGGCTGAATTATGCTGTGACCTAACCTAATTATATGTCTCGTGGTTACAACAGAAGGTAAAGGCAGATCCTGAAGTGGGCATATGATGTTTTGTGGGGAGAGGACTCTACAGTACCTTCAAGCAAGGGAGGTGGGCTGGCTAGCCCTTAAGAGGAAGAGATGACTTACTTCTGTATTTCAGAGGGTTCAGAAGAGTCTAGGGGTTCAACATGTTCAGGCTCATGCACCCAGATGTTCTCTTCCCAAATATTAGGACCTCATTTTCCCCTTAAACAAGCCCTGGTCATGTCATAACTAAGCTGCCTTGAATGAGAATTTAACCTTAATTGGAGCTCCGCCACTCTATTAATGCCTAGGCCTCAGGTTCCTCTGCCTTCCCGCTGCAGGAGAGTGTCAGCTCCCAGGAACATTTGTTGGCTTTCCTGCTTGGTATTCAATCGCCCACACCTTTTCATGATCTTTTTCTAGGGTAGCAATGGGCTTAACAACATCCATCCATTCATATATATCCATATATATTGCCCTTATAGCTTCCCCAGTACTTTTCAAACGTTGACACTTTACACCAACTAATGCATACTCCTCTCCCAGTGGTATACCATCATAACCCACCCATGAAGAGAGTTTTAATAATTGCATCCACGGTATGCCCGGGAATGTCTGTGTTTCACTTAGCATTGACGGTCTCATTGCCACCTGGGCTGAAAGTGATCCACCTCCCAAAACCTAAATTATCACCTACTTTCTCAGACCCCTTGCATTACCAACAGGTGTAGTGATTTCTTCCAAATTAGATGCTTAAACAGTATTTGGTGTGCAAGCTATATATTAAGCATGAACACCTATGAAAAGGAGACGCCTGATCCTATCTGTATTTAAATTTCAAGGTTTTGTTCATCATCTTCTCCTTACCCTAGTCTGTTCCCGGGGAAAAGAAAACCAAGTTTGGCAGCAGGACAAGAAGAACTGGAAAGCCTTGGTGATACTCCTGCCACAATTCATCATGAGATGTAGGCCATCTCAGCAAGGATGCACGTGGCCTATGTTGTGCGCTCCAGCTGGGGCCACACTGAGGCAGCAGACAGCTCTCGGCAGGCTTCGGCTGATCACACTCCCGCAGGCATTGCCACAAGTTCTTCCAGGAAGGCTGAGCTGGGCAACACATCTCTTGTTTACTATAAATTTAGATGGAGAAAATTATTGAGTTAAACAAACATTGAGGAAGTCATTAGTAAGGGAAAGAAGGAAAAAGAAGTGTAAAACAATTCTTTTTGTGGTAGATATTACATGGATGAAGAAACCAGTATCTGGGGTTGTTTTTCTGGGCATTAGGGAAACTGCCCTTCCCTGCCCCACTGTAATCAGGTGGAGCTGTGTGACTTGCTCAGGTGAGTGAGATGTGAGAAAAAGTGAAGGTTGTTGCTTGCAGCATATGCAGTGGAAAGGTCCGGCACAGTCTCTCGTTCCCAGCCACGCCTTGGGAAGCCACATATTCCACGTGGTACAACAACAAAGGAGCTGACCCTCCAGCAGCCTGCATCCTTGAGGTAAGCACTTCAATGTAAATTTTGAGTTCCGAAGAGGTTTGGGGTGGGTGAAAATATATTTATGGGTCATAAGCATGTTGACAGAAGCTATGTAATGGGTAATATCAACCAAGGAGTGAATCCAGAGTAAATAGAGGGCGTTGGACAGAGCTCTGAAGAGCTCCAACATTTAAAACTCGGGAGAAGATGCTAGCAAGGAGGCTGAGAAAGGGTGAGAAATGTTCTAATTTGGGATTTAATAATATTTAACTATTCTACTATCTTCATAACTCTTTTGAAGACTAATGAAATTACTAATGAAATTACTTAATCCCTTAAAACATAAGGTACTTGGGGGCCAGACTTTGTTTTCTTGTTCATTGCTATGTGCTAAGCATACAGTGTTTGACATGTGAATGTTCTATAATATATTGAACTATTGAATTATGGAGACAAATGGCCAGGTAGGAAGGGAAGATTTTTTTTCAATGTAGTGTTAGAAAACTAAATTAAAAAATGTAGTTAACTCATAGGGATTAAGTTAAATAAGATCAGAACTGAAGTGTAGCGGACCAGCCTTTACGAGTCGAACAGTTTCTGACAAGGGGAGTGGGAATGAAAAAGAGACACTCACACAATTGATGCGGCTGGTCTTCAGTGATCCTGAAGCCCAGAGTTTACTTTTTTTTTACCAATTTATACCACCTGTGTACGTGCAGCTTAACAATCACGAGTGTGCATTACCTCATTGAGAGTAAATTTTTAACTTCTACATAGAAACTACAAAATCACTGAAACTTCCCCAAAGTCATTTTCTCAATGACAAAGCCCACCATTACCCTGATAATCATCAGTCCTCAGTGTCCGGGAACCGGCCACTCCCACCTCATTCCTCAGAGGCTTGCAAGCACCCTCCAGGTGTAGGCAGAGACAATGCCTTAAGAGCTAAAACAAGTTAACCATAAACTGAGCCAGTCTGCAAGGCTACAGAATAACAAGAAATTATGGCTCCCCACACTGAAGAATGCAATTTTGCTTTGGCAATAAGAAAAGCATTCATGATCTTAGCTAGGAGAGTTTTACTGTAGTGGTGGCAGGAAAGTCCATATTGGATTAGGTTGCGAGAGAATGCAGGGGAGAACATGGAAACGGGAGCACGCTGAACTCCAGAAGGGAGACTATGAGTGAGAGGAGAGAGTAAAAGAATTGGAAGGGGATGTTTGTTTCAGGACATTTTTAAAACTGAGACATGTTTAAATGTCATTGAAAGCTGGAGTGGTTAATTGATAATAACAGAAGGATCGAGAGCACATGTGACGGATGCAGGGACATATCCCCTCTAACAGAAGGAAGAAAGGGGGAGAATTATAAGGGTAAGCAGGTTTGAGTCTTTGCTGGCAGGAGGTGGGAAGTTTCAGGAGTGAGTAGAGAATAAAAAGGCTTGAGGTCCTTGGAAAAGGATTACAGAATGTTTTATTCAGAGAAATGGAAAGTGAATTGAGTAATGAAACATGATAGAAATTCAGGCAGTTTTAAGGACATTTAAGTTTGTTGGCTCTGAATTTATGTCACCATTCTGACTTATTTGGATGATTTTTAGCTGCACAGAGCAATCTATGTGTAACCATAGAGAACTTGGAGAACTGAATTTATTCATGGTTGCAGTTTTAGTAGGCAGTTGTAATCAAAGGAAAATGAACAAGAAAGTCTGGCGTCTCAACAGGGAGAGATTAAAGAAATAGACTCAAAATCTAAACTACATTAGAAAAGAATGTAGCAGAAGTCTGACTAAATAAATCAGAAGACAAAGATTGATCAAACAATGGTACTTAGGCAGACAAGATGCAAAAACAAGAAGCAAAACCAGAGAAAGTAATGGCTGCAGAACAGATTTCAGAGGTGGTTCAGCCTCATAGATATTAACGTGCTTATTGAAAACAGGAGGTAGGGAGGAAAGAAAGTTGGTAAACCTGTTGTCAGATCCTCAGGGAGGCAGTACATACAAGGTCTACAGAGGAGGAGATCTAACGGGAGAAGCATAAAGAAATGGTACGCCCCTTAAGGGAACTGGCATTTTTATAAGAAAATCGGCAGCTGTGACCTGAAACTGGCTACAAGGCGTAGGGAGAAAACTGACTCCATCTCTCAATTCTGCTGCAAGGACAGTAGGAGAAAATAAAACGTTTTTCTGACAGGGTGCAGGGAAATGCAGTCCTTAATAGGAAGAACATGGGTTAAGGCAAGAAGGGAAGCAGGCAGTGAAACATTTTATGAAAAAGTGTAGGGAGCTCATGGTAGTGGAATCACAAGTACAGCGAAAAAACATAGGAAGAGATATGAGTTATTAGGGGAGAAGAAAGGAAATGCAAAGTAGAATATTAGAGAGGTATGATTGACAGGAAAGAAAATGGGGCTTAATCTGAAAAGTGACCAAGAAATGTGAGTGTGAAGGCAACGTGAATGGTCATTTCGATGGCTGTTCAGAGCTTTAGTCGCCAGTCAGTTGTGGCCGGCCAGGTGGAGAGACCCACAGGTGGAGGTGAGCTTCGGCTTTTATGCTTCTTACCCTCAATTGATCAGCGGCAAATGAGGCCCAGGTGTGCTGCACAGAATTCTGTGTTCTCTTAGTTTCCTTTAGCCCATCATCAGAGTCACAGAGTTTGAGCTGAAAGAATTTTGGGAATCCTGTTTTCTTTATGAGATGAATGAAGTTTAAAGGGTTTTAATGTTTTACCCTAGATGAGAGCCAAAATTAGAGGATAAAAAATACACATTTTCTTGCTCATAATCTGATGTCGTCTTTTTCCCTCTCCCTCAGAATCAGTCCTCTCCTCTCTCCCCTCTCTCTTTCTCTCTCTCTCTCTCTCTCTGTCTCTCTCTCCCCCCTCCCTCTCTCCCTCCTCTCTCTTCTCAGTCCCCTCCCCCTCTCAATCCCACTCTCCATCTCTCTGTTGAAGAGTATTACATTATCTCATTTTAAAGACATCTTTTTTGTTGTTTTTTAATGGCCAGAGAATGTTTTCTGGAGCTTACAAAGGCAGAATATTGTTCCTTTTTGTTGTTGTTTGTTTCCAGATTGGGGCCACTTTATAGTCCTCTGCTTTTAAAAGTATTTTTAATTAAAAATATAGCTAACATATAATATTATATCAGTTTGGGGTGTATAATGTAGTTATTCAACATTTATATACCTAAAGAAGTGATCACCATAAGTCCAGCAACTATCTGACACTGTACTATGATATCACAGTGTTATTGACTATATTCCCCATGCTGTACATTACATCCCTATGACTGGTTTGTTTTATACCTGGAAATTTGAATCTCTTATTCCCCTTCAACTGCCGCTACCTTTTTAATTATTTTTCAATTACAGTTAACATTTGAAATTTTGTATTAATTTCAGGTGTGCAGCATAGGGTTAGACATTTATATAATTTAAGAAGTGATTCCTCTGACTAGTCTAGTACCCACCTGGCACTCCGAGTATACACAGTTATTACCATGTTATTGACTGTATTGTCTGCGCTTTCCTTTACATCCCCATGACTGTTTTGTAACTATTAATTTGTACTTAATCCCTTCACCTTTTTCACCCAGTTCCTCAATCCCCCTCACATCTATCACCCCAATAAATCTATAACCATCTGACACCATAGTTATTACAATATTATTGATTATAGTCCTTCTGCTATATCCTACATCCCATGACTACTTTGTAACAACCAATTTGTACTTCTTAATCCCTTCCCATTTTTCACCCACCTCCTCCAACCCCCTTCCATCTGGCAACCATCAAAATGTTCTTTGTACCTATGAAAGTGTTTCTGTTTTGTTTGTTTGTTTATTTTGTTCTTTAGATTCTGCATATAAGTGAAATCCATTCCATCTGTCTTTCTCTGTCTGAAATACTCCACTCAGCACTATAACCTCCAGGTCCATCCATGCCACAGCAGATGGCAAGAACCTATTCTCACCAATGGCTGAGATACACACATACACACACACACACACACACACACACACACACACTCACACATACTCACGCACACACATACACACACTACCTTCTCTTTATCCATTCTTTCATCAACACACCCAGGCTGCCTCCACATTTTGGCTATTTTTTGACCTTTTTTTGACCTTTTTTTTCCATCTTAAAGAAGTCCCTCTAACGTCCCTTGTAATACTGGTTTGGTGGTGATGAATTCCTTTAGTTTTTTTCTTGTCTGGGAAACTCTTTATCTGTCCTTCGATTTTAAATGATACCCCTGTTGGGTAGAGTTTTCTTGGCTGTAGATCCTTATGTTTCATTACTTTGAATATTTCTTGCCAATCCCTTCTTGCCTGCAAAGTTTCTGTTGAGAAATCAGCTGACAATCTTAGGGGAGCTCCCTTATAATAAGTTACCAGTTGCATTTTCTTGCTGCTTTTAGTATGCTCTTTGTTTTCAGCCTTTGCCATTTTTATTATATGTTTTGTGTGGGCCTGTTTGGGTTCATCTTGTTTGGGACTCACTGCACTTCCTGGGCTTAAATGTTTATTTCCTTTGCCAGGTTAGAAAAGTTTTCAATTATTGTTTCTTCAAATATGTTCTCAGTCCCTTGCTTTCTGTCTTCTCTTTCTGGTAGCCCTATGGCGCGAATGTTGTATGCTTCATGTTGTCCCAGAGGTCTCTTAAACTATCCTCATTTTTTAAAATACTTTTTTTTCCTTTTGCTGTTCTGATTCAGTATTTTCTGCTAGCTTGTCATCCAGATCATTGATTCGATCCTCTGCTTCATCTAGTCTGCTGGTGTTTCCTTGTAGTGTATTCTTCATTTCAGTTATTGTATTCTTCACTTCCCACTAACTCATCTGTATGGTTTCAATGTTGTTGTTTTTATGCTTGCTGTCTCTTTGTTGAAGTTCTAAGTTCCTTGAGCATCCTTATAACCAGTGTTTGGAACTCTGTCTCTCGTAGGTTACTTGCCTCCATTTTGTTTAGTTTTTTTTCTGGAGTTTCCTCCTGTTCTTTCATTTGGGACATAGTTCTTTGTTTCTTCATTTTGGCTGCCTCTCTGTTTGTTTCTATGTGTTAGGTAGATCTGCTACATCTCTTGCTGGGTGGCCTTATGTAGTAGGTGCCGGTGGGGCCCTGGAACAGTCTCTCTGGTCACCTACTCTGGGTGTTTCCAGGAGTGTCCTTTGTGTGGGTTGTGTGTACCATCCTCTTATAGTTGAGACTTGATTGCTATTGGCATGTCATTGGGCGGGATTGATCCTCAGGCTGCTTGGCTGTGGGTTTGGGCCACATCCATAGCTTATGGGCTGCTGTGCTAGGGAGCTTCCCACATGGAGTGGGATTTGCCCCAGCAGGCTCTGGTGCCTGTTGAGACTGCCCATTGTGTGTGCCACTTGTGGGGATAACTGAGCAGTGCTCTGCTGTCATCTGAAGCCAACCTCCAAGTATTTTGCTTCTTGGGTCTTTTGGGAGGGGCTCTAGTGCAGGCCCAGGTCAGCTACTCCCTGTGACCAGCTGGGGACTACCTAGTAGATGCTAAAAGCAATCCACAGTTGGTTGCTATCTGTGCTGGGCCTGGAGGTGTTTGGGAGAGGCCATGCTGTGAACTGAGGATGGCTGCCACCAGTGCTGGGCCTGGGGTTGTTCCAAAAAAGCCAGGACACCCTGAGTCCTGTTGCTGCCTGCTGACGGTTGCCAGCTTTCCTAAGGTTCATCCATAGGTAAAGCCTCCGGTTGTATGGAGTTGAGTGTGGTGGGGTCTCAGTAAGTCAGCAGGGAGGAGCAGCAGAGCTCACCAGGCCAATAAGATTTCGCCATAAGTGTAGTGGGGGGTTCAGCACAGGAAAGATGGTGCCCGCAGGCCAGCTGCACGAGAAGAGGAACCAAAAAGGGAAATTGCTGACTGTCCTCCAGGGCACCTCCCAAGGTCACGCACTTCAGTCTGCTTCCCATATGTATGCCTCTGACACTCCCCAAGTCACTGTCCCTCCGCGGAGCCCAGGGTGAATGCCTGTGAGCAAGTCTGTATGCCGGCCCATTATGAGGATGTCTGGGTTTCCTGCAGCCTTCCATCACACCCAGATGATTGGAATACCCACTGTTTTTCACAGCCAGATGTGGGGGCTTTTTGCCAGCACCAGTACTCCTGGAATGGGAAGCCCGGTGTGAGGCTGGGCGCCTTGCTCCTCCATGGGGAATCTTTGTGGCCAAGATATCCCTCCCAATTTTCATCAGCCACACAGAGGTTTGGAGCCTGCCCATTTCGCATCTCCGTCCCTCCTACCAATCTCAACATGGCTTCTTTATATCCTTAGTTATAAAACTCCTGTTCAGCTAGACTTCAGATGGTTCTCCAGGTTGATTGTTCTATAATTTAATTGTAATTTTGATGTGTTCACAGGATGAGGCAAGCACAGTGTGTATCTACCCACCATTTTGGATCATTCCTCCTCCAGAATATTGTTCTTAACAGTGGCGTAGAGTCAATTTTATACTGAGCAAATATCATTATTCGTATTATCATGATTAATTTTACATATAATGTGTGTTGTTTGTACATATGGTACATATAGTATAAATATTTTATTCAAAAACGCCATTGTAATGAAGTATTCAGAGGTACATGTTTGGAGGAACATTTCCAAAAGCAATTAGAAAATTGAAAACTGATACAACTCCTTTTTTCTAAGTGATGACTTCTGTGAAACAAGTTGTGTTTTAGTTTAATGTTGCTTTGAAGAGGGGAAAATTTTTTTAAAGTTAAAATTTCGTTACTGGGAAAGTGACTGATCTCTCTTGGGTGGAGTAAGCATTTTTCATGCTTATATAAGAAACACTGATTCATATAAAAGACAATTTGGCATATCACAAAGGTTTAAATCACTAGAGAGACTCTAGTGTTTGAAAATTGGATTTCAGTTTGTATTGTACTGTTTTGTAGTCATCTGTTTCATAACTGAAACATATTTCTAAGATGTGTGCTTATTCAAATATTTGAAATCCTGAGAGTAAGTACTGGAAGATGTAACATTAAAGACAAAGTGTGTTTAGGCACAACTTTAATATAGTAGTTATATACTAGTTTATTCTTACAGTACAAGGTAGCTAAGAAAATTAAATATTTTAGGTAGATGCTTTTATTTGAAAAATGTCAATAATGAAATAGAGGTGTGATTCAGTGATGTTTCAATAATATCTGAATAAGACATGGTATACTGACAAAAATTATTCTTTTGCAAAAAATACCACCATATGAGTTATAACTTTATGAGAAACATGTTCAAGCTAGAAATAATAAAATAGGGGTTTTTTTACACTTTATAAATCTACTAAAATATAATAAGTTTCCAAAGTTTCACATACCCATGTTACTAATTATTTAAAATAAGAATAACAATTTTCTTCTTATTAGTTTTTCTCATTATTATGGATAATGACTTGAAAATGCTAAACATTTGTTATTGCTTGTCTTTTTGATAATAGCATTCTACACGTGTGAGGTGATCTTTCACTGTGATTTTGATTTGCATTTCCCTGATGATTAGTGATTGAGCATCTTTTCATGTCTGTTTAGACCCTCTGCTAATTTTTCAATTATTTGGGGTTCTTCTATTGAGTTGTGTGATTTCTTTAAGCATTTTGGATATTAACCCTATTCAGATACATGATTTGAAAATATTTTCTCAAATTCCATAGGTTCCCTTTTCACTTTGTTGATTGCTTCCTTTGCTATGCAGAAACTTTTAGTTTGATATAGTTCCATTTGTTTGTTTTTTTGTTTTGTTTTGTTTTTTGTTGTTGTTTTTGCTTTTGTTGTCTTTGCTTTTGGTGTCAAATCCAAAAAGTCATCACTGAGACCAATGCCAAGGAGCTTGCCACCTGTTTTCTTCTAGGAGTTATATCATTTCAGGTTTCAGATGTTTAAGTCTTTATTTTCAGTTGATTTTGTGTATTGTATAAGATAGTAGTCCAGCTTTATTCGTTTGCATGGGGCTCTTCAGTTTTTCTAACATCATTGATTAAAGAGACTCTTTCCCTATGATATACCCCTGGCTCCTTTGTTGCAAATTAATTGACCACATATGTATATGTTTATTTCTGGGCTCTCTATTCTCTTCCCCTGATATATGTGTATGTTTTTATACCAATACCACACTGTTTGGTTACTATAGCTTTGAAATAAGTAAGCACGATGCCTCCAGGTTTCTGAAGGCTTTCTTTCTGAAAATTGCTTTGGCTATTCAAGGTCTTTTGTGATTCTATACAAGGCTTAAGATGGTTTGTTCTATTTCTGTGAAAAATGCCACTGGAATTTTGATAGGGATTACATTAAATCTGTAGAATGCTTTGGGTAGTATGGACATTTTAACAATATTCTTCCAATCTATAAGCAAAAATATGCTTCCATTTATTTGCGATTTCTTCAATTTCTTTCGTCAGTGTTTTTTAATTTTCAGCATATGGGTCTTTCACCTCCTTAGTTAGATTTATCCCTGGGTATTGTATTCTTTTTTTATGCAACTGTAAATGGGATTCTTTTCTTAATTTCTCTGATAGTTATTAGTTTATAGGAACACAATAATTTTTTGTATATTGATTTTGTGTCTGGTAAGTTTACTGAATTTGTTGATTCTAACATTTGTGTGTGTGTGTGTGTGTGTGTGTGTGTGTGTAATCTTTAGGGTTTTCTCTACATGTAATCATGTTATCTGCAAATGATGGCAATTTTACTTCTTTCTTTCCAATTTGGATGTCTTTTATTTTTCTTGCCTAATTGCTCTGGCTAGGACTTTCAATACTACGTTGAATAAAAGTATTGACAGTGGGCATCCTTGTCTTCCTCCTGATAACTAGAGGAAAAGATTTCTGCTTTGCACCATTGACTATGATTTTAGCTGTGGGCTTGACATATATGGCCTTTATACCTACTTTGTTGAGAGTTTTTATCATGAATGGATGTTGTATCTTGTCAAATGTTTTTTCTGCATCTTTTCTGCATTTCTTTCTTCATTTTGTTAATGTGGTGTATCATGTTAATTGATTTGTGCTATACTTTACATCCCCATGACCATTTTGTAACTACGAAATTGCACCTCTTAATCCCTTCCCTTTTTCATCCATACCCCAACCTCCCTCCCATCTGGTGAACATCAGTTTGTTCTCTGTATCTATGGGTTTGTTTCTGTTTTGTTTGTTCATTTGTTTTTTAGATTCCACATATAAGTGAAATTATATGGTATTTATCTTTGTCTGATTATTACACTTAGCTTAATACCCTCTAGGTCCATCATAAATAGGAAGAGTTAATTCTTTTTTATGGCCAAGGAATATTCTATTGTATCATCTATTGATGGGCACTTAGGTTACTTCCATATCTGGGCTACCGTATATGAAATGTCCTTCTTTGCCTCTTATTATATCCTTTGTTTTAAAGTCTATATCGTCTGATATAAGTATTGCTACCCCAGCCGTGTTTTCGTTTTCATTTGCATGAAATATATTTTTTTTCATCCCTTTACTTTCAGTCTGTGTTTGTCTTTCGATTTGGAGTGGGTCTCTTATAGGCAGTATATGTATGGTCTTTTTTTCTTATCCATTCAGCCACTCTATGTCTTTTGGTTGGAGGATTTAATCCATTTATATTTAAAGTAGTTATTGGTAGATATATAGTTATTGCCATTTCATTTTTCATATATTTTTATTTTATTTTTTTCTTCCTCTTCTTAAAGAAGTCCTTTTCACATTTCTTGTAATACCGGTTTTGTGGCAATGAACTCCTTTAGCTTTTCCTTGTCTGGGGAGCTCCTTATCTCTCCTTTGATTCTAAATGATAGCCTTGTTTGGTAGAGTAATTTTTGTGGTAGGTCCTTGCTTTTCATTGCTGAAGATTTTGTGCCAATCCCTTGTGGCCTGCAAAGATTCTGTTGAGAAATCAGCTGATAGTCTTATGAGAGCTCCCTTGTAGGTAATTAACTGCTTTTCTCTTGCTGCTTTTAAGATTCTCTTTTTCTTTGAACTCTGGCATTTTAATCATGATGTATCGTGGTGGGCCTCTCTGAATTCATGTTCTTTGGAACTCTGTGCTTCATGGACTTGTATGTCTATTTCCTTTGCCAGGTTAGGGAAGTTTTCAGTCATCTCGTCAAATAGATTTTCAATCTTTTGTTCTTCTCTCTCTCCTCCTTCTGATACCCGTATGATGTGATTGTTGTTACACTTGATGTTGTCCCAGAGGTCCCTTAAACTATCCTCATTTTTTAAAATTCTTTTTTCTTTTTGCTACTCTTGATTGGGTGTTTTCTGCTACCTTGTTTTCCAAATCACTGATTTGATCCTCTGCTTCATCTAATCTGCTATTGGTTCCTTCTAGTGTATTTTCATTTTAGTTATTGTAGTCTTCATTTCTGTCTTTTTTACGTTTTCTCTTTGTTGAAGTTCTCACTGAGTTCATCTATTCTTCCCCTAAATTCAATGAGCATCCTCATAAACAGAATTTTGAACTCTGTGTCTGGTAAATTGTTTGCCTCCATTTTATTTAGTTCTTTTTCTGGAGTTTTGTCCTTTTTTTTTTTTTTTTTTCCATCTGGGACATGTTTCTGTGTCTCCTAATTTTGGCTGTCTCCCTGTGTTTGGTTTCGTGTGTTAAGTAGATCTGCTATGTCTCTCGATCTTGGTATGGAAGCCATATGTAGTAGGTGTGTTGTGGGGCCCAGCGGTACAGTCTCCCTGTTCACCTGAGTCGGGTGTTCCAGGTGTGTCCTTTGTGTGTAAATGAGTGGGATTGACCTTCAGGCTGACTGGCTATGAATACTGACTGTGACTACAGTGAACAAGCTGTTGTGTGGGCTGACCCCATGGAGCAGGGATCTGCTTTAGCAGGCCCCTGATGCCTGCCAAGTCCACCTTTGGGTGTGTCTTTTGTCGAGCTAATTGAGTGGTGCTCTGGTATGGCCTGAATCTGGCCACCAGGTGTGTTGGTCCTGAGGCCTCTTGGAAGGACCTCTGGTGCAGGCCCAGGTCAGCTACTGCCTATGCCTGGCCAGGGGCCACCTAGTAGGTGTTACAAAGTGATATGCAGTTGGTAGCT
The DNA here is from genome assembly GCF_004115265.2 of Rhinolophus ferrumequinum. NCBI lineage: Eukaryota > Metazoa > Chordata > Mammalia > Chiroptera > Rhinolophidae > Rhinolophus > Rhinolophus ferrumequinum. Next base: position 41,139,094 of record NC_046291.1, on the reverse strand, counting down.
GCCTGTGCTGAGCTTGAAGGCAGCTGGGAAAGGATGTGCTGTGAACTGAGGATGGCTGTCACTAGTGCTGGGCTTAGGGCCACTTATCAAGAGGTACAGGGTATGCTGAGGCCAGTCATTGTGTGTTTGTGGTTCATGGACCTTTTAGAGATTTTAGAAAAGTCCTTAAGTGTGCTAGCCACGTTTGAAGCACAGCCTCTGAAAGAGTTCCCACTGGTCCAAAAGCTGGGTGTGACGGGGCTTTCAGGGAATCACCAAGGTGGGGTGTGCAATGTTAGCCAGGTTGATGAAGACTCAGATATGGTTCCTGCCTGCATCTTCATGCTGGGTAGGCAGAGGGTGCAACAAAGGAACAATGGCACCTATCCATGAGAGAGCTGCTCCTCTAGCCCTCACCCTAAAGCTAGACAATTCAGTTCTACCCTGTATGTCCCTGGTGCTTTTTGAGTTTCTGTACCTTTGCTGGAGCTTAGGGTGAGTGTTTGTGAGTGAGTGAGTCTGTGCTCAGGCCCTTTAAGAGGACTCCCAGGTCTTCAGCATCCTCTGCCTCACCTAGATGGAATTCATAGCCAGATGTGAGGACTCCTCTTCCCAGCACTGGTACTCCAGGCTGGGGAGCCCAGTGTGGGTATGGAACCCCTCATTCCTCATGGGGAACCCCAAGAGCCAAGATATACCTCTGGATTCTTAACCACCACACATGGGCACATGGGTGTGGGACTAGACTGTTTCATGTCTCCATCCCTCTTACCAGTCTCAAAGTGACTTCTTTATATCTTTAGTTATAGGACTTCTATTCAGCTAGTTTTCAGGTGGTTCTCAAGGGTGATTATTCTATAATTCAGTTGTAATTTTGATGTGGTCATGGGAGGAATTGAGCACAGTGTTTATCTACTCCACCATCTTGACTGGAAGTCTCCTCTTACATTTCCAATTTTATTTGAATCTTCTCTTTCTTTTCCTTAGTGAGTCTAACTAAAGTTTGTTGACTTGGTTTATTTTTTCAAAGAATCAGCTCTTTGTTTCATTTATCTTTTCTATTGTCCTTTTATTCTTGATTTTATTTATTTCTGTTCTGATTTTCATTATTCTGTTTCTTCCACTGACTTTTTGCTTCATTTGTTCTTATTTTTTCTAGTTCCTTAAGGTGTAATGATAGATTGAGATTTTTTTTTTTTGTTATTTTTGAGGTATTGCATAAGCTTCCTTTTTAGTAATGCTTTTGCTATATTCCAAAGACTTTGGTATGTCAGTTTATTTTTATTTGTCTCTATGTATCTTTTGATTTTTCTTTTATTTCTTCATTGACCCAGTAGTTGTTGAGGAGCACGTGTTTGTTCTTCATTTCTTTGTGATTTTTTTTTTAAAGCTTCTTATAATTGATTTCTGCTTTCATACCATTGTGGTTGAAAATGATGCTTGATGTGATTTCATATGATTTCAATCTTAAATTTATTGAGACAAGTGCTGTGTCCCAACGTGTGGTCTGTCTTTAAGAATGTTCCATGTGTACTTGGGAAGAATGTTTATTCTATTGCTCTGGAATGAAAAGTTCCATAAATATCTATTAAGTTCATCTGATCTAATGTGTCATTTAAGGCCGATGTTTTCTTGTGACTTTCTGTCTGAATGAACCATCCATTGGATGGTTCATCCATTGGATGAACCCCTCCTAAGTGGGGTTGTAAATTCTCCTAATATTACTGTGTTGCTGTCTTTTTCCCCTTTTAGGTCTGCTGATAATTACTTTATATATTTTGATACTCCTAAGTTTGATGTATTAATAAATTTTGTCTTCTTGGTGAATTATTAAAAATGTCCATTTTTTTCTCTTGTTACCTTTTGTATCTTGAAGTTTATTTTGTCTGATTTAAGTATGGCTATATCCGCTTTACATTGGATACCATTTGCCTGGAGTATCATCTTTCACTCCTTCACTTTGAGCCTATGTTTGTCTTTGGAGCTGAGATGGGTTTTGGGAAGAGAGCATATAGTCATGTCTTCTTTTTAATCCATCCAGCTACTCTGTACCTTTTAATTGGTGAATTCAGTCCATGTACATTTAGGATGATTATTGATATATGATGACTTACTACTGCCATTTTATCTTTTGTTTTCTGATTGCTCTGTATCTCCAGTTTCTTTTCTCTGGTGTTTCTGTCTTCTATTTTAGTTTGGTAGTTTTTTATTATGTTTTTCTCCCTTTCCTCCTTTTTTAAGCTTTTTCAAGTTTCATCCTTTTACTTCTCCCCTTTTATCTTTTTGCTGTCACAAATTATTCCTTTTTACATTGTGCATTCATTACCAAATTGAAATAACTGTATTTCTTTTTAATGTTTTTTTCCCCCTTGATCCTTTATAATAGTGTTTAACACCCTATTCTGAAATGAAGTTGCAATTTTCTGCTTCTCTCTATCACCTTAAAGTTTTGTGTACTTTTGTATTTTTGTTTCAGATAGAATAACACCTTTCAAACATTTATTATAATGCAGGTCTTAAGGTAGTAAATTACCTCAGCCTTTGTTTATCTGTGAAAGCTTTTATTTCTCCCTCAGATATAAAGAATAACTTTGCTGGAGGTATTATTATTGGCTAGTGGTTTCCATCTTGTGATATTTTGAGTATATCATTCCACTGTCTCCAGGGCTGTGGCATTTCTGCTCAGAAATCTGATTACGTTATGGGGTTTCCTTTGTAGGTTACTGTCTTTTTTCCCCTGTCCACCTTGAGAATTCTTTGTTTATTATTAAGTTTTGACAGTTTTAACATACTATGTCTTTTTGCATTGAGATAATTAGGTGTTTTGTTTCTTGTTTTTGAATGTCCAGTTTTTTTCCTAGATTTGGGAAGTTCTCATTGATTATTTCTTTGAATAGGCTCTCTGTTCCTTTCTCCCGCTCTTCTCCTTAGGGAGTACCCATTATATTTTTGTTGCCATTTATAATGGGGTCAGATAATACTTGCAGAGTTCTTTCACTTAAAAAAAAATCTTAGTTCTCTCTCCTCTTCCACCTGAGTTATTTCTAGATTTCCCTTTGTGGGCTCACTAATTCTCTCTTCCATATGGTCTGTTCTATTTCCAATACTTTTTAATGTAGTCTTCATCTCATTTATTGATTTCTTCAGCTCCAGAATTTCAGTTCAGTTTCTTTTTATACTTCAATTTCTTTGGTACTCTTTCTGTCATTAATTTTATTCCTGAGCTCATTGAACAGCCTTTCTTAGTTTTCTTGTATCTTCTTGAGTTTCTTCATGATTGCTATTTAAAATTCTCTATCATTGAGATCATAATCTTCCCATGACTTTGAGATTGTTTCTAGAGAATTGTCACTTTCTTCCTGTGTTACCATGGCACATTGGTTGTTCATGGTGTTTAATGGGTTGTACCACTGCTGGCGCATTTGAAGTAGTGGACAGCTTTCTTTTAGGTTAACATTTTGATTTTAACAATTCAGAGGATTGATAGAGGTATTATTTTGTTTTCCAGTAGATGGTGCTATAGCGCAAGCTTTTGTTTTCTTTGACTTGCAGTACTTGTGGTGGAGGAAGGCAGTGCTGTGATGTTGGAAATCACCACCTAGGTGATCAGGGTGATAGGTGCCACCACTATGTCTGGGTCACCTGGGTTTCAGCGTACCACTGCCATGGTGCAGGGATGTGGCTGGTGGAGGGGAGCCACGTTAATGCGCCTGCTGCACTGCTACCTGATTCTCTATGACTGGGACTTTGTGGGACACTATAGATGCATCTCTGCTGCTGCTGCTGGACTCCACCACAATTTAGGGAGGAATTTAGATTCTTGGGCACTAATGCTGCTGCTGCCCCTCTTGCTTTCTGCCAGCCGGTGTGGGGACTGTACCCTGACTACTCCATCACTACTGAATGTGCTGGGGCTACAGGCAGCTGGGGAACTGCACCTGCAGGCATTGTCTCTGTCCTTTGCCCCATCCGGCCTCCCCTACACATTTCAATATGCCCACCTTAAGATGTACCAATGTGTGGATCTCTCAGGCATTCTGGCATGTTGTGCAGAGGAACCTTTTTGGGTTCTAGATGTCCGATGAGTTGTAGATTTATGGGGAGATACAAAGGGGTTGTCTTTGCTGTGATGCTGATATCACTCCTAAATATGTATATTTTGAAACCTTTAGTTTGGGCTTTTAAAAATGTTTAGTTTCAAGAAGTAAATGAATTAACTACAGAAACAATTTAAATTTGATACAACTGTTCAGAAAACCAATTAGCTACTCCTCATACTATTGAATCTGTGTTCCAAGGGACAGAGAGGGTCCTCATCCTCAAGTAGCTTAATATCTACTAGGGAAGGGAGTTAAATAGGCAGCCTATAATTTCAGATACTGATAATGAATCAAAAAATAAGGGCAGGATAATATGATAGAAAGCACCTGGGGATCAGAGGTCAGAAGCCAACTTAGATGGGGTGAGAGGTCTCAGAAATTCAATAGCAACCTGAACAACAATGATCAGAAATAGCAGCATCCCAAAAAGGAAAGAGCAAATGTAAGAACCCAAGGCTAAAAATGTCTTGGCTAAAAAGTTGGAAGGAATTTAAAAAATAAAAAGAAAAAACAGCCTAGAATATACTGTTCTAGTGTGGGGAACACTAGCAGAAACACATTTACGTTAGAGAAAGACTAGGCATTAGGTTTCCAAATCTAGTTCATCAAAATCACCTGTATCTTCCGATGTACCTTTTTGTGGGCCCACCCACTCAGAATTTCTTGAAATAGGACCCAAGAGCATTAACAAAATAAAACTCCTTAGGTGGCATAGCTACCACATTTGAAGAGAACTGACAAAACACTACAGGCTGAGGAAATGGAATATGATGTGTTAGCCTTAAAATAAAGAGTCAAAGTGAGAGGCAACAAGTGTTTATTTGAGATCAAAGAATAGCTATTTGGAAATTACTGATTCAGGCAGAAACCCCAATAAATTCCCAATTATGGGGTGAAGGCAAGGGGTTTTTATGAGAAAAAGAAGGAAAATAATTACAAATAGAAGGAAGTTCTATAGGTGCTATTCAGCCAACGAGGGAATTTCTATAGGTGCAAATAAGCTAAGTTATTCTTCAGCTACATGTACTGGTGCTAATTCTAAAGAATGTCCTTAATTATCAGTCCCATAGTCAGATCTGCTTTCCTGTTAGCTTTGCAAACAGTTGTTTGTATGACAGTGCTGCTCTGGCCAAGTCCAAAGTTTACTTTGCCCAGTTCAAACATTCCAAAGCTTCAAGAAGTAAGACTTGCAATGCAGTTCCTCCAGAATGGCTCCCCTAACTCAATTTTAAAATGGGTCCACATAGGCCAACTTTTCACAGATGATAAGCATGAAGTTATCTATAAATATAAGTTAGCACCTTTCCCTTGTTTAGAACAATTTTTTACTGTTACGGACTCCAGAAAATATTCTGTCATCAATCAAATATTACTTTAACGTGGGATAACATACTCTTTGGGTTAAAAGATAAAGAGAGAAAGAGTTCAAATTACTGAGTGAAAGAAAGAATAAAATGGACTGAAACTTAAGGAAATTTGATTCCTGTCAGATTTCAGCTTCCAATTGGCTAGTGGCCTAGGGTGAGCTACTGATATTCTCTAACCCACATTTCCTTGAAGTAAGAGTATCTCTGAAGTTTCTTTCAGTCCTTAAACTCTACGCCTCTCTGCTAAAAGAATAATTCTTATTTCCATCTCACATGGTGGCATCACTGTGCCGTCCCCCAATGCCTTTTGCTCCACATGCACTAGGACGGGGCAGTAATCTGATCATGGAAAGAGATGTCTGTTTCCCTTTAGTTTAGACACCCCAAACTTTGCCAGTGACCCTCTTGTTCCCCAACTCAAGCTTCTGGAAGGAGTACCAGTAAAGTGCTCTCTTTACCACCACCACAGGAGGGGATTTTAGGGATAGCTTCCTTCATAAACACCCCTCCCCAGGTAGGGCATTTCTCTGCTTCCCAATCCTCCTCTTACATTAATGAGATGGAGGGGGTTGGACAGGGGGTTTGCGCCAACTCAGCTGAAAGGGCAGCTTTCAGCAGACCCTTCAAAGAGATGGTTGACCTAATACCTGAGAGTTCTCTTGACTTAAAATACATGCATTTGTTCTTTTTTTATGGACTTCAGTCTTCCAGCTAACAGGAAAGTGCCTATTCAAATTTCAGTCAGTTCTCTTACAGAAAAAATAAAAGTTTCTGTCTTTCTGAAAGAAAATATATAATTAAATACTTTGAAATTGTATAACTTATACCTTAATGATAATTTAGGAAAGAAAACTACTGGGGAGATATTTAAAATAACCTAATTGCCTTTGATTCATGAATCACTGGACAACAGGCCCCTAAAAATGCTCTTCTGCATTTCATTTCAATAATTTTTGCTAAGTCATCCTGGAGAGCTGAGAAGTTACTGAGTTATATGGCACTTAATATAAAGTATGGGAGGCAAACTATGCATGAGAGCAGCTGAGCAGTACTACCCCAGTCCTCTGTATCCCTTAAATAATTTTAGTGATTCTCTTCTTTCCCCACTACGTAATGGTCCTGATAAAAAAGCACAACAGAAGTGGCTGTAAGAACTCTGGCATCTGGAGGCTACACGTGGATAACTATCAGTGATATCAGTGTTACTTTGCTGGGATGATTATCAGCTCTTAATTGTAGATAATCTCATTGGTTAACAAAGTTAACTCACAAAAGCGACCCTTTGTACTATAATTAACCTCATCAAATGTAGTATCATAGAACAGTAATATTTGCCTAGCCTGAGCCTTTTTTCCTCTGTACACCTTAAGTCTTACATTGCTGTGTAAAGGAGGTATCGTGACCATTGTCAGACCCACATAACATGAGGAAACTAAAGTTCACTAGAAATGTGAAGTGCCATGGCTTGAACATGGGTCTCGTGACTTTTGCTCCTGTTTGTCAAATATTTATTGAAAATCTATGTTGTGTGTGACAACATGGATGGACCTAGAGTATTAATGCTAAGTGAAATAAGTCAGACTGTGAGAAAGAAATACCCTATGAGCTCACTTATATGCGGAATCTGAAGAACACAATAAAGGAACCAACAAGACAGAAACAGACTCATTGATACAGAGAACAAACAGATGTTTGCCAGATGGGAGGGGGTTGGGGAGCTGGGTGAGAAAGGTGGTAGTTACAAAATAGTCACAGGGATGTAAAGTACAGGATAGAGAATATAGCCCATGATGTTGCAACAACTATGTATAGTGCCAGATGGGTACTAGGCTAATCAGGAAGATCACTGAATGAATTATAAGAGAAAAAACCTGAGCTTGGTTTCTGGATGGGTCAGCTGAGTATGTGGGTGTAAACTGAAAATGGACTACCCTGTAGCCTCACTAGGAGTGGCCTTAAAAGACAGTGGTGAGAGAAAGTTTTCCCAAGTGGTGGAGCTTTTGGCAGTGCCTTCACTCACACATGTGTCCTTCCACACCTAACCTGCTTGTCTGCAATTTTTCTTCTTCTAGGCCCCTGACCAGCCTGCCAGGTCATTCACCACAGCCCTTGAGTATTACGTTAATGTCAGACCATTTCTTCTTCCTCACAAATAGTAGGGTCTTTATATTTAGAAATCAGGCACCTTTTGTGAAATTCATTTTGTCTAATAAATAATACACCAAATAACTAACACCCCCGCCCCCACATGGAGTCATCTAATTCATATCCTCAATGCTTTCTAAGCAAATCTTGTTCAGAAATTGTTACTGTAGTAGCTGATATCTACTCTCCTTTTGTAATCATGGGTGGACTATTTTGTATTAGTACACTACTGCAATAATAAAACTCAAATAACTGCAGAATGATCATTAATAAATTTGACTAGTATAGGTATAGTGTGTATATTATATCTTTCTTTTAACTGAAAAATAAATTTTACAGCGTTGTTTTTCTCACCAGAATCCCAATTTATTATTGTTCTTTTATAGTTCTTTCATGTTTTGCTTTCTAAAGTATTTTCTATCCTTCTTTTTCTTTTATCCTTTTTTGAAGAATTATTTTAAAAAGGAGAGCACAATATCTGTGAGAAGATAAATAATATTTCACTAATTGGGAAATTATTTCACCTGACAAAAGAAAAGGCTGATAAAATCCTGAATTGCTGACAGATATATCTGGTCCTCCATTTTATATATCAGAAATAAGCCAAACTTTCCATTTATTTTTAAAATGCAGCTCATGTTTTGATTAACTCTCAGTTACTATTTCTGAACTACATTTAAGTAATTACTTTCTATTTATGATTAACCTCAACTTAATTGATTATTCCTTTAAATTCAAAGGATATTTTCAAAGAACTTTCTCTGCTTGATATCTTCATGATTTGTTTCATACAACTATGTATTCCATTACCACCGTGACAAAAAAATGATGTGAGGTTTTTTCCTTGTTATGAGTAATAAAAAATCAATAAAATTATCAATGTTTTTTAAAAAATTAAAAAGCTACTGAGCCATAGAATTTAACAATAAACAAAATAAAATATAAAGGTTATATTTTTCAAGTGAACATTTTAAAACAATGATTAATTATTTGGAAATAGAGCTGGTTTAAAAAAATAGATGCTTTACTATTGATTATATTAAGAAATTTCTTAGTACTTATACTTTTCTTGAAAATAAACCATAAAACCATCATAAATGTGGCATAGTTTATAGTTTTATAGGTACATTTTATTTTCAATTCATGTATAAGAAAACTACTTCAAGGAAATAAAAAAGAAAATCACCACCTGGGTTTTCTTGTAGGTTTGTGGTGATTACTACTATAAGTAAATGCAAAAACATACACAAGTACCTGGAAAGAATCCATGTATGTTATCAAGTGGAATGTTTGAAAACAGTGATTCAATACAAGGAAAACCTATTTCCTTAATTTAAGTAATAATAATTATTTTAATCAGTGTAAAATCAGATATAAAATATCTAAAAATAATTCATAACAACCTAAACATATAAGCATTCAACACCTAATACTGTAAGTCTTATAAGGAGTGTGGTGATTTCCTTTAAGTGTAGTTAGTTACTTATTCATAGACAAATAGGCAAAATGACAACAGAGAATTTTATACACATTTATCAAGAGTATCACATTTATGTTCTACAAATAAAATATTTCATGTTTAATACCCAAATATTTGAAAATGATGTTTGTCATCAAAAATATATTTTCATAACTGAATTCCTTGCAATATTAAAGATAGCTCAGTACTTCTTGTATTTAAATCGTGAGATCTAGGCCTTCTTGATAGATGACTATATTTTGGTCTAATTTTCCCAAAGGAATTATTATATCTTTTAGATAAACTAAGTTTACTTGTACCCCAATTCACAATAAGATGTAAGTCTTCTGGAGGTAAAGTATTTGTTCTCCTGTTTTCCTCTCTTATTTTAGTATCAAGATTCTTCTTTGGATTGTGGTTGATATGTATACAATCTTTGGTCATCTTCTGGCTTTGACTAGTATGGTATTTTTTATTGATACTTGGGCTTGCCAGTCCACTGGGACATATCATATTCTTGTGAGCAATAGAAGGAAGAAATGTTTGAGATGATATTTTTCCAAAGGATTCAGTGGGTAAACCTTGAAGATACTTGGGGAAATGTTGGCTAGTTTTATGTTCATAGATTAATTTTCTTGAATTTGAATCATCTGATTTGATTGAGTATAGATCATCTATTGCTTTATTTTGGTAGGTATCTATTGAACTTTGAGGTGTATTCAACTTTTCAGAATTATGTTGAGGTATGCTAGGTAAAATTCCAAGTCTAGTTTGTTTTAAAACTAATCCAATACCAGGAATAAAAAGTCCTTGTTCTTCCTGTTTTGATAGATGAGAGGTGTCTGTGTTTGAAACAGAATGATGTACATGTCCATTCATTGCTGTATCTTTCCAGATTAAAGGGTTATATATAACTTGTCCATCAATAGGGCATGAATTGCACTTGTGGAATAACCAACTGTCAATACATTTCCTATGAAACTTAAAAAAAAAGGTTATAAATTAATCAGGGCTATGATTATCTTGTTTATAATGTATATTATCTATGCAAATTTTCCCAGTTTCATTATTACTATTAAAACTATTCAGCAAAAATGGAAGATAATTATAATTTATCAAGTTTCATGAAAATATTGTGAAGAGGTATTCTTAAAAATATAATTGGTTATGGGCATTTTCAACATTAAAATGGAAAACCTTCATTTTTGTAATTTCGTTAAAAACTACTTATTCAAGCCATTAATTTTGTTGTTGCTTTCTAATGAATGAAAATTTTAAAATAAAAAAGTCATAACCAACTAGAGTTGAAAACCGATCTGATGACGGTAACATATAAAATAACAAATCACATTCTCGGGGGGAAAAAACTATCAGATGTTTTAACTCTGGTGACTCTAAAACTATAAATGTTTAGTGATTGAAACAACTTGATTTCAGAAAAAACCTGGTTACCAACTACATAGTGATCAAGAAACATTAGGCTTTGATTCCAGTGGGTTAATTTCAAATGATAACTATGTCAAATTAAGCATACGAGTATCTGTTTCATCCAAAGAATCATAAAAATACATTAAAAAGTATTCCATAAGCTTTTTTTTCATGGATAACTAAAGTAGACAAAAGAATCTAATTTAAAGGCCCAATTTCTCTTTTCTAGATTGTATATACAGAAATGAGTCCTAATCAATAGGAGGAATCCATTCTTAGGGGCAAAGCTGCCTTGTCAACAGTCTGCTGCAGCTCCTCTACATATAGTGTTCAATTTGAACATCTCTTCAATAATACAACTAAAAAGTGAAAGGAGAGACTTACATTGTCACTTCATTTGTGAAAACTGGCCCTACAGGGAAAGTCAAACTAAAATGATGTAACTTCTACCTTGTGAGTACATGGTAGCAATCTTGTAAATTGACCAAGATGAAATGCCTTCAAGCAAAGTCGGCACTGGTACCCTGGAGCAAGCAGCTTACTACTCTTTGTGATCAGCAAGAGAGGCAGTGACTTTACCACGCGTTTTGGTGTGTAAACCTGGCTGAATAAGAATAAGCAGAAACAAGAATGTACACATGTAATTACAGATCAGGAAGTAATCAATAATGCAGGTAATAACCTTCGTATGAATAATGCAAATGAACCCAATGTTTTCTTGAACTGAAAATAATAAATCTCGTATATTAAAAAGTTAAAAAAATCTATTATGAACATCGACTTCATAAAAAGACAAAATTTAGTAATTTCAAATAAAAATACTAACCCGAAATATTTTGATTTACACTTTTTAATGTCAATGAAACCAGAACACAATTTTGATGAGAACCATATACTCAAATTATTTCAGTCTGAGCCAGCACTTAGGCTTGTTTTTAGGAAAATACAGCCCAATTTACTTTGCCATCTGGTAGAAAGTAAGGTGTGCAGTAAGCCACATTAATATTCTAGGTTACTATGTATGATAAATTGGTAGATCATAATTCATGAGGAAACTCATTTTCTCATGGGTATATACTTACTCTGTCAGTATTGTTAGACCATGTTGATGTGACTCTAAAAGTACCAAGCCCATTTATGTAGCCAAAGTGCCAACCAACATAACTAAGATTATACAATGTAAATTAATTGTTATTTGATGCCATTAGCTACTGATAAAAAAGATAAAATAAATATTTAAAATCAAAAGCTTGGTTAAAAGGTTAGATGCATTCCTATTATTCAGAACAAAGTTCAAATATATTCTTCAGAAAAGCTTATATTTCTCATTACTCTACCTATATACTTCAATCATGCTATAGAACTTGCTTTTATCAAGGTCATCTAATTGTCAAATAAAACAAACAACCTGTGTATTTTCTTTTCTTTTTTTTTTTTAGTCCCAGAGTAATCTCTCTTTTTTTTTTTAAATTTATTGGGGTGACAATTGTTAGTAAAATTACATAGATTTCAGGTGTGCAATTCTGTATCACATCATATAAATCCCATTGTGTGTTCACCACCCAGAGTCAGTTCCCCTTCCATCACCATATATTTGATTCCCCTTACCCTCATCTCCCACCCCCAACCCCCTTACCCTCTGGTAACCACTAAATTACGTTCCCCAGATTAATTTTTCAAACCCCGTGGCCATCCTGTGGCACCGACTGCCCTCCAATCCCCTCACCCTCCCCCCCACCCCCACCCCTTCCACCCATCTAGCTGTGTATTTTCATTATTTCAGGTTGTTAACCACTCTTTTAAATTTTGAAACTCGCCTTTTATTTATTTCACTTTCTCTGCCTAGAATGTCCTTCTACCCCTAATGTTCTCTTGGCTCCCCCCACTAATCTCCTAAACCTTTAGTTATACAATTTATCATTCTAATAGGTAGGAGTGTGATACCTAGCCAGGGCCAAAGAAAAGGATATGGAGAGCCTTTGTATAGGCTCATTTTATACCTATAAAGCATAAAATGCTCCACAAGAGCTGTGGTCCCCAAAGTGTGTGGCATACCCATAGGAAATGTGCTAAATATCCACTGGGTTGCATAGAAAGATATATATGAACAAAGCACAATTTTTGTTTGGTTAAGTCACTGAAATTATTTATTTATTTATTTATTTATTTATTTATTTATTTTATTTATTTATTATTTATTTTGTTGGGTGAATTCTTTATTTAGATGTTCTTCTTGCCTTTGGGAAGCACTGGTTTACCACCAGTCTCTCCCTATGGCTCAGAGAAATCCATGGGCTTTGCTACTCCATATTTCAACTTTCTTTCTTTTCTTTTTTCTTTTTTCTTCTTTTTCTTCTTTTTTCTTTTCTTTCCTTCCTTCCTTCCTTCCTTCCTTCCTTCCTTCCTTCCTTCCTTTTCCTTATTTCTTTTCTTCCTTTCTTTTCTTCCAAGTTTATTTAGTTAAAGTTTATTGGGGTGACAACTGTTAGTAAATTTACATAGATTTCAGGTGTACAATTCTGTAATACATCATCTATATCTCACATTATGTGTTCACCAGCCAGAGTCAGTTCTTTCCATCACCATATATTTGACCTTGTTTACCCTCTTCTAGAACACTCTCCCCCCTTACTCTTTGGTAACCACTGAACTATGGTCTATGTCTATGAGTTTTTGTTTCTTCATTTGTGTTGTTCTTTTGTTGTTTTCAGTTTTATATATCACATGTCAGTGAAATCATATGGTTCTCTACTTTTTCTGTCTGACTTGTTTCGCTTAGCATTATAATCTCAAGATCCACCCATGTTGTCGCAAATGATACTATTTCATCTTTTCTTATGGCAGAATAGTATTCCATTGTGTATATATACCACAAATTCTTTATCCATTCATCTATCGAAGGACACTTTTGTTGTTTCCATGTCTGGCCACCATAAATAAAGCTGCAATGAACATTGGAGCACATATGTCTTACAGATAAAGGTTTTCAGATTTTTTGGGTGGATACCCAGGAGAGGGATTGCTGGATTATATGGTAATTCTGTTCTTAATTTTTTGAGGAACCCCCACACTGCATTCCATAGCAGATGCACCAATCTGCATTCCTACCAACAGTGTATGAGGGTTCCTTATTCTCCACAGCCTCTCCAACACTTGTTACTATTTGTCTTGTTGATGATAGCCATTCTGACTGGGGTGAGGTGATATCTCATTGTGGGTTTTATTTGCATTTCTCTGATGATTAGTGATATTGAGCATTTTTCATATGTCTATTGGCCATTTGTATGTCCTCTTTGGAGAAATGTTTCTTCAGGACCTCTGCCCATTTTTTAATTGGATTGTTTTTTTTTCTTGTTGAGTGTATGTGTTCCTTATGTATTTTGGATATTAGCCCCTCATCCCATTCTTTTAAAATGATCTTTTGTGTATGTTTTATAATGGACCTAATATGTTAATAATAAACAGCAACTTTAATTTGCTTTAGTTGGTAAGTATTATGACAAAAGGTCTGGATGCCTGTCCACTAGTAGACAGTACAATCTGTGTTCATCAATCCACTCAGGCCTCTTTCTTCCTCTGTGGGGGTGGAGTAGAGGAGGAATGAGGCAGAGGAGACTTCCCCCCCAGAGACCAATTACTTCAAAGAAAATCTCAAATGCCCCTGTATTTTTTCTTTATATAATGTATAGTCAGTTTAAAATTTACATTTATTGAGATGATCATTTACTGAGGAAACTTCTGTATTCCTATTATCTAGTACAATCTCTGATAGAATAATTATAGACAACATTATTTGAATATTTACTCTGTGTATTAACTCATTTCATACTCACAAAATTCCTCTGAGGCTGGTGTTATAATTATTCTAATTATTCCCATTTTAAAGGTGAAGAAAAAGTGGCAGAGAGAGAGTGAAGTAACTAGCCCCAAAGTCATATAGCCAGCTTATGTTTGTACTAGGATTGGATTTAGGCAGCCTGACTGCAGAGCCTTGCTCTTCACTGCAGAGTGAAGGCACTCTGACTGCAGAGCTTTGCTCTTCACTTGCATATTATGTCATCTAGTATATAATAAGAGCTCAATACATATTTATTGAATAAAGGAAAGAATGAAACTTATCGAACTGAAAAATTATATAAGTATCCCAAGTCATACAAGAAATGTAAATTTCACTGAGAGTCTCACCCCTGCTTTCTTGAAAATGTGGCATCTTTTCTTCCATATCATTTTTAGTATCGATATATTTTACAATTTCATCTGATCTTTTTTCTAGTGCTTTCCATCTTTGATTTCTCTTCTGTAATAGGTAAAAAGTAAAGGTTACTTTGCAAATCATGGTAGTTAGGGTGTTAAAATGAATAGGTTGCATATCAATAAGGTAATAATGTGGTAAGTCAGTTTGTAATGTTGAGATCTGTTTTTTAAATGAATTTTCAAATTTGATGGCTGTTATGATTTATGTGTAATGTTATCAGATATTTGTTTTTGTGTTGGATTTTATAAATTACCTATGTAAGAAATGATTGCCTTGTACATCCCTATGAAAAAGAGTTTCCAAAAATTACAGTCTTTGGTTTTTATTGAAACTCAATTAACTGTATTCCAGAGTGTTACCTATTCTTATTATTCTCAGGTTTATTTTTACTTAAGTTTACAACAAGACAAATATGAACACTATATGAAATTCAAGATGGATACTGTACCTCACGAAAAGTAAATGGGTGAGAAAGATGGCAGCAGTTATCAAAACATTCCTGGCATAAGTGATATTCTATACACTGGGTACACCTAAAAATGCAAAACATCAAAACATACAAGGAAAAAATCCAATTACTTTGATGTTTTTTTCCCCCTTCTTACACTCCTTCCCCCACTCCTGTTCAAGCTGTTGTTTCTCAGTCTAGTTGTGTAGGACACAGCTCCCTGGCCCATGCTGGGATTATGAGCCTTGCTCTCCCCTGGCCGAGGCAGTCGGTCGCTGGTCATTGGTCAGCCGCTCACAGCAGCTCATGGCAGCTTTCCCTGGCTGCCGGCAGCTCATGCTGGCTGCTGGCCACTTACGCTGGCCACCGGCCACTCATGGCAGCACACAGTAGCCCACAGCAGCACACGACAGCTCACGCCAACCTCCGGCTGCTCATGGCAGCCCAGCTCTAGGGAGAGCTGTTGTTCACAATCTTAGCTGTAGAGGGTGCAGTTCACTAGCCCACGTGGGAATCAAACCGGTGACCTGGGCGTTAGGAGCCTTGTGCTCCCACCACCTGAGCCACCGGGCCAGCCCTACTTTGATGGTTTTTGATGAAAAATCTGGCCAAATTTTCTTGGGAACTATGCAGATATGGCAAGGTCTAAAGTCTCATCTTGTGTTAGTTACCTATTGCTACTGTCACAAGCGAGAACACATTTAGCAGCTTAAACAATGCCTATTTATTATCATATTGTTTTGTAAGATAGAAATCTGACATGGGTCTCAATGGGCTAAAATCAAGGGATTCCCAAGATTTCATTTCTTCTTAAACACCCTAGAGGAGATCTCTTTCCTTGTGCTTTTCCATTGTCTAGAGGTTGTCCACCTTCCATAGCTTAGCTTCTGATCCTTTCCTCCATCTACAAAGCAAGCAAAACAGCATCTCTCTGTGCCTTTCTTTCATAGTCACTTTTCTCTCTGATTCTTTTGTTTCCCTCTTCTATTTTGAAGAACTCTTGGAACCCAAGATTACACTGGTCCCAGGTAATCCAGGATAATATCTTTATTTCAAGGCTAGATGATTAGCAGTCTTATTTCCATTTACAATCTTAATTCCCCTGTGACATGAAGCCTACAGGTTCTAGGCACAAGGGTGTGGTCATATTTGTCCAGGGCTTCCAGGACAGGATGCTACTTCAGACTCAATCTAGGCTAGAGTACAAAGCCAATATTCTTGTGTAAGTGAAGAAAATAAAACAATTGCAGTTCTGAGGTACTGGGTTGATAGAGATCATCAACTTGTAAGTCCTAAATAAGTGGCCATCAATTAAGGCAAACACTATTATGTAAAGGATGAGAAGAAGAAGCAGACTAGATGACTGGTACTCCAATGTTCATAGTTACCCCAAGTTAAAAAGAAAAGTTAGAATATGTGTTCATAATTTTACTGATGGTACTCACTTATAACACTTCCCCTCAATTGGAAATTGTTTACAGTTATTACAGGGAATTCCAAGGTGCTTGTCCAGTCGCTGTTTCTCAGCTGCAGCCACAAATTTGCTAGAGTTTTTGAATTCCTCTAAAATAAGCTTTAATGGTGCAAACTCTTTCCTACACAGAGGACATTTCAACATGGAAGTGTTTGATACCTTGTCCTGATAATTAGCTAAGATCTTCATACATTTTATATGAACATTATTGCCACAGCCAAACCTGTTAGAAATAAAATTCAAGGTTACCATTTGTATACACAAAGTTATATATATTTATATAAATAAAATTTTCTTTGCGTCCATATTTATTTCCCATAAAAATAGATTCAGATTTTCCAAATATAGCTTGGTTACATACACAAGCACATACCTTTTCTGTCTTATCTATCATCTTTAATTTAGGACATCAGAATTCCAAACAAATTCCCTCCCATTCCAATGAAATGGTGGTGAAAGATTTTACATCATTAAGTTTTTCATTTGTAAAATGGGAATGCATGTAGTCTTAACAAAAGAAAATCATAATTATTTAAATAGAAAGCATCACTGAGAGCAGGAGTGTCATCGTATTTTTCTAGAAATCACACAATATGTGGTAGTACTCAATATCTGCTGAAAGAAATAATATTTTAGGAAATAGTTAATAATTTTAAAATACACAATAAAAGCAGCCACGTGAGAAAACTACAATGTGGATGAAAATTTTGGCAAATAATCAGGAGAGAAATGAAAGAAAAAGAATGAAAAAGTTCAATGGCAAACGGTTGTCCAAATTTTTCAAGTCCAACTTTATAGTGCCTTGAAGAAAAGTTGACTGACACTCTCAATAAATATTTCTGTAAAATTTTGAATTATTTAGGTTTAAAATAGTTTTGAAAAACTAAAAGAATTTTTATCATTTTAAAGTAAAATAATCTTTACTTTCAGAAAACTCTCTGAAATTACTCTAAACCATGGCATTTATTTACGTGTTAAAACAAAAATGTGACAATTATTCTACTTTAATAACTTAAAGTAAAAAGGGAAATAAAGTGGACTTATGTTTTAATTTTCATCCTTTAAAAACATAGCTCAGGAATATTTAGAGTAAGAATAGGACCTCTCACAACATATAAGGAAACAAAAGAAAGCCAATTAAGCATAATTGTTTAGATATATATTGTTTCTCTATCAACATGTCTCATAATATAATCAATTACAAACATACTAAATTAAATTTTTTTTGGTAAGCTTTTAGACTCCAAAAAAAAAAAAAAAAAGAATCACCTACCTGCAAAAGGTGACAGGAAGCTTTTTCTCTAAAAGTACTTCTTGACAAATAGAGCAGATATCATCTGAACCAATTTCCTTCTGTTTAATGTACCCATCCGCTTCAATATGTGTATTTCATCATTTGTTCCTTTTTGGGGAGTTTGAACTCGATGAATCCCCGAAGTAAGTCACTGATTTCTCCTCCACGAGACCTAACTGCAAAGCAGCTAGTGAAAAATCCCAAAGTATTAAAATTCAGTGACAAAATTAAAGATACAAAAATTTAACAACTTGTGCTGACATTTTATTTCAAATGTCAGAAAGACAGTTTTGGTTAAATTATTATACTGACCTTTACCACTTTTTTGTATTCCTTTCAGAGTCAAATGGTCACAAAAGAGTCATTTATAAAAAGAATAGAAGTTCTCTCTCTCTCTCCCCTTAACTAAAAAGAGTCAGTGCAACTAAAGTTTTGGATTAATTTTATGATAGTGTTCATCCTTGGATTGGTGTTACAATTATGTCTTACGATTTGAATCTGTTCACTTATAAGGACAGCAGGATCAACACTCGGGAATGTTAAAAGAAACGGAGCACAAACACATAAAGGGAAAGCAGGGATATTTGAGTAATTAATGTAATTAGTATTTGTTAGATGAATAAATAATAGGAAAGCAAAACTCAATTGTGCCTGTTTTCCTGTCTCAGTTTTATGTCCGTACCAGAGTGTCTTGGTAGCTACATCCTTCACAGATTTGGTAAATATTTCTCAGGATAATCTATTAGGAATTGTATTGCTTGTACCCTTGGGATGTACATTCTTTAAATTCTTAATTTCCTCCAACCTGCTGTCCTGATAAGAAATAGATTCTAAGTGTGTATAGTTTTGATTAGGGCCATCCTAGATTCTTTATTCCCTGGTCCCATCCCTATGTTTCTTCCCCTTCCCTCTCCTTAACATGACATAATTTAAATGCCAGCTGCTCTTAGTCCTCTTGAGTTCTGATATTCATTTTACATATTCTTTACTACATGTAGATTAAAAAAATATTTGCAAGATAATGAAAAACACCATTTCCTGGAAACTCTTAATTAAACACTAAAAATACTGAAAACACAGTTAAATTTCAATACAAAAATCTTTGTTCCTTATCGAGGGGGTGGCAGATGAAATGCAGGAAGGTATCATCCTTTAATTAACCATTACTTTGGAGGATGAGGGTATTTGTCACAGAGACACAGCAACATCTGCTTCCTAAAAGAAATGGGGAGGAAAATGAAGAACAAAAGATTGTGCTTTTGGGAACAAATATTCTCTAAGAAGGAGGAAATACTGAAACATGAAAGTTCATAAAAGAAGCTGACCATACACTGTTCTATGTGGTATAACATGAATTGGAGAACAAAAGGGAGAAACAAACTCTTCTGAAATTGATTTGGAAAAATTAATTTATGAGACTATGAAAGAATATTCTTTTATAGAGAAGAGAAAGGCAGCTATCCTTTTAAGATAACACAGTGTATACAAAAAAACAAATTACAAAATTCCCTAAATAATTGCCATTACGAAACAATAGCCATTATGAAACAAGGATAAAAGAAGCACTATTACATAACTGTTACTGAGCTAACTGGGTAGCAATATGTAGAAATTTTGATTAATTCAAACCAAATACCAACTTCCAACTTAAACCAACACAACTATACATGGATGCCATAATGAAGATTAAAAATAAAATAGAAAAACTAGTAGAACAGAACTTCCGAAAGACTATCAATACTACGGAAGAAGCATTGAAACAATATACACAAAAGGTAAAATTGGTCAGATTTAACAACTCAAATATCAATATGTGTAATAAAATTTAACAAAGCCATATAAAAAAGAATTATAACTTTAGGAAAAATATGCAAGAGGGGTAATCCCTATATTTAGGAAAACTATGTAGTTTTATCTCAATAAGTAATAGCCCAAGTTCACACAATTCACACATGAAACACAAATAGTAAAAAAGGCAAGGGAAGACATTCAATTTCATTAATATAAAAAAATGTAAGTTAAAAATAAGAATGAGGCACAGACATGGAATAAAACCTAATGAATAAGTAATACATAAATAAATAGAATATTATCTTTTATTCTGCTTGTTATTTCTTTTTGTATTTAAAAAAGTTATTTCAAGGCACTCTAGATCATCTAAGGATATGTTAGATGTATGGGAGAATGGAAAACCATTTTCTTATTTAATTTACTAGGTTTGAATAGATTACTATGAACTCAGATATGGTATTATTTTCCTCACTTTGGGTGACTTAGTCTTTTTTCCTAATATATCGAAATAGCATGACTATTTCAAATATTTCCATGTATCTTTAATTATTTTCTTTGGAGACTGACATATTTTGTTCACATCTTTCATTATATGCTTAAGTAACATGGTTAAATGTGCCTAAAACATGAATACAAGAACAAACCAAAAATGGCAGAAATTGATATATTGCAGAAATCATAAATCAGTAAAAGTATTTTGAAGACCAGTTTGGCAATACATATGAGTGGCAGACATAAAATGTTAATACTTAAAAAAAACACCGCAAACTTACAAATACAGAGAACAGATTGTAGTGTCAAAGGCGGAGGCTGAGGGGTGAGAGAAATGTGTGAAAGTGGTAAAAAGGTACAAACTACCAATTATAAAATAAATAAGTCATGGGGATGTGAAGTACAGCATAGTAACTGTAGTTAATATTGTACTGTATATTTGAAAATTGCTGAGAGAGTAGATCTTAAAAATTGTCATCACAAGAAAAAAAACTATGTGTAGTGGTGGATATTAACTAGACTTACTATAATCGTTTTGCAAATATTGAATAATTAGGTTGTACACCGAAATTAATATAATGTAATATGTCAATTATATGTCAATTAAAAAAATCATTACTTTTACACCAAGATCCAATTAATGAGATGTTAGTTAAACAAATAATTGAAAAAAGGAAAAACTTCAGGTACAAAGAATATAACAAGTAGTCAGAAATAAGTTAAATGCCTAACAATAGGAGAATGTTAAATAAATTATACATATTGAGTGGAATATAGTTATTGAAGACTTTAACTATAGAAATTACATAGCATTGAAAACATAAAGTAACAGAGTGTGAGAAGAGCAGAACATAGACTATTCCCACAGACTGTACATAAACACATAAATATAAAGTAAAAAGGAAAATAGAAAATAAAAACTTTATTATGTATTTGTAGTGAGAATTTTAAAAACTTTCCTTTAATAAGGCTTTTATTTTATTCATAAATATTTAATTTTAAAAAGAGACAGATGATATTTACTAGCCATTTAGAAGAAACTATTTGGTGATAAATCTAGGTTTTGCTGGGAAATATTTGTTGGGTGATGGGAAAGAATATTCAGCATTCAAAAACTGATGTAAAATTCCTATGTAATTATCTTTGTAGGTCTTCAAAAATAAAAGAGTGTCAGGTTTCTAATATGCAACACTAGGGTGCGAATGATTGTTCTAGATTTGTATTAGAAAATAATCTATGAATGACGTTCAAAACACTCCTCCTTCACTACTAGTAACCATCTCCTATATATACATATTTACATAATCCTGATGAGTAATTGTTTATAGCTTGCTTTGAATTACTTTAATTTTCATTGTTTGTTCTAGCTTTCATTTAAATGTAAATTCAAAGTCATTAAGATTTCTACTTTCTTTGAATGTTTATTTGCTGAATGTTGACTAGTTAATACTTCTTTTAAATATAAGAGATATGAAAAATCTTTTAGTAAGAAGTATAAATCTTCAAAATTCATATATAAGATTAATTTTAGACATTTAAAAAATTCCCTACTGCACACTGATATTTATAAAAAGAATAAGACATGGTTTCTGCCTTCAAGAAGTATAATATAAATAATAATACAATATAATTAGATCATTCATATGAAATTGCTATTTTTATAGATAAAAAACCCCCAACATTAGCAATTCATATGATTCAATTTATAAAAAGCACTTAGCAGAGCTCCTAATATGCAGTATAATAAATATTTGTTGAATAATTGGGTAAAGCTGCACTGTCCAATATGAACCATCAGTCACATGTGGTAACGAGCACTTGAAATGAGGCTATGACTGAAAACTGAATTTTTTTTTTTTCAAGATTGTTTTGGCTATTCTTGGTTTCTTGAATTTCCATATGAACTTTATCATAAGCTTGATTTCTGCAAAGAAACCAGCTGGGTTTTTTTTTTTTTTTAAAGATTTTATTGGGGAAGGGGAGCTGGACTTTATTGGGGTACAGGTGTACTTCCAGGACTTTTTCTTTTTTTCCAAGTCAAGTTGTTGTCCTTTCAATCTTAGTTGTGGAGGGTGCTGTTCAGCTCAAGTTGTTGTCCTTTCAGTCTTAGTTGTGGAGGGCGCAGCTCAGCTCCAGGTCCAGTTGCTGTTGCTAGTTGCAAGGGGGGCGCAGCCCACCATCCTTTGTGGGAGCCGAACCGGCAACCTTGTGGTTGAGAGATGCGCTCCAACCAACTGAGCCATCTGGGAGCTCAGCGGCAGCTCAGCTCAAGTGCCATGTTCAATCTTAGTTGCAGGTGCCATGTTCAATTTTAGATGCAGGGGGCGCTGCCCACCATCCCTTGCGGGACTCGAGGACTTGAACTGGCAACCTTGTGGTTGAAAGCCCGTGCTCCAACCAACTGAGCCATCTGGGAGGCAGCTCAGCTTGAGGTGCCCTGTTTCAATCTTAGTTGCAGGGGCCGAGCCCACCATCCCTTGCGGGATTAGAGAGTTGAACCAGCAACCTTGTGGTTGAGAGCCCACTGTCTCATGTGGGAATCGAACCAGCAGCCTTCAGAGTTAGGAGCATGGAGCTCCACCGCCAGAGCCACCGGGCTGGCCCAAAACTGAATTTTTAATATTGTTTCATTTTTATTTAACTGGAAAACTTATAATATATAGTTGATTAAAAAATGTATAAGTTTGTAACAATTTGGGTATTATGAATCTATTTTTTAACTGAGTACTTTATGAAGTCTATCGTGTTTCCCCGAAATAAGACCTAGCCGGACAATCAGCTGTAATGTGTCTTTTGGAGCAAAGTCTTATTTTACTATAATATAAGATCGGGTCTTACATAATATAATGTAATATAATATATAATATAATATAGTATAATATAGTACAATATAGTACAATATAATATAATATCAAATACCGGGTCTTACATAATATAAGACCGGGTCTTATATTAATTTTTGCTCCAAAGACGCATTAGAGCTGATTGTCCAGCTAGATCTATTTTCGGGGAAACAGGGTAATGCAGATCAAGTATTTCCAATGAAAAATAGTGTCTGAGTTAATGAGCTGTAAACATAAAACACATACTAGATTTTGAAGAGTATGAAAATAAAATGTCTCACAAGGTTTATATTGATTACATGTTGACATAATATTTTGATGTACTGGGTTAAATTCGAATATTAAAATTGAATTCCCCATTTCCTTTTACTTTTTATAATATGGTTACTAGAAAATTAAACCTAGAGCTCACGTTATATTTCTCTTGGATGGCCTAGTATAGATGCTTGTGGAAATGATATGGAAAATAGTGTAGAGAAGAACTAAGACTTTGGGGAGGATGTGAACATTTAACTTCAGGTAGATAAAATGGAGAAATAGAAAAGAAAACAAGTACGTATGAAATTATACAACCTAATAATTGTGTATGAAGGGACTGGGAGAGAAGATGAGGTAGAGAGTAAGTGATATTTCAGAATGAAATTTTGTCTACATTGTGAAGGAGGAAGCAACGAAGTGCCAATGCTGAAAAGGAGGAGGCCAAAGAGAATAGTAGTAGGGCTGATGAAGGTTGAACAGGGGTAAGAATGAGGATGGAGAGAAAAGAACACAATTGAGAAGCAGGTAAAATGTCAGCATAAACAGGATTGTTTATGAGAGAAGTATTAAATATACGAAAGAAGATGGGAGAGGAAAAATCAAGTAGAATTCCAAGGCTTCTAGCTTTGGAGACTAAAGAAAAGAAAACCAATATGTGAGGTAGGGAATACAAGAGGGGAGCACATATGGTGGAAATTTAATATTTAATATGCCTGTGGGACCTCCAAAATTGAACAGTCCAGAAGGTAGCTGGAAATACTGGTCTGTTGATAAGATGTAGAAATCACTGGTATAGAGGTAACAGCTGGAGACATAAAACAATGAGGGACATTTCTAAGAGAATGTAGAGTGAGAGAAGAGTAAAACAGAAAAATTCCTGTGAAACACAAATATTAATTATCTAGGATAATTTTAAATGTCTATTGTGATTGTGCTTATATATAATAGTTGGGGGAAATGAGCTTGCTTAAACAGAACCAATACTCTTTAAATTTAAAAAAAATTGAAAACTGAGTGTCACTTGAATTTTTTATGAATACTATGAATATTTACTAATAAATTGTAAATGCTGTTGCAGTTCTTAGGTGGGTCTAGTATAGGTCAAATGACTCTTTGACTGCAGGGAAAATTTCCATAATGAAGTACCTTTATTACAAAATGTACAATCTAAATGAGCTGTAATAAAAATTATTTTTCTTTCTCTATTTTAGAGAAATCTAGAGTTTTAAAGTTTTGCAACTCTATGACTGACTTACACTCAATTTTAGTACCGACCTTAAAGCTATTTTACTCTAAATATATATATATTTATATATATATATATATATATATATATATATATATATATTTGCGTAAAAACTTCAGACAGTAAACATTTTTAAATGAAATTATGTGTCATGTCAACTATTTCTGGGATCTAAAAAATTACATTTGTTATTTTTCTCACAATTACAATAATTTAGATATAGAAACTACTGTGACTCTTTGCATAGAACATATGAGGGAAATGTTTTCTACCAAATAATATTTGGTTTTCTACCAAAGTCACTTTTTAAATTAAGTGACTTTGAATTTGAAAATGGCATAAAAAGTTACTTTTTTTTTATTAAATAGGAAGAAAAATGTTCCAATTTGTCTTAAGTGTAAGAAAACTGGACTATAGATAGTTGTCAGTTTGTCTACAAAATAACTGCCTAAATTTAGGATATGTCTAAATAAAGATTATTAAATTTGTTAACCTTCATATTAGTGAAAATCAAAACAAAACAAGCATACAACTTACATTCATGATTCCTTGGAAGCTTGAATTTTTTCAACAATACCCTAATAGTCACAAGTAGAAAAACCAAGTACAACATTTATTTTTGACATAACCTCAAAAGATATTATTTCATTTTAGTTTTAGAATAGTAATGGCATTATAGAATTTATATTGCTGAATGTGTAAGGATAACTTAAAACTCTCATCAGTTTTCTGTTATAATAGTTAATTTATGTTTTAAAATAAGCATATGTGAAAAAACAGTATGATAAATGGAAACAAAAGATATTTGCAGTAAAGAGATTTGCTAGAGAGAGTACATACATTTCTTTATGACATAAAGTTGTCACAGAGAGGTTAGTGAGGGAATTTAGGTGTTCATTGTACTTCCTTTAGCTTCCCTGGAAGCTTCTTACTCCTGGAAATGGAGTAATTTCCTGGATAGAGTACTAAATCATTGCTTTCCTATATGTACCACTTTAATGTATGACATAAAAATATTTTTAAAATCACCAATTAAAATGGAATGTGGCTGTTTTTTCAAAAGTGGAAAATATATATTAAATTCTTACTAAATATATTAAGTATACTTTAGTATGTTAAATACTTAGGTTATATTTCCATCTAGTTTATGGTTAATATACAATAAGAGTTACATTACATAAAAATCAGAACATACCCTTGCCCTAAGGAAGCTGGCATAAAATAAAAATAGAAAAAAAAACTATTTTAAGTATATTAAAACAAAATTGCAAGTTTGGAAGGACCATATTTAATATCTTTATACTGACTGGAGCAAATAACTTATGTTGGAGATGCTCAATAAAAACTGATCCAAAAAAACTTGGTAAATAATATCATTAGAAATAACAGATATACACTGTTTTTAACTTGTAAAGAAAGCATTATAAATATGAGATAAATACTCTTAATTTTTTGTTGATATTTTCCTCTCAAATATCAATTACAATTTTTAATAGTGTAATTAATTATTTGTTGGTATAAGTATGGTAGGTAAACAAAATGAATTGAATTAAACTAAATGGGATTCCCTTACAAATAGATTCTGACACCAGAGTAAAACTTTCAGATTTAACAAAAGTAATCTTCAGTAAAGTCCTACTCCTATTTTGAAAGATTCATAGTCAAACGACAATTGTAAAGGAAAACAAGTTGAAAATATATATAATGAACCACATAGTTATCAATGATGTGAATCAGGAGGTTTTTTCGCCTGTGTTATAGTTAGATTTCACATCTGTACATAAGGAGAATCTAAAAATATTTTTTTCTTACTAAAAACGTTATCATTCAAACATGTAGAGGTCATAGTATGTTTCTCAACTTAAATCTTAATTTTTGGAATGAAAAAAAATACCCAAAAGTATATTGATAAGGTGTGACCATTTTACCTTGATATTTTCCCAACACCAAATTGCTTAAATCTTGCAGTACTCAAACTATGAAAAAAGCAAAACATGATATACCCAGATGTTTCTTTGTGGAAGGATCTTCATTACAAAGTCACTTACCAGCATATATGCTTACAAAGTTCTCCTCCTTTTTGAGATGTGGAACAGTTACAAACATGAGGATTTCCTAGAAAAACCTTTCAAAGAAAAATGTATACTTAAAAAAAAAACTCCATTTTAAAACTAAATTAATACATTAAAAGAAATTTCAAGAGATAATTTAGTTTAGGTGACTTCAAAAGGTTGAATATAACCTACTGGGACATCTTAATTCTTGACACATCTAATTTTTTCACTTTCAGAATCTTTGCCTTAGTCAACAACTTGCAACTCAGGCAAGTAAAAAGAAATCTAATTTTAAAAGCGTAAAAAAATCTGTAAATTTGTTACTAAAAGGAAATTTACCTTGCAGTGAAGCTAAAGACTTTTTGTGGGGGTAGCTCATCTTGGAATTTTGTTTGTTTTGTGCACTTGAATTGGTGAGTTTATTTAACTTTATTCCAGAAGACTAATTTTATTCACCAAGTGTATACTGGTTAAAACTATTTATTAAATGCAGTTAAGTGTTGTAAGCAACAGAGTAAAAAGAGGATGTCTTAAATAAGCACAGGTTAGTGATCTGTATTCAATGTTTAAAATGCATGACAATTTCCCAAGTCAACTTCTGGGAAGTAGTGGGATGGCTGATTTTTTTGAGTGGTGAGAGTAGGATATACGAATATAAATAAACTGTGGTCTTTGAGCAAAATTTATATACATATAAATTATATACATATGCTGTTTCGCAGAAAATAAGACCTAGCCAGACAATCAGCTGTAATGTGCCTTTTGGAGCAAAAATTAATATAAGACCCAATATCATATCATATCATATCATATCATATCATATCATATCATATATCATATCATATTATATTAAAGATCCAGTCTTATTTTACTATAAGACCAGGTCTTATATTAATTTTTGCTCCAAAAGGTGCATTAGAGCTGATTGTCTGGCTAGATCTTATTTTCGGGGAAACACGGTATATATATACATATATATATACACACACATATATATGTATATATATACACACACATGCATATATATATAATATTTATATATAAAGAATTAAAAAATATATAAAAATATAATATATATTAAAATATATATAAATAAAATATAATATATATTAAAATATATATATAAAGACCTTTCCAAGATAACACCATTTAAACGATACATTTTTTTAAAAAAAAGTCTTGTTACTAGTGTGAGTGAAGAAAGAGTAAAGAAAACCCGATTTTATATATTAAGCCAATATGTCTGGTATCTAAACTCATTGTAGAATTTTCATTTCGTTTCAGTTACAGGGCTGGTGACTGCTAACAACGGAAACAAGAACGCACGTAATGCAAACCGTATATTCATATAAAACGTTTCACTATTTCAAACCCAAAGATCAAAGGGTCATCATCTTAACAAGGGTTGGATGCAATTTGGAGTCCTAACCTCCAATAATGAAACTTTTCTAACAAATACCATTTCCCTCTGCAATTTGCACGTCCTTAGCGTCTGGAACACTCGCGGATAGGGCGCAGCAGCGAGTAGCCGCAGGACTTGCAAGGGGGGCTAGATACAGGGTGGGGGAACCAGCGGGCAGGGGGCCAGGCTGGAGCCCAGGCGATAGTTACTCGGAAATCCCTGTTTTCCGGCTCCTCTTCCCTCAGCAGGAAGCCAGTGGGGCCCATCTCTCTTAGGAGGTAGATGCTGCTGCTCAGCGCCTGGTCTTGTTGACAGCTGAGGCGGTCGCTCACGTGTCTTCGCCTTTCAGAGGTCTTACAGCCTTGGCGAAGCATCCCGTCTGGGTGTGGGCAAAGGCGGCCCCTGGACGAGGCCCTCCGAGCCCCCCGCCGGTCTCTATGACAACCGCACGCCCGCGGGTTGTCATCGGTGGCTGAGCACCGCGGTGTCCCAGCATGCTGCGCGCGGAGTCAGGGCTGGACCCACAGGTGAGCGCGGGTGTGGACGCCGCGCCCACTCGCCTCCGCCTCCACGCCTGCCTGAAGCGATGCTCCCAACGGGAGTGG
The DNA here is from genome assembly GCF_004115265.2 of Rhinolophus ferrumequinum. Taxonomy (NCBI): domain Eukaryota; kingdom Metazoa; phylum Chordata; class Mammalia; order Chiroptera; family Rhinolophidae; genus Rhinolophus; species Rhinolophus ferrumequinum. The sequence continues at coordinate 41,110,454 of NC_046291.1, read as the reverse complement.
TTCTAATAACCAGGCGGCTGCTTTAAAAGCCGGCGGTGGAAGGCATAGCTGTCAAACCTCTCCCGTTCCTTCTGCTGGTTCCTTGCAGGCAGGGCTGGTGAATTCTGTGTGTGTGTTAGGACAGTGGTAGAACCCAGTTACAGGTTAAGCTCTGGATGTTCAAAGTATCCTGTTTATTCATTATCTTTATGAGAAAGCCCAGAGTGATTGTTGATGTTCAACAATATTCCACAAATATTTCCCGATTGCTCACTATGTGCATAATCTGAGCTGGGGGAAGATGGAAGATGCAAGATCCTTAGATAGGGGCGCGTGTGTGTATCTAAAAGCGAGGGGACCATCTCTAAATCGCGTGCTTGGGTGTTGGAGGGGTGCAGAATCCATCGACTCTATGCCCTCTGAATTTACAAATTCCTATTTAAGGAACACGATTTTCTAGGTAATCAACGTTGTCCCAATTCTTCAAATTGCCTATGAGCTTCATTACTACATTCTAGGGGGAGAGCTGTAATAAAGTATGAGTCAAGTAAAGAGCCATATTACTAGAATCTCCCTAAGAATTTGAAATCAGGAAATCGCCACTTGATAACATAAAAATGGAGGATATTTGTCCCATTTTATGGGTGGAAGCCACAGTTAGATGATGTTAAGGAGAAGAGAAAATGGCCAAAGGCCACGATATGAAAGAAGATAAAGGAACGGCAGATTTACATGTGAGGTATCTGAATACACACCATCCAATCCTAGGTCTAAGGTTTTAACTTACTAAATTTGATTTCTACTCTCCTATTCTGACTTGGTAACAACTAACACAACATACTACCGTACTCCCAACTTTACCATCAATTTAATGTGCTAGAGGGTTAAAGTAAACATTTCTACTTTAACAAAAAACAGCACATTGAAAGCAAAAGAAATTATAAATTGAATTCATTTAGTTTATTAATACTTATAATTTTAAAAACTCAAATGAATGACAATCTACACCTTCAATATAACAAGATGAATAAGGGTTTCAGAGTGAAGGCCACTTATTCAACCACCATTCCTTCTCTCTCTCCCTCTCTCCCTCTCCTTCTCTCTCTCTCTCTCTCTCTCTCTCTCTCTCTCTCTCTCTCTCTCTCTCTCTCTCCCCCTCTCCCTTCCCTCTCTCTCTCTCCCCCCTCCCGCCCTCCCTCCCTCCCTCCCTCTCCCCCTCTCCCTTTCTCCCCATCCTTCCCTCCCCATATATGTATATGTGTATATGTATATACATATATATGTACATAATATGTATCATATATATCTCCTCATAGATTATATACCTCCATATATATTATATATAAAGTATATATAGTTCTTTAAGAATTACCTGGAAGAGAGATTTTAAAAACAAATAATTATTATAGTAAAACTGTTGTGTTTTATAATCAAATAATGGTACTCTGTGTAAGTGATAAACACCATTTTCAGAAAGGTCACATGTTTAAAACACAATAGCAGTATGTAAACTGAATATAGGTTCATAAATTCCATTTTGGCAGATGATAAAAGTAGCAGTATTCGTGCATTCATGGGATTAAAAAGAGAAAGCACAGATTGCTACACAGAACTTCAGTCTAGCTGTAAGACATTTGTTTGTGTATCTGTCAGTTAAGACTTTAAAAACATTTTTATTGCCAGGTGACTATCCCATATGTTTGCTTCATCTCTTAAGAGTGTGTGACGGGGTAATGTTTTGCAAATATTAAATTAGAGAATTAAATTTCTCCCGTAAATTCAGTGTTCTCCCATCTCCCCCAGTCCCCAAGTTATATTTTGAAGCAAGTTGCCCCAGGGAAGAAGGAAAGTGGTTAGAGCTAGAAACAAATCATTGATGAACTTTGAATTTCATGACTTACCTTTTAGCCCTTTAGCAATACAATTTGGTCATGAAAGACAGGAATTAAATTACTATAGCTCCAGATTAAGATATAGAAAGCTGAGACTAGAGTATTAGACCTGGAATTCTGTGGAAGAGAATGCCCTGAGGAGGTAGGAAATAGAGTAACAGAAGTTAGTGAAAGAAGTCAGCTGTCGATCTCAACATGGGTGTGTGTGTGTTGGGGTGAGGGTGGGAGTGTGTGGAAACATGGATTGAAACATTGCAATGGGTTTGGGACCACTGAGAACACCTGGGGTGCACGTGTGTGGAGAGTATTCTTCTTGAATAGTGTTAGGGAGGTACAGGCTACTAGGAAACTTCAGCTTTTGGCTTAGTGCCATGTCTAACACATGGTAACAATATGCACAGGCGCCAGTGGAATAAAGACAGGTAAATGAACTGAATGTCATGCCCTGGTTCTTAAGGATTAAAGACATCCAATGAGTATAGCAGTTTATATTTACCTCGAGAGAATGGGCACAAAAGAAAGGCAGAATACATGTCTGACAAAGAGGATGCAGAATTCAATGATTTCAAGACGGGAGCAAATAGAACCAAGGACCCCAGTAGGAAGCACCAACATCACACCATCCATTAAAAAAAATAAAAAAACCAAATAGGGCCATTTACAACTCAGCAATCACCAGCACACCAACAGGGTGCAATACAGACTGGTCACACTACAGAAGTGACCAGCAAGAATCCAGGGGACATTGTATGGATTCAAGGTCCTCATCTTTTGTCATCAGACATATGGTTACATTAAGCTTCACTTTCCTCATAAACTCATATACCTTTTTGGAGAGAAATTGGGGTTGGGTAGCAATCTGAAATGCTAAGCATTTTACAGTGACTAAGGCAGCTTTAACAGTCCTCTCTGCTTCACTAAACTTTAGACAGGTTTCTTCCTGACTTCACGTTCCTGACCTCCCTTTTCTTAGAGCATTTACTTTAGGGAACTTTCTATTGTAAATTCTTTCTCTGCCCATTTGAGATGTAAAACTTCTCTCAGTCTCTTGCCAGTTTTATAACCTAGTCAAGTCTTTCTCAAGAACCTGGGAGCCATCCCTTTGAAATGAATTCATCATGAAAGATATTGCCCCTATCTCCTCTTCTTTGTGCCTGCGTGGAGCCCAGCTGTGTGGAGCCTCACTTCCATAATCACCAATTAGCAAACACAGGTGGCCTCAGCACATTGTCCTCCAGGACTTTTCCACTACCTTCTGCAGGCGTCAAAACTCCCACCGTTTGTCTCAATACAGCTGAGGTCAAACTCTCTCTCCTACCGCAACCATCTTTCTTGCCTGTTTAACTCTGTCCACTGGAAATTTTTCTTGGGAGTAGATACCATTTATGTAAAAAAATTTTAATTGTTAAAGCAGACTAAACTTACAGTTTACTAAGTTTTCTCTTTCTTGTGATCAAGGCGAATGATGGCTAGCAAAGGTGATTGGATCAAACATACTTAATATTGTGCACATCCAAGTCAAGTGTACTATAAATAAATTTGCAACCCACTATGAGTGTGATTAGAACTTTTAGTGTAAGATGCCAGACTGAGTAGCTATGTCAGTTCTTCTTTCATCTGAGGAGCCTATGAAAATGATAGAAGTAAACTGGCATCTTAAAATGACTAACCACAGAGCTGGGATGTCTATGGGCAGAGCTGGGCTCCCTGCTACTCTCTAGTCCTGACTTCCTGTTAAAACTTTATGGTACCAGCTTCCAGTAGAAGGATTTATATAGGGGACCATCTTGGGAAGAGGTCTTTTTCTTTTTGCATGTGGATGGCTGGCTGGAGGTTCAGCCAGAGGTGTGTGTCTTCACACTGCTGGTGGTTTTGTTTCTTTTATTTTTCTCAAATAAACCCTCTTTTGGTGGACTACCCGGAGAATTATTTTGTCCAGTCCACAAAAATAAAAAAATTAAAACCTCTGACATTGAAGAGAACTAGGGAGAGCTGAGATAGGCATAATTCTAAGAATGACCTCAATGAAATTTGCCCTTATATAATTCCATCCCCTGTCATGCTACACAGCAAAAGAGATTTTACAAATGTAATTAAGTTTGCTAATCAGTTGATTAAGTTAATTAAAGGGAGATACTTTGTGTCATCCTAATTACACAAGTCCTTTAAAAGCAGTTTTCTTTGGCTGGTGGCAGAAGGAGAGGTCAGAATTGAAACATGATTCTCTTGCTAGCCTTTAGGATGGAGGGGGCCATGTGACAAGGAATGCTGGGGGCCTCTAGAAGAAGAAAGCAGCCTCTAGCTAAGCAGCCAGCAATGAAATGGGGACCTTAGACCTACAGTAATGAGGAATTGGATTTTGTCAGAAACCTGAATAAGGTCGAAATCAAAAATTTCCTCACACCTCCAGATAAGAGTGTAGCTTGACTAATACCTTGAGTTAGCCTTATACCCTAAGCAGAGAACACAATCAGGCCAATGAGCTAATAGAAGGGTTTTAATCCACTAAGTTTGTGGTAATTTTTAACACAGTAATAGAAAATCCATATGGGGCCACTGGCAAATTTCACCAAACTGCTAGCAGAACTAATATGGATGGAAAGTGCTGATGAAAGGGGGAAAAACTAAAGGTATGAATATGGAGCAGTTTACTCCTTATTAGTAGTAAGGTAGTACTTTTCCACTACCTTCTGCAGGCGTCAAAACTCCCACCATTTGTTGGAAGGTAGTACCAGCATTGGGTTGGACAATGGAATCACTTGGGCTGGTTCTAAGTATAAAGGAATTTATTATAGGAAGTAAGTTAGCTTGCACAATGCCTAGAAAGGCCACAGAATCAGGCGTGGATCCTACACTAAAGCAAGGCACTCAGGAAAACTGTTCACTCATACTGTGAGATTTTTCCAGTGGTTATCCCTTTAAGTCACTTAATAAGCTAGGGATTAGACCTCCAATATTGTTGCTGCAGAAAAACCAAAGGACTTCATAACTGTGATTGCAAGTTGGGCTGTGTGTTCTCAAGAATTTTACTTCTGCCTTTCAAGTCTTGGCAAAAGCTACACAGTCATGTGTTTACAATCTAGAAGTCAAGAGAAAAAAAAAAGATCTGGGAAATAGGGAAAGGTAGTATTAACTTGGAGAGCTACCAAAATGGTTAAGAAGGGAGAGATTAAAATAGTTTGGACAGCCAAAAGGAGCAATCAGAGAATAAGAAAGAGCTTTTTGGTTTTAAAAATGATCATCAAATTTAAAAATTCAATAGAAGTTTTGAAAGATGAAGTCAACGATCCAGAACGTAGAGTAAAAAAAAAAATGGGTATACAAAGAGGCAAAAATTAGATAAGCATCAAATTTTTCATTTGAATCTGGGGATGGTAAAAGATTTGAAGAAATTGAGGGAAAATGACACTGACACTAGAATCTTATGTCTAGCTGAGTTATCAAACAAATGTTAAGGACATGTAGGTTTCAGAAAGCTTCTCTCCCACACAGTAAGTAAGGCACCAGAGGATACTCTTATATACCAGAAAAACCAGGGTTGTTTAAGTTTGTATTTATGTAGCTTTTTTCTTGTTGTTTATGTTTAAATGGTTCCTATTAACACCTGGTTTTTTTTCTCTTTTTTTTTATACCATATCTTTCCTTTTCTCTTTGCTTAGTTGATTCATTTCTTGAGTGGTTTGAATAGCTTCTTGAATACTTTTTGCAGGGAGAGAATGTGAGTTGTTTACTTTCTGTAGTCTCAAATAATCTAAATTTTCTTAAAATTGCTTTCACAGGTGCATAACAATTTGGCTGGTTATAAAATACTTCGATTAAAATCTTCCTCCTCCAATTCTAAATACATTGTTATATATTCTGGAGGTGAGCCATGATGTAGAGGGTATAAGTCTGAGACCAGCCTTATACTTCATCCTTTATTTAATGGTAACATTTTTATTCCCGAAGCTTAAAAATTCTTAGTATATAACACTTCAACCAGGATTGTCTCATGGGTAGTTTTTCATTAAATTTTTCTGGCACTTGGTCAACCCAGTGTCTTAGTCGATGATGTTGATTATTGTTTCTGTTCTACTTCAGATTCTCCTGATGGAACAAAAATTGTCTGTGTTTTGCATCTGATTTTATTTGCTTGTTTTTGTTAATTCTTATCTATTATTTACTCTTTCATTATATTTTCTTGATCTTTTCTTCTTCCTCTGGAAGAGCTTTTCATATTTTCCCTCGTCATCACAAAGCATTTGAAAATTATGTCATCATATGTTTAATTCACAACACTTAAAAAAATTCTAGTTAATTTGCTGTTTCTACCAATTTTTTATATAGTTCTCTTTTTGTCTCAGCTACTTCTCCTAAGATTGGAGATAGTTATCACCTTGAATTTTATTATTTTTTTATATAACCATAAGACCATGTTTTAGTAAATTTTACAAAGCATTAGAACAGATGCTAGCTCATATTTATGGTTTCTTTTTTTTTTTTTTTAAGCACATCTTTCCTCTTCCTTTTGAGAGGTGTGTCTCTTTTGTTGATCTTTTCTAAATTGCCTCATTCTTTTCATTCATCCTTGATGGTGGTAATATCTCCTAGGCTTGGTGTTGGCCCCTAAGAGGGTGAAAGTGGAATCTTCTTCTTTTGTCTCAATGTCTTAGAAACCTCCTGTAACACTTTAGGCTGGTGGGGTGGAACACAGTTCAGTGATCCAGGAACAGGAAGAAGCTAGGACTGTGGTCAATATCACCACAGGAACTTGACTCTGTGAGGTTTCTTCTTATGTTTGTGAAACAGTTTTTTAGGGGCTTTACCCAGTGTGGTCCAAACTCCTTCGTAAATCTGTTGCTCACAGCATCAAAGAAGAGCCCTGATGTTAAAGGGGGATACTCTTTTCCAGTGCCACTGCTGTTTTATTTTCTGTGCTTACTTTGTCTTTAGGTCTCCTGACACAGCTATAAAATCATATTGAAATGAAATAATTTTGCTCTCCTTACTGTTGATGCAGCTTACGTAGTCAAGGTTAGAATCATTGATTTTTATAGACTAGTTCCTTTGTTACCAGCATAATCTCTCTGGTGTATCTCCCTGGCTCCTGTGGCATAGTTCTCTGCAAATAGGGCAGAGCAGGATTCCAGATTTTCTCCTATTGTTTTGCATTTATTTAATCTTTATGCCATAAAGTAGTCAAGCAGAGTCAGGTGCCTTTGTTTTTGCTGCCTACTGCATTTGGAAGTCTGTGGGCACTACGTCTTATGAGGGATTTTTAGAACACATAAGAAGCAATGCTTTTCAAAAAAAGGTAAAACATTTTGATCTATGTTGTTCTAGAGGGCTTGATGTACTAGAGAGGCAGACTAGCTCATTAGAGGAAGGAACTTTTGTACAATTTCAGCTGTCCATAAATGAACTGGTTTTTTTTATGATGTTTTGATAATTCCATCACAGAAAACATTTAAGGGCATAGTATATCAGCATATTTCAGGTATACTGTGGAAGGTGTTCTTGAACAGATAGGAGATTGTCTTAAAGATCCTCTTTCATCATTTTAGCCTTAAGAGTTTATAATTGTGTAGATTTATGTTGTTTTAAAACTTATTTGAATTAGTTGTCTTTCAGTGTTCACTTGTTGTAGAAGCCATGTCTAATTTAAGATTTATGATACAATTTTCAGTAGCATTCATGAATCTTTCCTATAAATATGACATATTAAAATATTACCCTAATTATCATAATGAAAGAAAATCAACAAGAAAACATTTTGCGAGATCGCTAAACATATATACAAATTCCAAAATTCTGTGTATGTGTACACAGAATGCTGGAATACTTATATCTATATGTTTTATATATCTATATGTATATCTATATCTATTATATATCTATATCTATATCTATTTATATATATATATATTTTCTATCTTACTCTTTGGAGAATCTTTGTTGTGGAACTCATGGGCCATAATATCACCAGTATAAATATTTGACATATGGTCTTTATAAATAAAAAAATTAATGTTAAAGTAGTATCTTATTTTGTCTTAATTGTTTAGTCATTAATTTGGAAGGCAGCTATGCTCACCACTATACCACCAATGCCTTATAGTCATTAATTGGGAACATACATTCAGTCTATCTCTTCTCTTTACTTTCCAGATGGTGATTTTTCTTTTTTAAAAAAACATTTAAAATTTATTGGGGTGACAATGGTTAGTGAAATCACATAGGTTTTAAGTGTACAATTCTGTGATACATCATCTATATATCACATTGTGTGTTTACCACCCAAAGTCAGTTCTTAAACAGATGGTAATTTTTCTGATGTTATTTTGGCACTATTCTTAACTGTGTGACAGCAACTGAATTTAGCTAATCTTGAATATATAATTGAACATTGCCTTTGTAACAGATGTCAGCACCTGAAATTCTCAGGGTAGAACCAATAAGAATATTATAAATAGAAAAATATTACATTCCCTAAGCAAAAGGAACAGAAATGTATGTGTGTGTGTTGTTTTTAGAGTCAGCAAGAAAATATGGAACTTTGACCTAACCATTGTGGGAAATCTTAAAGTGAGCTGATGCCCTGAGGAGAATATTATCTCCTATTTTGATTTCCAAAAGTTGTTTCCTGAACTCCACTGGTGTAGTTCTGGATAGGTGCAGTCAATGTTGGCATATGTAAGGGAAAGAAGGAAGAAAAGAGAGGACTCAACTGCATATCTATGGTTACCTCCCAGTGACTCTCCTTTCTGAAGAAAGGAAGAACCTTCTCTAGGGAATCCCCCCAGCCCTACACATTAATAACAGGCACTCCCCTGTGATGATGACGTCGTGTGGCCTGATCCTTGCACTGCTGCTTGCTGTCGGATGTCCCACCGGCACACTCAAAGTTTCTAACTGGAGTTTTCCATCACCCACTCTTAAATATGAGCTAGAAAACAAAGACTGGAAACTTAAAAAAAGACCTTCAACATCAACAGTAGAGATTACACGGCTAAAAGCAAAAAAACTTTGAAGAAGACAGAGAGACACAGCAGGGAGAAGAAAACATGAAAACTTTTGCATAATCTTCTCAGAGATAAATCTACTGAGGCCATAAAAAAGAACAGGAATGCTATAGTTAAGAAATACTAAGAGAACAAAAGAGAGCTTTTAGCAATTTAAAGTATTATACAAGAATACTCCAGAGGATTGTAAGAGCTGAGGAAATCTTCCCCCCAAATAAAACAAATCTAACAAAACAACAGCAAAACCCAACTACCACCACCAACAAAAACAGAGAATTTAGGTGAGACAATAATATTGCAAGGTAGTACAAAAGGTAAAATAATTAATAGAAGTTCTAGAAAAAGATCAAAGAAAAGAAAGACTACTACTTTAAAGAAATAATTCAAAGCATTATCTGGAACTGAAAGGCATGATTTGACCAATTGGAAAGGGCCCATCAAGTGTAACACATCTGTCGAGGTGGGAGTGTATGTTGGGCACTGAATAACTTCTAGGGGCACCCTGTATGTGTGAGGAGTTGTGCAGTGCATGCCTTTGTGCTGCATGTGGTGGCCCTGAGCGCCCAATACCAAGGGCCATGATTGTGACATGGCCTCAGGAAGCTACTGGCATATGTCCTCCATCAAAACACAGAAATAAACCAATAAAGAGAAAGACACAGGCCACAGGAAATCTAACAGAAGATATGGGTGGAGGGACGCCCAGGATAATAACTGCACAAGGAGTGCAAGAAAAACAGTCCAGAGTGAAACAGTTCAGAAAGCTCCAGGGAATTTGCTTTTTCAAGATGAAATTGGTAGAATATGTGATATGTCTAAAAGCTTTGGGAGGACTTTTTGGTATGATTTTTAGAGTTTCTGGTTGAATAAGTAATAGGGACAGAAAAATGACCTGGTGCTGTTAGGTATGAGATATCCTTCAGGGGACCAGCTGTCCTGGTTTTCCTGGGTGTGGAGGGGAGGTGGGGATGCCCAGGAAGCAGGACTTTCAATAAACACTAAGCTGTGTGAAACCATGGGCAAATCAGTCTGACTGGGGCTCAGAAATGCTCGGAATTTAACATCCCTGGAGAGAGTAATGGGAGGTGGCAACTTGTGGATAAATTGTTTCCCTGTCTCTACTCTGGACTGTCCTGAAACAGACTCTGAAGATGGTCCTGCAAGATGGAGCAATCTTGTGCTTGATACCAAGTAGGGACCAATTCAATAATTCATTCCCTCATATTTGCTTGCACTATTTTCCTGCCCTTCTTTCCTTTATTCCTGTGTCCCTGGGTTTTCACTCCCAAGTAAAATATTGGCATACAAGTTTTACCCCAGGCTGGGTTTTTTTTTTTTTTTTTTTTTTTGGGAACCTAGGCTTAGACTCAAACAAACGAACGAACATTTCCTCAACAATGGTTAATTTGAGGAGTAAAAATATTGTACAGACTCATGTTTACATATTTGTGATTTCTTAACTTATTGGATAGCAACCTAACTAGAAGTATAATGGAACTCTTTTGTGAGAGTGAGAGGGTGGGAAGGGTGAATGTGTGTGATAGTGTGAGAAAAAGTTAAACCCTTAACTTCCATAGTAGGAAGTAAATGGAAAAATAAGACATTGTTTGAAGGTATAAACATAAAAATGAAAAGAATCAGCTAGAATAATTTAAAGTATCTGCCTCTAGGGAATGAGAAATGGGTGCAGAAGGAGCAGAGACCATTTTTTGTTGTTTTAATGAACATTGATTCTTTAAATTAAGTTTATTTAAAAGTTCATTTAAAACTTTGATTAAGTAAAAATAAACTCCACAGCTACTTTTAAATAATTTTTATAGAATTTGCTGAGGTATTATTATTTGAGATCCAATACAATCGCTTTCAAGTGTGAAAGTTTAAAAATGTGATTTCTTGGCAGAGACGGATCCTGTTTTATTCCACTAGGTGGCAGCATAGCACTGTGAATAATTGGGTGAACAATTAAATAATTGCTTGTTCATAAACATGTTTTTATCTTTCCAAGGATGATGATGGGAAATGTAGATTTAATTATGTAATAAGCTAGTATATTATAATAATTATTGTCTACCCAAATGGTCATTTCTATTATACCTATTCAAATTAATGTCAGATGCTTAAATTGGTTAAACTTTGGTGCTAAGCTACATCAAGGGAATAAAAACAGTCACACACAGGAATGACAGTAATGAGGATGCTTCCTGCATCTATATTTTGGGTTTTTAGTCACTGGCCTTTTTCTTCAATAGGTTATGAAAGACATTTGGCTAACAGAGAAGATCAAAAGCATGACATTTCCCCCGTCTCTTATCTAGTTTATAAATATGCTTTAAAGGATATGAGCAATAATTGACTAGTTCAGTGTCACACTAACTGACAAGCTTTCTTGTTAAGAGGGCATGTTGGGTAATTCATAAGTTAGATATTTATAACTTATTTTCCCCTACTGCCAATGTAACATCATTAGCTTTGTCTCTGTGTTGACTTTCATCTGAACATCATCTGAACACCAGCTTCGTCTTACTTTAAATAGTGAAAATGTGTCTTAGGTCATATCTTCATAGGCCAGAAATAGCGAAATATTCGTGAGGTATTTCATATAGAGTTCTGTTTTCCTCAGTATGAAAACATTTTATCATTTTGCTTGATACAACTGTTACCACATTTTAAAGGAAAAAATAACATGCTGAAGTGTTTTATATAACAATACATAAAAATTCATTAAAGTGTGCCATTTTGGCACTTGTTTTTAATGTGGTCAACATTTTAATAAATTTTTAGCCACAGGGGGGAGGGGGGTACTCAGTGGCAACGTATTTTGATTTTAATGAAGTATTATAAATCTCTCATTAATTAGTTAATTTTTGTTTATAATCTTGCTTTTTTTTTGAAACTTTCCCTCAGAATTCACAGGAAATTCCATTCCTCCATGCTATTTTTCATAGTAAAAGACTTATTTTCAGTGTTAATGTACTCACAATATTAACTATACACTAAAAAGCCCACTAACCACACTAATATCAAACAATATTAACTAGAGAAATTTTGGTATATTAAATTATTCCATATTATAGGGAAAGAATACAGAGAAATGTTAGGTAAACTGATATCTCTAAAGACCTTCTATTTTTTGCAAAACAATCTTTTAAAAATTTAGACTGAAGAAGTTTTATATGGTACAACTCTAAGATGGAGGATACCTATACACACATACGTATAAATATACATATATACATACATACACATATCACAAGAAATATGACTATCTTTTGTTCATTATTATTAGCACAGTATCTGGAACATAAGGTATACAGTAAATATTTGTTAAAAGGATAAAGATATATGTAAGAGAATTGATCATTAAGACTTGGTCACTTATAGAAGCAAAAGGTTTAGGAATTGAAAAAGACTCTTGGGGTTCTCTAACTCAGAAGGCTTGGTGGTGGTATTCATTAACATTTGATACTCCAGGAAGAGGCACAAGTTTGGCAGGAAAGATGAGTTCAAATTTTGCCATTTGAGGCAGTGTAAGACGACAGCAAAGTGAAACTGTCTGCAGGTATTGCCTATAAAACATATGCATTAAGTGGAAATGTTAGAGCTGAAGATAGTTTCTGTAAACTATCATGATATAGGAGGAGCCTGAGAAGTAGCTCATATCATCTGGGAAAGCTGTTCAATGGAGAAAAAGGCCAATGGCAGAAACCTTGAAGAAGAACAACGTTTTAGAAGTGACATTAAAAGAGGGTCTTGGAAAGCAGGCTGGAAAGGAAGAAATAAAGTGGTAGATATAGAGAGCAGTGAAATCAAGAAAAATAGAGTGGTTACCAGTGTCAAATGCTGCAGAAGTCTAGCCCAGCTTTTTGAGCAATAGAAGAAGTTCATGGATTTATAACAGGAAATTTTCAGTGACTTTTCCATGAGCTGGTTCAATGGAGTTTGAGAATGAATTACTGTTTACAGTAGGACTGAGGAGTCAGTAGGAGGTGAGAAAGTGAAGAGTTAATTTAGACTGTAGATTGTTTTGATGGAATATGGGTATTTAAAGAAAGGTAGCAAGAGAACATGGCACTCAATATTTGTTAAAATCAGCTGACTCAAAGGTGGGATTTTATGGAGCAGTGGATCAGCAGTCTTGACACTGACATAGGTACACTTCCTGAAGTCCACAAAGACTTTACAAAGTACATGGAGTTGAAACAGTTTTAAAGGAGTCAATGTCCAGGTCCTCAGCTCCAGTATTCACTCTTTCTTAATATCAATCAGCCTAAGAACATTGGTTAAAACATCATGCTTGTCTTCTTTTTCCACTTTCCTTTTGTAACTATACTTCTCTCCCTTTAGAAAACAAAATCGTATCTCACATCCAATCGTGTGTTCATCATCCCGAGTGAAAATCAGTAAGATACTAAACAAAAGGAGATTTTGTATTGATGATACAAAAGTGAATGTCGCCCAATGGCTCAGAAACAAATCTTTTTGAAGGAATTTGAGAATTAGAAACACGTTGATATTTCTAATCCTTTGCTTTCAAAATAACTGAAGGAGCTGATGAATCATTAAAATGTATTTTTTGATAATAGATCAATATGTGATTTTTGGCGTATAACTTGAAAGGAGTTTAAATAATTGAGTTACATTGCAAACACCGAAACTCCCATTCCTATCTGTCTCATCCCATGTTGTTATGTGAACAGTTTTGCTCAGTATTTATAAAAACAACAATCCAAAGTAATATTTATTGGTTGTTACATACACTAATTTAAAAACAAAAGAAAACAATAAAAAAGAATTCCAGTGGGTACAAAGGAAGTCTTGGGAAAGAGAAGAGCATTGGCAGTTAATCGTGAAGTGTTAAGTGGTTTGTGAATGAGAACATATGAAAGGAAATGTCACCAAGTGGCTTGAACTTTTTGCTGGACTGGATAAAGAGCAACAGAATGGGATTCATGCCTCCAGGTTTAAAGATTCTAAGTAGATTCAGACAGAGGCCTCAGATGTTCAGTGAGGCCAATTATGTGTGACTAGTTTTTCCTCAGCATTTGTAATTTTGAGAAAGGCCTTTGAGACAACAGTGACTTGATTAGATGAACCCTCCCATAAGGTCGTGTGAGGAGATTCACTACATCTAAGAAAACTCACCTGTTATGAAATAAAAGCTTGACTGTTTTCTTTAATGCAGTATTCCCAGTGCTTAGAACCCTGCATGGCATAAAGTGCTCAAATATTTTCCCTTAAATGAATTGACGGTGATTACAGGTGGCCAGACTCCTGAGTCCTCAGTTAGTAGAACTAATTTGAGTTGCCAATTTAATAAAGCCTATTTAAATTTATATACTATTTGTTCACTCCTTATAGAGAAGAATAAAAATAGGTTCCAATTATATATTTATATCATTCAATTTAAAGTTCTCTTCCAAATAAATCTAATTTTTCTTTCATTAGTTAAAAGAAGGGATAGAGGTGCTACAGATTACCAAAAAAAGTGTAATTCAAATTATAATGTTATTAAATTACATTCTAGCTACCATAATTATTTGTTTATGGCAATGTGTATTAAAATAAAGAATATTCTTTTGGATGACAGCAGAGAAGGAATAGGCTAAAACTGTTATTTAGACTTGGTGTCATGAGTTGAAAATGTCACAGATTTAGCTTTTAATAAGCTAGAATGATCACGTAAAATAAGACGATTAGCAGTGAACTCCAACTGACATTCTTTGGGACATGAGGATGACTTTGAAATTCAGAACTATTTTTAGATGAAAAGTCTTGATATTTCTGTCAATGAAAATGACTATAATTAAGCTGTTTTAGTCAAGAGTTATTTAATTGCAAATTATAGAAATCCAACTTTAATTAGTTTTATCCAAAAGTGGGCATTTATTGGCCCAGAAAAGTGGGAAGCCTCAGGTACATGTAGCTTTAGCACAGCTGGTGCAGGACCTTAATATCAAGGGCCCCTCTTTCCTCCTCTCTTGGCTTGTTTTCTTTTGTGTTGCATTTACTTCTAGGCAGAATTTCCCCACTTGGCGGCTGAGGGAGCCTCAAGGATCCGAGCTTTGTTGGTACTTAGTGCCTTTAAGCTCAGAAGGAGAAGATGAGTCTTTTTGCTAATAGTTTTAGCAAAAATGTTGGTAGGGCTTTCATGGTCCTGCCATGGGTCATGTGTCCAGCCATGAAGTATTCATGATGGTCAGCATACTGTCATCCTCTGAGTGACCAGATCTGGGTTCTTTGTATCCCTGCAGAAAAGCCCTACCTACCTGAACCACTTGGATTAGAAATTTCCCTAAATAGATTGTTAGAAGATAAAATAATATGACCTTTAAAACGTTTTCACATATTATATTTGTACTGATTAACCAAATAATTCAAATTGATCTATCAAAAAGGCTAAGCATCTATAACAAAGAAAATTAAATATACAGTGGTTCAAACAACACCGTCTCTCTAAGAACATCCCAGAGGTAGGTAAGCAGTTCAAGGAATGTAAGTGGCTCTTCTTTTTAAAATCAATCAGGATTTGAAGTTCCTTCTATTTTGTTGTTTCTTTTTTTTTAGTGCCGAAACTATCTCCTTGGCAGCAGCCCACGGGACAGGGAAATGAGGACATATAGAAAGAAGGAAAAAGAGAGGAAATGGTTTATGTTTAAGGAGATGATCCAGGACTGGCACACATTACTTTTGTTCGTATCCCATTGGCCAGAACATAGTCTTGTGGCTATTCCTGGTGGCAAGGGAGGCTGGGAAATATGGCATCTCGATGGGCAATCATTTGCTGAGCTAAAATTTAGGGGGATCCTATTACTAAAAGAAAGCAGGTGAGACTAAATAAGGGGACAATTAGTTGTCACTCCAACACTTTTTTTTAGCTTTTAGGTATACTAAATTAAATAGAGTAAATTTAAAAAATTACCATGGAAAAATTACTATGGAAAACATTGCTAAAATGTGTCTTTATTTATATGGGAAAATGGAAAAGAGAATTTCTATTTTTATATTAAAAGAAAAAGTAGCAGTATTAGTGCTTAGTCCACTTTAAAGTCCTTCAGAAATGTTAGTACTATTGAGGGATGTTTAATTTTTGATATCACTATGTACATATTAGAAGTATTTTTTATTTTCAGAAGAATGGATATTGATGCTCTCAAAAGGATTATAAATATTTTGGTTTTGAACTTTTTATGTCATTGGCCACGATATATTTTTAGAAAACATGAAATTTACTATCTTGTTTTGTAGAGGATCAAATTGTTGTAATATCTATTGTGAAAGAGTAGATTAACAATTCACGTCAAATGGAATTGCAAGATTGCATCTCTTTCTAATACTAAAAACTTACTGAACTGGAAAAAGTATAACTTAATATATCACCCACATGCCAAAAAAAAAAAAAAAAAAGAAAAAAAAAAGAAAAAAAAGATGCCTGGCTTGGATTTCATCCAGGAAGACTTCTGTTTGCCTGGAACTAATAATAGTACAACCCTAATGATGTGCCAAACAAGTTATTTTAATAGAAATGCTTTGTTTTGAGAGGTTAAGTTTGGTTACTCAGCAGAACTGCTGTGTTTATAAGGGTATTATGTTTGAATCTTCAACTAGAAGACACATATCCCAATGAAGGCAATCTTAGAAAACTTGGTGGGAGTTGCTGTACATCTTAAAGCTGAACTAAACTCTTGATCTCCAAATGACCTTTCAAGATTAACCACATTAAGAGAATGGATGCAAGATAGTAGCAAATCACTATTCAAATTTTAGAATAGATACTAGAGATTGTCCATTGTTTCAAAGAGCACAAATATTCATTCAAATGCCTATCAACTCTTTCTCAAAATTTGCTCAAAAATTCTATTTGGTTCATTTTGATGCCACTATATTTTACTCCTAAATTTCCTCTAAAACATTTGAATAAAATGAAGAAGACATATTGGAATAAATATTTGGTGTACGTGATTTTAAACATCTGAGTTTTAAAATCAGAAATGATTGACTTTGTCAGATTTTATTCAAACTCCCTACCTACTGTGTATATTTAACATGTTAGTAACTTTGTAAAAACACTGCTATATGAACTAAACCAAAAGGAATAATGGAGAGAAAGTCATTTATAAGCCTTTTAGGCCTGTTGCCTGGTCTTAGTGACACTCTATTCAGTTTTCATTGTGCCAATACTGTTTTCATTTAAGCATTAGACCAATGGCTAATACTCATTTACAAATATGTCTAGAATTTTATCCAATATGACTTTGGTTGTTAATTCAGAAGTATCATTTACACCAAAAATAAGAAGCTAAAGTGTCTCTTGTAACAAGATTAAGTTCTGGGACTTAACTAGTGTAAGAAAATATTTAGTATTTTATATTTTACTTTCTTGAACTAGAGTACTAATGATAAAATTGAAGAAGTATAAAGACGCTAACACATTAAAATTAAAATAAAGTCCATAGAAGACATTTCTATATAAAGATATTTTGTAAGATTAACATCATCTAAATGTTTTTATACTGAAATGTGACTGCTATTATGTGTAATTGATCATCAATTTTTATATTAATTAGCCGTCTTTGATTCTGAATGTTATGCATAGAGTGCACATATGAATATTTTCTGGCCAAGTCTGGTTCCACATGTTGTCCCTTAACATGGAAAACAGATTTTGGCCAAAATAAATGCTAAGATTATTCCAGGAACTTTCTGGTACACCTGGATTTCCCCCCCCCTTAATTAATTAGTCTCTACTGAAGAGATTTTTCCAGTCCTAGGCTACTTTTGGGGTAGGTATTTAAAGAATTGATTTAATTCTAGATATCCATGTTGAATTTCAGAATATGCTAAGGGTTTCAGGAAGAAGTAATAATAGAGGGAGTTATAAACAATTAATTGTCTTCACAAGATAAATCTATTAGACTTGTTTATTCAAGTCTAATTTACATATAGTAAAATAACCCTTTTTATGTGTTCAGTTTCATGAATTTTGACAAATTTAGGTAGTAGTTCACCACAATCAAGACAGAGAACATTTCCATTGTCTGAAAGATCTCTTTCATACTTCTTGGTAGCCAACCCCAGCCCTTGAAAACCATTGATCTGATTTCTATTCCTATATTTTTGCCTTCTTAAGAGCATCATAAATTGAATCATATAGTCTGGCTTCCTTCACTTAGCATAATGCTTTTGAGATTCGTTCATATTATTTCATATTTCATATATCATATACATATATATATATTTTTTTTTTCTGCTGAAACTCCCCCACTTTTAATGCTAATGGAATCCCAAATTTATTTGTGCAGACTTAAAAGTGGTTTGAGCCGATCATGGCAATCACATTTTCCTGAGCCAAGTAGTCCCTTTCCCATAATCCTTAGCACCCAGGAATGGCCATATGACTGTCCAGACAAATAAGAAGTAAGGGGAAATCTGTTGGAGAATGTATAGGAAAGATTTTTCTCTCTCTTATAAAAAGGAACAACACAAGTTTATCAAAATCTAGTTCCAGTGATTTGCCCCTCCCTCTTCCAGATTCCTGCCTTTAAACAAATGATATCTAGAGCTATGACAGCCATTTTATAAGCATGAGGAAAAGCCAAGAGAATCGTAGAGATAAAGTCCCAGAACCTTACCATTAGCTTGTCAACAAAACTTGAAACTGCCCCCCTTCAGATTACTTACTGTGAGATAACTGAATGTGTTTGTTATTTAAACTGTTTTATTTGTAATCTATGGCATTCTTTGCTGAGAAAGTATCATCCAGTCTAGAAGCCAGTTGACGTTGGAATTGGGGCTCACAATTTTAGAATTCTGATGACTATAGTTAGAAAATCTCTACTACTACTTTCTGCAGTAACTTCTTGTTATACTTAAAATCGATTGGCACCTAAGTATTTTCCTGAGGAATTCCAACCTATCAGTCCACTTACATGATTACAAGTCTATACTTTTATGATTTGCTCTTCGATCCACCTACCAGGCTTGCTCCAATACTTTCTGGATTAGTCTCAGAACGGTAAAAACTATATTGTTTACTGATTAGAATATTGCAATTCTCTAAATTTAAGGATGATTTTCAGGTTATTCTATAAAAAGGAGGAGAGAATTAACCAGAATATTTAATGAGTCTGAATAGGAATGTATTGCCTATATTGACCATTATTGTAGTTTCATATTGGTTAATATAGAATTGCTCAACTAATACATTTTATTATTTTTAGGCATATATAATATGAAAATAAAGAATAGATATAGCATTTACTTTGGAGAATTGAAGGAACATAAGATAATGCCTTTAAAACAAAATAAAAAATGAATGAAAATTATTTCTCTAACTAGACCTGCATTTTTATCGAGGGTCTGTCAAATACGTGCTATTATTCTTTACTATTAAGAACTTGGCTCAAAGTTATTGCAAACCAAGATCCTTGTAATTTTGCAGCCACTGAACAGGAAATCCTGTGCTTAAAGAATTGTTTTCTCTGCCATTAACATAGGGATGTGAACCCTGGGAATAGCCTGAGAGGGCAATTGGCCCTACAACAGTATTAGAATAAGATAATATAAAATTATGGAATGTTTTTGTTAATAAAACATTTTTATCCTAATAATTTAGAAGGCAGGTAATTTTAGATTTAAGTCTATTTTATGTCAAACTCTTTTTGCAAAGAGGGCCAAAGTTTTTGATTGAAAGAGGTGCCCATATGCAAGTATAATCCAAAAATAAACTTGAAAAATCTTAGAAATAAATTATTCTTTTATATATAAGATATTCCATAAATTTTAAAAATTAAAGTAGTGTGAATAATAAGAAAGTAGGCTGGGTTTGGGATTGAATAATAAATTCTATAGTCTTCGTTAATATTTCATAAAGTAATTCTGCAAATGTTAATAAAGAACAATTTTGTGATTTTATTAGGTCTTCAACCAGTCTAAGGGACAACTGCTTTGCTTTTTTCTAGTATATATGAAACACTCATTTTTGAAAATACTTACCCAAATCTTTGGTCATTTAATGTAGCAAGGGTGGTAGATTACTGAAGACATGTAGCAAATTTATGTTATTTAGATTACCTAAACGATCTTTTTTGAGTTTGCCTTGAGCTTTCTTAGAGTTGTAATTCTTAGAACAAAAAAGGTTTTAGAGATCATTTATTTGTTGTTTCAAGTGCCCTGATTTACCCACTGATATGTATACTTTTTATTTTTGAGTTAGAGGAAAAGGAATAAAGTTATAGAGAAATTACTAGGAATTGCTCATAATCAATCTGTTGTCCATCTCTTCTGTGGTATAGTCCATAGGAGAGTGTTGTGCTTCTAAGCTGCCATTTGCCATGGCTGCATGGACATAGAGCTTGAGAAATCCTGATCTATATAAATTACATTACACAGTTGAGAAAAACCAGTGATCAGAGAGGTGAAATAATTTGCTTAGTACAAAAAAGCCATTTAGAAGTACAGGGTAGAGAAAAATATCTTAAATAAAAATAAGTATATTTTGGATCTACCCCTATATGTGTCACAATTTATTGGAAACAGAAGCAGAAAAATGACTGTAACTGACCAGTGACTTACCAAGACTACGTAGTTTACAGAGTGTCTGGGACATTTCTATTGCCTGTGTGAATTTAGCATGCTCACATCTCCTAGACAGGGATACCTTTCATATCCTAAAATCCTGGCTGTGGGCAACAGTGACGTAAGCCGTGGAGGACAGTTGACTCAATATTAGCCATATCATTGTTTGTGTAGCAAGGCTCAAGTAGGATGATGAGCCAGCTGGGGAGGAGAACGAGGTGGTGGTGATTGTAGAATTCGGGCGCAGCTATATTGAGTCTGAGTGATTCAAGGTACACAAAGAGACAAGCAGAGGTAAAAATATGATAGTTTATACACATGGAGCACTTACTACATTTTACAAGTATTATTGTAAGAACTTTACATCTCAAATGTCATCATAGCTTTATTAGAAAGGTACTTTTCTATTCCTATTTTTTAGATGGGGAAAATAAAAATTAGATATATTAAATATTTTATCCACAATCATATAGCTAGCAAATGGTGAAACAAGAGCCCACATTCCTAAGCAGTGAGAGAAGCAGAGATATGGGACAAACACTGATGTTAATAGCTTTTCAGTTTCTAGGTCTGGTTTTTCATAATGTGTGTCCTTTGGGGTTCTGTGAGATTCACTGTATACCTTTCTCTTTACCTTTTTACATGAGCTAAAGGTGTTCCTTACACACACACACACAAACCCCTTCACTAAATGTTAGGAAACCAGGAGTTGAGAATAGAGACGGCTGAGAGGTTTACTGCAGGTTATTGAATCTATTTACACAGATGCAAAATGCTAGATAGGGTAGCATCTTAACAAAGTCATCTCTATATGGAAGTAAGAGATAAGAGATGTGGATTACAGAAACAATGCAAACATGGACAGAATAAGGATTGATAATATGTATGAATATCTAAAAATTCTGAGAATGGATGTATGCCAATTTGGGAGCATAATTTTAAACTCTTGGAATCCAAAACATCGGAGTGGAATGATGTGTCAGTTTTAAGGTTTTTCCAATAACAAAGGGCTACACTATTATTTGACAATAGAAGACAGTCAAAATATATTATCTAGTATTCATTACATAACAAAAAGATAATTGTATCTTATCTGAGTAATTCTTTTTAAGAAAAAATAGACGAGTTGATACAAATGCCTTTCCAATGATTATTCTTTGAATTACATCTTTGGATTGCAATCATATCATCAAGCAAAATGATTTATGTGCTATACAACATTTTTAACCCTCTTACCAATTTTTTTAGTGTAAGTACAGTATTGATAACCATAAGCACAATGTCATACAGAAGATCTCTAGAACTTTTTCCTCTTGCGTGACTGAAACTTAATACGCCCTGAAAAGCAACTCCCATATCTTCAGCCTCCCAGCCTCTGGCAATCACCGTTCTATTTTCTGCTTTAACCACCTCATATAAGTAGAACCAGGCAGTATTTGTTCTTTTGTGACTAGCTTATTTCACTTAGAATAAGTCTCAAGATTCATCGATGCTGTAGCATATGACAGGATTTCCTTCGTTTTTGGCTGAATAATATTCCACTGTACGTATATACCATATTTTCTTTATCCATTCATCTGTCAATGGACAATTAGGTTGTTTTCACCTCTTAGCTATTGTGAACAATGTTGTGTTGAACATGGAAATACAGATACCTCTTTGTAATCCCGATTTCAATTCTTCTGCAAGTAGGATTGCTAGGTCATAGAGTACTTCTGTTTTTAAAATGTTTAGGAACTTCTATATTGTCCTCCATAGTGGCTACAACATTTTACATTCCCACTAACTGCACAAGGGTTTCAGTCTCTTTACAACCTTGTCAATATTCATTCTTTTCTTTTTTTTTTCAATAGCCATTCCAGTGTGAGGTGATATCTCATTGTGGTTTTTATTTGATGACAAGTAATGTTTAGTACATCTTCATATACCTGTTGACCATTTATATGTCCTTTTTGGAGAAACATCTATTCAAGTCTTTTGTCCATTTCAAAAATCAATTATTTACTTACTTACTTACTTACTTACTTACTGCTATTGAGTTGTAGGTGTTCCTTAGATAGTTTGGTGATTAACCTCTTATCAGATAGATGGTTTGCAAATATTTTCTTTGATTTCGTAGATTTCCTTTTCACTTTGTTGATCGTTTTCTTGGCTGTTGCAGAAGCTTTTTAGTTTGACATAATCCCACTTGTTTGTTCTTGCTTGTGTTGCCTATGTTTGTGGTGTCATATTGCCAAGACCAACTCAGGAAAATATTCTTCTATATTTTTTTCTAGGAATTTTACTGTGTTAGGCCTTATGTATAAGTCTTCATTGATTTGGAGTGGATTGTTGTGTATGGTGTAAGACAAAGGTCCAGTTTCATTCTTTTGTATGTAGATATCCAGTTTTCCCAACATTTGTTGAAGATTCTATGTATCTTTTCTCCATTGTGTTTTCTTGACACTCTTGTTGATGATCAGTTGAGTGTACAAACATAAGTTTATTTCTAGGCTTTCTAGTCTGTTCTATTAATCTTTGGTCTGCCTTTATGCCACTACCGTGCTGTTTTGTTTATCCAAGCTTTGCAATATATTTTGAAATCAGTAAGTGTGAAGCTTCCAGCTTTGTTCTTCTTTCTCAAGATTATTTTGGTTATTTGTGGTCCTTTGTGGTTCCATATAAATTTTAGGAGAGTTTTTTCTATTTCTGTAAACATGCCATTGGAATTTTGTTAGGGATTGAATTGATTCTGTAGATCACATGTAGTACGAACATTTTAACAATATTATGTCTTCCAATCCATGAACATAGGTCATCTTTCTATTTATTTGTGTCTCCTTTAATTTCTTTCAGCAATGTTTTATAGTTTTTACTATACAAGTCTCTTGCTTTCTTGGTTAAAGTTTATTCCTAAGTATTTTATTCTATTTGATGCTATTATAAATAGGATTGTTTTCTTAATTTCCTTTCAGATTGCTTATTATTGTATAGAAACAAATTATTTTTATGTTAATTTTGCAGCTTTACTGGGTTTATTTATTAGGCTTAACAGTTTTCTTGTGTATGTGAAAGTGGAGATGAAGAGTGGACAAGGAGATTTAAATGTATGACCATCAATTTTCTACCTAATGGAATCTCCTGAGAAATTGGATAAATTTAACAATAAACCTATTGCGACTTAAATCTAAATAAAATGATATGTTTGTATTATATAAACAAATTTATAAAATTTTGCATTAGTTCTTACCTTTTAAACACTTACTGGATTTTAGACTCAATTCCCAATAATCATAGTGAGTAAAATTTTTTTTGGCTAAGAGCATTTTCTATAGTGATTGTGAGAGGATAATTTATTGCCTGCTTTGCTTTTCTTGTTATTTTCTTCAGTTTATCTTGGTAGAGTTTCATTGTCTGGAAGGGCTAAAATTTGCAGAAGTGATTTTCTAGTGCCATAACTAAAAAGATTAGCAGTGACACTTTTCTAAAATATATGTTTCCTACCAAAAGCAGCCTTCTCAGCCCATTTCCTTTAATGATATCTGGGGAGGATCTGATAAGCTTTATTCTACTTTGCACAGGTTAAAGGGCATTGTCTTCCATTTCACTCCAGTAGCCAACAACAAAGCCAAGCATATGTTATCATCATCACACAGGAAGCTGCGGGCTTGCTTGTGTTAAACAGAGCACAAATACAGGAAAAGTGTCAGGCGGGTTAAAACCTGGTAGAGCTGTGCTCAGAGAATATTATGCTAATAATATACAGACAGATCTAGAGATATGTGATTAGATTTCAGCATAAAGTACTTAGAATCCTTAAACATTTAAAAAACAATGTAAAAAGCAGAGCCATTTTATCTTTCTCTCTTTGGAATGATGACCCCATTTTTTTTTTTTTTGAAAAATAGGAAAACAGCAGTTAAATTAAAGTTGTGTCAGGAAATAATTATATATGTATTTTTTTACCTCGGAGAACCAGAGGCCTTCCTTAAGATTGTCTCTAGTTCCTCATTTTACAGAGAAGGAAACCAAGGCCCTTAGAATCCAGTGTTATTTCATAACATTAAGCTGGAACAACCCAAGTCTCCTAATTTTCAGGTCAGTATCTATACTGCACTGCCTCTGTTTTGTTGAACATCTTTCTAAAACCTATTTATACATTTTTTTTTAACTTTTAAAAAGAGTTAAAGTGTGTTTCTCCAGGACCCATCAGCTCCAAGTCAAATAGTTTTTTCAATTTAATTGTAGAGGGCGCAGCTCACAGTGGACCATGCGGGGATCGAACCAGCAACCTTGCTAAGAGCACCGTGCTCTCAACAACAGAGCTAACTGGCCACCCCATATGTCAGGAAATAACACTATTTCTCAAAACATACAATTGAAATTTTTCTAAATAATTTAAAAATGTTCTCCTTTGTTTTCTGTAATAAAAATTCCAATTGCATTCTTTTATTTCAAAAGAAAAGAGGATTTCCATTTTATGGCTCAAGTTTTGTCATAAATAAAGGATTTGTGCCTTTTGGAAACTAAGGAACTAATTTCATTCAGAGATTTTATTTTGTGTATTTTAACTGGGGTATACACTTGGTTTTAGAGTTATCTAAGTCATGGTGGGTATATTCTAGAGACAGCTATCAATGTAGTTTTATGGTGGATTTATTTACAAAACTGATATGAAGAGTTTTGTGCAATGATTTTTAAATGCCTTCTTTTAAAAAGACTAGAAACAAAGTGAATTACAAAAACCTCTGAAGAATAGAAGAGAAATAAAAACCAGAGTATACAGTCTTCCACTTTGACATAGCCACTGTGAACCTTTTGATTCATTTTCTCTATATATATATTTTTCAATATATTTTCAAGATTGCAGTCAAATGTGTATATACACACATAAAAAGCATATATGTTGACTATCACTTTTTGAAAGTTAATATCATACACATTTTCATGTTTTTTGTATTCTTCATAATCTTCATTTTTAATAGCTGCATAAGGTTTCATTCAGTGAACAATTGTATGGGATGTACCAATATCTTTCTTTATTGGATTCTTTCAAATCTTCTGGTTATATTAGGGGCAGGGTTTCCCTATACTTTGTATCATATTATTGTGAAAATCAGGAAGGCCCATATCATATGGATCAACTGTTGGATTTAGTGGACCTGTTGTAATACATGTCCTTAGCATAAAGTAAGCAAATAATAAATTATTAAGTTAACTGTTTCCATGGGATAGCTAATGGTGTTGCATAGGAAGTGTCATAGTTTTATATAAATATAGGAGCCATTTCCAGTTTGGATTCAAGCAGGAAGAGGTTGCACACTGCTGAAGAGGCTTAAAATATCTATCATCCTTGCTTCAGAGCAGAATTATGCTGGTCCCTAGCCAAAATGCAACCAGAAAAAACTCATGTTTGAGACAATACCAGGGTTAATAAGTAAAAATAGTACTGAAAAAATAGTCTTACAGTGCATTTTCATGTCTTGATGTGTTACAAACCACACTAGGGCCTATTTGTGTTGGAAAAATTATTCTGGTTGTGCATTTTTCCTCTTAGAACTCCAGGACAATTCTAATAGTCATATACTGATTAAATGTTTTCTCTGGCAATTGCTCTTCAAGAAAAAAATCCTAATGCATACCACACTTTATCAGAGAGTGATTGTCATTATCCCCTGAAACATTACTATGTGCCCTCTGACACTAGAGAAAGGAAATTTTATTATTGCTTTACACTTTCTCTTTTTTTTCTTCCTCATTATTTCTTTTCTCTCCCCATTTCCCCCAACTCTTTCTGTTTAAAGGAGAGGACTTGACAACCAGATTTTAAACAAATCAAATATATTGAAGCTGCTGAGTACCTTTTTCCATAGAGCATGTCACATGGAATAAAGAGTCATTTTTATCTTCACAAGAATAATGATATTTTTAAAAATTCTTTTTATATCTCTAACTTTATGTTGACCTTATCAGGTTTTCACTTTTGAAGAATTCCGTTTTTCTTATTTATGGCCATATTTTCAGTTTACTATTGAATAAGTATATTTAATGTGTTTTTTTTTTTTTTTTTAATCCCCACAAGAAAATTTTCTTGAAAAACCACAATATAAAGAAAAGAGAAACCTACTACCACAGCTTGGTTAAAAAACAAACTCTGCCTTATTTTTATTTAGGAAAATCACATGGAAATATTAAAAAAAAAGAAAATATTATTTACCAAGTTTAGTTTTGTGTTGGGCTGACAATGGACCCAACCAACAAGAAGAAAAGTCTTTCTCTGCTGCAGCCCAGATGTTACAAGGTTGTTGAACTTGGGTCCAGCTAACCCAGGAGAATCAGTTGGCTGCTAGAGTGGCTTTGCTTCTGGCTTTGCGGAGATCAAGGAAAGATGTTTTAGCACGTCTGAGAATCAGATCCAGGGTGTCTCAGGCAAGCTGGGGAGCACTTTGGCAAAAGTCTTCTGAATTGTGCAATCTCTGACTCTGTTTTTTCTCCAACTTTTTTCCCCTCAAGATCACATGCTTAAATTGGGCCATGCAGCTGTGTGTGGGTGGAGTGCCTTTACTCAGAGGTCTTAGGTCTGATGGGTGCCGGGTACACTATTTCTTCCCCCACCCCCGTCCTGCGAAGCTTTAGAAGCAACCCCTTGAAATTAGTTGGTAACATGATCTGTTCACCCTAAATAGTAAAATAGGGCTTGTCCTTTTTTTCTTTCTCTTTTTCGGTATTTTCCTTGGTAAATGTAATTTGTAGGTGTTAGATAGTTTGAAAAATGTTTTACTTGTTTTTAAAAATGTAATGACAAATGTTACATCAAACTTAGTTATCAGTTTAAATAACTCTACATGACTGCACTGTTAACTTTTAAATTGAAAGTTTTACAGATACTTTACTAGAATTTTCGTTATTGTAATTATAAACACTCATATTATCCTTTAACAGTACATTTTGAAAAACTCCTAATTATACTTGCCACTGACATTCTTTGAATTTTGAAGCACATGTTTCAGCATACCTCAAGAAGGACTTGGTCCTTGGTACAAAGTTAACCCTACAAGTTCAAACAATAATTTGTTAGAGACTAGTTATCATGGTCCCTGGGAACATTATTCATTTTTCTGAGCCTCCTTGGATCCAAGGACATTATATTTTATTATTGCTGAGTCCACTAGCCGCTTTTCCTTGTCCGCTTCATCGTGCTCTCCATCATCCTTTTCCTTTTCCTCACCCCCTTGTCCTCCTCCTAGTTAAGGAAGAGAGTTGTCAGTCAAATTAAAAATTTCACATGCAGTGATGCTATTGAGTTTCACCAGAGAGAGTATTATATAGCAATAGGAATAATACAAATCTTAATAGGAACTTCAGTGACCTATTTATGAAATTTGTGAAACTATTGTAGTGGATGTGATTTAATCCAATGGAATTCTAATTTTATAACTATAAGCCAAGCTTTAGATAGTCTAGCAATTAGGTTTTATTGATACATTCTTGTCACTGATAAACGGAAAAAGTCTTTGCTCCAATTGTGTTTTCAAAGTGGTACCTAAAAATTTACTTCGTTAGTGATAATATCTTCTCATTTGAAACCATATATGTAATTTAAAGTAATTTTGCATTTTTAAAATGAATCTATTCAAGTGAAACCTAAAGGGAAATAGATGAGTTGAAAAGCTTCATCCAAAGTGATTCACTTCTTGCCTTTTTAAAAACAGTGAATATTTGTGCATGTGTATTTGTGAATACAATTTACCGAGCACATTCACTTTCATTTGTTCATTAAGCTTTTAATGAACATTCATTAATAAATATTTATTGACCACTTAGTGGTCAGCTACAGAGATGCTTCAAAGAAATAATAGTATTTTGGAGGCACTCTCCTCATTGTCACAATCTCTAGACATATATAAATCCTCTTTGTAGCGAAGATTGATATTCGAGTTCCAAGTGGATGAAAATTCATGAAATAATAGCAAAATTGTACCTTTAATTTGATATTCCTTAAATTGACCATGTTCTTCATCTTCAAAAAATAAAGTAGGTCAGAAAGTTATTGTTATTCTCACTAAAAAGAAAGAAAATAAAAAGGAAAAGAAGTTACTTTGTTGAGTAATTATTTTAGGCTAGGTTCTTTACAGATGTATCATTCAATTCTCCCCACATTTGTGGGAGGTATATATTCTTCACATTTCACAGATGAGAAATAGATGTTGAGTATTATTTAAGTAACTTGCCAAAAGTTACAAAGTTGGAATTTATTGGAACTAGAAAGTGAATCTTTTTTCCCATGATACAGACTTTCCTTTTTTTTTGGAATGTCTTTGTATATAAATGCAAATATGAAAGAAATGACAATAATAAAGGATAGAAGCAGAGTGACATCAACATCATGGAGGCAATATGTTTCTTTTTAACAACAAATTAGAGATCCATCCATGAACAGAAGCACCTTTTTGGGACTTGTGGAATCCAGCACCATATGCCTGCAGACCTGGATGAATTCTTGCCCACCTGTGGATCCGGTAATAGGCAGACAGAACGCTGTATAGGCTGCAGAACCAGTAGTCAGCGAACCTACCACAACCTCTCTTGTGATAGTTGGGGGAAAAAACCTGGAGAGTACTAACCTGGGCAGATACCCTCAGATGAGAAAGAATTTGCAGAAGTCCAGCCTTCCTAGGGGGAGATTCCAACACATCATTGGAGGGAAAAAAAAAAAAAAAAACAGAGTTTGGTCACAATGGAGATAATAAAAGGAATTTTCCCTGCACTGTCCCTCCCCACGTCTAGGGCTATGAGCTCTCCCTTGAGGGAGACAGAGAGTGCTGAGTGCCCATCTATCTCAGTTATATGGGATGAGCCTGGAAAAGCCCATTTTTCTCCAGCAGTACCCAGTACTAATGCAGGACCTCTGTGAATGGGAGAGGGAAGGAAATCAGGAAAGAGGCAGATAAGAATATCAAAGAACATTAAAGGGACATGGTTCCTGATGAATAAGGACTTTAGCAGGAAGTTGCCCACAGCTTCTTGGTGTACTTCCCTTGAAATTGTACCTCACTGGAGGATCTCCCCTCTGGGCCCAAAGGCACTCTAACACCCTGGGTGCTAAACCCAAACTTTCCCCCCACTCTGTGTATGCTCCAGAGTGCAGCAGCCAAAGCAAATTTGGTAAATGGAATACTATCAGAAAAAAAGTACAGGATCTGTGGGTAGGGGAGAAACTACAAACATGAGCTACCATGTTACCTTCTGAAAAATCCAGAAGGCAGAGGAAAACCCAGTTATGACTGTGCCAATGAACAGTATTCCCAATCTGAAAGCAATTAGTAAAGATTTAAGGAGGTGTCTGATATGTCAAATGCAAAAGCGCCAATGCAGATTTACAAGGAACATGAAAAATCAAGGAAGGAAATCATCACAAAAAGATAATAACTCTCCCATAACTGAGTTCAAAGGCATGGAATTTTGAGATCTAGCTGATAAAGAACTCAAAATAGCTATTTTGAATCAACTCATTGAGCTACAAGGAAACTCAGAACAAATCAATAAAGTCAGGAAATAAATACATGGCCAAAATAAGATTTTGACCAAAGAGACAGAAACCATAAAGAACCAAACAGAAATTCTGGAGCTGAAGAATTCAATGAATAAAATAAAAATCAACAGAGAGTATCTGCAATAAAGTAGAGCAAATGGGAGACAGAATAAGTGAACTACAGAACAGGAATTTGGACATAACCCAGTTAGAGCAGAACAAAGGGAAAAAAAAAAAGAAAATGAAAAAGACCAAAGAAAGTGTACATGATGTATGGGATTTCATTAAAAATACTACTAGAGTAATTGGGATTCTGGAAGGAGAAGGGAGGGAGAAAGGGGCAGAAAGTTTATTTAAAAAAATGATAGCTGAGGAAGTCCCAAATTTGGCGAGAGACAGATCACCCTATTATATCAATGCAAAACGGACTTTTTCAAGACATAATGAAGCAGTAAAAAAATCAAAGATAAGTAGAGGTCCTAAAAATAGCCAGAGAGAAATATATTAAGATCTATAAAGGATCCCTCAATAGGCTATGAGCGAATTTCTAAATAGAAACCCACAGCCAGGAGAGACTGGAATGACATAAGCAAAGAAAAAATTGCCAGCCAAGAATTCTCTACCCAGCATACTGTTTCCCTGAAAATAAGACCTAATTGGAAAATAAGCCCTAGCATGATTTTTCAGTATGACATCCCCTAAACATCAGCCCTAATGCGTCTTTTGGAGCAAAACTTAACATAAGATTAGGATTCCGTCTTATTTTGGGGGAAACATGGTAGTTATCCTTCAGATAGAAAGGAGAAATAGACTTTTTCCAAAAAACAAACAAAAACTGAAGGAGTTTATCACCATTAAACCTACCTTGCTATTGGAAAGATGGCAGAGGAAGAGCAAAGAAAAAAGATACCTTTGGTTCCAGAAAATCTCCTAAAAAAGAGAAAGGATTATCAGGCCATCAAATCTACCCAGGCAAAGCAAGCACTTTTGGAAAAGGAAAGGAAAGGAAAAGAGCTCAGGTTTAAGCGACTAGAATGGTTCCTACACCATGCCCGGAGGCAACAGCGTAACAAGGTGTGTCTCAGAGGACTAGAAATGAAACCTTGTGGTTTGGAAGTGCCAGATGAACATTCCTTGGCCTTTGTAGTATACATCCAAAGGATTAATGGGGTGAGTTTAATGGTGCAGGGACCATTGCAAAGCTTCGCCTGAAGATTTTCAGGGGTGTTTTTTTCCCAAAGTGACCCCCCGAAACCATAAAAACGCTTATGGGACCTGGCAATTTCCAAATCTGAAGTCTGTCCAGGAACTCATCTTGAAACGTGGACAAACCAAAGTCAAGAATAAAGTCATGCTTTTGACAGACAACACAGTGATTGAAGAGCACTTGGGGAAGGTTAGTGTCATTTGCTTGGAAGACCTCATTCATGGAATTGTCTTCCCAGGGAAGAATTTCCAGCTGATCTCAGGGTTCTGGTGCCCTTTCTGTCTCTCAGTGGCCCACCACACTGCAAATAACAGAGTGGGCTTCCTCAAAGAAGTGGGCTCACCTGGCTAAATGCCTCAATCAACTCATCTGGCAGCTGAACTAAACCCAGAATATCTGAAAGCACAGTGCATTGGAAGCATGTGTCATGTGTGTTTGCTTTTTGGAATTATTATCCAGTATCCACAAAGAAGATTATTTTCTGCTGTCTTCAGGAACTGGAGGGGAAGGGTCAGAGAAAAGACGGCCATATTCCTGGTAGGGACTTCTCATCATAGCCCAATTCCAAAGGAAAAGTCCCAGCGTTTTACACATTGGCTGCTGCTGCTACCTCTGAAATCAGCAAAGGACTCATGCCATGGAGGAGGGGTCTTGTTCCGTCACATCTTTATGCAGGGGTTTAATGTTGGTGAATGAATACCCAAGCATGAATACAGGGAGGCAGTGAGCCAAGCCCAGGGGCATACTTGAATCTGGGGTTTCCTAAGGCCTTGTTTTGTAAAGAACTTGAAATACAGTTAGAAGAGTGCAAAACCAGTGCTCAGTTGTCTCTGCTATGAATCTATGTTCTAACTTTTCCATGACAACTTTGCAAGTTCTCAGGAATGGCTAGCTGTAAGTATATCTGGTGGCTTCCTCATCTTAGCCTGCACTGGGCTTAGTCCTTTTCTCTAGCTCGGGATTTTAACTTATTCTTGGATCTGTGAGAAGGGAAGGACCCTTTCCCCAGGAAAACATGCACATACTCAAATTTTTGCTTGGAAGTTTAGTGTGTTTGTAGACTCTTCTCAGGGACCCATGCACTTTTTATGTGATGAAGTCCTGCACTATCAGGATGGGTTCCCAGCTTGATCTTGCAAATCTGGTTCCATGTCTTGTGGAAGACCAAAGCACCAAAAAACCTTTTCCCCTACAAACCAGTGGGTGTTTCCTCTTAAGAACACAGTGGTAGAGTGTGAGTACCTGTGCCATCTTTAATCCCCCACCATTTCTGCTGGGCTTCAGGATGGAATTTTCTGGTTTCCCCAGTGGTCAGTCCTCTGCTTAGAAAACCCAAATCAGGGAAGAGTAGACCGTTTTCTTGGTTTGGCATGGATGAAATTAGCACTGTTTGGTCTTTTAGGCCCTGGCAAGCTTAGTTGGAACCCTTCCTTGTGTGTTTTAAACTCAGCTCCTCCAGAAGTATTGCTCTCTACTCTGCTGGTAATGACATTGTAGACCAACACTCGGGCTCCTGGGGACATTAGACCTGAAAAGGGTCCAATCCGGCTGGTGTTTATATCCAGTGTCCACCCCTAGGTGGGTCTTTCTTCTGCTCCTGTCACTCAGTTGCCTCAACCTGCTATCTCAGCAGTGGGTGAGGGTGTACCAGGCCTAAGTTAAGTCTTGAAAACATATTTAGCCATCGTGTCCCCTGGTCCCTTAAGATTATTGTTGCTGCATGTTTGGCTCATGGGGCACTCAGACATTGCTGTGAGATTGAGTTAGTGGTATGACAGTGCTTTAAAATGTGCCAGGTTATGAGGTAATTAATTAGGTTTGTTGGCTCAAGAGTTACCCTGTTAGGAATACGTGTTACCCTTATACTGTAAAGCATTGTAAAATCAGATTACTTTAAAGTGATGTGTCAGAAAGTCATGGGAGAAGAGCAGTTGTATGGAAGCCTAGGGTTTATATCCCAGATCTATCTTATACTAAATATGGAGTATTTCTACTGTTGCTTAAATAATAGGGCTAATATAGTCTAGCCTGTCTTCCTGACATAGTTATTAAAAGGATTAAGCAAAATAATAGTTTTTAAATTGGAATTCTATATAAATAAATAAGAGGTTATAAAAAAAAAAAGCTACCTTGCAAGAAATACTGAAAGGAGTTCTTCAAGCTGAAATGAAAAGAAACTGATTGGTGACATGAAAACATATGAAAGTGTACCACACATTAGTAAAGGTAAATATACAGTCAAACATAGAAAATTCTAAAAGAATGGTGTATTAACCATTTAATTATAGTATTTAAGTTAAAGGGGAAGAGTATTAAAAAACTTATAGCTATATAATTTGTTATCAAATACACAATAGAAAAAGAGGTAAATAAATGACATAAAAATTATAAAAGGGGGAGTAAAAGCATGAAAATTTGTCAGACATAAAAGTTAAGCTGCTATCAGCTTAAAATAGCTGTTTTGTTTATGAGATATTTTATATAAGCCTCATGGTAACCACAAAGCAAAAATGTAAAATAGATTTATAAAAGATAAAGAAAGGGGAAACAACATACCACTATGGAAAATTACCAATTTACAATGTTGGGGAGAAACAGAGAAAAAGAAACCATGGAGATAAAAAAACAACAAAAAAACAACAAAAAATAACAAAACAGAAAGTAATTAATAAGATAGCATGAATAAGTCCTTCCATATCAGTAATAATCCTAAGTGAAAATAAATTGAACTCACCAATCCAAAGGCCGGTGCCATCTTAATGCTTTCCCTCTGCCTCACCCTAGGTCACTGATATCTGCCAGAAAGGAGCATGTGAACAAGCATAGTGCCCCAGTTACTGTGGCTGCTATCTAGGAGACACTTCTTGATCACCAGCTGTCAGCCAGGGGATGCCCCTTGATCACCTGGCTTTGGTGGCCAGCAGGGCTTCTGTTCGTGAGTCCCATAGGATTGTAACAAATAGAGAAACAGTTCTGAACAGGCTATCTCCTTAGGGCTCAGCACAGAGGCAGAAGACAGAAGCACAAGCCTACTCTTTCTGTGAAAGAGGCCTTTTAGCTTATGTTCGTGGCTGAGGCCTGAGGGGAAAGGTTCTCATCCAACCAGAGCAGCAAAAAGAAAAAAGTGCATAAGAGTGAATATAGCTTAAGGAACTTACAGGACAGCATCAAGTGGACCAACATTCACATTATTGGGGTTCCAGAGGGAGAAGAGAGAGAGAAAATGGAAGAAAACGTACTTGAAGAAATAATGGCTGAAAACATCCCTAACCTGGGAAATAAAACAGACATCTAGATTCAGGAAGTTCAGGGAATTCCAAATAAGATGAACTCAAAGAGACTTATACCAAGACACATTTTAATCAAATTGTCAAAAGGTAAAGACAAAGAAAGAATCTTAAAAGCAGCAAGAGAAAAACAACTTGTTACGTACAAGAGAACCCCCATAAGATTTATCAGCAGATTTTTCAGCAGAAACTTTAGAACCCAGAAGGAAGTGTCACAATATATTCAAGGTGCTGACAGAAAAACAACAACAAAAAATAACAAACAACTGAGAATACTGAACATGGAAAAGTTGTCCTTCAGAATTAAAAAAAAAAAAAAAAAAAAAAAAGCTTTCCAGATAATAAAAAAACGAAGAGATTCGATCTTAATTATTTGCACTACAAAAAAGAAATGATATCTATGTGATATAATAGAGGTATTAGCTAATACTATGGTGGCAATCATATTGCAATATATAAACATGTCAAATCAATATGTTGTACACTTTAAACATATGCTTTGAGAATTATATCAATAAAAATACATTTACGTGAAGGAACATGGAAGGTAGGTAAAATTTAACTGTGAAGTAAGGTTTACTTAAGTTTAATCACATAGTAATCTTCTGCACTACTGTCTTAAAAACAAGTTACTAAGGACATACATACATTAATAAGAGCATATTGAATTTCACCATTTACTGTCTACCAAGAGGCTTTGGCAGAACAACTTTTCATTTCACAATTCCATGATGAAATAATCTGATGCTATGCAAACTTTGGCATAACTAAATCCCAGGGGATGGTGATGTTGAATAAAATTAATTTTTAGAAAATGAAAAAGGCTTGTATATATTTTCCTGAAAAGGAAATAAATGACCTATTGACTAAGAATATTTATCTAAATGAGTATAGTACGTTGAACATACATTTACTATGTCTAGATTGATTCCCAAATGTTCATAGAAACTCTTATGTGTTGATAGAAATGGATATATATGAGAGAACAATTCAGTCCTTAGATAATTATAAATGAAATTCTTATTAGTTTGGATGATTTTGGTAGTCATACAAATGAAATTATTCTTAAGTGAAATATTTTAAAGATCTTTTTAGTATAAATGAAAATGTTAAATAAATGACTATCAAGCCTACGAGCTGGCTTTATTTTTTATATAACCTCTCCTTTAAACAAACTATGTATGGTCCACACACAAATTTCCCATAATATTTAATAATGACATCCATCATTTTTTGAGTACCTACTCTGTGCCATTTGTTTAACCTTCAGAATATCTCCAATAGAAATTACTATTCACCTTTCACAAAATAGAAATTGAGGATCATATAGAAACCATAAAGCTTATTAACCATGAACTGATAATGTCCTTAGGTTTATCTGATACCAAGCCTGTGGTTTTTCCCTTTACATTGTGGCCTTAGGGGAGTTTTCTGCTCACCCACTCTGTGCCAAACCTGCCTCTACATTCTTGCTAAACCACCTATCATCTTTGACCACTTTCACTCCCACACCCTGTTTGGCCACAGTTATGTGGGGGATGGTCCCTGCGCAATAAAAGACACAAGCTCTTGTTTCTCACTTTATAAAGTTTATGGTAATTTCATCCAGGGTCACTCCTCCTTTCCTCAACTTTCTTTGTCAATACAGCTATCCAGAAAGTGGTAAGATCCCAAACTTTATATTCATGTTGTGTGAGTGGAGAGGGTAGGAGATTAAGAACGTAGTGGGAAAAGCACATTGCCTATGGCTTCTCACAGGGCTTATTCGTATCCTTATGAGTATAGCACAGTATTAAGTGATCTTGTGCTTGATCTGATATTAATGAAGTATCATTTGATCCTCATTCTCCTCTTGGTCCTTGTGTTGATTCTCCTGACCCTTCCTGCCTCCCAACCAATGGAGGAACAATGCTGTGCAGTGCAGGGTTTGTCCATTCCTGGGTATATGCCATAATACCATTAAAATATCTTAAAAACTTTGCTTCATACACTATATATAGTCTCCCTTTTTCTTCATCACTATTAAAATGCTTTCATTTATAGAAAGCAATTATGTTTGTTTGTTGTAAAAGCATTGCTACAATAAAAAAATCAATCTGAAATTAGGGCAATTTCTTCTGATTTTTTATATGTAAATGAATCATGGGAGGAGAAAGTCTTGATGTAAATGTTTGATTATAATGTTCAGATGTCCATCACATTGAGACATATTGATTGAAGAAGGAGAGCCTATCTATTAACTGTGTTGTATCTAATCTCTTCTTATAAACAAAGAACTCTATTATGGAAGTTTGGAAGTACTGAGGTTGGGGAAGGCAGCTGGTTAAATTTCAAGAAGCCAAGAGGCCACACAAAGTAGAATTACAACATTGGTGATTTCACTCTGGTGTAGCTTAACAGATTCAGAGACTCAATCTTGTCAATACCCTACAATAAGTCAGATGTGTTGGATGACTCACACTGACTAAACTCACAAGACACTGAAATATATAAATCAGAAAGCAGTGTGTTACTTGATGGTAAGAAATATAACAGACAACATAACCTAAAACTCCTGTCCTCTATCCAGAGTGTTCTTTTCCACAAATAACCAGAAATGTACTTGGTGTACATGGAATCAGATAAAGTGACATGTTTGGTCTGAAGGTTTAGCAGCATTTCTACAATAGAAATGGGTACTACTCAACACTGCTTAGATGGGCTAATGTCAGTATTCGTCTTTCTGGTTCTATTGCTGATATACTCCTCATGATTTACATATTTTTTCTTTGTATTTAAAAAATACATTTAGTTACAATCTAGTCTTTTTTGGAGCTTTTTAAAATGATATTCCAGTTTATGGTGGATGTCAGAACAAAAGTTGAATTTGATCACTGTAGGGAAAGATTCGTATTGATTTAGTTCATAACAACTGTATTTACACAGTGAAAAGATACTTGGGAAATAAGATGGTCCGATTACTATCTATGATAGCTTCCTAATCAGTCATGTCCAAAAAGTTCTGTAGAGAGGGAAAAAATTTTCATATTTTACCAGAAAACAAATGTAACATGTAATTTAGAAGACAAAGAAGGTACTACAGATGTACTAAAATTCCAAAGGGCATATTACTTTAAAATTTAAAGAACAAATGCCCAAATTATGTCAACTACATAAATATTTTGGTTTAAGCTGAATCATTCTTGAAACACAACCAAAAGAATTTATTTACTGAAGTGCCTAAAGTTGCTCATTAGGATCGTCTTGCTGAATGCAATGGTCCTGTGAAGATCCACATGGTAACCTTCTAACAGAACTTTGAGAAAGTGCTATTGTAACATTGTCAAATGGTATATAGTGTAGTATACTTTTTTCTCATTTGGACCAACTGGTGGCAACTAGGAGACTGTATTTTGCAACCAGGTAAAAATTGATAAACATTTTCTGCCTTCCTGCTGCTAACCTTGACAGGTGGCTTGAGGTAGGTAAACATCAGAGAAGAGGAACAGTCAGTTTCTTATTAGGTGAACATAAATTCTGAACAAAGGGTAAGCATGTTCATTCATGTTAAAATCATACCCATAAAAGGACACTTACCTATACTGAAGCTGCTTTTTCCCCATATACTCTTTTATAGGGCACTGATACCATATAATGTGTTTTCTCCTCCTGGAAACATCAATAGACTCATCTAAATTAATTTTATTAGTACCGTGTGTTTAGTGTTACAAATTATCTTATTTTTTATTTCATAACTAAAAATTTGAACTATATAAATATTTTATCAGTACATTTAAAATACTTTTTAGGTTTATTTCAGGAGTTATCTTGTGTAATTTGTAAAGTGAATCATCAAAATCTGCTTTATCCTTACGTTTTAAATCTAAGATTAATGTAAACTAAGCATTTGACTCACAACCCTCTTCACTCCAAGTTTTGCTGTTTCCGTGGGTAACTCAGTGTTCACGTGGATAATTCAGTGGCTCCCCACTCAGGTCCTTGATTTACACATCTTTAGTGACTTTACTTCCACAGTAGTCAGCCATTTCCTCAGCCACATCCGCGATCTTTTCATCCCTCATCACTTCTTTCCCTTTCAAACATTAAAGCCAAACAATCAGTTTTCAATCTCATATCCTTATAGCTTAATGGTTTTCAGCAGTGGCTGCACATTAGTATTACCAAAATCCTGATGCCCAGGCCAGGCCACAGATTAATTAAATCAGAATTTCTGTAATCTCTGGAGGTGCCATGCAAGAATCAGTACATCTTAAAGCTCCCCAGGTGATGCCAATATGCCACCCAAGCTGAGAGCCACAGTTTTAACTCTTTCACTCAGTTATTCCATTACATCTGTTTCTGAAACAGTGAACTCTCAGCTGTACCAGATCCCCCGCTTCCTTGTCCCACTGACTTTTTTTGTTTCATTTCCCAGCACAGCACAATCAATCCTGAATAAAACTAATGGTCCCCTCCATGCCTCAGGAGGTGGATGGCTGAGCACTGGCGGTGAAAATCACATCATAGGTCAAGATGTTGCCAGCAGTGGTTCTTCCCTTTCAATAGCACCTGAATTCTCAGTGATGTCAGACACGCTTTCCTTATTTTGCTAGTCATTTCATGCTCCCATTCTCCACAAGTCTTATTAAAAATATACTTTACTTTTCTCAAACTATAAATATCTGGATTTAAGAATTCAAACTAACTTCATTTCTCATGAAATAGCAAATGTTCTCATTTTATCTCCCTTTGTCTAAACTTTCATTTTTATTGTTTTTTTTCATTTAATTTGTAGAAATATCAATGTCTGCCCTGAATCCTTTTTTCTCTTCCTCCTTATATCAAATATATCAAATATCTTGTGGCTTACATATTTAAAACGTGGTCCACTTCTCAATATTGCTACCGTTATGACCTTAAACCGAACAATCACGTACCCTCTTGATTGCTGAAACACTCTCCAGTAGGTCTCCTTGCCTCCAGTCTGGCCTCTTTCCAAGCAGGTCTCAAGTGATATGTCTAAATGCCAATCAGAATGTGTCTCTCTTTTGCTTATTAGTTTATGAGCTTTACCCTTAAGATAAAGTCTAAATTCCTGAATTTAAAGGCCCTCCACAATGTGTCCTCCATTTTTCTCTGCTACGTCACATCAAACATCTCACAAAATCTTATAAATCTTAAATATTTGTCCACTTTTAGTACTGTTCTTTCTGTCTGGAACATTCTTTCCTCCCTTCTTTTATTGGCTCAGTTTGGCAATCATTTTCTCTGTGAAACCATCCTCTAACTTTGGGACTAGTGGCTTTCTACTTTCCTTCATTCTCTCTTGCTCTTCAACCTCTATCAAAGCATGTATCTTATTGTTTTGAAAGTTTTTTTTTCTTATATGTATTCCACACTAAACCACAAGAGCAGGGACCATGATAATCGTGTTCACTGTTATAATAGGTTGTAATATAATATATGATATGATGTAATATATAACATGTTTTAATCATAATAGGTTAAAACATGGATAAATTCAAGGGGATGTTCAAATGCTTTTAATAACATATAATAAGGTTCAGCTAGAACTCCATATAATTTCATAGTGTAGTAAAATACCCGACAGAGGACTATAAATAATAATAATGAAAATCCTGGGACTCGAGTGAAAATCAGTTTAGTGATCTCAGATTCATACATTTAGTTTTGAGAACTATTTTCACACTTGATGCACTGAACATGATTCACATCTCACCAGGAAGATCATTAGACATATAGAGAGAAGACAGAAACCTTTACTTGATGTCCGAAAATCACCTGAGAAAATCTTCTGGGCCAAAAATATGCCCTTATTTGCTGACTGTAAGCAACATAAGGCTTTGGAACTAGACAGATATGTGTGTGAAACTTGGATCCACTATGAACCATGTAACCTTGGGGGAGTTACTTCTTAAGTCTCAGTTTTTTCATCTATAAACTGAAGATAATTTCATTTATAAACTAAAGCTTGCATTACAGGAATGTCATGAAGATTAAATGAGGTAATGTATGTAAAGTGCCAAATATAGTACCTGCTAAAGTAGGTGCTCAATACTTTCACGTCTTTTAAAATGGTGCCTAAAATACTGTATTATTTTGGGTTAAAGGATCATATCTCCAGGAGTGCCCTGTTAAATGCAAATACAGGATGTAAGAGACAAACATTTATATATGATGTAAGATATATATATATATATATATATATATATATATATATATATATATATATATATATATATATGTTCTCTGAGGTTATAGAATATACTGAGAATCAGCCATGGAAGAAATGGATAGGGTGCTTTACGGGCTTTTGATCTGTATGGGGGATGGTGTGGTGGGCATGGAATATAGGACACTGACTACGAGGAGGTTTAAGGGTACATTTTGGTCCTAGGTCCTTAGAGAACTTTGGATTCTTGAAAAAGACGGAGATAAAGGCTCAACGTTAAGGCTTAAGAGTGGTGCTGTTTAATAGGGAAGAGTGCATCGAAGATAAGATTCAACCTCCTTATATTTTAACTGACTGTAGTTTTAACTGATTTATCTCAGTTGGCCTCTGAGAACGTGAAAGGAAACAATTATGCCGAGGCTCCAAGTCTGTGCACACTAGAGCATTTCTGTGAGTCTGGGCCCTTTGATGTTTTCAGGACAGAGATCCTTTACTCTTGCCATCTCACTTTAGCCATATTTTACAAATACCTGTGTAAACTATTCAATAAAAATGTGGGCCTTGGCTAAAAGTGATTTCTTGTTAAATCCATCTGAAGAATTTTATTGCTTGCTTTTTATCTTGTACTCTAATTTAGTTTTATTTATCAAGAGATTTAAAAATGTACATTTTGAAGTAAAGAGAAAACATAAAAACTTAAAATTTGATATTGTCACATTTTGATAAGCTATGAATTTCTCTTTAAATGAATTCTTTTTAGATGTGTAAAGTATTTGATATTAAACGAATTTCAATGAACATTTATAATCTAGCTAGGTTTGGGGAATTTCATTAAAATCGCTATTGAAACTCTTATGTAGCATTTACATTTCATTTATCTGTCACAAGAGGGAGTAAGAACGCTGCTAAATATGACATATTTTCAAAGTTTTCCCAAGATAAGTTATATGAAAATAATCCCCTGGAGTTATAATGATAAAGTGATTTTTCTTTTTCCTAATCAATCTAGGAACTCCTTTATCAGTTGTTAAATTTGAACTGACTGACATTGTACCCAAACTATAAAAACTAACTTCATAAAAATG
This sequence comes from Rhinolophus ferrumequinum, assembly GCF_004115265.2. Taxonomy (NCBI): domain Eukaryota; kingdom Metazoa; phylum Chordata; class Mammalia; order Chiroptera; family Rhinolophidae; genus Rhinolophus; species Rhinolophus ferrumequinum. The sequence goes on along the minus strand of NC_046291.1, from coordinate 41,068,746 downwards.
TTAGGATCTTTATGTTTAATAAAGGATTATTATGCATTCTGAAAAGGTCTGAATGTCATTTTTATACTCTGACTAATATACTTGAGATAGCCATCAAGTTTTTAACATTTAAGTGGTTGCAAAGCTGTATTTTTTCTTTTCTTTTTGATAATGATGCAATAGAGATGAAATATGTTGCAAAAGTGGAAAATAATCTTTTATAGGAAAATCTGCAAATTCTTTTCTTAGGATGTCTGTAACCTATGACAATTTGCTGTTTTTTCTTCTGAATTTCTTGTTTTCTTTAAGAAGCTATGTGCTAATGTGCACTCAGTCACTTCAGCTACCTTGATAATCTGCAGAAAATTAGGTACTTTTGGGAGCAAAAGTTTAAAGTATTTCCTGTGGAAAGTGCAATATTGCTGACGTTTGAAAAAGTTCTTAAGAAATAAAAATTTGTACCATCTCTTCTTCTGAATTTAGGTCTTCAAAAGTTCACAGGGATGCTTATTTTACATTCTTTAATAGAATGAATATAATTTCCCCTGCAGGTTGCTTCTTCCCGCTTAGATATAAAACAAAAGTACCCAAGTATCCTGTAGTATTTAAGGAAAGAACTCCCCAAACTTAACATTAAATGGGTCATATATATGCTTTGTTTTATGCATATAGGACAGACATTGTAATAAACTGATGCTACAAAACATTTTTTTCTTCAATCTGAAATTCTTGCAAGGATAACATGTGGAAAGCAAGATATTTACTAATTTAAAATAAATTATATAGCTTAATATATTAATCCTATCTTATTTTTGGTTAAGTGTACAGATATTAAATGACCTAGAAATTTTGTTCTTGGAATATTTATGGAAACTATTCAATGAAAATGTGGCCTTGGCTACAAGTCATTTCTAGCTAAATCCATCTGAAGTATTATGCCTAATTACGATCTTTAAACTTCAATTTTATAGTAAGAACTATGAACTACAAAAGAAGCACTTGTTATTCTTGTTAATGCCGTAAGTATTACACATGTCAGTGAACTCCACGCAAACTTCTGGGAATCCTGAAGAAATACAGTACTTCCCAACTCCACCCACTATTCTTAAAGTTTCCCACAGGGTTTTCTTTTTTTTCTCTCTCTCTCTTTTATGTGGCTTAAACTTATAAAAGTATGAATATTGAGGGTCTTTGTAATAAAAATTCAGAAGAAATGACTTTAAATCCATTACCTCAGAGCAGTTAGACCACAGTTGTTTTACATGGAAGAATACAAGTTACACTTTTATTTTAATAGCACAATCCTAAAGTCTCATTTAGTAAATTGCTAAATTACTAGAATTATCTTTTGGAAAAAGTTTCATTACATAGACTATATTGTAAATGTAGAATAGAATAGCTGTATAGAGTAGTTTTAGCGCTTAGTCTTTGTTATATCTATAACTTATGTTATTGAACTTGTATTGATGATTGAAGGTTAAAGAATACATAAAAATTTACCTAATATAAGACAAAAGAATTTTAAAAAGAAAAGTATATGTGTAAATTCAATATTATTTTAAATTCATCATGTATTTCATTCTTCAATTATTTAAAAGACATTTGTTGAACACCTGCCATTTGCTTAATCATCTTAATCTTTTGTTTAAAAATGAACTTAAGGTGATTTACATAAATGTAAATAATTGAAGAAGAGAAAATAATTTGAAACTAGTAGAAGAGAAAAAGCAAGTAGAAATAAGGAACCAAAAATAAGATGGAAACAGGAATTCAGTATTTTATACAAAATAAATTCTCTGTCATTCTATACACTTTTTATTGATATAAATTGATATAAATTGGTTTCTCATTTTCTAACAGCCAAGGGAAAGAAAGAAACACACAGAAAAAAGAGAATAAAAATAGTCCAATTTTTTTTACAAAAGCACAGTTATTTATGATTTTGAGAGCAAACAGTATTTCTTCTTTGGGTTCTCATAGAGACAACACTGTGTAAATTAATAAATAATACCCTCTACAACATTTTTTACAGTGAGTTACTACTTCCTTACACTGCGGATTCAAAGATGATTTTGATCCAGCTCATGGTCTCAAGGGAGTTATGATTTAGCTAAGCAGATAGAAATATACAATTAAAATACTACACTAAGTTTTATGATACAGGTAAAGTCAAAGTATTGCAGGTTCAAAAAATCTTGCCAGAGAAAATGTCTTTAATGAGATTCGTGGTCTTATTCAATAACATACAATGATAAAAAAGATTTTATAGGTCATAATATTCCCATGTTTAATATTTAATCCTGTAGCCACAAGTGTTCATTGCTTTATTCTTGAACTTGTGCAGTATCTCCTGGTTGGTCTTGTCTCATTCAAACTAGTCTCTCTATTGCTTCTATATATTCATTGGACTAGAGGTCACAAATGACTCATGATTTAAAATTTGTTACAAAATAAATTTGAAACTTACTGTCTCATTTTTTTATATGATCAGATCACAAATAACATTCCTATAAATTATAAACATTTTTGAGAACACAAATAATTTAAAAAAGATAATCTTTGTATTTTTTTACTTCCAGTACCTACTCCAGTGCTTGTATATAATATGTGCTCAAAAATACTTGTAAAAAGTATCAGATAAATGAATTCAGCTGGTTAAACAATGCAATGTTCCTTGAACCTTCCTATTAGTGGGGATGTTGAAAAAGTATCAAAATGCATTTTATGCTCTTTAATTTTCTATTGTAAAAATACATCTACTAAGTATATAGCAAAATTCCCTTACTAATATTATGTTTAGTGACTATTTACGAAATTCCTATTAATTTTAGATTTACTAGAAAAACCATGTATTCTTTTACATACACGTAAAAACACACTGTGAGAGCTGTCATTTCTACGCCTATCTGTAAACATGTTTGTTTGTATATAGAGACATTTCAAACATTATCAGCTTACTATAAAATTAAGAGACTTGAGCATACATGCAAGCTTGAATCAATTAGTAGTGTTCTGTGTATATCTTCATCTGTGACTAGGTTAATCAGTGGAGTTAACAATTGGAATAACCTTAGAAGAGCAGCTAAATAAAGATCACATCCAAATATTTGTTACATATTAAGTACCTAATAGCAATAGTAATGTAATGATTGCCTTTATTTTATAGCACTTTAAAAATTATCCCTTTTTAAATGATATAATTATTTCATAGATACATTTTTTTGGAGAAAACTGACCAAAATGGAGATGGTAAACCTTTGCTTCACATGTGATTGTGATGAATAAAAGCCTAGAGACCTGTTTTTAAAGATGTTAAATCAGAATTTATGCATTTAATTATGTTTTGTATAATGCTACAATTTTATAAAGAAACAGATTTTGTGAATTTTAGCTGATTTCTAATCTTGGGTAAATGAAACATGCAATTGAATTAGAATTAGTCATTCATTTATTACCTAACAGTTATTGGGCAGGAGCTGTTGCTCAGCATGAGTCAGGCGCTGGGAACAGGAATATGATTTATAATTTCATGTCATCTTCAGTTCAGTTCTAAAGATTTCTCACAGGATATTTTGGGAACCCAGATGAATGGGGGAGGATTTGCGGAAAACTTCTAGGAGACCAGTGTTCCAACTGCTTATTAAAGGAGGAGTGGGAGATAACCAGACAAAGAAGGTGGAGGAACCCAGGGTGGAGCAGCTTGGATTGTGTGGGGAATTAGATGCCCTTAAGTCTTGCTGGAGAACAAATTGCTAAATGGGGAGAGGCAGAAATGAGACCAACAGTTATTCATTAATGTATCTAGATAGTCATCGAAGTTTATTGACTGATATTGTTTAGTGTAATATGAAGCGATGTTTATTAGTCATCAGAAACTTCGCTGGGCCTTCAAAACAAGCATCTACGATCACATTGTAATTTGTTTATCGAATGGGAATTTTGCATGAGAATCATAGGGTAATAGTACATTTTAAATGGCAAAAACGAAGAGAAAACCATGCCTGGTAGCTTAGGATGGGATGTAGAGTTTTAAGTGTACACAGATGCGATCAGAATCCAAGTACTTCTGCTTCACTGCATTTCCCCGTCCCAGTGTCCTGCCTAACTACCTTATAAACTTCATATCTCCACTTGCTTTATGCTATTTTTATTAAGACTATGTAACCAACCTGGCATTTGTAATTCTTATGTTTTGATAAGTGACATGGAACTGTTTAAAAGTTCAGTCCTGTTTTTAATGACTAGCTTAAAATAACTCAAAAACTTTATATAGTTCTTCTAGTAGCTTATTCTTTTTATCTACAATTAACTTGTTTCCACTTGACGATTTATTTATACATTGCTCATACAATAACTGATTGCTCTGTATTTTCTATTACATAAAATATTTTAAAATGTTTTGATTTCAGTCTCTGAAATTGTACTGATAATGTGGTTGCAGTTACTTAATGCAGTCAGGAGTTTAAATTTGAGGTTGCACTCACACTTCCATCTCCCATGTCTTCCTTCCTACCATAGAAATTTTTGTGAAAGGGATTCCTGGTGCTATTTCTGCCATTTGCTTACATATATTCTGTTCCAAGAGGGCACACCCTGAGAGTGTGGGAATAAAACTTCTGGGCAGAGACTCTAGTGCAGCAATTATCTTAGATGAGGCTATTGGATTGTTTGATTTCTCCAGGGATTTCGGTAATGTAGCTCAAGAACACATCCTCTCCTGTTGCTCTTCCAGCCCCACCTGGTTTTCAATGTACCATCCCTGTGTAATTATCTCACCTCTCGCCTTGAATAACATGAATCTTCTAATTCCGACCCATTTCTGAAATCAACTCTGAAGGACTTTATAATAATCTTAGAGGGGGAAGTTATGCTTTTTAACACCTCCTGTCAGTTGAAAACTTCTAAAACTTCTAGTACTCAAAATTCAAATTGTTACAAGAGATTAGTTTTTGATATTGTTACATTATAGAAAAAAGAAAAAAATTGCTAACACACAACCAATCTAGGCTTTTATGTTTTTAACTTAAATTATTAAGATATAATTAATTGGACACAGTTGTAATGCCATGCAAGTATGAATCATAAACCTTTTTTTTAAATTAAAGTTTATTGGAGTGACAATTGTTAGTAAAGTTACATAGGTTTCAGGTGTATAGTTCTGTAATACATCATCTATATATCACATTGTGTGTTCACCACCCAGCTAAAACTGAAAACAGCAAAGGAACAAGACGAACAAATGAAGAAACGAAAACCCATAGACACAGAAAACAGAATCCTAAACCTTTCAGGGCCAAGTTTATCAAAAGCCATTCCCAATTTGTCACTTTTAGCATTAAATAAAGTGCAGAATTATAGGTATCTCGTATCGGATCTAGGAAGCAAGATTGTACTGTTAATACGACAATAAGCATAACAGCCATCTGCAAAAGGCTTATTACTACGTGCTAAGCCATGTACCTGCATATTTCCTTTAATCCTCAAATATAGCTATTACTGTAGAGAGGCAGTATAAGGTCACATTTAAGTGATGGGCTCTGAAGCCAGGCTGCTTGAGTTTGAATTCTGCCTCTTCTACCACTTATGAGCTGGGTGACCTTGATTCAGTCAACTAACCTCATTGTGCTTTAGTGTCCTCATGGGCAGAAGAAGGCAACAACACTTAGAGTTGTTGGGAGGATTAAATGAGTTATTGTTTGAAAAATGCCTGGGACACAGTAAATGCTCAATAAACATTAGATATTATTATTTTCCTATTTCACTGATTAAACAGTTTAGGTACTTCACTTGAGATTATACTCATATATCTTATAAATGTTGGCATTTGAATAGGGAATCTGAGTTCTTGGACCTCACAGCCGTTGTACTTGACTACCAGGCTTTGTATAGTTTTGAGAGCATATTCAGGTACAAAATTAAGTAATGCAGCAAGGTGAAAGGCTAGATAGGCAGGACTGGCTTTTTCCCATTAAGAGGTTTTTCTGAAATAAGGTGCAATGGACATTTTCGTGTGCCAATAAGGGGCAAAGCACTTAGCTGGGTCTTGGGAACACAAAGAAACAGAAAGCAAATCTCCTGCTCTCCAGGAGCTTATGGTATAGTGGAAGAGAGAAAACAACACCAACAACAATTACTGTAATTTGGTAAAGTAATTATGCAGGACTGCACAGTATTGAGGGGGAGTGGAGAAGCAGCAGCAGCCCACGCTGCTTTACTGAGTCATGGGAAAAGTCATGGCATTTGGGTGGAATCTGAAAGACAAGCAGAGGCCTGTCCAGTGGAGCAAATGATGGAAGGATTCTAGCAGATGGAAGAACATGAGTGAGGGTGATGAATGGGAGAAAGCTTTGCATATTGGGGAACAACCTTAGAATTGTTTAGAATCATTGGAGTGTGTACTGGGAAAGGATATGGACTGTGGCAAGTGCCAGGAGGCAGTCAGATAGGCAGGATGGGGCCAGGTGAAAGCTTTTGCATGCCATGTAGTTATGGCAGGTTTTTATTGTGATGGGAGTTAACAAACAATAGGAACAGATCATGCAGAAGGCAACTGCAGATACAAGCCAAACCTGGGACACAACGTGGAAGAAATTTCCAGGTAAATGTTTTGCTTGGTTAATCAATGGATTTGATTAGGGATTGTCAGTATTAGGGATTATAGAATAACACATGGTTACTGTCTTTCCCCCCTTACTATTCAGAGATGTAATAATACAATTCGATGATTTTCCCAGCTACAAATGAACTTGAGACTACAGCCATCATAGTTAAACATTTTCTAAGTTGAGTCACATTCAAAATATAGAAAACATTTACATTGCCTTAAAAGGTACAGTAAGAATTTCCAGCCATCAAAAGTGACTTTTTTTTTATAGTTTTTCTTTCTTTCTTTCTTTTTAAGCCTTTTTTTTCAGAGTAGTTTTAGATTTACAACAAAATTGAGAAGGTACAGAGATTTCCCAAATACTCCCTGCCCCCACACATACGTAACCTATCCCATTATCAACACCGTTCATCAGAATAGTACATATTTTACCAAGGATGGACCTTCATTGGCACTACATAATAACCCAAAGTCCATACTTTACTTGAGGATTTACTTTGATGTTGCACATTCTGTGGATTTAGACAAGTATATAATGACCTATATCCATCATTAAAATATCATTCAGAGTATTTTTACTGCCCTAAAAATCCTCTGTGTAGTTACTGTTTTTATTATACCAGTAATTCAGGAGAGGAACCAAAGAGATTGCATATCTTCATAAAATAAATTCTCTTTTTTATTTCACTTCAGTGTTTCTTCTTCACTCAATTCCCCTTTATTTGCATTTCATGATTTGGTTATGAGTCAACACAGTTGCTTATTGCGGATAAATTCAGGATGAAAAGAAACATAGCATATTTAATTTATTGGAATCTATTTCTTCATATGCAGTGCTCTTCAGTTTTCACATGAAGAATTGGATTTGACTAGACTGGCTAAATTTGTTTTGTCTTGGCCTAAATAATATTAGCAAATTTGGAGAAAGGAGCTCAAACAAAGAAGCCGTAGTTTGAATAACAGAGTTAGGTACCATGACCGAAGGCAAGAACTTATGGACTATCTTCTAACTTACTAATGCTTTCTTTGCATTCAATCTAGAGTTTATTCTGTCAGTGGAATTTGTTTCAGTGTTTTCATTTCTAATACTCATTTTTTCTAGGTGATTTTTTTTTGTGTCCACTGGGCTTATTATATTTACGCTTATTTTTGTTTTAAAGTTTCTTGCTTGTTTTAAATGGCTGTATTCTTTGTTTTAAACTTTATTTTGCTGTGGCAAGAACACAGCATAAGGTCTACCTTCTTAACACACTTTTAAGTGTACAATACATTTATTGACTAGAGGTACAACGTTGTACAGCAGGTCTCTAGACTGTATTCATCTTGTTCAACTGAAACTTTATGCCTATTTATTAGTAACTCCCCGTTTCCCCTCCCCCAATGCCCCTGCAGCCACCATTCCATTCTTTGATATTTTAGATGTCTCATATAAGTAGAATCATGCAGTATTTGTATTTCTGTGACTGGCTTATTTCACTCAGCATAATGTTCTCAAGTCCATCCAGGTTGTTGCAGGTGGCAGGTCTTTCTTTTTTCTTCCTTTCTTTCTTTCTTTCTTTCTTTCTTTCTTCTTTCTTTCTTTCTTTCTTTCTTTCTTTCTTTCTTTCTTCTTTCTTTCTTTCTTTCTTTCTTTCTTTCGTTCTTTCTTTCTTTCTTCTTTCTTTCTTTCTTTCTTTCTTTCTTTCTCTTTCTTTCTTTCTTTCTCTTTCTTTCTTTCTTTCTTTCTTTCTTTCTTTCTTTCTTCTTTCTTTCTTTCTTTCTTTCTTTCTTTCTTTCTTTCTTCCTTCCCTCCCTCCCTCCCTCCCTCCCTCCCTCCCTCCCTCCCTCCCTCCCTTCCTTCCTTCCTTTCTGTAGGTTGTCCATGATTTATTGAAAATACTATAGCACAGCAGGATGATTCAAATGGCTCTATGTGGTGTTTTGAAATTCATCCCAACTGTAGGCTGAGAGACCTGCAGGTTGGACAGATTGCCAAAGTCCAAGAGCTTCAGCATTTCCTCAGTGTCTGGATCAACTTCACTGATCTCTTGATCCAGGGCTGAGACCTCAGGAACAGAATTCTCTCTCCTCTTCCTGTAGCTTGATGGAGATAGCTCTTACGGGGCCTCTCTGAATCCACTTCATCAGGTGTGTGACATAGTCTGCTATGTTGTGGAGCTTCTTGCTTGGAATAATGGTGATCTTCTTGCACACGCGCTTGTTGGTGTATAAGTCATTGCCCAGGTACGTGTAGTACTTTTTGATAATGACCTGGGTCACCTTCATGGTTTTTGTATGAAAGCGGCCCATCTTGGCTTGTCACTGGTGAAAGAGCTGAATTGCCTTCTATTTTTTAAGACTGAATAGTATTCCTTTGTATGTTTATGAATATACCATATTTTCTTTTTCATTCACGTGTAAATGGACATTTAGATTGTTTCCACACCTTGGCTATTATGAATAGTGCTGCAATGAATATGTGAGTACTAAAAGGCAACTTCTGGAATGGGAGAAAATATTTGCAAATCATATATCTGATAAGGGATTAATCTCCAAAATACGTAAGGAATTCCTACAGCTCAATATCAAAACAAAACAAAACAAAAAAACCCATAATAAACTAATTAGAAAATGGGCTAAAGATTGCATAGACATTTTTTCAAAGAAGACATACAAATGGCATATGAACAGGTATATGAAAAGATGCTCAATGTCATTAGTAAAATGCAAACCAAAACCATGAGATATCACCTCACACCAGTCAGATGGCTATTAAAAAAAAAAAAAAAGGCATTAACTTTTACTTGTCTTCGGGAATGACAGCAAGCTCATTTTGTGTGACATTTTCCTTTTTGCAATTTTATCTCCCTCCCTCTTCTTACTTCTCCCTTTACCCCCCTGCCCCTTCACTCTCCCTGACTATGGGTGTTGTGGTTGTTCCCATGCACCCCTCAAGTTCTCAGTTCCAATTGGGATTATACAATGGCATTTTGGGCTCTTGCTCTTGATGAGTGATGTTGGAGACATCAAAGATATACATGAAGAGCGACTGGTGGCTTCAGCTCCCTTTCTGTTGTCATTGCTTAGCCTTTGTCTCCTCATCTGCCCTAAGCAGCAGGATAACAATCCATCCTTTGTTTTCAGCCCCCTTTCATTAATGGGTGGGGAAGCCATACTCTAGCTCCTACCTTCTGTGAACCCCTCGATATTTTACAGAGGACACTTTTAGTACTTCTCACCCTACAGGATCCCAGCTATGAGCAGCAACTTCTGGGAATTATTTGGATTATTTTTGTCCTTGTGATGTCATCATGTTTTCTCCTTTATATTTTATTCTTTTACATATTCCTGATTACTTTTTAATAGAAATTATACTTAATAGTTATCTGTTTACTTTAGTCTTGAATGTAAGATTTAACATTTTTTATCATAATACTTTATTTACTATAGAAATATTTAATGTTGAAAAACACGTCACCCTTAAACAGCTTTTTCTGAGGTGTAATTGACATATAACACTAGTTTCAGATATTTGTATATATTGTTAAATTGTCATCACAATAAGTAGTTAATATCCATCACCATACATAGTTACAAAGTTTTATTCTTGTGATGAGAACTTTTAGGAATTACTCTCTGGACAACTTTCAAATGTACAAAACTGTGTTATTAACCGTAGACACTGTGTTGTACATTACATCCTCATGAATTATTCATTTTATAACTGGGATTTTGTACTTTTGACTCCCTTCACCCATTTCATCCACCTCCCACCCTTGCCTCTGGCAACCATCAGTCTTTTTATCTATGAGCTTGGTTTTTCCCCCTTCCTTCCTTCCTTCCTTCCTTCCTTCCTTCCTTCCTTCCTTCCTTCCTTCCTTCCTTCCTTCCTTCCTTCCTTCCTTCCTTCCTTCCTTCCTTCCTTCCTTCCTCTTTCTTTCAGATTCCACATACAAGTGAGATCATACAGTATTTGTCTTTCTGTCTGACTATATCACTTAGCATAATGCCCTCAAGATCCATCCATGTTGTTGCAAATGGCAAGATTTCCTCCTTTTTTATGGCTCAATAATAATCCACATATCACATTTAAAAAAAATCTATTCATCCATTGACATCAACAGATTGTTTCCATATCTTGGCTATTGTAAATAATGTTGCAATGAACATGGGGGTGCATATATCTTTTTGAGTAAGTGTTTTAATTTTCTTCAGACAAATGCCCAGGAATGGAATGCTGGACCATATGGTAGCTCTATTTTTAATTTTTTGAGGGCCTCCATACTGTTTTCCACAGTGGCTGTACCAATTTACTGAATGTAACCTTCTTCTGGCAAGAATCTTATTCATCTATATCTCACTACTTTCTAGAACAGTTCCTTGGATATGGTTGGCTTTGTAAATAAGTTCTAATCCATCATCTAGTTTATTTATAAACAGAATAAATAAATAAAAGCTTAATATGCCGAAAGGGAATTTCGTATTTTAAAAAGATTTTAGGAGATATCGTAATTCAAATAGTTTCCTCTTCTGTAATTCATTCTCACACCATCAATCTCCCCCTTCCTTCTAAATAATCTCCTCCAAATACAAGCATGATCTAATAATTCCCATCTTGAAAATCTCCCTTGATTTTATATGTCCATATTCCTCTCAGATACTCATACAATTTCTATACTGCTCTTTACATCAAATATATCAAAAAAATTGTGTGCTCTAGCTATACTTTTCACCCCATATATGTCCTTCAACTCTATAATCTAGCTCTCTCCCTCTTCATTCCATTGAAACTATCCTTGTCAAGGTCACCAGCAAACAACAACTCTTCTCTGTTCTTATCAGGCTGAGGCAGCATTCAGCGTTCAGTGTTGGACACAATTGACCATTCCCTTTTTTGAAGCACTCTCCTTTTTCAGATTCCATTATATCACAATTTCCTGGATTTTCTCCTGTGCCACTGGTTATTCCTTTCGGTCTCATTTTGGTTCTTCATACACTGTTGGACCTTTAGATATTGAAATGGCTCAGGCTCCCTTGTCTGCCATGGACTATACTTCTTTATAGATGTTGGTCATCAATATTTTTGGGAGTGATTAATTTTTTCATGTTCATTTGAAAATTTAATCTATAATTCACATTGTAAAGTGAAAATTTATGTTTATTTTCAGAATGGCAGCTTACTTGAATTTTGATTTATACATGTTTTGACAGCAATTTATTTTTGTCCATAAGCATTGTAACTTAGGTATAACATGAGAAAAATTAAAGCTGTTTTTTGATTTAATTAAACATCTTAAATAAGTTTATAAAAACTAACTGTTGCTTTATAAACTTTAGAAGTTTGCTCTGTCCTCTTCAAAATAGTTTCCTCCAGGAGAGTGTTAAATCTTGTCAAGGATTAAATAAACATGATCATCTCAGATTAGATTCTGTTGAAAGGTCAAGATGATTTTAGATTTTAAAAGTTATAAAATTTGAGTCCCAATGCTATTAAGAATTTATTAAAATTCTTTTAGAAACTTATTGAAGGAAATCATATACTTATCCTGTATCTATTGATAGAATAGGCTACTTTTACAGTACTATTAAAAATTTTTTGTATCCAAATAGGATATATTGTTAACACACACACACACACACACACACACGCACACACACACACAGAAACCATTTTGTAGCTCTAAAGATTTATTGTTTGGATGAGTGTTATGAATTTGTAGGAGGGAAGTGGAAGCTAAGTAGGAAATAGATTGTCACTGTCACTTTTCTGTTCAGAAGCTATTTTCCTACATAAATAATGTTATTTTGTGACATTTTATAAGTGCTTTTTTTTTTTTTGGTTAAAGCCCAATTTAAATGAATTTCATGTGTTCCAGATCCATATTCTTATGAGATTTGATTTTAATAATGACAAAATCTGAAAGAAGTCTTCATAATTCATTAGTATTACTACTGTTTTTAATGAGAAAATATTTTTAAAATGGTAAAAATACTTTTTATTTATCTTACAAAGTACTGTATTATAGTTACTTTATATCATAATAAAATAGGTAAGTTATTTATTTATTTATTTATTTATTTATTTATTTATTTATTTATTTATTTATTGAGAGACAAGCAAATGTTCTTTATTTAAAGAGGGCCAGAACAGATTCCATATGACCCAGCAATCCCTCTCCTGGGTATCTACCCAAAAAATCTGAAAATATTTATCTGTAAAAATATATGCTCTGATGTTCATTGCAGCTTTATTTATGATGGCCAAGACATGGAAACAACCAAAGTGTCCTTCAATAGATGATTGGATAAAAAAGATGTGGTGTATATATATATACGCAATGGAATACTATTCTGCCATAAGAAAAGATGAAATAATGCCATTTGTGACAACATGGTTGGATCTTGAGATTATTATGCTAAGCTAAATAAGTCAGAAAAAGTCGAGAACCATATGATTTCACTGATGTGGTATATAAAATTGAAAATGACAAAAGAACAAGACAAACAAAGAAACAAAAACTCATAGACACAGACAATAGTTTAGTGGTTATCAGAGGGTAAGTGGGGAGGGGGTGGTAGATGAGGGTAAAAGGGATCAAATATAAGGTGATGGAAGAACTGACTCTGGGTGGTGAACACACAATGTGATATATAGATGATGTATTACAGAATTGCACATCTGAAACCTATATAACTTAGCTAACAATTGTCACCCCAATAAACTTTAACTGAAAAAAAAATCATTCAGCTGTTTTAAAAAAATTAAGTCATTATTATTTTTTGATAGTCAGTGTTATTTTATATTAATTTCAGGTGTACAACATAGTGGTTAGACATTTATATAATTTAAGAAGTGATCCCTCTATCTAGCTTAGGGTGCACCTGACATTATGCATAGTTATTACCATATGGTTGACTATATTCCCTATGCTTTACTGTACATCCCCATGGCTATTTTCTAACTACCAATTTGTATTTCTTAATCCCTTCACCTTTTTCACCATGACCCTGAAATCTTCTCCCATCTTTCACGCCAGTAAATCTAGTACCTATCTGACACCATACATAGTTATTACAATAATTATTGACTATATTTCTTATGCTCAATAATTATTATAAATATTATAGTCCATAATTATTGACTATATCCCCATGACTACTCTGTAACAACCAATTTGTACTTCTTAATCCCATCCCCTTTTTCACTCACCCCTGACTCCCCTCCCATCTGGCAACCATCAAAATGTTCTTTAGATGAGTTTATTTTTGTTTTGTTTGTATGTTAGTTTTGTCTTTAGATTCCACGTATAAGTGAAATCATATGAAATTTGTCTTTCTCTGTCTGACTTACTACACTCAGCACAATATGCTCTAGGTCCATCCATGTTGTTGCAGACGGCGGCTTTCATTCCTTTTTATGGCTGAGTAATATTCTATCACATGTATGTACCACCTCTTCTTTATCCATTTATCCATTCAGGGACACCCAGGTTTCCTTCATATCTTGGCTACTGTAAACAGTGCTGCAATGAACATGTGGATGCATATGTGCCCTAGAAATAGTGTTTTGGGTATCTTTGGATAAATACCCAGAAGTGGGATTACTATGTCCTTCTTTGTCTCTTGTTATAGCCTTTCTTTAAAAGTCTATTTTGTCTGGTATAACTTTTGCTACCCTAGCTTTTTTGTTTGTTTGTTTCCATTTTCATGAAATATCGTTTTCCATCTCTTTACTTACAGTGTGTGTCTTTTGATGTGAAGAGTGTCTCTCATGGGCAGCAAATAGGGTCTTGTTTTTTTACCCATTCAGCCACCCTATGTCTTTCTATTAAAACATTCAATCCATTTACATTTAAAGTAATTGTTGGTAGATATGTATTTATTGCCATTTTATTCATGTTTTTTATCTTTTCATTTTTTTCATCTTAAAGAAGTTCCTCTAACATTTATTGTAATACTGGTTTGGTGGTGATAAACTCCTTTATCTTTTCCTTGTCTGGGAAGCTCTTTATCTGTCCTTCGATTCTAAATGAAAGTTTTGCTGGGTAGAATAATCTTGGTTGTAGGTCCTTGCTTATCATGACTTAGATATTTTGTGTCAATTTCTTCTGGCCTGCAAAGTTTCTGTTGAAAAATCAGCTGACAGCCTTATGGGAGCTCCCTTGTAAGTCATTAGTTGCCTGTCTCTTGCTGCTTTTAGGTTCCCTCTTTGTCTTTAACATTTGCCATTCTAATTATAATGTGTCTTGGTGCGGGCCTCTTTGGGTTCATCTTGTTTGGGACTCTGCACTTCCTGGGCTTGTATGTCTATTTCCTTCACCAGGTTAGGAAAGTTTTCCATCATTACTTCTTCAAATAGTTTCTGAATTCCTTGCCTCTCTCTCTTCTCCTATGATATGAATGTTGGTACACTTGATTTTTTACCAGAGGTCTCTTAAACTGTCATTTTTTTTGGATTCTTTTTTCTTTTTGCTGTTTTGATTGGGTGTTTTCTGCTACCTTGTCTTTCAAATTGCTGATTTGATCCTCTGCTTCATCTGGTTTGCTGGTGATTCCTCCTAGTGTATTATTCATTTCAGTTACTGTATTCTTTACTTATGACTGGTTCTTTTTTAATGGTTTCTATGTCATTTTTTTATGCTTGCTATTTCTTTGTTAAAGTTCTCACTAAGTTCCATGAGCATCCTTATAATCATTGCTTTAAACTCTGTCTCTGGTAGGTTGTTTGCATCCATTTCATTTAGTTCTTTTTTTGGGGTCTTCTCTTCTTCTTTTACCTGGGATGTATTTCTTTGTTTCCTCATTTTGGCTGCCTCCCTGTGTTTGTTTCTATGTATTAGGTAGAACTGCTATGTCTTCCAGTCGTGGCCGGGTGGCCTTATGTAGTAGGTGCCCTTTGGGTCCCTGGCAGTCTTCCTGGTCACCTGTTCTGGGTGCTCCATGAATATTCCTTGTATGGGCTGTGTGTGTCCTGCTATTATAGTTGAGCCTCGATTGTTATTGGCATGTCAGTATCCCCACCCATGTCAGTGGGTGGGATTGACCCTAAGTCTGACTAGCTGTGGGGTTTGGCCATATCCTCACCTTATGGACTGCTGTGCATGGGGCTTACCCCACTGAGTGGGATTTGCCCCAGAAGGTTCTGGTGCCTGTTGAGACCACCCTTTGTGTGTGTGGCTTGTGGGTCTAATTGGGTGGTACTCTGCTGTGGTCTAAAGCCAACATCTAAGTATGTTGGTTCTGGGGGCTCTTGGGAGGGGCACCAGTGCAAGCCCAGGTCACCCACTGCCTGTGACCAGCTGGGGAGTACCTGGTAGAAGCTATAAAGCTATTTGCGTTTTTTTTTTTCCCTTCTCTCTGTGATACACCTTAAGGCACATGGGAGAGGCTACACTGCAAACTGAGGATGGCTGCTGCAAGTACCAGGCCTGGGGTAGCTCCACAAAAATCCAGGACACCACAAGTCCTGCTGCTACCTGCCAGCTCCCTTAAAGTTCAGCTGCTCATAAAGCCCTGTGGGGTATGCAAGTTGGGTGAGGCACGGTTTCAGGGAGTCACTATAGTAGGAAGCATTGTGGTCACCAGGTTAACGTAGACTCTGGTTTGGTGCAAGTACTGACCCTGGAGCTACTCAGCAAAAGTCTCAGAGCACACCGAGGCCAGTCACTGCCTGCTTGGGGCCCATGGACTCTGATAGTTTTCTGATAAAGTGTGCAATGTTGGAGGGGCTGGCTTCTCACAGAGAAAATGCCCCTGGCATTGGGGGAGTTGGGTGGGATGGGCTCCCAGTGAGTCAGTGGGGCAGAGCTCTGGAGCTCAACAGACCATTCATATTCAGAATTGACTATAAGCGTAGGGGGAGGGCTCAACACATTAAAGATGGTTGCCACCTGCCAGCTGCACAGGAGGCAGTGGGAAAATGGGACTGTCCTCCAGCCCTGTTCTCAAAGCCACACACCTCAATCTGCACCCTGTATGCCTCTGATGCCCCTGAGTCGTCATCCCTCCACTGGAGCCCAGGGTAATTTCCTGTGAGTGAGTTTGTCCTTTAAGAGGATGTCTGGATTTCCTGCAGCCTTCTGTTCCACCTGGATGGTTGGAATCCCTACTATTTTTCACAGCCAGATGTTGTGGGAGCTCCTTTTCCCAGCACCAGTTCTCCAGGCTGGGGAGCCTGGAGAACTGGTGCTGGGGTCCCTCGCTTTTCCCTGGGGTAAACTCCATGGCTGAGATAGCCTTCCTGATTCTCAACCACCACATGGAGGTTTGGGACCAGTTTGTTTCTGGTCTCATACCCTCTACCAGTCTCAAAGTGGCTTCTTCTTTATATCCTTAGTTATAAAATTTCTGTTCAGCCAGACTTCAGATAGTTCTCCAGGTTGACTGTTTTACAATTTAATAATTTTAATTTTAATACATTCATGGAAAGAAGCAGGTACAATGTTTATCTTCTCCACCAACTTGGGTCTCCTCCCAACTTATTTTTAATACATAATTTAGAATTAGAGCAATTTTTGAGTTTATATTGAAAAATTGAGATAATGTTAAGATTCTTATTGAGATGAGCTATTCAAAGACTATCTAGAATGCCACTGACAAAAGCCTTTAGGATTATTTAGATTGGACATTTTATAGTGATCTGATGGAACATGAAAATACCTGAGATGTTTCAATCTGAAAATAATTTACCTATTGCTATCATTGATAGTCAGAATGCTGTCAAGGTTATGCAAGTTGGGAATACATTCTTGCAATAATTTGTAAAATGGTACTTGTATATTCCTGATTTAGCATGATTTTATCATTAGTTTCCTTTCTTTTTGCATTATATTATCCAGGTCCATTTTTCTTTATCTAGGGACTGACAGAGATGCCTCAGAGAGAACTTTTTAGCTTTGATAACTTGAATAACAAAACACATTAACAAAATTTTGCAAAATACTGTGTACAATTTTTGTGTATTGTTAAGTGTCTCCATTATATATATCAACTTCATGTGGAGGATGGTGTTAGAGATTGGAGCTTTTGCCATAAAACTAACAAAACAAGTAACTTTCCATTCCCTATTCTTTCATTGTTCCAAACTGTCTTCTCTCTGAAGGTGTATGCTTGGAGCATATGGGCAGATGCTTTCAGTGTTTTCTATTGAAATGAGTTCATATGTTCACTAATTCTATCAACTACACAATGAAAGAATTGAAGTTCACAACAATTGATATGCTTGCTGGACAATCAGGCTGATTTTATATATATTAGAACCCTTTCACCTCAGGCTCTGTCCCCATCTTAGGTGGGACAGAAGTAGAAGAAGGGGCAGCTAGATATCTGAAAAATCAAGTTTACATGAATAATTTTAGGCCATCTATTTAGGCATTGATTTTTTTCCAAAGCAAGGGAAGTCAAAGATCATAGACATATCTCTGATTCAGACACCACAACTGAAGCATCTTCACTGTGTGAGAGTAAGTGATAGATCTAAATTCTTTAGGAGAACCAAAACTGCCATGAGACAGGAGGAGAAACCAGAGGCCCTATTTTGGCACAGGTCTGAGTGAGTACATTCCAGCTCCCTAGGAAATTGGCCTCAACCTATGGGGTTTCTCTTTTATGCAACTGATTTCCAAGAATTCTTCCTTAAATACAAGTCTTCATTACAATAGTTTTTCTTGCCATCTTGCAACTTCAGATTTATGGCCACAGTTTGGTCTCTTCCTTTCAGTGTCATGTATTGATGACTCTAGGGCTCATCTCGCTATTTCAAACCAAATATATCATACTTCTCTTCTGACAGTTTTAAAAAAATGAACCCAAATTAAAAAAGAAAAATGTGAATAAAAATGGTGAAATTTAAATATTTGTTGGTCTCACTAGTCCAAAAGTGGCTTTCTATTGGAAAGTCTATTATTTTTACATAGTCTTGTATAACGTAATGATGTTTCAGTCAATCGACAGTGATCCTATAAGATTATAATGGAGCTGAAAAATTCCTATCACCTAGTGATGTTATAATGTTGTAGCACAGCACATTATTTACATGTTTGTGATGATGCTGGTGGAAACAAACCTATTACATTGCCAGTCATATAAAAGTCCTGTACACCATATTCTTAGTATACCTTTTCTATGTTTAGATACACGAATACCATTGTTGTGTTGCAGTTGCCTACAGTATTCAGTATGATGTCTAAGTTTGTAGCCTATGAGCAATCGGCTATACCATATAGTCTAGGTGTGTAGAAGGCTATACCATCTAGATTTGTGTAAGTTCACTCTATAATGTTTGCACAATGACAAAATTGACTAATGATGCATTTCTCAGAATATACCCCTATTGTTAAGCAATGCATGACTGTGTTTCTATTATGTACTTTTAAAAAATAAAGCAAAAATAAGTCATAGTACTCAAATCTACTCTTTTGCTTGTGATTCTGTTCTTTAACTTAAAACTTTAAAACTAAATACATATGATTAGGATAGTTAATATTAAAATGCATTTCCATGTTATTAAAGTAATAACCTGATTAGTAGGTAAATGTTTTAAGACTTTTAAGTTAGAAAGTAATTTTATGCCAATTTTAGTTAGAGAAACTGATTTAATATTTAAGATAAACCAAAATATTAGTTCAAATTTGTAAAGTTAAGTAGCTTAAGGTATGTACATAACTTGTCCTTAAAAGTTATATTTTAAAATTCTCCATTAATTATATTTTAAAAGTTATCATTTAAAGTAAAAAATTTTGATCTATCTATACTTAATGACATAGTTAGCATTTGTTTTGCTCAAGACAGTAAGTGTACTTATTGGCAGTAAATCTTATGTTCATAAAAATTTTGATATTTATAAAGTTCAAAGAAGTAATCAAAATATAAAGCAATTCAAGCAAATAAATTACTCTGTAATAAAAAAAATCATGTACAATTCTTCTAATACAATCAAGTAGAAAAGTCCCAAGGTTATATAGCTTGATTTTAGAAATGTGAATTATTTACATTCTTTACAGATAAAAAATACAGGGACAGCAAAACTTTGACTTTATTTTAGGCAGTTGCTTAAGTAAGTTATAAATATGAAAGAAAACTACTGTAGCTTTAAATAATTTACATAGGCTCTCTGGATAAATATATCCTGCTGCTTCCTTTTTTGCTCACCAATGAAGAAGGAAGTGTTGTAGGAATTCAGAGCTACAGCAAAAATAGAGTAAGCTTTAGAGATCAGAACTATGACAGGGACACCTTTTTTCTCTTTACATAACAATCATGGTGGGTTCATAGTAGTTTTTCAATAAATATTTCTAGCTGGTTAATAAATGGGTTGGGAATTAATTCCAAGAACCTTTGACAATTACGTTATGAGTTGCCTCTGGCTCCCATCAAAGAGAAATAGGCTTTGAAGTGCGTACTTGGCATAATCCCTAATAAGAAGTTTATTTTAAAAAAGTGTTTCTTTTTAATAAGAGAAAGACTCAAACGAAATTTTTTATAGTTTGTCCCACAAATGATTTATTCTTTCAATGATTAAGTAGTCATATCAATAGCAATAAGGTTTATAACTTTTCAAATTTGATAGAAATCTTTACGAAGAAGCATATCTAGTTGTCCTGTTATTAAAATTGAGATTGCTGCTATAACAAACATTTATGCTCTGTATTTAAGAATTTTAGCTAATTTTCTTCTTGCACAAACAGTGCAACTGTTCTTTATCATAATTTTACTAAGTCGGGTAATGAATACACTTTTATGTTTCTTTCCACTTCCTAAGGCTCTGTCCTTTCTTTTACAGTTTCTTATCAAAGCCAGCAGACATCCTACATCTGTCTTCAATCCCTTAACAGAGTTTTGAAGTTTAGGAGGAGCTTCATATGGGGTTATCTCTCTTTGCTTTTTGCAGCCTGAAGTCAAATAATTTCAGTGTAAGAAACACTGAAAACAAATAATATATTGTCTCATGTCTTCAGTTTCTCTTCCTTTTCTAAATAAGAACCACATTGTATGGTGCGTCTGTGGAATTTTACAGCTTCCTACAGAGAAAGAAATGCTGAGCAGACCTTTACTATTCTTCAGTTATCCTGAATCCTTAAGATAACTGTGGAGTTTACACTTAGAAGCAGCTAGTTTGAAGTGAGTGGGATGATTTAGAATATTTTGTAAAATTTCAAAAGTATTTTTTCATTGTTTGACATAAGCTATTCTGTCTGCTCCTGAGTTAGGGATGAGGAAACTAGGAAAACAGCATGACTTAAAGCATTCCATGGACCCCCATTTTGTATAGGATTACTCAGTCAGTGTTGGGCAGCACCCTGAAAGTTTTAAATCAGTCTACTTTGTTGAGTAACTTAATCTTTGAATTCATTCAGAAAAAAAAGTCAAAGAAACACCCCTGATTTTCCTAATAACTGATTTCCTTTTCCTTTTATTTCCCTTTAGTTTTTTTACGGAATTATAGTAATATAAGCAGCATCTCTTTCTCTGCCTTAGTACAGGCATTTATGACTAGCTTCAGGAGAGGTAAAAGCACTGTATCAGGAGGGGGAGTATCTGTCTTCTGGTTCTGGTCTCCCCCCCCCCCCCTTGGTTAGCCATCACGCACCCAGGGCACATTAAAGTCTCTCAGTCTGCTCCTCAGTCAGGTGGGGATACAAATCTGTCCCCTTCTTCTGTCATGTTGTTTTTGCCATGTATATCGGTGCATATTTTGAGATGTACATTTCTCTACAAATACTAGTAAATAATAGTCACAGCAGTGCTGAACAAAATGGCCATTGTTTCTGTCCTCAAGGATCTGCTGGGAAGGCACAAATACTTGGCAGGCGCTGTGAGGAAGGGTGTGATAAACTCAGTACTCGGAAGAGTGAAGTCATCTATCATCCTGCAAAAAAACCTCCCCTCAGCAATGTGGGACTGAAATTCATCCCTGACGTCAGGCACCTCAGAAGGAAAAGGTGCAATGGTGAACTAATGGGAAAAAAAAAATCACAAGGCAGACTACCCTGTCATCTGAGGTATGGAGTGGGCTGATGGAGGGTTTTCTTTACCCCTTTTGCCCCACAAGCAGGTTGTACGTAGACCTAAGCTTTTACAACTTATTCAAGTAGGAACTATCCCAATTATCTCTCTTTATTTGTAGCAAATTTTGATGCTGCATCTACATAGTACACATCTAACTGGACCAAATTATTTCATCTCAAGTAATTCTACCCTGCTCTCGGTGCATCCTTTATTCAAGAGTTAGAGTCAGAGGAAGCCAAACAAATGATGTGTGAGTCTGGCCTTCTCTTGCAGCATAATGAATAATAACGGGCCCCTAATTGAGGTGTATCACTGGTTCTATCACTATTTTTAAAGACAATTCCCTCAATCTATTTGCTTTATGTTCATAAGTAATTTTTTTGTGGAAATATATTTTGATAAGTAAGATTTTAAAAGAAGTTCTTAGTTACAATTTTTTAATGCAGGTTCCAAGAGATTTAGTCTAGTTTAATCACATCAGCTTAATTTCCCTTAAAGTCTTCCTATGTAAAATAAGAGGGTTGCATTAATTGATTGTGCCTAGAGATTTCCCTCCTATTAGTTTTGTCTGAGTCTTTTAACTAGTTCCATCGTTCCTACTTTCATACCTCTGTATCTTATACTTGTAGGACAAATTATTATCCAATTGCCTAGTGAAAACTTGCTGGGCGTGGAGGGCTGAGGGAAGACAACGGGGATATAGCAATGAATTTTTGGCAGTTCTAAGGTTCTTAAAAGATTAATCTTGAGGTTCTGGTAAGAAAGGTGATTAAAAAAAATATAGAGAGATTTGTAAATCCAAAAACTAAGTTAGAGGAAGCTTGGTGTTGATTATATTCTTGGTTTGTTCCCTTTCTAGGTTTATCATCTGTCTGCGTTAGGGGCTTCTGAATGTTGCTCAGCTTCTGCTTCCTCATGGTTAGGAAAAGAACAACAGGATTTTTCAGTGAGACTCACATGGAATATTCTCCGGAAGTCAAACGGAAGAAGCAAAGCAAAATGGATGCAACAGTAACTAAGTGGCCAGACCAAGGTGGTCCCTTTTTACTGTGTCAAGTCCTTGTATTTCAGCATCTATCTCACTACTGTGAACTTTGATTTCCTTGGATGCCCAGGCTTTTTCCTTTTCACTGACAGGAAGTTTCTTTCTTGCTCATTCCATTAGACTGCTTGGCCTGTGCGCAGTTTATCTCCAGGGTTTTTGCTGTTAGTCACCATGGTGTGGGAGCTATGGCCCTAAGTAGAGTACGTGCCCCTCCCTTACAGTACCCAGGATCCTGGTTTTCCTACCCTGATATTCCAGTGGCACCACTCCCACTTGTGTACAAGGCAATGACCCATGAATATTAAATGGTGTCATTGCCAATGACAAAAATTTATAGTAAGTATTATTTAGAGGTGAAAGAGATATAGTTGGAAAAGTTCTTAGAGAATAAACAACTGGAGAAGAAAGCTGGAGGATTTTGAGACTGGGGTAAAATGACAGGGCTGTTATCGGGCACCTAGGCAAGATCCCATGTTGGAAAAATTTGTCTTTGGTATAATTCCACTTATTTTTCTGGACCTGTCTTAGGGATTTTATCTGTTTATTTCCAGACTTTCTCATCTCCCCCAATTACCAAGTCCTTTAGTTCTTTGAAATTTACTATGTTAATCACGAATATTCTTCTCTTATCACCTATTCTCAATTGTAATCATTTCCCTTCCTCTTTCATCACACCCTTATTTCCCAATGACACCCTTAAGTCATTGAATTAATATGGGAATAACTGGTACAATTATTCTTCCAGGAGAATATTTCTTTGTAAAAGAGGAACCTATCAATCCAAATACAACTTGAATTTATAGACTGTCCATGGGAGATTCTGGGTGTATGAAAATCTTTCTGTGCATATTTTCTAATCTCAAGTGGTTGGCCTATCACTCTGGGTTGTACTTACTCAGGCAGTTTTCTAGGTGAATTAAAATACACAAAATTGACATTGTTATGAAGCATAACAGTTCATATGCATGCCTGACTTCTCTACATTTCCAGGTAGTTTCACGCTCTTTCACTAACCTTGCCAGCCTTGCAGCATGTTTATAAGAGAAAAGGAAACCATTTCAGAATTTTTGTTCCTATGTTAGGATATAGGTTAATTTGACATAAAATCACCAACACTTATTTTGTGAATGAAGTTCACTCTGTCAAAGTTTTATTAAAAAATAGAGAGCAGAAAGTATTTAGAATGGCCAGCTCACTATGCATTACTTTTCTTAAAGTTTTAAAATTTGAGCATTTAACACTTCCTTTTATTCATAAGTAGAGTCCTAAAGAGAATTCTTACATTTTTTATCATAGAAATTTAGGTTATAATATTCTTTCCAAAAATAATCTCACACTATGCTATGAATCTCACGAGACCCTTTTACTTTTCAACTATCCGTTTGAGCTAATTATAAAAATTTTCTGAGCTTCAGTTTCTTTAATATAGGGTAGGGTAGGGAAGATTAAATGTCAGGATGAAGGCAAATTATTTAGTATATAGCAAATGTCTACCTACCTATTATAATTAAGAACTGGTAATAGCAATATAATTTTTCATTAAGAAGCTTGCATTACATAAGAAATATGTCACTCTCTGTGAGTATATTTAATTACTGGATGTGAAATGCTCTTGGGAAAGCACTCTGGAAAAATTCATTGTAATTATCAAAAAAGTATATAATAATTGGAATATTTAAAGAGAAAATGAAAATGTTACTAAAATTATTAGATTTCCATATTTCCTAGGGATACATAATTCTTAAGTATTTTATTGTCCTCAATTTGCTGGCATAAAAATCCCACAATTTCAGGGATCTCTGTATACCATAGATTTAGAGATTCACTGAGAACTTAATGAAATCATGGGACAACTGTAGGATAAAGAGTTGTAGAATGGTCAAGAAGAGACAAAAGAAGGGAAAGAAGAAAAAAACAAAAGAAGGGAGAGAAAAAATTAAGTATGTTTTACAGGGTATGATTTGAAAAATGTGCCTCATTATTAAGAAATTCAAATATCAAGGGACTTAAAATATTTGTGTTTACCTTTTAATAAAGAATGAATTTTAAATATTGCAATCCAAAAATGAAGATATGTTATAATCAACACTTGATTATGAGTGGTAAACTATTTTAATTATCTTAGAATGATAAAATATTAGAAAGGAAAATAACTTAGATATGTAATCCAGTATAAGAACATTTGCTTTCCAAAACATTGACTTTGCTTGCATTTGTTTGATTTTTTTCCAGGGTGAACTTTAAGTGCTTTCTCTTTGAAGAAACCTTCAGAAAAACATAAATAAAAAAGAAAATAATCATTCAAGCTTCAAATCTGACACAGCTATAATTTGTATCTTGATATTTATTATTTTAAAGTATTTTCATTATGTGTACCCACATTTACAAACACACAAAAACCTAAAAAAAAATTACACATATTATTTTAGAACTTTAAAAAAGTGAAGCAATATGCTTTATATATATGCATAAATATGCATAAAAACAGGAGCACATTAACATCTTCAATAGTTGCGTTACTGTTCAAATGCCGGTATAAATGTGCAATGTTTATGTAAATTATTTTCCCCTTGTTTGCTATTTAGGTTAATTAAATTTCCCTGATATAAAGTTTTTTCCTATGAAAAATCCATCAATGTTTTCTCACTAGTCTTATGTCCTTAAGATAAATTCCTGGAAGTGGAATTTTGGGGCCCAGAAAGCTTAATTTAATAACTATATCTATGCCTATATCATTATCATCAATATCTATTTCTGAATCTATAACTGCATCAATACAACCAAATAGTACTTCAGAAAAATTATAACAATTATATGCCCATCAATGTTTTATGACAGAGTGGTGGATATTTCCCTTTTGGCCTAAATAATGTTTTCTTTTCTGCTCTGAAATTTTAAATGTTTGTGACATTTTATTTATCTCTGTTTCCTTTAATACTTTCTGCCTTGGCATTATGCCTAGGAGAATTGCCCCTCGCCTGGCTGAACTCTAATTCTTCTATTTTTTTTTCATAAAGAAAAACATCTTGCATGGCTTCTCTAACTTCTTAACCATTTAACAAGTATCGCAGAAACAGCTCAGTGTAGATGGAAATTGTGCTCTCTTTTCTTGGTTGACTAATGTAATATTTACCTATATATTTAGAAATTATCAAATTGATAAGAATACTGGAACTGAATGAGATAGTGAAATGGAGGTAAATCATTTTAAACGGTTTCCCCTACCCTAGTTTCCATCTTTAATAGCCATTTTGGATTTTGTGAGGATGAAGGACAGGGAAGTTAGTTAGTTAGGGAAAAAGAGGAAGAGGAATAGTTCTGCATAAAAAGTATATAGGAGAAAGGAATTCTTCAAGAAAAAATTTGGTTTCATTAAAAATATATCAAATCTTATATCATCATCTCATTAAAACTTACCAGTTAATTTTTTAGTTTATTTTTTGTATTCTATGGTTGTTCAGATAACTCGTAATCATGCACTACCTTGACTTAAGATTCCAGATTCTCTCTCTTTCTCCCCCACCCCCAATCCTACCCCCTTCTCTAATGCTGATTATGTGAATTTTTAAAAAATCATGGCTAAATCCTTTTATTTCCTAGTGGTTTCGAAAATTAAGAGTAGTTTAGGCTTCAAAGTCATGTTTTGGAGAACAACAAATTTAAAAGTTTAATGAAAATATTAGTGTTCATATTTATTATCCTGACCAAATAGAAAAAATGAAACAAACAACCTATAAGGAGCATGACCCACTCTAGAAAGAAGACAATTGCCAAAATGTCTCGTTTACAAAGTCCCATGTTAAAAGGTTATTATTAGTCACAATTAATACTTCTTCAGAGCAGAATAATGTTAACATCAGAGTCGTTAGGCAAAATTTAAATCCTAGCAATTTTAAACAAAAATAATTTAATGGCTACAAGATCTGGTCCTAAAAGCTTTTTTTGGCAATAGTGTTTGCAGATACTAATAAACAGTTTCATCAGAAGATGGAAGAAAAGCTCTAACTACCCAACCAAAACTTTAATTAGTGGCTGATTAACTTGTAAATGTAGTGTTTAAAGATTTATTTGTTCATTCAACAAAAATTTACTGAGTTATATACTATGCCAAGCCCTATTCTAGGGACAGTCCCCTTATCAGAGAAAAATACATTGAGCAGATAACCTTCTCAACGTGTTTTCATGGCCTACAATTATTTTTTTGCTCTTCTTCAGATGCTATTAATTTCCTTCATTAACCAACCCCAAGCTTAATACAAATATTTAGATTTATATAAACCCTCTTTTTCCATTATGTGGTCAGTGTTGTGCTCTGTAGATGAACTGAGATGTTACTAAAAATTATATTTTAAAGTACATTTTTTTAAAGTGGTTTCTATCTATCTTCAATAATGTCTTGGCAACTAAGTATGGAATTCTGCTTATTGTTTTTGTGTGAATTCACAGATGACAAGACATGATAATATTTTCCAGTATCATACTTAGAGCTATGCCATTCATAAGTTGGCAGTTAACAGAAGATACAAGAGAGAAGTCAGTAAGGCATATACAGTTTTATGGCACAAGATGGAGTCTAAAATATCATAAATAAGAAAGTAAATGCTTAAAATGGAACTCACATTTAAGGTAAAATGGGTAGAGAGAAAAGGCTCCAGAAATAAATAACAGAATCAGAATCTATACTTGAATGGTTGGTTAGGAGACAAAAGCAAGAAATTAAACAAATAGTGTTGGGTATTAATTATGAATGAAGTTAAAGGCAGTATTAAACACAGGATAAAAAGTAGCCTTAGATTTTTCTGAGACTAGAAGAAACATGGTGACGTACAGTGTTTGTTAATGTACCAGACCTTTAAGACCTTTTATCATTATCTTATCAAAGCAGAAATTTCTGTGTATAACACTTAAGTGGAAGGACCTAGTCTATCCATCCTTATGTCATTAGGGTCATGTCTGAATGCAAGGACGTGCTTTCCAATTGGGTGAGTAACTCAGCACAGGGTCAATAGTCTCAAGATAGACAAGTTAGGTCAGATGGTGATGGGAAGATTTTTTGGTGTTTAAGGTTTGACTTTACCTCTCTATTTCTCACCCTCTTCCCATCTGATGTGAAGTCATGGACACTCCCTGTGGAAGTTCTGATCTAAGACAAAGTGTATGCTTTTGTAAACCCAAACAAGCATTTAAATATGCATCTCACACACATTTGCTTTGGTTATGTCTTTGATATCATTTTAAATATGCATGACTTTAGATTTCACTGTATCTAGTAGGCTTCAGATCATCTCCACATACAGACTAAATTTTAAAACTAGTGTTTCCGAAGAGAAAGAGTTAAAGACATAAAATGGAGGGGAATTCCCTAAAAGAGAAGTTTCTTATCACAATTAAGATAGAATGTTAACCAAAAAAGTACAAGGAAGATAAGTCTTTGGAAAATAAGAAACAAAAAAAGTGTATGGACTTTTAATATGTTACAGCCATTTGTGGCACATAGTATAAAAATATTTTAAATTCCTATAAATTAATTCTATTTGATAACCATATATCAAAAGAAATAACTGATGGAAAATTTCATAGCCATTGCAAGATCACAAGAAAATTAAAAACTTGTTTAAAAGCACTGTGCTCTTAAAGGTACAGGAATTCCAAGAAGTTTGAAAAAAATGGGCTATTAACAATCTCAAATACCGGAAAAAAAAACCCATTAAGGACCTTTTGAAAATACATGTTTGTTTTAATGCTATTAAACTCTATATTGTGGGTCTTTGTTTTCTTTTTGTGCTTGCCCTACTACATTGAGAGAAGGGTTCTGTCTTCTTGTTACCACTGTAGCCACTGATTCTGCCCAATACCTGGTTCACAGTAGATGTGAAATAAATAGATGAAAGTGTAGAGAAATAAATAGAAGTTTTAAAAATTGTTGGAATCGGTAATAGCTCTCCATTCTAAATTATAAAATGTGCATGAAAATACCGTTTATGGTGAAGCCATTTCTCACTGAATGAATAAAATATTAATTCCTTGATTCATCTGTTAAATTTATTGTTAATTAATGAAAATCAATTATTTGAGAAAAGAAACATATTTATCAGATTTTCTCCTTTGTGTGAGGGTAAGGATTTCTCTAAAGTTTTTTTTTTGCATGTATTTCCTTAATTTATTATCAATTAGATATTATAAAACATTGCCAGATATTAAAAACAGTAAAAAGTTATATTTTAACACACTAGTTTTGTGTAACTGTCTTATTAGCTACCTTCAAACTAGATTTCAATGAGATAATGCTCAAAAGTGGTTTTAGATGAATGTCTTTGAGGTTTAACCCAACAATTCCCTAGACTCTGTGAATTGTGGTTAAGTAGTTCTTAAACCTTTGATAAGATGATGTAAAACAGTGGCTTATTTTTACATTACAATATGTGTATATTTATAGTAGTATGTATAATGTAAATTTATAATCTTCAGTTTAATTGTTAATTCATTATAGCAATCAACAGAGTAAATATATTTTAATTCATCTAGAATCTAGATGATGTGTTCAGAAAAGGAAAATCTAAGAAACACTTTCTGCAAATAATTATCAAATAATAAAACATCCTGTCATTTGAACATTTGATCAAATCTATGAAAATACATTTCTCAAAATAATCCTTTAATTTTTTCTTGTACATGTAGGAGCCAGTGAGTATTTATTGCCAACATGTGCTTTCAGAAAGTCAGCTTGGATATTTATAGCAAGAGCCAAACATAGATTGACTCAATCTACTTTTGACATATCTGCAGAAAGAAAACACAAGGGAAAACTGTCAAGTATATTAAGTGTAAAATGCAACGTTACCTAAGACCCACCTGTTCTTTCACTCTGTGCAAAGTAGACACTGATCTTGGGTTGTAGGTAGCTAGCGCCGTGCGATTTTCACAAAAGCTTGAAGTACAGACCTCTTTCTGGAGGGGTAAGAATGTATGAAGATGTTGTCATCTAATTGCTTTCCTCTGCTTAATATAGAGGATAGCCTCAAATAATGTGACCAATTTTCTACTATTAACCTCAGCCCATTTGCTTTAATTTCTTATTTCATGGAATGGAAACTTGACATTCAAAATCTTTAGTCTAGTTATTTACTCAGGCTTATCCAATGAGGGCAGAAAAGAAATTATGTGAAATCCAGAACAACTTGATTTATGAGACATGAAAAGTTAAAATAAGAAAACAACCAGTCCAGTCTTTCTGGCACATCATCCAGCTAGCTTACCTCCTGCCATTGACTGTATTAGTAAAAGCATCATCTATCTGCATGGGATAAAATTGTATAGAAACACACACACACACACACACACACACACACACGGAAATGGAGGCATGTAAAACATGGTGAAACTGAATAATTTCTGTAGTCTAGTTAACAGTATTGTAGCAATGTCAATTTCCTGGTTTTAACATTGTTCTACAGTTACATTTATGTATAGTTATATATACGTATATATATATATATACACATATATATATATATATACGTATATATATACATAAAACTGTACACACACACACACACACACACACACACAATGCTCCATTGGGGAAGAGCTGGGTAAAGGATACACAAGACTCCTATTGTTTTTTTCAAGTTTCTGTGAGTGAATATTTCAAAATAAAAAACTTAAAAAAGGCATCTAAAGAGGGAGTAGCCTATTTGATGAAAATGACCTTAAATGAAGAATCAGAAACACATAAAACCTTGAGCAAACCTCAGGTCCATATTTCATTCTTTGTAAAAATGTGGTGAATGGACTAAAGGATTGGGGGAATAAATTTAGTTTGTAATTGAGATTCTGGTTTAAAAGGCAGACTTGATAAAACATTTTGTGGTTCAGAAAATATATCAGCATATCGCAATTTTTCTTAAAATAATTTTCTAAAGGTAAGACATTTGGAATTAAATTATTATTAATAGATAGCCATTCAAGTGAATAATATTTCATGAGCTTTTACAATAATGGCTATTTATATAAGTGAAAATATATTCAAATATGATCATTAAGCTAATATATTTGCCTTTGAATTTGGCTAACATAGATAGCCTGTTGAGGTTGAGGCCCTTGTGTGTTATTAAAATTACATGTGATAAGAGAAAATTCACCAACCCAACTTTAGACTGCATATACATGTAAGAGTTAAAAAATGTGTATAGCCTTAAAAAACAACACTGTATGGTTTACAAAATTCAACGTATTCAATGTTTAATTTTTAGAATAAAAACTTTTCCTACATTTTTTTTGAAAGTCATTTTTTAGAAATAACACTCATAGCAGTTTCTGAGTGCAGCAACTTCATGTACATTGTGTCACTTAATCCTTACTACAAAATAGGAAATAGGTTTTATTATTCCCTGAAGAAATGGAGGCAAATGGAGTTTAAATTCTATGACTAAGATCTCACAGCTGCTAAGTGAGTGGTGGATCTGAGAAAAGTCTTGTCTGACCTTAAATGTGGTGCTTTTCCACAGTGCCACTTTGCCCTTGAGAGTATGAGGACATAAATTTGTCTTTGGCTGCATAACTGTATTCAATATTTCAGGCACTTATTGTCAACTGTAAATTTATGGTCTCAAACACCAGGGGCTCTTAACCAAGTGATATACCTTTCCAGTTTGCACTGTAAGTTGTTTTCCAACTTTTGGTACTTCTTATAGGCATAGGATCAAGGCTAAGTTTCATGTACCAGTTTTAGATAATGAGCTTTAAAAATAGGTGATTTCATTTTCAGACACAAGTAAAGCATAGTGTTTACTTGTGTAGGCTTTGGTGACAACAGACTTAGAATGAATTCCAGCCAACATGACTTAGAGGAGAAACTTGCTTAAATTCTCTAAATCTTCATTTCCTCACCTGTTATAGAAGGAATTGTATCAACATCAAAGGGTTGTCGTGAGGATTATATGAGATTAGTTCACTTAAAGGCCTTTACATCCTGACTGGTTTATGCTACTTACTAAGAGCTGCGATTATTGTTTTTATAATTATATGTGAGCAGTTAGATGGATACCATATGTCCATCTAACTGCTCACGTATAATTATAAAAATTATACATGAGTGTATCTATTGTATAGTTTTATCACAGTGTATCTGTTAGTTTTATCACAGACTAGAAACTAGAAAATCATATGGATAAAATATTTTCAGTTTTTGAATACTGCAATTTGGTCAAATCTGTAAGTGTCCAACTGTGAAGTGAATTATAGATAAACAGCTATAATTAATGGTAGTTTTATGTGAAAAATATCTAGTCTTGGGCTGAAATTCCAACTCTAGCTGATTCACAGCTTTCTGATTATTTAAGGTCTCCTTCATAGGCATAATGTTGAATTATACTGCAAAATGAGAGGTACATTTGCATTATCAGCTTCCATGATTGTGGGCAAATGTCTCCTATCCTTTAGTTCGCCTTAAGAAAGTCTCTATACTATTCAGTGGGATTCCAATAGCACAAAGCAAGTCAGAGAAAATTCATATAAGGGTTGGATAGGTTCTGTTATAAAGTCAGAGATGGTTCCAATGCACATTTCTGATAAGCTGCATGATTCAATTCTGCCATGTTATATCAGCACTGTTAGCTTTTAAAAATCCCACATTGCCATGTTATAGATGGACATTACAGGGCTGACACATAGAAAATGAGTCATTTTGTATAACATCTCAGAGTCCTACATAGCAAAGTGAGTAAAACCATAATGTCTCAGAGTAACAAGATGCATAGCAAGATCAATACTTCATGATATTCACCTTTTAAACAAGGCATGGTTTTTTTTTAAGTGACATTGCCACTCAGCAGGAACTAAAGGTAAAGTGACATTCAAAATCAATCTCCTCTTTCAGAATAAGTCATAAAAACAAATAATCGAATTTAAAAAAGACTTTCATATAGTTTTTCTCTTCCAAGAATTTCTGTTCTCTCCCTGTCTCTTTCTTCCCCTTCCTCCCTCCCTGGCTTTCTGTATTTATGTGTTTCTGCTAAGGGTTTGAAATTATAAGTAGGTTTCTCTGTTGATTGAAAAGAATTGAAATGTTTGATGGCAATTGTCGCTGAGGAATGCAAGTGAACACAGCACTTCTGTGATTTTGAATTGTAAATGTGACCATTACATGGCTGGAGACCAGAGGGAAACCAGCACTGTAAGACTGTAAGCAATGTATATAGTCCAAGATTTTTGAGTCAAGAAATATGGTGTCTGTGAATAATGGGAAATAAGAATATGGTGCTATATGAACTTCTGTGCATACCTAACTTGTTTTTTTGGTATACGCATATAGGACAATCAGCTCTAATGCATCTTTTGGAGCAAAAATTAATATAAGATCCGGTATTATATTATGTTATGTTATATTATTTTATATTATGTTATATTATATTTTACCCGGTCTTATATTATAGTAAAATAAGACCGGGTGTTATATTAATTTTTGCTCCAAAAGATGCATTAGAGCTGACTGTCTGGCTAGGTTTTATTTTTGGGGAAACATGGTGGTACATTTTATCATAAAAAAAGGAAAAATAACTCTTTTGGCAGATTTTAGATATGAAAAATTAGTAGAGAAATTTTAGACACTGTAATTTAAATATCCTGGGAATTATTGTAGAATTATGATAGCACAAGTTCACTGAAAAAATAAACAATTCTGTCATTTCACACCAAACTTTGTAGCAAAACATAATTACATGATTTATTGGGTTTTGAGAGTTAAGACAGCTATTAAAGAGTAACATATGACACGTATTTACAAAAAAGATAATGATGTAGAAAATACCAGCGTGACAAAAATCCCTTTTATGGTGGGGACAAACAAAACAAAAAAGAGGTATTATATTACTATTTATAAAAGTTTCAGGGAGAAATTACCAGCATAAAAAACTCCTCAAAAATATTTGCCTATTTTGCTACGTCTAATGATGTATGTATGTCCCTTAAACATATCATGTCTTACCCATTCAATAGTTGGGTGCTAAAGAGCAAAAACATGTTTCAA
Source organism: Rhinolophus ferrumequinum (assembly GCF_004115265.2). Taxonomy (NCBI): domain Eukaryota; kingdom Metazoa; phylum Chordata; class Mammalia; order Chiroptera; family Rhinolophidae; genus Rhinolophus; species Rhinolophus ferrumequinum. The sequence goes on along the minus strand of NC_046291.1, from coordinate 41,035,107 downwards.
CAAATGTTTCTAAGAGTTTTGTAAATACCAGAAGTAATTTGCATTGCATTTTTAACATGTATTATCTTAATGAACTTTCAATCTTGGGAACAAGAGTACTTTATTCCTCTGTTTGACATTATTAGAGTTTAGTGATTCTTAGAATTTAGGAAAGAAAAAGCTAATTAATGTTGTAGTTTGTTTATATATTTAGAGACATATATCTATAGACATTGTCTAAACATGTATACAAAAGGAAGAAGATATTCTGTGTTTATTATTATTATCATTAAAACCCATTTATAAAATCTTTGCAGTGGGGGAATATTGATAGGCAATTAGAGAAATGTTAGGTGAGAACTTTGAGATATAAAATACTATAAGGAATTACACAAAAAGAATATTGCTTCAATTACTTATAGCTAACAAAGTACTGTAGCTATCAAGTTTTATTGAAAGTAGGAGAGGAAAGAACTAACATTGGTCTGAAAGATGGCCCTAGTTATATTCTCATTTTTCATTTCTTGTTAGGTAAGATTAGGTATGAATATATTGTTACTTTAGCAAAAATTGCATTCCCCCTTTCCTATTGCCAGGCACTCCCTGTCTCTTCTATTCTACTAATTTTTTCCATGCTATTTTTATTATATTCTTTTCCCAATTACTTCTTTTTAACATGCTATACGTTTTACTAATTCATTGTATTTATTACTTATTGTCTTTCTTTTCATCTGGAATGTAAGCTCCAAGGCCAGGGATTTTTATCTGTTTTGTTAATGGATGCATTCCAAATATCTAGAAGATTCCTGGCTCATTGTAATCATTTAATAAATACGTTAACTATTTGAGGTGCAACAATGCTTTGGTTGATGTCATTAAAATCTGTAAGCTGAATTACTCTTGATGCATCACTATACGTGTTGGGCTAATTAAATAGTCAACAAATTGTATTCTTCGCAGAGCGCCTTACTACCAATAATGCAGAATCTTCTCGTCTGTTCTTCTCTTATAGCCTTTTTTTTTTTAATTACCTTCTCCACAGAGGCAGTCCCTAACTGTTTTTCTTTCACTGATTTCTACCTAAGAATATCTCTCTGCTGTTCACTTATTCTCTCTGTAGACCTATCTTCATTCCCCTTGAACCAAACTCTACCCTGCTAGGTGGTAAATATCTTAAAAAGGGAGTTCCTGGAGTTGCTTTCCTCGACTCCTGGCTCTCCTTAAAAAATGTCTCTTTATGAATGGAATAAAAATTTTTCAACTTTTGGATTATTTGAAATGCTGTAGGAATATTGTTATAACGTTGGTTTAATTTTTATGGCTTTATTTGGACACAAACTATATCATTCTTTCTTTTAAAAAGTTATTTCAATCCCTAAGTCTGCTCTTCTCTTATTTCAAACACTAGATGTCTCCCTAGTGCCAGTCTCACTTTGCTACTCACACAGGCTAGTAGAGTCTGGAGTACACTGAATTCCAGAGCAAGGAGATATTTATTTATCCAGTGATGGCCGTGAGGAGCAGAGGCATTTTTCTATAATGCCTCTTGGATTCCATGTGTCCATGTGGCTAAATTTTATCTGTGGCCCTTTCTGACTTATAGATATGACTGGATACTATTTTTCATTTATATAGTAGTAGAAAGTTTATAGAACCCTCTCATATATTTCATTCTGTCCTCACGGCAATCTTGTAAGCCAGGTGTTATTATCTTAAATTTTACAGGTGAAGAACTGAGGCCCAGAAATATTAGAGAATATTTATAAGTTGGCATAGTAACTAGTGACTGAACCTATGCTCACTGATTTTTATTGTAAATCCATTGCTCTTTCCTCCATATAAAACTGCCTTTTAGATGAATACTTTTAGATGATTCCTTGATACATATATTTTGATGTACTGTGGGTCAAATACATCCCCTCATACATTACAACTCTGAACACACAATATATAACCTGGGCCATTTTTAAGACAGATGCTAGTTCTTTCCCTTCCTTTAGTAATATAAAAGTATTAGAATTTACTGCATTTAACTCTTTCAAAAAACCCTACTAGAAGAGCAAACACATTTCAGCTAATACTTCTAAATTGACTTATACGCTCAAACAATATCTAGGGGTGACACTACCCCTCCCTCCCTTTAGGCTGAACCTTGAGTAACCCTGGTTTGTGATTAGCTTTGAAGAGGTATACGTGTGAGCTTACATTCCTCTGTGTACTTTACTTGCTGCCAGGAGAAACATTTAATTTCCTGGTGGGAGAAAATTAAAGGAAGAGTCCCATTCTTTCTATTGTTACTCTGAGGTTCCCTGAATGGTTTCTATCTCAATAAGGTGCAAATAATGATTCCCTTAGATTCTGGTTAAATAAATATATGTAGGAAATGTTTCTTTTCATTAGTTTGTGTATTTTACACAATAATAAATCAGTCTTTTTTTGACATGTTAGTAACACCCATGGACATTTTTGCAATTATGTCTTAGTAAAGTTATTGCTATATTACTTTTCTTAAAAAAACACATTAAAATATAGGAAAAAGTAAAATTTAACTATAACGTTTGATCAGCAGTTTTATATACTTTACAATTAGAGATTTTAAACTTACATACAAAACTCCTAATTTTGAAATCCTGTGCAAGGAATAAACAGAAGCCTGTTACTTACTGGAATTTAAAGTCCTGAACACTTAGTAAACCTTCCAAATTTTCTACTTTAATATTTAAGTATTGCTTTTGAATTAGAGAAGGAGAAATGTGAATATTGTATTATATAGGAAAGACATTTTAAATAAAGGGTGTCCATTTGCATAAAGAATTGAAATATTTATTCAGGTTTTAGTTGTATGCACAAATTATTTTGCCACTGGCCAAAAATTGAAAGATACATTATTTCTACAGCATTCTTGGGGTTTCTTTTGTTTATTTTTCTGGTTTTCCATTTTCTAGGTGATCTAGATTCACATACCTTTCTTTCCTGAGAAAATAGATTTAGTTCTCCGTGTTCTAGCTGATAGTCGTTTGCCTGGCAGTCAAGAGCATTGTCTTTGCAGACCGACAGACAATCTGTGTTTGAATCTTCATTCATTGCTAATGTGATCATGGAGATGTTACCTAACCAATCGGTGGCTCATCTGTTAAGTCTCGATAAAAATACCCAGAGTTGCAAGATTGGCTGGAAGGATGAGGTGCAGTGATGAGTGTAGTGTGTTTAGCTCAGAGCCTGGAGTAAGGTGAATAGTCAATAAATGGCCCAATTGTCACTAATGGCACTTCTCTAGAAAAATATGTCTAGTCCCATACCTGGTTGATCTCTTCTCCCAACATTATGTGTTGTTGCTATTAGTCCATCAATAAGAGCATTTGAAATGACCATTCAGAGAACATTACAGTGAAGCTCTATCTTAATAATATGTTAAGATAAATGTATTATTAATATGTACGTATCACCTCTTTTGGGGAATAGGTAACAAAATTTTTATAAAAAACATTTTTTTTTTTTATAAAAAACATTTGATGATCCTGGAAGATTTTATTTTTAGGGACCAATAAAATATAGTTTCATTAAAAAATGACACACATACATCATAAGTGAATAATTTAATCAATCCAAGCATAGCGGAATTGGCACTTGCACACCCATTATTACTCATTCAGTGGAAGTGCATTCTTTAAAAGAAGAGGAATCTGTTGGAAAAGAGATTGTTAGTATACCATGGTATGTTGTTCTTTCAGCTAGCCTTCAAATTGATTGATTGAATAGGAAAAGATATAGAGGACAAAAAGGAAGAAAAAGAAACACTCATTATCAAATCAGGAGACAACACGTTTAAATATGAGAAAAGAAAACATGAGGCAAAGAGTTTAAGTAAAGACTACAATGGAAAAATAGAACTGATTTTTCTACTGTTTTTAGAGGCAGCAATTTCAATAACAAAAGCTCATCCCTCCTTCTTATACCAGTGGTTTTGTAGTGTAGCAAACATAGAGAACATTCTCTGGATTGTCTTTTATGTCCCCCAAAAAACTCAGAGGAAGCAAAGAGCTAGTATCAACAATCTCTTGAATAGGAGGTAGAAATATTTCATAGTTCCTGTTAACCATATTTTGGAAATACATGACGTTAATAGAAAAATTCTATCAGTGATTAATTGAATATTTATTTTTTACTACAATATTTTTGTATAATATAGATAGAATTAAAACCATAGCTTTCTAACACAATTGTCTAAAATTTAAGAACATGAAGTTTCATCTAAAGAAGGAAGGATAAAGTATTGAGTATTTGATACTTTAGTTTTAAAGCTTCTGGGGGTATGTAGTATTTTGAACTGAGACATGGAATATCAAAAAAGGAATTTTGAAAATAAAAATATTATTTTTTATTTTATAAGTATGATTTAAATATTTTATTTAAAAGATGACTTAGTAAAGTGTACGGATATAATCCTTTCCTTTGAAATTATTTCCAAATTTGATATAAAAAAATTATTTCTAGCCGTTTGGAAATTTTCTATCTAAAAATGCTCATTCTCCTTTCTCTTCTTTCTTCACCTTCTCACCCCTCTGACTCAAAGTAAAAGACACTGAAACAAGTGACATTAGTTGATTTTCAATAATTTATAACTAACTTTCTCCTCTCAAAATGTGGGTTCAAAGGCATTTTAAGACACAAATAAAATGAGTCAGATGACCCCAATTTGTTCTTCTGTGACTTTGTTTGTTGATTTCAGAGGAACTCTTGCCAATTCTTTTTGGGAGTAGCCCAGTGATGAAATAACAAGAGTTGAAACCCGCTTGTTCAGAACATTGCTTTAGCTAGTAATGCTATTTTCTCATTTTCTTTAGTTAAGAAATTCAATAAAGGTTAGCAAGAGAGCAGGGACCCAATCTTGGAGTCAACCAGGGTGTATTTGAAACTAGCTATTATTTTGTGTGTGTGTGTGTGTGTGTGTGTGTGTGTGTACGTGTACATGCACAGGTGTATTTAGAAAGTGACAAGTGATATTTAAATTAAAATTTTTTTTTCAACAGAGTTTATTAAACACCAAAATGGGATTTTCGATCTTAGATACCTGATTTAAGAAGATTGGCCACAGAACCTGTCTTACGTCAGGCTGCTATAACATAGTACCATAGACTGGGTAGCTTATAAATAATGGAAATTTATTTCTTATATTTCTGGAGGCTAGAAATCCAAGATCAGGGTGCCAGCAAAGTTGAGTTAGGGCCCGTTTCTGGGTCAAGACTGCTCAATGTATCCTCACATGATAGAAGGGGCAAGGGATCTCTGTGAGGTTTCCTTTATAAGAACACTAATCCCATTCACGATGGCTCCACCTTCATAAGCACCTCACAAATGCCCCACCTCTTAATACTATCATATTGGTATTAGGATTTCCAAATATACATTTTGGAGAGACACAAACATTCAGAACATACCATAGTCTAAAATTTAAAAGTATTTCAACACTGTCATTGATTTCAGGTCATTAATAAAAAGTTAAATATATGTATCTGAGTTTACTTAATATATTGGTTTTGCACTATATAAAGAACATATAAGGCATGAATCACATAGCCTAGATGTGTAGTACCATCTAGGTTTGTGTAAATGTGCTCTATGATATTTGCACAATGACGTGTATCTCAGGACCATCTCCATCATTAAGCAGCACATGTCCATAATAACTAATCTAATGGAATTTAACTAAATTTAGATTTAAATCTAAATATACTTCTTAAAAGATAAGTAGTTTCAAGTTGGACTTTAAAAATTCAGTTATATGCTGTTGATAAGAGATATACCTAAACATGATACAGAAAATATGAAATGGAAAAATGTATGCAGGCAAAAATGAACCCAAGTAAATTCATTTTTGCAAAATTAGTAAAAGGAAAAATAACCAAAAAAGGGCTTATGGTGAAAGGATGCCATAATTCACTAGAAATATACAACAACTCTTAATGTGTATATATATATATATATATATAGATAGATAGATAGATAGATAGATAGATAGATAGATATAGATATAGATATAGATATAGATATATGGAAAAACATAATGGCTCAGAAAGTGCATAAAGCAAATATTAATAATATTAAAGATGAAACTGAAAAATTATCAATTGTACTGGGGGATTTTGATGTAAGTTTTCCAGAAAGTGGCAGATTGCATATATCGAAAATGAGGATGCATATAAAACACTATATTCAACAAGTATGGAAACAAGTTATTTTCAAACACCCATGCAATATTTTTAAAGTGTGTTTTAAAAATTTATGTACAGTGAAATTTGCTCTTCAATGTAGAGTTCTATAAATTTTGACATATGCATACTGTAGTAAAAACACTACCACAATCAAGGTACAGAACAGTTCTATCACTCTAGAAGAAGTTACCTCATGCTACATTTTGTAGTCAAATACTTCCTCCACTATTAACGTCTGGCAACCACTGTTGGTTCTCTATCCCTACAGTTTTGCCTCTTCTAGAGAGTCATGTATCTGCAATTATACAGTATATAGGCTTTGGGGAAAGGCTTCTTTCCCTTAGCATAATGAGATTCATCAAATTCTCACTTAAAAGTTCATTCCTTTTTATTGCTGAGTGGTACTTTATTGTATGGATGTGCAATTTATTTATCTATTCCCCAGCTCAGGGACTTGTGTGTTTTCAGTTTCTGGTGATACTAATAAATAGTTTTACACTTACTGTAGTATTGTCATGAATATAATTTTCATTTTACTTGTGTTAATAAAGTGTGGTATTGCTGGGTAATTGTTGTGGTAAGTGTATATCTAACTTTATAAGACATTTTCTAGAGTGCCTGTGCCATTTTGCATCCCAACCTAATATGCAAGAGAGTTCCTGTTACTTTGTGTCCTTGTTAGTACTTACTTGGTATTGTCATTTTTTCAAGGCATTCTAATAGATGTGTATTGGTATCTCATGTTGATTTTCATTTTCATATTATCTTTTTTACATACTACAGAATTCAATTTATTGAGTGTTTTAGTCTGTTCAAGCTGCTATAACAAAGTATCACAAAATACTGGGTAGCTTATAAACAACAGAAATGTATTTCTCACAGTGTTGGAGAGTGCAAAGTCCAAGATCATGGTGCTGGCAGATTCTGTGTGGTGGCTGGTGAGAGCCCACTTTCTGGTTTACAGAGGGTGCCTTCTCACTGTGAACTCATGTGATGGCAGGGCCTAGGGAGTTCTGTGGAATGCTTTTAGCAGAGCACTAATCCCATTCGTGAGGGTTCCACCCGCATGACCTCATCACCTCCCAAAGGCCTCCACCTACTAATATCATCACCTTTGGGAGTTAGATTTCAACATATGAATTTTGGGGGGACACAAGTATTCACACCCTAGCACCGAGGAGGATCTTTTACATTATGTTCACAAGGGACAGTGCTCTGTAGTTTTCTTGTAAAATCTTTGGCTGGTTTTAGTATCAAGGTAATGTAGGCTTTATAAAATGAGTTGGGAAGTGCCACCATCCCCCTTTTATTTCCTGCAAGAGATTATGTGGGTTTGGTACTATTTCTTTGTTAAATACTTGGTAGAATTCACCACTGAAACCATCTGGGATTAGAGTTTTCTTTTTTAGAAGGTTTTAAACTACAAATTCAATTTTCTGTTTCTTATCCCCCAGCTTTATTGTGCCTAGTATTGGCCTTCTATATAAAAGATAAGCTATCTTTTAACATTCAGATTTTCTATATCCTTATGTATTGTGTATTTGTTATGGACTAAATGTTTGTGTTCCCCTAAAATTCATATGTTGAAACTCTAACCCCCATGTGATGGTATATGTTTTTAAAAATTTTTATCAGCTACTATTAATTGTGGATGTTTTTGATATACTTATGTTTATTTCTATGTGAGCTGAATTTTTTTTCTTCCATTTGGTTCTTTTTTATTTTTTAATTATTTTTTTCCCTTTTTACCCATCTCCCCACCCTGAACGTGTGTGTGTGTGTTTAGCAACCATCATCTTGTTCTCTGTATCTATGGTCTGTTTCTGTTTTATCTATTCACTTTTTCTTTTAGGTTCCACACATAAGTGAAATCATTTTCATAATTTGTATTTCTCAAGGAAGTGATCCATTTCACTTAAGCTACCAAAATCATGGGTGTACAGATTTGTAGTATTCTTTTATTATCCTTTAATTCCCGTGGAGTCTGTAGGAGTACCCCCCTTATACTATTTACATGTTAATTTGTATTTTCATTCATTTCAAAATATTTCCAAGTTCTTTGGAGATTTCCTTTATGACTCATGGGTTATTTAATTTTCAAATATTTAGGTACTTACTTTGCAGATATTTTTCTGTTACTGACAACATAATTTATATGATTTGAATTCTTCTCAATGTGTTAATGCTTGTTTTATGACCTATCTTGGTGAATGTTCCATGTGTAGATGAAAAGAATGTATACTCTATCATTATGGAGTGTTCTACAACTGTCAGTCAGGTCAAGTTGGTTGATAGTGTTGTTCAGGTCATCTGTGTCCTTGCTGATTTTCTGTCTACTTGCTTTGTCATGTGTATTACCTGTATTTACATTGAAACGTTTTCAGAAAATGTTATAAATTTTGCTTTCAAAGGAAATATATAATTTAACAAACTGAGAGAAGAAAAATATTAAATTATATTTACCCAGATATTTACCATTTCTTTTGCTTTTCCTTCATTCCTAAAGTTTGAAATTTCCCTCTGGTGTAATTTCTGTTAAGTCTTTTATTTGAGTTTAAACCGTTGGGGTTTGCTGAGATTCTTGATATTTGTCCTGTAAATTTATGTTTTTCACCAAACTTGTGGAAGTTTTTTCAGCTACTATGTCTTCAAATATTCTTCTGTACAACTTCTTTCTCCTTTACTTCATATATTTCAATAATACAAAAAATAGATCTTTTGATAGTATATTTTCCTGAGGCCCTAGAAGCTCTGGTCATTTTTGTCTTCAACCCTTTTCTCTTTGTTATTTAAACGGGTTAATTTTTATTGATTTATCTTTAAGTCCACTGACTTTTTCCTACGTCATCTGCATTCTTCTATTGAGCATATAAAGGGAATTTTAAATTACAGGTATTGTATTTTTCAGTTTTAAAATTTATATTTTGTTCCTCTTCTTTAATTTCTATTTCTCTGTTAAGAATGTCCATATTTCCATTCGTTTTAAGAGTGTTCATTTTTACCTCATGGTGGATGGTTAAAATAGCTACTTTAAAAACCTTGTTCCAGCATCTGGGTCATCTTGATTTTGACATGTGTTGATTGTTCTTTCCCTGAAAAACTGGTCCAATTTTTCTGGTTATTTGTATGTTGAGAAATTTTGGATTGTATCTTCAACACTTTGAGTGTTCTGAGACTCTGTATCTTGTTAAAATCCTCTGAAGAAGGTTGAACTTTTTGTTTACCAGTTAATCAAATCAATTAGATTCAGACCACAGGTTCTATCTTGCCTTCCATGTGTGGTGTTTCCACTGTCAGTTCAGCTTTTAAAGCCTTAGCTGTGCTTTCTGAGCCAGTCAGGGATTATTGTGGGACTTTGGATCTGGATCATGATAAATTCTCAAAGCCTTTGCTAAGATTCTTTGGATATGTTCCATGCATACAGAGTTTGGGTGTGAGCCTGGGCATTCCCTTCTTCAGTTCTCTCTTTTTAGGATTTTCCCTCACATTGTCTGGCTCACATGGTCCACTTTCCCAGTTCCTCTGGCTAGAAAACTAGGCATTTCTCAAAGTTGTCTTCTACAATGTTGTACAGTTTTTGTATAACTAGATACACCCTGGGGAGAAGCAGTGAAACAAAAGACAGAAAATAATGGGGACTCCTCTCACACTCTAAACAACAGAGGCCCATTTTCCTGATTTCTCTATCCAGAGAGATGGTTTTCTCAGTGTTTTAGGGGCCTGCACCCCTGCTGTTGCCTCTGCAGGCACTGAAGCTGGCCTCAGGAAAGTCAGAAAACAGAGAGGGAAAAGTACACTGGAACCCTCCCCCCACCACACACACTCTCTGGCTCACAGGGGTCCTATTTCCCAGTCCAATGGCTAGCAAAACAGGTTTAATCTCAAAGATTTTGCTGTCTGTGCCTGTTGTCCAGTTCTCTGATTTGGCCCACTGTTAAGTCAAATCCAGAAGATTTTGGAAGGAAAAAATATCTCAGGAAACTCATCATTGCCATATGGTTTTTCAGTTTGACTTCTCTTCTTAATCTTCTTGCTATTATTTTCTTTTCAGAGTCCTCAGATAGTTGTTTTAGTGTTTTGTCCAGAACTTTTAACTTTAATCAGTGAGAAAGAAAGGCTCTAGGAGGCTTATTCCGTCTTGGCTGGTACCAGAAATCCATCCAGAAAATGTATTTAAAATTTGTTCATTTACTTGGTCACAAAGATAGTCTCTAAAAGTTGATAACAAACAAACCATGTTCTCTGAGAACAATATAATAAAATTAAAGAATAACATCAAAACACACACTACAAAATACTTCATAGCTTGAAAAGGGCATCATATTGAAAATTACAAACTATTTAGAAATGAAAAACAATAGAAGCACAACTAATAGACTATAGCAAAAATTACAGTTAGAAGAAAAATTTTTAACCTTAAATGACTATATTAGGGAAAAATTGGAAATTTATTAGCTAAATGTTTAACTCAAGAAGTTAGGAAAATAGTAAATCTTAAAAAAGTAGAAAGGGGTAACAATGATAACAGAAATGAATCTAGAAAATCAAGCTGTAATAGAATCCGCATAGTATAAAGCTTATTCTTTGAAAGGATTAAAAACTTACACAAATCTCTAGCAACATTAATGAAAAAACACAGAAATAATCTGCATTTTCATATTAAAATATTTAATAGCAAATTATTCACTTGTAATTTCATATAAAAATGTAGATCTAATGGACAATTTTCTAGAGAAATATACCTTACCAAAATGGATTTAAGAAGATATAAAAAACGGAATATACTTAAAGCCCCTAAGGAAATAAAATCAGTATAGTGGTTAAAAAAATCTACAAAATAGTTTTAAAAATAGAAGTCCCAGTTACTGATGTGCTTTTATCAAACTATCAGTGAATAGATGTCTAGAATTCTTATTGCTAAGTGGGGATAATGACCAAAGTACATATCTCAATAAATTGTAATAATTCAGTGACAAAATTAAAAACAAAACAACACAACAAAGTGCTGAAAATAGTACCTGACACTTTGTGGGTGCAAATTAAATGTTAGACATACTTCTCTTATTATTTTTAAGGTACCCAAACCAGAATAGGCCAGTGTATAAAAGGAAAATGCTACTCCAGTATTATTTACCAGCACAGATTTAAATTACACAGTAGAGTATATTAGGTTACTATATTCAACAATGTAGTAAAATATGTCATTATCAAGTTTTGTGCCTTCTAGAATTTCAAGGATGATTTAACATTAAAAATATCATGTAACTACATTAACAGGTTAAGGAGAAAAAAAAAAAAGGTAGATTCAATAGATGCAGAAAACCCCTGCAATAAATTCAGCTCTCATTCATGATGATAACTTTAATAAACTGGGAATGGAAAGGGACTTGCCTGCCAACCATTGTATCTACCAAAAACCTGTAGCAAACACTTTTAATGGTGAAACCTTAGGAAATTTTCAATAATGTTGAAAGTTAGATAAGAATCTTGTAGTGTTTTGTAAACAGTATAATAAAACATGAAAATAAGTAAGAGGAATAAAAATTGGAAAGGAAGAAATCAAACATTCATTATTTGTAGATGATATAAATAAATAGATAGATAAATAAATAAAATAAGATGCCATATGAACAAATTTTTTGAACTAATAAGCGTTCAGCAGGTTGCTGGATATAGGATCAGTATACAAAAATCATTGGTATTCTTATTCATTCCCAACATCCTTAAACTATTATAGGAAAGTGTAAAATCATAAGAGGAACAAAATTGCAAAGATAGCTGTATTTTTATTGTAGAGCATAAGAGAATGCTGAAAAACTGGATGGTAATGGATGGGAAGACTTAATACTGTAAGTGTATACATTCTTCTCAATTAATTTATAAAACATATATCAGTTAAGCTGATTCTAAAATTCCTATGGAATAGGAAAGGGCCAGGAATATCTAAGCCTCTTTTGAAGAAAAAACAAGAGAAAATTCTTTGCAGATATAAATACAAATTACAAAATGATAAATATTATTCTATCTTACTATTTGTATAGAGCTAGACAAAACAATCAATGGAAAAAAATAAAGATCCAAGGAAAAGACTTATGCATACACAAGAACTCAGTAGTGATGGCACTACTAATTAGTTGTTAAAGAACAAAGTTTTTAATACATGGTATTAGGTAAAATTAATTATCCTTATTAAAAAATTCTCAATTTGTTTCACATTAATCATAAATTCCAGATGAATAAAAACCCCATTTGTGAGAAAAAAATTCTTTAAACTTTTGAAAGGAATTATAGGAGAATGTATTATTTAAAACCATGAAACTGAAAAGAAATCATCAGTAACCTTGTTAAAATGCAAGACTCTGTACTATAAAATACCCTGAAGAAAGTTAATAAAAATAATCCAAGAGGAACAATTTACAACACATATAAACAACAAAAAAAATCAATATCTTATTATAATAAAAAAGCCTTCTGAAAATGAGTAAGACAAATTACTCAATTGAAAAGTGGGCAAACAATTTGAACTGAGAAAAATCTCTGAAAAAAGAAGCTAAACTAGCACACAGGAGAAAAGATCTTTAATCTGAATAGTTTAGGGGGAAATGATCATGAGATTCAAAGTGGAATATTGTTTCACATTCACAATTGGCAGACCCCTGACAATTAAAACCTCTGACAATACTCAGCTTTTGGAGGTGCGGGGAAAAATTCCTCTAATATTATGTCTGATGATAGTGTAAAAGCGACCAGCCACTTTGGAAGAACACTTAGACAACATCAAGCAAAGTGGACTATGAGTATAATGCATATTCCAGAAATTCCACTTCTAGGTAGATGCTCTAGAGAAACACTTGTGTACGTACGTACATGAGAAGACATGTACAAGACTACTCCTTGCAGCACTGTTAAAAGGAAAAAAAATTGGGCAACTACCTAAATATTTATTAATAAAGAAATCATTAAGTAAACTACGGTATTTAAAAAAAATAGATTACTATCCAGCAGTTAAAATAAATGACATAGGTCTGCATGTATCAACTGTGGTACTTTTTTTTTTTTAAGATTTTATTGGGGAAGGGGAACAGGACTTTATTGGGGAACAGTGTGTACTTCCAGGACTTTTTTTTTTCAAGTCAAGTTGTTGTCCTTTCAATCTTAGTTGTGGAGGGTGCAGCTCAGCTCCAGGTCCAGTTGCTGTTGCTAGTTGCAGGGGGCGCAGCCCACCATCCCTTGCTGGACTCGAGGAATTGAACCGGTAACCTTGTGGTTGAGAGCCCACTGACCCATGTGAGAATCGAACGGCAGCCTTCAGAGTTAGGATCATAGAGCTCCAACCGCCTGAGCCACCGGGCCGGCCCAACTGTGGTACATTTTGAAAGCATAAGGTTAAATTGAAAATTAAGCTGCAAATATATATTATATAAAATTTAAAATAACGTAAAAATAATACCTATAATTTTGATGGCTCAATACATATGTGGGACAAGTAATATAAGCCAAAATAGGCAGGCTGAACATTCTATTAATATGTTGGTTGTTTCTGGAAAGGGAGGGAGGTAGGTAGAAGGGGAGGAGTAATTCAGGTTAAAACTGTGGGGAAGGTGTGAAAGGGGCTTTCTCTGTGTCTGCCATTTATTTTCAGAAGTTTCTGAAACAGTTAAAAATTTAACATTTGTAAAATCTGGCTATTGGGTACAAACTTATTTCCATATATTTAAAATACTTCATGAGAAAAGGGGGAAAAAGTTGATAAACAAGTATAGCCATGTATTTTGCGCTGAGTGATGAACAGCTCTATTAGCTAGTGTTGACCAGCAAAGAGTTTCAAATTTCTGCTGATTTCACATGTGAACCTGGGCTGAACCTCACAAAGAGAATGTATAAGCTAGAGAGGACAAAGCCGAGAGGGAGGGAGGGAGTTACTGGTATTGCTAACTGTCAACAGGAAAAGAAAATTTAAGAAAAGAAAAGAAAAGAAAAGAAAAGAAAAGAAAAGAAAAGAAAAGAAAAAAGAAAAGAAAAGAAAAGAAAAGAAAAGAAAAGAAAAGAAAAGAAAAGAAAAGAACTTCGAAGATTCCCCCCACAAACTCATGTAATTATGAACCTGTTATGGAAATTAGGTACATTATGCTATTATTTTTAATACTTACCTTTCTCCTCTGGGGAAGGGGGACAGTTTTTGCAAAATATTTTTTAGTGAAAAATGTTTATTTCCTAGAAAACCACATGCTGATATATAGTCATATGGAGCAGTTTTATTTTCTCTTCCAGTTTATTTGGTATAATTTAAAGCATATACCTCAGGGAATGTATTGATGTTGGATTTAAATCTTTAAATTTTCTGGTTTCTCTATATACATTTACTTTAGAGAGTTTAAAAATACAAATGCTAAATTGAATTTACAGAATAAAATTTTAGTTTTTCAAGAGTAGTACTTCTCTCTCTCTCTCTCTCTTCTCTCTCTGTCACACACACACACACACACACACACACACACACACAGTTCCAAACCAAAAACTTCCTCAGATATTCATTTATTTTAAATATAATTAAGTGATTACTGATAATAATTAGGTATATATTACCGGAGTTAGCCATTTAGATCAATTAAAAGTAGAATTGCTTGTGTACGAGTATGCTACCCTGTTATGATGCTTTTCAAAACGTAATATAATTCCATTGTATTACAATTTTAAATAATTACTCTGCCTGCGAGAAGCACAGTTCTGGTTAGCTGGTTTAATGATTAATTTTATGTATCAGCATGGCTAAGGTATGGTGCTCAGTTGTTTGGTCAAATGCCAGTCTAGATGTTGCTATGAAGGTAAGTTTTAGATGCACTTAACATTTAATCGATAGACTTTATGTAAAGCATACATGGGTTGGGCCTTATCCAATTGGTTGAGGCCTTAAGAGCAAACACTGAGGTTTCCTGAAGAAGAAGGAATTCTCCAGGCTACAACACAGAAACCCTTCCTGAGTTTCCGGCCTGCTGACCTGTGAAATTCAGATTCAAGCCTGCAACATCAAGTCTTACCTGAGTTTGTAGCCTGCTGGTCTACCTTACAGATTTCTGACTTTCTAGCCCCCACAATCATGTGAGCCAATTCCTTAAAATTAATTTCCTTTCCTTTCAATTGCTTTCTCTTTTTTTCTCCACCCTACTAGTTCTGTTTCTCTGGAGAACCCTGATTAGTAGAGCTGGCTGTTACCCAGTTGAATTAAGTTATCACCTATATCAGAATTTTCCAACTGTTTTAACACATCCTATGAATGCAAACTTGGCAAACACCTAGGATATAGTGGGTGATCAAGACAGTGTTTATGCCCTGAATAGTTTAACTGTATTTATGGCACAGATTGGAAAAGAGTTGCTCATATTTGGGATCTGAAGTACACAAACAATTCCCTAGGGCCTAAGCCAAATCTCTCTATGTGATTCTTTCCCTGTAGCTTTCCATACTTCCATGGCATATAGATGCAAAGAAAAGGGGAGCCATAGGTGGGAGGAAGACCCTTTGTCAAGAAGGGCTGTCTTGATAGAAACAGAGCTGTAATGAACACAGATATGTAGTAGGCTATTTCATAGAATGAGAAGGGAATAGGAAAACAGAAACTGAAGGATAAAGTGAATCTTTGGATTGTCAGCTGTCAATCATCAACATGGGAAGAGAAAAAATAATTTTCTAATTTCTGTATAGCATGGGGATAAAACAGTGTGGCCTCCATAACATGTTCAGTCTGTGTGTACTCAAAGGAGGAGTGAAAAAAAAGGCTTTGAATCCTCTGGAGGAAGGAAGATGTTAACAACTCTACCCTTTCCTCCTCCTTGTGCTTGAATCTTTCTATTTTGTGATATGGACACTAGGGAGATGATTTTTCTGGAAAGAGCAATTAGAATGTTTGTAGAGGGGAGCCAAGAGGAGAATTGAATAATAATTGCAAATTTTAAATGGCAGAACACATAATTTACTGGGATTTCCCACATACCCAGTTCTGCCAATAAATATATGAGCTCAGTTTCTCATATGTGAAGTAAAGGAATTGGATGTCTCCCCAAGATGATCTCTACAGTCTTCCAGTTTGAAAATTCTAAGAAAATGGACAATGCAGAGAAAAAAAAATAGTCCAGGTCGCTTATTCTCCTTCATCCACAGAACAAACACAATTATAATTTAGTTTGGAAATAAAGAACAAAAAATAATTTATTTTATACACTAAATTAACAGAACATTACTCCCAATAGACTGTGGAGTCAGCCAAAATTTTAATGGTAGTATATACTTGTATTTTTAGCTTTTCAAATATAAAGCAAGGTTCATATTCATTAATTTAAAGGGAAGCCTTACAAAATATTTAATTTTAATAAGGGAATAAAATGTTTCAAAACCTGTTTCCATTTTCTGCCTGTACAATTTCAAAAAGTATCATAACATTTCTGAGCCTTAGTTTCTTCATGTTTAAAATTGTAACAACTTTCTATTAAGGTGGTTATAAAGATTAAATGAAGCATTATATGTGAAAGTCAGTGATATACCCTGATCATCTATCTGATAAACTCTTCAAAATTTCTTCTTCCTTCTTCTATATTCTCCATCTTGATGCTCTATGAGATCTGACAATTATGTTTGCGAACTCATCCTAGAAAAGGTGATACATACCTCGTTGCTGAATATCACTACAGTCACCTTCGAAGGACTCCCCTTGGGAAGCTACACACCAAGGCCAGCACCTGGTCCAACCTTCAAAGCAATTTTGGAACTCTTTTTATGGAATGTCCATCAGAGCTGTCGTATTACCTTTGATAGCCTGAATGTCATCCAAATGCCTTCCTTTCAATATTTCCTTAATCTTTGGGTAAAGGAAGAAGTCATTGGTGGCCAGATCAGGTGAATAGGGAGGGTGTCCCAATACAGTTATTTGTTTCTTGGCTAAAAATTCCCTCACAGACAGTGTTGTGTGAGCTGGTGCATTGTCGTGATGCAAGAGCCATGGATTGTTGGTGAAAAGTTCAGGTCGTTTTCATCTATTCATTTCAACTTTTTCATGCAGCATTTTCAGCACTTCCAAATAGTAAACTTGATTAACTGTTTGTCCAGTGGGTACAAATTCATAAGGAATAATCCCTCTGATATCAAAAAATGTTATCAACATCATTTTGACTCTTGATTTGGACTGATGGAACTTTTTTTTGTTGTGGAGAGTTGGCTGACTTCCATTGTACACTTTGACGCTTTGTTTCAGGGTCATGTTGATACACCCATGTTTCATCACCAGTGATAACATGGCCCAAAACATCGTCTTCCCTCTCCAAAAGGTCTTGGCAAATGTCGACTCTCCTTTGCTTTTGTTCATCAGAGAACTCCTTCGGGACCATTTTTGCACACACTTTTCTCATGACAGGATTTTCAGTTAAGATTTTCCTAACTGTTTCTCTGTCAATGTTTACTTGGTCTGCTATGCATCTCACAGTTAGCCAATGATGTTGACACACTGTTCGACGATTTTTTGCAATGTTTTCATCAGTTCTGCTCATTACTAGTTGCCCTGACTTCTCTTCCTCAGTGATGCATTCTCTCACCTCAGAAAAATGTTTAATCCATTTGTACACTGTCATTTTCTTCATGGTATTACCCACATAAACTTGGACTAACATGTACCTGATTTCACTTCCACTCTTTCCAAGTTTAACAAGAAATTTAATGTTTATTCATTGCTTTAATTCAAGCTCAGACATTCTCGCAGTGGCACACAAAAACACGCAACAAAAATGATGAATGCCACTCAGCAAGACACCGCCACACGTCGACACGAACACAGCTGTGAGACACTGATATACCAAAGTTATGAAACCTTACCGAGCTGTTTGCACAGTGCTGCCAACGTAAGCGCACGGTGGCAATTTCTTGAATTTAATTGTCAGACCTATAGCCATCAGTTTTTCTATGTTGCCAAACTGGAAAGCTGGGCGTTAACCTAAATTAGTATTTTCAAAATGTAATATAATCAAGTTTATGACACCAATATTTAAAAACAAACAATAAAATTAAAAAATATTAGACAGCATTACGCATAGTAAAGGAATGTAGTATTTTATAAAATTTTTATATCATTAAAGTGTGTTTGTGTATGGAGACGCATGAGGGAGGCAGGGAGGGAAGATCTTCCTGGTGTGAAAGCTTCTTTAAAAGGTAAAATTGCAGTATTTCTTCACATGGGTTATAGTAAAAAATGTCTGAGAAACACTGTTCTAGGATGTGCTGTTTCCCTCCTATATTCTCCAGCTTGTCAATTTTACCTTTTAGAGAAAATTTCTACACTTGATCTTAGCCAAAAGGCCGAGAAGCGATAGAAACTTTCTGATTTGTACCCCTTTCTGCTTTTCCATTGCTTTAGTGTAAGCCCTAATCATTTTGGTTTCTTTGTCATCAGTCTTTTCCATTTTGAAAAGTGCTACTCAAGAGATCTTTCTAAAGTGTATATCTAAACAGGTTAACTTTAAGACAAATAGTAATTTTTAGGGTGGTAAGTCAATGTTTAGTCACCATCATATGTATTGGCGGTATCCCAAATATATGGTTGTAAAATAAATGAGTACTTCAGACAATTTTATGGGTCTTCCACATACTGTTCTCAGCCTCAGATCTGATGCTAGCCTCAACCTTTGGGACAGAGAGTTACTTGCAGGATTCCACAATCCACTTTGCAGTGATGTCTCATCCCTAGAAACACTTTTTTGCTTTCTGTCCCTGGACCTCCGTGAAGTTGTGGTGGGAGATGCCAGTGGGAGCCTGCTTGTCACATGTGCATGTACCAAGGATTCATGAGGTGTATGTGCAAGTTGGAGCCGGCCCCTATGTATGAATGAGCCTGTCTGAACCCGTGTGTGCTTGCACATGCGTAGTGTGCAGTTAAGGTGCCCATCAAAAATGAGGGGTGAGAGCTGCTGGACGGTTGCCTCTCCTTCTCTGTCATAGATTGCATGGGCGATTCTGTGAGGTATACATGCTCCTCAGAAAAAGTGCAGGTGCTACTGAGCCGGGCTGCTAATAGTGGTGGTACCCAATAAAGCACCCTCAATGTGGCTTTTCCTTGTTTCTCGTTTCATTCTACCTAGTCTCTCCTTTTTTTGCTCCTTGTGGAATCTTCTCCCAAATAAACTACCTGCACACAACTCCTAGTTTTAGGCTCCCCTTTTAGGGGGAAATAAACTCCATTTCTTAACACTCCACAATATCTATACAAATTACAAAGTAAACAATATTTATGTAGCGCAGTGAGAAAAAGTTGAAACATTTATAGAGTTTGGAGAATATAAATGTACTCAATCTTTTAGAATAATCCCTCTCAAAACCTCGTCTGTACGTGGCTAGCCCCATTTTTACTGTTTCTTCATAAATACTCTATGCTCAATCTTAGTTCTGCCACTTAGAGTTTCTGGGCCGTTCCTCACTTTCTCTTGCCTCTGTGGTTTTGCACAAACTTCATATCAAAATACGCTCAAGATGATGGGTTCCCTGCAAGGGAAAGAATCAGGAGTTATGTCTTTATATCCCAAGCCACTGCCACATTGTCTGGCACAAAGTAATTGTCAAGAAATGTCTGTTGAATATAGGAATGAACAATTTACACACTACATATTCTATTCCAATTCTTGGTTTAATAATTTCTTCTCTCTTCAGCCTGCATGCAGTCTTCCTGAGGTCAGTTAATTTATCTTCTTCTTGTATACCTAGTTTAAGGCCAGGAACAAATTATGGACCTGATGAATGTTTACTGAATGGATGAATAACAGGATATTACTTAACATACTGTTTTAATTTTCTGTTTACCATTTCGTCTTCCTCTATAGGTTGTAGGGTCACAAACAATGTGTAGTTGAGTTCTGTATACCCAATGTACATTCAGGGGCTGGCGCATATATTCATAATTAAAAAAACTGTAATATGTGTGTTTTCCCATGTTCCTTACTAGAAATAAACTTCTTCATGGGCAATATTTATGGATAACAGAGGCTTAAACACTACAAACAAATCAATAATATGTAGCTTTATATTTGCAGTCATCGTAATGATTGATTTGGAAGCAGTGATTAATTCGAATATTCCGATTTGACTGCTAGTATATAGTTAAAAGAAGCTGGCTATTTGTTATGAAATTCCTTGAAGAAGGATGGAGATATCACCTTCATATAGTAGTATGGGTAAGTACTAATCAAATTGTGACTATATCGTATAGATGAAAAAAGAAGTACATTAAGAGCAGCCAGATAAAATAGAAGGAGTCGAATCTATACTTTTAAGAAAAAGTATGCAAGTAAATCAGATATTAAGGAGAGAAAGAGACGTTTATTGAAGCAGAGGGACCAAAACAAGGAGAGAATGAAGGATTTGGTTTTTAGCCACAAGAGTGAAAGTAGCCACAAACACAGTGAGAGTCTGATCAGCTAGACTTAAAGCTGAAATGCTCTAGGGAGCTTTGGGTAGTTCTTACTTTCTCACTGTCTTTGGTGAGAATGATGTTAATAAATTCTGTAATTAAAATCCACACTTTCTCACCTTCTCTCATTGCTGCAAAGAAATCTCATTAATCTGTAACCAGGATTGACAAAAGGCGAATACTCACTCCAACTGACTATCCAGACTAGAAACACGATCCTCTAAAACTTTAAATTGGACCGCTTCACTCCTCTGTCCAACTCCTCATGTTGGCCTGTAAGTCCCTACATAATTGACTCCCCATGCCCTTATCTCTTGTATATCAGTTCATCTTTCTCTTCCCCTTAATCATTCTCCTGTCACATATATTGTCCCTGAATTTTTCTTATTATTGTTTTAAATTCAGAATTGAAAAGTAACCCAAGTCTGAGATAGGATAAGAATCTTTGAGAAGGGAGAATTCAAGTCAGGCTCATTCAGGGATCAGGATTTAGTCTACTGCTTGAGTTCAACTGTCCAGGGCTGAGATACAGAGTGTCAAGGTTTCCTACGGGTGCCCTCCCAAATCTGCTGGATCACAAGCTGATTCTTGCAAACCTCATCTTGCCTTAGCAGATACGATTCCTTTGCCAATGAAGTGATTCTAGAACAGTGGGAAGAGGCTGAAGAATAGAATAGTGGCTGAGGGACAAATAGAGATTCAGAATTCAAAGAGCAGTATGTTTATTTACAATCCTGGGGTGGAGTACATAATCTCGTGAATTCAAAAGAGATAATTAAATATTATGAAAAAGGTCATGGTAAACTTAGCCTGTCTCAGATGATAAATATGCTCCCCTTGGTCAGGTAAGCTGAAGACTGAAACTTAGAAAGAAAAATAAGTTAATATCTGATGAAGTAAAAGAATGCCATAAAATTAATATTTTGGTATTGAATTTTTAATCATCTTGATAATGTGAACATACATTGATTAAGATGTATAAAACATTTGACAGAGTATGACAGATAAGAAACACAGACATATTGGCCTTGTCAAGATTTTAATTTCAAATGTATGTTTTATTTGTATATTTAAGAAAAATTGATTTACATGTATGTATGTTTATTAGATTTCCAAAAGTTGCTTAAACACTTAGAAGTAATTTGCAAGTTAGACATTTATTTTAGTTTGCTAGGGCTGCTGTAACAAAGTATCACAGATTGGGAGGCTTAAACAACAGAAATTTTTGTCTCAGTTCTGGAGGCTGGAAGTCCAAGACTAAGATGTTAGCAGAGTTTGTTCCTTCAGAGGGTTCTGAGGGAGTAATTTATTCCATGTCTCTCTTATCTTCTGATGGTTTGCTGGCAATGTTTGGTGTTCCTTGGTTTGTAAAAGTGTCACCATGATCTCTGCTTTAATTTTCACACGGTGCCCTCCCTGTGTGCATGTCCGTGTTCAAGGTTCCCTTTAGATAATGACACCAGTCATATTGGATTAGGGGTCCATCCTACTCCAGTATGACCTCATCTTACTAATTACATCTGCAATGACCCTATTTCCAAATAAGGTCAAATTCTGAGGTATAAGGGATTAGGACTTAAAGGGAGTAGGTGTTTGACTGTCCAGGGCTGAGATACAGAGTGTGAAGGTGTCCTATGGATGCCCTCCAAAATCTGCCTGATAACAAGCTGATTCTTGCAAACTCCATGCCTTTGTAGGTATGATTCCTTTGCCAATAAAGTGATCAGATGATAGTGGGAAAAGGCTGAAGAATAGAATAGTGGCTTTTGAAGGGAGATAATTAAATCCATAATAGCATTTAAGTCTGATTTATCAGGAGTCTGAAGTGATGAAGATCAGCGATACTAAATTTTAAAAATGATCAAGTAAACTTTCTATTCTTATTTTTAATTTAATCTTATTTAAGATTATTTTTGCTTGTGTTGACATAAAAGATTAAGAAACACTTAGGTGCAAGATTTTTAATAAGTTGAAGCACAGGCAGTTTAAAGTTTTGTTTTTTACACATAAATCCTCCCAGTTATTAAACATTCAATTAGAAATACTCTTAACCAATCAAAGGCCAGCCAAGCATAGAATATACCATGACTATGATCAGCAATAGTGTTTTATATACATTCAACATGATACTAAGGAATAAATATCATACTTGGGGTATCTAGTTCACCCAAGAAAAATCTAAATCAATATGGGTTAATCTTTATTTTTTACATAAATCTACTTGAAATCATTAACTAAACTAGTTTGAGGTGGCTTATTTCTACAATGGAGACTAGAACCTGAAAATTAGACTTTTCCGTTATTATGACATTAAAACAATCTGGGGCAAATTATCTCACAATCTATACAGAGCTGATAAAGTTAATACTGGTACAGTTCATAAGACCAATGATAATTATTCTGATTCCCCTATGTACCAAATACACAGAGTTAGTTTTTCAAAAAGTTATATAATTTTTCATTAATAATTTTTAATATTTTGAAATAACATTTTTATAAGTAGATACTCTAAAGCAAATAGGGTTAAAAACCATATACCCAGGTTTTTTTTTAATGCTGTATCAATAGTGCTTTTAGTATATATTGTGTCAATTTAACTGAAAATATACTTATGCTTGTTTCAAAATGGGCTAGGTACATTCTATGCTGGATAATGGTCTTGTACCATAAACTCTGTTTATTAAGTAGATATTTGAAAAGAGTGCTATTCTCTTTTAGAGTACTAAAACTTAGGCCCTAGTCTTTTCATTTATTGCCTTTTTAACTACAAGTATTGATTTAAAAATATGACTTTTGGTATTCCATCAGTGCAATATTCTCACACTAAGAAACCCCACTCTCTCCCTTTAATGTTGTTTGCAATATCAAGAACAATTAAATGCCATCACTAAATAAATAACTTTAATATTAAGTATACTTTTTCAAATCTTTTCAAAGATAATATTGGATATACCTTTTCAAATGTTAGTATTGAATATGGCCTTTTAAACCTTCTGCCATACCCTTCCTGTGTGTGTGTGTAATGTAGCACAGCCACCCTCTCTTATTATCCCTTCTCCCAGGACGAACATCGCAGCGTTTGTTTAACTTGACTAAATTGTTATGACAGTAGAGTTTTTTTATTTTTATTTTTTTATGTGATTGGAATGTGAAGAAGTATATTTTCTTATATGGGGATATATTTCAGTTTGAGGTGTTCGCCTGAGGAACCATAACGTTTGCGTGTGTCAGAATCAATATTACAGTAGTTATGGAAACAGGAGAGCACTGTGAGCCTTAGGGAATACTGCAAACCAAAAGGAAGAGCAGAGGAAGGCTAAAGCGTTCTGATTTAGATGATTTAGTTGTAAGAATTTGGTTAGAGTGGACGTCAATAATCGTTATTACATGTAAATACACATGACTTCTCTGGGAAGAGAGGTTTGTCAGATTTTGTAAAATCTGGTGTTTTTAGACTATATTTCATCACCTTCTATTGTATTCAGTGTTTTACTCAGTAAAATTTACTGAGATGCAATTAGTATTTGCTCAGGGAACTATATCCTTGCAGTCTAACCTGGAGAAGTCATTCAGGGAAGTGGAACAGTGTCATAACTCTTCAATGTTTAGTTTAAGCAATTATTGCATTGAAGGATAATATACTTGGTCTTTCTTGGTCCTTCCTGATCTCAATCCTTCAAGAAGAGTTCTAGCTCTTTCTTAGGGCTCTTACCTTTAGAATTTAATAGCTTAAGGTTTCATTCTAAGATGTATAACACTTGTAAATATTGCTTAATTTAGAGTTATGATTCTGTTGAGTAGATAGTTATCTGGGTAAGCCTTCAGTGGAATCCTAAAGATGCTAATGAAAATACTGCTTATCTTCATTGTAATTTGGGATTGTTAGAGCCAAAGGTTGAAAAATTTCTAAAAACTTATGGATTATAAAATGAAATCATAGAAAGGCCATAAATAAAAATTTTACTATCAGAAAGCTTGTTACTATCTGAGGCAGAACCAATATTCAGCCGAGTTTCCTTATCACAGTAACTATCAGGTATAATTAACCCTATTTAACAAATGAGAAGCCTGAAGCCCAGAAAAAGTGATAGAATATGACAGAGGCATACAGTTAAGGGAAAACTCAGAGTTTGAATTTACTTCTTGTTTCAAAGCCCCATTCTTTCTGATACACTATGCTGTTTCCCAGTGGCAATATTTAAAACGAGAAAATATTGTTCTCATCTCCTTGACATATGGAGAGTGATTGTTTTTTAATAAGTAGAAAAAAAGCCAAATCAAATAAAACAAAGATTTCATTCCTTTTTTCTCTTTCTGTGTTTTGTTAGCTGATGTACAGTTTTGATGTTAAACTAAAAATGAATAGAAAACTAAATAGAATGAATAGAAAATTAAATAGGACACTCCTTAGCAGAGAACCAAATGTTCTTCATAGGAATCTCATTTATTTATTTTTCTCTAACAGCGTGCACTAATTGAAAATGTGGTCTTCATTTTTTCCTGCCAAACATTGATTGGGTGAAGCTAAAAGAACAAAACCAAACCAAACCAAACAAAAGCAAAAACAAGCAAACCCCCTAAACCCAAACCCAAAACAACTGTTCTTTAAACACTGCAAGCAATAGAGGATTTGAAAGCTTAAATTTACCTTTCATGCAAAATTTACTTCTGTATAGCTCTCCTGAGCCTCTTCAGTTAAACAAACGTACAGGAAGTTCACAACCATTGCGTGAGGGAAAGGTTTGAAATGACTCAAATACCTATATATTTTAGCCTGAAAGCTAAGAGTTCCGATGATAATATAAACTGTTGAGTTTACGTTTTAGTCAATGTCACAACTTTTTAGAGTTGTTGTTTCTTTGGGAAAACATTTTCTTTCTTTATGTGGTTTTAATTTTTCTGTATGTGTGTGGAGACGTAATGTTACTTTTGTTTACTCTGAGGGATAGGCCTAAATTGGTTCCAGCTAGAATAACAGGTTCTTTATAGAATTTTTATAAAATAACTATCACGTAATATGAGCAAACAGGTTATTCTTATCCACTAGCCTGCTTATGCAAATTGCTTAGACAATGTATTTACACTGTTTTGCTAAAGTCGTATCATGGCTAATATATTGAAGATGGGCAGCTCTACTCTACTGCCAACATGTTAAATAAGACGTAAACAGAAAAGTGGGTATGAAATCAACTACAGAAGATTATGGGATTTCTTAGAGAAGCTGGGGAAAAGCTGTCCTCCATGCATGACTGAGATTTTATGCTAGTCTTCCCAAGCAGTTTTCATATTTTAGGGGGATCGCTTAGTAACTACTAATGTTACAGGTATCCTTGCTCTAGGGGTAGGACAAATAGCTTGTGTCAAAGGTAAGTCCTTAAATTTGCACTCTGACACTGAACCACTGGCCAGCCACATATCGTTTAATTAAGTACTGCATTTCTAAATTTCCCAAACTTAAGTACTCTTGTCACTTGTAACACTTTATTAACTAAAGTAGCCTGTGGCTTACAAATGAAAAGGAGCTGAGACAAAGTCTCTGTGAAGGTCCAGCAGGCATGACATCATACTTTAAAAGAGAGTATAAAAATGGATTTGGACTGGACTTGGCATTTCTCAATATGACCAGGACTACTGATGCCTTTGTTCGTAGTATTATTTAAAATAAAATTGCATACACTAATGTTGAATCGTTATGTTCAGATATATATTTCCTATTGGGTAAGAGGGCTAAGCATATCCAACGACTTGTGGGTTTTTCCCCAAGGCAGACCTAGCCACTGCTACACATCCTGTGAAGTGGCTCACTTTGAACAGGGAAAATAAAACATGGGGAGGGAGAACTTAAACTATAGGGTTATTATTATTATTTTTTCCCTCTAACAATTAAGCTGTTGTGCCTGGAACTTGTGTTGTAGGCAGATTCATACTATGTCTAATTTCCTGACTGTGCTTGAGCTTGCTACATGAAAGCGAGGACCGTATCTGTATTATTTACCATTATTTATGATAGTGACTTCTGTATTATCTGGTACATAACAAGTGCTTCCCCCATTTTCTTTGAGGTATGGTTTATATAACAATAAAATATGTAGATTTAAGAGTACATTTGATGGGTATTGGCAAATTGATACATCTGTGTAACCACTCCAGTCAAAATACAGAACATTTGTATCACTCCAGAAAGTATCTTCATGCCCCTTTCCAGTCAACATCCCCCACCCCAGCCCCAATACGGGCAACCACTCTTCTGATTTGTTTCAATCTTGAGTTAATTTTGCCTGTAATAACAATATATCTCCCTGTGATTGCCTTGTTTCACCCAGCATAGTGTTTTTTACATTCACCCATGATACTGTTGTATGAATAGTTTGTTCCTTTTTTTTTCTGAATAGTACTACAATGTATGAATCCACCAAAATTTTTTTATTCATTCGTTTGTTGATGAACCTTTAAAATATTTCTAGTTTGGGGCTAGAATGAATCAAGCTACTATAAACATTCTTGTACAAGTCTTTTTGTAAAAAAAATATATTTTCATTTCCTGGGAGTAAATATCTAGGTGTGAAATTGCTGGATAATTGGAGTAGTTGAATATTTAACTTAATAACACACTTCCAAACATTTTCCTGAAACGCTTGGTAATTTTATACCATCACCCAGCAATGTAGGAACGAGAGTTGCAGTTGCTTGCTAAATTTGTGTTTTAAATCTTTTAAATTGTAGCCGTTTTGTGAGATGTGAACTGTTACCTCATTGTGATTTTTAACATACATTTCCCTATTGACTAATGATATTGAGTAACTTTTCATGTATTTATTGTTCTTTCATCTATCTTCCTTTGTGAAATGTCTATTAAGGTTTTGCCTATTTAAAAAATTGGGATGTTTGGATTTTTGTTATTTAGTTATAGGAGTTCTGTACATGTTTTAGATAAATTCCCTTGCCAGGTGTCTATACTGTGTATATTTTCTCCCAGTTTGTAACTGGATTTTTAATTTTCTTTAACAGTATTATTTTCTGATGAATAGACATTTTTAATTTTGATAAAATCCATTTTATCTTTTTTCTTCAGTAGTTTGAGTTGTGTTCTCTTTAGAAGTGTTTGCCTATTCTAGGTTGTATTTTCTTTAAAAATAGTCATACTTTTAACTTTTATGTTTAGATATATGACCTATTTTGAATTAATTTTGTATTTTGTCTGAGATGGGGATCAAACCTATAGGAAGTTGACTGAAAAGTATGCAGGGGATGTCTTTAATGAAATCTGAGGACCTAACTTGACCTATAAACTCAAAGAATGATTATATGTGGTAATAATGTAAATTATTCTATATAGTGCCTGGCTTTACAGCAGAATATTTAGTAAAATCTTATTAGAGGGCAGCTTGGCTGTTGCAGAATTGCTATTGCAAGCCAGGATTGAGCAGCAAAGAGGAGAACATTACCTTCTCCCCATCACTGAACCTTAAAAACAATTTTGAGCACAGCATGGTGAGAACAACAGCATCTTGAGGGAGGTCGGTAGTCCCACAGCTGTTGAAAACAAAAGACAATGGTTCTTGGCATGTCTTACAAAAACGCTGGAACAAGTGATCCTGAGTGGCTTCCGTTCTTAAGTATACGAGGAAAGCATCTTCAGGGGCTCTAAAAATATCTAGGAGATATTGTAAAGATGAAAAATTCTAGCGTTTCTATTGTGGGCACTCCAAGTTATTAGAGTTTGAATATTAATGGAATGTGACCTCATATTTTTACTCTCTGGCAGTGAGGTCTGAAGATTCCTGTTCTATATTAAGAAATGCATAAAAAATTAAATACGTAGTCACACATCTGACTAAAGTATAAGTTTATCTTCATTTAATATTGGCATTTAGGTAGAATGTAATGAAGTTAATCCCTGGTGTCTTAAAAGTAAATTGATTATGAAAGGCATGCAAAATCCAACTGAAAAATCTCTACAGCAAGAAGTGCATGGTTTCTTCAAAAAGTAAACTTTCAAGGGAAAAAAGGAGAGAGACAGATTGTGAGCTAGCCTATAGATGAAAAAAGATATGTACCAACTAATTTAACTATATCAAAGTGACAATTGAGAAAATTTAAACATTGTTTAGAAATGGGACAATAGCAAGGAACTACGCTTAATTTTTGAGGCATAATAATGATAATGTGGTTGAGTTAGTGATTGCTGAGGATGGCTAATGTGTATATAATGATGGCATGTTATAATGTACATATAAAATAATGTGCATATAATAGACCTATTCCCTTTCCTGCCTAAAAGATTAAGATGGAAAATTCTGCTTCACGAAGAGAATTTTAATATATTCACTTTAGCATTAGATAAGAAGTCTCCAAGTGGGGCCTTTTAACTAGATTCCCCTCTGTGACCCCTTGCTTCTGGGTTGCCTAGGAGGAATTTGCCTGCCACTTGTGTTCCGTTCTTTCTGGTTACCTTTAAATTGCCTAGTTTCCTCTTCCAAAATCTCATCACTGCCTCCTTTCTCCTTTGTTTGAAATGGCATATAAACCTCAACTGCCTCTTTGCGTCTCATTATGGCACCCCCGAATGTGCATTCATATAATAAACTTTGCAGATTTTCCCCTGTTAATCTGTCTCTTAATTTGATTATTAGCCCAGCTAAAAGAACTTAGAAGGTGGGAGGAAGATTATTATGTTTTTAACCCCCACAGAGTGTGTATGTGTGTGTGTCCCAAAAGACTACCAGGTCATGAACACATTAATTGTAAAAGGCAGCGCAGTGTTGAAAAGTGTGGCAACACAACTTGACTCAGTCCCACAAAATTGTGTACTGCTCTGAAAAAGTGACCATTCCCTCAGTTCCGACTTTCCTGTGTGTCAGCGGATTCTATATAAACATCACTCCTCTATTCAGAAAGCAGAAAGCCCCTAATATGTGCCCAGGATGTGACATGCTGGAGTACTTCAGTGTACAATACGGTCCCTGGAAGATAAACTATGAATATGTAATCAAACATTTGATGAGTGATACAAGGGGAAATTCCAAATTCTATAAAGCAGGAAGACTTTCAGTTCAGGGAAAGCCTTTCTGAAAACAGAAAACTTCAGCTGAGACCTAAAAAATGACTACGAATATGCAAATACAAGCTTGGGGGAAACTGTTTTAGGCAGAGAAAACAGCCTGTGGAGAAACTTCCAGGCAAAAGAGACAGAGTGTCGTTCCTTATCTGGGAAAATAAGGATAGGGCCCAGCATTCCGGTTTCCCTCCAGGAAACTCTCCTTCTTGGCACACTTCTGCAGGGATCCAGCCCTACAGTAGAAATGGATTTGCCCCGTCCTCTCCCCAGGGTCGCATAGCAGAGTATAGAATGGTGGATGTAAAGCTCAAAGACACTAGTGCAATAACCAGCAGATCTATGTCAATACATTTGAAAACCGAGATGGAAGACATGGTGTTTTAAAAAGCATATAAATTGCAAAAAGTATTTCTGAAGAGAAATAAAAATCTAAAGACGTCAAGGTCACTAAGAAATTAAGTAATTTGTTAAAGACTAATAAATTAACACTTAAAAAAATACACACACATCTACAAAGTCAAACTATATGTAATCTTCAAAACACATAATACTCTGATGCTCTTTAAGTTGCTCCAACGCATAGAAACAAAAGTAAATTCTCCCCTGTTCCCACCATCCAACCCAGCCCTGTGCGCTGGCTCTGGTGGTGTCTGGCACTCAGATCCATGTGTGTCCTCTCCTGCTCACACACCCTCTGTGGCTCCCTGTTGCCTTGGGAAGACTCTGGGCTCCTCAGCATGTGGGGCTGGGATGATTGGCCTCATTTCCTCCAAGTGACCCTCATGTTCCAGCCATGAAAATTATTTGCCAAATCACAAAGGATGGTTCCCACCACTGTCCTAGGCCCACACTGTATATCCAAAGATGAACGAGGGGAATCTGAGACCTTAGTATTTCCCATCCAGCGCTGTGGGGGATAATTTTGGCCTTACATATATAGTTCATTTGTGAACAATATAGTTGACTTTTGAACAATAAGATATTTGTAAAACTTTTAATTTTTTAGATTAAATGTCAACAAAAATACTTGGTTTAATTGTGTGAAACTAATGAAATTTGTTGATTATATGAGGCCAAACTCTGGCTGGTGAGGAAAGGGCATGCTCTAGTATAAAGCACACATGAATCTGGGGTCATAGTTTCCAATCCTCAGTCCTCTGCGGACACACTATCTGATCTTACTTAATCCCTTACCCCCCAATATGCATGTAAAATGATGATAAAAATTTTAAGCATTTTTCTGAGAAGAAGATGTTTGTGAAGTTGGTTAAGACATATGAGCTACACAGAATTATAATAATTATTATGAATTATTACTTTATGTCAGTAAAAGAAACCAGTTATGAGAATCTCTACATAATTTTCCTATACATTATGTACTGTGACAATTTGATGTGGTGATTATGGATACTCAATATTTTTTCATAAGATTTCTCAGCCCCCATTAAAAGTAAAATGGCCCATTTGTTTCACATTATTCTATTATTTCAGAGTGGAAACAGCTGAAGTGTCATGCGGCTAAAGAATGATGTTATAACTGAGTATTAC
Source organism: Rhinolophus ferrumequinum (assembly GCF_004115265.2). Lineage (NCBI taxonomy): Eukaryota > Metazoa > Chordata > Mammalia > Chiroptera > Rhinolophidae > Rhinolophus > Rhinolophus ferrumequinum. The sequence goes on along the minus strand of NC_046291.1, from coordinate 41,003,870 downwards.
TCTGTACACTATTTCAAATTTGAAATGGTCATTTAATCATAGGCTATTAATTCCAGAAGGCACTCTTTAGGTCATTTTGTTAACCATTTATAAACAAGGAGATGAAAGATGAAAGAAGTCTTAATGACTTGTTACGGATCTCGCAGATGTTCTTGAATTCCAATTTCGGTTTTTAACACTGTAAAAGATAAATAAATTTTGTTCTAAATTCATTGTCCACCAGATTTAAGGATGTCTGTGCTCGGTTTTTTGGGTGGCTAAAGAAAGTGCTCAGAACTTGGTGATATCCCATAATCAATTTAGATATACAACAAGGTATGATGAAAACATACAGTAGATGTTTAAGTTAAAAAAATATGTATTACAGTAAAAGACACATTGACTTTAATCCCCCTCAGAATACTCCCCCTCAATTCGAACACACTTATCCCATCATTCTTGCCACTTTCTGAAAGTCCTCTTTCCTGAGTGTCTTTAGTTGCACTGTCGTGGCTGCCACCATGTCCTGAATTGATTCAAAACATTTACCTTTCATCGTCATTTTGACTTTGGGGAAGAGCCAGAATTCACACAGTGCCAGATCAGGCGAATAAGGTATTTTGAGGGGGATTAGTGGCAATGTGTCTTTTACTGCAATAGATTTTTTTTATTTAAACATTCACCATATTGCTTGATCACACCTTGTATATGACTTTTGGTAGAAATATTTTCAACATTTCACTATTGCAGCTTTTAGGCAATTATATCATCAGTAGTCTGTCAACCTGGTACCATGATTTGAGTGAAAGGAACTCAAAATTGTATAGCATTTTGTAAACAGCTAGAATCCAGCAGACTGATTGGACAGAAGTCATAGTTGAACTGGGTACATTTTAGGGAGTTATGTCTAACACCTGATTCCAATTTTAAAAAAAATATGCATTTACCATGTGAAGCTGAATGTTTTGTAGTAATTTTATTAGTTAGGAGTCTGTTCAAGTGTCAGGAATCATGTTAACCAGCTTAGGCAGAAAAATTATTTATTTTTTCTTTTTAGATTAAAGTTTATTGGGATGACAATTGTTAGTAAAGTTACATAAGTTTCAGGTGTACAATTTTGTAACACATCATCTATATATCACATTGTGTGTTCACCACCCAGAGTCAGTTCTCCTTTTGTCACCATATATTTGATCCCTTTTACTCTCATCTACCATCCCCCTCCCGCCTTACCCTCTGGTAACCACTAAGCTATTGTCTTTGTCTATGAGTTTGTTTCTTCATTTGTTTGTCTTGTTCCTTTGTTGTTTTCAGTTTTATATCCCACATATCAGTGAAATCATATGGCTGTCGACTTTTTCTGTCTGACTTATTTTGCTCAGCATTATAATCTCAAGATCCATCCATGTTGTCGCAAATGGCACTATTTCATCTTTTCTTATGGCAGAATAGTATTCCCTTTTGTATATATACCACACTTCTTTATTAAATTATCTATCGAGGGACACTGGTTGTTTCCATGTCTTGGCCACCATAAATAAAGCTGCAATGGACATTGGAGCACATATATTTTTACCAATAAATTTTTCCAGATGTTTTGGGTAGATACTCAGGAGAGGGATTGTTGGGTCATATGGTAATTCTATTTTTAGTTTCTTGGGGAACCTCTACACTGCCTTCCATAGCGGCTGCACCAATCTGCATTCCCACTAACAGTGTATGAGGGTTCCCTTTTCTCCACAGCCTCTCCAACACTTGTTATTATTTGTCTTGTTGATGATAGCCATTCTAACTGGTGTGAGGTGATATCTCACTCTGGTTTTTATTTGCATTTCTCTGTAAATTAGTGGTGTTGAGCATTTTTTCATATGTCTATTGGCCATTTACATGTTCTTTTTGGAGAAATGTCTCTTCAGTTCCTCTGCCCATTTTTTAATTGGATTATTTGTTTGTTTGTTATTGAGTTGTATGAGTTCCTTGTATATTTTGGATATTAGCCCCTTATCAGAGGCATTATTTGCAAAAATCTCCCATTCAGTTGGTTGCCTCTTTATTTTCCATTGCTTAAAGACTATGTGTGAATATTTCCAATAAAACCTGACTATTGGAAAAGTCAGCAATATGGAGGAAAGCAAGAGTTAAACTGAATAGAGAAAGAAATTAAGGAAGAAAATAAGGACAGTGGAAAAGAAAAAGAAAGGAATGTTGTAGGAGATAGTGTTGGTGTCCATTCCAGATCTCTTTTACTTGATCAGGGAGTGACCCTCCAGCTGTGCAAGTGTTGAACTCTGGAGAATTGTCCTTTGCTGACCTGATCCTCACCTGCCCATACTTGGGAGGTTACATGCCTCCTCACCCCTGGGGCAGCCAATGACTAACTGATACATGGTACAAAAGTCCTGTCCTCTTGCTTCCAGGTAAGACAACTCTGTTAGTGCAATTTATACTCTAACTAGCCTTTACCTAAGTTCATGCCCTTGCTGGCTCTTTCCCCTTCCCTATCCTTCCCTCTCTCTAATATAGATTTTTCCACAATAAGTCAGTGAATGAATTCCCATCTCAGGCACTGCTTCTAGGGGATTCTACTTAAGATAAAGAAAGAGAAAAAAGAAAAACAAGAAAAGAAATAGGAGAAAAACAAAAAAAACCCTAACCTTTCCGTCCACACTTGAGAACCTTTAATATACCATTAACCTCAGACAAATTGCAACAGCTTATTTTTTCTTTCACTCTAATTTACTAGTGAACCTAATCTTTTTCCAACCATCTTTTGAATTTTTCACTGAAAACTCAAAACAAGTACCCACTTGTGGCAAATATGGTGAATTTAATTCTACTGCTGAATATAGATTTCCCATTTAACTCAGACAAAGAAGAAGGAACTAGAGAAAGAACAAACTTGATTTCCTTGTTGTTGAAGCATATCGATTTCATTTGTAGGGGTTAGTGTTAGAATAAACAAAAGTTGTTTTTACTTTATCCAGTGGATATGAATAAATACAATGAAACTTGTCATTCGAGAAGATTAAAAAAATTCAGAGAGTGTTTACCTAGGCAAATGTTATCCATGCTGATTATTAAAGGGAAGTCAGAGGTACATTTCTAACATGCTGAAGCATTATCTGACATTCTAAGGACATTTATCATGCTTGCTCCACTAAACTGAGAAACAATATCATGTGTGTGTTGGGGGATGGAGTGGGGTGGGTGATGGTGGTGGTGGTGGTGGAGTAGGTTGAAAAATGGACGAATCCCAGCACCTATGAACAGGTTGTTACCAGGCAGAGGGGAATTCCCAGGCAAATGTTGCCAATAAGTTTACTTTAAAACTGCAAGAATAGCCTTCATCATGCAGGTGGGCCCACTGTACTCATAAGAGTACTTAAGAAGCAGGAAGTAAAACACAACAGTGTTGGAGTGAAGCTATATGAGAAAGAATCAATTGTCTAGGGCATTGCTAGCTTTGAAGATGTAATGGGCCCACGAGCCCAAGAAAGCTGGCAGTTTCTATTACCTGGAAAAAGCAAGGAAATGTATTTTTCCATAGGACCTCCAGACGGAAAGACTTGCATCAGACTTCTGACCTATACAACTGTAAGATCATAAATTTGCGTTGTTTCAAACCACTAAGTTTGTTGTCATTTGTTATGGTAGTAATTTAATATTACATTTTTTTCAACTATGAAAATAGTTAAAAGTGCATGGTCATTTCTACAAGTTAAAAGATGTGTGTGTGTGTGTGTGTGTGTGTGTGTGTGTGTGTTTGTATACACATATATGTATAAGAATTTAGTAATTTTTCTTTTTTCCTTATAGCGTCAACATTTAGGGTATTCATGCAAGTCATTCTCTACTTTTGCTATTTTTATACAAACATAAACATATCATATATATAGCTATTCTTATAATTAATTAATATTTGCAAAAAATGGAATTATTTCTACTTTTTGCATTTAACTGTAATATGGACCTTATTCCAGAATAATTGGTTTAATAAATCCAACCCTTTCTTCCATAGCTTTGAAATTTTCCATAGTATTGATATAGTATAATTTACTCAACTATTCCTTATTGCTGAATATTCATGTTTCTAGTTCTTTGTTGTTGCTATTCATTTTCTTTTTTGCTATGGTATACAATGTTACATATATATATATATGTGTGTATATATATACACATATATACGCATATATATGTGTATATATGCACATATATATACGTGTATATATACACATATATATACGTATATATATGTGTATATGTCTTCTGGGACTTTTATATTCATAGGATCATTTTACCAAAAATGAAAGTGTTGAATTTCAATTTTTCCAATCTTGCACTTGTAGCATATCATCAAATGTAACAAAAGATAATCTCTAAACCTCACTTAAAACTTTTTTACTCTTTTGATTCTTTCCTTCCTCTGTATTTAGGATTTCAGCTACCGATAGGTGAAACAAAATAAAATAAAACCCAGAACCTGACAATGTTTTCTTCTTTTATTCCCAAGCCCATTTTACTAAAAATACATTAAAAAGGAGAAAACATCCTTTCAATAGGGCAGAAAGTCAAGGAAAGCAAAGGGCCGGTATATTTGCTTCTGAAGTAATTACCTGAGAATACAGCTCTAAGCATCAATCTCTAGATAATACATGCCATCAGTTTGTTTCAGTTATAAGACATGCTGATACCTCAATGGAAGTGAGGAGTGATGGATTGCAAAGTTTGAGAGAAGTTACCTAAACTGTAGGGATGTTCCATAGGAAGAGTTGATATAAGATACAATATCCAAACAAATGCAAATTTAATAGGCTCTGGGGAGTAAGGTATGGTATTCATGACTTCTATGACACTTGGAGAGTTAGGTAGTACTCATTAATGGTGTAATCAACATGTAAAATAAAATGGTGGGACTGGAAACTGATTTTAACCGTTGTCATTTTTTCTTTAATTCTTCTATCCCCTAGAAATTCCCCTGCTCCTGGATGAGAACTTTGTAGGCCTTATACTTTTGATGGTTATCTTAGATAAAAAGTTCTCTGCTCCCTCTTACTCACAACATGAAGACTCATTTCAATGATTAAAATATTCAATCCCACATAATAGGCAAAATGGCAGACTTCCTTGTGAGTTAGAGCCTCTCTTTCCCATTGCTCATGCTCATTCCAGCTAGAAGTTTGCATTAGAGGTGAGGGTGGGTGATATGTTTACCTTCATCTCAGTTTCCTTAGCACTGCTATATCTACTCTACCTCCTGGACTGCTGCTACCTCAGCCAGGGTGGAAATATGGAAGCAAAGAGTACGAGGCATGAAAGTTCTTAGATGAGCTCGGGTGGTATCTGATGCTGATGTCTCCGGCCTATGCTATTGTTTGAAGTGATTCTTTCCTGGATGTTTAGTGGACAACTCTATGACTTTCCCGAAGCCCTCTCCACATGGGCAATAATTCCCCTTCATCTGTCCAGGTATGATTCTCACACAGCTTCTGCATCTGGCTCTATAACTCCTTGGTGAAGCTGTCTTGACTCTTGCAGAAAGTCCTCTTGAACACGATTCAGTCTCTTCATGATAGCTCTGTTTCCCATGGGGCCCACACCTAGTCCTTAAGCAACATGGCCCCTTGACCCTCTGTGAGATGATCAGTGGTTTTCCTAAGCAGCCCTCTGTTTTGGCCAGCCTCCTGCCCCTTATACAATCAGGCTTGAGTTGGGGACTAGAGTGGGTGTCCCCATACTCCAGGGGATTGTGTTAAACTCCTCACGAAATGGTCTTCTTGAAGCCCTGCTCACTTGATTTGGAACCAGAGGCAAATTCTCCATGTGCCCTCAGATGCCTCCTTCAGCTCATTAGCAATTGTCTCGAAAGAAAGCCTCTTCCTATTTTTCAGTGTACAATGTGCCTCTCCAAATCTCTTTAAAAGGCAGAGATGAGTGAAAAATCTAAGGTTAGTTAGAGCTAATTCACAGACAACTCTTTTGCAGTCCTGCTTAGGTGGCCTAGTATTTCACATGGGAATGTTACCTACTGTCCTGAACCTCAGAAGAAACCAGGACAGAAACAATCCCATTCAATGTCCTGTTACTATGGTCAGACTTGTAGATCCTGGAAAGCACACAGACAGTGGCTAAAGCTATAGAAAATGAGAACCAGGACCTGGAGGTGGTGTGGCTGGTAGGAATAAAGCAAAAATTGAAATATCAATGCTGATGTTCAATGCAGGATTCCAGTGTCAAAAGAAGTCGTATAGTCAGAAGTTTAGAGCTAAAACTAGTTCTAAGTCCTAGGCAAAAGCAGGTCTGGGTGGGAAAAATCTGCATGCTGATATCCAGTCTGGTTATGGCACACAAAAACTACCCGCTGGTTGTTAACATAGTAAGTGTGTTTATTGCTTCAAACACTATATGAACTGGGTCCGCTCTCAGGTATTAACATATATACTGAACACCTGAATTTTGCCAGAGGCTGTGCTAGGTGCTAGGGGAGTGAACATGGTGTTTTAAAACGAGGTCTCTCGGTGGCCGGGCAGGAGTGGATGATATCATTACTGTTATTTTTGTCCTTACCCTCTTTGACTTTTCCATTTGCTTTGTTATATTTGTAAGTATCTCCAGTTTAAAGGGAGGAAGGACAAACAGAACTGCTTAAACAGAGGTAAATTCTGATACTTGTTAAACTTAGGTAAAGTTTCCCTAAGAATCTGGACACAAAATGAAGAAGGGAGTTATCAGGGAATATAAATTGCCAGTGCTTCTATTTGTATGAATAATTACATGTTTTCTAAATTGTTGTTTTTTAAATAATTGAATTATAAAACAATATCAGAGTTTATTTGCTGTCTCAAAAGTCTCAGGCATTAAGAGAAAAAAAATGCTTTCTTGTCTTAATCTTCTTAGATTTCATTCTATTCTGTTTTAGTGTTTGCTTTATTTCTAGACCAGCCTGTGACAGAAGGCCAGCTGCAACTTGAAAGAGATCTATCACAGTCTTTGGTGTATTAAGAATATGTTCATATTAATAGATTTCCTCTAAGGATATTTCTCATCACCATTTCTGAGCCAGGTTTAAAACAGTATGTATAGTACTTTGACTGATGCCATTTCACGGAGGCATAGGTGCCAATTTGTGTATATGTATGTTTTTGATTGCTGTCATTTAATGGGTTTAATTTCATTGGGTGTTCCAAAGGTGGCTCTTTGTTTCTGAGTCTCTATGAATTGAAATACTACAGAGCAACTAAACACCTTAATAATTTTCACTTTTTGTTGCTGTAAGTAGCATATTGCATATCAATATACATTTGTAAAAGTTAAGTCTTCTGGGGACAGAAAGAGGCAAAAGAACACAGGGTGATTCAGTCTTGACATCAGAGATAGAGGTTGGATTTCTTCACTCCCAAGTTTGGAAATAAACTCACACAATTTTAAGGCTTGATGGGACCTTAGAGATCATGTAATTTTACAGATGAGGAGATTACAGCTCATAATGGGGATTTGACCTTACTTTTCCCAAATAGATTTTGGAAACTTTTTAATACTTGAAATCACTTTTATAATAGTGGTAGCTAGAGATTGTCATATATACAGTGCTTATTTGAAAAGGTGTCATTGTTTCAATGTGATTGTGGTCACATATAAAGATCATATATTATTTGGCTAGTGGTATTAGATACGAAGTAGTAAGTTTGAAATTGGCACCTGGCTCAAAGCTGTCAGTTTTATTTTTACTATAATATAATTTTAAATGGAATATTTCTGAAGGAAACCACGCAGTCTAACTATTTGTGTTCTGGAATAGCAGTCAAGGACTCAGTGTTCCATATATAAGTTTGACAAAGACCGCTATTTGAGAATATGATTATTACATGAATGGGTGGAGGAGTTAGCTGCCTTGGACCCCCTCTTCGTTTGGGCTGAGGTGGCTGCTAGTTCCAGGCTGCAACCCCTTACCAGGAAACTGGGGTAGCAGTGAAAATGCAATCACTTATCATCCAATTGAGGATACAGGTTAATGAAAAAAGTGGACAGTCAAGGAAGGGCACCACTTGCCTTGCTCAGGGAATTGCCACCTGGACATTTACAATATTTGCTCAAATAGAAACTGAGCTTGATCATTTTATCATATCCTATTTTTTTCAGTTACCTTTTGATGTTTTCTAAGTCATGTATTGCTTTTTGCAAAAGAGGAACGTGGGAAGCTACCCTGCCCTGTGTTATTTTTTTTTTTAAATCATAGTGGTAATTATTCTTCTGCTTTTACCGACACCCCAGATATTCTGAACCATAAAGAACTTTTAGGCATTGCATGAAAGTGTGACAGTTTGTACAATTCTATTCAAGATTTTAAGAGCAATGAAAAATTCTAAAATGTCCATACTATTGTAAATGCTGTCATCTTTGCTACTTTACATTTGTGACAGATGCTAGGATTATGTGCTATGTGCTAGTATAGATTGATTTTTCTTTCAGACCTCTGTCAATTCCAAAGAATAAATACAGTACCAAATACATAAATACACTGGGAATATTTATAGCTTGGCCATTTCACGTGCAAAAAGAAAATTAATGGTTATATCAAAGAGAAGGAGTTGAAGCAGTCTTCTTTTAAGATATACCCCTGCGATATGTTTAATAATTAATACAATGGAAGAATATGCCAGTATATATCTTAATAGTCCATTGTGCCTTTCAAATGTAAAATCATTAGTTGAAGCAGTTGTCACAATATCTTTAACTTTTTGAGGCATAATAATTGACTACAAGATTTTCTGAGCATGTATTGGCTTTACTATCAGGGAGTCCTGGCCTTGCTGGGAGAGATGAACCTCATAGTACAAGTATACATAACGAATCAAAAGATTTTTAAAAGAAACATCTGCAACTGAAAAGAATTGTAAGTACTTACCATATGCAAGGTACTGCATGACATTCTTCACATATATTATCTCCTTTAAATTTGACAACACTCCTACACATGTGAAACAATTGCACTTGTTTTCCAATGAGGAATTTCAGTAACAGAAGTTAAGTAACTTGCCTAGCTAAAGTTATGTTGCAAGCGCCTGTAAGAGCAGTCACTACACTTCAGTCTCTTCCTGAAAACCAAGGGGACCTTAACCCCTAGGCAGAGCCCTATGTCCCTGCATGATACTCATGAGGCCAAGTGGGGAACAAAGTCTTGACACACAGGTTCAGAGAGAGTGAGTAATGGCTTTATTTGGGAGCCAATGTCCCTCCAGAGGCCAATGCTCCGGTCAGCACAGAGGTTATACAGAATAGAATAAAATTTAATAACGAACCAAGTCCCAGAGTCAATCGGGATGGAGAAGGTTCCTGGTCCTGGAGAGGTGAGTGGGCCCACGACGGGTCTGAGGCGAGCTGGTCTTGCAAGGAAGAGCTTCGGAGAGTCCCGGAATAAGGCGGCTTGCCAGTCTCAGAGGGTCTTAGCTGGAGCTCCCAGTCGGACTATTCACAGCACTGCTCTGGAATTCTGCTTTTATCCTCTTTTCCTTGGACTTGTTTATCTGTTAAGTGATAACCAGAAGTTGTTTGCTAGGAGTTTTTTACCCCTTAGATGATAACCAGAAGTTGTTTGGTAAATGTGTTTATCACTCAATTTTGGTATGCTCATTTTCACACAAAAACATGTTTTTTACTTCACTCTTATCAGTCTCACACATGTGCGGCATAGTCCTGTCCCTACCAGTAAACAACTTGTTTTGCAAACCTCAATCCAACATATATAATACATTTTATATGCTCTATACAAGTTATTAGGTTGGTGCAAAAGTAATTGCGGGTTTTGCAATTTTTATTTTTTAAACTTTTTAAACCACAATTACTTTTGCACCAACCTAATACATCATGTAAAGGTGGAGTCAGAATTACAGAGCAAATTTGCCTGACTACAAGATTGCGAGTTTCATGGAGGGAGATGGATGTGGGACTAGTTTTTCCTCTTGTTTCTATATACCCTGACATTTTTTCCCCTCTATTTATTGGCACCCTTGTAGGTAGGCCATAGACACAGGTCCCACATAAGGTATAATGGGAGCAATGATGAATGGTAAGGTATCTAACTGGACACATTCCTCTCCCTTAAACTCCTGTCCAATCCAAAACCTGTCCATTCTCTAGAAAGCATATCTTAAATATATCTATGTCTCTACTGTTCTATTTTTATGACCCTGACCTAAAACACCATCATCTTTTGCCTGGACATTCAAATATTCTTCCTCATTCTACCTGCTACTATTTTTGCTACCTCCAATATACTTTTTAAAGGCTATCTGGAGGTTTCTAAAACTGTAAATTAGAACATGTCAATTTCCTGATTGAAATTCTTTAATAACTCCCCAATCTGGAATAAAATAAAAATATCTTATTTTGGTAGACAAATTCTTAGTTATATTGCTGTTGGCTACCTCCCGTTCCTTCATCTTATACTATTCTCTTTAACATATTCCAAAATTTAACCACCGTTGTTTTCTTTCCTGTATGCCAAGCTTTGTTCTGCTTTAGGAGTTTGGATATGTTCTTATTTATGCCTGGAAGGTTCTATCCCATTCCTTTCATAACTGGGTGTTTTGGTTTATTTTTACTTTTTGCCCCCAAGTCTTAGCTTAAATGTCAACTACTTAGAAAAGCTTTCTTTGATTATCCAAACTAGTTTAAGTCCCATTATGCTTTTACTTAACATTTAAAAACAATTTGTCATTTTATGCAGGGTTTTATTTGTATACCAATTCTACCCTACGAAACTCCAAGTTCTATAAAGTAAAAGACTATATTTTGGGTTCACTACAGTATATCCTGCCTTTAATTATAAGCTAGGTACAAAGTTGGGTTTCAGTTGAACAAATTGAATAAAATCACCACAAATAACTAATTTTTTATTCTGTTATTCTTATTAATACAATGGAAACTCAATTATTAATGCATTTGACCATTTACGGTACGTCCAGTCTATTGGGGGGAAACTATGCAAAAAGATCAATTACAGAACACCATTATAATGAAAGTGCTCTTTCAGAGTTAAAGATAACATACGAGTACTATAAGGTACACAGAGGATGGAGCAACTGACATTGCCCCAGAAATGAATTCACTGACATGGTAACATGTGAACTGGATCTTAATGATGAGTGACAACCTTCCAATTTCAGAAGTCTGAAATGGGTGCCAGGGGATATTTGAGGGAATGGGAAGGCATGGATTCATTAACATAAAAAGATTTTGGGTGTTTGACAGGAGCGTAGGTTGATTGGAATGATGGTGGGAAAGAAGCCCAAGAGTCAAATTACATTGAAAGACCTTCTATACCAGACTATGGAGTTTTTAATAGGGAAAAACATGATCTATATCATTTTATTGAAAGGTGGTATGTGAATAAAACACATTGAAATTCAAAAGACTGACCTGAACAGTTAGGATGTTATTGTGATATTCCAGCCAAGAAAATCTCGAAAGCCTTAATTGATTGGTTAATTGACTTTAAGCTATGCAACAGGCACTGAACTATCTGTTGGGGATTCAGAACCACTGAACTAAAAAGAGAGGTAATTAGAGCTACTTATATATTATTTATCTGGGATTGTCTCCATCGTTATACTTTATCAGTCAGTTGTGTGACGTTTCCACACATTTTCTGAAATATTTTAAAATAGGGTATTTCTCTTGAAGATTGTATGTTTATTATGCAAGTGTAGGGTACAATGTAATGGAGAATATGCTCAACTACAGTGTTTGAGAAACTGGTGGCAGAGAGACTTCATAAATTATGTCATTCTTGAGCTAAGACCTAAAATATGGGGGCAGGCTCATTTCATGCAGAGGAAGCAGCACAAGCAAAGGCATGGAGGTACGGTAGGAATCAGGAATGACAAATAGTGTAATATGCCTGAACTACAGAAGTAATCAAAGTAAGGATTCTCATGTGTCCGTTGATTGTGGACTTTGGAAAAACAAAAAGGGACTCATGTGAAATACAAAAATTACCATTTTCTGGACTCTAATCGTGAGATTGTAGCTATAATTGAGCAAGTTATGTGTTCTATTTAAGTGTAGCTAGTTCTTACCACTACTAAGGATGTTCTTAATGTTCTTTTTTACTTATCATAGTGGCTATTTTAAATGTTTCCACCCGTCTTAAATTCCAACCTTGCCTCCCCCAATCTCTTGTATTTTATGGCTTTGAAGTGGGAGCCATCTGACACAGGATGATGTAACTTCCTATCCTCTGGCTTCAAAGCTGCTCTTCCTTCTTCCTATCTGAGCCCCATCCCACATTTTCATTTTTGATCTCTGTTACTCCGTAAAACTACTCTTTCAAAGGAGGAATAAATTTTCTGCCATCATTTTTTACCTCCCGCTCACCCCTAACCTCTTATATTCCAAGAACTCTCTTTACTGCTTTTTTGAAATTAATCTTTTGTGTAATTTCTTAAATTCCAGGGTGAATGAACTTCAGTCTTTCTAAGTTTTAGTTCCATCTTTTTGACTCTTCCTCCTTAGCCTGCATGCAAGACAACCTTCTGTTTCTCTTTGATTACTCCCTTTTCACTTCTAATCATTTTTATTTCCATATGAATTAATTCTGAAAGTTACTTCTTTAACAAATTTCTTTCCCTAGAGTCTCCTTTAAACTTTTTTTTTCTTATATCTACCGAATCAATGTCTCCTAGGGTCCAGATCCACATTTCTAAAATTCTGGTTAAAAAAAATTTATATCTGTTAGTTCTTCAAAACCAAACAATATTTAAGATTTTAAGCCAACAGCTCTTTGTACTTTATTCATCATGTTAGAGGGTCAGCAATTTCCCAGTCATCCGTGTCTTATCAGGTAAACTCCCCATAACCCATAATCTCCCATATTTAATACTGCTAATGGATTATTGAGACAATCTCTTCCATTAAACTTATTTTCTTTTTCCATTTGTATTGTTATGCTTTGGCTCTAATCTTCATTTTCCCTTGTCCATAAAGGCATGATGCCATTCTAACTGTTTTCACCTTTATCCTTTTTGGATACTAAAGCCAGACTAATAATTTTAAAGTACTGGGGGGAAAAAGTCCCATGACTTCTAGGTAATACAATCTTCAGTGGCTCCCTAGTGATATAGGGATCCGGTCCCCCAAATGATACAGGATTCTGGTGTCTAGTGCCTGGAGATCTTGGTTTCACGTACTTGAAGAATGAGACCATGGACTCAGAAGGAGAGGTGAGGGAGCAAAAATTTTTATTAAAGTGAAAGTACAGCTCTCTTGTGAGAGAGGGTACCTGAATGAGATGCCCTGTGGCAAATGGCTCTCATTCTTACACCTTCCCTTTCCTGCTTGGGAAAGAGAGCTGGCGTCTTCTAATGGAAATTGTCTATCAGATTTGCTCTGTTTGTCTGGCCTAAAGGGATTTACAAGACAACTTATTAACATCAGAGCGCAATTACATTTTGTCCTGGGGTGAATGAGTTATTTCAGAACCTGGAGTTTCCAGGATATGGCTGCCTTTGTTTATTCCACCAGGGACCTTCCTCTCTACCTAACAACACGCTAACTAACCTGTCTTACTATTTCCTACTAAATTTAGAGGGAAAAAACCTCAAGACTATTTGAAAACCTCCAGACAAACTGAAAGTCTTCTATTATTGTTCATACTCTCCTGTATAAAATATAATTTCTGCTTTTTATTTAAGTTATTTTAAAAACTTTATTTAGGTCATGGTTATATTATATATTAGTAACGTTTTCCTGCATAACAAATCACTCGAAAATTTAGCAGCATAAAACAATACACATTTATTACTTCACAATTTCTGTGGTTTTTGAAATGGCATGGGTTAGCTTTCTTCTTCATAGTATTTCATGAGAATACAAATATTGCCCCGGGCTAGAGTTTTATCTAGAGACTCAACTGGAGAAAAAAATCATTTCTAAGTGCATTTGTGTGGTTTTGGTAGGATTTAGTTCCTTGTGGGTAATTGCAATAAGGGCCTCAGTTTGTTGTTGGCTGTTGGCTGGAGGTTACCCTCAATGCCTTGCCATCGGGACTTCGCCAACATGGCAATTTCCTTCAATTAAAGCCAGCAGAAGTGAGAATCTGCTAGTAAGAGAGAAGTTACTTCTCTTATGTATTTTATGTATTCTAATTATAGAAGTATCATTCATTTCATCACTTTTGTCATATTCTGTTGATTAAGAGCAATAGTTTTTACCCACATTCAAGGGTACATGCAAATCTCCCTTTGCATGTCCATAAGAGTGTGATTATCAGGAGACAAAGATTACTGGAAGCCATCTTAGAGGTGTTCTGCCTCAGAGATTGGATCAGGATATGGGTATAAGCTGCAAATGGACAGCAACTGTACTACAGCCCCAGTGAGTGCTTGTCTTAACAGACAGTGGATAGGAAAAAGCTATTCAATGGGTAGAGGTTTGAATGGGGCACCTGGTCATCCAGTTTGTGTGGAAGGAGAAGTGGCCTGAAGTTAGATATGTATAGATGCATATATATACTCATATACATAGGTGCGTATTACTCATATAGAATATATACATATAGATATGTATATGGCCAGGGGCAAATGACTTGGCCAGCTGTGCAGGAGCCTGGAAGGAGAAATATTAGGAAATTGAGGATAATGTGGTGTGGGCAGAGGCATTTGCTTGCACATATGGAAGTAAGTATGAAGTTTGAAAATCTTCATATCTTATTCAAATGTTAATGCCAATCAGAGAGCACTTACAAGGTAAGATGCACTAAGAACAAAGCAGGTAGAAAGACTTGGTCCTAAGTCAGAATTTGTCATCAGCCTCTGGGTGCTGAAATGAAGGGCCGGCCCATAAGTGAAGTGACATGCTGGTGGGGATGGAGGCTATGCATGAATCTAACAGCATGGCCTTCAACTCAGACTGACCTACCTACTACCGCCACAAAATATCCACATTGTTCGTGACAGAGGCCAAGACTAAGTCCCTGATATGGAACCACCCCTTGAGGAGATTACCTGGCCGCTTGGTGGTAAGTAGACAACACTGGACCCTTTCTTCCCTGGAAAGACCAGTACATTAGCTCTGATAACAACAGACGTTGCAAGGGTGGGTCTGCATTTCCTACCTATAGGGTCTTAGACAACACTACTATATGGAAGTTAGGTTTACATAGTTTGATCCACCAGCATGGGATGCTGATAACATTATATCTATCCAGATGGCCTATTTTTGTACCAAAAGATGTATGAGACTGTTGTGGTCTACATATAATGATAAATAGATACATAAATGTAAAGATCTTTCATTCTGGCCCAACTTGAGACATCTTTGAAGATTCTTTATAGTTTGAGAACTCCCACTGGAGTCAGCTGAGGCTGTTGGGACTGCATTTCATCTCAAATTCTTTCTCTGCCTAATCCTGCTATTTCCCTCCTACCTCCACACAAGTGTTTGTTCCAAGAACGCTTCTTATTAAACATTCTGTGTGCTAAAGTTTATTTCAGAGTCTAGTTTCTGGGGAGTCGAATCTGGATAGTCGACATGCTTGAAAAGATTTCATACTAAGAAAATAGCAGAGGACAAATTCTCATGTTAAAGTATGTGTTAATATAAAAGTTCAAGAACATATTTTGATGTATTAAGACATTCATAAAATGAATGGATTCTTTAAATTATAGTGTTAACTTATAATTGTAGCTTTAATAAGTTTAATAGTTGAAGTGAGAACTCATAAAATAAATAGGCACTGTTTCACTAACTTTGAGATGGTTTTTCTCAGTAAAAGCGGTCAATTATAGAAATTTTTTAACTCCAGGATTGACAGTAATTGGTTATGGCTGAATTTATAGCTGAATAGAAATTTAAGAACACAATTCACAGTATGTTGTTGTAAACATATTGGCAGCCACTCTTTTTCTGAAAAATCATTTGTGAGGTTTTAGTTGATAAAATGTAAATCTCATTTCAAATAATGTAAAGTTAAAAAATCCATTCACATTTTTTTCACTTGATCTATCATCACTGTATTTTGACCACTTGATTTTCTCTCTATTACATTTGTTGAAATCTTTTCTAGTTCTCTCTCCTGATGCAAAGATAATAAAATGATTGACAGTTTTGATTGCATTGTTTTCTCAGCTGAAAGAAAACAGTTTCTTATTACTCATATTTCACAATACACTCTCTGTGTTACAATCCTGTTAAGTAGAAAGATCTAAACTCCCCAACAAAGGCTCTTTTGAAATTCTCATTTTAATTATTTGTGAAAAGAGTGGCTAATTGTTTATAGTTTCAGCATGATCTAGAATCAAGGAAAAAAACCCTTAAGATATCTGGGGTCATTTGCATGCCTGCACTGAGCAAGAAAAGTTTGTTGGAACTGGACTGTCTAACATGGGCACGTACACACACACACACACACACACATCTAGGGGCTTGTTACTGACTGTTGGCTAGGGTAACTCAGTTATCCTCCATGTGGCCTCTTTCTCCATGTGGTCTTTCATCATTTAATATTTTGGCCTGAGCTTCTTTATGCAGTCACTGGCTTCCAAGAGTGCCAAAGGAGAAGCATCTAAGACCTAGAAGTCACACAACATAACTTCCTTCACACTATTGGTCAAAGGAAGTAAAAGGCCCAGTCCAGATTTATAGGAAGGAGACATAGCTTTACCTCTTGATAGGAAGAGAAGCAAAACTATCACTAAAGGGCATATTCCATAGGAGGAATTATTGTATCCATCTTTGAAAATAATCTAGAATGCTAAGATTCTTGAACGTGGCAGGACTCATTACAATAGATCCGTCTGAGGAAGGTCCGTCTGAGGAGGTAGAATTAGAATGAGAAGTTGAATGAAATGAAGGAATGAGCTATGCCAACATAAGGGAAGAAAGAACATTCTTGCCAAAGGAACATCAATTTCAAAAGACCCTGAAGTGGAACAAACCTGGTATGTTGGAGAAAATCTTACACCTTCTTACGGTAATTTAGGCAAGAAATATTTGTTTCTTAAACTAAGAAGATATTTGTGAGGGTGGTAGTTTCTTTCACCTAGTATATGTTTAAAACACAACTGATAGGATTTGCTTTTGGATTATATGTTAATATGAAGAAGAAGAACCAAAGATGATTATAAGGTTTTGGACCTAAATCTGGGCAAATGTTATTACTAATCAATGAGATGAGATGAAGTTCCTTGGGGTGGAGCAGGTGTGTGTGAAAAATAAAAATTCAGTCTTGGATATTTCGCTTGAGACTCCTATGAATATCTAAGTGGATTTGCTGCGTTGGAAATTAAATATGTGAGTCTGGAATTTAGTAGTAGCAAGAATAGGACGAGATATAAAAATTCAGGACTCACCATATGTGGTTTTAGAAATATGGGATTTGATGATATCACCCAAAAAGTGATTATAAAAGGAGAAAAGAAAAAGCTTGGGGACTAAGATCTGAGCATTCCAACATCTAAGAGTTAGGAAGAACAGGAAGATCTAGCAAAGAAGACTGACAAGGGAAGTAATTGGTGTGGATTGTTGGCTAGGCAAACTGTCATGGAAGCACACGAGAGAGGAGGGAATTATCAGTGCTGACAAATGATACTGAGAAGTCAAGTTAGATGAAAACTCAGATCTGACCATTGGATATGGATAAGACTTTGGTGAACTCAAAGAGAGCTGTTTTGGTGGAGGGGTGCAGCTAGGAGAGAAAATGAAATTACTGCATATAAATAATGTTCTTTTCTTTTTTTAAAAAAATGAGAGTGAATAAATGGGGCATGATATATATATATATATATATATATATATATATATATATATATATGTTTTTTGAAGTTTTACTTTTTATTGGAAATTTTATGTTGTGGATCCTTTTTAAAATTAAATTTATTGGGGTGACATTGGTTAGTAAAATTATATAGGCTTTATAGGTTTCAAGTATACAATTTTATAATGCATCATCTGTATGTTGCATGATATTGTTGATAGGAATGATCTGTAGGAAGGGAAAAAATGATGATGCAACAGAGAGAGGGGAGGAGGATAGCAAGAAGCAGTGTTTGTGCTTGTAAGACACATGAGAACAAATACTCAGATGAACCACTGGGCCTTAGGTAGAGATAAGGTCTTTTTATCCAGTTATTAATAAAATGAATTTTTATAGTTTGGGCTTAAAGATTTTTATAAATTGGTAGATTTAATGGTGGAAAATATGGAATTTCTCCTTGAAATGTTTATACTTTCTAGGTGAAAATACAGTCATGTGCCAGATAACGACGTTTCAGACAGCAGTGAATCACATACACAATGGTGGCCCTATAAGTTTATAACAAAGTTGAAAAATTCCTATCACCTGGTAACGTTTTAGCTGTCATAACACCCTAGTGCAATACATTACTCATGTGTTTTGGTGGTGGTGGTGGTGTAAACACACCTACTGCGCTGCAGTCTTATAAAAGGATAGCACATACAATTATGTACAGTATATAATACTTGATAATGCTGATAAATGACTGTTACTGGTTTACATATTTACTATACTATACTTTTAATTGTTATTTTAGAGTATACTCTTTCTACTTATAAAAAGATTTTCTGTAAAACACTGTGTCATGTCACATCAGCAGCAGCCTCATACATCTCACCTTTACTGTGTCTGTTAATTGCATCATTTTCTTTTGCGCTTGATTTAGTCTTGTGTTTTTGTTACAGTAACATGCTGTACAGGCTTATAACCTAGGAGCTACAGGCTGTACCAATACAGTGTAGGTGTGTAGTAGGCTATACCATCTAGGTTGTGTACACACAATGACAAAATTGCCTGATGACGCATTTCTCAGAAAGTATCCGCAGTGTGAGACTATAAAATTGCAATGATCAGCTAAAAATAAGGTATTAGGATAGAGTTTTCAAAATTTTGAGAGGAGGAAGGCGTGAAATAATTATTTTGAAGGCGTGAATTGACTAAAAAAGTGTAATACATTCACCAGGAACAATAACTGACCATAGGAGGTTTGTAATAATACTTTCAAAAAGGCCAGTATAATTGTCTGTATTTATTCAGGTACCTATAGCTACCTAGGAACAGGGGTAAAATGGGTGTCCTTTTTACAGTTGGGGTTTTTCCAGGTGAGATGGAATGAAGGCAGGATAAGGAAGACAAAAACCCCAAGGATAAGCAAAAAATAGTTATTATAAAATGATGAATTATGGACTCTAAAGTGGATAGGGGAGGAGGTAAGGAAAATCAAGGGGGTATTGGGAAAAAAGAAGAGGTAGAGCTAGTGAACTGAAAATCCTGGTGGAATGGAACTTGCAAGGTTGTGAGAATCACAATTAATTTCCTTTCCGACTCCTAAAGATTGGACACTCCTTGGAGGGGAATTATAATGAAAAATGACTGGCAGTCAAGACCTAAGGTGTCAAGAGTCCGTGTTATGGGGATGGGATGGACAAAAGCCTCTATAACCAGGATTAAATATCCTGTTAGCCTAAATGGATGAGAGTTGGGAGTAGGATTTAGTTTAACTTTAAGGAAAGAAATCAATATAGAATTTCTTATAAAACTAAGTATGTACCTGTGTCTATACACGAGTGCACATCTGAGAAGAGCGATGGAATTTTCAAAGGGTTAAAAGGAGTTTTCCCCTTTTGAAAATATTCATGTATGTTATAACTTATAAAAGCTTAAACATAATTTTAATTAAAAATCACAAAGCAACAAGGCTTTACTACCTATAGAACTTGAAGGCATTTGATATAGAGCATTAAGGTATCTAAAGAAAGAATGCCTCAGTTTGATGCAAATTGGTCAGTCATGGGAGCCTTTAAAAAAGAAGTCATGAAGGCAAATTTAGCAACTTCCATCCAAGCGCTGCCCAGGAGAAAAAGACATTTAGCCAACAGATTTTGAGTGTACTGACTCCTTTGGCAAACCTATCCCTATTTTAAGATGAATTCATCAGCAGTCTGAGCCTAATGCTATTAAAAACTGGATTCATCTAACTTTTTTGTTTTGATTCCACAGTTATTAAACAACCTTCTGATTATTATTTGTCGTTCCATGTTCATGCCTACAAGGACAAAATGTGTTGCTCATATGAGCTTCGAGTATTTCAGTCCCTGAAACAATTCTTTCACAATGTAAATTCAGTCACATTCTGGTTTTATTTATCTACCTCAGGAGCTCTGAAATGTGAGCTTGTTCTTGGGAAGTAGATTTCCTTTTGGAATGCTGACAAAATCAAGTTATTAGGCATGTAAAGCTTCAGGCCAATTCATGGGTCATAGTGAATCTACCCAGGTAAAGAATATCACCCTGTGAGGCCTTTTGGGAGGCAGCCAGACTTACCCCTGGCAAACACCCCTGTAATCACTATGTACCCTGTATTTGCTTGGAAACCTGGCTCAAATATTTCTTCTTCTGTGACGCTTTCTCTGGGCCTTCCACTTTCAGCTGTCTGGGGGTACATTTTATGGATTATACAATCTGCCTGCTCACTAGTAAAAGTTCTCTAGTAGTCACTTCTTCTTACAAGAAGGATACACAACTGATAGCTGTCTATCCTTAGAATCCCCAAGCAAGTTATATCTTCATACTTTTGGTCCAGAAGAGAAGGCTTTAACTACATATTATTCAAATACAATATTCCAGGATTCTTGCAGGTGCCACATGCAAGTTTTCCTATGGTACACTTTTGTGCAGAGGTGGAATAATCTTTGGAATAGGAAAACATACACATCAGGATTTTTGATGTTAATAAAAATAGAAATTTTGACCACTGGTATGTGCCAGTTCTCAATAGAAGTACAGCTATTGGTAGTTGATATTACAAAGCAGTCATTTATGTCAGTGTATATATAAGTCAGGGTGACAATATAATTTACCATTTAAACTAGGACATTTTTGAGAATGAAAATGTACATTATTAATTATACCAGGAGAATAGGTGTAAACTGGAACTGTTCTGGGTAAACAGAAATGTTATCCTCCAGAGCAGCTGGCTTGCTAATGAGCCAGTATAGATCAGTACAGCTGTACTGTTTGTTAATAGCCACCGTCTGCTACAGTTGGTCAGTGTCTTACTTTGATATGTCATGTGCTATCCTATTTGAAAAAAAATTTTAAATATCACCCTGGCATATACGGATAAACAAATTTGTAATTAAAAAATTTATACCTGAAAGCTTGCTTAAGTAGTGCGAGAATAAAGCTCAAGGGAGATTATTCTAAGCAATGAAGTACAGGAAAATAAAATTTATTCATAATACGGGATCTCATTTGATTAAGAATAATTATATTACAATATTGTTTTAATTAGCAGGAGAGATTATATTACACAGAAAGGTTACATTGAAAATATGGTACTTTGGGGGAGGCTTTTTTTTTTTTTAGTTTATATATAGTATTTTTTTATCTTCAAGGTAAAGGAATGTTACAATAAAATTTTTTAAATAGCATTATATCACAATCATATTCCATGTAATTTGTTATCATTTTAATCATATGTTTAAATAATTCCATAGAATTTCATCAAGAAAGCTATAATTAGGCTTTTCTTATTCCTTTACCTTTAACTTATTTTACGATTATCAGTAACAAAACAGTTATTGCTAATAACATCATATTAACATACTATTACACTTGTGAATAGGGATGAAGGTCACTTAAAAAAATTGCAGATACTGGCTTTAATACTAAGTTCACTCTTTGTGGTCAACTTAGAGAAATTTGTTTCATAAGGAGATGTTTGCTTTTTGTGTAATAGTTTTAGGTTATGCCTAGGTACCAGATTTCTCTTAAGTAAACTGCTTTTATCTAAATTTTTATTAAGAGTACATATATATTGTTTAAACTAAACAATAGATAGTGATTTGTTTAAACCAGTACTTACTATTTATAAATGTTTGTAAATATTTACAAATGAGCCATCTATTGAATAACGTTTTCTTTATTATACAGCTCATTGTTTTCTTTGAAATAATATCTTAGTTTGCTTTGATTTTCTATATATCTTTCACTAACTCATCCCCAAACACTGCCAGATGTGTAATTTCTGTCATTATGTTCAACTGAATCCATTTATCTAAGATGTTTATTTTACTGGTCCCGAAACAAATCTGCTCTCTGTCCTAAAGGGAGACCTGTCTGTCTTCCAAGGGTTTTTGCTACACACCCATCTTTGAAAGATAGTCTGTAATGGAAGCTGATATAAGAGAAACAGAAATGGTGAGTCTGGGTCCTTTAGTATGTCCTGCAGATCCCTAAATTCTCTGTTTTTACTGTTTCCCCTTTACCATACAATTGCCAAAGTATGCTTCTCCCTTTCTTTTTTTGTGTGTTTAAAAAGATACAGGAACTATACCTTTCAAAGACTGCAAATTCAAATCATATGTACATTTAAATGTCTTCTGTCACAAATACTTTCACATTACCAGAATATCTCTTTGATAGTTTTACACTTGGTATGAATTTTCTTTCGCTGACGGTGGTTTTGTATAGATCTTAGTCCTCTTGCAAGATCCACACTTTTCTCTGCCCCTGGAGATTTCCCCCAAACGCCCTTGCTCATCACAGAGGTTTGCGATAGGAACATGCATATCACTCACCAAAATTTGATGTGTTTTTCCTTTAAACGTTTTTTATGGTTTTTATAAAGTTTGGACTTTTTTTCCTTATGTTTACGTGAAGGGCATGGCTTTGTAGTTTTATCTGTTCGTCTTTTTGTTTTGTATTAATTTAGAAGGATGTATGGGGGAGGGAACAAAGATGTAGGCAGCTGCCATTACTTAGGCTTCTAAAATTCTCCCCATTGCTTTTTAAATAAACTTTAAAAAATCTTAATAATTTTTCCTCCTTCCTTTTCATTTTCCACTTTAAGAGGTATCCACTGCCACAAAGTCCAAACATTTGAGCTTTTCTGTAGTATATGTAAAGTTTGTTCTTGCTTTTCCTTACTGCCAAAGTAATATCCAGATTTTTTGGTTCTGTTAAGTCATTTATCACTTATTGACCTATTTTCCAGCTACCAAAATTTTACTTTTATTTACTTCTCTTTCATTTTCTTCATCTTTGGGCATTTATGACTTTGAACAAGACTCACTTTCAAACCTGTAAGTTTTAGACTAGTTGATTTATGGAGGGAACAAGGATTGATGCATGTTTTTAATACATGATTTTATTCAGCAGTTTAGGGTGTTTTCGTAAGAGACATAGCTAAGGCTTTTCAGGAAAAAGATATCCTTGTTATTTATTCTGAGAAAATTGTAATATGCAGGACTTAACAGGTGTTGTCATTATGTGTTTTAGGAAGAAAGAAGAACTAGGGTAATAATTCTCCATCTGTATGTTATGTAAAACCTCTTTAGGGAGATTTTTTAAAAGGTAGAATCTTGTACCCTGTTTCTGTAGTTTCTGATTAGGAGTTCTGAGACAGGACCTTGAGACGTATACTTTAAACAATTATGTCAGGTTAATTCTGATGCTGTTGTCTTGGTAATGTCACTTGAGATGTACTAAATTATGGGTTGACTTTTAATCAAAAACAAGTGAAGACCATATCCATGTCTGTGACTTTCCCTGATAATTGAAACAGATATTGGTGATATATATATATATGTATATATATGTATATATATTTATATACATATATATAACATATATATATGTTATATATACTTACATATATGTTGTATTTTCTGTCAACCTTATTTCCATGTTCCCTTTAAGAGTTTGTGGCAGAACAGCTTAGGACCGGTCGGTGGCGGTTCCTTCCCATTCAGTGGCCTGAGCAGTGGCAGCTGAGCTCTCCCTTTTCAGTAGGAAACTGCTGAATAGGCACAGACGCACCTGTGCCTTCAGACCGGCCTGTGAGCTTGGGTTGAGTAGCAGTCAATTCGGAGCTGGAAGAGTCCGTTCACCTTGAAATTCCCCCTGATCACAGCCATCTCAGCAGGGCCTATTTCTTTTCAGTCTCTTCCGGATCTCTGTGGAAATAGAGATCAGGTGTGACCTCCCTCAGGTGCTCACGGGAGCTGGTGCTACGCACGCGCAGAACTTCCCCAGCCAGCGTCTACCCCATCACACACAGAGCGAGCTCCCTTGTTGTTGTGGCGGGGCAATGCCACGGAGCACAGAGGAGAGTCTGTGTTACACACAGTGGTAGCCGGTGGGTTAACAGGCCGCCTCTGGGAGAGGCTGGTGGTCAGGCCTGGTTCAGTAACGACCGGAAGTCGTGGCTCCCAGAACGCTGCCTGGACCAGGTTAGAGGGGGTTCCTGGAGTGAAGAGGCAGCGGCAAACTTCAGCACAGCTCGCGGCCGGTCCTCCCGGAAGACATGACGCTGGCATCAGCTGGGTTTACAGTGGCGTGAGCTGCCAGCAGAAGATTCTCCCAAGTTCTCTTCCGATTTACAAGGTAATGCCATCACTTTTGTAGATGACTGTTCCATTTGGAAGTCAAGGTTGGTGCCACCTAAGAGGGTTCCTGCTACAAAGAGTTGAGGATATCCTGCTCCTTTATTTGCAGGACCTCAAGGGTTTTGGACATTGTGAAAGTTTTCCTTTATGTTATGATGTGAACCCAGAACAACATCGTATGGACCCCAATATTAGTAGTGTGGAAAGGCTTGGTGGCATTTATTTTGAGAGAGGCGTGGTTGTGGCAGTTATTACTTCTGTTCATCAGTATTTCTCTAACCTGAAACAGAAGAGGACTGTCTTTGTACACCCTCTTGATGTTAGATGTGGCCTGTAGCAAAATAATAGTGTAATTAAAAAGGCTAAAATAAGGGTAATGACGTCTATTTCATTTGTCATTTAATTTTTATAACACATGAGCCTCTGTGAAGTTGCTCAAAAGGGTAAATCGTCATTAGTATTGACTCTGGAGAATACCATGTGAGAGGTGTCTCTAGAAAAACCAGCACTTTGTTCTTTGTCTTCTGGTTCTCACTTGATACTTGAAACCATTCATTGGTTTCTATGTCTGGGGTGTTTTACTTTGTATAGCATTTCTTCTACAGCACTCATGGAGTCTCTTTATAAACTTCTGTTGTGACTGCTCTGGATGATGAATGAGGTGACCCCAAGTTTTCATCTCCCCAGTAAATGTGGGATACGTTACAAAGCCTATAGGCTAAGACTGTCAATTCCAAACATATCTTCAAAATTTAGTTAAGATCTGTCTTAGTTCTGACAAAGTACCATAGACTAGGGTGGCTTATAAACAGCAGATTTCTCATGGTTATCTATTATTTCTTATGGTTCTGTAGGCACAACAGAAAGAGAGTGAGCTAGGACGCTCGGCCTCTTTTTATAAAGACACTAATCTCATTCATGAAGCCTTCATCTTTATGACCTAATTACCTTCTAAAGGCCCCAATTCCAAATACTATCACATTGGGATTAGGGTTTCAACAGATGAAATTTTTTGGGGGGAGGGTGGGGGGGTTGGTCACAAACATTCAGTCTATTGCAAGATCCATTCTGACATTTTTGTGCGGTAAATAATAAATAGATATGTCACTAGGAACATATTATGTTTTTCCTAATATAAAGGTAAAATGTAGTCTTTGTAGTTCATTCAATTATTACAAAAAGAATAAGGGAAATAAAAAATATGATCTTTAAAGATGAAAGATGGTTGCTCTACAAATTGATAGTGTCTTGAAAACCAACTATGGTTAACTCAGAATAAATTTTATTCAACTTTGTCCATATAGAAAAATGTTATTTAGTTATTCCTGTCAGGAAATGACTTTAAATTTTGTATTCTAATAGTTCTTGAAGCAGCTACACTCTTATACCCAGTTAGGCTTGGGTTCTTTTGGCTGACTTTTACTGAGAACTTATTACTTGCCAGACACTGTACTGATACTGTACGTGTAAAACCTCAGTTAATGTTCATTACTTATTACAACACTGTGATGTGGATACTATTATTATCGTAACTTTAGAGATGAACAACCTGAAGAACCAGAAATTAAAATAATTTGTCTCTGATTGCTTAGTCAGTAATTGGAAGAACTGAAATTTTTGCCTTGTATGTTTTTCAGAGCTTTTTGTATTAACCATTACACTATGGTTATTTCCTTAACTTGTGGCAAATGGCAACATACATCCGTATATCTGAGATGATTCAGAACTCCTAGCCTGGGACCTTGAGCACAAAGCCCGTCTAATATTTGTTTGCTATGTCCTTGTGTTTAAGAAATTGTGGGACATACTCAGATTCGTTACTAACTAAAAGTCACATAGCAAGAAGAAAAATATATTTTGTCTCCTTTATTTGGATGAATTTAAAACTAGTAGAATTTCACTCACCCATAAAGACAGAAAATTGGAAATTTTATAAAATTACAAAGCAACAATTATGCACAAATGTAGCCCATCTTAGCCCATTTTCAAAGTCATAAAGTTTTTACACAGAGAGAGGAAAATAGTGTTCTCCAGGACACTGGGCTTTGTGTTTTTGTGTATTATTACACATGCTTTTCTTACTATTCCTAATGTTTCTCAAGAGGTATACTTCCATAAACTTTGAATCAAACAATACCTATTGTGTAATGCTGAATATGGACAGCATTCCTGTTTTTATTCAAGTATTATTTTGGGATTAAAATGGAAAAAATTCAGATGGCTGATATAATTTGTCTTGGGTGACTTTTCACTTGTTGAATAGACATTACTGATATGTAATATTGAAACTTTTAAAAGAAGTTTGGAACAATCTCTACCAAAGGGAATTTTGCCATAGCTAGTTCACTATCCACGAGAAAACAAGATGTAATCAGAACATGTTCTATCTTACTTGTGCTTTCCTTTGCTTGGGATGCAGGTAGCTTTACTGAGGTATAATTGACAGATAAAAATTGTATGTATTTAAAGTATAATGTGATGATTTCATATATGCATTCATTTAAAAATAATTACCACAATCAAGTTAATTATCATATCCATCACTTCATATAGTTACCATATTTTTCTTTGTGTGTGGTGGGAATACTTAAGACCAAATTTCAATTATATAATACAGTATTATTAATCATATTTTAGCAAATTTCAAGTATATAATACAGTATTATTAATCGTATTTATCATGCTGTACATCATATCTCCAGAACCTATTCATCTTATAATTGAAAGTTTTTTACACTTTGACCAACATCTCTCCCTTTCCCTCTCCCCCTCATCTCCTGGCAATCATCATTCTTCTCTCTAATTCAATGAATTTGACATTTTTAGATTCTACTTCTAAGTGAGATTATAGAGCATGAATGTAGTTTTAAATATTATATACTACTAACTCAACTTGTGAAGCAAATCTATTGAAAACAGAAATTGGATATTAAAAACTCTGAGAAAAATATTTTGGATATATAATATTTATCTCCTTGTTTATTTAAGCAGTTGTCAAATAAAACTCCAGGTAAAAAACCTTTGTTTAAGATAGCAACTTGTAGAATTGTGTCTATATCTCAAATGGTAATCAATATCATCTTTGAGTTCATTTTTCTTTGTGAGATATTTCTGAAACTCTGGCTTAAACAGGGATGTCTAAATATTAATGTAAATGACAAAGACTCTTTTTGTAGAGTGCCTCTTATTTTCTGTGTTTTCCCGGCATTGAGAGCAGTACCTGGCACACAGCAGGCAATTGAAGCACATCTATACAGTGAATAAATCAAATGATAATAAGACGTGTTTCTTTTAGATGGTTAAAGTTTTTTTTTTTTTTTTTTTGTCCATGTAGGGGCCCAACTTTATTTTATATTTGTTGCAGTGTATACTTATCTTTCCCAATGGTCATCAATGAAACTATCATAGATCTTAAATTATGTAAATCTGGCTTTTAGGGGCAAACAGCACGTAGTAGAATTTTAACATGATATGAGATGAAGATATGTGCGTTTTCACTTAAGGAAATCCTTATTTCCTATGAAAGAGTATTTGGATTTGGTTTAATAAGTCATTATCAGCATTCCAGAGTAAAACCCAAATATTGCTTTTTTTTTGGATTTGCTTGTAGAAGAAAGAATTAGTCTGGAGAATGTGGAAGCAGAAAGGTAAACAAAAATACCTGTCAGTAGATATATATACTAACTGTATAACAAAGTGGAAAAGGATATATATTTGTACACACTTTCCTTGCTGTTAAACAGTGTTCTCCTCTGACCCATGTCAGAAGCTTCTGAACGTAATAGTTTACTACTCTTTTCACTGGTCCCAAGAAAAATCAAAAGCTCAGTGACAATAGGAGATTGGCCCAATATTGATGGGGACAGGAATTTGCTTTTGCTTGGGAGTGAGTACAGCAATATTTGAGCAGAGATGATCATGATGGGACAAGTATTTAGGAAGTGGGGGTGAGATGCCAACAAAAGGAACATCTCTTAATTTCTTTCCATTTTTACATATTTATAATTCCATCAACTCTTACACATATTGAATTAGAATTAGAATAATATAAGAGAACACCAAAAATTCATCCTTCCTGAAGGTGACCTTAAAAATGTAAAGAAAGGAAGGATGATCAGCAATGTCAAATACTGGATGAGAAGAGTGTTGTTTTGCCTGTGTAGAGATTTTCACAGTATATCTGCATTATATAGTTTGAAGTACTGAGGATTTCTTGAACTCTGGACATGCCATTATTAATGTTCTAGAGCAAAAGCACACAAAAGTCAAGCATAGAAGATTTTTGAATTGATGGGTTTTTTTTTTTGTTTGTTTTTTTGTGGGGGTTTTTTTGCATTATTTACCACTGCTCCTTTCCATTTTCATTCAGTTATCATGAACTAACCAAAATGTCTTCTCGTTGCTTTGTTTATTGATTTTATCATACATGAGCGAAGAAAAAATAAAGCTTATTGAGAAATGTGCATAAAGACCAATACTTCAGGTAGTTATGTTTGTCCTAATACATTGTTCATATGTTTAAGAATTAATTCTCATTGTTTTGAATATAAGTTGTTACTTGTTTATATTTGAAAGTCTGTTTGACACATTTTCTCCTTGGCTTTTGAAAATATTGACAAATTCTCAACACACAGCATTTTGAACTCTCATGGATGAATCACCCTTTTTCTCAGCAGTTAGCAGTTTGTGTGATCAGCCAAATTGGCCCTTATTGTTGCCTCTTAACTCTGGCTTTCAACAAATGCCAAGACACTTTTGGGGAAAATTGCAAATGGGAGTAATATGAGCGTTTGTTGAGATTCTCTACTATCTGATTAGATTATTACGTTTCTTGTTTCTTGTGGAGTAGATTTCTCATTTATGAAAATATTTCCCATCCAATAATTTTTCAAGGGCCCCAGGAGAATCCCTGGGTAATTAAAACAGAACTCTGTCACAGAGTCTTCCTAAAGTCAAGGACCTTGCAGAATGGGTAAAGAATAACATGCCAAAGAACATATTTTTCTTATTCAGAACAACAAAAACTGAAAAAAAATGTAGTCAAAGCTTTCTTTATGTACCTATTTAACTTTTTAAATGCAGTGTTTTAATTACCTTAGCAAACTAATAATATAAATGCAATTTACCTTTATTCTTTTCTCTTGACATTTACTTCTGTGAAAGACCATTAGCACTGTTATGTCACCCATTTGGAAAGTATTCCTGCATTTATAATCTCTAGTCGTGGTCATGTTGGCATGTTCTGGTTCCGTTCTTATGATATTATAAAGCCACATAATGGCACCTAATAATAGCTGCTGCCTTATAATTACATAGTGTTTTAACCTTTAAAACACTTTCACCTTAGATTGGCTTACATATTAAGATAATGTCTTTTAATATTTAAATCATATTAGTTTGCTATCCTACCACTAGAATGCATGGAATAGATCCCTAACCAAATTCTATAACTATGTCAAAAAGCTGTAACTGTTTAAAATAACCATATTTCACGTGAAGAAAGTATTGATTCTACCTTGCTCCAATGTACATGTATTGTTTTTAGTCCAGGATTATTACACTGTGAGAGCAACAAATGAAAACCATCCAGATTATGGGCATTCTGCAAAACAATCATATGAAGAATAACTAAAGTAGCTGGGAATGAGTAACTGGATAAAGGGAACACTTACGACTTTTTCTGTGTAGTACCATACAAATCAAGAGCAGTAGATGGATGTTAAAGAGAGGAGTTGAGTCCAATTTAAGAAATACATTTATTATACATGCTTGCATCCCTGTGCCTAGAGTTGTATCTGGCAAATGTGAGTTCACAGGAAATGTTTGTTGTTGTGGGTGATCAAAAATGAATATATTAAGTTTTTTATAAAAGGATTGAGCTGATTGTCACTGCATACATTAGGCAGAGGTTGTGTAACCTTTTGTTGAAAACGTAGAAAGAATTCCTGCATTGGGAGTGATGTTGGACATGCTCCACCCCTTAATTTGTTTCCATATTTATGTATTTATAATTCTGTGAATTCTTATCCATGCTAAATAGTCTTATATTGGTGTTAAGTATAACATTTACAAGATAAAAGTTTTCTGTTTAATGTGAGAGATTTTCCCCTGCCTTTGTAGGATTTGAAAGCTTAATTTACACTTTTAATGAAATGAATGTCTTAGGAATTCCCAGCCTGGTTTATTCAAAAGGATCACAACAAAAGGATCACGACAAATTACCAGTTCTAGACCACAGAATGCTAATAGATTGAAGCTTGCTTAATAAGGATACATTTTAACTCATATTTCTGCTTTTGAGTAGAAAATGTCCTTAATTCTGATGAGAATTTTCACTTTCGCTTCATTTCTAGTTTCTGATCTGGTTGTTCCTTTGGTCAGTGATGTTAGGACCCTAATTTAATGCCACATGGAACAACAGTAGTGGTCAGTCTTGCCTCTCACCTAGGCCTGATTTATATTTTATGCTTCTGTTCTTGGCTTTAGCAATCCTTAATTGTCCAAGAAATATAAGTACTCAATAAGTATTGGTTACTTTGGTTTTTCCAATATAAGAGTAATTGTTGATAAGACAGAAGAGGGACACGAGGAAGGGAGCTGAGTAGTGTGGAGTGAGGCAGAATTCTCCCATACTGTTTTCCCTGGGCTTTATTCTCCATCTGTTGCCCTCATCATTTGCTTACCTTCAGAAAATATTTTATAAGACAACTCCTGGACATATAAACACCATATTAACAAATGTTTCTACAGTGTATTCTCTATGACAGCACTCGGATGTTTCCAAGTTATCTGACTTGCAGTATGCTATCTTTGTTCATTCCATATTTGCAGGTGTCGGAATCTCAATTTCTCCATGCAAGATGCATGTGTTTTTTGCTGCTTCTTTTTTTTTTCAGGAGGCTTTATTTTTCTAGGCCGGCTTTAGGTTCACCGCAAAATTGAGCAGCAGATACACATATTTCCCTTATACTCCCTGCCTTACACATGTGTAGCCTCCCCCATTATCAACATCGGCTACCAGATTGCTATCATGCGATGTCTGTAGTGTATTCACCATTATGACATCATACAGACTAGTTTCATTGTCCCAAAAATACTCTTGTGTTCCATCCAGTCATCTCTCTCTCTCCCCCCCCCAAACCCCCTAAAGTATGGAGATATTTTTATAGTCTGCATACTTTTGCCTTTTCCAGAATGTCATATAGTTGGAATCATATAGTATATAGCCTTTTCAGATTGGCAGCTTCACTTGGTAGTAACATGTATTTTCATGTCTTGATAGCTCATTTATTTTTAGTGTTGAATAATATTCCATTGTTTGGATGCATCACAGTTTATTTATCTGTTCACCTACTGAAGGACATCTTGGTTGATTTCAAGTTTGACAATTAGGAATAAACATGTGTGCAGATTTTTGTGCAGATATAAATTTTTAACTCATTTGGAAAAAAATACTAAGGAGAACGGTTATATGATTAAAGCATGTTTAATTTTGTAAGAACCTTCCAAAGTGGCTGTACCATTTTGCATGCCCACCAGCAATGAATGGGAGTTTCTGTTGCTCACATTCTCACCAGCATTTGGTGTTGTCTGTGTTCTGGGGTTTGGTCATTCTAATAGGTGTATAGCAGTATCTTATTATTGTTTTAATTTGTATTTCCCTAATGACATGATGTGGAATACTTTTTTATATGCCAGTTACCATCAGTATGTCTTTTTTTGGTCAGATGTCTGATACAGTCTTTAATTTTTTAATCTGGTTGGTTGGTTGTTTATTGTTCAGTTTTAAGAGTTCTTTGTATATTTTGGATAACAGTCCTTTATCAGATCTATCTTTTGCAAATAATTTCTCCTTGTCTGTGGCTTGTCTTTTTATTCTCCCTACAGTGCCGTTCACAGAGCTGAAAATTTATATTTTAATGACGTTCAGCTTGTAAGTTATTTATTTCACAGATCATGCTTTTGGTATTGTATCTAAAAAAGTCATCACTAAGCCCAAGGTCACGTAGATTTTTATCCTATGTTATCTTCTAGGAATTTTACAGTTGTGCATTTTATATTTAAGTCTGTGATCCACTTGAGTTAGTTTCTCAGGAAGGGTGTAGGTCTGTGTTTAGATTCTCTCTTTTTTTTTTTTGATCCAGTGGATGTCCACTGGTTCCAGCATCATTTGTTAAAAAGACTATTTTTTCTCCGTTGTGTTGCCTTTGCTGCTTTGTTGAAGATCAGTTGACTATATATGTTAGTCTATTTCTGGGTTTTTTATTCTGCTCCACTGACCTATTTTTCTATTCTTTCAACGACACCACCCTATCGTCATTACTGTAACTTTCTAATAAGTCTTGCAGTCACATGGTTTCAATCTAATTTTCTTTTCTCCTTCAATATTGTGTTGGCTATTTTAGGTCTTTTGCCTCTCCATATAAACTTTAGAATCAGTTTGTTGATACTCACAAAAAAACTTGCTGAGATTTTGATGGGGATTGCATTCAATCTCTTGATCAAATTGGAAAGAATTAATATTGTGATTATATTGAGTCTCCCTATCCATGAACATGGAATATCTCTCCATTTATTTCATCTTTGATTTCTTTCATCAGAATTTTGTAGTTTTTCTCAGATAGATTTGTACACATTTTGTTAGTTTATACATAAGCGTTTCATTTTAGGGAGAGCTGATGTAAATAATAATATTTTTAATTTCAAATTCTACTTGTTCCTTGTTGGCATATAGGAAAGCAGTTGAACGTAGTATATTATCCTGGTATCCTGCAAACTTGCTTTATTTGTTTATTAGTTTAAGGAGTCTTTTGTAAATTCTTTCAGATTTTCTACATAGACAATCATGTTATCTGCAAATGACAGGTTTTTTTCTTTCTTCCTTGTCAGTGTACCTTTTATTTCCTTTTCTTGTGTTATTGCATTAATTAGGACTTCTGTACGATGTAGAAAAAGTGGTGAGAGGAGACTTTTCCTTGTTCCTGATCTTAGTGAGAAAGCTTCTAATATTTCACCATTAAGTATGATGTTATCTGTAGGTTGTTTGTAGACATTTTTTATAAAATTGAGGAAGAAATCCATCCTGAGATTTTTTTATTATGAATGGCTATTGGATTTTGTCATATTCTTTTTCTGCATCTATTGATATCTTGTGACTTTTCTTCTTAGCCTGTTGATGTGATGGATTACATTAATTGATTTTTGAATGTTGAACCAATTTTGCATACCTGGGTTAAGTGTGTATAATTAATTCTTTCTTTATATACATTATTAGGTTTGATTTGTTAATGTTTTAAGGATTTTGCATTTATTTTCCTGATTAATATTAGTGTATGGTTTTCTTTTCTTACGTCATTGTCTAATTTGGGTGTTATGGTAATGCTGGCCTCATAGATTGAGTTAGGAAATTTTTCCTCTGCCTCTATCTTTTGATAGAGATTGTAGAGAATGGGTATAATCTCTTCCTTAAATGTTTGGTGGAATTTACCAGTGAACCCATCTAGACCTGGTGCTTTTTGTCTTGTAAGGTTATTAAATATTGACTAAATTTATTTAATAGAAATAGGCCTTTTCAGATTGTCTTTTTCTCCTTGTATGAGTTTTTTTAGGTCTTTCAAGGAATTGGACCATTTTATCAAGTTTATCAAATCTGTGGGCATCGAGTTATTCAAAATATTCCTTTATTATCCTTTTAATATTCCTGAATTTGTAGTTATGTACCATCTTTTATTTATGATATTAGTTATTTGTGTCCTTTCCCTTTATTTCCTATTTAGCCTTCTAGAGGCTTACTAATTGTATTGATCTTTTTGAACAATCAGCTTTTGGTTTTATTGATATTCTCTATTGATTTCCATTTATCAGTTTCATCGATTTCTGCTCTAGTTTTTGTTTCTTTTGTTTATTTTGGATTTGATTTGCTCTTCTTTTTTTAGTTTCCTAATGTAGGAGTTTAGATGATTTATTTTAGAACTTTCTTTTTTTCTAATATATGCATTCAATGCTATAAATTTCCCTCTCAGCACTACTTTTGTTGCATCCCACCAATTTTGATTAGTTGTGCTTTCATTTTTATTTAGTTGAAAATATTTAAAATTTTATCTGAATTTATTCTCTGTTTCATGTGTTATTCAGAAGCATGTTTAGTATCTAAATATTTGGGGATTTTCTAGCTATCGTTCTATCATGGTTTTTAGTTTCATTCTATTTTTTTCTTGAGAGCAGACTTAGTATTATGTCTATTTTTAAAAATTTGTTGTGTTTTATGGCCAAGAATGTGGTCTATCTTGTTCAATGTTTCATGTGAGCTTGATAACCGTGTGCATTCTGCAGTTCTTGAATAAAGTAGTATGTAGGTATCAATTACATCCAGTTGATTAAATGCCGTTGACTTTAACTATGTCCTTACTAATTCTCTGCCTGCTGGATATGATATGTCCATTTCTGACAGAGGGGTCTCCAACTGTAATAGTGAATTCATCTATTTCTCCTTTCTGTTTTATAGGTTATTGCCTCATTTATTTTGATTACCTGTTGTTAGGCATATACATAGGATTGTTATGTCTTCTTGGAGAACTGCCTCTCTTATTATTATATAATGTCCTTATTTGTCCTTGACAGTTTTCCTTGTTTTGAAGTCTGCTCTGTCTGAAATTAATACAGCTACTCATGCTTTCTTTTGATTGGAGTTAGCCTAGTACATGTTTCTCCGTCCATTTATTTTTAATCTACATATGTTTTTATGTAGATTTATATTTAAAGTGAATTTCTTACAGATGACATATAGTTCTGTTTTTTTATTTACTCTGACAATTTCTCTCTGTTAATTGGTGTATGTAGACCATTGACGTTCAAAGTGATTATTGATGTAGTAGGATTAATATCTGTGACATTTTGTACTGTTTTCTATCCGATGTCCTTGTTCTTTGTTCCCATTTTTTCTTCTGCCCCCTTTCTCCCATTTGTGGTTTTAACTGAGATTTTTATGATTTCATTTTCTCTTTTTCTTACCAGAGAAATTATACTTTTTTAAAAATTTATTTATTTATTTATTTTCCTTTTTTAGTGCTGCCTAGACTTTGCAATATACATTTAGAGCTAATCCAGTTCCACTTTTAAATAACACGAAACCACTTCACTGGTGATATGAGTACCTTATAATAGCAAAATTATTCTAAATCCTTCCCCCATTCTTTGTTGTCATTCTGTCATTCATTTTACTTATATATAAATATCTGTATAGTATATTTCCATCTTTCTGACAAGTTCACGAAGTTGTTGCAACGAAATTGCTAACCTTTTTTTGGTATCAGAGGGATTATTCATTATGAATTTGTACCAACTGGACAAACAGTTAACCAAGTTTACTATTTGGAAGTGCTGAAAAGGGTGCATGAAAAGGTTGGATGACCTGAACTTTTCACCAACAATTCGTGGCTCTTGCAACATGACAATGCACCGGCTCACAAAGCACTGACCTGGACGGAGTTTTTAGCCAGTAAACAAATAATTATATTGGAGCATCCTCCCTACTCACCCAATCTGGCTGCCAATTACTTCTTTATTTACCTGAAGATAAAGGAAATATTGAAAGGAAGACATTTTGATACATTTAGGACATCAAGAGTAATATGACGACAGCTCTGCTGGCCATTCCAGAAAAAGTGTTCCAGAATTGCTTTGAAGGATGGACTAGGTGCTTGCATCAGTGCATAGTTTCCAAGGAGAGTACTTCGAAGGTGACCATAATGATATTCAGCAATGAGGTATGTAGCACTTTTTCTAGGATAAGTTCGGGAACTTAATGGTCAGAACTCGTAATTGTTTATCTTTCTTATTTTCCATGTCAGAGAACTAGAACAGCCAGAGGTACAGCTAGTGCTTTGGTGCAGGGTATTTTATCCTTTTATTACTTTTTTTAAAAAAAGTTATAGTACAAACTGTAACTAGACTTCTGTTTTCCCAGCGTAGGGCTAAGACAATAACTTTCATTTCTTTTTCCAAGTGGCCAATAAATCTAAAATGGAAACAAGCTAAGTATAATGCATAATTGTTTATTTGTATCTAAATACATTTGATTTTTTAGTTTTCTTTGTTTTAATCTTGTAGGACAGATTTTTTCCTCCAATTAAAGATGGTTGGTGCTGTTACACTTTATGTAACTAAGAGCATAAATAAGTCCAGATTAGTTATTACAAGAAAGGAGCTATTTTACTCTGTGGCAACCTTTTAGGACATATTAGAAAGATTTCAAATAGAATGATGTCCACTAACTGATTTTAAAGCTGACATTTAAAGTTATAAACAAGCAACAATTGGTGGATAAAAATAGATGTTTGCAAGAATTTATGGAAAACCTGTGATCAAATTCTTAGTTCTTGTACATAAAAATTTATTTTTATATTTATATGTCTGCTATATTTTTGTCACATTATATTTTAAATAAAAACCAGTGGTCATTAAAACAAAAATTTCTGAATGCTGTAAGCTGCTATTTCTTTTTGAGTATCAGGTAATAACCAAATTCTCAATTTTAATTTTAATTTATCATTTTTTGTCCTCCTTCCCTTCAACTATGCAAATATTATTTTGTAAAATAGTGTGATTAGGAAGGCAAAGACATAGAGTTTATTTATATGGTAGTTTTTTCTTTGCTGTTGTAAACTCTGTTTCTTGATATTTTACATTTTAAATTTCTTTTTCTTCAGCTATTTTGTTTTATAAAAGTACTTTATTTTTTTTAGAACATATTTTCAAAATAATGTTTCAAGAATATATTTTCAAATTGATTTTCCTTCCCATGAATTTGGTTCCATGACCTTTTATTTCAACTTTTATTACCAGATCCGACTTTTGTCATCTTCCTCAGAAATTATCCCTTTTGATCCCTAGTGAAATTTGGCATATAGGCATTTGGGAAACTGTTCTGCATGTTATTCAACAGTCAGAATATGAG
The DNA here is from genome assembly GCF_004115265.2 of Rhinolophus ferrumequinum. Classification (NCBI taxonomy): domain Eukaryota; kingdom Metazoa; phylum Chordata; class Mammalia; order Chiroptera; family Rhinolophidae; genus Rhinolophus; species Rhinolophus ferrumequinum. Next base: position 40,966,537 of record NC_046291.1, on the reverse strand, counting down.
TTGTGTTAGCACATTTGTGTCTAATTTCAAAATGACTACTGAGAGACAATATTTCATAATAATTTCCATCTGGCAGTGAACAAAGAGAAAATAATGATTTTTAGGAATTAAAACAGTGTTCTTTGTTGGTCAGTGAAAGGATATCTCTAGGGAAATAAATACAAATTATTGAAACTCAAAAGCACAGAGGGCACATAGAGAGCAATACTTTATAATATTAAAATGTGTTCTAAAATATTGTTATAACTTCAATTGAACAGTTTGCTGCTATTATAGAAACACATTTAATGTTCTTTTTTAAGATTTAATTATTGGTTAGGTGAAAATTAGTATTTAATGTTATAGGCAGACCATTCAGTTTCTAAAATGATTATTAATTCTTAACGTAGTCACTTTATTTGAAGGAATTAAAGACAGTAAAACATGGAGTAAAACCTGGACCTGGAATAAAACGAAAGAAATTATAAATTATTTTTGTTTCTATTTTGTTTTACTTCATAGTACTCTTTCTCTTTATGTGTGAGGTATGATGAAAGACTAAATATGTCTTTCTCAGATGATGGTTTTCAATTAGTTAACAAATGTTTACTTACTGCTCACTAGGTTTTTTACTAAGTACAGAGTAAATCAAGAAACATGGGAATTATCAAAATCATAAGAATCTCTTCATAACATTATTATTTACTATTGTCTTCCCTAGGCAGTTTATACATTTAAATATGCAATTATTTTAGATATAGGTTGGTCAAAAGTTAAATTCACAAGACACTGTATAGATCATAGCTGTTAATAGTGTTTGGCTGATGTTCTATAGTTAAAGTGAGAGAGCTTTAGGTATTGCTACAAAGAGCTCCACTCATTCCTATTCCTGTAGTCATTTGGAAAGGTTATAAGAAAAGAAAGCACTGAAAAAATACACCAATCTGCAATTGAAGAACAAGAACAAGAACAACAAAAAGAAACAATGAAATCAATGGCTGTTCTGATTGTCAATGCTGTCAAATTAAACTTTCCCATCTATACTCAAAATAAGCAGTTCTTTTCTGTTTGGGAAATTCATGTACACATCATTTTGGCACAGAACTGCTGTTGTATTAAATAGATATCTGAAAGAAGAAAAGCCAGAAAAGTTTTAAGCAGTATTTATAATTCTAAGTAAATACCTTTAAGTTTTTTGAACTATGTTCTTTACAAATTTCCTCACTTATAAATTCTCTGAGAGATTTGCTGATGTAGTAGGAATATTTTTAAACAAAGAAGTTCAGGAAATCCAGTGTAGTAAGAGTATAACCTTCTCAGCTCGTGTTTATTTGCTTATTTCTTTTGACACACTCTCAAAAGCACTCTTCTTACATTACAAATTTATCATATTTATTGTCATGACCTATTATTGAGATGGCTAAGATCATCCTTAGTTTATTCATGAACTGCTTTTTCTTTACCACATAGTCAAGAGAAGAGACTAAATTGCATGTTTGTTGCAATAAGTTAAAAAAAAACACACAAAAAATGTTTTAAACTCCCAAGTAGAAATCCTGGCCTTACTGTGATTGACATTATAGAATCATTTTGGATATTTTCTTATTTTGCTTAAAAAGCAATAGAAAAACACACAAGTGATCTTTCCAAAATGCAATGGAATTTATTAAGAGGATATCTAGTTATTTCATGGAATCCATGGAAAATTTAAGCAACTAGTCCTTAGGAAGAACAAAAACCAGTAGAGTGCTGTGACTCTTAGCAGCCATAAAATATTCAAGTTTCTTATAAAAGGGGGCTGGGACATAGACCTGGAAGCAACACTAGAGATCCAAATATTCTCTTGCACTTCTGTCCTAGAGTCTATTCTATTAGCACACCAAGTAACATTTGAGGGCATTTTTCCTTTCATACCCATACCATAAAATTGACATATTGAAAATTATTACTATGAAGGTAAGGGAAAAATAAATCCAAAGAAAGAAGGGTAAAAGAACATTGCCCAACACCCAGAACACAGATTGTCTAAATAGATGGGTTGCATCGTACTCATGAAAGTCTAGCCCTTGGATCCATAATCTCCAAACTGTCCTTGGGTTTAATCCATCCAAATTAATACCTTATTCCTAGGGAGTGGAGTGGGAGTGATGGTTTAGAAGGCTTTGATATGTCTTTAAAGTCCAAATTATTAATGATCAGAATTTCAAAATCCAAGTTCTTCTTGGATTTTCTTTTACCACTGTTGCTTGACACTCTTCTGAGTTATGTTCTGTAATGTTTGCTTTCATTGAGGAGCTCATAAACATCCCTGCCCTACACAGCTTTTTCCTTTAAATCACTAGGATTGTGATCACATATTCAGTGGTCACTATCATCCCTGCAGTTGAAATAGAACCTGTTTGCTCCTGTCACTTCCCAACTGCTTCTCATTTTGTCTTTTTCACCCTGACCTTGTACCCAACCCTCATTTTTGCACTCATGTGGTATTCTACCATTTACTATCAACTCTCATCCTTTAGTTTTTACTCTTTTTGGTTTGATTTCCTGACGTTGAACATGGCTCTTCTTTTTTTGCCATAAACTGGGCACACTTATTTTTTCTTAGGCAAATTAAGATAATCACTCCTCCAAACTAGAAGAATCTCTTTAGATGATACTCTGCTAGCACCATGCTAGCTAGACACAGAAGTGGAATCGATAATGAAATTGACATTTATAGAGGTGAATTCTTCAAGAAATACAGTTTTGAAACAACAGATGAATAGTTATGTAAGACATACATTGTTTTTAAATTTGTAGATATTCCCTGATAAAATACAATTTAGGAAGTTTTGTATTTTTAGAGCCAAATATATATATATATTTGTATATCTATCTATCTATCTATCTATCTATCTATCTATCTATCTATCTATATATAAAATTTAGTTACAACACATTAGTGTTTAAACATTAAATTGAGCCTCTCAATATCATTAACAATATTAACATCCAAATCATTTTGGAATTGGCCTTTCAAGTATCTATATTTACTATGCATCAATCTAGTAATTTGGTTTCATAACTAGTACTGGAGTTTCAGTTGGTCATTAAGTAGGATTTATAGTTCCTGTAAATGATCAGTAAATCAAATTTATATAAATTATGACTTAATTTAGGACTACTGCATGAATGTGGAAAGCATAGCATGTTTTCTTCTAAGTTGTTTTCAGAACTCTGATTAATGTTTATATGACATTTATATGATAAATTATTAGAATTTTAATTTATTCCAACTGTACATATTTATTTAAATGTATTTTGAAAAGCATGATGTTGCCTAGTCACAAAATCTGTTCCTTTTGGAAAAACATGAAAATAACATTTATCAGTCCCAGGAGAGCAGCTTATTTCTTATAAAAATATTAAATTTAGCTTATAAAAATATTATAAAATATAAAAATATTTTATAAAAATATTAAATATAAAAATATTTATAAAAATATCTTATAAAATATTAAATTAATAAAATAAAGGTTATGTCATGCATCATCAAATTGCATTGTTAAAAAATAAAATTAATCTAAAATATAGATTTGGTAAACAATGCTCTAAGCTTGGTTATTTGTAACAGTTTCTATTTGATCCACTAAAATTTCCAATATTTGTGCTTCTCAAGTGACAAGAGAAGGGTACCAGGAGTTCATTTCTAGCCAGCCTTGAGGGAACAGAGAGTAATAAGTTTGGAAAGTTTAGGAAAACTTGCATTCTGGAAGAGGACCCCAATGCTTCCCATATCTTCATGTGAATGATCAAGAAGTTACATGAGGGGCCATTTGATATCTCATTCAATTTATCAAAGACATTAGAGGTGTTATCAGAAGCAGACACAAACATCCCAGAAGGAGTCCTTAGCTTAAGGCTTGTGTGCAAATTAGACAAAGTCATCCTTCTGTGTGTCTTTGACACAGCCTCGAGAAAGTGAATGGGGATTGAATTTCAGCATCCAGTCATCCCCTCAGCTGGGAGTCCTGGTGCTGAGGACCAAGGAGAGCAGGGGTGATGCTGTGGTACACTGCCCCAAGAAAACCACATGCACCGACTATGAGAAGACCACCCCCCATCAGCAAAAAACATTAGCATCAGATAGAACAGACTGAATCCAAGTGATTTGAGGAACGCATTTTACTGGTATGTGGGCAGTAACCGTAAGACATTTGTCTTCTCTCTCTTCCTGCCTGCCATCAACAGCAGTGAAACTAGTGCCTGGAAAATAAAAGGAAGAGATGTCACTGAGTCAGGCCAACCATGCACCCCCTTGTTCTTAACAAGCTGGACTCAGTTCTACTCTTCAATGTATGGGTTGGAGGGTGAGAGGACACAAAAATAGAATCAAGTTTGAGAATTAATGGTTTAAAAAGCAGAACTGAATTTTAAAAATAAAATGAGATAGTGACAATTACCAAATGTAACAAGAAAGGGATGGAATTTAGCCAAAATATCATTAAGTGAAACATAGCATAGCTGGAAGGCAATTACTGGAAAAATTAAAATTATTTTATGATTATACCCTGATGACTTGAAACTCTAAACTGGTTACACATTAAACTAAGAGGGTTTGATTTTTTTTTAAAACAAAGAAATGGAAATATAAGTCAAAATAAATTATTTAACCTTATTTATAAATTGAACAACTATTAACCATATTATCTCCTCTCTGTTCTTCCGCCTCTATATTACTTTGCTTTCTAAAGCAGCACATTTGTAGATAGTATGGGCCGTATGTTCAGTATGCTTGTTTTTGTTGCCAAGTTTTATATTTTTGGATATTTCCCAATAAGCCTTTAAGAACTTAGCAGCACCATCAAGCTCTACTCTCTTCAGTCTCTGAAATCTAGTCATTTTAACTCAGGATGGCATTATCTTTAAAAAAAACACACAAAAATACAAAACAGGAACACAGTCTTTCTCAAATGCCCTATAAAAGAATATTATTACTTGCACATACATTTTAATAATCATCAATTTCTCTAATGACATATAATTTCATATGCAGTTTCTTTTTATTACTTGCTTTTACTTTCAAATGGGAGATGAGAATGACACTAAGAAAACTGAAAAATGGACCTACAATTTTTTAGTGAATTTTATTTTATGAAAACTTTTTCTTTGGATTATTTATATTTCTAGTGAACTATTTTGGATTTCAGAAATTCAAGATGAAAACATATGTGAATCAAATCCATTTATTTAAAACAATAGATTAGAAGAAAAATTGATCATTTATTGTAACTATTTCTCAGAATTACTGATTTATTTTGAAATATATATGCATTACCGATTTTCTTTTTTTTTTTCCAAAGAAATTCTAAGTATTTGTCAACACATGATATAAATAATTTAGGTAAGTTTTGCCTTTCCATGAAGAAAAGGAAACATAGCTCAGAACATAGCTCTAATGTACAGTTTAAGCCAATATTGACCCAAGAATATTAGCATTAGTCAAAATACAGCTCTTTTATGTTAGTTTAGTACTAGACTTCTTACTAAGTTTGAGAGACACCCTATTCTCACGGATGACATATTTGTTACCAAATACTAGGCTGGATAATTTCTGTGTATGGCTTATATATGTATCGTATGTTATTTCATATTTGTTTCAAGTTCAGGGTGAAATTGTTGGACACAATATCAAAGTATGAGATTATATATTTTTCAGAGCTAATAGAGAACCTTAGATGTTGGCTACAGATGGAATGTTAAGATCTCCTAATCTGATGCTCCACTTTAAGAATTATATCACGTTTACTGACAGAACCTAAATTTATACCAAAGGATCCAAATTTTTCAGTTTAGCGTATTTCCCCTATTCCCATGCTGTCTTCTAAGTCAACATCTTTATTTTTTTTTTTTAACAAAAAAGACTGTGATTTGACTGAATTTAAAATGTGTATCAGTCCTGTCACATGTAAAAGATGTTGAAATTCTTGGAAAACGAGAAAATGATATGAAGTGATAGAAGATTGTCACTTGATATGCTTATCTCTGTAGTTCTTTCCTAATAACCCTTTGAAACCAGCATTTTTTGTTTGTTTTTTTAGTTTCTCAACTGCCAATACCAACTCCATTAAAAGAGGAGAGAAAGAGGAAACATTAGAAAGAATATCATTCTAGGGTGTCTTAAAGCTGTTAAATAACTGAAAGGGATTAAATCTTCAAAGATTCTAGAATGTAGTCTTTCCTCGTTATTGTATGGAGAAGACACAAATATGTAGTTAAATTTTAAAATGGTCTAGGAGTAATACAGCCAATGAAGTCTATAGCATTTAAAAAAATAATATTGTTATTAAAATGTGGAAAATAGTATTTTAAAAGAGGAATGAAGTTTATTTTTGGAGAGGAGAGGAGATTATGTGTGACCTCAGTCCTCAAGAATTGCAAGTTTTTTGAAGTCCATCAACTTCAGGATAAAATATAAATTTCTTAATAAATTAGAGACATTGTGAGTTGGCCACTGCCCCACCACCTCAGCTTTGCTTCTGCCATCCTCCCACATCTTCTTTGTGCTTTTGTCACTCCAGGATAAGTGCAGTTGCCTATACTTTCTTTCCTTTGTATTTTTGGCAAATGCTTGTCTCTCTATCTTTCCCCAGCTCATTTTTCAAGACTCAGTGCAGTTGAGTGTCCGTCTGTGCAATTGTACATTCTGTATAATCCTCCCTCTAATAGTTTTCAAGAGATTTTTTTTTACCTCTTTGTCTTCCCCATTGCTAAGTGAGCAAACATGCCTTTTATCCCTCTATCTGTAATAATGCGGTGCATAGGTTTTGCTCATAAAATACTTCTTCAATAAATAGATGAGTGATGTTAGAGTTAAGAAATTCAAATGACTAGAAACAAAGCATGTGTGTCCAACTAAGAGGAGTTAGTTTCCTTCTCAAGCAGACAGGCCCTTGCCTACCTTCTATGAGCATATCTTGTACTTCTGTTCTGAAATTTTCTTCCAGAAAAAAATCAGTACTAGGGAAATGTTCTTGTGTTCATATATTATTCATAGAAGAATGACATGTAGAGTTTTACAAATTGAGATGTCTTTGTGATACTGTATCAGCCAGGCTTACCTCTGACATCAGCGAGTTTACTATAGTTCATTTTCACATGGATGGGTCAATTCATGAGCAGAATAGACATTTGAGCTAAACTAGATGGAACAGGATCCCAGGACCTCACATCGGTTACCATAATCTGTGTTCCTATCAATGAATTTCAACTGGACTAAATAAAATTGGAATTTGCTTACAATTAAACCAGGAAGGAGACTGAAAATCCAGACAAATGTTTACAATGGACTAGTTCCTCACTGTTAATTATCAGAGCTATCAGACCTTTAAATTGTAGTTTATATTAAAATGATGTGACACACACATCCTGCCTATTTTTATCATCATGGGATTTTTCTTTCTAGTCAATCATTCCATTTAAAAAAGAAAGTTGGCAATTTTGTTCATGTTAAGCTTTGGCTGAAAAAATGGTCTCTATTTTTATCAGAAAAAGCTTCTCCCCTTCCAGGGATGGATTTTAACACTTGGACATCAGAAACTTTTAATTAAAAAATCTCACAAATGAAGAATTTTAGACTCCTGACAGTACACTGATTTTAATTTTCTTCACACTATTTTTAATGTTCCCTTACCTATGCATCTCACATAAAGACTTTCAGGGTCCTGTGATTAGAAGAGATGTTTATATTTCAAAAGGGAGTAAAGAACTCAAAGCAAGGCAAATCAAGAGCAAGGAAATCACTTCACAAACGTATGAAATAGAAAGATCATCATTTTAACTTTTGTCCATTTACCCTAACTATATTTTGTTTTTAACAGATGGATTTTGCATACTTTGGAAGCGACAGTACTATTCAATATTAAACTTGATTTCAATTTTTTGCTTTGACCCAATGAGCTTAAAATTAAGGCCTAGAAACTCTTTGTTTGCTCTGACGTCATCTTCCCCAAAGACTTTTATTTAGAAATTTCTGAGCTCAGTAGATCATATAACTTATCAGGTAGATTAAGTTACGTTTCCCATGATTCATAGCAAAGGCTCAACTAGAAGCAATTTATTAGTTTTTTTTTTTCAGTTCTGAGAGAAATCTGTTTTTTTTTCTAAGTGTTAGGTTAATTTAATTCTAAACTTGAACATTAAATTCCACATCTCATATAACACATATAATGGGCTCAGTTTAGGAGGGTATTTGTGTGTAGAATTACATTCTGTGACTCTGACTCTAGCAATTTCCACTGTCAATGTTCTGTCCTTTGAAGGAGGCACTAAGGTCTAAATCCTAGGCCATAATTTTTGGAAAAGAAGAATTCTAATATAAAACTGGAGAAAGATGAGTTTGATTTAGGTTCCTTAGTTTTTCTTCCCCTTTCCCTTTTGTATTATGATTAAACAATAACAAATAATGTTTTCCTGAATCCCATTTTTTGTGGGGTAGTATGGTTTGAACATTTGTGTCCTTTCAAAATTCACCTTTTGGAATTCTAATGGCCACTGTGATGGTGCTAGAAGGCGGGACCTTTGGGTGGTGATTAGGTCTTGAGGGTGGAGGTGGATTAGTGCTCTTATAAAAGAGATTCCACAGAGCTCCCGTAGCCTGTTCTGCTATGTGAGTGTACAATAAGAAGGCTGTGACTGAAAGAGAGCCCTTGTCCAACCATGTTGTCACCCTGATTTTGGACTTTTAGCCTTCAGAACTGTGGGAAATAAATTTCTGTTGCTTACAAGCTACCCAGTCTGGGGTATTTTATTATAGCAGTCAGATAGACTAAAACAGATGGGAAGGAGAAGAAAAAGTGATAGTCAAGACTAGGGAGAAGGAATTCAAAGAGGAAAATAATACCAGTGGTATAACCTCACAGAAAGAGTGTGTTTGAGCTTGTTGCTTTTTGGTTTCTTTTCTTTTCAATGTAGGTTACTGTAAATAGTCATTTTGGATTCATTTAATGGAATCATGATAGTGATCTGTAAGTTGTGTTTTATAGGAGATTAAATATTTCATGATAATTTACAAAGTATATTGACATTTATAGTTAGTGCGAATTAGTTCTGAACATATATAACCATGTTACTGCAACTATATTTTTTCATAGGTTCAAACTACATTAAAGACTTATTATAAGGAACATGTAAGTTTTTGGAAACCAAAAGTCATTAGAAACTGTCAGGTTTAGAACTGAGACAACAACTCTGTCTGTGTCTCATGGGCAATAATAGATCTTTCTTTTTCTTGTGTTTTTGCAGCATTATTTTTGTACATCTGCTCTAATCTCCCATTACTGCTGACTATTTGATTACTGATTCTTTCCCTGTAATCAGTTTAATTTTTTCTCTCCTCATTTCTTCTGGTTATTCACAGTTCCTGCTGTAGTTCCCAAAGTTCGTAACTCTGCCTGAACTTTTATGGCTTTAACTGTACTTCAGTCTTGTCTTGGCTTTAGCTCCTGCTGCTAGCTGTCCTCTAGGTTTCCCATTTTAAATTTCCAAAAGAGATTTCATTATCTCAGTCTTCTTTTGGCATCAGATCATGCCATAAATCTATTCCAGTCTTTAGACTGGATGTCCTTAGGTCCAATCAGCTTTAGATGTTGCAGTCATACCATGGTATGCAATCACATTTAGATGAGACCGTGACTATAATAAGAGTCACATTGTAAACGAGGCAGTCAACTCTAAAGTTTCGGGAGCAGAGGAGGTACCTGTTTAACTTGTAAGGTTCTCAGCATGGCACCACTGGCAAAACAACAACAACAACAACAAAAATATATATATATATATAATTTTGATGGTCATTTATTCAAATAATATATTTTATATGTCATTGAATGACTATGTGTCAAACATTAGGAGTTCTGACAATTAAGTTCGCAAACTCATCCTAGAAAAAGTGCTACGTAACTCGTTGCTGAATATCACTATGGTCACCTTTGAAGTACTCCCGATGGGAAGCTATGCACGAACACCAGCACCTAGTTTACCCTTCAAAACAATTTTGGAACTCTTTTCCTGGAATGGCCATCAGAGCTGTCATCATATTACCTTTGATGTCTTGAATGTCATCAAAATGTCTCTCTTTCAATATTTCCTTTATATTTGGGTAAATAAAGAAGTCATTGGGGGCCAGATCAGGTGAATATGAACGGTGTTCCAATACAGTTATTTGTTTACTGGCTAAAAATTCTCTCACAGACAGTGCCATGTGAGCTGGTGCATTGTTGTGAGGCAAGAGCCATAGATTGTTGGCGAAAAGTTCAGGTCGTTTTCATCTAACTTTTTCATGCAACCTTTTCAGCACTTCCAAATAGTAAGCTTGGTTAACTGTCCAGTTGGTACAAATTCATAAGGAATAATCCCTCTGATGTCAAAAAGTTTAGCAATATTGTTTTGATTCTTGATTTGGGCTGACAGAACATTTTTGGTCATGGAGAATTGACTGACTTCCATTGTGCACTTTGACGCTTTGTTTCAGGGTCATATTGGTACACCCATGTTTCATCACTAGTGATAACATGGCCCAAAACATTGTCATGATTCTCCAGAAGGTCTTGGCGAACTTTGACTCTCTTTTGCTTTTGTTTATCGGTGAGCTCCTTTGGGACCATTTTTGTACACACCTTTCTCATGCCAAGATTTTCAGTTAAGATTTTCCTAACTGTGTCTCTATCAATGTTTACTTGGTCTGCTATGCATCTCAGAGTCAGCCGATGATTTTGATGCACAATTCAATGAAATTTTGCAATGTTTTCATTAGTTCTGGTCATTACTGGCCACGCTGTCCTGTCTTCATCAGTGACGTGTTCTCTCCCCTCAGAAAATGTTTAATCCATTTGGACACTACTGTTTTCTTCATGGCATTATCCCCATAAACTTGGACTAACATGTCCCTGATTTCACTCCCACATTTGCCAAACTTGACAAGGAATTTAATGTTTATTCATTGCTTTAATTCACGCTCAGACAATTCATGCTCATTCATAACAATGGCACACAAAAACACACAACAACAAAAATGAACGCCACCCAGCAAGACACTACCACATGTCAACACAAATATAGCTGTGAGACACTTATGTATTAAGGTTATGAAACCTTACTGAGCTGTTTGTACAGTGCTGCGAATGTAAGCTCATGGTGGCAAGTTTGTGAACTTAATTATTATACCTTGTATTCTAAGTTTTGAGGTTATTGTAGTGATCAAAAATAAATATAAACTTCATGTTCTTGTGTAGCTTGCATCCTTATAGAGAGAGGCAACAATAAAAATAAGAAAAAAATAAGAATGGTAAGTGCTATGAAGATAGTGGTAAATACTATGAAAAAGAAGCATTGTTAGGGTTGTTCTCTTTAAAAGATGACATTTGAATAGAGACATCACTTGAACCCTTCCTTAGCTAATTACCTCTGACTATTCTCAAAGAAGTTTGCTCACACTGATAGGTTTTAATATGCTTAAAATGAGAAAGGATATGAGTTTTTCCTTCATGTCTTTATTTGTTTTACTCTGTGTATGAAGAGGATATTGACAAAAATATGTTCTGCTTTTTCAGTTAGAATTGAATAGAGTGGAATCCCAAGTCCAAGAGAAAAATAAAGAATTTGAGTTCTTAATGATAAAAAGAAGGGAGATAGTCAACTTCCTCCTGAACCTGAGATGAGGTGTTGGGTTTTGAATATTAGCTGTATCATGGCCCAATAATTTCTAACACAGAACTTATCTTTCACCTCCATGCCAATCTTATGTTTTGATATCATATTTTATATCAAATCTGTCCAACTAGAATCCCTCATTCGACTTCAGTTTTATTTCCTCTCACTTCCCTTATGCACACAGTTAGTCACCAATTCTTATATATAATCTTGTAGAACTATCTACAAAATATGTCCACTGCTTTCTGTTTCTTTTGCCATGGCCTTTATAATTTCCATCTTGAGTTATTGCAACATCCTCGCAATTAGTCTTCCTGATACCAATCCTTTCTTATCCCAGACCATAGAATCATCCTAGAGCCATCTTCTTCAATAGAGAAAGCTGGTCTTTCTTCATGCTGACTTAAAATCCTCTGAAAGCTTTTCATTGTCTCATATGGTGATTCCAAACATGGACTCTGGTGTTAATCAGACTTGGATTTGAATATGTTTACCGTTCCATGCTTTATTTCTCTGATTCTTACCTCAACATTCATTATATATAATGAAGGAAAACTCTTGTCCTTCATTCAAGACCCAGTTCAAATGTCACATTGAGGGGAAAGGAAAATTCTTCTTATACATGTTGACTATTTTCATTAGGAGGGATCTCTACAAGCGTGACCTTAATGTGCTCTCTACTTCTTCTCAGGAGAGGTGGAAAGACTCTCAAATTGATGATTAGGGGAGGAAGAATTGGGCATGCATGGTTCTGCTCCCACATAATCACCTTCTTCTTTGGAACTGGTTTATAGAGAGGGCATATTTTTTTTCTCTTTTTTCTGCAATGTGGTGAAAGGGCGTACTTTCATCTTATTCTGAGGCTCAGTATTACTAAGCCCATTACTACTATATGTATAAAGCATTTGGCATAGATTAGGTGCTCAATAAATAATTAAACATTGAATGATTGATAAAAGTGATATTACTTTTCCATCAACCTGCATAACTCTGACAAAGAAAAGCAGTATTTTGATGTACCTTTCTGAGTTCCAACAGTCAACTACTTGAAAAGTCTTCTCCAATATCTTAAGAAAGCATGAATTCCTCTTCAGTGGATCTTGATTTTCTGTACATTAAAAATAACTTTGGAATGCTTGCAAAATATCCTACATATTTTTAAGTGACTCTCAAGATTATGATTCAACAGTTTTGAAGTCTAGACCAAGAGTTGAGATCCTTCAAAAGGAGCTTGGCTACTGTCTTTAACTTCTTAAAGTTTAACTTCTTAAAGTTTAACTTTAACTTCATTACTGTGCTTTATTTATTTACATGCCTGTTTTCCCCAGTAGGTAGTGAACTCACTGCAGGTATTTGTCTCATCTTTTCAAACACATAACACAGAATCTGAAACCTGGTAGCTAGTCAATACATGTTTGTTGAATAAATGTTTTTTGATAAACCACATACGAGGCTTGTATTTATAAAGCCAGGATTTTATTTATCTATTTATTTTACAATTTGTCTATTTATTTATTTATTTATTCATTTATTTTGACATTCAATATTATTTATATTAATTTCAAGTGAATACCATAGTTAAGACATTTATATAATTTAAGAAGTGATCCCATTGACTAGTCTAGTATCCACCTGGCTATTCAGAAAGAACACAATGAAGACATCATTATTTCACTAAATGAGCTCACCATTAGCTTATGAACAGTCCAAAATTCATGTGTTTTTCAAACTGTCACTTGCAGCATGTTTTTTAAAAAAACATTAAACATTTTTTTGTACATAATTCATAATTCTACACTAAACTGTCATGAATTCTTTCTTTTAAAAAATGGTAAAATAAATAAGTCATAATGAACCCATACTATATACAATGCATTTTCTTTATTTCATCCTGAGGTTTGGTCATATCAAATGTTCTCAGCTATCCTGGCTTTCACTTGCTTATATTTTCATTTGAACACAAGAGTATGTTTACTGTGCAACAGAAAAAGGAAAATCTTTCAAAACATAAATTCATGAATTCCCCTCAAGAGAGGAAAAGGCAGTATTTGCTGCATTACTTAGGGAGTGAAAATAAAGAGAAAAAAATCAGATCAACTTCTTTGTAGCTGTGCTTTGGTATTCAAGGCCACATCTGGATTGGGTAGAACTTCTCTGATTATAAACCTTTGGCTAAAAGGAAACGTTGCTGCCTGAAAAAGCAGACATTGTCTTGGGGGATTCCTTTTGGCTATTTTAGTATTCAAGCAGATGTACTAGCTTAAGATTTATATTCTGTAAATACCATGGAACATGTAGAAGCACTGCGTTTCTTCTTACTGCAAATTCCCACAGTGAACTTGAGAGTTTAAAATGTATTTAGAAGTTGGCGATGTATCAGTGAGAAACATCTCCCTAAATCTGTTTTATCCTAAAGTATAATTATTTATTGTGGAGGTATGTTATGAGTATTATATTTATATATTCTAATGACAAAACTGATATGATTTTGGAAATGTTTTGTAGTCTCAGGTTGGGATACATACGTATTCTTTTCAAGTCTGAATTATCAAATGGCAAATATTTATTGTAATAATCTGCCTCATTTATATATAAGGTATACCCTGAGGAGAAACACAAATACAGATCCTTTACTGCCTTAAAATATCCATTGTCTCCACATCAAATTTAAATATAATTTTGATCAAAATGTTCTTGTGACACAGCATATCTAATAGTAAATACTATTTTAATGGCTTTGAGTCATAGGAACTGTTTTTATATCCAATGGCAACACTGGAAACTTTCATTAAACTCATGGTAATTCCCTTGAGGATTATTTTATAAAGACAAGCATTGCGTTTTTAAAAGCCACCGGGAAGAAGTGCCAAAGTACTTATACTTGCATTGCCAATATTGTCAATTTTTGTCAATTCTATTGATAATATATTTCCTCTGGAACTTAAGGTTAAAAAAGAATATTGAATTGGGTGGAAAACTGTATTATTTTGAATTTTTATTAATAGTAATAACTAAATAATACATTTACTAAACTTTTGGGAATGTGCCAATATAATCAATTTTAAATTAATTAGAATAGGAATATTTAAAAATTTAAGCGATAATCTCCCTAGATCTTTAAAACATTCCTTTCAGTTCTTCAAATAGATTTATTTTAGTGGTCATTAGAAAATATTTTTGAAAATACCAGTCATGTAACCTGATTTTATAGGGTCCATGCAAGTAATTTGGCAGAGAAGAGATCTGGTAAATAATTGTAGACACATGGACCATCTATGAGGGTTAAAGAACATATGATATAAATTCCTGACTATTAATCCTGGTGGGCAATACCAGAGAAATAATTGTGTGATTGCTGTTGTTATCTCAAATGCAAAGTGGGGTTTTATTAAAATAGGCTGCTAAGGCCTCAGAACATTTATCTACTCTTTTAGAGCATTTTTCAAAGTTCTGTCATACGTATTAAGTGCTATTTCCTACAATTTATAAAATCATTGACTGCTTTCATTCATCATCTTGTATTCCCTTAAGTTGAAAGCATAAATTATTAACAGCAAGAACGGTTTTAATAAGGAAATTAAAAGACTTGAGTTTATGTCCTGACATTGGCACTAACCAGATATTGAATATTTAGAAATAAAGTGTAATTTCTCTCAGTCTCAGTTTCAACAACTGTAAAATGATATGGACTACACAATTTATCATGTTCATTTATTTCTCAAACATTTTTCACTTAACAGATATATTGAATTCTTATTATGACTGGCATTTACTTCAAGGCACATCCCTAGGTACTGTGAAAGAAAAAGAAGACTAGATTTTCCCAGGTATGATGTTTACATCCTTCTGGGGTTAACAATAAACCAATAAACAAATAAGTGTATGATTTTCAATGGCAATAAGTGTAACAGCAACTAAGGAAGGAAATAGCAAGTGAGTAAGTTGGGGTGCTATTTGACTAACATTTCATCAGAGGTGAGAAGAATCTGGTTATGTAAAGACCTGGGTAAGAGTTTTCCCTGCAGAGAGCATTTGAGATCTTGCTTCCTGACAATTATTGTCATTTGTGGCTCAAATAAACTCGAGAGGGAGAGGGAGAGGGAGAGGGAGAGGGAGAGGGAGAGGGAGAGGGAGAGGGAGAGGGAGAGGGAGAGGGGATGAGAAATCCATTGAATTGATAAGAAATCAATTGAGTGGTTAAATCTGATTTGATAAATTAAATCAAAATGGTTCTGTAAAAGTTTCTAATAATTGAAAAATACATTAATAAAAATCTAGTTGAATAAAAAGGGCATCCAATGAAAACCTAGTTGTTATATACGTAGGAAGATAGTATGCGGTATTAACTGATAATTAGAGACTGGATATTTGTCCACTCTGGCTCTGTGGGCTAGCAGTAGATCAGTAGTCATGACAAACAGAGTGAAGCTGACTATTTCACCAATAGCAAACATGTAAAATACTTTTTTTCTTTTGAATTGACCATGAGGTTGAAGTTTTTGACAGCAACTAGAATAAGCCTGTTTTAGAAACAAAAGTTATAAAACTGAGCTATCAAGTCTCTAAGGAAATTTTCCATTCTACAGATAAGATGATTTGATGGAATGTTGCTGGTAAATATTGGAAAATAAGATAATTTTATGTTTCTATCTGAATGAGTTATACATGCTTTGAGTCTAGATTATACAATTCTAAGTCCCATCAATTCTTTTAGATTATACATTTCTGAAGTCACATCAGCAAAGTGATGCATGAATAAGTAAAGTTGGGTTTCTAGTCTGTCTAAGGGATTTTTCTTGTTATATGCCTTAAATGAAATTATTTTTTGTAACTATTCACTAATTTAGATTTACTTCAGTGGTTTGTTTTACTGACCCTTTTAAAGCCTATTGAATGTAGTTAGTGGTATGTTTTTAAACCATCCAAGCTCACAATGTGAAAGCTGTATTTGTTATCATCCTTGTCAGCGTTTCTACATTCCCTCATATTCCTTTATACTCTCTTATATTCGTTAAGTGACTAAAGCTTTTAGAGCTGCGCCTGGTACATAGTAACTACATAGTAACATACTAGCAATAGTGATAGTAGTCATAGTAGTTGTTGACACTATTTACAGTATCTACCAATCCAGAAATTTCAGTGTCCTTCTTCACTTGTAGCCATCTCACATGATTTTGCCTAATGTTGTCTATTATCATATTGCTGTGATTGAATCTCAATGATATGAGACTGGTCTTTGTTCTCTATCCCACTGTCATTAGTTTGGGCCCACATCATCTCATCTTTGTACAAGTACCACACCAGTGAGAGAAGCCCTGTTCGGGACTGTACTTTTTAGAGGAACATCCTCTGGTCCTCTGCCAGCCAAGCCCCCGTTGGTAAGAAATCTGTGGCGCCAAGGGAAATGTGCTTCCCTAGACCCTGTGCCCCCTACCTTCTAGATGATACCCGTGGAACCTAGGATTTTCATGGACCCCATTTCCTGGTCCTGACTTCCAGGGGTTTGGTGGGAACTCATAGGACTGGGTAATGGCCAAATGTTATAAATATGTGTGGTGATGGTAGTGCTTGGCTTTTGTCCGAGGTCCTTTGTGGTGAAGGGGAGAGCTGGAGGAGGGAACAGAAGAGGGGCACACGCCAGGGCCTCCAGGTATATATACCCTTGCCCTGCCCTGTGAGTGTTACTGGGAGGTCAGTCTGAACAAGTTCAATCATTTCCTAATTAGTATTCCTCTCTCCAGTCACTTGCTGCAAATTTTTTTCTCTAATACTTTCTTGTAGCTTCTCATTGGTCAAAGGAAAAGTCTGAGCTTCTTAGTAAGACATATAAGGCCATTAGATCATGTCCCAACTTTATTTTGTGGCCTCCTTATACATCTCAATCTCCAGATACTCTAGTTTCCATCTCTTCTGAGTGTCCTATAATTTTCAAAAAAAATTGAGCTCTTTCATATCTCTATGCAAAAAAATGCCCACTTTGCACTTCCCAGAAGTCCTTTCCCATCTCTCTGCCTTTAGAATATGCTCACTTATTTTCAAGATCCAGATTAAATACAGTCCTTACTGTGAAGTGTTTCTGGTTCTCTTCAGCTTGTTTCTTGCTGCTTTGTAAAGTTCCCCACTTTGTACGTCCTTTGATTATAATGGTTCTTCTATGATATTGTGCTTATTTGTTTGAGC
Organism: Rhinolophus ferrumequinum; assembly: GCF_004115265.2. NCBI lineage: Eukaryota > Metazoa > Chordata > Mammalia > Chiroptera > Rhinolophidae > Rhinolophus > Rhinolophus ferrumequinum. The sequence goes on along the minus strand of NC_046291.1, from coordinate 40,948,693 downwards.
ATCTCTCGTCTTTGCCAGAACCCTAATCATTCAAGGACAATGGTATCATTTATTTTTCTGTCTTTACACTATCTCCTCCACAACATGCATCCTGGTTCCTATAGTAGAAGCTCGTTGTGTGTTTTAGGAAAAAAAGGAGGGAAGGAAGAATGATTTATATCACCTTTGCCTATTTTCCCTGTTGAGGCTGCTTATGTTGTTCACTTTCTCTATTTCTTTCATTTACATCTGTCAGTCTGGTCCTTCACTTTGTTAATGGAGGTGGAGTATGCCCCTACAACACTTCTAATCCATGCAAATTTAGAAATAATTAAAAATTACTTTAATATCCTCTACCTCATTTGTCAGAATTGACAGTTATAAGGAATTATTACTTTACAAATAATATGTGACAGATTTTTGGATGAAAAAGAGAACATATTATTTTACAAGACTTTTTACTTTGCTTTGGCAAACTGTGTATTATATTCAAGATCTCAACATCAAGATTGATTTTGTATTAGTAAAATAAATAGTAAAATAATCTGTCAAGTTCTTAATATGTATGCGAAACTTGAGGGAGTTTTAATATAGGTCTCATTTCCTAAAGTTTTTGAGGAAAAACGTGCAAGAAAGCAGTTATTAAATAATGGAGACATTGATCTAAATTCTTTTAGAGTTTAAAAATTTCTGGGAAACTTAGCAATACCTGTGAGGGAGCTGAACTATGCACCAGGTGCTGTGCTAAGAAATAATTTTATTATTTAATCTTCATGTATTATGATGTCATTGTCCCCATACTACTGCATTTCCCCAAAAATAAGACCGTGTCTTATATTAATTTTTGCTCCAAAAGATACATTAGGGCTTTTTTTTCAGGGGATGTCTTATTTTTTCATGTACAACAATCTACATTTATTCATTTATTCATGTGCAAAAATCTACATTTATTCAAATACAGTCATGTCATCTTCTTCTGGAACATCATCATAACTCTCCAAACCCCGAATTCTAGCTTGAATTTCTTGCGACTCCATTTCCTGTAGAATCATTGGTCCCAATCTCTCATGTCCAGCAATAGAGCTCTCCTTAAATGAGCACTTCTTGTCCATGTAGCCAGCTCGTAGTGCATTGGCAACACAGCTGTCAGTGATTTTATCCCATGAATTCTTCACCCAAATCACGACCTCTTGCAGGCTAGGCATCACAAAGTTTCCACGCTGATTTCTCTCCAATCTATTTTCAATGTAGTCATTGATTTCCATGTGCAAATCATCCTTGAATGACTTGTTTATTGAAATATCAAGAGTCTGGAGATAGGCAGTCATTCCTGCGGGAATCATTATTTGCTCTGTTCTTCTCTCTGCAAGGAAGTTCTTCAGGTCTTTAGAACGTTGAGTGCTGGCTGAATCCCAGACTAGCAGACCTCTTTGGCCACCTCACAAAACAAGTGGCAACATTAAATTGACCCACTTCCTTATAACTGCTTCTGTGCACCAGGCTTTTTTGGTTTCTAGAACATAAATGCCTGAAACACTTTCAATCTTATCTTTCTTGCCCTTAGTGATGATTAGAGGTGGGGCTTTCTTTCCATCCAGATGAATTGCCAAAATACAGGTAACACATGCACTTTAGTAACCGGTGGAAGGGATGTAGATTGACACGGCACCCCTCTAATCAATTGTCATTTGAGATCCTTGGCCCATAAACACTGCATCCATAGCAATCATGTTGGAGAGTTTCATCCATAGCAATCATGTTAGAGAGTTGGTGTTTAGAAAAGTCGATGCTATCAACAAAGGACTTTAAGGCAAGTGCACGTTTAATAACTTCAGTATCTTCCATCTTGAACAGTGTTGTAGATCTTCTTACTAGAGAAAGTTCGTATTGCTGAAGGAAGCCATCCAGCCAGTGTTGTGATGCTTTGAATTCTTCTGGGGATATTTCTAACTGTGGTGCCACTGCAAGGGCAAATGCTTGAATATCAGCCCTGCACACAACCAAAGCCTTTGCTCTTCTGTCAACAATCCATTCACAGATATCTTCCAGCTCAGGAAATAATGGTTGCCGACCTGATCCACACTTGCGCTTCTTAGCATTTCCCTCCTCCACCTGTTGACTGAGGATATCACACTCTGCTCTCCATTTTCAGACCATTCGGAGATCCAACTTCTTCTCTTTGCAGAAAGCCGTAAGATTCTTGCCCCGGGAGTCCTCCACGATTCCTTTCTTGCAGTCAATGGAAAAGCTCTTTCTTTTTGCACTCTTCTTGTTTGGGGGTCAAAATATTGTTCCCTTTAAATCTACCATTAAATCAAGTATTAATTGAAGACTTACAAGACAGGAATGGCAACAAAACTGATGATAGTTAAGAATGATGGTACACACAAAAGTGACGAAAATTGCAGGCACCAAAATTCAGAAAATGTTTCTTTATTTCACACGAGTGCATTAAGTATGTCCATTACAACACATGACATATTGAATTATAAAAATTCATATTAGACATAACCACGTCCGTTAGTTATCAAGTGTGCATGTTATTCGTGTGTTGTGTCTGTACTCCGATTAGTCATTCAGCAATAAGTCTCGAGTTCGTCTATTTACATAGGCGTTTACCTCTTGTCCAAAGGCATCTGCTTGGGTATTTACAAATACTTAATTATAGTTTATATTATCATTTATTTTAAGTATTAATGTCAATAATATTATTTATTTATATTAATTATATATCAATATTATTATTTTATAATCAATATGTCTGTCATGTGTTGCAACGGACATGCTAAATGTGTCCATCTGGCTGAAGATCTTAACGGGCTTATTTTTGGGATAGGGCTTATATTACAAGCATCCTGAAAAATCATGTTAGGGCTTATTTTCCGGTTAGGTCTTATTTTCTGGGAAATATGGTACAGTTTACAAACAGTTTCTTGGAGAAATTAAGTGACCTGTTCAAAGTCACATAGTTAATATTTTTGGCTAAGAAAGCCTACTCATTACCATTATACTATGAATATTAGTCTGCATGTAGTGATAACTACATGTAAGCTACACAAGTTGTATGGAATGCTGAGAAATGATTAAAGCAATCTGAATATCTTTGAGCTACATCATGCTTTAAAAAAGACAGATCATCTATCATTTTCTCTCTGAAAGCTTTTAGTGTATCTTAAAATAGCAATAAAGCTAAGGATACTTCCTGGGGATTAAGGACTGGCCTAGAATTAAAGGCCAAATGCTTTCAACAACTTCTCTTAATCAAAGATAAATCCTCAGGAAATGCTTGTATCCATATCATCATTGTTTAATTGAAAGTTCCTTTCTTGAATTTAATCTTTTACCTCAGATTAAATCTGTTGTTAATTATTAATACTGAGGCCTCGGTAATAACTAACTTTTCTCTTAATATCCATATATTCCTCCCACTCCCAAACACATGTTCCTGGGAAAGAAAAAAATTGCTTAATCCTAAAATATCTTATAAAATGTATATATTAATTCTTAATTGTAAAATATGACAATATTAATTTGTTACAATGGTATTTAAAGTAAAATGTGATTTAAACTCTACCTTCTCCCATCCTATAAATGACATCATTGCCTAGTGCAATGAGAATATTAATTTTCAAGTCATCTTGAATCTAAATCACTTCCCATATATAATCTTATTTATAACTGTAGACAAAGAGTTAAAAGAAGGCAACCAAGGCAATTTCCTTTTACTTTTTTAGGAAATGAAAATCCTGCAACTACTGAATGATTTGCTCTCATTTTAACACTGACTGAAAGTTCCATGTATGAGAAATGGGCGTGCTTGGTTTTTATACTATAACACAACCAGGTGGCTACATTTTCTTTTGGGGTTATAAAATGCAAAGCCATTTATAAGTCGTTTCCTTTGCAACTTGGCTCATGAGAAATGCTAACACAAGGAAAGTAGTATACATATATAGTTTTTTGCTTCAGGATGTTATTAGTCGTAGCTGCCTTTTATACGTTGTTGTTTTTTTTTTTTTTTAAGTGCAGGTTGTAATCCCTTCCACTGAATCCTGGGAGTAGATAATGAGGCAAAGCTCAGGAAATTTCAGAGGAAGGTGCATCCTGGGAGTGTGTTAGTCCATCACTTTCAGGAAGTTACAATCTAGTCCTCTATCAGTTGGTCTGTGCAGGCCTTCTCAATGTGGCAAGCTTCCTCCGATTCATGCCTCTGTAAGTAGTTATGGCTCAAATAGGAGTGGCTCTCTGAGGCTTCAAACTCCCCTTCTAGGAAAATGTTTCCATCATTCACCATTTCCTACAATTGTTATACCTCAAGCTGAAAAAGCTGTGCCTCGCTGGGAAAAGGCGGGATTCTGGAACTCTCCTTTTCCTGTCTATCACCTGAATTAAAGCCAGAGGGAGGGGAAATGGATGTAGCACATCATGACATCTCCGCTGAAAATGGAATTTTACAAAAAAGTTTTAGAAACTGACAGCCAATTCCTGACTGGGTGCTTTAATTTACATAGACATAGACCCAAGTAGGAAATGTAATATTTCCAAAATTAGCCTTATATTTTTCTTGAAATGTCTTTCTCCACTCCACCTTTTTACATATCACATCATTCTAAGTTACTTTATTTGAAAATGACTGAAGAGAGCTGGAGGGGAATCCCACGCTTTATTTGCCCTCTTGGTTTCCTGTTGCCAAATGGTAGCCGGCTCAGTGGCTGTTGTGTCAATGGCCAACTACACAGTCTGGGTTGTACTGTTCCAGAGTGATCGCATATTTCACAGGTACTCTGTAAATTCACTTGTTCTTTCTATAGTATTTATTGATAAAAAGAAGGTAAAAAAAAGAAACCAGTAATCTGTAAATTCTTCCTGGTAATCTGTTATTACAGGAAGTTGCACAGGCTACTTTGCAGACAATTTTCACACCTCTATTCCCCAGCTCCTATAAAGAAGTCACACTATCACATTACCCAATAGAAAAGGACTTCTATTTTCTATCAGTATGAAAATAATCTTTATTTTAAGGATGATCCTTGACCTAATGCCAATATAAATGTATAACATTCATACCTTCTATCTAGCATAAAACTAGAAAATGATATAAGATTAAAGATTTCCTTTTTATTATTGCATCAAGTGGGGATTTATTCTTGTTAATGTATTTTTTTCATCAGCAATTTTCAGATATAGGTAAAACTTCAAAGGTCATATGCTAATATACATAGTGTCTACAATATAGACCATTAAACAAAGCTAAAAATGTAATGTAATACTAGAAATTGTGTGTAAAATTCTATCAAAGATAAACTGCCTGGTGAATTCTTATCCTTAAGAATTTTGATACTGCTTTTGGAAAACAGAGGGCAAATAAATCCTTTCTGGCAAATTGATCCACTCTGTATTAAGTAAATTAGAATTATATAAAATTATAGGGGAGAGAAACATATATTTACTTATATTCTAGGTAGTTCTCAGACTGTCTTTTTTTAGTTAAATATGGAAACAAACCTAATGAATACTTAATAGAAGTATTTATTTTTGTCTTCTCTCCCTAGCCCATTTTCTTGATGTTTCAGAGAGAAGATTAAGAAAAAAAATTATCATTTGTCATGTCTCTTGTTTGCTTTCTTTCTTTGTAAAATGAATCTGTTTTTCCACATGAAGTTATTTTGTTTAAACCATTCTGGAGGGAACTTCGGTAGCTGTGATGCAATTCTATTCAATGGACGCTTTCTGGAGTTTCTTTAGCCACCAAGGAAATCTTCCAGAGTCACATCCCACACTGCTGCTCCTGCTCTCCTCTTCTCTGTGCAACTGGCCAGCAGGGCGCAGTGGCTTTCTTGGCTTTGGCTTTATTTTTCAGGATATTTCCTGGCCTCTTTATGATCACTTTTTCATTGTCAGCCAGCTCGTGAACTCTCAGGAACAGACATCCTCACAAACAAAATGACATTATGAAAAACAGATCCCAGATATTGGCCCATCAGCAAAACAGATGGTGATTTGGAAAATGAAAGAGAGAGAGAGACAGAGAGAGAGAGAGAGAAAGAGAGGGGGAAAAACTTCTTTGGAAAGATTGGCATGGCTTTACTGTATACACAATGTTGCTCCATATTCTACCACTCAAATAAATACAAATTTTAACCTAAACAAGGGAATTCTAATGTAATTACATTAAAAGAGAATATAATGTACAAGTCTACAGAATGAATTTAACTGTAGAATTTTAAAGAAGTTGCTTGAAAAATCTCTGGATTACTGGTAATGAATTTATATTTAAGCACTTTAGAAGTTCAGTAACTTTAAACAGTATTGAACCAAAATTTGTACAAGATTTGTTTTACGTATATTAAATATTTATTTTGATTAAAATCCTTAGTCTTTCTAATTAACTGAAACTCAAAATCATAATTGATTAGAGAACTATGAAATAAAGAATGTTTTTTCTAACATTGTGATCTAACATTTACTGAGAATTTACAATGGATTAGGCACTATAATAAAAAAACTGCAACATCTCATTTAAGTCTTACAATAACCTTTTGATGAAGATAATTTCATCATCTTATTTTTCAAAAATAAAGAAACTGAGGGTTAGCTAACTTGGCCTACTTCACACAGCTAGCATCTGGTAGAGCCAGGACTAGACACCTGGCAGTCTGATTCCAGAGCCATTGCTCTTAAAACTACGACACTCTACTAAATACCACTCTTTTCCTTCAGTTATTCTCCATGCCTGTGGTTCTCAACTTTGTTTACACACTAAGTAATCTGGAGAGTTCAAACATACAAATAAACAAAGAAAAAAACAAAAAAAAAGAATGCCCAGACCTCACTTCAGAGCAACTGAATCAGAATTTCTGTATTGGGGAGATTTGGTCGGCTCATCATCAGTAATTTTTAAGTTTTGGGGATTATTCCAAATTGCAGTCAAGATTTAGAATCTCAATTCTAAATCAACAATATTCTAGGCAGTGAGATTACAAAATGAAAATGATAAAGTTCCTTCCCTCAGAGGAGACTACATTAGTGTCTTGTTGCTAGTATAATAATTACCACAAATTTGGTGGCTTGAAACAATAGAAATTTATTTTCTCACAATCTGGAGGCCAGAAGTCTGAAGTTAAGGTTATGGCAAGGCCATGCTCCTTCAAGAATCTCTAGGGGAAAATCTATGCTTTGTCTCTTCCAGCTTCTGGTGTCTGCCAGCATTCCTTGGCTTCTGTCAACACAAGTGATTACATATAGGGCCCATCTAGATAATCCAGAATAATCTTCCCCCATCTCAAGATTCTAATTGAATCACATCTGCAAAGATCTTTTTCCAAATAAGGTAACATTTACAAATTCCAGGGATTAGGACCTGATATCTTTGGGTGGCCATTATTCACCCTACTCTAAGGAGTCAGACAACTTAAGATCAAATTCAAAAACAAATTAAAAAATGTTATGAAGAAGGGAGGTCTTTACAGGGAAATTACATAAATAAAAGGAAGCCAACACTTAAAAGTTTTTTATGCCATTCAGATGACATTCTCTTAAATATAGCTTACTCTCTTCATGTAAAGGCCACTCGTTAAGTAACCATCACATTCGAGATTTAACTTTTATTTTAAAACAGTTGATCTCAAATTCTGTTGTGAATCTGGGTTCTTAGGGGAATTTATTAAAATATAGGTTTGTGAATTACCAACTATTTCAGAATTTCTGAACATGGGTCCAGGACATCTGCTTTTGTGAGTTCCCTCAGTGATTCTGATGGAAAACAAGGTTTGAGTTTCCTGAAAGGTTGTATTTCTTATTTTAAAAATATATCATTTTTTTATTGTTATAGTTGCAATCTTGCCAAAAATCTTGACTTAGAACAGCTTTACACTTGCAATTTGATATTTCTATTATTACCTTTCTTTTTTCTTAATTTTCTCAATTTGTAACATTTATCCAAACAGATTTTCATCATATTTTATATTAATACATATAACTGCAATCTTACTTGCTTTTCCCTTTAAAATTTACCTCTCTCTCTTCCGTTTTCATTTCATTTACCTTCGAACTTTAATTTTAGTCTTCTTTCCTACTGTGTTATTAGGCTATGGGAAATAGCATATGATAAATATGTTCTATTTATTTAATGATGATAATGAAAGTGGAGCTCTGAAGAACAAATACATGGGTTTTAAATATATGAAACAAAGAAAAAAACGACTAATTTACTGTGTTGCTTTCGTAAGTATGGCTGAGGCATGGAGGGGATTTGATTGATGGCTTTTTGGTTGAAAGAACAATAAGCAAAAAGTTAGAAAGTAATATAAATGAACACAGAAAAAATCCCTGAAATCTGTTAAGAACATCTTGGAAATAAAATGAAAATTGGAAAAGACGTCAATGAGTAAATACAATGCATTTTTAGCTGAAGATTAGGTGAGCGTATGCTGACTCCTGACTTAGCCAAAACCCATGCTCACTGATCCAACAGGCAAATGGAAAAATACAGGTGATAATAAGCATATCAGAAAAGGTTAAATTTCATATGTAAACAAAGAAATTACTATAAAAAGATTCCAGTTAACTTCTATCAAATACATGAAGAGTAAATAAATGACAATATCTAGTTATGAAACATTTAAGTAAGATAAATACTGAAAAGCTCACTCCTACTTTTTGGTAGAAATTTTGATACAAATTAGGCAGCAAAACAATAATATGTATTTGTAGAAAGGAAAGAATTCTCTAACCTCTTAGCGTCTCTGGCTTGGTTTAAGAGTTAAACTGACATATAACAGATTAATGGGAGAGAGGCATACAGATTTTATTAAATTTTTTAATGAACCTGGCAACTTTCACAAGAGAATGAAGACCCGAAGAAGTGACCAAAGCAGGAAGCTTTTATACCTTTTTGGCAGTTTTGCATAATTCTGCTTGCTCACCCTTAAATCTCTGCCATTGCAATGGGTAAAGTATGTCCCGGCTAGTCTACTGGTCCCTCTAAAGCAGAGCAAATTACTCCAGTTGAACTCAACCTAAATCTAAAGACCCTCAGCTGACCTACAGTAGAATGAGAGACTAAGACAAGGTTGGCAGAGCTGCCTAAACTTCAGCTGCTGAACTCTGAGATACACAAGAAATAAATGTTCATTGTGATGCTATTGAGTTTCTAGATAGGTAGTTTTACAACAAAAGCTAAAGCTTATAGACACATTTGCATAAGAAAAGTATCCATACATTCAAGCACAACAAAACATTTTGGGGGGAATAGAGCAAATAATTAACTGGTTATTTTAGCTTTGTAAGTATGGTCAATTTTATTTTTTTCTTTATACTAACTATATTCTAAAATATTTGTACAGTAAGCATGTGTAATCTGTCATTAATAGAATTTTAAATAAAAATGATAATATTAAAAAGTTAATTTATCTTTTGTCATTACAAAGAGAATAAATTGCTGTAGAAACTTATTATTAATCCAAATAATTTTTCTTAGAAAATAAGAAAAATGATACCTGAAAAGTGATAGGAGTAAAGGTGTATGAATCAGCCATTCAGTATTATAATCTCTAGATTTAGTGGCTTTTACCTGATTAGATTTTAGGCATATGAAAATCTCAAGGTAGTGCTCTATATAATTTAAAAACAGATTTTAGGTTACGCTTTCTGTTTCCTAGCCAAAATGTGAGTACTGTGTTTTTTACCTTTAAAAACTTTATCCAACATTTTTATGGCTAAAAGATAAATTTTCCCAGGGATATTCTCTTAGCAAAAATTAGAATAATGTTTTAAGTGTTCCTGTGGTACTTGCTGAATGATATTTGAGACAGATCAGAACTTCTTTGCTTTTGATCTAAACCAGGCAAGATTAAGTCAGCCATAGCTTTTCAAATTACCCTGAAAGACTTTTAGGTTTTGTGGTGGTGTTATTTTTACAAATGGTTGTTTCAAAGTATGAGAATATTTGCGAGTTATATTTCTCTTTTCCTCAGTCCTTACATCTAATCCATCAGCAAGCTGTGAGACTACGTTTTTGTACCTGCACTTTTATCATTATGCTGTCAAAGTATAATTTTTAAGTTAGAAACATGGCTTTTTTTACAACTATCAAGTGAGCATGTACCAAACATTTATTTAAATAATTAACAAGGACATCAGCAGGAACATAAAAGTAATTGAAGAATTGAAGAAACATTTGAAGAAGGGAGTTTACTATAGTGTGTTAAGAAAGGTTTGCTGACCTAGTTTGCAAATTTAGGGATGAAACTGTTTAATATTCTTCTACAGGGCCATAAAATTACAACCTTTGGGATTGACTTTCTTCTGGAAAGAAATTATTTACATCTATGGAAAAAACTACAAGTGAACATGTAACTGCACCATTCTTAGCTTTAATCAAATAGTAAATACGTAGCAAAGCAATCAAAGATACCTACTCTAGGGAATTGTTCTTAGGTAATCCTGTTCGATAGTATGACACTGAAATTACAGGTAGCTGTTCTGTTGATTTAATAGCCATTTTGGACAACTTTTCTTAACACTTCCCTTTGTGATCACAAATGATCTCCAAAGAATATTCTTCCTCAGAAAAAAAGCTGGTTTTGTGTTTTGACCTGATTAACTTACATAAGTTAGTAAAAGGCATCATTTAAACATAAATGCTTCTTTATAGAATAGTCAGCAAATCTAGAGCCATTCAGTTTTCAGCAACTGTTATTGCCAGAGAATTAACTTTGTTCCAGAGATTGCATAAGGAAAACATTTAGAGTAATAATATACCAATATAAAATGTGTTGAATAAAATGTGCCCACAAATCCTTTTTTTTCCATCAAATCTTCTTTCTTCCTTTTAAACTTGGGATGGTCTTGTGACTTCCTTTAACCAATACAATTCATCAAAAATGGGTGTTGTATTTCTTTTCACTACTGTATCACATTAGAATCATATCTAAATAAATATTTGCTGCACAAATGAGTAAAAACTTGAAGAAATTTGTCTTGACACCATTTGTCCAGTTGACAAATGAATTGTCAAGACACGTAATTTTTACTAAAAGGAGACTATGTGTTTTACATCTATGCTAGGAGATTCCTAAATGAATTTCAGGAGTGATCAGTTTGTCTTTACCTTCCTGTCTTTTTGAGGCATGCTCTCTCTCAGTTCAAAATCCTTGTGCTGGCCATTCTCACATAAAGGCAGCAGTCCATGTTGAGTTTCTTGTTGGTGGTGTCCTATTATCTTTTGAAATACCTTCCTTATTTTTATTCATACCTCTTGAAGACTCTGCCAAGGAATAATGGGTAATGAGTTAATCAGATAAACCAATCTCTGCCTCAGTATTAGCTATGAAAGAGGAAGCACAGAATAAAAATCATGGGGTTTGGAATCAGACTCAGAAAAACTCTGTTGTGAATTATAACACTACCCTTCAGTTAATAAGCCTGTGAATTTAGACTGGTTATTTCTCTAGCCTCCATTTTCCCATATGGAAGTTGGGGAACATAATACTACCAAGTGGTTTTTAGCATTAAAAGGAGCTATACATACATACTGTGTTTCCCCGAAAATAAGACCTAGCCGGACCATCAGCTTTAATGCGTCTTTTGGAGTAAAAATTAAGACCCGGTATTATATTATATTATATTATATTATATTATATTATATTATATTATATTATATTATATATTGTATTATATAAGACCCAGTCTTATATTAACATTAAACCGGTCTTATATTACTTTTTGCTCCAAAAGATGCATTAGTGCTGATGGTCCGGCTAGGTCTTATTTTTGGGGAAACATGGTAGCTCCTATTTTACAGTAAAGGATTAAGTAATTGTGTCTATTGTAAGAACTGATTTTCCGCACAAATGTCCTATTGCCTTTTACTATACATCTCCAAAAGAAGGTAAGGATTTCAATGGTAAAAGATGGGAGAGATTTTGGGTTAGGTGCCTCCCTCCTAGATAGTCAGCCATCTCCATCTTCCCTTAGGACAAACTCTGCTTACTGTGGAAAGAGATTCTTTAAGACATAAATGGTGAATTTTCTCATTGTGGTTGACTATTCCTAGCCAAACAATCAGAAGAAATTTTAATTACTTTTCCAAGAATATCTGCAATATTTGAATATGCAGTAGATTATAAGTTATACAATAGGTAAAAGTTATGTGGCAGATATTTTACAAGTCTGCTTATATGACATGAAAGCTTGCTAGAATCTCTTGATGTAATTTTTTTAATTGAGCCCTTCTCAAAGAATCTCTTACTACTATGACAGTTTACATGTATAAGAGAGAATTAAATACAGGTTGTGTTTATAGAGCACTTTTTAAAATAATAGTTTTTCCTATTCTAGCAAACAGTCTGCTTTCTTGTGTATTTCAAATATGGAATCTGAACAGGTCACCTTGAATAAGTAAGGTGAAGGTGAAATAGTGGATAAGGAGTAAGTTAAAGCATGTTCAATTGACGAATAGTAGAACAGGACAGATAATATATTTTGGTCTTTGGGAAAATGTGATTGTAAAAATACTATTTTCTAATTCCTGAAGTTTATGTTATTTAAAAATGCACTAAAATCCTAGGACCCATTTCAGGTGATTTGGTTCATCTCTCCTCAGATCAAGAAGATACCATCACTACTCCTTTGGTAGCAGATTAACTCCTAATTAGTTGAGATCTGTATTCATAATTGGTTTCCCTTTGATGAAAGTCAGCTTCTGCAAACTTTAAGCTAATGAGTTTATCTCCTATTACTATATTCTACAGCTGAGTTTAGTTTTGAGATTAGGTTTTATTTATTTATTTTACGTTTTTCTTTTAAATTTCAGAACACATAGTTCAACAGCACATTTGAGGTGATTGGTATTGTAGTATGTTTACATCACTTTAGATAGAATAGTTCAGACTCTTTTGTTTCCTTGGTTACTTTTTATGGCATTTGAAGTTATGCTTTAGTGAAGAGATTCTAATTAGTACTAGAGTGAATATAACCAGTGTCGGTACGCAGATAAAACTCATATTCTCTTCCTCAGTAATTATCTGGGAGCTATGTTATCCTGGAAATTACTTTAACTCATTCCCTCTATTTGGTTTAGGAACAGCCTGGCATTGTTTAAAAGAGCATACCTTTAGAGCACTCAAATTTTCCATGAAACTCAACTTGCTCTATTTAAAAGAGTCAGCTGTTCTATCTTTGTTTTAGCTGTCTGCTGCTGTGCTTACTCTAGTGGCAGGAATCACCTTTCAAAGGTCACACAGAGCCAGTAAAAGCCATTCAGTCGGTGCCAGTGGTATTCTGGTTCCTCTGTGACCTATCCCATCATTACTCGGTGCTATATTCTTGAAATCCATTATCCATTCAGTAAAAGCATAACATAGTGGGGAGGAGTATTTCCTTTTTGGCTTTAACAGAATAGATTAAAATTCCTTGGTTTTTACGTACCTGAAATATATTCTAAGAGGTCTCTTTAACTAAGTCAGCTTTTATCACTCAACCAACCACAATCTTCCTACATTTGTAGCATTTGTAGTTTTTCCTCAGTCATTGCTTATACTTTAATCAGATTTTAAAATTATCCTCAAATGTTCTGAAAATTATTTTACTTCAGTTGTCTTTTATTAAAAATACTAATACTGTAGTTAATCCTAAAAGTTTTCTGATACTTAAAAGCTGGTCGCTCTGAAAATGAAACTATGTGAAGTTGTTTCTAAAATGAGCCAAAATAAAAGAAGTAAGCTCAAGGTGGGCCTTAGAGGCATTTTGGTGACTTCCTAATAGCCACTGGCACTTCCCCTCACCCCATCCATGTATATACACATATACACACAGAGTTGACCTCATCTATAAGAACAATTGACATTTCCTATCTTGTGTAAGATACTATGCAAAGGCCACATCAAAGCTAGTCTCCCAATCTCATCCTCTTCCTAAGTCTCTTCTTTATAAGCATTTGGCGACTGCCACTGATGCCACCCTTAATTTCCTTGTGTATGTTCTGAACATATTGAGTTAAAAGATATATGATTTCTTACAACTTAAAATTTCTGTACTAAATACCTTCATCCAGTGGTATGTTCATATGACTAATGAGATTGAAGAGATTTAAATAGTAAACTGTAAAATTTTCTGCAAACAGCATATATTTTTGTAGGAAATGTAGAGATTTTATTTCAATGGTTTTTCATCATTGAAGTTGGCAATAGTCTATTCCTAAATACTGAACACAGATAGTCACTGATTGCAATGTAATAAACATAGAAAGCTTATTCCTTTAAGGATATCGCTCTTAGGAAGAGAAAGGACAAATGCAAACACTGTATGTTGAACTTAGGAGATATTAGTCAACTGGACTGATACACACACACACACACACACACACACACACAGTCTGACAATTAAGTCTGAACATGCCACCGTGCACTTACATTGGCAGCACTGTACAAATAGCTCGGTAAGTGTTCATAACCTTGGTATATCAGTGTCTCACAGCTGTGTTCGTGGTGACATGTGGTAGTGTCTTCCTGAGTGGTGTTCATTATTGTTGCATATTTTTGTGTGCCATTGAGAGAATGTCTGAGCGTGAATTAGAGCAACGAACAAACATTAAATTTCTGGTAAAACTTGGCAAAAGTGGAAGTGAAATCAGGGACATGTTAGTCCAAGTTTATGGGGATAATTCCATGAAGAAAACAGCAGTGTACAAATGGACGTTTTTCTGAAGGGAGAGAATGCATCACTGATGAAGAGAGGTCAGTACATCCAGTAATGAACAGAACTGATGAAAACATTGCAAAAATTCATTGAATTGTGCATCAAAATCGTCGGCTAACTGTGAGAAGCATAGCAGACCAAATAAACATCAATAGAGAAACAGGAAAATCTTAACTGAAAATCTTGACATGGGAAAGGTATGTGCAAAAAGAGTCCCAAAGGAACTAACTGATGAACAAAGGCAAAGGAGAGTCAAAGTTTGCCAAGACCTTTTGGAGAGGCAAGATTGTGCTTTGGGCCATGTTATCACTGGTGATGAAACAAGGGCGTACCAAAATGACCCTGAAATAAAGCATCGAAGTATACAATGGAAGTCAGCCACTTCTCCATGACCAAAAATGTTCCGTCAGTCCAAATCGAGTCAAAATGATGTTGCTAACATTGTTTGACATCAGAGGGATGATTCATTATGAATTTGTACCAAATGGACAAACAGTTAACCAAATTTAGTTATTTGGAAGTGCTGAAAAGGCTGCGTGAAAAAGATAAATGAAAACAACCTGAACTTTATGCCAACAATTCATGGCTCTTGCATCATGACAATGCACCAGCTCATACGGCATTGTCTGTGAGGTATGTTTTAGGCAGTAAACAAATACCGTATTGGAACACTCTCCCTACTCACCTGATCTGGCCCCTACTGACTTCTTTCTTTATCCGAAGATAAAGGAAGTATTGAAAGGAAGACATTTTGATGACATTCAGGACATCAAGGGTAATATGAAGACAGCTCTGATGGCCATTCCAGAAAAAGAGTTCCAAAATTGCTTTGAAGGGTGGACAAGGCACTTGCATCAGGGCATAGCTTCCCAAGGGGAGTCCTTCGAAAGTGACCATAGTAATATTCAGCAATGAAGTATGTAGCACTTTTTCTAGGATTAGTTTGAGAACGTCATTGTCAGACCTCACGAGAGTATGTATGTGTGTCTGTGTGTGTGTGTCATAAACTATGGGGAATTCTAGAAACTGAAAAAAAACACAGTAAGAGTGAAGCTTGGAAGGCAAGTTGTAGAGTAGCACAAAAGGAAAAGACCAGTTATGCTAAGCTGTTGCTGTAATTTAGGAGAGAAATTACAGTGTTCTGAACTTTGGCAGTATAGTGGAGATGGCAAGAAGTGGGCAAGTTCAATAGATGAATTGGATGGATATGTAAGATAAAAGAGAGCACTGAGGAGGTGAGAACCAAGGAATCAAGGGTTTTGGTTTGAGGAAGCTAGGTAGTGACATCTGTTTTCAAAAAACACAGAAAGAAAAATCAAATTACATGTCTTCAAAATGTTATGTAATACCAGTTGTAACATAAATAAGCCTTGGGGATGTAATGTAGGCCATGACGACTATAGTTAATACTGTACTGTATACTTGAAAGTTGCTAAGAGAGTAGATCTTATCTCATCAGAAGAAAAAAAGTTGTAACCATGTGTGGTAATAGATGTAAACTAGACTTACTGTGGTGATCATTTTGCAATATACGTATTTTTTTTTATCTGATGTTTTGTTCCGGGGAGAGTATATCCCCTTATCTTCTGGTAAATTTCTTAACTTAGATATAATTTATTTCTGATAATTTTTCGGAGACCCACAATCTGGGTTATGTAAAATCTTTCCTGCATGCTTGTACTGAATATTGCACTACCTCTATTGTTACAGTCATCATATTATATTTTAATTGCCTATTTGTTTATTTGTATCAGTGACTAGGCCATAAACTCTCTGAGAGCTGAGAATCTGTTTTGTTCAGCGTTGCATGTTCAGTACCTAGCATGATGCCTTTTATAGGCATTCAATAATCATTTATTGAATTGTTAGATATGGGTTGTAGGTTAGTCATCTATTTATGTAAATAAAATTTTACTGGAAAATAGCCTATATTATTATTTTACTGGAAAATAGTATTGTCTATAGCTTTTTTTGCATTATAACAGCAGAGATGAGTAATTGAAACAGACGTTCTATGGTGGGCAAAGTCTAAAATGATTACTATGTAGTCCTTTGATGAAATGTTTAATGACCGTTAATATAGGACTGTGCAGGTTTTTATTTTTTCTTGAGTGTCTTTCAAGGGTTTTGTCCTGTTAATCCAAGTGATCAAATATACTGATATAAAGTTGTTCAAAATATTCCTGAGTTATCCTTTTTAATGTATGAGGATCTGCAGTGATTCTCCTTTCTTATTCCTGACATTGATAATTTATGTTTTCTCTCTTTTTTTTTCTTGACTAATTTGGCTAGAGATTTATCAAATGTGTTGGTCTTTTCAAATAACCAGGTATTAGTTTTATTGATGTTCTTTACTGTTTACAATCTCACTGATTTGGGCTCGTATCTTTATTATGTCATTCCTTCTGTGTGCTTGCTTGGGGTACAATTTACTCTTCTATTTACTGTTTTTAAAGGATGCTTTCTTGCTTAGAGTTCTCTAGGCTTCTTTGATCTGTGGTTTGTTGTTTTTCATTAATTTTTGAAAATTCTCAGGCACTATTATTTCACATATTTTTTCCTGTTCTTTTCTCACTTTTCATTCTGGGATGTCAACTGCCAATATGATGGACTATATGATGTTACATAGCTCTTGGATGCTCTGTTCTTTAATTTTGTTCTCTATTCTTTTTGTGATTTTTTTTTGTGTGTTCTATTATATCCTATTAACATTTAAATGAGTAGATTTTGAGTAAAGGGGATTGCCATCCATAATGTAAGTAGGTGCTATCCAATCAGTTGAAAGCCTTAAAAGAAAGAAGACTGAAATCCTCTGATGAAGAGGCAATGTTGCTTCCAGACTGCCCTGGGACGCAAGCTACAATATTAACTCTGTAGAGATAGAACTTGCTGGTTCTCAGAATTGCATGAGACAATTCCTTGAAATCTCTCTCTTTCTGTCTCTGATGCAAGTGGTGTGTGTGTGTGTGTGCATGTGTGTATCTCCTATTCCTTCTTTTCCTCTGGGTAACAAGAATACACCCATCACTCGGTCACCCGCCACTCGGTCACCAAGGCAATGTTACATGTTTTAGATGTTTGTTATGGTAGCATTTCATTTCCAGTACCAATTTCTGTTTTATTTATATGTTTCTATGTTAAGAAAACATCTTAATATTTAGGAGGTTAAAAAAATACCCCCCCTTTTTTTGGGCTCATGATTCTATGTGTCACGAGTTTAGGTAGGACATAATCTGTGCTCCATGATGTCTGGGACCTCAGCTGGGGTGGCTTAGAAATCGGGCAGATGGTAGGAAGATTTGATAGGGGCCATATGTCTGTGGCCTCGGTTCTCAATGTTAGCTGAGTTTCTTGGTTCTCTTCAACATGATCTCTCAGTCAATCTATACTTCTTCATAGCATAGTGATTTCAGGGTCCCAAGAAGGTTCTGATATATAAGCACTGCTTAGGACTCTGCTTCATATTTTCTGTATTAGGCTGCTAGGGCTTCTGTAATAAAATGCTATAGACTGGGTGGCTTAAACAACAGAAATATATTTTTCACATTTCTGTGGAGGCTGAATGTGCAAGATCAAAGTACCTGTAGAGTTGGTTTCTCATGAGGACTCTTTCCTTGGCTTGCTGATGACCAACTTCTCACTGTGTTCTGACATGGCATTTCTCTGTGCACATGCATCTCTGGTGTCTCTTTCTCTTCTTATAAGGACACCAGTCCTATTGGATTTAGGTCACACACTTATAACCTCACTTAACTTCAGTTTCCTCCTTAGAGGCTGTATTTCTGTGTACAATCACATTGGAGTTTAGGACTTCAATCTGAATTTTGGGGGACTCTATTGAGTTCATAATATTTGATAATATCCCATTGGGAAAAGTAAAATACATGGCCAAGCCCATAGTCAACATGGGAAAGTACTGCCCTGGGGAGGGAACACTGGAGGTGTGGTTGAATAGGAGTCTACCAGTAGTCTACAAATTGGGAGAAGAAACAGCTACTCTCTAACAATCATTTTTAAATTTATTTTTACATAATTGCTCTTGTAGCCTTCTTCTCTGTAACTGAAGTCAATAAGGTATAAATTATAGACCTTTTTAACTGCTTTGTAAGATATACATTAGTTTTCTCCTCAAAGTTTGAAATTGGTCTGCCAAGAAATGAATATAGAGGGGGAAGAAATCAGGTGGTTGATAGACTGTTTAAGGCCAAATTAAAGTTCTGTTGTTGCCACTACAGTATTATAGATATGAAATAAGTAAGGCTTCATATTTCAGTACCAGAAATTATCCTAAATGATTTGATATAATTTTATTTTGGGCAAATTTCGATAAGTCTTGTCAATGTCCTCACCAAAGACTACTAGGAACTCACTTGCAGTTGAGAAACTTGGGTTTATTAGTTATTACATTGAGGGAGAATGTAGAGCATGAGGTACCTTGGTAATAGCATGTTAACAAGGACTTGTTATAGGATTTGGGCTTTGGTTGGATGATTTTGTAAAGGGTCCAAGGAATTGGAGGTTTGCTATAGATTAGGAGTTGTCAGAAAGAAGAGGGGATGATTCTGTGATTGAGTTCTAAATCTTATCTTTAGGGAAGGTAGACAAGAGCAAAGCTAAAGTAGGATTGGCTGGGAGTGAGGAATGTTTGGGATTTTTGTGCTTGCACAATATTCCTGTTTTGTCTGTGTTCAGACATGATTTTGGAGTGGTCTTGTTTTTGCCTTGATTCGTTACAGTCACAGAGTTGCTTTGTCTGATATTGATTGTGTTCGGCAGGAGAGAAACAAGGCCTTGCTGTCAGTGCCATGGTGGCTCCTAGATGTCAGGGGCTGCCTTTTCTTTCTAGTTCTTGTTCCTTCATTCCACCTTAGTTAGAAACATAATACTTTATAGAAACATCTGTTTCAGTACGTTCAAAGTAAATATGTTTTGCATGACAAATAAGAAGCTCTTTGGAGATTATGTGTATTAGTTTCAAGTTTTATTCTTTTAATTTCCTGGCCTGGACACAGAGTGAGCTTCATAGAATCCACAGAGGAAATCCCTGTGCCTCTCTCTCTCTCCCTGTTCTGCAAGCACCCACACATATCTCCCCAGGTTTCCAGAATCCAGACTCTGCTTGAAGCACCACCCTCAGTGTGTCCTTTTGTGCTGAATGCTTTGGACCTTTCCTCCTTAATTACCCATCAGGATATACTTGTCCTTCCTCATTTCCTCAGTTCCCACAGCTGCATTAAAACTTGGCTAACAAATCCTTCTTAATGCTTTATTAATTTTTTTAACACTTCATGGCAACTCCTGTTTCATTTTGGCTTCTTGGTAATAATCCTTGACTTCAAAATGCTAAGGTTTTCTAGACTGAAAGTTCAAGAGTTACTTGGGCCCAGATAGAGTGCTTTTTCTCCCCTTCAAATTTCCTGAACAAAGCTGGTGGCTTTCTACTTGATTGATCCTAGTTACAGACTCTTCCTCTTATAAAGACCGAGTTGAAAGATTTGCTTATTGATGTTCTGCTGCTCCTTAGGCAGTATAAACCCTAGCAGACTCATTCTGGGAGGGGTGTAAAGGACACTCTATGTTTTGCAATGCCAGTTTCTGATAGAGGGAAGAATGTTTTCTTATTTGATTGCTGATTTTCCAACAATAGGCTAACTCTCTCTAAATCATACCTTTGATGTATTTGAGATACGGGATTATTCTGATTTTAGTGCGAAGTCCAAATAGTTACATCACTCAACAGATGGTTATTATCATTCTCTTCAACAAAAATCTGATCTCCCTTATCAAAAAGTTAGTGTTCTGTGGAGAAGACTCAAAGAATAAGATCACAATATTTGTAGGGAAATAAATTATTTTTATCATTATGCCTGAACATAAAAGAGGATTTCACACTCATCCTGAGAGTGCCATGTGACTAAGAAATTGTTAGATTTCTTTCCAGGGATGAAAAATTTAAACAGTTTTACTGCTGAGTAATTTAGTTAGCATATGTGCTAGAATGATTTCCAGTGGTTAGTGCAAGTTATCTCTTTGCAACACTGATGCCAAAAAAGACTTTCAACTGCTGTTGCAGTAAAACAGATGAAGTGACATCCATCACTGGGAATGCTGGCTCCACTTGAAAGGTAATGGCGAGGTAGGTAACTGTCAAAGGTTATATTAAAACGTTTCATGTGGTTCCTGACATTCTTAGGAAAGAAAAATTCCATGGCTTTTATAAAGAAACTTCCAATAAATAAAAATGGAGACTACAGTAGAGTCAATTACTGAAATTTATTTTGAGATTCAAATACTTTATTATTAACTAATGCAGTAAATCTGGGCAATTAAGAGTGAGAAAACACAAACTTCGTAACACATTGAAAACAAGATAAAGCTCAAAACTAACTCTCTAGAAAAATGTATGCTATCACGTAAAAATATGCCCCAAATGCAGGGATGTCCTTGCATTTTTCACTGACTTCAATGATATCTGTGTTACCAAAAAAATCTGTTGAGCTTAAGAAGCTCCAACGTATCTACTGTTTGATCTTTATATACAAATAAATCTAATTCAAGGGCAAGGTAATTGTTATAAATTGAATTTTGTCCTCCTATAATTCATATGTTGAAGTCCTAAACCATGGTACCTCAGAATATGACCTTATTTGGTAATGGAGTTGTTGCTGACATAATTAGTTAAGGTGAGGTCATACTGGAGTAGGGTGGGCCCCAATCCAATATAATTGGTGTCCTTATTAAAAGGGGGAATTTAGGCGCAGAGACATGCACATAGGGAGAAAGCCAGTGATGATGAAAGTAGAGATTGGAGTCAAGAAGCCAACAGTAGGCTAGCTCTCTCTAATCATACCTTTGATGGATTTGAGAATTGGAATTATTTCAGCAACCCACAGGAAGCTAGGAGAGATGCATGGAAAAGATCCTCACAGTTCTCAGAAAGTCCACTGATAACCTAATCTTGGACTTTTGGGGGCTAGAACTGTGAAACATAAATGTTGGTTGCTTTAAGTTCCTCAGTTTGAGTACTTTGTTATGGTAGGCTTAGCAAACTAATATAGCAATGCAAACATCTCATTTGCAGTTTTATTTTAAATGATTGAGTTTATGGCCTAAGGAACTGAGTATAAAATTTCATGTAACGTTTCAAGGACCAAGAAAATTACTCAAAGTTGTTTCGATGTTGTTATTTACCATAGACAATATATGTATCAATAGGATAAACTAACTTTTTCTGTATCAATAGGAATTTTATGGAAATATAACATATATAACATACTTAAAAAAGCATGAATCATAAGTGTAGAGCTGGATGAATTTTGAGAAAGTGAAATATATGTATTTCCATGCCTTTAACCTCTTAATCAAGAAACATATTAGAACCCAGTACCCTATTTTTTTTATTGTGGTAAAATTACGTAACATTTATCATTTTAACTGTTCCTAAGTATACAATTCAGTAGCATTAAATACATTGTATAACCATCACCACTATCTGTACCCAAACCTTTTTCATCAGCCCCATCTGTACCTATTTAACAATAACTCATTTTCCTCCATCTCCACAATCTCTGGAAATCCCTATTTTACTTTCTGCTCTATTAATTTAACTATTCTTGGCACGTCATGGAAGAGGAATACAGTATTTGTCCTTCTGTGTCTGGCTTATTTCATTAAACATAATGTTTTCAAGGTCCATTCATGTTGTAGTATATATGCATACACATTTTATTTCTTTCATGGATGATTAACATTCCATCATATGTGTGTACCACATTCTGCTTGTCTATTCACTTGATGATGATCACTTGGATTGTTCCCATCTTTTGGCTATTGTGAATAATGCTGCTATGAACATTGGCATATAAATATTTTCAAGTCCCTGCTTTCATTTCTTTTGGATATATACTTAAAAGTGGAATTGCTGAGTCATATGCAAATTCTATGTTCAACCTTTAGAGAAACTGACAAACTGTTTTCCATAGCAGCTGCAGCATTTACTTTCCCACCAGAAATAAAAGGGGGTTCTAGTTTCTCCTCATTCTTGCTAACACTTGTTATTTTCCATTCTTTTTTAGTCATCTACATCTTTTTCAGTAGATGCGAAGTGGTATTTTCATTAGGGTTTGGATTTGCATTTCCCTAATGAGTAATGGTGTGGAGTATCTTTTAATGTGCTTGTTGGCCATTTGCATGTTTTCTTTGAAGAAATTTCTATTCAAGTCCTTTGCCCATTTTTAAATTGGGTTATTTGTGGTGGTTTTTTTTTTGTTTGTTTTTTTTTGCTGTTGTTGAGTTTTAGGACTTCTGTATATGTTCTGGATCTTAATCACCTATAAGACATATGCTTACCAAATATTTCGCCTATAGGTATATTTGTATTTTTTTCATTTTTTTCATAGTACACCTTGATGCACAAAAAAGTTCTTAATTTTGATGAAGTTCAATTTGTCTATTTTTTTCTTTTGTTGCCTGTGCTTTGGAGTTTCACATCCATGTAATCATTGGCAAATCCAATGTCATGAAGATTTTTCCACAGTTTTCTTCAAAAAGTTTTATAATTTCAGCTCTTAAATTTTGGTCTTTGTTGCATATTGAGTTCATTTTTGTGCAAGATAAAGGTCCAACTTCATTCTTTTCATGTGGCTATTCAGTTTTCACAACATTATTTATTGAAAAGCCTGTCCTTTCCCCATTAAATGGTCTTGGAACCCTGTCTAATTTAATTGACTGTATATGTGAGAATTTCTTTCTGGGCTCTCCATTTTATTCCATTTGTCTATACATCTGTCCTTATGCCAGTACCATAATGTTTTAATTACTGTAGCTTTGTAGTAAGTTTTGATGTCGGGAACTGTCAGACTTCCAACTTTATTCTTCTTTTTCATGATTGTTTTTGGTTATTCAGGGCTTCTTGCAATTTCATGTTAACCTGAGGTTTGACCTTTCCAACTCTGTGCAAAGGTTGGAATTTTATTAGGGATTGCATTGACTCTGAGATGTCTTCTTTTGTCACCTTTCAGCCAATTTCACTTTCTCCCACCATGCAGGGTAACCATTAATCTAACCTCCAACGTGAAATATTGGTTCTGCCTGTGTTAACCATATTTTTATGCCTGAAAAATATAAGGTCTTTTTTTTTAAAAAAAATAATATGTTACTAGAAACAAGTTTCCTTTGTGAAATATTTTGGCAATAGTTTAGTCAAAAATTTTCCAGATTTTGAATTTACCTATACGAGTTCAAGAATTCTAAATTTATATTTTTATTTTTAAACAATATCAAACTTACAGAAAAGTTATGTGAATAGTATAAAAGATTTTCTTCCTAACATATTTGAGAGTAAGTTGCCAACATGATAATCTATCACCCAAGGATATTTGGTATGTGATTCCTACAAAAAAAAGAGGGACATTTTTCTACATAACCACAATCCAACCATCAAAATCAGGAAGTAGATAAAGGTATACTGATACTTTACTACCATCAAATACTCAGACTCAAAGTTTCACCAAGTATCCTAATGTGTCTTGTACTGAAATCAGTATATGTGGTATTTGCTGATTTTTGTGACGCAAATTCTCTATAATAGCCAATTTTTAACTATCGGTAATTTAACCACACTGGTTTGCAAAATTCCCCCAGATTTAGCAGTCAGCTCTGGCAATTTGGCATGAGCTTAGCTCCAGCACTGCACTGGGTGTTGCTCTCACCCCTGTGGTCATGATGTCTCACCAGCAGGGCTACATTCTGGTCAGAGCAAAAGGGCTCTTCTCTTAGGAATGTGACTTGATGTTGCACACATCACTTTCATTTCCACTGTGCTAGCCAGACTTTAATCACATGCCTACACCTAGCAGACAGATAGGCTAGGAAATATTGTCTTTATTCTATTCAGCTGATTATGAGTCTAGCTAAAAACTGGGGTTTGGCTCTTATGGAAAAAGGAAGAAAGACATTGGTGAATACTAGCAAATTTTGCTACAGACGTGCATTAAAAAATTAGTAACATTAATTTATGGTCATGACTATGAGAATGGCAATAATGACTATAATAAAGAAAGTTTATATGAGTTACATTAATGTACAGCAGCGGTTAATTCGAAGAGCTTTCCATTTCAACTAACAGTGGAATGAGCAATAACAGAAGTGGCTCATTCGTAATAGGCAAAGAACGATGCAATACTAACTTAAAACAATGACAAGGAGAAGAATCACTGAGATGTTTTCAGAAGTTAAATATAATCTTCTTACTGACCTGATATCATTATACATTTTTTCACAAGGGGACCTGATGGAGTTTTTAAAAAGCTTTTTAAAATTACATATTAATAGGATAGATTGAGAAAAAAATTGAACTTTGAGAAGTCTTTCCCACTCCCCAGCTGTCTATTTGTGAAAATAAAACAACACTGGCCTTTGAGAATTTTACATTCCTAATAGTTCAGATTAAAGAATGTGTAACTGTTAGAGGTTGTCTATAAATTACACTTGAACAACTCAGCTGGGTTTGTTTATGAAGAAAAATAAATAAAGGTGCTGATGGCAACCATTCCACATAGGATTCTAGAGTTCATTTTAGAAACATATTTATATTATGCTCTTTAGACCCACAAATCAAAATACCATCTCTGTGCTAATCCGTGATACTCCCTCCAGTGTGTTACATCACCCATTTCCTACATGGCATGGCAAATCAGATTTACAACATGACCTATTAGTCCTCCTTCTGTTTCTTCTGACGGTAAAATACAACCTGAAGGTGTGTGGTTGCATTGATCTTTTCTTAGAGAGAATTGTCACCTGATTCCTAATCAAATCAGATATTTGTTAATGTATATCTTTCAATTTTTCCTCAGCTTTATTCAGATATAATTGACAAATAAAAATTGCATATATTTAAGTTTTTCAGTGTAATAATTTGATATGTGTATACTTTTGTGAAACGATTACACAACCAAGTTAATTAATATGTCCATCACCTCACATTGTTACCGTGTTTTCTTTTGGTACGGTGAGAACATTCAAGATCTACTCTCTTAACAAATGTCAAGTGTAGAATATAGTATTATTAACTACAGTCACCATGCTGAATGTTAGATTCCCTACAACTTATGTATCTTAAAACTCTCTTTCAATTCTTTATCTTTTTTAGAAAATCTCAGAAAATGAGACGTTTTGTATCATATTTATTCACTTCTTGTTGAATAAATTAAAGCAAAAACCAAAAGTCTTATTCCTAATACAAATGATTAATCCTGGAATATTTTTTATGCAGATAAATGTTTGTTGTGTGAACTTTCTACACTCTTAGCTGTTTTATCACCCTAAGACTATTATTTTTTTGCTGAGTCATCATCATTCTTGTGGCTACATATATCCCTTTAAAAATTACTATCATTTATCTTCCTTCAGGGACCTATTCCAAGGTCCTAAGTACATTCATGTTTTGTTCATTTGTTCATTCATTCAGGACATATTTTTAAAATATCTCTATTGTTATTATACAAAGTTTTATAGAGAAACAGCATCTATATTCTGGAAGGCACTATGGAGTCCACGAATTTGTAGAAAGATACAGTGTCTATTTCTCAAGGAATTTATAATCCAGTAGAATATACACGTACATAGGAAAAACAGAGAACATGTACAAATGTAGAAACTAAAGAATATAGGAGTGCAGAGAAGGAAGGAGCACATTAATGGTGCTTTTAATGGACACCATGGAGGAAGAATTGCAGTGGAGATGGTGGCTTAGCATTCAACATCAATTCTACTTTTCTACAAATGTGCTTCCTGTAATAAAGCGGCTGGAAAGCTAAAAACTACATTTGCCATAATCCTTTGCAACTAGGGTCCTAGTGTAATTTAATTTAATTTACCTATGTGTAATTTAATTTACCTATGCTTGCAGGAAAGATTTGGAAGTAAAGGCCTGATTCTGCTATTTCTGCTGCCAGGCTCAATCACAAAGTCATTTTCCTCCCTACATTCCTGCCTCCTGCCTTCCTTCGTAGTGTTGGCAGAGATCCCAGGGTCCTGCCACTGACCTCAAGGGTGTTGAGCGATAGAGCATGGCAAATCAAATTTTTTATTCTAACAGTCTTTCTGTGGTGCTGAGGCCTGCAGCAGTGGTAACGGGTTTCGTGATAGCTGTCTCTTGATTTTGGTAGTCCCTTGTGGCAGTGTGGACTTGGGGCCAGCGAACTCCACATCACAGAGGTGATTGATGGTCCACTTCAGCACTTCCTTCAGCAGCCCTAAGAATGCGCTAAGCCATTTAGTACGCGGTAATAAAACGTTTGGGTTTAACACTACCTAGATAGACTTTTGTCTCTCCAACTGTCTACTGACCAGTACAATACAATTGTAAAATATTCTTCCTCTGGCAGAATGAGTAGCTCAAGTAGAAGCAGAAAGGGCAATGTTTGTGTAGGAATTCCCATTTAGAACCAAACAGCTGGAGCTGAAATATTAGGGACACTACGGAGATTTGTGAGAAGTGCAGTTTGGAGAAGGCATGATCACTAGGCTGTGGAGGCTGTCTTTTATTGGCCAGGCAGTGGGGAGTCAGGTAGTTTGGGAATATTAATCTGGAAGTGGGATGTGGAACCAATCTGAGGAAATGGATACCGAAAAGGGCCTGATCCATTAGAAGGGTAATATAAATAGTGAAGTTAAAAAGGATAGAATAAATATGAGAAAAATCTTATCGGACAATGCTGGGTGAGTTCCAGTGTGCATTTTACTTGTAATGTTCTAGATAAATATGCCCTGATCCTCCAACTTTGTTTTCTGAATCAGTGCTGAGAACATGGTATGAATTTCAGTGCAGGCAGGGGAAATGCTAGATGTGCAAAATGGGAGAGGGCGGAGGAGGGATAAAATGCCATCAAATGAAATGAGCTGGTAACTGTCAGATTCTTTTCTTTTATCTCCTTTTCTTTTCTTTAAGTTAAAGTTTATTAGGGTGACAATTGTTAGTAAAGTTACATAGATTTCAGATGTACAATTCTATAATACATTATCTATATCTCACATTGTGTGCTCACCACCCAGAGTCAGTTCTCTTTCCATCACCGTATATTAGACCCTGTTTACCCTCTTCTAGAGCCCTGCTCTCCCCTTCCCCCCTTACTCTCTGGTAACCCCTAAACTATCATCTATGTCTATGAATTTTTGTTCTTTCAGTTGTTTGTCTTGTTCTTTTGTTGTTTTCGGTTTATATACCACATATTGGTGAAATCATATGGTTCTCTACTTTTTCTGTCTGACTTATTTCGCTTAGCATTATAATCTCAAGATCCATCCATGTTGTCACAAATGGTCATTTTTCATCTTTTCTTACCGCCGAATACTATTCCATTGTGTATATATAACACAACTTCTTTATCCATTCGTCTATCGAAGGACATTTTGGTTGTTTCCATGTCTTGGCCACTGTAAATAAAGCTGCAGTGAACATTGGAGCACACTTGTCTTTATGGATAAATGTTTTCAGATTTTTTGGGTAGATACCCAGGAGAGGGATTGTTGGATCATATGGTAATTCTATTCGTAATTTTTTGAGGAACCTCCACACTGCCTTCCATAGTGGCTGCACCAATCTCCATCCCCACCAACAGTGTATGAGCGTTCCTTTTTATCCACAGCCTCTTGTTACTATTACTATTACCAACACTTGTTACTGTTTGTCTTGATGATGGCCATTCTAACTGAGGTGAGGTGATATCTCATTGTGGTTTTTATTTGCATTTCTCTGATGATTAGTGATGTTGAGCATTTTTTCATATGTCTATTTGCCATTTGTATGTCCTCTTTGGAGAAATGTCTCTTCAGGTCCTCTGCCCGTTTTTCAATTGGGTTGTTTGGTTTTTTGTTGTTGAGTTGTATGAGTTCCTTGTATATTTTCGGTATGAGCCCCTTATCAGAGGCACTGTTTGCAAAAATCTTCTCCCATTCAGTTGGCTGACTTTATTTTGTGGATGATTTCTCTTGCTGTTCAGAAGCTTTTAAGTTTGATATAGTTCCATTCATTTATTTTAGTTTTTACTTCCCTTGCCTTTGGAGTCAAATTCATAAAATGCTCTTTGAATCCAAGGTCCATAAGTTTAGTATGTATATTTTCTTCTATGCAGTTTATTGTTTCAGGTCTTATGCTTAAGTTTTTGATCCATTTTGAATTAATTTTGGTACATGGTGACAGATAGCAGTCCAGTTTCATTCTTTTGCACGTGGCTTTCAAATTCTGCCACCACCATTTATTGAAGAGGCTATCTTTTCTCCATTGTATGTTTTTTTGCTTCTTTGTCAAAAATTATCTGTCCATATTTATGTGGGTTTATTTCTGGGTTCTCAATTCTATTCCATTGGTCTATGTGTCTGTTTTTCTGCCATTACCATGCTGTTTGGATTATTGTTGCCTTGTAGTACAAGCTAAAGTTAGGGAGTGTGGTACCTCCAGCATTGTTCTTTTCTCTTAGGATTGCTTTGGCTGTTCAGGGTCTTTTGTGGTTCCATAGAAATCTGATGATTTTTTTGTTCTATGTCTTTAAAAAAATGCCATTGGGATTTTGATGGGGATTGCATTAAATCTGTATATTGCTTTAGGTAATATGGCTATTTTAACTATGTTGATTCTCCCAATCCATGAGCACAGAATGTCTTTCCATTTCTTTGTGTTTTCTTCAATTTCTTTTAAAAATGTCTCATAGTTTTCAGCATATAGGTCTTTCACATCCTTGATTAAGTTTATTCCTAGGTATTTTATTCTTTTTGTTGCAATTGTAAAAGGAATTGGTTTTTGTTATTTATTTTTCTGAGATTTCATTGTTAGTATGTAGGAATGCAGTGGACATTGACTTTGTAGCCGGCAACTTTACTGTTTTCGTTTATTGTTTCTAATAGCTTTTTGGTGGAGTCTTTAGGGTTTTCTATTTATAGCCTCATGTCATCTGCAAAGAGTGACAATTTAACTTCTTCATTCCCAATTTAGATACCTTTTATTTCTTTGTCTTGCCTGGTTGCTCCGGTGAGGACTTCCAACACTGTGTTGAAAAGCAGAGGTGATAGGGGACAGCCCTGTCGTGTTCCTGAATATAGAGCAAAGGGCTTCAGTTTTTCACCATTAATTATGATATGAGCTGAGGGTTTGTCATATACGGCCTTTATTATGTTTATTTTCCTTCTATACCTATTTTATTAAGTATTTTAATCATAAATGAATGTTGTATCTTGTCAAACACTTTTTCTGCATCAATTGATATAATCATATGATTTTTGTCCTTTATTTTGTTTATGTGATGTATCACATTGATGGATTTGTGGATGTTGAACCATCCTTGTGCCCCTGGGATGAACCCCACTTGGTTGTGATGAATAATCTTTTTAATGTATTGTTGCATTCGATTTGCTAGAATTTTGTTTAGGATTTTTGCATCTGTATTCATCAGAGATATTGGTCTGTAGTTTTCTTTTATTGTGTTATCCTTACCAGGCTTTGGTATCAGGGTAATGTTAACCTCATAAAATGAGTTAGGGAGTATTGTCTCTTCTTCAGTTTTTTGGAAGAGTTTGAGTAGGACAGGTATTAGATCCTCTTTGAAAGTTTGGTAGAATTCACTAGTGAAGCCATCTGGTCCCGGACTTTTGCTTTTTGGGAAGATTTCAGATGACTGACTCAATTTCCTTACTGATGGTCAGTCTATTTAGATTTTCCAGTTCTTCATGGTTCAGCCTAGAAAGGCTATATGTTTGTAAGAACTTGTCCATTTCTTCTAGGTTATTGAATTTGGTGGCATATAGTCCTTCATAGTATTCTTGGATGATCCTTTGTATTTCTGTGGCATCCGTTATAACTTCCCCTCTTTAATTTCTGATTTTGTTTATTAGTGTCTTCTCTCTTTTTATCTTAGTGAGTCTAGCCAAGGGTTTGTCAATTTTATTAATCTTCTCAAAGAACCAGCTCTTTGTCACATTAATTTTTTCTATTGTCTTTTTGTTCTCTATTTCATTTAGTTCTGCTCTGATTTTTCTTATTTCCTTTCTTCTGCTGACCTTGGGTTTCATTTGTTCTTCTTTTTCTAGTTCTTTAAGGTGTAACATGAGGTTATTTATTTGGGATTTTTCTTGTTTCTTGAGATAGACCTGTAATGATGTAAATTTCCCTCTTAAAACCGCTTTTGTTGCATCCAAAAAATTTTGGTAAGATGTATTTTCATTCTCATTTGTTTCTATATGTTTTTTTGATTTCTCCTCTTATTTTTTCTTTGACCCGGTCGTTCTTTAAAAGTATGTTGTTTAATCTTCACGTATTTGTGGGTTTTCCTGCTTTCTTATTGCATTTGATATCCAATTTCCAAGCTTTGTGATCAGAAAATATGTTTGGTATGATCTCAATCTTCTTAAATTTGTGGAGGCTAGTTTTATGTCCCAATATATGGTCTATCCTTGAGAATGTACACTAGAAAGAAATGCATAGTGTTATGTTTTAGGATGAAGTCCTCTATAAATGTCAATTATGTCCATTTCATCTAGTGTGTCATTTAGGGCTGCTATTTCTTCATTTATTTTCTGCTTGGATGATCTATCCATAGCTGGCAATAATGTATTTTGGACCCCTATTACAATTGTGTTTTGGTCAATTTCTCCCTTTAGTTCTGTTAGTAATTGCTTGGTATATTTTGGTGTGCCCTGATTGGGGGCATAAATATTGATGACTGTTATGTATTCTTGTTGTGTATTCCCCTTTACCATTATGAAATGTCCATCTTTGTCTCTTGTTACCTTTTTTATCCTGAAGTCTGTTTCATCTGATATCGGTATGAATACACCTGATTTTCTCTGGATACCATTTGCTTGGAGTGTTAATTTCCACCTTTTCATTATGAGTCTATGTTTGTCCTTGTAGCTGAGATGTGTCTCTTGGAGGCAGCATATGGTTGCGTTTAGTTTTTCGATCAGTCTGCTACTCTGTACCTTTTTATTGGTGAGTTCAGTCCATTTACATTTAGGGTGATTATTGATATGTGAGGATTTCCTATCATTCTATCTTTAGTTTTCTGGTAAGATTGTGTCTCCATTGTTTCTTTGCCTTTTTGTTGTTGTCTATTATTTCTGTGTGGTGGTGGTCTATGACTTTTTCCTCTGTTTCTTTTATTACGTTATTTATTTCAGTTCTGGAATTGTTTTGAGTGGTTACCATTCAGTTTATGTAAAAGAAAGTTTGATATTTAGAGTATTCCATTTTCTTCAGCATGCTTACTTTATCCATTCCCATATTCCAGTTCAGGCCTTTACTCTGCTCTTTTTATGTTTTGGTTGCCACAAATTATCCGTATTGATGCTGGTTGAATAGCCTCCTTTAGTATTTCTTGTAGTGTAGGTTGTGTGTTAGAAAATTCCCTCAGCTCTGTATGTCTGGCAAGATCTTTATTCCTCCTTCATATCTAAAGGATATCTTTGCTGGATATATTATTCTTGGCTCATAATTTCTCTCTTTCAGTAGTTTGAATATTTGGTTCCAGTCCCTGCTGGCTTGTAGAGTTTCTGCTGAGAAATCTGATGATATTCTTATGGGCTTTCCATTGTAGGTTACCGTCTTCTTTTCCCTGGCTGCCTTGAGGATTCTTTCTTTGTCGTTGATTTTTGACAACTTGAATACAGTGTGCCTTGGAGAAGGCTTGTTGTGGTTGAGGTAATTAATTAGGTGTGCTATTTACTTCTTGGATTTGAGGATCCAGTTCTTCCCACAAGTCTGGGAAGTTCTCTTCGACTATTTGTTTGAATATACTCTCTCTTTCTTCTCCTTCTGGTAGGCCCATTATTCTTATATTGTTCTTTCTGATGGAGTCAGAAGGTTCTTGTAGAGTTCTTTCATTTCTTTTAAGTCTCATATCTCTTTCTTCTTCCATGCATGTCATTTCCAGATTTCTGTCTTTGATGTCACTGATTCTTTCCTCCATCTGGTCAACTCTAATACCTAAGCTGGCTGTTTCATTCTTCATTTCATTTATTGAGTTCTTAATCTCCAGAAATTCTATTTGGTTCTTTTTTGAAAATTTCAATCTCTTTTGTAAAATGTTCATTTTGTTCTTTGATTGTGTTTCTGAGTTCATTAAACTGCCTTTCTGTGTTTTCTTGCATTTCATTGAGTTTTTTCAGAACTGCAATCTTGAATTCTCTGTCATTTAAGTCACATATTTCTATATCTTTAAGTTCATTTTCTGGAGACTTTTCATTTACTTTCTGAGCTGTCTTATTGCCTTGGTTATTCATAGCCATTAATGATTTATTATTTCTCTTCCTAGACATCTATAGGAGTGGGTTCTGCAACAGGTTGATAGAAAGTATTCTTTCTTTTGTTTTCCAGTAGGTGTTGGTAGAATGTTTTATTTTCTCTCCGACTGCAGCCTTTTATTCTCTCTCACATTGTAGTGTTGTGTTTTCTCTGCACTATACTGGCTTCTCACACAATGTGGGAATTCCCTGGAAAGTGGGCTTTTCCTCTGTGAACAGTTCAGCTGGGTCATACAGCGCCATCTCTGTGTGGGGATGCGGAGAGCTTCTGAAGTTCCAAATTTCTTCATGCACCAGATTCAGAGCCTGTGTGCTTCAGCAGCTCTCTTTACCCCTGCAGGAATCTTCCCAGATAGGTGGGGACAGGGGCAGGGTAGGTTGTGAGGGGTGGTCCAGAGCAATGGCAGCGACCACCACCACAGCCAGTCCTGTTTCCCTCCCCTTTGCCGGAACTAGTTGGGTTGTGACTCCATGTCTGTGGACCATAGTTCTCAGAACTGCAAATATTCTGTTCTTTTGATCTGATACTGCTCCTGTTCCACTTCTAGCACTGGGCAGGTGGGGGCGGGGCTAGCTCTGGGAAGGTAAAGAGGGGGCGTCTAGACTTAGTTCCTGAGGCTTCCATTCTCTGTTTGGCAGTGAGGGCTTAAACCACCATTTTCAGCCTTCTTCCCTCAGTCTTTGCTCCGAGGTCTCTGCCATGATCATTGGGTTCAGCTGTGTTATATGCTGATCCCTCAGGCAGGACTTGGGCCGTAAGGGAGCCCTAGCAGTCCGCGTTCTTCCCTCTCCCACAGCTGCGGTAGTTCCGGGATGCAGCGAGCTCGGAACACCGAGCCAGGTCTGCGTCCTGCGCCCACGCGGCTTCGTCTCTGCACTTCTCCCTTCCCTCCTCCTCCGCTCGCACAATTTGCTCACCTTTAGGTTATTTCTGTAGTGTGCCTCTTAGTCTTGCCTGTCTGCTGTGCAGGGAGTCCTTTGTGGAGTTATAGTTCAATTTGTTGTAAATTCCAGGGGAGATTTCAAGAGGCTCACCTCACACTGCCATTTTTATGACATCACTCAGATTATTTTCCATAAGCAAAAAAAGTCTAATTTGACAATGTCGTCGGTTTCAAATGGAATTTATAGAAAATTAACCCATTGTAGATACATTCTTCTTAAATCACAATAATTTATGGTAGCCGGTTATCTCTCAGTTAAGGACTTACTTATATTTTAGTTATGACTATACTTAAAGACCATTGGACTTAGAAGATATCAGTTCAGGTTCTGCCTTACTTTTTTTGGTGAACTTAGACAAATCACCTGATCTCTCTGAGTCTGAATTTCTACATCTGTGAAATGGAGATTATAAAACCTGCCTTACTGGTCTGAAGAACATATTTCAAGAATTAATTATTTCATTTTGAAAGACCATGTTATTCAGTACTCTGTTCCAAGCTCTGAATGAAATTGAACTACATTCAGTATCTCACTACATTTTGAAATACATGGAAATAACTTAAATTGCAATACAATACATTTTTTTAAAAATCCTTAATTTCTGTATAGTAAGACATTTTAAGTGGAATATTTAGTGTAGAAAATATTATCCCAGGGGACGATATTCTAACAACAACAACAACAACACATAACACTTATTGAACAAATATTAGATTACAGTTACTGTTTTAACTATTTTACAGGTATTAACTCATTTTATTCTCACAAGAAAACTCTGAGGCAGGTATTAAATAATAAAACAGGAATATTTATTTAATTTTTAAAACAAGTGCTGCCGATGTTCTCTTTTTGTTAAAATTTAGCCTGTGTTCAATGCCTGGATGCTAATTCTCCTCCAATGTATGTTTATTACTTGTCTTTTTACCTTTAATGCTTACTGAGAATCCTACAAGTTTAAACCCACTGGTTTAATTTTTCTGTGACTAAAAAGGAACACATATTTTGGTGTGGTAGCTGGTAACTCAGAAACTCCCAGTTTAAAATGATTTTTGCTTAAACTCGCTCTTATGAATTATTAGTTGTGCTGTTTAAGTTTCATTTTTATAATTATTTAACTGATATAGCTCCACCTTCCCACTTTCTCTGTAACATTTTTTTAAGTATGTGTCTGTTAGTGTGTAAGAGAATTTTCTTTTTCTAATTCAACCTGATAAATTGTCTTGATATATGATGTAATCAAGCTACATTTTTTATAATTACTAATTTGCATTTGCTAACTTGCTTAACCAAGCATTTCTTTGCTTTTTTTTGTTTGTTTGTTTCTCCTTTTGTACTTCCTGTTTGCTCAAATTTATTTTTGTATTTGATTTTCATCCATTTTAACCATGATGTGCCAAGAACTGGTTTTATCTGAATGTATCCTGCTATGGTTTTTAGTGGTTTCCGAAATATTTATCAGTTTTAAAATATTTGTTACCATTTTTATCTATATTCCGCCTCTGTTTCATTCTTCCTCTCCTCTTCTTTATGGACTACAAATACCTCTTGATTGACCCTTTCACTATGACTCATATAGCTTTATACATTTTTCTCATTTTGCATTCTTTTATTTCTTTGTTCTTCCAATTGAATATTTTTGTTGTTGTTGTTCACTGCTTCTCTCTTTAGGGCTGTCTAATCCTCTAGGAAACATATTTCAGTTATTTTTATTTTTCAATTCTAGAATTATTATTTGATTTTTTTATATAGTTCTAGTTCGTCGCTAAAATTCTTTATTTTGTCATTTAGTATTTGTGTGTATTAATCTCGATTATTTTGAAATTATTATCTCCGAATTCCAATACCTGGGTCTGTGGTGGGTCTGTTTCTATTCGCTAATTTTTCTCTTTAATCCAGTCAATTTTTTTCTTTCTTTTTTTTTCATACTGCCTCTTTTCTATTGAATGCCATATACTATATATGAAAAATGTTAGATGTGATGTTATTTTTCAGATCACATTATCTTTCTCCGGATAGAATTTTTCTTGTGTTCTGATAGGTAGTTAAATTGTAGCTGGTTCCACTTAATCCAGTTAGACTTTTAGCTGATTCAAAGGTGAGAGCTAGTTTATTTACCATTCACATTTACTCCTAGAGTATATGCCTTTGGGAATACAAACTAAATACTCAGGGTTTATAATATATAATAGAATCCTTCTATCTTGGTTGATTCTGGGACCCAATTTTTGTCTTTAGCATTATGAAACTGCCAAATGTTTTCTTTTTTAAAGTTTTTTTCAGGTTCTTAGCCTGTCAGTTGTACTTTTTGTTCTCTTTCTTACCTTCTCAGATACTTTTAAAGAACTAACAAATACCTCCGTGGGGTATTTCATCCTCCTCATCCTAACCTCAAATCTTCTGCTGCCCATTAATCCTCTCAGCCATTCTATGCTTTTTCTCTGGACAGGGGCTGGGGAGGGGGGGGGAGGCGGGGTGAAAGAAGAAGCAGAAAATCCTAGCCACAGTTTCCTTGCTACCTTTGAGGTCAGTCTACCTTTATTCTTCTGTAAGCCTGTCTATTCTGCTCAGAAATCATGGTTTAAAATGGTGGTTCTCTATAAAATTGCAGTCTCTTGAGCAATTTGCAGTGCTAGGCTACAGTTTCTTCTGCTCCAGATTTTTCTAGCCATTTGAGGGAGAGATCTCTTCATAAGGTTTCTATTGGATCAGTTAACTGCCAGAGAGTAGCCTAGAGTTTAGGTCACTAGGATCATTCTCACAGACTCATCAGTGTTTAAATTCTGGTCATTGTCATGTTTTTTCCAATTTTTCCTTCCTTTCTCGCTTGTCCAAATCTTACCATGTCAGGGCAAAGAAACAGCTCTTATCTCCTCACTTATTCTTCTCACTCTACGTATTATGGGTTAAATCTATGTTGTATGTTCATGCATACTTTCACTTTTAATATTTAAAGCCAACTTTTTGAAATTACTAACAATATACAAACAACTCCTTTGTCTCTCAAGCATCTCTTTTAATAGGAGCACAGAGCTTTCAAACTATAGTCTGCTGTAGTTTTATAAAAGTCACCTGAGGGGGAACAGAGTTCCACTGCTTGTGAGGCACCATATTCTTCCAATATACAATTGTTTTCCTTTCAACAAAGGACATCAGAGTCATTACTAAGTTGTTTAATTTTGTCATTTGACAGTGTCAGAGACAAGATAGGACCTGAGGACAGCTGCTGAAGATTTTGAAGATGGCTCCTAGATGCAGGTGAAGGTACCCACAGAACGCTTTTGGTTCACTGCTTCTTCAGCCACTCTGCAAGATGTCTGGTAAGCTTCTTTCAGATTGAGCTCTGCTTATTTTGCCGTCTGAATTCTTCAAGTTTTGTTTTTTTTTTGGTCCTGCTATTCTGGGTGGAAATCTGGGGTGTGAGAGACTCCAGATTTTCATAGTGAGACTTAGTGGGTCACAGTACTTTGGGTTGGTGGCTGACCTCATCTACAAGGTAAGTGCCTTTGGGAGGTCCTACAGGTGCCAGGAATTGTGCACAGGCAGGCTGAAAGTCTGGTTAAATTCAGAAGGACTATTTCAAGGGAAGATAATGGGTACCCCTCAATCTAAAGAAAGCAAGATGGAAACTGTTAGAGGACTCACAAAACCTCAAGGTTAGTCCACAGCACAAATCTTGGGTGGGGGCTGGGGGAAAATTGTGAAAATAAGTTACAAAATGAAATTCTGATTTACTTAACTAATAGCACATCAAAATCTAAGTAGGCACAAGTCAGACTATTGAAAGCCATTAGGGTGTCTGCTGTTGTAAAGAAATGTTCTCCTGAAAGGAATAATAGATTTATTGCTAATGGGAATTTTGAAAGCCAAAGTGCAAAATTTGTGGGCACTTGTCAAGCACTTAAGAACTGATAGAGCACTTGCCACCTAACTCTAAGTCCCCCGTGCTAGGATAAGTTGGTTACAGAATGGGTTAGATTAATACTAGATCACGGACCAACCTCAAGAAAATTTCCATGCAAGGTACACTATAAAACACCACAAAATCCCCAGCCTAGCAGCACATTCCTCTTAAGTATTTATTTGGCTCCAAGAGAACCAAGGCTTAGCTAAAGAAATAGGATCCTCAAGTTTCAAAGAATTGAGCATGC
Organism: Rhinolophus ferrumequinum; assembly: GCF_004115265.2. Classification (NCBI taxonomy): domain Eukaryota; kingdom Metazoa; phylum Chordata; class Mammalia; order Chiroptera; family Rhinolophidae; genus Rhinolophus; species Rhinolophus ferrumequinum. Next base: position 40,910,630 of record NC_046291.1, on the reverse strand, counting down.
CACGTTGCAGCTCACCTGTTTATTTTATGTTTAAGAACAGTGGTCCCAGAAACTGTAGGTATCTACAAAAATGGCAAAATCTTACTAAGACAACCTAGAATTACAATGGTAATTATGGAGAAAGTTCTAATTAGACAAGAGTGTTAATACAAAAAGTGTACCTGAAATTAAGGTTCCCAAGTCGAACAAACAGAATAGAGTACCTATTTCATTTCGCAGATAGAAGCTTGCAATGGTTTCAAGATTCCAAAATAGCTTAATTGAAAGATTTATTGCAAATAGCTAATCAAAAATTAAGGACACAAGAGGTACCTAGATATGGCTCGGCAGAAATGTGGGGTGCACTCCATTTGTGGCAGGGGTCCTACCAAATGTTGCCAGCTCTCAGAGGGAATTGTCTAATCTTTCTTTCTTTTGACTTATTTTCTGGTATATCTCTGGATCTTTGGAGGGTAGTATCTTTTACACTCTCTTTGGAGATGCCTCTTGAGCCCATGAGTTTATTCAATACTACTGGGAATATTTACTGTTTATTCCAGCTGAAACATAACAAGATATTCAAAAGATTTTTTAAGTAGCTCTGTGGCCAGAAGTTGTCCAAATTGGAAGCTGATATTCAGGACCTGATGGGAAACTCTTTTTTTTAATGCCTTCTCTTCTAAACTAAATGTATCCAGAGGGAAAGAAAAACATTCCAAAGACAAATCTCTAAATCTAGATTTCCATCATAGTTACAGATCTTCCTGATACAAAAAAACAAACTGAATAAATGTAGTTGGATGTGTGGGTTAGCCCCTTAATGTCATTCAGGTTGCAACCCAAGTATTTGAGGAATTAAAAACAATTTGTCCGTCTTATAAGTTGAGTCTTTAAAAGAATAGAAATGTAGCTCTGGAAACAATTCAAAGCCCCTCTATCCTTTTCACCAACCCCTAAACCTCCCCTCTTCATCTCAGAAAGCTTGTAGGTATTGTAAAAATTCTGACCTTAGGAAACATAAGTTCTTCCTGGAGAAACTCATATTCTTTCCCTGTACTTTTGAGATGTAAATGTTCTACCTGGTCTTCTCTGGGAACTCTTAACTAGGCCTTCTCTTTAGAATGCAAACTTCAGGGAGGTAATTTTAGCAGGAAAAAAAAGGGGCGGGCAAAACCTATTTAGAAACTAGGAAAATGAAATAATCTTAAAACTCTTCTCAACAAATATTAGTAAAAAGTTCAAGCCATCTCAGTGGGTAACTGTGATTCCATCTGCCAGAAATACAATTTGGTTCTTGCTCTTTTTTTTTTTTTAAGAATTTTATTAAAAATATACCTAACATACAATATTATATTAGTTTCAGGGTATACCATAGTTATTCAACATTTATATACCTAAAAAGTGATCAGCATGATAAGTCCAGCAACTATCTGACACTGTACTATTCTACCACAATATTACTGACTATATTCCCTATGCTGTACATTACTTCCCCTATTTGGACCTCTTATTCCCATTCACGTTTTCCCTTCTTTTTTAATTTCTCAACTATAGTTGACATTCAATATTATTTTACATTAATTTCAGGTATACCCCTTAGCGGTTAGACATTTATATAATTTAAGAAGTGATTCATCTGACTAGTCTAGTACCCACTGGACACAATTATTACCATATCATTGACTATATTCCCTATGCTTTACCTTACATCACCATAACTATTTTGTAACTACCAATTTATATTTCTTAATCCCTTCACCTTTTTCACCCTGTTCCCTAACCGCCACCCATCTATCACCCCAGCAAATCTTGTACCCATCTGATATCATACATAATTATTACAATATTATTGACCATATTCCTTTTCCTATACCCTAGGTCCCCATAACTGCTTTGTAACAACCAATTTGTACTTCTTTATTCCTTCCCCTTTTTTCATCCCTCCAACCCCCCTCCCATCTGGCAACAATCAAAATATTTTCTGTATCTATGAGTTTGTTTCTGTTTCATATATTTGTTTTGTTCTTTAGATTCTATCTATAGGTAAAATCACATTGCATCAGTCTTTCTCTTTCTGACACTCTATTTAGCACAATACCCTCTAGGTCCATTCATGCCCCCACAGATGGCAAGAACCCATTTCCTTCTATGGCCTGGCAATATTCTGTCGTATATATGTACTACATCCTCTTTATACATTCTTCTACCGACAGAAATCCAGGCTGCCTCCACATCTTGGCCGTTTTAAACAGTGCTGCAGTGAACATATGGATACGCACATCTCCTCAAAGTAGTATTTTGTGTTTCTTTGGATAAATACCCAAAAATGGCACTACTGGGTCCTTCTTTGTTATAGCCTTTGTTTTAAAGTTTATTTTGTCTGGTATAAGTATTGCTACCTCAGCTGTTTTTTGTTTTGTTTTCATTTTTTATAGGTCGGCTGATAAAGGAGCGTGCACAGTCAGGCAAGTTAGGGGAGTTTATTAAAAGAGAGAAGTCTATGGGGCTGCGCAAAGACCACTACAGCCCCCAAGGGAGGGAGTGAGGAGGGTTATATAAAGGCGGTGCTGACAGGGTAGCACTGTTTGAACAGAAAGTGTTGACTGCCTGCAAGCCAGTAGCTGTTTTGGGGCATTTTCTGTTTTTGCAAGTTTGGCTCTTTCTGCAGGTGTAGACTAGCAGACATTTTGTTGTTTTATTGCAAACGTGGCTCTATCTGTAAGTCAAGGTCTCCAAAACCTAACATTCAGAGACCTAACAATTTTCATGAAATATCTTTTTTTGTGCCTTTACTTTCCATCTGTGTGTGTCTTTCAATCTGAAGTAATTCTCTTATTGGCAGCATATGTAAGGATTTTATTTTCTTATCCATTCATCCACCCTATGTCTTTTGATTGGAACATTTAATCCATTTACATTTAAAGTAATTGTTGATAGATATGTGGCTATTGCCATTTTATTATTCACAATTTTGCTCTTTCTCTTTTTTTTTTTATCCGTCTAAAAAAAGGCCCTCTAACATTCTTTGTAATACTGGTTTGGTGGTGATTAACTCTGTTAGCTTTTTCTTGTCTAGGAAGCTCTTTATCTTTTATTTATTTATTTATTTTTAAATGATAGCATTGCTGTGTAAAGTACCCTTAGTTGCAGATTCTTGCTTATCATCACTTTGAATATTTCATGACAATCCCTTCTGGCCAGCGGAGTTTCTGTTGAGAAATCAGCTGATAATCTTATGGGAGCTCCCTTATAATTTACTAGTTACCTTTTTGTCTTGCTGGTTTTAGGATTCTCTCTGTGGCTTTCAACTTTGCCATTTTAATTATAATGTCTTGGTGTGGACATGCTTGGGTTTATCTTGTTTGGGACTCTCTGTGCTTCCTGGACTAGTATGTCTACTTCCTTTGCCAGATTAAGAACATTTTCAGTCATTATTTCTTGAAATAGTTTCTGTATTACTTGCCCTCTCTCTTTCTCTTCTCTTTCTGATACCCTTACAATGTGAATGTTGTTTTACTTGATGTTATCCCAGAGGTCTTTAAACTATCCTCATTAAAAAAAACAAACAAACAAAAACTTGCTGTTCTGATTGGGTGGGTTTTTTTCCCAGCTGTTCTTTTATAAATTAGTGAATTTTGCATTATCATACCTGTCTCATGGTTAATTTTTTTTTTTAAAAAAAAAGCTGGATCTTTGTTTACCTCTGTCTGTATGTTTATGTCTATGTATGTATGTTATAAATGTGATTTTTTTTTTTACTTTTGGATTGTATTGTCAAAATTAACTTGTAAAGAGTTCTATTTAATTGGCTTAAAGAACATTAAATGTGTACATAAATCAAGTATACTCTCAGAAATATAGAACTAACCTAAATATTATTCAATTTCATGTGATCTAGGAAAATCTTTGTTAAATAAAATCTAGTTTATGTTTGTTAATTTAAGCAAAATAGGTATATATTTAAACTGATTAGCATTAAATATAATACTTTTATTCTACCTAAGTTTACTAAAAGTCAAATAAGGTCATGTTTTCTGTAACAGAATTTATCATCAAGAAAGATAACTTAAGATGACGGTTAGTTATTTAATGTCTTATGAAACTTTCATGAGTGATGTAAACATAATTGTTAAGAACAAGTAAGGAAATAAAAAGAAGTGAAGTAAATAGAAGATAAAAAATTAAACATAAAATTTTCTATGTATATCTATTTCATTTTCTGGCTTGGAAGTCTCTGAAGGCAGGATTTTTATATATTTATAATTCGTTCCTATATTTACCATGGTAAATCTTAAACAAATCCTTGGTTGCTGTTCACTTCTATCCTTTGTTCCAAAAAATTTCTAGACCATTCTTGTCAATTATTGTCATGTTTATTTAATCTCCTTTATTTTCATTTAATTTTTTTAAATTAGTTTCAGGTGCACAAGACAAAGTAATACTTAGACGTTTATCTTTTATATCCCTCACACTGTGTGAACCCCCCTGCCCCATCCACTATCCCTCTGACATCGCACAGAGCCATTACATTTCCACTGTCTCTATTCCTAATGCTGTACTCCGCTTCTTGTAAGTACATACATATACACATATATACATATATATGTGTGTGTGTGTGTGTGTGTGTGTACACACACACACATATACATACAAACTTGTAGTTGACATTCATTATTGTTCAGCTTCAGCTTCAGGTGTACAATGCACTGATCAGGCATCTACATCATCACTGAGGTGGTCTCCCTAATGAGACAAGTGTCCATCGGATACCCTGCAAAATCTTTGCAACATTATTGATCGATCCCCAAATTAATTTCCAGAACCCCGTGGCCATCTTGTGGTTACTAACTGTTTTCTAATCCCCTCACCTTTCCTCTTATCCCCAACCCCCTCCCATCTAGCAACCCTCAGTTTTTACTCTATGTCTCCAAAACAGTTTCTGATTAGTTCATTCACTTATTCTTTTCTTTAGATTCCACATATAAGTGAGATCATTTGGTATTTGTCTTACTCTGTCTGACTTATTTCACTTAACATAATGTTCTCTAGGTCCATCCATGTTGTTGCAAATGGTAAGATTTCTTTCTTCTTTATGGCTGCGTAATACTCCATTGTATAAATGTACCACAGTTTCTTAATCCAGTCATCTACAGATGGGCATTTAAGTTATTTCCATGTCTTGGCTAGTGTGTATAGTGCTGCAATAAACATAGGAGTGCATAAAGTTTTTTGATTTAGAGTTCTGGATTTCTCCAGATAGATACCTAGGAATGGAATTGCTGGATCATAAGGTAGTTCCATTTTCAGATTTTTGAGATACCCCCATACTGTTTTCCATAGTGGCTGCACCAATCTGCAATCCCACCAACTGGGCACAAGGGTTCCCTTTTCTCCACATCCACGTCAACACTTGTTGTTTGTTGATTTATTGATAATAGCCATTTTGACGGGGTTGAGGTGGTATCTCATTGTGGTTTTTATTTGCATTTCTCTAATGATTAGTGAGTTTGAACATTTTTTCATATGGCTGTTTGCCATCTGTATGTCCTTTTTAGAAAAATGTCTCTTCATGTCCTCTGCCCATTTTTTAATTGGGTTATTTGTTTTTTTGGAGTTGAGTTGAGTGAGTTTTTTATAAATTGGAGATATTAACCCCTTATCAGATATATCATTGGCAAATATCTTTTCCCATTCAGTAGGATCCCTTCTTGTTTTATTGATGGTTTCCTTTGCTGTAAAAAAAATTTTTAGTTTGATGTAATCCCACATGTTTATTTTTTCTCTTACTTCCCTTGTGCAAGGGGATATATCATTAAAAATCTTACTCCGCGTAATGTCTGTGAAGTTTCTTCCTATATTTTCTTCTAGGAATTTTATGGTTTCAGATCTTACATTTAAGCCTTTAAGCTATTTTGGTTTAAGCTATTTTGAATTAATATGGTGTAAGGAGGTGGTCCAGCTTCGTTTTTTTGCATGTGTCTGTCCAGGTTTCCCAGCACCATTTATTGAATAGACTGTCTTTACCCCACCGTACATTCTTGCTTCCATTGTCGTAGATGAAATGGCCATATAGGCATGGATTTATTTCTGGACTCTCTATTCTGTTCCATTGATCTTTGTGTCTGTTTTTATGCCAATACTATGCTGTTTTGATTACTGTAGCCTTGTAGTATAATTTGATGTCAGATATTGTTATACCTCCCACTTTGTTCTTCTTTCTCAAGATTGCTGAGGCTATCCGGGGTCTTTTATGGTCCCATATAAATTTTAGGATTATATGTTCTATTTCTGTGAAAAACGTTGGTAGTTTGATAGGAATTGCGTTGAATATATATAGTGCCTTAGGCAGTATGGACATTTTAACTATATTAATTCTTCCTATCCATGAACATGGTATGTGTTTCCATCTATTTGTATCTTGTTTCATTTCTTTCTTCAGTGTCTTATAATTTTTTGAGTACAGATCTTTTACTTCTTTGGTTAAATTTATTCCCAGGTATTTTATAGTCTTTGAAGCAATTGTAAATGGGATTGTTTTTTTAATTTCTCCTTCTGATATTTTATTATTGGTATATACAAATGCAACTGATTTCTGAATGTTAATTTTGTATCCTGCTACTTTACTAAATTTATCTATCAGCTCTAATAGTTTCTTGGTGGAGTCTTTAGGGTTCTCTCTATATAGTAGCATGTCATCTGTATATCATGACAATTTTACTTCTTCAGTACCAATTTGGATGCCTTTTATTTCTTTTTCTTGTCTGATTGCTGTGGCTAGAACTTCCAGCACTATGTTCAATAGAAGTAGAGAAAGTGGGCAACCTTGCCTTGTTCCTGATCTTAAGGGGAATGGTTTAGCTTTTCCCCATTGAGTTTGATGTTAGCTGTGGGTTTATCAAATATGGACTGTATTTTGTTGTGATATGGTCCTTCTATTCCCACTATCTTAATAGTTTTTATCATAAATAGCTGCAGGATTTTGTCAAATGCTTTTTCTGCATCTATTGATTTGATCATGTGACTTTTATTTTTCATTTTGTTAATGTGGTTTATCACATTAATTGATTTGCAGATGTTGAACCACCCTTGCATACCAGGGACGAATCCCACTTGATCATGGTATATGATCTTTTTAATGTATTGCTGAATTCTGTTCGCTAATATTTTGTTGAGGATTTTTGCATCTATGTTCATTAGAGATATCAGCCTGTAGTTGTATATTTTTTGTAGTGTCTTTGTCTGATTTTGGGATCAGGGTGATAGTGGCTTCATAAAAATTGTTTGGGAGCCTTCCCTCCTTCTGGATTTTTTGGAAGAGCTTGAGGAGAATAGGTGATAATTCTTTTTTGAACGTTTTGTAAAATTCACCTGTAAAGCCATCTGTTCCAGGGCTTTTGTTTGTTGGGAGATTGTTGATTACTGATTCAATTTCCCTGGTGATAATCAGTCTATTCAGGTTTTCTGTTTCTTCTTGAGTTAGCCTTGGAAGGTTGTACGCCTCTAGAAAATTGTCCATTTCTTCCAGATTGTCAAATTTGTTGGCATATAGTTGCTCAGAGTAGTTTCTTAGAATTTTTTGTATTTCTGTGGTGTCTGTTGTCACTTCTCCTCTTTCATTTCTGATTTTATTAATTTGGGTCCTCTCTCTCTTTTTATTGATGAGTCTGACTAAATGTTTGTCAATTTTGTTTATCTTCTCTAAGAACCAACTCTTGGATTCATTGATCTTTTGTATTGTTTTTCTGGTTTCTGTTTCATTTATTTCCGCTCTGATCTTTATTATCTCCTTCCTTGTACTCCGTTTGGGCTTATTTTGCTGTTCTTTTTCCAGATCCCTTAAGTGTGAAGATAAACTGTTCATTAGTGATGTATCTTGTTTCTTTAGGTAGGCCTGCATTGCTATGAAGTTCCCTCTTAGAACTGCTTCGCTGCATCCCATAGATTTTTGGGTCGTTGTTTTTTCATTTCTGTTTGTCTTGAGATATCTTTTGATTTCTTCCTTCATCTCATTGTTGACCCATTCATTATTTAGTAACATGTTTTTCAGCCTGCATGAATTGGTGTGTCTTCCAGTTTTTTTTTTCCTGTAGTTCATTTCTAATTTCATAGCACTGTGGTCAGAGAAGACAATTAGTATGATTTCAATTTTCTTAAATGTATCAAGTCTTGTTTTGTGGCCTAACATATGGTTTATCTTAGAAAATGTTCCATGTGCACTTGAGAAAAACATGTATTCTGCAGCATTGGGGTGAAATGCTCTGAAAAATATCGATTAAATCCAAGTGGTCCAATGTGTCATTTAAGGCTGTTGTTTCCATATTGATTTTCTATCTGGCAGACCTGTCCCTTGTTGTCAGAGGTATGTTGAAGTACCCTACTATGATAGTGTTACTGTTTATCTCTGTCTTTATGTCAGTCAATATCTGTTTTATATATTTAGGTGCTCCTATGTTGGGTGCATAGATGTTTACTAGGGTTATGTCCTCTTGTTGGATTGATCCCTTTATTATTATATGGTGCCCATCTTTGTCTTTTAATATGTTCTTCATTTTAAAGTCTATTTTGTCAGATCTAAGTATTGCAACTCCAGCTTTTTTCTCATTTCCATTTGCATGAAATATCTTACTCCAACCCTTCACTTTCAGCCTGTGTGTGTCTTTTCATCTGAGGTGAGTCTCTTGTATACAGCATATACAAGGGTCTTGCTTTCTTATCCACTCAGCCACCCTATGTCTTTTGATTGGAGCATTTAATCCATTTACATTTAAAGTGACTATTGATAGGTACATAGTTATTACCATTTTTAAATTTGTAGTTATATTGTTTTCATTTTTCTTCTATTTACAGAAGTCCTTTTAGTATTTCTTGCATGCTTGCTTGGTGTTAATAAATTCCTTTAGCTTATTCTTTTCTGGGAAGCTCTTTGTCTCTCCATCAACTGTAAATGATAGCCTTGCTGGATAAAGCAATCTAGGTTTTCCATCACTTTGAGTATCTCCTGCCACTCCCTCGTGGCCTTCAATGTTTCTGTAGAAAAGTCATTTGATAGTCTTATGGGAGTTCCCTTGTATGTAACCCTCTGTCTTTCTCTTGCTGCTTTTAGGATTCTCTCTTTGTTTTTAACCTTGGTGTGGACTGTTTGGGTTTATCCTGGTTGGAATTCTCTGCACTTCCTGAGCTTGTATGTTGGTTTCCTTCATCAGGTTGGGGAAGTTTTCAGACATTATTACTTCAAATATGTTCTCAATCCCTTGCTTCCTCTCTTCACCTTCTGGTATTCCTATGATGCACATGTTGTTGCGCTTGATGTTATCCCAGAGGTCTCTTAAACCATCTTCATTGTTTTTTATTCTTTTTTCTTTCAGTTGTTCTGTTTGGGTGATCTCTGCTAACTTGTCTTCTAAGTCGCTGATTCGATCCTCTGCTTCATTTAACCTGCTGTTAATTCCTTCAAGTGAGTTCTTTATTTCAGTTGTTGTATTCTTTAGTTCTAACTGGTTGTTCATTATGATTTCTCTATCCTTCTTTATGTCGTCTCTAAGCTCCTTAAACATTCTTATCATCAGTGTTCTGAACTCTCTCTCTGATAGGTTGGTTACCTCTGTTTCATTTGGTTCCATTTCTGGAGGTTGCTTCTGTTCTTTTATTTGGGACGAGTTTCTTTGTTTCCCCATTCTGGCTGACTCTCTGTGTTTGCTTCGATGTATTAGGTCCCCTAGAGTTCGATGTATTAGATCCCCTAGAGTTCTTAGTTCTTCCTGGGTTGTCTTATGTAGTACGTGTCCTTTATATTTGACTTGGACTACTTTGTTCTTCTCCTCTGCGTGTGCTCCAAAGGTGACTCTTATATTGTGTATATTGTCCTGTTAAAGAAGATCCTTAATTGCTTTTCAATTGTGAGTAGGTGGGGTTAACTCCTAGGCTGACTAGTTGTAAGTCTTGGCTCTGCCCACTGCAGAGTGTTCTGTTGCGTGAGGGTTGACCACTTAAATGTGGTTTGGCCTCTATGGGCTCTTGTGCTTGTAGAGAATTCCCTCTGGGTGTGTCACGTGTAGGTCAAACCCGGTAGTACTCTGGTTTGGTCTGGAGTTGGCCTCTGGGTGTGTTGAATCTTGTGCCTCTTAAGCTGGGCCTTGGTAGAGCAATTTCAGAAGAAAGCAAATCACCAAGCATAGCAACAACAACAACAACAACAAAGAAAAAATTAAATACATTCACATGTAAAAACAACCGACAACCCACACTCAACAAAGGCAAAGATATCAAAGATAGAAAGACAAAACAAAACAAAACAAAACAGAACAAAACAAACAAAAAAGCAGCGCCAGTCTTGGCTTAAGCCCACCAAGTAATCTCCAGGTTGTTCTCTGCTGTACCAAAGAGTACTGTGTGTATTGTGCAGGCAGAGCCAGTCACCTGGTGCCCAGAGTGACGTTGGGACAGCAAATTTAGATGCATGGGGCTGGGGATCTGGATGATAGTTTCTACAAAGTCAGTGCAGTTTCTTCCCTTGCCTGCACATATGCACACTGAGAGTAGCACCGCCAACCCTGTGTCCAGTTCTCCTGAGTCTTAGTGCACTTCTTCCGTGTGTGTGTGTGTGTGTGTGTGTGTGTGTGTGTGTGGTGGGTGGGAGATTTCTGAGCTGCTGAAAGCCCAGAGCTTCGTCTGCCGTTTACTGCTGATCCCTGGGAGTGTCTCTGCAATTGCACTTGCCCCACCCTAGGCAGGCCAGAAAGGGTGAGGGCTGGGAGTGGAGGAGTCTCTTCTCTCCTAGCCCAGCAAAAGTCACACTCTTCCCAGGCTCTTCCCTGGGTCAGAGCTGCATGCTGGTCTTCCCAGAGCCTGAGCACTAAAGCTCCTCTGTAATCTGACACTACTCCTCAGTTCAGGGGCCAGTTTAAGTCTCTGGAAGGGCGGGGGTAGGATTGGAAGAGTGAGGGGTGGGGCCTAGGTTTGGAGCTTGTGTCCTTTGTCCAACCTAGGGCCCAACTGGCTGTCCCCTCGGCAGGAGAGATCAGCTGTGGGACGCAGGGAAAGAGCCCACCTCCTGGCTTTTGTGTTTTCTGTTCCATCCTGGGATCCTCTGCATCTCTGCAGCTGCGGATGCCAGTGGCGTTTCCACCGCCGCAGATGCAGGCCACATTTCCACAGTCAAATGTGGGCCTCGTCCCCATAGCCACAGATGAAGGCCGCGTCTTCACTCCACAACCTTCCCTCTTCCCTTGCTCACCCAATTTGCCCACCTTCAAGTAATCCTTGCATGAGTCTCTTAGCTGTTCTGCGTGATGAGCAGAGTCCTTTGATGGGTTATAGATGTCCAATTTGTGATAAGATCTGGAGGAGAACTCAAGAAGTGCGCCCCGCTGCCACCATTCCTATGACGTCCCTCCTCATTTAATTTTTAAAGTTTTTAAATTTTTTAATTAAATATATTGGGGTGACATTGTTTCCCAAAGTTATATAGGTTTTAAATGTACAATTCTATAATACAACATCCATATATTGTATTGTGTGTTCACCATCCAAAGTCAGTTCTCCTTCTGTCACCATATATTTGACCTCCTTTACCCCCTTCTGCCACTCCCGGTCCCCTGAGCTCCTGTATTTTGAAATAGTTCTTCAACCTTTTACTGATTTTTGTGACACTGACACTTTTGAAAAATCCACCTCCATTGTGTGATTGTATCTGATTTTTTGCATGAGCAAATATATTGTCCTCATACTTAATGATTGACTATAATTTCATTAAAGGGAAATAAGGGCTTTTTAACAAATGCAAATATAGGTAACACTTAATATTAAAAGTTTACAGAAGTTAATGAAACATGAGTATGAGTTTATACTATAGATTAAGAAATATCATAGAATTACTAAATTGTATGTTATGACATGAAAGAGATAAGAAAGACAAAGTTACAATTGAGAGTTAAAGGGAAGAATATCAGAAAATAAGGGAAACATTTACAAAATTGTGTTTTTCCCATTTTTACCTGGGATCAGCTCTGAGTATTACCATGACCCATAAGTAGAAATAAGAGTACCATATTTTTTCTTTTCATATCTGTAGACCAGGACTGTGAGATTTACCTCTGAACAGTGATCAAGGAGCTTTCCACCTACTGTTCTTTCAGGAAGCAAGTTCGTTTCATGGTAGACTGATATGGTATAGAAATACAATATCAAAAGATAAAATCGGGAACTGAATTTGAATAAATGCCAGAGTGGTAGGGGATAGAATGCTAGTATCAGACAGATCTATGGATTGTGACAATAATAGTAGTAATACCAATAGTGATTAATAGAACAAAGACTAGTTATAACACTGTGCTAACATTACTTCATGTAATCTTGAGAACAACTCAAGGTGGGTTTTATTATACCTTTTTACCAGAAAGGAAACTGAGATTTAGAGAGGGTAAATCAATCACCCCGCATCACACAGGTAGTAATGAACATTCAGGATAATGTCATACGTCTTCCTTACTCCAAAAGAATTTCTTACTAGATTAATATTGCCTCTCAAATGCAGCCTGCACCAATGCTATTATTACATCTTTGAGCCACAGTTTTCTTGTTTGTAGAACATAAATAACAATCTTCACAGAGTAAAAGAAGAGTATGCAAACTGGCTCATAATAGCTAAAAATATATCACTCCTTTCTAGACTTAGACCTCCCATTGTTAATATATTGCTGGAAAATTTTAACAAATATACTGAACTATAATGCATGTCTTAGATATCACAATAATAGTCTAAAAAAATTCCCAGCATAGTCTCTATGACTTAATTTATCAGTGGAAAGAAAAGGAATGTGTATTCAGTGCATGGTATTACCTAATTTTATCCAGGCCTCTTTTTTTGCTGTTACAACCTCAGAATAATAATTTGACCTTCCCCTTGAACTTTGATTTTTTTTTTTTTGGGTCGTGTATTTTTAGGCTTCTGAATTAACAGGAAAATAATGAGTACCATCATTCCTCTTCTTCACAGCCCTCATTTTGTTCACATTTCCTCTTCTGCCACCCACCTCCCTAGGCAACAAAGCAAACAAAAGAAAACCTTTTATTTTCAAAAAAATTAGAATAAAAAATAAGATAAAAAATAAGGAATAAATGAGGATTGTCTTTTTGGATGCTGATGTAACTAAGAAGAAAAACAAAGCCATATTTCACTTAAATCCTTGTATTTATACACTGGCTGCTTGTCTTTCTAGGAACCTTCTGTGTAAAGCTAACCCCAAAGGCCTTACAGGTGAGGGAGCGTATGAAGAACAACAGTTAACCTTTGGTTTTAAGCCTCTCTCCATTACACATTTCTTTATATTCTGTTTTTCTTTCTTTTCTTTATGTGAAACCACATATATTGTCAGGATAAAATCATTTCACATGCTCAAAGTAAACAAAACTGTTCATTCTAATCAAACATCCCTCAGCAGTTTCTATCTAGGAAACCCCAAACCAGACAAAACCTTAATATGATTTTTTTCAAATCATGGCCTCAATATGTTAGCAATTATTTAATTTTTCATAGTTCCTTAAAATATGCTTGAAAAATACTTGGTTTACCTTAAGAAATCTCTGTTGTAACTTTTTAGAAAAGAAAGAAATACCAGTTAAGTCTGTTAAATAAAGTACCAGTTCTGAACTAAATCATTAATCAAAAATGCTCAGCAGATTTAGTTTGCAAAGTATAGTTGTTGGGACTTGGGGAAGTGGCCAGGGCATCTGGAGTCATCAAAAAAAGGCTTCTGCAATCCATGCTCAAATTACAGCAGTATTTCTTAGTATCCTGGGGAACTCTTTCTTTGACCCTTGTATACTATTAGAAAACTTTAGCTATTTCAAATCAAAGTTGGGAAAAAGAAGTCAGGAAAACAACAAGGCCATGGTTACTATTTCACTATAGGATAGTGGCGCCGATATTTTAGGGTTGAACCAAACAATTTTTTTCAGTATAAGAATAATAAAATCCAAAAGCCATATGATCAATTAAAGAGATTTCAGGTCAGGAATTTTAAAAAAACAACTGTGATGAATCCATGATTTCATCACACAACATATTTTTCATCCCGCCAAACATTTCTCCTTCATATCCAATTTGTACCTTACTCATCACTCCAGCTATAAGAAGAGGGTTTCCTCTGGGAACCACTATATAATTATGTCATGCAGTGAGTACACTGTCTATAGTAAGTACCCCTTTGATTACACTTAACGTATCCCACTTGCAAGAACAAGCTTCTACACCATCCTGGCTACTATTAGACAGACTGGTATGCCTGGGTGGGCTAATACTGGAGATGCCTGCAATTAAGTAAGCACCTATTATGTGTCAAACTCTGTGCTAGGTGGCTTATAAACATTTCTGTTAGCTTTAAACATTTAGTATTGTTTTTCTAGTAAATATGTAAGAAAATTAAAACTTGGGAAGGTTCGTTTGCCAAGAATACAAAGCTATTAAATGGCAATCCTAGGGTTGAAATACAAACCTCATTCCCAAATCTGGGATGTTTCTACTACAACTTATTGTAGTTTCACAGGGGTGATTAATAGAATGAAAGACTCACTGGGAGTGGAACAGGTGGAAATGCTCCAAATATTGTGGCACTCACTTTTGGTAAATCATTACAGGGCAGTCATTTCTTTTATTATTATTAACTCATAATTTACTATCAGGTTTCTGGCTTGTGTGACTAACAGGACAATGTATTTGAGGGAAAATAGTTCATTGAGTTTAAATGTGTTTGAGTATATTTCACTTATGGTACTAGTAGGTTATCCAGTTTACATTTTTTAATTCAGTGGCAAGGAAATGTGCAAGGAAGGAACAGCCAGGTGCGCTGGGGAGAGAGTGCCCTATGACTGTACATTATGGAAACACAGAAATCCAGTAGTGGCCTTTTTCTGTCCTTTGAGTAGCAGGGCCAATCACTGCAAAGGGACAAACTTAATCATTTTTCAAAGCTGCCAGCTGGAATCTTAACTGGAAATTCTGCAGGATGACAATGTCTATTAATGCTTTCAGTTGTTTATAGGTCTATAAAAATTGCTGGACGATTCATTCTTAAAAGATTATTATTGTAACTGTATTGTTTTAGTTGTGTGAAGGTACGTTTCCTATTTCTTGTGATTTATAGCTCTACAACCTTATGAATGGTGCCGTTTTCCACAGGCAACTGTGCAATGAAAGGAAAAGGATTAAAAGATAGTGGATCCCATGTCCTACAAAGTGCCTTTTATCTGTGTTGTTAAAAATTCCTTTTTATTCTTTTTGTGATTATTTTACTCTCTTCTATATTGTTGTGTAATAGACTAATGTTTTTCCAGTTATGCTTGGCATTAAACAAGACACTTCTAGATTACAGAAAGTGATTCATTAATAAAAAGAGAGAGAGAAAGAAAGAGAGACAGCAAAGTATGCATATCTAATGTTATCATATGTTTATAAATTATCAAAATTTTGAAACAGATATCTGGCTTTTAAAATTGTGAATAAGACATATCTGGATATTTGCGTTTGACTTCTTTTATGATTTATGTTGAAAATAGATATTTAATAGGATTTCTTTTGATGGTAATAAAATGTAAAATAGAGTTACATTTTCTTGAATTACCAATAGATAGACTACAGAATCTATAGGTTCATGAGTTGTCCTTATGTATTAAATTAAACATAAGTAGTGGCCGGCCTGGTTGCTCAGTTGGTTGGAGCTCTGTGCTCCTAACTCCGAAGGCTGCCGATTTGATTCCTACATGGGCCAGTGGGATCTCAACCACAAGTTTGCCAGTTCAACTCCTTGAGTCCCACAAGGGATGGTGGGCTCCGCCCCCTGCAACTAAGATTGAACATGGCATCTGGGCTGAGCTGTCTCCCGGATGGCTCAGTTGGTTGGAGCGCATCCTCTTAACCACAACGTTGCCAGTTCGACTCCTGCAAGGGATGGTGGGCTGCGCCCCCTGCAACTAGCAACACCAACTGGACCTGGAGCTGAGCTGCGCCCTCCAAAACTAAGACTGAAAGGACAACAATTTGACTTGGAAAAAAGTCCTGGAAGTACACACTGTTCCCCAATAAAGTTTGGTTCCTCTTCCCCCCCCCGAAAAAAAAGAATTAAAAAATATTAAAAAAAAATAACATAAGTAAACAGTTTTTATTACAACTGCATTAGAGCATATATACAGACTAGATGTTTAACCTATATTTTAATATAGCTCCTATAGCTATATAGAAGTTACATATAGTTTTTAAATGTTAGAGCTTTTTCAACTCTATGAATGACCGATTTTATCCTATTGAAAATAAATTTTGACCATTTGTATTAAACAATTTTCCAACTCAAATATTTTTTTTCCCCTCTTCATTCACCACAGCAAATAAATATCCGGTCATCAACTTTTCATACTGAGTTACAGCATGATTTCTTTAACAAGTTCATATGAAGGTCATTGATGTCTAGCTTTCTAAGTATTTCATTATCATTGGGTATTGTACATTGTAACAAAAGTTTAATGTGTGATAATGAGATTTTGTCTAAAATTACAGGCAATTTTATATGGCAGAAAGTATACATTATATTAAATACAGTGGCTCAGTGTTTCCCATGTTTTGTATTGTACGTTAAATGTAAAGTATCACATTTAGATGGTGTTCTTAAAGCAATCTCTTAAAATAGAAAACCTAGAGAGTACACATGATATAAAATATTCAAGATGAAAATTGTCTCTGAGTGACTTTTGATTAGGGGTGACGGTCCCAGTAGCAGAATGTCTGTGTGATTTGTAGAACATGATACTTCAGTAACATCCTGATGTGGTAAATGAGCTCAATTCTCCTGAAATTTTCCTTGAGGAATTTAAAACATTTGGCCTTTACATTTTCTGGATCACAGACTCCTTTAAGTTTCTCATGCCATTCCCATACATAGGTGTCATCTAATGTACAACGGCAAAGATTTCCAGATCACCTAAGGCGTTTAGACTATCATGATGAATATTTATGTACCTGAATAGGGGAACAGACATTTTCTTCAACTTTGGTGTCTATAAATCATATTTGGGGGCAGACACACTATATTATACCATGGTGGTCTCAGCTACAAAGGGCAAAAGAGTCTCCTAAAAAATAGAAGGAACCTGAAAGCACTCTCCTTTCTGGGATTTTCCATATTCATCCTCTTCCTTCTTCAAATTTTGTTTCCCATGCCAATCTTCTGGAAATATTATAGAAAAAAAAATTGCCTGTTTGTTCCCAGAATGTGTCACTGGCTTTCTAGCTTACTTGATGATAGTGCACTTTTAGTTATATCATTCTACTGAGACCAAGTGAATTTTATTTTTATCTTAAAGGAAAAAGGAATGGGAAAGTAAATGTATTGACATCAAATAACAAAATAACTTGAATTTAAAATTAAAATCACATTGCAATGAGAAAATGAAAACTGAATTTTTTTTGTATTTTAAAATTTTTATTTTATTCTGGTAAGAACACAATAGGAGAGCCACTCTCTTAAAAAAAATTTAAGTGTAAAATACAGTATTCCTCTTCCCCCTAGCCCTTGCAACCACCATTACATTCTTTGACATTATGAATTTGACTATTTTTAAACTGATTTTTTAAAGTTTAATCAAAGTTGCAATTAAAAAAATGTGAGAGTAATACACAACATTTCAGAACAATATGAATAAAATTGTAAAACTAGTTCCATTGTTTGCAGCATTATTGTAATGTAGCCAAATGGCTCAATTTAAATGTCTTTATATCTCAGTAAGTTATGGAGAGCAAAACTTTGGCTGATAACTACTTCCCTAAAGCAGTTAGGATGATTTTGCCAGTGCTAGCGCAGGGCATGTGAGATATTGTTCCAGCTTTTAGAGAACTTGCTCCTATACTTAGATAAAATATACATACATTAGACATTACTAAAGTTCAAAACAGTAAATCCACTACTCTCACATCATACTGTGAGACACACCTGTAAAGTTAGGTGGATTGTTCAATCGGGAAAAAAAAATTAAAAAATCTGTGCGGTATAAATGTGTTTTAATATGTGAGCTACTTCATATTTGGAATCATTTATTGATTAAAAAATTAGATGAAAGTAGAATTTAAACATATGCTATACTTACCTTGTGTGTCATTATTAAATGCTAAGTGCATTACCTATTATACAACACAGTACTTTTTAGGTTTTCAGCGGCGGTCCATAGTTAATCTTCTGAGGATCTGTAAACTCCCTGAAATTTTAATAAAAGCTATTGTGTATCTGTGTACACATACATCTTTCTGAGAAAAAGTCCTTAGTTTTATCAGCTTCTGAAAAGTATCTGTGACCCAGAAAAAGTTAAGGGTACTACATTATTTGTCCATATTATTCAATGTAAATTAAAAAAAAATAAGTAAATCTAAAACATAGATGTGATTATGTGTTCCCAGAGTTAGCATGAAAGAAGACTAAATAGAGTCTTTTTTGTTTTTTTTTCTGGAATAGAATTACTGAAATGTTCAGTGTAGAAAACAAGCATTAGCCCATAGCAACATGAAAAGAGAGTTTTCCATGAACCCAGTAACCCAAGAGAAGAAAAATACGACTGTAAGTTGAAGATGATGAAATTCATTTAAAGAAGTGCTCTCCAGTGGAAAGAGCCTCATTAAAAATGAACATTTCACAATATTTCGTGCAATCTCTATTTCTATTGGAGTTATCTTTTTTGCCCAATTTAGTGTTAATTTGTTAAACAACCTGTATCATCTGGAAGGTATGTATGTGTGAAATTGTTGATGATGATTAATTAGGTAGAAATTGTCCTTTATTTGATATATTATTAAAATGTGCAAATAAAATTGTTTTTAAACATTGATAGATATTTATGGTTGCCAGGTATGTTATAGGGTGTCCACTTAAATTTGAATTTTAGGTAAATGATGAATACTTTTTATTATAAGTATTTTATAAACATAGTTTTATTATAACTATGTTACAACTATATAACTATATAACAAATATTGCTTGGAACATACTTATGCTAAAAAGTTATTTGCTGTTTAGCTAAAATTAAAATTTAACTGTGTATGCTACATTTTTATTTGCTAAATCTAATAACTATATGCATATTAAATGCTAAAAATTATTTCAGAGGTGGTAGAAAGTAACTATATTTATTGCATGAAATGTTAAAATGAGCAGTACAAGGAAGAAATTCCCTTGAGAGTTAATATTCCCTTATCACAACATAAGAGTAAATACTTTCTCTCTGTCCACAACAGCAGATTAATATATACACAGCAAAGAAAAAGTCAAAAGTTTACATTTTAAATAGGGATGTATTATTATGTTTGGTAAAGGTGGGATTCAAATATTATATTTCATAGGATTCTATCTTTTCTATTGTAAAAATTTCTATTGTAAATGTCATTTCATTTATGACCTCTATAAATGAAGTATATTTCAAGATTCGAGTTGTGTCAAGAAATGTTTGTAGGTGGAGTGGAAGAAACAGTGGATAACATGTTGGAGCTCTATAACATTACTAAATATGGATTTACTATCCTTACGTTTAAATTAGTAGCCACAGACTACTAATTTAGTCCTGAAGTATGTATGTAGAGGCAGGAAATGTAGATTAGAAGAAGAGAATGTTAAAGGGCATTTGAAAATTTAGGGAGAGAGGATAAATGAGCAAAAGAAAATCTTGGTGGGAAAGGGTAAGGGAAAAGGAAAAGGAAAGTTGAAGAACAGCAAAGACTTAAAGTAGCAAGTTGGATTGAGAATGTTCTATTTGGAAAAGAAAATAAATTGTAATTCATAGAGTTTCTCAAGGCTTAAGAGCCACTTGAGAAAGACAGGCAGAGGGATGAGGGAGGGGACGAAGCAATATTCAAGCAAATTCTAACTGGGTGTGTAAGATGGCAACACGATGTGTAATTCCAAATCGTGCAGTTGAGTATATAGTCGTGAGGAGGTGGTGTTGCGTGAGGAATGTGAGGCGCTGAATGTATCATACTCACTGTCAGTTGTTAGAAAGAGTTTACTAAGAGTGTATGATTATTATGGCCGGTTATTATTTGTTATGTGTATATATTAAATAAAATTGTTAATTGGGTAATAGAATATGAGCCTTGTCTAAATTGTATGATTGCTTGACGCTCTTACACCTTGTTTGAGTGAAAGAAGGTATGAGGAATTTTTACTCATTTGCACACTTACTGTTTGTAGAAGAGGGACCCTATCTTGTGACCCTAAATCATCACATAGCATAAGAAATGAAAAGCAAGTTCATTGCATGTTAGTTGGTTGAATGAATGAATGAATGAATAAATGAAATGAAATCCGCAGGCATTCACAAATATTGCACTAAAGCAACTCCATTTCCTAAATACTTAAAGACCTTGCTCCTGTATTTAAGCATAGAAGTTAAACTAATCTGCTTTAGTTAGTTTTCTAAAAAGGAAAGAAAAAGCCTCTGCTTCTTGAATGTAAATTTCAAGATTCAATATCAACATTTATTAATAGAAATGAAGATATATAAACCAAGTATATTTTCAATACTGTATAGCCAGAGCATTACTCCAAATCAAACTTAAATGGTTAAAAAAAAATGCTAAACTCTTTTAAATTCTATGTGAAATAAAACTTTTTAAAAATAAAGAACTGATGTAATTTAAAAGAGAATAAAATAGGCATATGGGAAAGCATGCTGAAGTAACTGTAAGGAAAATGTAAATCATTTAGGATAGTATGTTCTTGAAGTTCTCATAACACGTTGGAGACTTTGAGAACAAATACCCTGCCATTCAGGTTCCCATAGCTTTCCAGCTGACTGAAACTCAGCTACTTGTAACACATATTCATTTAAACTAGTTGTTTTTAACGATATTCTTAATCATTTTTAGAAACAATTTTTATTAAGAGTGCCTCAATTCTAAATTAATTCATCTATACCTAAAACTGACTTACAGGGTAAAAGCAAATTAAGACAAAAGAAGATACAATTTTATGCTCCCCAGATGGGGAAAATTTTAAGAAGTGACAATATCAAATGTTGGAGAGTGTGTGTGTATCAAAATTGTTGTTGAGAGATAAGATTTTTACTACTATAGTCAAAACAATTGAGCACTTTTTTGTAAAAATATCTTTGGACTCATTCCTAGAAAAACCTTTGTACAAGTATACCATAGATATGTACAAGAATATTTTAGCAGCATGGTTTGCAAATAAAAACAGTGGAAGCAAACCAAATGTACACTGACAAAATTAATTTAAAAATTGTGATGTTTTCACAAAATGGAGCGCTCACAAAATGAAGGGACTATAGCTGGTGTGGTGTGCCACCAGATTCTCTCCTTCAGCGCTGAGGTACTGTTCTTCCAGTTGCCAGGGGTATTGTTCGCTAATAGGTGATAGCTGACCCCCTCCCAGGGAATCACCCTTGATCAAAAATTGCTGTCTCTACAGGGGCAGCCCGCATCAAAGCGGCTACAAATGTCTGACCCCCTTCCTTTAATTTGGGACTTTTCTGAAAGGCCACCCTAGCTGCAGAGCATCACCTAGGTTCAAGTTCTCCCTTGCAATTGTCTTGCAGTTCAAAAATCTCCCTTATTCAATTCTTTCCTCATCTCTTACAAGTGTGGTTTCTGACAGCACTTCCCAATAAACCGTTTTCACACAAATTTTTTTCAGAGTCTATTTTCTAGGAACCTGAACTAAGGATGTGTGTGTGTGTGTGTGTGTGTCTGTGTGTGTGTGTGTGTGTATCATCCTCATAAACATAATTTTAAATATACAGTAAAGAAAGGTCTTTTAACTTTTCAAGTAAGTCTTTATCAGGGAAAAATTATTGAGAATGTAATCTATATTAAGAATGTGCCTGAAAAAACAATTACATAGTAACTGTGTTCAAAAAGATGTGTCTCATCATAATATTTGACCAGTGTTGATTTACTGAGAAGTTGACTAGTTAACCATGACAATGGTAGGAAGTGCCCAAAGATCAGAGCCTCCTCCAGAGTTACTATAATTTGTATAAAGTGTTTCCTCTTTGATACTATGTACTTGTTTGTGATAGCTTAAGACCATTCCTTCCTCCAGGGATAACAAATAGAATTCCCACTTTTCTAATTCCTTAGAAGAAAATTTCTTAATCATATTCTTTGAATGTTTAATAAATGCTATTTCATGTGATAAAGTCAGCATTATTCATAAACTACTTTAGCCTCTGTTTATGTGTTAATTTAACCTTTAGTTGGGTTTTATGTTGTGATGATCGACTTATTTCTGCTTTCTCTTGACCAATTCTAACTTTAGATTACATTTATTTATTCTTTCTTAGAATCTACCAGTGAATAAAAACATGGCATTGTTTAATCCTCTTTCAAATGGCAAAGTTTAGTGGGGATATACACTGGTAATAAACCCCTTTGGGAAATGAAACTGATTATGAAAGCGTGCTACAAATTTGTTTTAGGCTAATGCCTTTTTTATTTATTTTTTTTAATTAAAATTTATTGGTGTGACAATGGTTAGTAAAATTACACAGGTTTCAAGTGTACAGTTCTGTAATACATCATCTATATATCACATTGTGTGTTCACCACCCAGAGTCAGTTCTTCTCCATCACCATATATTTGACCCCATTTAACCTCATCTACCAGCCCTTTGTCTCCTTACCCTGTGGTAACCACTAAACTATTATCTGTGTCTATGAGTTTTTGTTTCTTTTTTGTTTGTCTTGTTCCTTTGTTGTTTTCAGTTTTATATCCCACATATCAGTGAAATCATACGGTTCTCAACTTTTTCTATGTGACTTACTTTGCTTAGTTTAATAATCTCAGGATCCATTCGTTTTGTTGCAAATGGGACTATTTCATCTTGTGGCAGAGTAGTATTCCATTGTGTATTTATACTACATCATCTTTATTTACGGTGGCTAATGCCTTTTAAATAATTCAAAGTGAGAACTTTAAAACCGAATCATGTAGATCCATTTTGAACTTTGTTTATGGGAGGGTAAAATAATCTGGTTCTAAGAGCCAGGGACTATGCAACCTTAGTCCCTTTGCCACTCTGGCCCTTATTTGTCTCACTTACAGAATAAGATATTGGACTATAATACTTTTATCGACGTTACAGCTCTGTGATTCTATGATTTGCCTCTTTCTGCTTAATAAGTCCAATAATATAAGCAAAAATATGTCAACAGTATGGCCCCATGTTTAGGATATTGTGAGCTACTGATAAATAATTGAATAAATAAATGAAGGGTATTTTGGAAGGGAATCAATGTAAGTTAAGCCTCTCTGTCTTTGAACTTTCTCTTCCTTCTACTTGGAATTTCTTTCCCCAGTTCTTCACCTGGCAGGTTCCTCATCACTTTTATTGCAGATCAAATGTCATTTTCTCTATGTTGTCCTTTTTGACCACCTGTCTCAGGAAAATAGTGGCAAATCCTTTGCACTGAGAAATAGATTTGTAAAACATTTCCAGATTTATTTGGGAAAAGTTATATAATGGCCCTGTTAATCATAAACATGTTATTTTGACATAATGAGTTTAACAGTGTACTGGAAGGAATTGACTATTCAAATGTAGGTTTAATTGATTGAGTGTTCTTTTGGGATTAAGCAATAATTGCAGATACAGAGTTTACTCCTTGAAACGTGCTGATTCAAGGGACTTCAAGTGTTGAAAGCATTTGATTGATAATTAAACACTGTCCTGAAAAGTGAAAAAAAGTTGCTTCAATTTTATTTTTGGTCAGCATCCATGAAAAAGGATTAATGTATCAGCTACGCCCTGGTAAAGTAATAAATTTATCCTTACAAAACTGGGGCATTCACTGTGATAGAGTTAGGATCCTTTGTACCGTGAGTTTTCTTTCTTTTGATGATCTTCCCAGTTTTGAGGAATGCTGGTCAGAAATTTTATAGAATGTCTCTCAATTTGGGTTTGTTAGATGTTTTTCTCATAGGTAGAATATGGTTATGGATATTTTAGAGAATGATCACAGAGACAAAATGCCATTTTCATGTGATAGAATTTTGCATTCTGTCCATCATGATAGAATTTTATGTCCTGTTCATCATTAAGCGGTATCATTCTGTATAATTACCTGAAATTGTTATACAAATTATTGATAGAAGAATTTTCATTTATAAATTTATTTATTTGTTTAATATTTACGTTCCAGCAAAATAGAGGGTCAGGTATATGAAAACAAGTATTTGTCTATCTTGTCCACCACTCTATTCCTAGAGTCTTAAAGAACGTGGGCATCTGCTAGCAGTGTGGGAATGTGATGAATATTTGTGGAATGAGGTAAATGTATCTTGTGTACAGGTAGCTGAATCCCATCTCAACTCCATTTGAATGCCGTGGCGAATACTGGGGGTACCAAAAAAATGTATATACAACATCTATACATCTTTTGTAATAGGTAAATATTGAACATTATAATGTAATACCCTTTTTCCCCCTTTCTTTAAATGTGTATACTTTTTTGGGGGGGGGCACCCTCAGTATATTGAGTAACATTCTAAGGTGGAGTCTCTGAATTTGGGTGTAATATCAAGAACGTGTTACCCTCTGAGCTTTAAACTAATACAAATCAATAAATAGTAGTTGACATTAATCATCTATAGGGGTATCCTAATCTAAGAGGTGGCCTTAGATTGGAGGATTTCCTAATTTAAATAAGGAAGATCAGAATTTACTTAAATCCAGCCACGGAGACCAATGTATATCCTTTGGGAAGCATATGGAGTCAGTATCTAACCAGAACAATGGAAAAACAGAGGGCACTTAAAACTACAAATTGCCTAAGATGTTAGCAGATTGAAAAGCAAAAATAAGAGGGTGAAAAGTAGGAACAGCAGGATGCTGCTACTCCCTAGAACTGGACAAGCAGCAGGAAAACGTCATTACCCGTGATAACAGTCTCCCATCACTGTGGCCCTGAGGCTGTTGCTCCTGCAGCTGAGGGGCCTGTGCAGGAACCCAGGACACTGCCCTGGGCTGCTGCTGCTGTTGCTTCTGCTGTTTTCACTGCTAGAGGCACTTCCAGAGCTGGAGAAAAGGGCCTCTTCTTTCTTCCTACCTATCAATTTTCCATCAGTGCCTCTGCTGACAGTAGTCATATTGGCAAAGGGGATTTAGGCAATGTATTTACAGGCTTTCCATGCCAGGAATAGAAAGAGGCTTGGTTGGGAGACACCCGCCACAATGAGCACAAGAGGAATGATTGAACTGTAACTGCTGAGATTTTAGAGATTCATAAGGTCAGTCAACTTTGATTAAAAAACTATGCTTAGGAAGGTATACAAATATAAACAAAGCACACTAAATGTTTGGGAACCCCAAACTGCGTAAGCTGTAAGTACTGGCAAGTATAGGAGTACCATCATGGGAACAGACACACTTGTAATTAAAAAATTTTGTGGTGGTAACAAATGTCTTACTAGGAAAATAAACAAAGTGGTATGTCAGGACAAGGAGAAAGTCATTAACTTTAATTGGGGAAACCTCTGGTGAAAAGAGTTGATCTATGTTGTTGGCTTAGTTCAAATTCTGGTTCTGCTATTTCCTTTCCATATGACCTTAGACAAGATTTCCAATCCTTTTGTAAAATAAAAATAATGATGAAAATAACACCACCAACTTCAACAAATTATGAGAGTATGATGGAGCCATTCATGCAAAGCTGAAAATAAAATATCATAGCAGTCCTGGGACTAAACAGAGCCTGTAAATATTTGTTAGTGTCTTGTAAATGTTTTGATTATGAGTTTAAAAAAAAGAGAGAGAGAAAAGAGTTGGGTATTTTCCAGTGAACTGTGCGCTTCTAAAATGGCCTGTGGACATAATTTGTTTATTTTCTTTTAGGTTGAATTTTTAAAAAAAATTTATTGGGGTGGCATTGGTTGATAAAATCATATAGGTTTCAAGTGTACAATTCTGTATTACATCATCTATATGCTTACTGCATTGTGTGTTCACCACCCAAAGTCAGTTCTCCTTCCATCACCATATATTTGACCCCTTTTACCTTCTTGTATCACACCCTCTCCCCTGTTTCTCTCAACACAGTGCTTTGATTATTAAACACAAGTATTCTATATCCCTAGGCAGGTATATCTTACTAGCGAAAAATCAAATTTTACAAATCAAAAGTCCAAATTAGGCATCTAATAGAAAAGTTTATTTTTAGATTTGTGATTTTGTTTTTACACAAAACAGTAAGCATATTAAAAATCTAACTCTTCTTGTTCTCAGTGCATCTAATATTGGCTATTTCCCATATGTTTGTTAAAGGCTGAATAGAATCGTTGCTAAATTGTTTCTTGCTGCTAAATTGTTTCTTTGTACGTTACAAAGTCACAGAATTTTAAGCATACATGAGTTCTTAAATATTTCATTGTCCAACTTTCCTCTCCACAGCTGAAGCTTAGAAAAGGTGAGGGACCATGTTTAAGAACGAACAGCTATTTCGTTAGGCACTAGCAAAGCTGGGAATAAATGAGTCTTTCATTTTCTGTAACTGTGGGTCTTCTGTTCTTTAATCTTCTCACTTACTGCTCATGTTTCTTTTTTTCCTGGTTGTAAGTGTTTTCCTTAATTATCTTTTTGCAATGGGATTTAGTTTGTTAGTAATTTTTCACAACTTTGGTTTACAAAAATTACTTGGCTTCCTCCTGTTTCAGTGTGGGTTTAGGCTTTTCAAAAGAGTTAGGATGCCTAGTTTGTGCTTTCAAGTTTGGTCATTCAAGCTCATGTATATTGTTTTTTTGATTTTTGGGGTTTTTTTGTTTGTTTGTTTTTTGAATACTGCTGTGCTCGTGGGCATGATGCCCAATTAATTGTCTGTTTATATTTATCACATTTTTACTATGAAAAACGTTGTAAAATCTCCCACATCTCAGCTACCCTGCATCTGAAATCGTAAACTCAGAAATCACTCATAGACATCAGTAGCATCATGGAAAATGGCAATGGAGAAATAAATCCATTCTGTAAAGACAACTTAATTTTTCAAAAGAATTCAATTTGAACGTCCCCCATTTTAATGGTATTCAAGAAGCACAACCTCCAGTGACTTGGGATAGCCTTTGTAAGCCGGAATTTGGGGCCTTTTGAAATATGAAGCAGTAAGCGAAATAAACAGTGTCACTGAAGGCTTAGATATGCTTAGCCTCTGCTGTTAGTGAACAATGAATAAACTGTTAGTGAAACAATGAAATAGTGCTGTTGAAGAATGGCAGATAAGCTAAGACATTTGTGAACAGGGTTGACTAATAAAGTATCACCTCTTTTGCTCTCCTCCTATGAAGACTATCTTCATTGACTTTCTCAGGAAGAGTAAGGATCCATTTCTTTGTGACACTATATTACATTTCAATTACCTCCAGAATACCCCTTACACATTTATTTTATTTGCTGCCTCTGCCTTCCTTAGCCTGGGAGATCAATGAGGACAGATAGTCGTTCATTCATTCATGCTTTCATTTATTCACCCATCCATTCACACATTCAAGCAGTCATCTATTCTTGCATTTGGAAGATGTTTTTTGAGTGTCTACAATAGGCAGACTGCTTGAAGCTGTTTATGCACACTCTGTATTTGAAGTCTCCTACAACTTACAAAATAGGCCCACAAAAATAAATATGGGGAAAGATTTCAAGTAGTTGCCACCGTCCATTACACACTATTTATGTGTCCCATTGGTCCAGGTCTCAAGAAAATCAGTGGATTTCATATTTTCTGAGATACTCGTATGCTAAGTTTCACCTCTACCCTCTTAATGAGTACTATTTTATAACCAAATGAGGGAAGTTATTTAAATCCACAAACACCGTTGACACCTAGAATCCAAAAAAAAAAAAAAAAAAAAAAAAACCAAACACTGGCTGTCGAAAACTTTTTGCTCTCAGAAACCAAAAGTATTGTCTGTAAAACAAACCTGGACTATGCCTTGTACGCTTATCATGTGCATCTGTTTGTGCTCAGAGCCAGAGGCTAGAGAACTTATTGATGCCGAAGTGCATTGAGCGTTCTTTACTCTTACCCTTTCCTGTTAAATCTCATCTTCTCCCACTCTGCACTTAAGTCTGAGAGACTAGGACATTTTCTCATGTTTGATTTTTCTAATACATTGTTACAAAGTATGGTGCACTTTAGAACCCTAGGTGCCTACTACCTCAGTTAGGTGTAATGAGTGAAGATAGCTTTTCAGACACTCGAGCCAATTTGAACATTCTGTAAGGTCCTTCAGTTAGTATGGTGCCTTAGCCACATGGCAAAGTTTCAACCTCTGGACTGAGAATTGCTAGGAAATCTAGATCATACTTTGACATTTTGCCTCAATTTTTCCTCACAAGTAACCACTGACCTAGGTAGTCATGAAAGCAGATATCAATTTGATTTCTGGCCAAACACTGCGACGTGTAACTTCAAAAGCACAGAGACAGCATCCCTCACCATCTTGTACAGGCAACATAGCTATTTTTTATTAGACAAAAAAAATTTCTTACACATGAAGCCCCTGAGCTATCAAATATCCAGTGGTTTCTGTATATCTATAGCTGTTAGGTTGGTGCAAAAGTAATGCAGTTTTGGCAATTTTTTTTTAACCTTTTAAACCACAATTACTTTTGCACCAACCTAATACTTCATTTGTATCCTCTTACCTCTACTTTTCCACTCTTAACATAATGGGCTAATAGGCTTTTACTATAAAAGTTGGAATGTAATTTTACCATACTCATGCAAAGATTCAAAAACCTATCCTACCTTAAATCCCATCACTATATCATAATAGACACTTATGCAAAATAGCAGAAGGAACTTGTTTTATAAAAGCAGGCCTAGGTACTAGACACTGGTCTGAAACAAAGTAAAATGATCCATTTTGTGAAAGAAAATTACTGGATATCAAGAGCACCTTTGAAGCATGGAGACATTACTTGGAAGATGTGATCCCGTGACAGTGAATCCTGGGAAATAAAATGTAGGACAATTCAGATAGGCTAAAAAGTTTAGAAACCACTGGAGAGTATTGCACAGAAAGTTGCATGATCTGACATGTTTCAACTGGGTTAAATGTAAGGATAAAGGAAATTTAGGGAGAATGTTACATAACTATTAAAATAATCTAAGTCAGCTGTGGTGAAAAAAGTTGGATTCTAGATACATTCTTAAGGTAGAGTAGACAGGATTTGCTGATGGATTAGATGTGAATATAAGGGAAATGGAAAAGTCAAGGATTACATGGTTTTTGACTTCTGCATCGGAAAGATGTAGGTACCATATTTTAAATGGAGAAGGTGGTGGAAAGAGAAATTAGGAATGATAGTTTTAAGATTTCAATTTCGGACTAGTTGAGTTTTTTATACCTATTAAATATACAATGAAGCTATCAAGTAAGCATTTGACTATAGGAGTGAAGTGCAGAGGCAGGATGTGGACAAGATATATGCATAAGAGAATTGCCAGACTATAGCTGGTATTTAGGTCAGTGTGACCAAGAAAGATCACCTAGGGCATGAGTGTACATAGAAAAGGTCAGAGAATAAGGACTGATTCCTGAAGCCCCTGACTACTTATAGGTAAGAGAGATGAGAAAAAGTCAACAAAAGGAATTGAGAAGGAGCAACCAGTGAACTAGGAGAAAAACCAGGGTAGATGTGGTGTCTCAGAATCCAAGTGAAGAATATTGTCCAAAGAGGAAGGAATGACCCACTGTACTAAATGCTGCTGCTATTTCAGACATAGTGAGGAGACAGACTGGATTATTAAATTATAATGAGGAGATCATCATTGTGTATCTTGAGAAAAACATTATTATTAGTTTTATACAACCCATACCTGTGGACATTTTTCCCCCCATAGAGTGACCTATGATCTCAAAGAATCTTTTTGTCATCTTCAAATAGTCTGAGTAAAAGAACCTCTTTAGACCTTGTTATAATTGGTATGTAGACTCTGGACTTGAGCTATTAGTATTAAGATTCTAGTGTCAACAAACCCTGTGTCTTGGAGAAAGCTGCTTTAACATGGTTTGTGTCTGTCTGGTTAGCTTACAGATTGTAGTAACAAGAAGAGGAAACATTTTTCCATTTTTATAAAGAAGAAGAAAAGCACACATTTGCTTGAAGGCTGACGACTGCCCTTTCCAGTTTGATCTAACTAATATTTATCTTTTACCTATTGGTCCTATGTACTTTACATTTCTTATAGTTCATCTTTATACTGAATATTCCCTTGGCAACTGTGATAAATAGAATTAGATGTGTACCTTTTTTCTAACAAATGATCCAGAGTTATATCAATCTCATTTATGAATGCAACCTTAAAGAAATCATTAGGTAAAACTTGAAACAGTAAATTTAAAAATAAAGGCACTATATATAGTATATTCACCAC
Organism: Rhinolophus ferrumequinum; assembly: GCF_004115265.2. Taxonomy (NCBI): domain Eukaryota; kingdom Metazoa; phylum Chordata; class Mammalia; order Chiroptera; family Rhinolophidae; genus Rhinolophus; species Rhinolophus ferrumequinum. Next base: position 40,880,236 of record NC_046291.1, on the reverse strand, counting down.
TATTAAACAATTGAAATATTATGTAAAACAGAAAGCTATACAATTTGAAATTTAGGGGAAAGAATAATATTATTTTAAAATTAATTTTAAATGCCAATTTTAACTCAGATCTTTAGTTGGTCAAGACTATATTCATTCAATCACATTATTAATAATAAACTAAATAAATTATCTTGTTTTTACTTCTTTGGAACACTTAGCTATAGATGGAGAAATGAGTTACTTAAATATTTTGATGAATATTTGTAACCTCAAACAATGCTAAGATATGGTTTACTTTTAATGTATTATCTATTGTTGCCACTTTCTGTATTAGTGTTTGGTAATATGAAGTATGGGATGAAATATATATATATATATATATATATATATATTTCAAATAATTAATTATAACATGCAAGACCTAAGTTGTTTCTACGGGCAGCATTTTATAATATTCCAGCTGACATTTGATCTCAAGTTCATCAACTGAAAAATCAATATAGAAATGTAAGGCCTTATTTCAGGGCTCCACCCAAAGCTGCTGATGGTTACATTTCAAAAGATTTCCTCTGCAGATTTTCCACTGCCTTTCATAGGAGCTCGGAAGCACTTGGGATGAGACACCATTTCCTTTATTTACGGGAAGTGTTGCTAAGTTGGGGCGTCTATACTTACCGTGGCATTTTGCTTCAGAAAGATATGAGAAAGAAAAATAACCAAGACTTCTGGCAGATGGTTATTGCATGATTATGAAACGGTTACCTGAAAAGTGATGTCTCCTAGAGAAGTAGTAAGAGTGGAAACAGAATTGTTATGAGATAATCATTCTTTAGACATTCTCAACAATTTTTGACATTGAAACATTTCTAATTTTATTTTAAATGCTATTGTTAATAACAATTTTAATAAATTATCACATAAAATATGAGATTACATATTAAATTACGTCTTTCTATGAATAAGGTAGTGGTTCCTTGATTTCAGCTACATCTGACCACTCTTGATTTCAGCTACCTCTGAGAAATGCCAGGAGAGGTCACTCAAGAGTGCAAAATCTGCAAAGTAACAAAGTTAAATTGCTCCCCATTTGAATTATTCTCTATTTGTCCTTAACATACATAGGAACATTTAATTACTTAAGGAAGAACGTCTATACAGATTTTGCAAAACCCAAGGCTAATTCTTCCTTTGTTTTGTTGTGCACATGTTTTGCCAGCATATGTCAATAATACTTAGCACATTTTCCTACACAGAAAACCATTTGGGTTTAATTTGGGATTTACAAAATAATTATTAGCAACAAAAGAACAAATTAGGAAAATGATAGACTATTTTTTCTCATAAAAGGATTAATGACAATATAGGTGACATTTTAAATAGAAATTCAATTCTTATATTTATAGTAACATAAAATAACACTTTTATTTTCACCATAATTACTAAAATACAAACATAAGTGTTAACAGGAGGTAATTGTGTATTTAAGTGGATGCTTATTTATTTAAACTCTGTCATGAGTTCATCCTAGGTAGTGATTAAAGAAATGGAATTAGATCTACAGAAGGATAAGACCAGATTTTCTTGAACACACCTGGAAGTAATTATAATAAAATATAAGTACTTTTAGGAAAATCAAGTGGATAGAAGTGTATGAAGACAAAATAAAAGTACTTATTGGAAAGACTATGAATTTGCTCAAGAACTTGTTTTTAAACCTCTCTTACATTATATTATCACACAGAAAGGGTAAAACAAAATTTAAATCACAAAAGTATTAAGACAGAGAAATGATTCTTACATGACTCAAAAACCAATGGAAAACACTCAGCCATTGGTATGATGAATGATGCATTTGACTAGAGATGAGTTAGTTACCTGATAAATTTGAAACATCACTAAAATATAAAAACAGCCAGTTTAGAGAGATATGATTTACAAAGGAGAACGCAAAAAATTATTCAGTGATCCAGATCCACGTGTAAAATCATTTTAGTTTCTTTTCCTAGGGAAACGTGAAAAAGATAACTCCAATTTTCTAGAATATGAAAAAAGAAAAAAAATACTAAAAATATTGGATGGAAAGAAGGAAGAACACATTAAAGAAAGGAAGAAGGAGTTGCCATGAGAGGATAAAGTTACATATAGCAAGAGAGAAATACAAGAAGGAAAAAAATAAAGTGAAAGGCTCTGGTGTGTGCAGAGTGGAGAGTTCTAAATGAAAGATTCAGGAGAGGACCAGAATATGGGAGTAAGAGACTGAAGAAATCTAAGTAGTTTTAAGATGAGTTCATATTGTTTATTTGTGCTTTGCACTGCCTAGAGTAAATTATCTCTAGCTGTTTCATTGATTAACACTGTTTATAATAATAAAGATGGTGATGACAGAGCTAACATTTCAAAGAATTACTATGTTTCAGGAACTGTGCAAATCACTTTATATGTATTGTCTCTTGCAACACTTACAATAACTCTATAAAGGTTTACCCAAGGGTAAAATAATATTCAAAGAGATTAGGAAACTTGTTCTCGGCCACATGGCTAGTAAGGGTTTATAAAGGGAGACTACGCATGACTGATTTCCAACTCCAAAGCCTGGGTCCTTATTGGTTTTGCTCTGCTGTCTCCCCAGAGGCTCTTCAATGAAGAGGGTCCATTCTAAAAGGAATAATAAATTTAACCCACAGGGTATTTTTTGTGTGTGGTGGCGGGATGGGGAATGCTACATCATTCATGCTTCTAGCTTCAGTTTACAAGAGAAATAAATAAGAGCCAAATATTTCCATATCTTTTCTAAAGTATCCCTGAGGTTTACACCATACAGGATATTTGTGAGCAGAGGGGAAGAGGGCAAAAAGGCACTCAGTGTTGCAAAATGAAGGGAGAAAGAAATGAAAAAGGGACGGAAGGAAAAGGGAGGGAGAAAAGGACAAAAAAAGAGAAAGAACAAAATCAAGGCAGAGAGGGAAACCCCCCCCCCCAAAAAAAAAAATAGAGAGAGATATTGAAAATAATGGGGATATTAATTAGAGTTATTCTCTTACAAAAAGAAGAGGCATGCATACCTGAAGTTTGATACCAACCCCATAGTTATGTGTGGTTACAAAAAAGTCTGTAAAATAATAGCTAATACCTAACAGTCACATGAATTAGACACTATTCTAACCTGTATTAACCAGTTTAAAGTAAATCAATTCTATAAACTAAGTTCAATTATTATTCCTACTCGACAGATGAGGAAACTGAATCTGAGAAAGGTAGACGACAGCCACCAAAGTCCCACAGCTAAAAGTGGCAAACATGGAATACAAAACCTGGATTGTCTTCAGAGTTCATGGTCTCAAAGGTCTCCATAAAATGCAAAAATACAAATATAAATTAATGCCAATAAATTTCTTTTCTCCCTCCACTCGAGCATAGTTGTTTTGAGTAGGACTAGAATAATTCTTTTCAAATACTAGTGTCTATGCAAATCACTGACAGATTTTGATATAATCCAGATTCTGATTAGTGGATCTAAAGCAGGGCCTACGATTCTGCATGTCTAATAAGTTCTGTTAAAGAATGATAAATAAAGCAATTGAAGTGATTCAAACCTACTTTATGTAATACTTCATGAAGCAGACTGTCTCATTAGGAGAACTGCAACGGGGCAAAAGGCAGGAATCATTTGTAGGATAAAAAATACAGAACTAGGAAGAGACAAATATCTGATTGTCTGGGGCCACATAATCAACCTCGTTTGGGGTAAGAAGGAACAAAAAACTCAATATAAAGCTCATAGCTGGTTTGGATGACTGGATAAACTGCATTGCTCGTCAAGCAGAGCATTTATAGGGGCATAAAAGTTATCTAAGTTTCAGTTTGCTTAGGTGGCAGCCTTCAGAAGGCGCTGCTCCATCTTGGGCCTAGAAAGTTATTTCAACAATTGCCATGTGACGCCAGTGCTGTTGGTGATTAGCCTGGGGAACTCTATTCTTATTCTTCAGGTGCCCAACAGATGGTGCTATGCATTAATTTATGTGAGTACTAGGATTATTATTATTTCATTGCCTCCTTTTGTGAAGAAAAATATATATAGCAATCTTAGTTTAGCAATAAATTGAAAAACTGGAAACTATTATTCTTAAGTCAGCAGCTATTCAAATCTCAGTTCTCCTCCCTCCAAATTCGATGACTTTGAGAAAGTTATCTAACCTCTGAAATTGCATTTTCTACCTCTAAAACTATGGAAAGTAAATAGGACCTTTCCCTTGTGGTGATGACTGAATGAAATAATACATTAGAAGGTTCATATCCCTGTGTCTGGTACTTAGTAAAATACCAGTAAATGCTAGCTACTGTTGCTGTCCTTTCTAGAAAAAAATTTCTAAAATTACTATTCTCATTAGTATGTATGGAATATGCTTCATTTAATATGTTAGAATAAAGTCCACATACTAAGTCTTCAAAGAACAGGTACCAGAGGAAAACATATTGAGTTGTTGTTGTATTCAATAGTAAGAAAGATATTTTTGAGTAAATTTCTAATGTGTTGTAATACTTTAACTGGATGTTTTATCACCACCTGTTCAGGAAAATTATTGTTACTGTGTACTTGGCAGTAGACAAAATTGTATTTCTTGTGTGTAGATTCTTTTATGATTTACTCTTGCCATTAGTGATTTCATTCTGTTAATTCCACTTGTGAGTGGAAAATCATAATGATAAAGTTCAAGTGAATAAGAACATGTGATTAGTGTAATTTAGGGTTTGGCATTATTTAATTACGGCTATTCTTGCTAAAGAACTCTGAGGATGAAGATAGTCAATTTGTCAAAAACAATGATTATCATGGTAAGCTCCTTGTAAAATATCATGCAGATTATAATTAAAATGTTCAACTAATAGCATAAGTTTCTGCTATTCTATTAAAAGTTGTCAGTTGAAAAAATATTGCTGAAGATATTTACTGACAAGAATGGATTCACTTTGGAGTCTTGTTGATTTTCTAATGTAGCATTAAGGTTTTGTCAAAATGCCGTAGGACTATGGGAGCGCCGGACAGGAACTATTTTTTTTAATCAGTGACTTCCTATTATAAAGGAAGTTCTTAAAAGCACAGAATTGTATTATTTATGTATCTACTTCCTTGACATTTAACAAAAGACATTGCCATTAATCCTTCAGGAAAAGAGCTGAGTGAAATATCCAAAAGCAGTCTTATGATAGTGGACTGAAAAGTGGATTAGGAGCCAGGGGATTCATATTCTTGTCAGCCTAAGCAGCTTTTTTATGTTTTGACCTTGAATGAAATTAGGTATCTTTTTAAAGTGGGGGAAACTGAGGCACATAATAAAGTTCAGGCATGTCTCAAGGGCGGCAGTGCTAGAAGAAAGCAGATGGGCCTACGACAAGGATATTGAGTTATACATATTCATATGGAAAGCACAAGTTAGATCTCTCTTCCATTTCCTGTAAAAGTCTTGTAGAAAAGAAAAAGAATATGAAGAGAGGGAGAAGAGACTGTTCCAGCAACACTTGATGCAATACTGGCTTTTGTCGCAGTGAGTCATGGAAGTCCGTGGGGAGGTAAATAGCACAATCTCTCCTTAGCACAATTGAATATAAATAACAGAACAGTCTCAGGGAGAGTGAAAGTGCATCCTGGAAGGGGATGTAAAGCAGCAGGAGAAAAAAGAACAAGTTCTCAGTCCCCCAAAATGAAAAGGTATTTCTTTGGGTCAAAATTAGCTAAATAATTGTAAATTATTTCAATTTTCAATAATTGTAAATCCAATGAATTATGTCCAGGGAACTCTTCTGCACTTTATGAGGAAAATATTACCACTATATATGTATTGTCATATTTTTTTCTGCTACGTCATGAAGGCTAAATAAGCAAGTAATGAAATACATCCAATTTGTAACTCTACTTTTTCTTAAAAGCCAACAAATTGGGAAATGGTGAAAGTTTCAAAACTATATTAGATAAGAACACTTTTATTAGAAAATTAGAAATATGTAAGCGAATTCGCAAAGTTGTTTTTCACAGTTCTGGGATTCTTTGCCTATTCATGACTCTCCTCAAATCTCATTAGTGCATCGTTCATAAATAGAATTGGTAATGATCTTGTTGGGTAAATCGTCTATGCCTGCCTAGGTAACACTGCCAACTTCTACTAATGTTAAGGGAGGTGATGCCATTGACTCACTTTTATTTTATTAAACAAAATGTTGAATCAAATAATAAAAAATCCTGCAAGCAGTTTTGACTGCTGTGTTAATGTGTGCCCAAGTTTTTCAACTTAACAGTATGAGTTGCTGATTGTATGTCTTAATCAGTTGTGACAAATAAGGTGAACTAAGACTCTTTCCCTCTCCTCCAACAACTTTATTTAAGATGTAATATTCTTACGAATACTGACCTAGGCAAGAAAAGAACAAAAAATGGAAAATATATCAAGGATTTGGAGACCAGCAAAATATATTGAATATTGATGTGACTTATCCTGTAATCAGGTTTTTTTTTAAATTTATTTTTAATTTATTGGGGTGACAATTGTTAGTAAAATTACATAGATTTCAGGTGTGCAATTCTGTAATCAGGTTTTTATCATATAGTCACAAAAGATGTTTCAAGCAGGAAGATCAGTTTGTTGGTATCAGTGTTTTTTACTGGTATGTAAATAAAGTGTTGAATCAATAGTTTTACCAATGTAAGCTTCTTTGGACAGGTGGTATTCAGAGTGGTTATAATAAAAGATTGTGACCTCATATAACTTGTGTTTGAATTCCGGAATCTGCATTTGCAAATTGTTTAAACTTAAGCAATATTTTAAATCTTTTTGCAGGTAGGTTTTTTCAAACTGAATATGGAGCTCACAGGGTTAATGTAGGAAACAAATAAATGGTGCAGGAGAAGAACCAGAAATATAGGAATGCAATGCATAATAATAATTATTATAAACCAGTATTGTGTCTCCAATACACCATGCTTCTCTCATTCTTCCTGGGTGACTACGTACAAGTCTAATTACCATATGTGTTTTGATAATATTCAAATTTATATCTCCAATCCAGATCTCTAAGATTCATTTTCAAATAAATTTAAATTATTTTCAATTTATAAATTTCCATTTCTTTATTAACAATCTTTTTTTTTTTCCTGCCAGGGAAAAAATTAATAGTGACAATAAGATTTTCTGTTTGTTTGTTTAGAAGAAAGGCTCTCAGTCCAACTTATTAGGTCTTATTTTGTCTAGATTTGGAATTATGAGGATGCAAGACTGTAGCTATTGTTGCCACTTTGTTGCTATGAGAAAAAAAAAAAGCCTGAAAATAGGGCTACGTTGGGGGAAGTATGGCTGGGATATGAAAACAAGGCAATGCATGATGGTGATATCATTAGTACCCCTTATCAAACTGCTTACACTTGGGCTTTTCATTCCTTTTGTTGCTTGTGACATTTTGGGTTGGGTTCCGTTTTGTTTGGAACTGAGGGATTCCTGACATACACATGGATTCTCCATCTCCGTCAATTCTACTTTAGTTTAGGATTCCATCCTCTCTTTTATGGATTGCTCTGAAGCCTTCATACTAATCTCCTCTGCTGTAATATTTCCCATTAGTCTGTCCTCCACACAGTTCTCAGAATGACCTACTTACCACACAAATCTGACCCACGTCACATCCTGCTTAAAACTTCTTTTCTGACTACAGAGTAAAGACTAATATGTCTAACTTTGAGTGTGCAGTTCTGCAACATGGAACTCCCACCTAACTCTATGACCTAATTTATTATTTTACCCCCTCTCAATATTTGTATATCAGCAACATGGGGCAGCTATTGTGTTTCTCTTACAAACACACTGTGGTGTTTTTCAAAACCTTCACTTTACTCAAGTTATTCTTTTGCCTAGAGAACCTGTTTGTTTTGCCTGTTGCAGAGTCTAACCAGTACTATTCAGTGTCCTATTAAGAATCAAATTACACTTATTAAAATTCTCCTGATTTACCTCACAGTCCTTCTTTAAACCTATATGAGACGTTCTTAACTTGTGCTTCACAACCCACTCATTATTTTTCTCATTGTGTTTACTATGTTGTATTGAAAGCATGTGCTCACCTCTAATAAACCCTCTTTCCCTCACCACCATTCCAATTCGTATGGAAGATCATGTATTATTTTTCTTTGAATTCTTAGCACTTTGATCATAAGTTCCTATCAAATAATGCCCAATAAATGTTTATTGAACAAGTGAATGTGTAGCAGAAAAGCACCACCTTGCTACTTGGCTCTTACATTAAAGGTCTTTGTAGTTGAACAGAGACCATGCAAATATATTTCCAAAGAAAACAATACTAAAGAGAACACATATTTCAATAAACAAAATATAGAATCAAAATAATTATCTGTCAGACCCAGGGGTAAAAAAAAAATAGGATTGCTGCCTTGCCTTACAACCACTTCAGAAATTTTGATATTTTATTCTGCAGAAGAGAATTAAGTACACCGGCCCAATATTACAAAGGTTGAATTTGTACACTAACTTAAAAACCAAGACTTATCTTCCCTTGCAAAGGAATATCTCTTCGATATTCATCAAAGTCAAATTGACACTTCTGTTTTCAATTGAGCTAATGTATTGCATTAAAATTTCCTAACCTTATTATAGCTTAGTGATGGCCTAATGACGGCAGTGTATTTCAATTTTACAAGAGCAGAAAATGCAGAAGCCTATTCTAAATTACATTTGATATTTACCCCTTTCCATATGGCCATAAGAACTACGTTTTCCCTATGGGATTTTCCTCCCTTCTCTATTTCCTCCTTTTGTTCACAGCAAAGCCAGTGTTACCATGTCTCCCCAATTCTCCCAAACACCCACGCATTCAATTCTTATTCACTTTATCTGAGCATTATTTCAGCACATTGAATTCTTATTCACTTTATCTGAGCATTATTTCAGCACATTGTAGATTAGGGTCCAATATCAAAGGTCTGGCAGGACTTCTCTAATTGCTGCCCTTTTCTCTACCCACCACCTTCAAGAGCTGTCAAAGTATAATACTACCTCCTCTCCATTTTCTTTCATTCATTCTTTATCATTAATTTTATTGTGAGATACAACCTACATAAAAAAAAAAACAGTATGGAAGACATATATGTGCACTTTGAAGAATAATTATAAGGCAAACACCACTGTTACCACGACCCAATCAACAATAAGACATCGCCAAATATCCTAGAAACTGCAGATGCTTCTCTGCAGTCACAGACCCCTCTTTCATTAAGGTTATCCAGTAGTATGATTTTTTTTATAATAATTTTATGACTTTGCTTTGCAGTTTTACTATCTTGAATAGATAAGATACATAAAAGATATGGCTTAATTTTGCCTATTTTTCTATTTTATAAATAAGCAATCATAGAGTATGTATGCATTTTTCACTCCATATAATATCTGTGACATTTCATCAATTTGTCCTATCTAGCTATGTTTGTTCATTTGTACTTCCATACTTCTTACCACTGATAAACACGACGACTGTTTTTGTACACATTTCCTGCTTCATGTATAAGAGTTTCTCTTGATTATTCACCTAGTATAGGCTTGCTGTTTTATGGACTCTGTGTTCCTACAACCTTAGTAGATAAGAACAAACTGTTTTCCAAACTGTCTGTATGAATTTACAGTTTCACCAACAGTCTATAAGAGTTGCTGTTGCCAGTACATGTCAACTTTTATGGTTTTTACAAACCAATGGTATATGAGAGTTGAAAAAGCTATCTTAGTGGTTACCTAAATGTGCTCTTTTTACTTCTCTTACTTTGTTTTGATGATAGAAACAAAATATACAATGAAAAAGGGACACAAAGCTAGCGTAGTGGGTTGAATGGTGGCTCCCCCAAAAGATATGTCTGCTCAGAACTTATGAATGTGGCCTTATCAAGAAAAAGGGTCTTTGCAGATGTAATTATGGTAAGGATCTTGAGCTGAGATTATCCTGGGTTAGCATGTGCCCTAATAAAATAAGTGTATTTGTACAAGAAGAGAGGAGAAGGGGAAAGGACACACAGGAAAAAAGGCCATGTGAAAACAGAAGCAGAGATTGGAGCCACCAAGCAAAGAAGGATTCTTCTCTAGAACCTTCACAGGAAGTGCATCAGTGGCAAAACTGATTTTACACTTCTGACCTCCAGAACTCTGAGAGAATAAACTTCTCCTATTTTAAGCCACCTTGTTTATCTCAGAGATATAAGGAACCCATATTAGTTTCTATTGCTGTTGTAACAAATTATCATAAATTTAGTGGCTTAAAACAGTAGAAATATATTATCTTATTGTTCCGGAAGTGAGAAGTCCTAAATGGGCCTCACTGGCTAAAATCAAGGCATCAGCAAGGCTGAGTTCTTTCTAGAGTTTCTATGGGAGGATGCTTTTCCTTCGTCTTTCCACTTTCTAGAGGCTGCCTACAATTCCTTAGCTTGTGGCTCCCTTCCATCTTGAAAAACAACTATGGCCACGTGAGTCTTTTTCACTGAAAAAGCCAAGGCGACACAGTTTAGAACTAAAAGAGGAAATGACAGTGGAAACAGAATAGGGCAAATAAATCCACAAAAAGTAACGATAAGCCTGGGACATGGACGCTGGCTGGGAGCTCCACTGGCCTCAGCTCTGTTTCTCACTATGACCACACACCATCCTGACTCATATCCCAGGCTGCTGGAATTCGTGTCCTGCTACTTAACATCTGCCACTTAAGTTTAAAGTAGTCTTTGTTCCCACTAATTAATTCCATAAAAATAAACCTTGGGAAAAAAAAATCTTGTATAATTTCTTTAAAATCAATAAAAGAATGCAAAAGTTGTGTAGAATTTATATGATTTCTCTAAATATGTAATTCATACTTTCCTGTTTCAAGTAATTATTTCACTGTGTGTTATTCAAAATTGGTAAATGGCGTGCTTTATTGATTTCACTTAATTTGGTTCTTCGTAAATTTCTTCTCTTCGAAGAAATAGAAAAGTAACACATTCTGGATTTAGAAACAGGTTACGTTGTCCTTATTTCCTCTAAGGACAGAAATCATTAGTGAACATTTTATCTGTTTTTTGTTTGTTTGTTTGTTTGTTTTTATTTTGCCTTTTGAGACATGAAACAAAAATTAAATTGATGTTATTAGACTATGATGTTTAATTTGAAATTTTAAACTACAAATATACAGAATAGTAATTGATAGAAGCATGTCTAATGAACTCTCCAGATTACTTTTGAAAGAAACACAATGCACTATCTGTTATAATGAGTCACTGAAAACACAATCTTTAGCCATATTCTCTTTTAATGGAAGAGTGCTAGCAAGAAGGCAGTGCCACAGATGCAAAGAGCATTGCACATAGAGTTAAAAGATATGAGCCAGAGTTCTAGGACATTATTATCCCAATTTTTCTTTTCTATAAAATTAGGGCAATATTATCTATTCTATGTACATTACAGAGTACTTTGAGAATTCCATAAAATATGTGACAAAGTATCTCATATATGTAAATGTGTTATAAGGAGAAAACTTTTACTATGTTGCTTTATGAAATTCTACTTCAGATACTAAATTTTTAGGCCTGAGATCTGAAAATGTTTGAAAAAGGATGTATCCAAATTAGTGTAAGAAAAATGTCTACTAAAATTTGAGTCATTCTGGATTCTTCTTTTTTTTGCAATTTTATGTAAGTTGGGGGTGGACTTGGTTTTGAATTATGAGCATCCACATGTGAGAACAAAGTAAATTTGAATAGGTGATGGGGAAAGTCCTGATTGACTATTCTCCCACTGCTGCCATCACTACCATTTGCAGAAATGATTCCTATACTGCAGGGAATGATGAGAGGCAAATGAATCATCTCTTCTCCCTTTTTAATTAGGGAGTGGTTATACAGTGGTCCTTATTTGTCCTGCTGCACTAGGAGCCACCTTTAGGTGGCCCTGCCTCTATGGAACTGGGAGGCTCATCCAATGAAACTGAAGAGATGAAAAGCTTGTGATTGCTCAAAATCCAGTAAGTCCTCCCACTTGTCAACCTCCACAGCGTTCCCTAGAAACTTGGAGGAGAACGATCTGTGTTTGAAGGATCAGTGGAAGTTGCTCAATTTGGTTCAGAACAATAGCAACAGCAAGAGACTTAAGATACTAAACCATCCCTTATTGCTATCAGATTAAAGAAAATGCACAAAGAACATGTTGATAACTGATTATCCAAATGTCTCTCTAATTGTATATGCATTTTAATAAAATATTTTAAGATAAATGAATTAGTTATTTTTAAGCACTGAGTACATTTTGTTTTATTCATATAATTATTTTAAATATTCTAATAAAATTGATTTTGGCATAATATAGATTAAATAGATTTTGTTGTGATAATCACAAACAAAATTGGCTACATTGCTTACAAATAAAATTGTATGCAAAGTCTCACATGACTACTAATTCAAAACATTTTTTGAGTGTGACATGTTTGTAAACCTGGGAACTATGTGCTAGTTGATAATTAAATTTTAAGTGTATCTAGTTATTCATGTTGTTTACTACATTAATATTTTTAATTAAAAGACTTTTTTAGAGCAATTTTAGGATTACAGAAAATTGACCAGATCCAACAGAGTGTTCACATATGCTCCATTTACCCCTACTTTTATTTCCTCTATTAACATCTTACATTGGCATGGTACATTTGCTACAATTAATGAACCAATACTGACATTATTGTTAACTAAAGTTTATATTAGGGTTCACTGTGTTGTACAGTTCTATGAATTTTGACAAATGTATATCACATATCCACTATTACAGCATCATACAGAATAGTTTCACTGCCTTAAAAATCCCATGTTCCACCTATTAATCTTTCTTCTCTTGTCCTCAAACTTCTGGCAATCAATGATCTCATTGCTCTCTCTATGGTTTTATCTTTTCCAAAATGTCGTGTAGTTGAAATCATACATTATACAGCCTTTTAGATTGGTTTTCTTAGCAATAGGAATAAGGTTCTTAGCAATAAGTATAAGCTTTCTCTTAGCATTAGGTATAAGGTTCTTCCATATTTTTGTGGCTTGATAGCTCATTTGTTTATGTAGCTGAATAATATTCCATTGTTGGAATGTACCAGAGTTTGTTTATCCATTCACCTTTTGAGGGATATCTTGGTGCCTTCCAGTTTTTGACAACTATGGATAAAGCTGCTGTAAAAACACAACTGCATGTTTTTGTATAGACAGTTTTCAGCTTATTTGGGTAAATTCCTCAGAGGGCAATTGCTGGATCCTCTGGTAAAACTATGTTTAGCTTTGTAAGAAACTGCCAAAATGTCTCTCCAAAGTAGCTGTATCGTTTTGCAATTCTCCCAGCAATGAATGAGAGTTCCTGTTGCTCTATATCCTTGTCATTACTTGGTATTGTCAGTCTTTACATTTTAGCCATTCTAATTGGTGTGTAGTCATATCTCATTGTTGTTTTAATTTACAATTCCCTAATGACATATGATGTTGACCATATTTTCTTGTGCTAATATTTTCTCGTGCTGTGTATTTTCTTTGGTGAGGTGTCTATTCAGATCTTTTGCCTTTTTGTTTTTTCTATTGCTGAATTTTTATTTCTTTATATGTTTTGTATAGAAATCTTTTTTCAGTTATGTGTTTTGCAAATATTTTTCCTAGTCGGTGGCTTCTGTTTTCATAATCTTAATAGTATTCTTCTCAGAACCATTTTTAATTTTAATGAAGTCCAGTTTACCAATTTCTTTTTCTTTCATGGACCATGCTTTTAATGTTATATCTAAAAACTCATCACCAAATCCAAAGTTACCTAGATTTTCTCCTTTGTTATTTTCTAGAATTTTAATAGTTTTGCAGCTTACATTTAGATCTCTAATTCACTTTGAGTTAATTTTTGTGAAAAGTATAGTGTCAGTGTTTAGATTTTTAAATTTTTGCATGTGGATATCTGATTGGCCACCACCAGTTTTAGAAAAGACTATCTTTTCTCCACTGAATTGCCTTTTGTCCTTTATCATTTCTCTACTTGGCTATTATTGCATTCTAACCATTACATACAGGAAGAGAATAGAATCTATGTAGAACCAATTCCCTGAATTTTGTTGAATCTTGTTTTATAGCCCATGCTTGGTTAACTTTATATTTCAAGTTTGCTTGAGTCAAATGAGTAGATGTTAGGTGTAGTACTCTATACAAGCCTATCGATCAAGCATTTAATTGTGTTATTCAAATCTTGTATAGGTCAAAAACTTTGAAAACATTTTCATACAGCAATTGAAGGTTGTGCTTCTTCAAGGTTAATGTGGACAAAATACAAAGTGTTTTTATAAATACACAGTATTTTTGTGAATTCTTGCACCAGTGATTGAGACATTGTGAAATTGGCTTTTACTATATTTTTACTATATAAGGTATAGTATTTAGTTTCCCAAAATTTTATTCTTGCCACTATTTCCTTTTGAAAAAGTCAATAATTGCATTAAACTTTCAGAACTTCTAAAATGTCAAAGATGATCCTTTTTAGTGAAAAATATAGTTCATGGTTGTTTAGGTAATTTACATATGTTTTTTCATGCACTAACAGTTTTATATAATGTTCATATTTAGTTTTAAATATTGGACGAGATTTATTCTTGTTTTAAATTGTATTTTTATTGTTAAGGTTTTATCAATAACTATTTTAATCATAGATAGAATGGTTCCTCGTAGGAGAATTGGCCATTCAGTCTCTTAACGAGGTGAATAGTCCCAGTTTGAAAAGAGTCAAGTTTCTTTTGCTTTGTAATATCTACAATTTTATGTTACTCTTCTTCACAGAGCCGCAAAACATTTTACAAAGGACAAATATAGATCAACAGGAGATTAAATGTAAAATTTAATAGTTTACCTGCCTTAGAATCTTGAAGGACATGACATATATCAACTAAACACAATACCTGTCATAGGAACAAGAAAGCAAGCTCAAGCATTGGTGCTAATTATATCTTTTAAAAGCAGCCTTCAAAATAAATGGGTTAAATAATGATAAATTCCGTCATCAATCTCATATGTTCTCAATTCTGAAAACTAATGTAAAGCAAAAAATATTGTTAAAACTGAAATATCAGGAAATTACTTCATTTGAAAACAGCATTTGATAATAAAAAGGAAATGATGTCCTGGATAGCCTGTACTGTGGTTTAAATGGATGTTGTGATATAAATGATTTCTGTCAAATATTTACACTTTCTTGAACTCTTGGCCAATCTGTCTTCGTTGCTATACAGTGATGCTAAATGATCTATAGAATAAGTGTTATATAACGTATTGTAAGTTTGCTATATTCATAGTGTTGATTACCTTCCACAGACTCCTAATTATTCTCCAGGCCTTCGCTGGTTTTCCTACTAGATACAATTTCCATTTCAAAGTACCCTATCTATGTTGGATATTCCTTTAGTTCCCATTGCCTGTGCAATTATATTTAAAAACAGTAGTGGAGGATTCAAGGTCTCCTATAAACAGCATGATCATACTTCCTGGTGTACCTGAAACAGCCTAGGTTTATACCTGTTGTGCTGGCATAATTATTAGCAGTATCCCTTTCACTCTTGAAAATGTCCTGTTTCAGAATACGTAGTTATGCTATCCATGATCAAATTCCAGCCAACTTTCCCAATTACTGTGTATCTTATGCTGGAGTGTGTTTTATGCATTCTCAATCCAAAGTGAATTGCTTCACATTCTCTGTGTATTTTTCCTTTTCTTTTCCCCTTCTGTGCCTCTGTTTATACAGTTCTCTTGTCTTCCCCAAAATGCTCTTCCTCCCCAGTTTTTGTCTCTCCTTCAGTATTCATCTTAGAGGTCATCTCTTTCACAAAAACTTTCTTGATTCCCAATTGGAGGCAATCTCTAACTTGTATAGGCAATCTCTAACTTGGAGGCAATTACTTCGTTCTCTAACTTGTATAATATTTGACCTAGACCCATTAAATGGTAGTTTTTGTCTTGACTTGAGGTTATTTAGTAAAATCTGATTTCTACTCCTTGTTCTGAGGCAGAATCTGTACTTTACTGTTGTATCATTCATAGTGCCTCGCATCCAGGTAGTGCTACAAATATTTCTTGATTAAATATATGAAAAATTTTGTCATACATTATGGTATATTAAAAAGGTTTTATATCCAAGACAATTACATGAATCAGTGTAAAAGAATTATGAAAAAGACAAAATAAAATTTAACAGTATTGAAGATTGTGTAATATTAGATTTCTGTCTCCTAAATTAATGGGGATTTGACATTATAGTTTATATAATTAAATAATTCAGAATTTTCAAACTCACATCCTTTAAATTTTAAAGACCTGTAGAAAACACTTCAATACTATTATTTAGTGACAGTTTTTCTGCCTACTGATCTTCAAACCACTAAATTCCACCACTGAGTGATCACTTAAACTTAATAGCTTTCTATAAATAATTTACAACAAAATTTGAAGGCTTGTATCAGTTTTAGAAACGGTTTAATATTCTTTTAGTTCATTTTATGTATTTTCAAAGTTGATCGACAAAGAAAATATTGTAGTTGTTTTTATAAGTTTAACATAAAAAGCAAAACCCTTCTATAGAGAAAAGCAGCAAATTTGTATTTGAGAAAAATTGCTTTTTTCTGATTTTAACATTGGCTTACCATTAAAAGATTAATGCCACTGTAGGTCATATATTTGGAAATGAAATGAAAGAAATACAACGATCAAAAACATTTTCTGAAAGGTGAATAATTTTTTTTAAGTATTAATGATATCCCAGTAAAGAGAGGATTGTAGTGAATTCTTTTAATATTGCTAAAGCTATAAAAGTGAAAATATTTTTAAAAACATGTACATATATTTTATATAATGTACACACATATATATATTTAAATGTTTAAGAAGTTACTCTTCTTTAGGCAAATGGAGAAAACACTGTAATTAATCATGTTGTTTTTAAACCACATCATCAAATGTAAAAGACAAATTATTACATTAATATTACTTTGTGATGTCATTTTTTTATTACTCCTCATAGGATGTTTAAATAAAAATCTTGAAAAAGTTATCAAATCATCTCCCAGCACAAAGCTAGGTATTTTGATTTTAAAAGCTATGATATTTTACATATTACTAGAAATAGAAAATGCTTCCTGAGCTGCTGAAAGGAAGCCCCACCCTCATCTTGTCTTGGGGAATTTCATCCAAACCCAACCTTGTAAGCTTCACTTTCTTCAAGCCAAGTTTCTTTAAGCCTCATGCTTTAAAAACTGCTCAAGATAGAGCCTCCATTATAGACTTGGGATGGTGGCAATAACTCCACTGACTCTTAAAGTCTGTGAATACTAGAAAAGTAAGAAATCAGATCTTTTGAGTTCTAACTTGTTTTTGTTGTTGTTTTTCTATTAATATATCCAGTGGCTGTCTTACACTATAGAGTCTAAGGAAAGTTATAAAGTCAGAGAGAAATTAATATTTATATTGAACTAAACATCAAGTGATTTGATAATAAAAACCCCTTGACACTAGATTAATGAACCAGTAGCTAATAAAAAGATGCATGGTGGTAGATCTGTAATGAGATTCAGAGTGAAAAAGATGCAGCCTACTCAAATGACTCAGCTGTTCCATAGGTACATGGCGTTGGGGATAATAAATTAAAAAGAAAAAGAATGCAGTCCTTGGTTCCTGGCCTGTCATTTTGCCAAGGTGATTGGACCGCCTAATCTCTTTAAGACTGGCTTTTCTGTCTTCAGTAGACATAGATACGGAGAATATTAATGTGACTCTAATTGTAACTAAAATGTGATCAAGTGATGCTATAGGATCACAATTATTTTACTAGAAACCTTTAAGAGCATTACTGAATAATATAGATTTGAGGATTTAACAAGGTTAAAAATACATGGCCAGAAGTTTAAAGAGTTTTAATTTATTTTACAATTCTTAAGCAATAAACTGATATTTTCTACATCCTTCACAAATCACATTCCATACATATTGACTCTTCCTATAGCTTACTTATAATTTGATAACCTTATAACTTAAATTTATTAAGCCCTCTACAATCCACTCTTCACTCTGCACGCATTCTCCTATGATTGTGCAGTTTCTGCATCTATCAGTCCCCTCATACACTCACTTGATACCCTCAGGTCCCAAACCTGACAATCATATCAGTCAATCCCACCATCCATCCCAGACATCACAAATGACTGTTCAATCACTGGCTTGGCTGTCCCTGGATCATATATCCATTTTTGGTCCAATAATTGGTGGCAGGAGCTAGGTCATGTGTGTCTAAATATAGGTTAACAGTTTATCAGAGAGAGAACTAGAGCTTTTTTTCTTTAGGAGAAACTGTAAGCATAGAAGGAACAATAATAAGTACAATCAAAATAAAAGATTGTCTTGTCTAACACAAGGAACTGTGCTGCAATATTATGCATAATTTCTCAATTTACATTTTCTTATTTGGCACTTAATTCATGTGTGATATACATAAACTATTAATTTAGGGTAAAATATATTGGATGTTGTATCTCTTCCTAGTGTAAGAATAAGGATTCTTTGTGTAAGTCAGTTATTAACATAAGTTACTAATGGTACTGACTGCTGATATGTTCCCTGAAAGCCAAATATGTCATTTATCTCATACCCTGCATTTTATAAGGTGATTCCCCCCCACCACCAGTACTAGCTTTAATCTTTAGAAGCCTTGCCCGTTGGTAGGCATATATTTCTACAGGATCACACTCCTTGGTATTTTGTATCTTTGGATATATCAGTAGTGACCTCTGTAAGTGCCTCTGTCCAATGGGAATTACGGTTCCTTCTAGGCCAGGTTTTCTTGGTATACTTCAAAGTGGAAGTGCTGTATTGATCTTAGTATTTCCATTTTATCATCATCATTTTCCATTTCCGGATGTACTCAGTGACAGAGATTCTTTGTAAAAAATGGTTGACAATTCTTAATTGATATTAACTTGTTTGTTTTCCACAAAATGAGAATAAGCCCCATGTATCACATGTTCTCTGATTTTAAGATTTAATGCCAAAGCATTGATATAAACATCATTAATCTTGTGATCAAGTTACATAGCTATTATTAGCAGTTGTGTGTGGCATTCTAAACTTTGATTGTATAAATAGACATATCACACAGTATTATATGTGCCCCAACCCTTCTGTAAAATTGTAAATGTTTCTTTACATAATTCCACAACACTACCAAATTTCAATCAAAATTTATAATACTAATCTCAATTTGTAATTAATTTATTCACTGATTCCACATATTCTTTGAAGTTCTACTGTGTTTTGGGCCCTTATACTAGATGTTGGAGATATAGATATAAAAATGAGTGTCCTAGATTTATAGGAGGATTCATAATATGTTTAGTGCTTGGCAATACAAGAGAATAAGTACTGTGAAGACAGTGTATGAGTATGCTTGTGCTGTGGAAGCTCAGATATGGTAACATATCTCAGCCTGGTGAGAAAAGAGTTACTGAAGCGTTTCCATATGAAATGATTTTTTAAATCATTTATTGAGGTATAATTTGCATACAATAAAATGCATGCATTATTTAATATAACAAGTTGATGACTTCGGACTAGCGTATACCACTGTGTAACTTCCATCCCAATTAAGATCTAGAACTTTCAACATTCAGCCAAATTCTCTTGACCCTTTGTAATCTTTCCTTGTGGACCCCTCTCCATCAGCACTCCTAGAATGAGTAATTTTTTAAATGAGTTTTAACATATCTGTGAATAATTAACTCTGTAAGGAGGAGAAGGAAAGCCCCTGATTGAAAGTAGGGCTTCTATGAGACAGTATAGGAAGATAAGGGTAGAGAAGTTCGTACAATTATATTACAGTACAGAAAACCCTGGAAGCTATTTTAAGGTTTCTGATTTTAATCCTGATGGTAATGGATAGTCTTTAAACAGCGTAAAGCTTCAGTGAGTCGTAATAATAGCAACAAAGTTAATGATAATAATAACCATAATAATAATAATAACATTATTATTGCTTACAAGGGATGGATACTTACATGCATGAACAATCTGACTTTGTAAGGAGGATACGTTTCTTCACCATTAAAGATATGAGATGATAGAACCTCAGAAATAATTAATGAACTGTAGATTCACAATTAGTAAGAACTCCTGACAGAATTTTACACAAAAGCCCATGTCATTTCACCTTTGACATCAAGTTTTTTTAAAAAAATGTTAACGGTATATTGACAGGTAAATCGAAATCAGTTAGGCTGGTAGCAGAGGTATAATATGGATGAGAAATAATGAGGTGTATAAAATGGAGGAGAGTGAGTGTTCAGTTTGAGAGATAATTAGAAAATAGAATCTACAGGGCTTAAAAATAAACCGTTGGAGGAAGGGAAAAATAAAAATAAATCGTTGGAGGGTCATTCCCAACTTAGGTGATTAGATGATGTAATTACATAAAATAGTGAGCCTAGCAAGAGAAGTGTTCATTGAGATGACCAGTTCACTGTTGGCCAGGCTGAATTTAAGCACCAATGTGACTTTCAAGTCTTATTAAAGTCTACTGGGGAGTTGGAAACATGGGTCTGAATTTCTGAAAAGATTTATGAATAGTTGAGAAAGATAAAATTGTTAGTAGATAGGTCTTTGTTAAAGCCAGTGAAAAGTAAGTAGCAGAAGAGGGATAAAGGTAAAATAGGGAAAGGTGAGTCTTTAAGGAATGCTGGGGGAAAACAAAAGAGGTATACCTAGCAGCAAAACAGGAGAATGTGTAATAGAGAACAGTATCCTGGAAATCAGGGGCTGGTCGTTCCATAATGATGTTGTCAGTGGATAACATAGAAAAGTGAAAGGAGTGAAGGGATCCAAGGAGTGTGTTCATTGCATTTTGAATCCACGTGGTCACTGGCAATTTGAGAGACAGTAATTTATTTGATAGGGGAAGAAGTCAGACTTAAATGCAGACATGTGATTGGGGAAAAGGAAACACAGGCAATGTATATAGGAAATTCAAGAAGCTTGACTATGAGGGAAGAAAACTGATGGGACTATAGTTATAGAAAATCGTATAACCGAGGGAGCTTTTTAAAACTTGATGGGAAATAAGCAATGAGTTCCATGCAAAGGAAATATAGACAGTGAACAAAAATACAAAAGAAAGAATAGTGAAAAATAAGAGATACTTCTTTGAGGGAGGGAGAGAGCGAGAGGGGGGGGGGAGGAGGAGGAGGAGGAGGAGGAGGAGGAGGAGGAGGAGAGGAGGAGGAGGAGGAGGAGAGAGGAGGAGGAGGAGGAGGAGGAGGAGGAGGAGGAGGAGGAGGAGGAGGAGGAGGAGGAGGAGGAGGAGGAGGAGGAGGAGGAGGAGGAGGAGGAGGAGGAGGAGGAGGAGGAGGAGGAGGAGGAGGAGGAGGAGGAGGAGGAGGAGGAGGAGGAGGAGGAGGAGGAGGAGGAGAGGAGGAGGAGGAGGAGGAGGAGGAGGAGGAGGAGGAGGAGAGGAGGAGGAGGAGGAGGAGGAGGAGGAGGAGGAGGAGGGAGGAGGAGGAGGAGGAGGAGGAGGAGGAGGAGGAGGAGGAGGAGGAGGAGGAGGAGGAGGAGGAGGAGGAGGAGGAGGAGGAGGAGGAGGAGGAGGAGGAGGAGGAGGAGAGGAGGAGGAGGAGGAGGAGGAGGAACATTCTTAGGTGACCATGCCCCCACTCCCCTGCCATGAAGTGATGCCCCTCAGCTTTAGGCTACATAACCTCCCCCGCAAAAAGAGAACTCTTTCGCACTGTTCCAACAAAGTATTTCGTGTTGTGTGTCATTGACCTGAGGGTTACATGTCCATACTTGTGAAGTCAGTATAGTTCATGCTCCTAGCCACAGTGGTTTTACCCACTGCCCAGGGCGGGGC
The DNA here is from genome assembly GCF_004115265.2 of Rhinolophus ferrumequinum. Lineage (NCBI taxonomy): Eukaryota > Metazoa > Chordata > Mammalia > Chiroptera > Rhinolophidae > Rhinolophus > Rhinolophus ferrumequinum. The sequence continues at coordinate 40,858,310 of NC_046291.1, read as the reverse complement.
ATTGGGGTGGTCCCAGCAGAGCTGCACAGAGTGCAGTAAGGGTGATTCCTTCAAGAGTCATCAATGCACTATCACTGGAAGAAAAGCAGATGGAATTCTGGATCAGCAATTAATAGATGCCAAGAAGAGAAACTTAATAGAGCAAGATCCCTGAGGACAAAGGAGGGGATGCTATTTCAGCACAGACGGAGGGATAAGACAATGAGGGCCATGCAGTCCAGACATTGGATCGACTGACTGAATGTAGGCTGAAGACCAGGCACTTGAAGTTGAAGCAGTTTTCCCAGCCCTGAGTTTATGCAATATCATTGTGACTAACCTTCTTTGTTAGCAGTGGGTGGGAAGATACAAGGAAAACTGCACTCTGGGGTTCACTTAAAGCAAGTGTTGTGGGCAGCACGTCCTAATGAGGTACATATTTAGATGCAATATTTATGATGGAATTAGCATTGTAGAAGGCATAGTAAAAATTTTTGAGAGAAATTTTAACAAATACTTCTGTTTTAAGTTTTATTCTATGAAGCATCATTTCCAAGTTCAGAAACCTAGGTGGCCTCTGTTATTAATTACCTCTCAAAAGCTGTGCCCGCTTCCTCCTATTAAGTGTATGTTTTTCTTCTGCTTTTCTGTTTCTTAGATGTTTTTCTGTGGTTTTCTATTGCTTTCTCATTGAATTTTATTATCTTTTTGCCATTTGTTTCCTTGTGATAGAGTAAGGCTCAGTCTTAGTTCTTTCAGTAGCTAGCTACATTATACTTCTTTTACTGAAAGCATTCTTTTACGTTTTTAGTTGGGTGGGTGGGACTAAGAAAAAGTATGAAATTCTTTTTAGAGAGAGGGGGAATAAGAGGGAATAGTGAGTGAAGGTTATATCACTAGACCTTTATCTTCTGTCACTTTCTTTCTTGTAATTTCAGTGATGACATTTCGCACAACATTGGCAAGAATTTAATAGACCTGTTTTTTCCTGATTTTTAATACATACTTCAGTAAATTACTGGTTCAAGTTATACTATAAGTTCAAGAAGTTAAAGAAGAGGACATAATTCCCTAGTAAAGCTTGAGAAAATCTGAGACTTTAATTTCAATGTCAGATAGAAATACTTTGTGTGAAACAGGCAAGAGTTATTCTGTGACATGGAGAATGAAATATATAAGCATGACAATAGGTTTTATAATAGCATAACAATAGATTTTATATAAGCATGACAATAGATTTTATAATAGCATAAACTTTATAAAATAAGAAATAGAGTACAGAAATATCCTGTGAGATAGGTCAATGCCAGTTGGAAATCATGAAGGAAGTTAACTTATCCATGTAGAAACTACTACTTTAGAAGATTCAGCTAAGTTATTTAATTTTAATTACAGTCTTCCCAGAGCAGAATGGGCGTTTTGCTTTTGAGCATAAGCAAGATTTTATTACAGTGTGTGTCACAGGATGTAGTACAAGCTTTTGTTTACTTTACAAAAATAGGCAATTTTTTAATAGTTTATATATTTGCATGAAAGTATCTGTAATTATAAGAGTGATTATATTCCATAGTCACATAATATGTCTATAGAAAACAATTGAGAAAGACAAAAAAATAATAATCTTCACCCTTCTTATTACTTCTACTGAAATCCCTCACAAGATTTTTGTTTTTTAAAAGAATAGTACTCTGATTTATTTATTTATCCTCAATAATCAGTGCAGTACCTATGAGGTAATAAATTTTCAACAAATGTTTGTTGAATAAATGAATGAAATTGAAACAAACTGTTCTAATTCAATTTGCCAGTTTCTAGATAGAATTTTTAGAGATGAATGAGACTTGAGTCTTGGAAAAAAACTAAACTAAACTAAAACACTCTCAGTTTACAAGTTTTATTTGAAAATACTAATTACATAAATAGTTTCTGATCAATGCAAAAAACTGCCAATTTTACTAAACAATGGTTCCTTATTTAAAGAGGTTACTATACTACTTCCTTTAGAGTGAAAATCTTCACTGAGCTGTTATAACTCTCTTCTTATGAACAATGCTATCACAGTTATTGTGTATATACATATATATGGATAGATACAGATGGTGCCAAAAAAATGTATACACATTTTAAGAAAGGAAAAAACTGTATTAAAATTACGCGGATGGTAACCACTTTGAGTACCTCTTTTAATTGCAAAAGTCAAATGTGACTTGTACTCATCGTTTGTTATTGGTATATATTGAGTATTACAATTTTAATATTTTTTTTTCCTTTCTTAAAACGTGTATACATTTTTTTGGCTCACTCTGTATTTTTTTGGCCCCCTCTGTTTCCTAAAGATACATTCCTAGAAAGAAACTTCCTAGGAAGAAGAGTGTCACAGATTAATGTTTTTGATGCACATGTGGTTTGCAAGTTCACTTTCTTTGCCTTTTCAGCCAGCAGGTGAGGGAGGAAAGAACCTAGAAAAAGTTTATTGCTGTCTTTAGGTTCTTAGCTACGAAGTGGCACCCATCAATTCTGTTCTGAGCTTCTGCTAAATTCTACGGTAAAAACTTGGTCATACGGATATATGACCATTTCTGTTTGCATGTTTCTCATAAACCTAATCTGTTCCCTTTTCTACGGTAACTAATGAAACAAAACAGGGATGCAATTAGGCAGTGGATTTGTTAATCCATCTCTACCATCCTCACTCATGTTGCATATCCAGAAAATATACTGTCCGTGCTGGCTGTATGAGAATCCGTTGCTGTTCAGTGAAAGTTTTATGAAACGGAGCACTATGTCACTTCGTCTTCCCAGGAAAAAATAGCAAATACAGTAAAAGTATCAACCCTCTATGAAAGAGAGGAAATTTCGATGATAAAAACAATCTTCTGTATTTGCATTTCCAAATTAGGTTTAGGGTAGCAATAGACATGGCATACCATAAAAAGTTTAGAAACTTTAGAAAAATACATTATTTGAAATGTTTAAGTCCCAAATTGTGGATTACATGAGCACCGAGAAAGAATAGATCTCTGATAGAGATGTTATCCATTAATCGATCCTAAAATTTATTTAGGGTTCACATGTTCCTTTAATTTATTTCTTAAATAGAAACTATCAGAGTGCATTTCACATGGAAAATCCAGAAATATTTTGTTTCAGACATATATCATGGGTCATAATGTAAAATATATTTCGATACTGAGTTTAAAAAATTAGAAAACAATTCACTTGAGAATTTGTTTGATTTTTTGCACATAACTATCTCAAATGTTAAAATAGCTAGTGTGTACCATTAATATCTTTTGTGAGGATCAAGCCACTGAATTATTAGGTATGCACAGAAAAGGTGGTGATTGGTTGTGGAAATCCATTTGTTTTGAATTCTAGTTTTATCCCTCAACATGGAATGTTATACTGAGAGGAAAGGAAAAAGAGATTTGAGACAATTACCTTCAGTATTATAGAAGATAAATTTCTCATTTTTCTTATAAGGTAATATTTTGGTCCCTGAAAATGTGTATTTACATAACGGTGAAAAGATAGTTTCGTATACAACAAAGAGTGACAAAAATGAAGTGTTTTTCAGAAACTGTTATCAGAGTTACTATTGATAACATAATGCACATACTTACAACTTCAGGTTATTAGGTGGGGCACAGAAAAAGGCCACAAAGAAAAACACATTTTAAAAAGACTTGGCTTTGGAGAAGATTACAGTACATTATTTTTTTATTATTTTTTAAATTATTATTCTAGAGAAAAGAAAGTACATTAAAATTTTAAAGATTTAATATATTGAGACTTAGTAATAAAAGAGTAAAGATGAAATGTAATATGAGGTCTGACAATTAGGTTTGCAAACTTGCCACCATGTGCTTACATTGACAGCACTGTACAAACAGCTCGGTTAGGTTTCATAACTTTGGTGTATGAGGGTCTCACCGCTGTGTTCGTGTCCACATGTGGTGGTGTCTTGCTGAGTGACATTCATTATTGTTGTGTTTTTGTGTGCCGTCGCGAGAATGTCTGAGGTTGAATTAGAACAACGAACAAACATTCAATTTCTGGTTAAACTTGGCAAGAGTGGAAGTGAAATCAGGGACATGTTAGTCCAAGTTTATGGGGATAATGCCATGAAGAAAACGGCAGTGTACAAATGGATTAAACGTTTTTCTGAGGGGGGAGAACACATCACTGCTGAAGAGAGGTCACTGCGTCCAGTAACAAGCAGAACTGACAAAAACATTGCAAAAATTAATCGAATTATACATCAAAATTGTTAGCTGACTGTGAGAAGCATAGCAAACCAAATAAACATTGACAGAGAAACAGGAAAATCTTAACTGAAAATCCTGTCATGAGAAAAGTGTGTGCAAAAATGGTCCCAAAGGAGTTCACCGATAAACAAAAGCAAAGGAGAGTCGAAGTTTGCCAAGATCTTTTGGAGAGGCAAGAGGATGCTTTGGGCCATGTTATCACTGGTGATGAAACATGAGTGTACCAATATGACCCTGAAACAAAGCATCAAAGTGCACAATGGAAGTCAGCCAACTCTCCATGACCAAAAATTTCCGTCAGTCCAAACCAAGAGTCAAAACGATGTTGCTAACCTTTTTTGAAATCAGAGGGAGTATTCCTTATGAATTTGTACCAACTGGTCAAACAATTAACCAAGTTTACTGTTTGGAAGTGCTGAAAAGATTGTGTGAATAAGTTAGATGAAAATGACCTGAACTTATAGCCAGCAATTCATGGCTCTTGCATCATGACAATGAACCAGCTCACATGGCACTGTCTTTGAGGGAGTTTTTAGCCAGTAAACAAATAACTATATTGGAACACCTGCCCTCCTCACATGATCTGGCCCCCAATGACTTCTTTCTTTACCTGAAGATAAAGGAAATACTGAAAGGAAGACCTTTTGATGACATTCAGGACATTAAGGGTAATATGATGAAAGCTCTGATAGCCATTCCAGAAAGAGTTCCAAAATTGTTTTGAAGGGTGGACTAGGCACTGGCGTTGGTGCATAGCTTCCCAAGGGAAGTACTTCAAAAGTGACTGTAGTGCTATTCAGCAGTGAGGTAGGTAGCTGAGTTTGAGGTGTCTAGGATGAGTTTGCGAACTTAATTGTCAGACCTTGTATTCTTGTGAAAAGGAAAATGTTTGGCAAACTCCCATTCCTTAGTTTCTATCATTTTCTCTTTATTAAACAGAGAAGCACACCTTACAGAAGGGGCTCACTCTTTTGAAACTGTTAACTTCCAGGCTCTTACATTTCTTTTTTTATAAAATACATTATTGTCACCTAAATTTGAAGCAATTAGAAAAAAAATTATACTGGCAATATTTTTAAAGATAAATTTGTAATATGAAAGCTATTTGAAACTGAGGTATATCTTGTGATTTTAGACTTTCAAGGACTCCACTTGAAATAGCTTTAATCCCAGAAAATAATGTCTTTCATACACAGGATATTAGTGACCTTACATTTACGATGTTAGTGGTAATGATAATATTGTTTTTCATATTTTTAGCTACAAAATGCAGTTCTTCAAAATGCTATATGACAGTAAATTTCTCCATCATCAGTTTCCAGTGAAGTAGATAATTTTAGCTAGAATACAAATAATATCAATTACTATTCTTGAGAAATGAAAAAAAAAAAGGAATAGAAATCCACTTTCTCAGTGAGTCATTAGCAGTGCTTGAAATTGTACCATATTGGTGATATTTCCTAATATTTTATGAGTAATTTCTATTGTCCTTTACACAGGCCCATGATAACAGAAATATTTATTTATTAATTCTGTACCCAAAATATAAGCAATAAACACCACTTAAAAATTAATATTAGGTACATGAATTTGTTTTCTTTCAAGATAAAATCATGATAATTATGTATGAAATTAACCAAAAAATAAAGAACAGCTTTGTATTTTCAAAAAAAAAGGTGTGTTAAGTTGCAAAGGTATAGCATTTTAATTTATAATTTAAAATCAAGTAAATAATGATAGCTAAAATTCAAAATGAGGTGAAACAGAACATTATCATATAAGATTTTAATCAAACCAGAAGACTAGTTGGACCCATCCCTCAAATCTTAGACAGTAGCTTCTGACTTCTCAAAGAGCAAACACAATTTTTAATGTTCTCAGTTGGAGGAAGAGGCATCCCTATTTAGTTTTATTATCACCATGGAAATTGCATTAGAGATTAAAATTGGCATAGCAAGCCAGCTATTTTTCTTTGTCATGTGTTACAAACAATTGGGTAGAATTAATACTGAACTTAGAATCACAAAAGTAAGTTCAGCTGTCCAATCATGCTTTATTACGTGCATGATCTTAACACAAGCCACTTTTAAGTTCCAGTTTCGTTAGCTACAAATTGATGATAATGGTGCCTACCTCACTGTAATGCAACTAAGATTTAATTGTGAGAAACTTTCAAAATGAATACTTGGCAGAAATAAATTTTATTCTATAAATCTCTGAGTTAATGTAAATGTATCTTCTGCATGAGACAAATTGGATCTTGTAAATCATAAAATCACATTGCTTACACATGATGTACGGAGAAAATAAATGTTGCACAAAGCTATTAAAGCATAGAAAATTTGAAAAATGGGACTATTAAGAATAATGCAATGTTATTTGTTTACAGTGTGAGAAGTTTAAGTCTGCTTTATTATCATCTTTAATCAATTTGCTTCTATTACAGCAAGGGACACTGGGATTTATTTAACCTGAAGAATAATGTGAAAACACTGGCTCAGAATATCTTTTCCCCTTCTTAACTTTTTAGGTGGTAGAAACAGTATCTAAGCAGAATTTGTATAATATGTATGAGTTAATGCTTTGCTTATTAGAACTTATTCGATCAATAGAGATGATCCAAACCTTTCTATTTCAATAATTCCTCTAATAAAGGCAAAATAAATATGACAGTATATATAAAAGACATTTGATTCATAATATTTGATCATATTAACACATCTATAAGTTAAAACTCTTTTTATTAAGCATGTAACTCCCTAAGGAAGGAGCTGTCTATTATTTCCTTAAATATTACCCTGTCTTTTTAATTCTTCTCTTAATCTGTCTTAAAGAAAAATTGCTAATCTAATCTTTTGATTTTGACTAATCTTTTGATTAATTTCTTTAATTCTACTTTCTTCTGAATTCATTAGATGAGTTATAAGTGTCTTCGACTTCTCATTCTCCAGCTCTGTCTTCTAAGACTAAAAATGTTTTTGAGGATTCTCATCCTATAAAAAACAGTTTTTGTTTTTCATAAAATTTTTTAAAATACCATTTTATGTAAACTTTTATTCTTAGCTAAGCCTCATAATAGTCTATAGTCACTTGTTTCTACTTCCTACTCATACATGTCTTGAATTTGGCTTTTACTACCACTTCTCTACTAAACCTAGTCCTGAAGGTTTAACATGCTTTACCTTCAATTTTCATCCCGTTTGAATTCTAACAACATCCATTGCTACTAGCTGTTTGATATAAGTGTGGTTTGATGGTACTCGATAGTATGTAACTAGATACCTGACATGCATGAATCCTGCTTTGCCAGTTGCTTCTCAGTATCATTTTCTAAATGAGTGAAGCCCAAGGAATAATAGTGAATGGAAACAAATTATTACTTTATTTTTAGCTAAACCAGGGCCAATAACTCCTATTTCTAAACACTTGTAGAAGTACATCATTATATATCCCAACTCAAAAGCCTATAATTACCTCTTCTTACCACTCCAAACTCACTGAAAAAAATGAAAAAATCTCAAATATCACACAGAAATATTAAAGTTCTCAAAATGAAACTTTTTTTCTTTGGATAAAGTAAAGTTCCAAAGTAACTGAAATGCATTGCTCTCCTCTCTCTTATTGTCTTATTTTGTTCATTTCGGAAAGATTTTCACTCAGATGTCTGGGTGGTCTGAATTCTTTCTGCAGCATTTGCAACATGGGCCACATTCACTGGAATGGGTGTAACCATTTCAGTGCATCCAAATTTGATCCATTCAATTCAATGTGTTCCACTTTTCCAAAATTTCAAGAATAACCAGGTTTATAAAAATATTCCCACACCCAATAAAATTAGAATGCACCAAAGATAATATAGCAATGTATTGTTTAAACACTAATTCCATTATATCAATAAAAATTAATGTATCCAGAGCTCAGTGACCATTGCATTTGGATTCCTTCTAGCTTTAGTTAGTTATCTGGAAAGAAGAAAGAACAGGACATGCAGACAACGTATAACACAAAAACAAACAGACAAACCAACACACACACACCAAAAATTCCCTAACGTTTTTTTGGCTTCTGCCTCTTTGGAATACTAGTCAGTCTGTGTCATAATTTGTGCACAAGCCATAATTTGTGGATTTGAATTACACTGGGTGAAGTCTCCTTTTATAAAGCTGATTATCTTATTATAAAAGTCATAGGCTCACTCAGCTTCATAGTGAATTCCATAGGGATATCGTAAACCTAGAGACTCAGAAGAAAGATCAATGAGAAATAACATTACAGCCTTTCAAATCTTTCTCTTTTTCAGAGTTTTAATTGCCTGGGTCCTGATTAATTTTCATTATGACCATCATTTTCCATCATCTATTTTTTTTTCTTCAGTAGCAGGGCCTCATTTTCTAAGAGAAAAATACCATTCCTTCAGTCATATACAAATACAGAAGGAAATAAAAAGCAAGAAATCATCTAAAGCAAGCCAATTTTGGAGCATCCAATATTGTGTCTCTTATCAGTTCACATTACTATAAATATACCTACCCACACCTCATGAACTAGACTTCTGCTAAAGATTACTTCTTTACTTTTTGTGGACAGCAGTGTTTTATATTGTTGAAAATACATTCATGTACTAAAGATAAGTATATTTTAAGGTGATCCTTCCTTTCCCTAGCAAGGTCTTTACTTCTCCACAAAGGGCTACAGAGTCCTGAAGCTTCCTTGAATCCTCAGGCAACTAGGCTTTATCAGTTCTCTTTAACTACAAATACTAGCTGTAAGGACCCTGATGATACTGGTTATAACCCAGAGCTACTGAACACCTTTGAGCTTTAACTATACCCATGTAGTACCAGTACCCAGATAGTAGTTTCTGAATTTGACATTAGTGAGACTATTTAGGTATATTACAAATAACGGTGAGATTTTGATGCAATTCAAGCTAAGGATCTAATAATTTACTCTGCATGCTTAAGAGTGCCTTTTGTCTCTGATGTACATCATTATCCATATATACTCTCTTCTTTATCACTGGGTCTAGAAGACTGAAAACAAATTCACCATTCCTTAGCTTTCTGTTATGTTACGCGGGTACTAGGTGGTATACTGATAGAAAATTGGCAGAAGGTAGGAAGAGCCATTTCCTTTCATTTGTTTATAAAATGGAAAGCTCTTATGTTCTTCTAAGAGATGAGAAAATAATAGTTCTCCAGCAACTCAGCCCCACACCTGATAACAGCTTCTTGAGCTCTGTGGGAAAGCCCTTTCTCCCTTTTGCTCTTCCAGTACCGTTTATACCATTTGGTCTTTCAGGACTACCAAAAGCTCTGTAACCAATTTCAGGACTTAAATCATCACTGTTTACTGAATTTCCAGAATTATTATTTTTCCCCATACTGAACGTGGAGTAATAGAGTTCTTGGTATCAGTAATGGGGTCAGAAAACATATTCACAAATATAGGTATCTAGGATTTGGGATTTGATCTAACTGGATTTAAATACAGAGATGACCTCATTGCTAGTGAAAAATTGGAGGCTGGTAGTTAAAATTATGCTGTGGAAAAATTGTCATTCAGATTACTTTCTGTAATTGTTTTATCTGAAGTGTATAATACAGACAGAATTTTGGGAAACCAATCAGAATGTCAGAATGATTTTTTAGACCTGGCTAATTGTTGAATTTCTAAAATTGAAAGATGGGCCACCTTCTAAAATATTATTGATGTATATTAATAAAACAACTCTAGACCACACTTACATCATCAAAAAAGACACTATTTAACTTTAAGAACCTAGCCATTTTCTGAGTACATACATTTCCAGAACATAGACCCTAAACCTCTTAATTGAAGGTGAGACCAGTCACCTTGAAAACGGACATGACACAGGTATGTACTGTAAATTTGCCTCTGTGTTTTTCCCAAAGGTGGCCAATGGCCATTTGTCAGAATTATCATGCATTGGAAAATACCCAAAACTTAAGGGGATTATTAGAACAATAGTTTTGAAATGGCTTTAATAACTGGAGATCTGAACCAACATTATGGTCCACTGATCAGAGAGGGGAGTTATTGATGAAAGGTAATAACCATTGATTAGAACTAAGTCTATCTCATAGTGGACCCAGTGGGTCTATGGATACAACCTGTGGTTATTTTTTCGGTCTGTAATTAGTTGTTGGAAGGCACATGTTTAGCAACTGGCACAACACTCATGTGATGTCCTGATCTGTGAAAAGTATTTAAAAAAAGAAAGATCATGTGAAAAACTTTGAAATGACTTTTCTTACCTAAACAGTAAACAAAAAAACAATAGTCTCTCCCTGGTGGAATTGCAGAAATCAATGCCATCACTGAAAACTTGAAAGATACATATATGATTGATTACATTCGCATTTCAATTTTGCTCAATTATTTAGCCTACAAAATAATTACCTACAAAATAAATACATGCAAAACGCAGGCAAGTCTTGAAAACTGACATCTAATTATCAAAAAATTAATCAAACTGAAGATTCTAAATATGATCTCTTTACTAGACATATCGACACTGTCTTGTTGCTATGCATTATTTTTCTTATTTACATGATTCTATCTTCTACATTTTTTAATAGAAGTATCAGAAGCTCATTTTGCTAAGATATGTCTCTGGATAGTCTAGCTGAAGCTATTTCTTTTATTTCTCTCTTTCTTTGAGCTTTATTACTATTTTATTGACTTCCTTGAATTTGTATAATACTTAAGAGTTTGCAAAGTGTTCTCTCATATAATTTGTCTTTAAAACACAAAAGGTATTTTCATTTTACCAATGAGGCAAATAATATTTTATATATATATATATATATATATATATATATATATATATATATATATATATATAAAATGTCCCTTATAGTGTTCCCATATTTAATAGTGTTCCCATATTTAATAACTTTCCCAAGGGCAAAAGGGTATCTAGCAAAGAAGAGGGACTTCAATCCAAATTTTCTTAAGTGAATCCCAGACTATGCGAGTTCACTGAGGAAAGATCAAAGGGCAGGTGAGGGGTTCACTGATGCCTGCTCCCTGCCTTCAATAGAAATATATCTTTCTATGGAATTATAAATTGTGAAGAAACAGGATGACTTCAGGATTCAACCCACTCATTTTAGAGACAAAGAAACTGTTATGAACAGTTTGAAAATCATTACAAATATACACAAAGGGGACAAAAACTTATTTTCCTAATTTAGTACATAAAACTCTCATAAGAGAAAACAAATTGTTCATTATTCAGTCATTCTGGTATATGTTTTTTCCATTTTACAACTATAGTATATTTCTAATAATATGTCATATCTGAAATGTTTCTTAAACTTTAGTTATTATTATAATGATTATTATTTTAGCTGATATTTCTAACCCTTTGGGAATAAAAGAATACAAGTGGCACTAAATAAATCAAAATAAAGCAAATGCAATTAATTATTGTAATTTAATATGTCAGCATGTCAGTGATGAATTCAAAACCCTTTCCTTCTTGCCTTGCAAGAAGCTAAAGCAAACAAATAGGAATTAAATGTCGTATGGAGTCAAGACAGCTGGTATTTGTTAACAGTATTCATGGGTCATATTAAAGTCAGTGGGAAGAAGTGATGGGTGGGGAAATTTCTTTTTTTCCAGATGACTTCTGTAGCTTAGCCTGTCAGAATTAAAGCCTGCTGATGAAATATGAGTGTGTATATTGAGGCCTAGCCTTACAAAAGCTTTGAGTGGACAGGAAGATATTTTTAATACCTTGGATGATTTTTTTTATATCATTTATCTAAGGAAGTATTATAACATTTTGGAATGAACACAGAAATTAGCATTAAAATACTTTAGTTCCACTCCTGTGTGTGTTTTAACTACTTTAGGCTAAGCATCTTAATCCATAAAATAAGGGGAAAATAAAACTAATAGAAACATTACATGCCCAAGATTAGACAGTGGTTATAAAATGTAAAAACTATTAATCATTCTCTGAATTTAAATTTAATAAATGCTACACCTACATGTATATGTGTGGGTGAAAACCAAGGATTAAGTTTTTTCTGATCATTTCAGATCTAGAATGGAAACTTCTGCTTCCAAAAATACTTGCATAGCTGGTTGAAGTGGTAGCCCACTTATATTGACTTAAAAGCTAAACTAAATATATAAATAACTTTACAGATTTTGAACAAAAATAAAATGCAAAATTATAAGACTTAAGATAAAGGAAGCGAATGAGATAAACTCCCAGTAGACAGTTTTTTTTCCTGAAGTCACTTTCTGGATGTCAGCACAGAGAGGGGTAGTCAAATAAGAGCGGGGCAATCATACTGAGCTGACAGAGGCTGGTCGTTTACAGCTACTGAAATGACTGCAATTGGTGGGATGCCAGAGGAAAGAAAAATCTGCAGAGAAATAACAGATGAACTGAGAGTAGGGAGTATTCGACCGTTGATTCGCTAACTTATTCCAAGTATTTAAATCAATAATGTACCATAGTGGGGAAAATCTGTTTGAATAATTTTCTATTTGGGCATCATTGAAGTATTTCAGAACACCTAATCTTCTGATTCCTTCTGGATTTGGAATATCTCAATCTCATTCTTTTCTCTCCTACATTGACCTGTGAGAAAATCTCAAACCACTGTTCTAAAAATAGATACACAGGGTGAAAAAAATACCCTAAGACTCTGGGTTAAAAGGATGGCTGAATCAATATATTGAAAGTCATAATTCAGACATTACTTTTCTTCATGTCTCTTAAAGATACACTTTTGTGAAACAGTACCTAAGTTATGTTATAAGAATGATGATTTATTATAAATGTCTCTTACTAATCTTCTGTATATCACAAATCATAACACATGTTGCTAGAGCTTCTATGTAAACATTAAAAAGCGGATTTTTTTTTGCTCAATTAACATTTATATTTTGATTTTCCTGTTTTTGTGTTTGTTAAAAAATGTGAACTACTTCAAGCACACAGAAAAGTGAAAGAAAGAACAAAATACAACATTATGTAATATGGTGATTAAGAACATGGCCTCAAGAGACAAAATGCATGGGTTCAAACCCAGTTCAACCTTTATTTGCTATGCAGTTTTGGTTACTTAACTTCCCTGCCTCAATTTTTATTCTATAAAATGGAAATAATATGATACTATTCTTATAGGTTATGATATAATAGATGTAAAGGACTTAATGGTATTCATTATAATTTAATAAATGTTTTATTATACATAATATTCACTTTTGTCAGATCTTTATATTTGGCCATATTGACTTTAGATCTCTGTCTCATTTTTTAAGAATTAAAATATGATATGTAGTTCACAGTCCCTCAAGTTTTTCCCTTTTTTCTTTCCCCAGAGGTGACAAATGAATTTGGCTTTTATCATTCCCATGCCTGTTATTATAATTTTTAATATATTTGTGAAACTATAATTCATACATATATTGTTTTATATGCTAAGTTAAATTTTCCACACAGTGCCAAGGTTTAATAAATAAGGATGCTAATTTCTTAAAATGTGTGTTGAATCACTTTTTAAAAAAGAATTGTATAGTTGTATCTTCTGTTGAACAAAAGATTATACTCTAAATACAAGGGTATTGCAAATAACACTTTAGTGACTTAAAACTGTAAGATGTTTGTGAATAATCTTGGACTAATACAGTCGATTACTATCAAGCTGAAAGATGGGCTTGGGTTTGGGGGTGTACATGAGGAACTGATGAGAAATCGGATATTGCTATCTGAAAAAAAGATAAGTAAAATACTACAGTACTCTTAAGGAATAGGTGAAAAGTGGTGGTGGAGGTGGGGAGAAAGGGAGAGGGAGAGGGAGAAGAGGGAGAAGAGAAGTAGCTTCAGCGAGACTACCCAGAGACATATCTTAGCAAAATGAGCTTCTGTTGCTAGTGCTGTTCAAGAATGCAAGAGAGAGGTATCATGGGAATAACAAAAACAGTGCCTGCATGGTGCATCAGTTTGATTTGATGGACCCCTAGGGCTTTCTGTTCTTGTATGAGAATGTTCTTCTGTGTTTATTCATCAAAGATAGCTATAGGATTTCATCAAAACAGAAACATCATATTTTCAAATCAGCTGTCATGAAATTGTTATAAGTTGTTTTTTCATAAGACACATATGGTTTCATGTTTCTGTTTCTGAGGTGTTTTTATGTAACTCACCTTGAATTTCATTTACTCTACATAGCCATAATCATATAATATATGGAATTTTAATGGCCAGAAAATTGTCTAGTGAAGTCCTATGCATCAAAAGCAGGAAACCTTACAGCCAACGAAGACATTTATTTTCTCAATTAATCTCATTATTAAAGTAATCCTTACAGCTAACAGATATTTATTTTTAATTAATACCAATATTAAGTGGTTGTTCAGAATTCTTTTAAAATTAAGACCTGTGCTAGGAAATGAAAAAAGTAAGTTATATGAACCATGTATTCAAGTACACTTTAATCTAAGGATAGCGGGTTTAGAGAAGCACAAGAAGAACTGTATATACAGCCTAAAGAGGATAAGAATCTTACCTGAGAATAAACAAACTAGTATGAGAGCACTGAGAAGGGATAGAGCATATGCAGCAATAACTGAAAGATTAATAAAGACGTAAAGTTAAAATAGTTTAGAAAAAATTGATAGAAATTCAATTAATGGAGAGGGAAGAGAAATAAAAACATGCATAGCGATTTCAGGGAGAAAATGAAATTCACTTTGGCTGACAAAATATGTGAGGAAAAGTAGTAAGAGAGTAAAATAAATGCAGATCAAGGGGTATCCTGAACACCCAAAGTCTGAATTTCAGTAGGGAATGGGGAATATATGAAGAATTTGAGTAGCTGACTGTCATGCTATTAGATGAGCTTTAGGAAAATCTTCTGATTTGAAAACATTTGAAGTTTTCTTTGTGTCTTTGAAATTTAGAAAATTACATAGATATCTGTTTCTTTAGAATGTTTTCATGAGGTCTGTGTCTTCTTTTCATTATTTTGTTATGAATTTTTAGTTTTATTGCATTGTGGTTGAAATATGCAATTCTGGTCTCTCACCTTGTTTTGGATTCTCCGTTGTCTCATTTAAGATTCGATTCAATATCTTTCTAAATAAGTCTCGATTGTTCTGCCTTTTGCACCACTATTCTAATTATCACTATTATATCATATCAATATCATATCTAATGACCACTTCAGTGGGTCAGCCAACCAGTTTGAGATTTAGTTCCAAAATGCTATTTTTGTCTACATTTCTCCTCCAACAATCGTCTAATGACTGCCCATCATCTAATGACTGTAAGCTTAGCTGCTTACAGTTTTAAATCAAGGTCTTTTTACCAAGAATTCAAGTACCTTAATAATCTGACTCATGCCTTTCTTTTGTCTTACTTCCCTGTCTCTCAGAAGTTTTTTCCTATGTAATAGTAACGAAGAACTAATTTCTTTCAATTGCATACCTTTATGTATTCAAATTTGGCTTTGTTTCTGCTCAAAATGTTTTTATCCTGTTTTTTTTTTTTTTTTTTTTTTTTATCTTCTGTTCTTTCTTGATAATGCACTACAGGTATCCAGGGAGGATTTTTTCTTTGACTTCTGTAGGTATAATTACTTAACCCTCCTCTATAATTTGTTTCATATAACTCTTATCATTTTCCTCTTTGAAATGCAACTACTTGAGGTCAGATGTATCTGTTTCACTAGACTATACATTGTTTGTCAGTGCCTTCCCTGCTATATGATAGTAACAGGCATATAGCAAACAAATTTCTGTTGATTGGATAAATGAATAAATTATCCTTTCTACAGAATGGTAGTGGGTACATAATAAAAAGGAGTATCTGTTGAGTGGATGAGTAGATAAATATTCATGGCATATTAGGATTTTTTTGAATACTCCAAAATAAGAAACTTACATGCGTTTATTATAATTATTACATGCTCATGTATGCTTTTTCCTTGAATTGTCATTTAGTTATAGATCATTTCTGAAATTTGGCACAGTTGAAATGATCATGGAAATTGTATAACTTTTATTTCTACCATTAATTTAAATGTAGGCAACAACAGTGCTTCATCCTATAATTGTATATATTCACCCTGCTTAATATAATAGAGATGGCAATTATTACTATAGGTAGGGATATAAAAGATGGCAACAGTAAAAATGAAGAGAGTTAATTCTGGAGAAACCCAAAAATGGATTGTTTTTGCCAGATCAAAACCATGATGACTGTAGGTCAGGAGAGGGCAGCAAAGTGCAGCCTGGGTCAGAAATCTGGACTTGACAAAATGGCTGGAGACTACCTGAAGAGTATGCCTGAAAGAACTTTGGAGGGTGGTGCAGCATTTAGCGATGGAGAAATGTACGTAGGAGACCAATGAAACTTATCAACCATTATTTGTACCCAGGGGCAGTAGCCAATATAATAGATAAAAATAAATATAAAACAATATTGTTTTTACCCTCATCACACACTTTACTCTTTGCAACAATTCTCTGTGGTGTGCATATCTAGATAATGCCTGCGGGAAATAACAACCACAGTGGGAACTACAACCGTGTTTCCTCAAAAATAAGAGCTAGCTGGACAATCAGCTCTAATGCGTCTTTTGGAGCAAAAATTAATATAAGACCCAGTATTACATTATATTATATTATATTATATTATATTATATTATATTATATTATATTATATTATATTATATTATATTATATTATAGTATATTATTTACCAGGTCTTATTTTACTATAAGTAAAATTTTACTTATAGTAAAATAAGACCCGGTCTTATATTAATTTTTGTTCCAAAAGACGCATTAGAGCTTGATTGTCTGGGTAGCTCTTATTTTTGGGGAAACACAGTAGGAAAGAATAGAGTCAGGACTTCACTCAAATAACCCAGCCAACATGAACATGAGAAACTCAGATTGACAAGAGGCAAAGCCAGTAACACTTCAACTTTAAAAAGCAAAGTCAGGACCCAAGAATCAGAAACAAAAGGAGAGTAGCAGAGGCCAGAATTAGGAGACAGATTGAGAGTCTCCATGCATGATAGCTTTTTAAAGAATTGGTGGGAATGGATTCTAAAGCCTTCAATAGCATTTCTCCTGGTTAAAGATGCTTTGTTATACCCAGAATTAGTGTGAGACTTACAGCGGTACCAGACCTGTTTAGTTGGAACTCAAATCTTTTGACATGTCTTCATTGTCCAAAGTTGTAGCATGGCATATAAAGTTGAGCATGATGTCTTCATAATTTAGTCATCCCTAGTTGCATTGCCTTCCTCCTACTTAGTGCACCTACAATATTTTATACAATTAAAAACATTGTATTAAATTTTTGCTGAACGTCTCGTTTCTTTTCTCCCTATCCCCTACCAAGTTTGAACTGTTTGAGGATAGAGAGAAGGTAGTATAACAGGCACTCAAGCAATTTTTGTTAAATGAATGTACTTTTAGTACTCATCGCAATACAGATGAAAATTTATAGCACTGTCATTAGCATAAATTTGTACAATTGAATTGTAGTTCACTCTCTACTAGTAACAGAGGTGACCATTACTGCCAAAATCAACCCAATTTTTTTCCTTTTGCAATGACAGAAGGGTTCTCTGAATTAGAGCTTTGTTTTAAAAGTAAGTGCCAGGAGGCCACATCTACCCTACAAGCTGGTCAGAGAACTGCCAATGCAGAGAATTTCAAAATTTTCTGCCATTATAGTCACATTTGCACAAGGGCACAATGAAAAGGCCACTCTTAAAAACACACATTTACCCATCTTCCTTCCCCCTCTCCCATTTCTCTCCTACTTTCTCTCTTTATTTTTTTGAGGCCCTATAGGCAGAAGAGAAAATTTCTTGTACCATATGAAGTTGTGGTCATTTCCTATTTACTCATAAGTGTTTTTTCCCTTGGCCTACATACAATATAAATATTTACTTATTATTTGAGTCACATTCCATGCTTTGTAATTATTATTATGTTTGCTTATATTTTTCCGTCTTAAATTTAATCAGTGTGTATTGTACCCAGTAAAGCAGCATGTCTGAATCTTTCTGATCAAAGATCAAAAATCAGGCTTGCTCAATTAGAATCACTAATTACTAAAGACAAGCTTTATCCAGTCCATTATTCATTTTAATTGACCTAACAGAAAGTTCATATATGAATATCATGGTTGAAAAGTGTTTCTGAAAGCTATTATTTTAACCACTTTAATACCAAAAACAAACCTTCTAAGGCCATTGTCTAATTTCATATCTATATTTTAAAAACATATCATAATACAGTATGGATTGACCAGTTCCTCTGATTTTGTTTTATTTTTAATTGCTGTAATGTAAGATTCTGAGATTACTAAAAAGTAATCATTATAGTATATAACAAAATTTCTTTCTACTAATTTAATTTTAACTAAGTCTGTATTTTTTTAGTGATTATCTAATGGCCATATAATTAAGATTTTCAAATGACAAAACCCAAATTTGCATGTTATTAATAAAAATATATTATAATGTATGTTTAAGCATGAAGTGTTCAAGCATTATATCTTTACAATTTAGTTGGCAAAATTAAGGATATACCCTGTTTCCCCAAAAATAAGACCTAGCCGGACAATCAGCTCTAATGTGTCTTTTGGAGCAAAAATTAATAGAAGATCTGGTATTATATTATATTATATTATATCCGGTTTTATAGTAAACAAAAATATATATATATATACACACACACACACATATATATTTATTTATATATATTTATTTATATACACGTGTGTGTGTATATATATATATATATATATATATACACACACACATACAGAGAGAGAGAGAGACAGAGAGACAGAGAGAGACAGAGAGAGATCTGGAAATACTTCTTATAATTTCCACTTCTAGTTATATAAACATTGACAAAAATGTTTCCAATTGGAATTAAAATATTTTATACTTGATTCCTAAGTTTTCTATAGAGCATCATATAGTAAAGTCATATTTTCTAGTTTTAGAAGTATATATTTAACTGGAAATTATATATTAATGGAAAAAATAAATTTAAATGACAGTTAAAAATTGACCTGAGGAAAAAAATATTCTCCTTAAGCTTTTTTTCATTCACATCTTTCATAATCATTTTTAATTTTTTCTGTTAGGAAAAAATGGATAAATATTACAGATGTCATGTTGATATTAGAAACAGATACCCATTCACTACAAATGTGTATTATTTTTTGAGCTTTGATTTGGCAGGACTTCTTTGTATTTTTTTAAAAGAAAAAATCATTTAGAATATGCATCTGGACAACAACAGCTCCATTTAGAGAAAACACAACAAGTGACCATCGAAGAGTGCTTTTCTGTGTGTACTAACTTTGCATGGCAAAAGTTCAAAAGCAGCAGGACTCTCCCATCTGTTTGCAAGCTGCCCTGGACCACTTGATTCATAGAATTCCATTTTCCTTTGGTAAAAGGCACACTTCTCTAAAATTTGAATTGAAGTTTCAGTGGTGCTCAGAAGGAGAAATAGGAACCTAGTAACGCTTTATTTAATAATAAAATAATATAATAATAATAATAATAATAATAATTTTATTTTGGAAACAAAATACAACCACTAATAACGTTGTTATTTATTGAAGAACTCAGAAGCAGCAAATAAAAATGAATACTATGGAATCATTTGGAAGCACGGTCCGTAGTTATATGATAAAATGGATTATAAAATATATAGAGGATTCAATCAACCATTGACAACCTTTTGAACACACACACACACACGCACACACACACACACTCACACACACACTTCCTTTTCACAGTGGAAATATTGCCCTTGTGTTTAGTACCCAGTTTTATCCTATTGTTTTTGAAGACCAGGATGTGATTCATTCTAAAAATAGTTTTCTCCTGTATAAAGTGTCTGAATAAAAATAGATTGTTGTTGTAGTATTCAGGAAAGTCTAAAGAACTTGTGTGTGTGTGTGTGTGTGTGTGTGTGTGTGTGTGTGTGTGTGTGTGTGTTAACATTAAGCAGCCTCATAATATTGCCAAAGAATCACCAGGTAGAGTAAAATACCTAGAGGAATCATTCATTGGCTTGAGATGTTAAGAACAAAAGTAATATATTGGTTCTTAGATATAATGGTTATCTAGTTTAAAATGTCTTTTCTATTAACAACTAAACATAGTTTGCTTAATTTTACGTCATACCTTTTAATAATAATAACCTGGTCAGATTTTAAATAAACTTTCAAAATTTCATATTTTACCGTTTAATGCATACTACATTTTGTATGTTTTAAGTGAACCAACATTCCACTAGGGAATGTTTATGTATTTAATGTTTCTTATTATTTTTTGTTGTCCAATTTTGTAATGATTCTTTACTTTCAGCCATTTTAAATATAAGAGGAAAAAAGACTAGCAATAAAAACAAGATAAAATGAGAAATTACTTATGTTTGTGAGCACTTGTTTTTGTGTTGTTTTACTTTCTTGTTTCATTTTAAATGAGGTTGTACTTAATTTTACATTGCAGCAATGGGGTTTTTTTTGAGCTTCTCTGAATTTAACAATACTGTTAACCCAAAGTCTAAACAATGTTAGATACAATATTCATGTAGTGGGATTTTTAATCAAGCTTCTCATCTCATAGCAGTAATTATAAGTTATCTGAAAAAGACTTTACTCCACAAAGAAAATAAAAATTGTAATGTCATTAAGCTCTGAAGGTGTGGAGAGTGAAGCCCATCTTATTTAGACTATACTATTCTAGCAGTTTTTTTTTTTTCTCTTGAGGTCCAGTATGACCCTTCCATTCATCTACTTCAGAATTCATTAAAGTGATTTCAAAATGAATACTTACTAATATAAATGCAGTAAATTGGATTAGTAAGTGACAACACAATTCCAGAGGAAACGGAATGTTATTGGACAGTAAAATTTTTTGGGATTAAACTTCTTCAATTCTATTTATAATTAAACCAGTTCATATCTTTCCAACCCTTTTTCTCCCCACCCCCCTTCATGGGGAGTTTTCTTTCATTAATTCCCTACTAGTGTAATTCAGTGTTCAAAAACAGGAAGCAATCATTAGGAGTGGGCCAAGCTCTGTTATATAGTAAAAGAACTGAGAGTTTTCCTTGTCATTCTATCTTTGCCATTGGTGATTAATATTCATTAAGCCTGGGGAAAGACTGGACGGCTGCAAGTCTTCGTGAGGTGCCCGTGTAGTTTAAGCCAAAAGGAGAACAAAAATTATAAAGCTTCTATTTATGTGTATCATAAAGGATAAAGAAAATAAGCTAGCAAGAGTATTCTGTGGGGGGGAGGGGAGATGTACTACCTCACACATTTTAGAGGAATATGTGCACTTCTTTTTTTCAAAACTGTGATTTGTAGAAAATTTTCAAGATCATCTTAAACTGACAAAATGGGAAGGATATCTCATAATTATACTAATCCTTAATTTTAGTTGCCTTCTGCTGTATATAGAGCTCTAGGTAAAGGCTAAGGCTTTTGTTTTTCTTTTTTCTTTTTAAACAAGATGTGAGACTATTTGAAGTAGCCAATACCTGATGTTATATTTAGTCAATATAGATGGGATCAGGGCGCTTCTGTCATAAGAATCATAACTTCCTTATAAAAATTTGTGTTAAAATTTTGGATATTAAAATATTTGAATTAATTCTGTGGGGCTTTTGTGTGTTGAAATGTTAACCTCATTTAAACTGAAAAAAAAACATGCTAACATGTTAGAAAAATGTTACCTGTATTTACTGAATCATAGTGTATTTTCAGATTTTATATTTCTTTAGATAAGAATGATCCCACATTTTAATGCATTAGCCTAAAATGCCAAATTTGAAAATTTTACCTTCACTTTTCTCCATACTTCAGAGTAAGAGTTAATAATATTTTAAAATCTATGTTAATTTATATTAAATGAGCATGTATTTGTTCACTTTAAGTCATAATTAGGAATAGTAAAACTGTTATTTTGTTCTCAAAATAGTTAATGTTTTTATTGAAAGTCTTTCTTTTTGGACAGGGAGCAAAAAAAACTTTCCCAAAAAGCCGGTATTAGCTTACTGATTGCTTGGAATCATTTGATTATGAAAAGAGAAGTAGATTCAAAGGGAAAGAAATGACCCTTTAAATTACCTCAGGCCATTGTCCTTTTTTGGCAATTTGGTTAAGGCACTTGCATAAAATGGGCAGTATCTATCTTCCTAAACCATTGCTGTCCAACTGGTTATTCTTAATAAACTGCTCCATCTTTTACAAAAATCATTGAGATATAATTGACATATATCATTTTAAGTTTAAGGTATACACAGATTGATTGAATACATTGATATACTGCAATATGATTTCCACCATAGTGTTAGCTATCAACTCTGTTGTCACATCACATAATTTTCATTTTCTTGTGTGTGTGTGTGTGTGTGTGTGTGTGTGTGCGGTGGGGACAGTTAATATCTAGTCTTTTACCAACTTTGTTTATAATATGATAGTGTTGTCTATACTCACAATGCTGTGCATTAGATCTCCAGGACTTACTTATATACTGGTTGCAAGTTTGTACCCATAGACAACATATCCCCAGTTCCCATCGCACAGCTGCTGGTAACCAGCATTGTACTCTTGGTTTTAATGAGTTTGGCTTTAATAAACTGCTCGGTATTAGTGAAGTTTCTCTGACTGCCTATAATTTTGTGGGAATTCCAGGTGTCAATAACCTCCTTTTGTAAGAATGAAAAATAGATTCATTTCTGAAAAGAGTGAAGACCTCCTGTCCATAAATGTATGCTGGATATTTTTAAATGATATCATTAGATGATCCTTTGGCTATAAAGTCATCCTAGTATGATTAGGTCAAAAGAGCTCTTAAGTCATTTTTATAAACATTGTTACTTTTATAAGATAATTGGACCATACCGCTGATAAATTGTTTTAGTTCTCTGAATATACTTGTGTCTATAAATAAATGTTTAAAGAAAACATCTTAATGCAGTATCTTATATGTAAAGTAGGTTTCGAATTTAACTAAGTTTCCAAATCTGGATCATTCTTCTTGGAACAATCAATCTACTGCCTCTCACCTGCTAGTTTAGCTGCTTTAGAGCTCACTCTAAATGTGACTTCCTTAGGGAGGCCTGGCTGATCTGCATTCTTCTTTTCCTGGGCTAGGTGAGATACTGCTTATATTTCTTTTTTTTATAACGCAATGTACAATATCACTTATTTTGTTGGTAGGTATATTCTACCCCTCCCACAGCAAAATTGTATGTTTCATTATGGTACACACTCTGTTTCTATCCATCTTATTCATACTGTATCCTCATTACCTAGCAAGCTGACTGACATGAAGTACTCAATAGAGATTTGTTAAGTCAATGAATAAATGCATTCGGCTTTTAATCTTACCATTGGAATAACTCAATATGTTATATTTTTAGTTTCATGCTTATACGAGTACACATGTTACCTAGCTGGTACATTTTTACAAGTTGCCTCCAATAATTGGTGAAACTGAAAATAATAATAATGGTTATGGCAAATTAGAATAGCTTCAGATACCTAAAATAAACAAATATTCCATATCATCATCACCAATCATTAGTATTTTCATTAATTCAGTTATTTGTTCAAACACTAGTTATTGAGCATCTATCTCTAGGCACTGGGAAGATAACAGTCAGCAAGACAGAAACCCCTGATCTTACGGATCCTACATTTTAACAGAAGCAAGTGACCATTAATATAGGTATAATCAAATAAATGAAAACATAAAAATAATAAAAGAAAATAGACCAAACTGGCTAATAGAATGAAGAGTAACTAGATGGGAAGAGAATGGGAGCGTACATTAGAGAGGGTATTGGAGACGGCTGCTCTGAGAAATTAACATTTGCCCTAATTCATGAGGATTCAGTCAATAAATTGTTATATTAGAAAAATCTTACTTTTTCTCTAAGATCGTTAATAGAATTATTAACTGCATAAAGCACACCTAAAGGACATACTTTGATCATTCATTTATTTAGGCCACAAATTATGGATTTCGAATAGGCACTTCAGAGTAATAAATTACAAGTTTAAAAGTAAAAATTAAAAGTAAAAATTAATTCATAAATTAGGTGAAAAATGATTTCTTTTTTTTTTTTTTTCGGAAACTTAGAATATGAGAGGTCTTCTTGGCATCAGTTTCAAAATTTGGTGCCGACACAGTGTAAGATCTGTAAAACCGTAGTAAATTTTAAGAGACAGAAATGGGTAGTTATATAGATAAATATTGATTCAAATTTCCTTTGACATAAAGCAAAGATACTATTATCAGCTATTTGACTGATTTTTTTTTTAGTATTTCTTTGACAGCCACATTATTATCATCCATAGGAAAATATTTTTCCTTACGTACAGATAGTTGAGAATAACAATGTTATCATATAGAAAATTTGCTTTGTATAGTGGTCATACGCAAAGGATAGGAGATGGAAGAATAATTTGGTTCAGTAGTAACTGCTAGAAGTAAGATAGCTTTAATATGGAATTAATGGTATCAAAAGAACTCCTCACAATGTCTAACTCAGAGAAGAATTGAATAGTAATGTGTACAATATTGTTTTGTCTGATATTTGTTTCGACCCTAAGTGTTAATTATAAATAAAAACCCAAATGTTAGCTAGCATGTTTCAATTGTTAGTCCATCTATAGCAGAAAATGTTTTTAAATATTTTTATCACTTTTTAATGTTCTTAGTTATACCTACATAAAATTGTGACATTTTTATAGCATTATTGCAATCCAAGTATAAAGCATCGGTTGATAAAGAAGTGTAAAGTTAAGCATAAAACCACATCCCTTTGCCTTCAGAATGTTAAAAAAAAAAAAATCCTGGAAAAGATTTTCTCTGGCTATTTATAGCTATTAATTTCGTTGATATTTGTAGTTTCAAGAACTACGCTTCTCCAGACTGCGTCAGGGAACAAAAGGACATCTCCCTCTTTTTCTGTTCCATTTGTCTAAATATTTAGGTATAGTCCTACCCGTTGAATGTCTAAAATTAGACATTCTCACTATCTTTCCTGGCATTTCAATATAAGACATGAAAATATCAACAGGAGTTATCTGTGTTCTTAATTTAACTGCTCTTTGTTTTGATACTTGCAAAATCTCTTCCCATATACATAAAAATTCATAAAATACAAGTATAAACATGAATATATGTAGGTTGTCTCTGTGTTATGTTATGTTGTGTTGTGTTGTGATGTGATGTTATGTTATGTTACATATGCTACATATAGTTATATATCCACATATGTCCCTATATGTGGATAGGGACTGGGTTGCAACCAGCAACGTGGTTCCTTATCCTTTTTCTATTTTGTTTCTTTAAAGAGCGAACATTTTCCTCTACTCCAGACCTCTGAAGCTTATAGAACCATGGTTGGGAGCACTAAGTGTCTTTTGTTAACTTGTCCAAAGTCAGTACAACGTATTAACAAATAGCACAGGCTCCAGATGTAGAGGACCTCTGTTCAAATCCTGGATCTATTGCCTCTTTATCTCTGGAAACTACTTAACTACTCTGTATCTTCATTCACTCATTAATAAAATGAGGATCATAATACTGTACTCACTTTGCAATGCCCTTGTGAGGACTGACTGAATTAATGTATGTAAAACACTCGGAATAGCCCTGGTATACAGATGCACTACACAAAATGTTGGCTGCTATTGTTATTCTCAGTTCCCTCCATCTGAGGGAAGGGAAATATGTAGACCATGTATCCTACTTCTGATGTTGAGTACTTGGGTAATGTGAGAATAAGTTAGGGAATGGAATTGTAATATCAAAAAATTGTGAAGATTATGTTGTAAAGTACTTAGAAGAGTACCTTGTATATAGAACACACTAAATGCATATATTCATCTAACTTTATCTTTTCCTTAGTTCATAGAATTTATAAATCATTTTTATTGAAGTATAATTGAAATATAACATATTAGCTTGTGGCATACAATGTAATGGTTTCTTGTTTGTATATATTGTGAAATGATCACCACAGTAAGTCTAGTTAATATCTGTTACCAAACGTAGTTATAATTTTTTTTATAACTACAACTATGTTTGTATTATTTTGATACGTTTACTTCTTAACTAGAT
The DNA here is from genome assembly GCF_004115265.2 of Rhinolophus ferrumequinum. Lineage (NCBI taxonomy): Eukaryota > Metazoa > Chordata > Mammalia > Chiroptera > Rhinolophidae > Rhinolophus > Rhinolophus ferrumequinum. The sequence continues at coordinate 40,831,877 of NC_046291.1, read as the reverse complement.
GAGCACTTGCTGAGTGGTAAAATGAGTGGCCAAGAATTTGGTTTTTGTTACTATTTCAGAAAGTTCCCTCAGCTTTTATTGATCTAGGATTTAAAAAAAACGTGTTACATATTTCTAGCCAGTCATGTCTAGGATGAATACTAGCTCTGCTGTTTCCTAACTAGTGATCTTGGGTAAGATCTGTGAATCTCAGTTTCTTCATCTGCAAAATGGAGACGTAATAACTGTCTGAAAACTGTATTGTGAAGAATAAAAAAATAGGTTTAGAAAACTTAGCATCATGTCAAACACATAGGGTAGCACTAAACAAATGGTATCAGCTGTTTTCTAATTTTTTCCTAATAGTCCAAATTATAATGTACTGTTTGGTTGACCTCAGCTTTTCTTCTTGCTCTTACATGGTCATTCCTCTTCCCTATCAAGTCAAATGAGGTAACACGCACATGGAAATGTTGGTGACACAGAAGTCACTATACATGTTATAGTTTTAAAATTAGAATTAATAATTTCTCTACTATGACTATTATCATGCTTGACCTTAGACCATCTGTTTTCCTTTAAATGTTCTCTCACTATTCCTTCTCTTGTATGACTTCAACAATCATCTTTCCAGACCCTAGGGCATGAAATTTCAATCTTCCCCATCTCCTTCTCTCACTGTTTTCATAATTAAAATCTTGCAAAATATTCCTCCTCTTCTGAGAAAATTTTTATTTCATTTGTACCCTTTTATCTATTCTAGTAGGATAATCCCTGGTGAAAGTTTTAGTCACATCATGCATTTTTCTTTCAAATAAATACTCCTTTGTTTTTGGTAAAAATCCTCTACCTAACCTGTAGATTCTCTTATTCTTGAACTTTCAAGTTCTTTACTGAAGACCTCAGAGTCCTGAGATTCCTCCTTAGCTATATGACTTTTCTCTTTCTCTCTACTTTAGCACATACCACCCATTTTCCTTTAATTATTTTTAGCTGAATAATTTTAAGATTCATTGGGATAAATGACCATTTTGAACAGTAACAAATGGTATAAATATTTTGTTTTATTAAACTACTATTGTTTTGAAAATTGAGTAATATAAAGACCAAAAATTTTTTGTTCGTTCAAATCTAGTAAATTCTAATGAGACATAATCATTGTAACACCATTTTAAAATGTCGTAGAAACTGTTAAATAGTATAAATGTACATAGATATATTTATAATGATGTAATAGCCATAGTTTTAAGCAAAAGGATTATATTACTTTAATACACATAAAAAGCCACATATATAAAAGGAAAGATGTTTCCTGGCTACATATGTGTTTGTTTAACTCACTGGACAAACAGTGGCTGGGAAAGTACAATACAATCTGTGATTCCTTTAAAATTGGGAGTGATTCCAACTTGATGAAACAAGAAAAGGGAGTGGGGGGAAACAAAAGGTTTAAAAACATTATTCCAGTGACATTTGTCTTCTTTGCTAATCTTAATTTTTGTTATAACAAATCCATAAACTTATGACATGCTGAGTTGGATTGAATTCAGCTGTTTAGAGGAAAGTAATTATAATTATTGTCTTCAAGCCAAGATAACAACACACCAATTGTGACTAGCCAAGAAGCCTGGAATTCAGAAACCGCCTTATATTTATTTATTTCTTCATGTTGGCTGTTTATCAGGAAGTGACTTCAGTAAAGAAGAGTTGTAACTTATTTATTAAGTAAACTCTCAAATCTCTGAAAAAGATGGCGCATATGCTATATTCAAAAATACTTTTTCAAAATATGTATATGTAGACGTTCACTGCATTTAATCTAACTAACACTTTTTTCATCATTTGGAAAAACAAGGTCAGGATAACATGGGGGAATTTGAATTTTAATCTCAGTTTTTGTTTCTGAAACATCTTATTGATCTCGCTATATAATACGTAAGAGCAAAGGATAACAGTAAATCTTATGATAATATAGAATGCAAATTACAATTTCAGGAATCTTTAAAAGCAGAATTCAATGTGAGGTTTATATGAATAAACTGAAGGCAAGTCTTGATTGAGATGATTTTGGTAATTGTAGATCTAAAAACACTTTCCCACAAGTTGTAGCCAATGTTAGGACATCGAAATGACAGAGAAAATTTCTCTGTTTTAATTGCTCCTTTATTCCAAATACTAAAGAAAATAGCAATATTTTTGAAAGCTAATTATTTTGTAAAAATCCATTTTATTTTAGAATCTATCAGCTTTTTAAAAAATCTGTGCTCCCCACCCCCACCCCTCAAAATCCCCTAATTATTACATTGGGGTTATTTCATTTCGATTGCATTCTCTCTGTCTCTGTCTGTTTCTCTCCCCCTCCCACACACTTTTTATTTTCTTAAATTTTGGGGTAATTCGAGAATATAATGAATGTTATTGACTCATTCTCCAAAAATATATATATATATATTTTTTTCCCTTCCATATCCTAAAGCTCATCATGGTGCCAACATTAAGAACCCTTGTTTCTTCATCTTACTCTTCTTTCTCATCTGTATACCTGAGTGCATATTAATATATAAAAGCCACACAGTGACGGGACATGACAAACATGTTCATTGGAATTGACTTGAAAACTATGATTTGCTTAAGGACTTCTGTTTTACAGTTTTGAGGTATGTTTTACATGTATATTCATACTGTCATTGAATACATCATTTGGGGAAAGGAATAAAAAGGAAAAAGTCCATTTCCTTTTCTTAATTGCTGATATATGTTTATTGTATTTGTGAAATTTGCGCTTTCTTCAAGATAGACAATGTGGTAGTATAATTGCATAAATAATGTTTTTCCCATCTCTTCCTGTACATCCTTTTAAACTTTCCCACTCCACTTATTTATTAGCTATTTTAGCTACTAAATTCCCTACCTTCTTTCTTTTTCATAGTATATAGTACACTGACTTCTCTTTTCATTCAAAATCTAATTTGTTATTGATAATTACAAGAATTTGTGTTGTGTTTTTTAGTAACTCAATGCTTTGCCAATAGTGACCTAATGGAAGACTGCAAAGGCCATGAGGGCAGGCACACAGTTTTTATTCACCACTGATTACATTTTTGCACAGTATAGGAACTGAATAAATATCTGTTGAATAAATGAGTAATTAAAAATAACACGATTACTAAGTAATCAGGCTGGATATCACAATTGCTATTGAGTAGAAGTCAACCGCAGCAGTCCCTAGTAAACTTCAGTGTTCCTGACTACAACCCTTTACACTTACCAGGAAGTAGAACAGATAATTAAGATACCCACAATATCTTTCCCAAAATTTTATCACAAAAGCCATAGATTTTATTCTCTAAGATAGGTCAGCAGAGTCTTCCTTAAGGGATATTTAGTTTTTATAACACAATGAAGACTTAGAGTCTTCAAGCCAAATCACATATAAACAATTATACATGAATAGACTATAATTTGTAGACTTAGCAATAGTAAGAGGAACCATACTTAGTAACCTATCATGAAGGGTTTCGGCACTAAGACTAAGAAGCAGATCTAGAGTAAGAAATGGCATTCATGTCGATGAATCGATGCATGCCTAGAAGGTGGCATGCAAGTTATATTAGTGATCATCATTTTTAAAATGACAAAATATTTAAATTATGTTAAACAAAGTTACATTAAGGTTTACCTAAATTTTGAACTAGTATAAATCATTATTACACTGACCACTGGCACATTAAGCTGAAAGGAGCATGAAATATTATTAAATGATATTTGAATAAAGTTTTGGCACATAAATATTCATTTATGCATGCATAAATGCAAATTATTGTACATTGATTATATTATGGATGGAGGGAGGCACAGATGAATAAAACAATATAGTGGAGAAGACATAATCCCCGTCTGTCTCCTAACCTCTTTTTAATGAATCAAAGACATGGACTAAATAGAGATTTCTATTAAAATGGTTACTAAATATTTAGTCACTTGAAATGACATTTCTGTGGAGAATTCTTCCACTCTTCCCTACCACACATTCATTGTCATCAGCCACACATCATTACCTAAAATACCTAGATAAAATGGGAGCTCTAAGTGAAGTTTTTTATTTATCAATTAGAAACACAAATGCTCCCTGCATATTTTAACTATTAATCTTTAAAAGCAAATTACACATTCAATTATAAACAGTATAAAAGTCTGGGCCCAGATGTTATCCCTCACTTTCTCACTTACGGCCACATGACTCTTAGACAAATGACTTCTCTTCAATTCCATAGTAGGTGAACTAGGAATTACAATACCTCCTTTGCAGAGTTATGAATTAAGAAGAAATGAATCAATATAAAAGAAATAGCTAAGAAAGAATCTGACACATGGAATTTTCATAAATAATAATTATTGGTATACCATAATATCATTGATACACCATAATTGATCATTATTGATATGTCTAGCAAAATACATAATACATAGTAGCTGTTAGCAAGCCTAATCCTAAAATTGTGTTCATTAAAATGAAATCCTCCATTTCTTAGTATCCCATGAGATATTATAATTATCTTAACTGATTTAATTCATACAAAGGCTTAGTTGTTGTTATTTTTGCCTCCTTGCTGAGGAGCAAAAGAAACAACACACAATAAGTTAGGTGACTTTGCTAAGGTAGGAAATGACAGAACTAGGATTTGCATACTGCCCTTTATAACTCAGAATCCTGTGCAACTAACATTCCATGACCCAGCCTGTTTTTTCTCCTCACCACTTCCTCCATTACCTGATTTAATTTCTTTTCTTACATTTTGTATTTCTCATAAATTGTAATCAGCCATCTGGAAAAGCAATTGATTTTCTGAAACTCCTTTACTATGTGCTTGTCCTCAAGATCGGTTACTTGGGAAGCCTCAGCTTACAGTTTCAAATAGGATAGTGTTTTATAAAGTCCCTCTAGGGGTATCAATAATTTTTATTAGATTTATTAAGATTTTATACATCTAAGAGTTACAAATATTTTCAATAAGAGTAAGATCTGCTCCCTTTTTGACAGACACACTGAGTTATCTCTTTATTTAATTGAAAACAATCTCTCGAACATGAAAATGGGAAAAACGTGAAATTATAATTAAAGCAGTAGTTAGTAAAGTAAGTTTCAGAGCTACATTATCTTTTTCTTACTTTTCACATGAAAGAACAATATCAAATTAATCAGTGATTAGCTATTATCATTTACTACTTAATAAGTGTTCACCCTCTCTTGAACACTTGAAAAGATTAGAGAGAATAATGGTTCTACTAATACTTTCCAAGCTGCTTACTCTCTGAACCAGAATAAATCTTGGAATGTCTTCGAGATCTTGAATGCTAATGAAAGCTTTCATTTATTTTGATAAGAAAAGAAACTAAAAAATCATTTTCTTTTATAGTTTGGCATCTGTATTTTAATCATTCGCCCTGCTGCTTTTCTTTGTCAGTAAAAAAATAATATGTAACAGAGAAATCTAAATGGCTTTTTCTTTGGGATTCTCAAATTTGAAGTGCTTGCAGTCAAATCTGGCAGAGATTATTTAAATTTACTAAACCTACTTGATTGCTGATTTCCCCACATATTTAGTGATATAGCTCCACTCTGTGTGCTGGCAGCTGCCCACCATCCTGGGAATGTTGCTTGAGTATACACATTTCTTTTTACCTAACACACATTAATGCTGGTCTGCATACTTTTCCTCGCTCTGACTCCCACTATGCTCAGTCAAATATTACCTATTCTGTTAACATACACGCTAAGCTTGAATGGAATGGTTGTATAGGCAAAGAACTTGCGTACACTGGGTCCAGGAGAGTGGAATGATGATAGAATTCAGAACTGGGCATCAGTTCTAGAACACAGTGTATAGAAAATACCATGTGTGTTGCTTCAGGGTCACCCCATCCGTTTTTCTTTCAACTCTGGTCTGTGGGTCTGTTCTTTCTGTCAGAAGCGTTGCTGAATATGTAATCTAATCTATTAACAATCACATATGTAACTCAGGAACTAATGTTAACATCCACTGTCACAAGGAGGAGAGGCTGTGAAACAAAAGAGTTTATATTACCGTACTTTTTTCTTTTTTTTTAACTTTTGCCTGAGAAGAAATAAACATTCTCAGGAGGAAATTAAAGACTGCAGAGGCAGCTAATCTAATTTGGAGCAAGACCAACTCTCAATTTCAAATACAAAATAAACCTTCAGTATTTAAATCAATTATAGATATAAAAATCCCTTCACTATTCATCATATCATATGAAGATCTACATAATTGGATTTTCAAAATTCCCGTGTTGGACAGGTTTCTGAAAAGGGACCTGGGTAGGAATAAGAGGAATAGACTCAGTTTTTTATCATCACAATGGATCATTCATCACTCAGATATGAGGCTTCACATGCATGGTACACTTAGGGACATTGAGTTTTGAGGGATGTATATTTGAAAATACCAAAACTAGACACATTTGCTCTGGTTTGCTTCTTGAATACAGCATCCGGACTACTTACAGATTTCTTTCCTTAATCAAGGTAAAAATGAGTTCGTCTTTGATAATGGTATTGCTGTTTTATTGGTTTGTATTGTTACCATTATGAGAGGAGACTAGTTGTTTAAGATATAAACCTTCATACAGTGAATTTGCTATGCTAGGCTATGTGTGTATATATATGTGTGTGTGTGTGTGTATATATATATATGCACATACATATGTGTATATATATATATATATATATATAGAGAGAGAGAGAGAGAGAGAGAGAGAGAGAGAGAGCATTTTTTTAATCTTCACGTTCTTCTGAACTCTTACTTGCTAACATCCATATATTTTAAAACAATTTTAGGCTTTGATTTTAAGAGCTGGCCCATTCTTTCTCCCAAGCAATGCTGTTGTAGTCATTTACAAAGTGTAGTCCCTGGACCAGTTGCATTAGAGTCATGTGGGAACGTTTATAAAATGCAAGTTCTCAGATCTCCCCAGACTGGCTGAATCAGGAACTCTGGGGATGGGGCACAGTAATCGGTGTTTTAACAAGCTCTCCAGGGGATTCTGATGCATACTCAATTTTGAGAACCACTGCTCTTCTAAACTATGGCTTTTCATCAGTTTGTGTATCTTTTACCCCTTTAGTGGTAGGGTCAAGTCTATAGATCTCTTGTCAGAATAATGTTTTTAAATATTCAAAATGAAATACATAGATTACCAAAGAAATAGGTGAAATTGAAATTCAGTTATTCAAATATTAAAAACAAATTTGTGAAACAGTAATACATGTGCTTCTTTATAACCCATTTAACTAACAAGATTCATGGGGGATTCTAATAACTATCATAGTTATAAAATATTGGTGATCAAAAAAGTTATTTCCAGATATCTGCGATAATCACAATGTTATATGAGTGTAACTGTGATTTATATTGGTGACAAAGTCACAGATATTACTAATGCTCTTATGGTTTACGCCTACATTCATAATTGAAGGAGATATTGAATTTCAGCCAGCAGTTAATTAAAATAAAATTATGAGCTTCCTTTGTTTCTGAATTCATGGATCCCCTGAATTCTATCCATAAACTCCTAGGGAAAAGATGGGTGATTTTCAGCTCATCTAAAAATTCCTTATTTTCTAATCTGATGCATTGTAAAGCAATGTAGGAGACGGGATCTGAACCAAATGTGTTCTGGGAGCCATAGACTAAATTGTTCTCCCCTGTGGTCTAACACCTGTGGTGGTTAAAGCATAGCTGATCTAATAGTTTACTGGGAATTACCAACAGTGTTACATCTTTTCCTGTTTAATCCTACAATAGCTTCATACTTGTGATATTTTAAAATTTATTTCTACATGCTTTGCAAATCTTTACTTATCACTTTCTACAGTAATTGACACCTCGCAATTCTTCAGATCCTCTTAGAAACAGCAAATTTTCAGTTCTTCATGTTGTCAGTGCTAGCCCCATTTGAGGAAATGGATATTCAAAGATCACATAAACAAGTCAAAGTCCTGAGCACAGGTCAGGGCTACGACCCCAGTCCGGTCTACATTTCTGGCTCTGTGTGTTGGCCTTGCTGGCCATGCTGCAGAGAGGCAGGGCGCCAATCAGACCGGGCTTGGCCATTATTTGAGATAGCAGAGTGGCGGTAACAGTTGAATTAAAAGAACAAAACAAAAAAGGAGTCTTTCTATTTCAGTCACTGATGACAAGCTACTCAAACAGGAAATAATCAGAGTGTAAAAGCATGAATCTACTTTCATCATGAGACAGAAGAGACAATAGACTGTCAGAAAAGAAACACATCCCTATTGTATAGATGGGACACTGTACAATAGGTAGTTTTGCCATTTCTTTGTTTTGGAAGCCATTATTTTAAAGATATGTCTTTGCCTTTTAGCTCTTTTTATTTGTCAGATTCTTCTCTCAAACTCTGACTATCAAAAGGCAGTAAAAGATCTTCGAAAGGGCTGCCTTATAAAATATTTTATGTTGTCTCTTGTTGATAGGAATGCTTTAATCCTGTTTCTACTGTCAAATACGGCCAAAATTTCTAGTCTTAACTTTATAATTTGGAAACTGTGACATTGACAAATTTTCAAAGGCTCAATTTTATTAACCAGTTGAGGATTGTGTTTGCCCAACTGATTCAAATACATTTTTTAATAGATGATGGAATAGGAATGAATATTTATTGAGTGCCTAATATGTGCCAAGCTCTCATAATATTGAGGAAGCAGTATAACACAGGAAAGAAGGTAACACATCCAGCTGAGCAGGCAGAGTAGAGGAAAAGAAAGTGAGTCTGTCTCTGCAGGTGTTACAGCTATTCAGGGAGCCAGGGGCTGGCGGTAACACAGAGACTGCTGTGCAGGAAGAACTGTTTGCATCTTAATGGAGTGTAAGTGTCTGCAAAAGATCAGTAGTAGCAGGAATCGACCAAAGTATTTGGTTATGCAGAGCACTGAGTTTTCTCCTTTAGCTCTTGCTAGGGCTGTATTAATGTCTGCAAGCAGCTGCAGATGGAAAATTCAAGAAAGATGAGAAAAGACAAATCTGTCTAATGTGAAACAGAACTGACTACATTTTTACAGGCGAAAGAGGAGGGGAAGTAGTGTTTTCTGTTAGTTTCTATTTATCGTACATATATCTACATTTGGAGAGTTGAACAAAAGCAGAGAGAGGAAAAACTTAGAGCTCTATGCAGGAGGGAGAGGTAGGATCCTTTGAGCCAAGGACTTCTTCATGAGGACCAGTGTCACAGAGAAGGAACAACCGCCCCACAAACTCTGATGCTTCATGCAGTGTTTAGGAATGCAAAGATATTGTTATCATGTTATGGTCAGGAAATAAAAAATTTTAAATGATCTTTAGAAGAACAGGGAAGCTGATTTTAAAAATGTGTCAGTGGAAGAAGCTTATGAGTTTTAGAGGAAACCTATTGCAATTCCACTTAGCAAGTAAAGATAAAGATTGTTAGTTACTTTCAGGAGTGGCTAATGCTTCACAGGATCATAGAAGTATAATATTTGATTGATAGAATTATTAGAATCACATTAGTGAAACTAGTGTTTTCATGGTTATTGCTAAGATTATTAAGATGTGACTGAAAGTAGAAGGTAAATATGGGGATTAGTATGCATAATAAAAGCATGAAATAGATCTATTGGGAAAAAAGAAAAGAAAGAATTAAAACCATTTAATATGTACTTTTTTATTGGGGTCAGGGATGTTTTAGAGTAGAAGTAAATAATGGAATATTATTTCATAATTCATTTCAATGTAATTCATCATTGAAACCAAGAAATAATTAGGAAAATTGTTCAGGCTCCCCTCTAAAATCTGGGGAGCACAAGGCAAGGGTACAAATTGAAACCCATACATTTTACATATTTCAAGTATATATAGGAAGCCACAAAACTATTAAGTAACTTTCTATTTTTGTTTTCACAAATAAGTAATTCAAAACACTCAAGAAGGGGGGCCGGCCCGGTGGCTCAGGCTCCATGCTCCTAACTCCGAAGGCTGCCGGTTTGATTCCCACATGGGCCGGTAGGCACTCAACCACTAGGTTGCCAGTTCAATTCCTTGATTCCCGCAAGGGATGGTGGGCTGTGCCCCCTGCAACTAGAAATGGCAGCTGGACCTGGAGCTGAGCTGCGCCCTCCACAACTAAGACTGAAAGGACAACAACTTGACTTGGAAAAAGGGCCTGGAAGTACACACTGTTCCCCAATAAAGTCCTGTTCCCTTCCCCCCCCCCCCCCCCGAAGAAAAAAACCTCAAGAAGACGAATTTCAGGGGCGGCTGGATGGCTCAGTTGGTTACAGCACGAACTCTGAACAACAGGGTTGCTGGTTCGATTCCCACATGGGTCAGTGAGCTGCGCCCTCCACAACTATATTAAAGACAGCAAGTTTCCCAAGGGGCAGCCGGATGGCTCAGTTGGTTAGAGTGCTAGCTCTCAACAACAAGGATGCCGGTTCAATTCCCATAAGGGATGGTGGGCTGCGCCCCCTGCAACTAAACATTGAAAACGGCAACTGGACTTGGAGCTGAGCTGTGCCCTCCACAACTAAATTGAAGGATAATGACTTGGAGGTGATGGGCCCTGGAAAAACTGTTCCCCAATATTCCCCAATAAAATTAAAAAAAAAAGATTAATTTCAAATTCAGATTTGTCAGAATTATCAGAATCCTTGGAGTTTTGTACAGGAACCTGCTAGTAATGGATGAGCTGACCCCCGGCCCCCAGAAGACCTTCTTTTTATGTCCATCTCCAACTCTTCCTTTCACTGTGAGGGCCTGTCATGTGGATATAAGTGCACGTTTCAGCTTATACATCTGAGTTCTGTCTACTTTTCAGTGTAAACAACCATCCTGGGGCCACTCCCTGAGACTAGGCGTGGGCATACAAGACTCATGGTCCATCATTAGAAAGGGTAATCTAGCCAAAAGTCTCATGCAGTTCCTGGATATGAGCATCAGTCATTTGAGCTGGAAGCTCTGGGGTCCCAACGTGCCCAGGATATGGTTAGAAGGGGAGGGTTTATATCTAGGCGGACCTCTTTCTTTGGCTTAGGTCACTACTCATCACATAGAAAGAGGTCCAGCTAGAGCACGGACAGAGTTGGAGTCTGAAATGCTAGGAAAGGAACTTTGCTCTTTTTTCATGGCTCTGAGGCCACTACTGCAAATGCTAAGCTGGAACTGATGCCAGGACAGCAAACAAATCTAGACTCTTGAGCAAACTGCAATGTACAGTTACCCTAAATTATGGAGTACACACACTGGAGTGTAAACTGCAATCTGGAAAAGTGTCCTGGGTGTGGAGACCTGAATCAAATAGGTTTTTTGTAAAAAGAGCTCCTGGTATATCCTTGGAGATGAAGAGCATTCTTTTACAAACTTTGTATGAGTAAGTAACAGTAAAAACAAGAGACAAATACAGCTGGGCAACCATTCTAGACACAGAATCAAAGGGGGGAAAATGACTATGGATGAATTTGCTATGTAAAAAAGAAGAAATAAAAGTGACCAAAATGAACTTTGAAGAGGGAGAATTTTGGAGCTTGCGAGGGAATTGGATGTCCTATGACAAAAGATCAAGAAGAAAGCCATCAGCAACTTCTGGAAATAGACATAAGCAATACGATATAATAATTTTTGCTAAACTTATTTCAGAAAAGGAAACACTATCTGCTTTATAAATTTTAGTTTTCTTGTTATGTTTTGTTTGCTTTGTTATGAGATAATGGGTAGTACACAGAGAACTTGTAATGAAATAATGAGTGTTGTAGATTGAATGTTTGTGTTCCCCCAAAAGTCATACGTTGAAGCCCTAAGTGTGATTATATTTGGAGTGTGGCCTCTAATGAAGAAATCAAGGTTAAATGAGATCACAAAAGTGGGGCCCTGATCTGATAAGATTAGTGTCTCTATCAGAAGAGATACCAGATGGCTCACTCACTCTCCACATACCCAATAAAGAAGGGTCATGTGAGCACACAGCAAGATGACACCTGTCTATGAACTAAAAGAGGCCTCAGAATGAAACCTTGATCTTGGCACCTTGCTGGACCTTGGACTTTCAAGCACCAGGAACTGTGAGAAATAAATTTCTGTGGATTAACTCACCCAGTCTATGTTATTTTTGTCATGGAGCCTGAGAAGACATGGTGTAAACATTAACAGATAGGGGGTTAAATATGTAAATGTGTTTCCAGAAAAATTAAAATAGTAATGGGATGGAATATAATACATAGCCTGAGGTAAGATAAAAAGAAAGAGGTCAAAGGAAACTTAAAAGGAAATTGTGAAGGACAAATCAAAATAGCAAAAATATTTAAGGCACACCTCAGAACAAAATTATAAGATGAAAACATCTGGGCTTTCAGTAGGACAGAAAAATGCCTTCTAGCTGGGGTCTGAGAAAAGAGAATGTAGGTAGAAATTTGAAACAACAGAATATCCATTAAGTTTGCTAAAAATGTAGAATACGGAGTTTTACTTGGGGTTTAAGTACTCGTACATCTTCCACAGGTATGGTTTGGCATCCATTAAATCACTGAAATTGTATGGAAAAATGTATATGCTTATAATTGTAACTTGAAAAAAAAAACAAGGGAGTAGCATCTCCACTCCTTTCCCAGGTAAAAATTAATGAGGAATACGGTTGTCTTCCATAGACTTCTGTACTTTACAGGTGATAGTGTCAATGCATTTGACCTTTTAAAGACGAGAGTAACCATTATGTTATGTGGCTTGTTAATAATCCCATTTCTTACACCTAGTATTCCAGAGGTGGCACTTTTTTTTTTTTAAAGGAAGGCACAGCTCACAGTGGTCTATGTGGGGATCGACCCAGCAACCTTGGTGTTAATTAGTACCATGCTCTACCAACTGAGCTAACTGGCCACCTCATATGGCAAATTTTTAAAGAAGAGAAAGTGAGAAAGGAAAAGAATGAATGATTCTCTGGATGATATGGGTGATAATGTCATTTCACTCCCTGTTCCTACCATTTCCACTTCATTTACAACAAAATACTTTTAAAAAGTGGTCTACATACACACTTCCTCTCCCCTTGTTCTCTGTGTCCTTCTAGTCATGTGCCATTATGGGGTTACATAATATCTGTCTGGGCTTGTCTCCCACGTTCCTTGTTTATAGACTTTATGACTATTTTTATTACTATGTATGAAATTTAGAATCAGCATGTCTGAGTTCAAAATAATTGCCTACTGTTATTTTTATTTGGAGCATATATACTTTATCATTTATTTAGGAGCAATTAACATCTTTATGGTGATCTTTGTATCTATGAACATGGTGTGTCTTTCCATGAATTTGTCCTCTGTTGTGACGGCTAGTGTTTACAATGTATTTAGTTCATTTCTCGTTTAATTTGTTCCTATATATTTTATCTACTTTTGAGGGTATTAAATTTGTTCCTTTTTCCCCACTGCATCTTATACCTGTTTGTTATATGTACATTGATTTGTGTACATTTACTTTGCATGATACTACATTTCTGAATTCTCCTATGCTTAGATTAGCACTCCAGGTATGCCCATTCAATTATCAGAAAATCTTGATAGTTTTCTCCTACTTTGCATCTTATATACTTCTATTTTGTTTAATTGGATATTGAATAACAGTAGTGATATATAAGCACTCACATCTTGGTCCTAACTCTAGGGACAAAATTCTAGTATTTTTCTACTGACATAATGTTGACTTTGGGACTGAGGTATGTTTTATCATGTCAATGGAGTGTCTGTAAATTTTTTACTTATTTTTATTTTTGAAAATTAAATATGTAACTTTGTCAAGTGTTTCTCCACTATCTTGGGAGGTAACTTGATTTTTTTTCAAATTAATGTGTAGTTGACATATATTAATTAGTTTCAGGTACACAACATAGTAGGACATTTTTATACCCTATGACGTGGTCACTATGACAAGTCTGATAATCTGTCACCCTATAAAGTTAAGATATTATTGACTATATTCCATATGTTGTACATTACATCACCATGGCTCATTTATTTTATAAGTGGAAGTTTGTGCCTCTTATTCACTTTCACCATTTTTACCCATTCCTTCCGCTCATCCCCTCTCTCCTTTGGCTACCATCAGTGTATTCTCTGTATTTATGACGTTCTTCTCCTTAATCCTATTAATGTGATATATTAAGTAATAGATTTTCTAAATATTGATTAATTCTTGCATTCCTGAAATATATTTTACTTGTTCATGAAATATCTTGTAATATGCATTGAATTCTATTTGCCAGTATTGTACTTTAGTTTTTTTATCTATATCTATTCATAAGATATTAATTTTACTCTTCTTGATGCAATGTTAGATTGTGAATTTGATGATATTCTTACTTCGTAAAAATAAGTTGGAAAGTTAGCTTTTCTAAATATGTTAATTATGTCTTTTGTTTCTTTTCTGACATTTTTATCCACTTTGTAATCGTTGAGAAAGATAGTCTCCTACTACTTTTGTGTTTTTGCCTAGTTATCCTTATGTCTCCTGTAATTTCTGCTATATATATTCATAACTGCACAGATATTCATAAGTGTTATGCTTTTTTGGGGACTTGCACCCTTTAGTATTACAAAGAGACCTTCTTTTTCTCACTTTGAATCAGGGCCCGGTTGAGACCCCCAGAAAAGAGGACTTGCAATGTCGCTGGCCTTGCCTCTCCCTGCCCTCAACCTTAACAATTGAAAAGCCCCTTCCTTGCGGTTTGAGCTTGAAATGTCCCCTGTCCAGTTCCTTGCTTTAGATAATTACCCTGAAACTTGTGCTTGCTTATGATCACAATAATCCTTGCTTATGATCACAATACCCCTTGCTTACTGATCATAATCTCTATGGCCTAGCATTCTTTTGAGTTTACTGTCATCAATGATCCTGGTTGATGACCACATTAGAGAGCCACGTCGCCTGAGGGAAGACTCCATGCGGACCCCTGGAACACCATGTGGCCTATGGAGGAATGCCCAGATTTTCCCTTGTATATCCCCGGCTGGTGTGAAAATGTTAAGGCAGTTTTTGGAGGTGTTAACCTGCTGCCTTCTCAGACCATAAACGCTGCTCTGATAATAAACGCTTACTCTATGACCCAATTCCTATGTTGGTCTATTGGCTGGAGCAGTGCAGGCAGCACGAGACCCGGACTCGTTTGGCCTCCGGTTTGAACTTGGTACCTTTTTAGAAAACCTAAATTCCGTCGTGCCTAATATTAAAATCGGAACCATTGTTTTTTCATTTGTTTGTTTGGATTTGCCTGGTATCCTAACCCTTGCTCATCTTTGTATTTTCAAAGTTGCTGAATCACATATTTAGGTTTGCCTTTTGTCTACCTCACAAAGATGGTTTTTCTTATGCTATACCCTACATCCCCATGACTTCTGTGTAACAACCAATTTGTACTTCTTAATCCCTGCCCTTTTTCACCCATCCTCCTCCCATCTGACCATCAAAATGTTCTCTGTATCTATGAGTTTGTTTCTGTTTCGTTTGTAACTATGCATAGTGCCAGGTGGTACTAGTCAGGGGGATCACTGCGTAAATTATATAAATGTCTAACCACTATGCTCTACATTTGAAGCTATAATAAAATAATATTGAATGTCAATTCTAATTGAAAACTTTAAAAAGTAGGGGAGGTCAATTATATTGTGATCGTGTGGTACAGTGTCAGATGGTTGCTGGACTTATCATGGTGATCACTTGTTTAGCATAGGGAATATA
The DNA here is from genome assembly GCF_004115265.2 of Rhinolophus ferrumequinum. Lineage (NCBI taxonomy): Eukaryota > Metazoa > Chordata > Mammalia > Chiroptera > Rhinolophidae > Rhinolophus > Rhinolophus ferrumequinum. Next base: position 40,816,119 of record NC_046291.1, on the reverse strand, counting down.
ATCAATATGTGGTAATAACTATATGTAGTGCTAGGTGGGTACATTTGAATATCTATTATGTACACCAGAAATTAATATAATATTGTATGTTAGCTATATTTTAATGAAAATCTTTAAATAAAAAAAGGTGGTTTTTCTTGTGATCCAATTTGAAAATCTGTTAATAAGTTAAACCCTATGCTTATATATAATAGATGCCTTGGATTTAATTCTGCCATATTATTTTTACGTCATTTAAAAAAAAAATTATGGTTGTTCAAAAAAGTATTTTAAGATAATAAAATGGATTCCCTGGAACCCACTCTAAGGATGTGTCTCAATAACCCCACTGAAACTGGCTTTGTCAATGTCACTGATAATCCTCACGTTGCCAAAAACATGAATGACATTCTTAGCTTCATTTTGGGTGCAGCCCCAACAGCATGTGACAAGGCTAGCTACTCTGTCTTTTTTGGAAACAGTATTTTTTTTTCAATTAGCTTCTGAGATAACACACTCATCTGATGCTCTTCCTACCATACTGAATGCTCTGCCTTATTCTTCTTTACTGGCTCTCTGCCTCATTCTCCCTCCTTAACATTAGGGAAAAGGACCCTGGAACTCAGGCCCTGAATTTCCTTTCTCCTGTACTTACTTTTATTTCCTGAGCAAACTCATCCAGTTTTAGTATTTCCAGTGCCTTTGACAGGTTGACAACTCCCAGGTTAATACATCAAACCCACACCTTTCTCCTGGTCTGCAGCCCCATGGACTGAGCAGCCTATTCTGTGTCTCTACTTGGATGCCTAATAGAATCCCAATCTTATCATGGCTGACACTGACCTCTTGATTTCTCCAACCAACGGACCCTCTCTTATTCCTTCCTCTTTGAGTAAACAGGGAGTGTGACTCCATTCTCCTCAATGCTGGAGGTAACAAAACAACAACAAATAATAATAAAACACAATAAAGCCATCTTTGACTCTTAAATTTATACCCAATCCAAAAGCATGTTTCCTTAGCTCCAGTTCTGTGTATATCCGGAATCCTTTGACTTCCCAGGACCTCTGCTGACATGCTATTTTAAGCTGCCAGCGTCATCTCTTGCCTGGACAGCTGCAATGGTCTCCTAAGTCTCCCTGATTCTACCCTGTTTCCACACTGCTTTCGCCCTTGCTACTGTACAGTTTATTCTCCGTTCATCAGTCCCAGTGAACTTTTAAAAATGTATGTCAGATTATTTCACTATTCTTTTTCTCAAACCCTCCTGCCCTTCTAGAGAATAAAATTAAAAATCCACACCTTGGTTTTCAAGGCTGTACATGATATGGTTAATACGGACTCGCTGGTCTTGTCTCTTTTCATTTCCAGTGTGCCTCCACTCACATCTTGGTGAAGTTTCTCAAACTCTTAAGCACAATCCTGTCATAGAACCTGTGTACTTCTTGTCACCATGCCAGTAATGCCTCCCATCCCCCCAAACCGCATAGCTCTCTCATGTCTCGGCTCCTGATCTAAAATAATACTTCACCTATATAATAAATATAATAAATAAATATAAATACATAAATAGAATGGGTTCCTAGGTTGAGCTGGGGTTCAGGCAAAGTTTTTATCTATTTTTCCATGATACTTTTAAAAACAAGAATAAACATGAAAGAAAAAACATAAAGACTATTTCCCGGTGTTTAAGTTGAAATAAGTTGCTTGTTTGCTGGGTGTATCCCGCTTTTGTGTAAAGTGGATAGGCAGCCAGAAACGCAGTTTGTGAAACCCTGCAAAGTCGACAGAGATATAGTTCCGCTGTTAATTCTGTAGAGTTCTGGCCACACACAGGCATGGGGATGAGATGAGGTAGAGGTGTCTTTCTGTCATTCTATCTATCCTATTGGCACATCCTTTGGGCCTTGCACGCTGTAAGCTGTGGTAAATGTTTCACACTATTTAGCATAATGCTTTCCGTATTTTTGGAATAAAGCATGGGGAATTTTGATCCAAGAGAGGAGTTGTCTCTGGGTCAAAGCCTGGGAATTTTTGATATAGCCTCCAATTGAAATTTACAAAAAAATATTTTGCACTTGGGAGCAATAATACCAGATTTAATTCAACGCTTTTTAATTCTTCATTTGCTCCTGTGAACTATGTTGTAAAATTATTTGAGTGGCCTGAATTGTAGCTTTCATAGATTCAAAACAAAGATTATGCACAGCAAAGTAGTACAGAACTGTCTCTTTGAAAGTAACGTGAAACACATTAGATTGTAAAATATCATTTAAATTGTAAAATCTCTATGGAGGAACTCCATTTTATACTGCAATGTTCGTAGTATTGTACTTTGTAAATAGTAGATGCTCAATACACTTTGTTCAGTTAAATTTGCTTAATAATATTATCTCTGTTTTAAGATAATACTAGCCCAATATTGTGAATTCAATGGCATTTATTAATGTATATCCCACTTGCTGATTTTTCACCAAATGACATACCTTCAGAGCTGATAGTTAGTGAATACACAGAATGGGTAGCATCTGTTCTGGTACCTCAAACTTATAAATGTAAACTAGATCTCACAGGAATATGATTTTCTTATCTGAAGGTGGTATGTTAGATTTATTTAAACCCTAAGATTTAAAAGCATTTCTGTATATATATCACCAATAATTACATGAAAGTCGATGGGTAAACCAGGGAGAATAGAACTAAAATTCCAACTGAGGAAGGTATATTGCATGTTGCAAACAAACCCCATCATAATGCAAATGTCTGGAGAAAAAGAGAATATTAATTGTTTGGAGTTTTTAAAATATAGTTGTTTAACAAATTTTCTCCCTTACTATATACATTTGGCCTTCATATCCCCACACGGTTCCTCTTTCACTCCACTTATATTTCTGTGAGTAAAAATTGAAAGACTTTAAAATGGTTAAAAATTTTGGAAAGATTATAACACTTCTAGTGCCACCTTCCAGGTTACCTTTGTTTTATTTTTTAACTATTCTATAACTATGTAAGTTGTAAAAACAGATAATGTAAATAACTCCTTCCATAGAAATATAAATCCCTTATATCCGTTGAAATGAAATTGATTATTGCCCTTGGAAAGAGCTGTTTTTCAGCTCCTGTGAATTCGTTTCTGCATTTCTTATTTGTATATATGTGATATTTCTCACTGGTTCCCTCATCAGTGAATGAATTGAACAAAATCTTTGATATTTCTTCATTTCATATTTGTGTGAGTCACAAATGTGCCCTCTTTTAAAAATTATCTTTCAATGTTTTTTCTTCTTCTTGTTTCCCCCTGCTATTCAATAAAAAAATTACACAATGGAATATAATGGAGAAAGGAGAAAAATCCCTGTACATTTTCCTCTTTCTCGAAGGAATTTGCATACATTGTAGTTTATGTGAAATTTTCTAGCTTAATAAGCAAATCCCTAACATTTTAAAATATGGTTTAGGAAATGGTTTATGGGTATATTGACTCAAATGGGATAATAGAGATATAACCATTGGTTTTAAGAAGAATGCCACTGATTGCTACAAAGAGTTATGTTGGATTATTCAGCACTCCAGGAAATATAACTGAAAATCACCTTTAACTCATAACTTTAATATTTTCATACAATCAAAAAACAGAGATATACATTATATAGGCATAAAATGAGTTATTATAACTGATCAGGATATCTTTGGTATGTTTTACAGATAAAAGAAATGGTGGTTTCTATTAGCAGATTAAAACCAAGAGAAAATTAAAATAAGTTCACATTTTTGAAAAAATTATTAAGCAATAAATACGGCACTACAGCTACCACTAATTCTATGTACATTGGATTACATTTGAACAAACACTTAAATTCCAGAATGGATATTTTATGAATAAATGCATTGGAAAATAACTATAAAATTAAAAAATGACAGATTAGAATTTTTAAAAAAATAAAATGTGACTTGCACAAGTGCTTGAAGAAAAATAGCAGAGCTACATTTTAAAAAGTTAAAAATTCCCAAAATCAGTTTTTAGATACCAAAGAAGTTTACTTTTAAAATATTGATATTACTTTTTCTTCATGAGTAAGATACAAAAGAGATTTTAATTAGGACTTCAGCTTTAGAGAAGTCTAAAATTTAAAAATATTACACCTAAAAAAATATGGGTACAAAACAAACAGAGATTAATCACTGCCTAAAGCTGAAGACTGTACAATAGATAAATCCTGGCCATAAAGGAATTCTGATCTAAAGTTAATATGATAAAAACACAATAAAAAATCTTGAAAATTGCAGTATAATTTTAATAGAGTGCTAGCTGTTAATTTGGCATTTTCTACTGTCATTTATGGTTGAGACTTACCAGTTTGTCTGGAAGAATGGTGAAATATGTAAACAGTAACAGCAAAGGATTTGAATCTATGTCTTTGAATAATAAATAGGTAAAAATTGAATTTATTTAAAGGATTCCTTTGTATAATTTAGGCAGTAGAACGTCCAGAACAGCATATACCCCTTTTTCTGCGACCTTTCTATGAAATCCACAAATTTGACAAAACCTTTACATGTATATAGATAAATATAAATGTATTGGCTAGGCCATTTAATATGTTAATTCTTACTAAGTCAGATGATTTTCCTGGACAATTTCAACTGACTTCTGAACTCATCATCTATTGATGACTTAAGAAGCAACCTTTAATAACTAAGTGAATCATTTAATCCATTTGATGCAGGTTGATACACTGTAAAAACATATACCTATAATGACTTCTCCTCCCAAAATTGACTTTTACTCATCGATCGCATTTTTGTTTTTCAGATATTTCAGTGGAAAATAATTTTAGATGGCTTTCTTCCATCTTAATTTAAATGTTCCATAAACATGCTGACAAAAATTCTTCCTCACTGCTATATTCAAATCTTTCACTGATTTGTATTATAATATATAGTAGCTCTATTAAAATATTAAAACACTGTATATGACATATAGTGTATTTTTATAGTTTTTTTTTTTAAATAACCTGGAACATTTCTAAAGCCGTATATCTTTAGATAGTAAAAGTCAGAAAATTAATATTTTAAAGGGGTAAAAACCATAACAGTAGTGGATTAGCATTTATTACAGTAGGAGTCACTTAAATTTTCTGGATTAGACTGCAAGTTCATCGTCAAAATAAAAAGACAAATATGTCAAACATACCTATTATTAAGGTATGAAACACCAAAGCTAAGTTCAATAAAAAACGGCTTTGAGTTTGTTTTCAATAAATATTTTATATGTTATCATAGCTATTTTGTTAATTCTAAACTTCTGATACTGACATCTGGTTGTCTTTAAAATATTTACCAAATATAGAATTCCAGACTCTATTTTATTATAAAATCAGCCCAGACACAGTATCAGATATCAACATTCATATATTGTCACATTATGTATTTGTTTTTAAAAATGTTACCTAGATTGTATGTATTTGAGTTGAGGCTATAAAATAGAATAACTGAGTATTTACAAGCTCACTTTTCACAATTTTTTTTTTTTTTTTTTTTTTTTTTTTTTTTACAAACTGCCAAGGAAATAAGAAACTCTTCATTGATTTTCTTCATGTGAAGTATTTGCTAAGTTGTCTACACAGTAGAAATGGAAGGGGCAAAGTTTCTGTTTAAAGATACAGGGACACTGATTCCCTCTTATCTTATGTAATAAGATGGGAAAGTAGCTGAGAAGGTGTTTTGTAGTATTCAACCGAGCTGCTGTCTCCCTAATGATATCAAAGTAGGATTGCACATCATACATACTATTCATCAAGTCTCAAAAACAAATATGACACAGAGTGTAACTGTGATGCATCAGCAAATCAGTAGCCGGTAGCAACTCAGCTCAGTTACTTTTCTTGGGAAGAAGGTAAGCTTTACAGGAGCAATTATCTGTTCTGTTTGAAAGGGTAAATACAAAAAGGGCTAAAATACTCTGGGGGGGGGGGGATAAAAAGTCAACTGCACCAATGAATATGGGATAAAGATTTTAAAAATAAGTGAAAAGCTAATTTTCTCTCCAAGTCTATAGACCTTAGCTAGGTCTCTTTAGGCAACAAGAGTAGATTCATGCCCAAGGTGTATATGAACTTTTAGAGCCGCATTCGTTTGTGATTTCATGCCGTAGTGTGCTAGAACTGGCCAGCCACAAGAGTTGATTTTAGTCATCTTTTCCTAATTCCACATTCAGTGTTGTCAAGTTTGTAGATTGGAAATCAGCAATGGTAGGACCACCATAAAAACTGGCAAACATTACAAGTCAGGTCTTTCTTTCCCTTCCACAGAGCTAGCTGTTAAATATTTATCAACACCCTACTGAATTCACGTGAGGGCTATCTTTGTGGCAATCAAGAAATTCATTTAACATTGAAGTCTTCCGATTATAAAGTCATGGATCCAAATCCTTAAGTTAGGAGTGGCATAACATAGCTAAGTAATACTGCCTCTATTATATAATATAATCGTTCAACTTTTCTGTTTTTAAGACAATATTTTCAATATCATGGTAGTTTTTGCCATTTAAGTGTTCACTTGGACAGTCATGACTATAACCTGTGCCATCACTGGTTATACTGGTTGACACAGTGTAAGATGCACTACGAAGAGCATCTGAGTGGGAAAAGCCATTTCCAAATTGTATTTTATATTGGTTCCAGTTTCTTCTCAGAATTGCTTGAACCTATCAATCAAAAAGAAACAGAAAAGACAAGAGCAATCCATTATTTGAAATGAAGATATTGTATTTATGAGTACAATAAAATAAGTTATGTAGAAAAGCTTTTTTTTTTAAAAAAAAAAGCATTAATGTTAATTAATGAACAATATTTCTCTTTTTTACTTTATTTAAAAAACTAAATTGAGTGAACCATCTTTACATTAGGAAATTTACTGCAATTACTCTGTACGTTTATATTCCATTAATATTTTCCTTTCCATGCCTTATCTTTGAGCTTTAATAATGCATATGAATGTATTGTTATAAAACAGTTAATCCATATCTGCCACTTACAAATTTGCATGTATAGCACTGAGTTTTATATCAATATCTTTATTAATAGAATGAGAAGATGAGTGAGAATATTCAAGAAGAGGGTAAGAGATTAAAGAAAAAGAAGCAGGGGTACAGGAAATATAAATCATCATCATCACCATCAACAATAGCAGCAGCAACAACCTTTTATTGCCTGATTATCATATGCCAGGTATTGTGCTGCATTCTTGGCAGTGGGGAGGAAATCAGTGTTTTATGTCCTCATGGAGCTTACTACCCAGAGAGACGAAAGTGTTGAACAGATAATTACAATGAGATGAGTATTGTGAAAAACTAGATAGGTCATATATAGTGACTTTGGTTGTAACTGAACATAAGGCACTAGGGTAATTTTCTTCATATTGAGTCTGTGAGGGCAAATAAGAATATTCAAATACATCTGTAACTCAATAAGCTGGACATTTCCAGGTGTCTGATGAGTGAAAAGACTGGCTTGGGGGCCCTCTGTTTCTAGGTTACAAATGTATTGGCCACATTCCTGTGACCTGATCTGTCTTTCCAATGCATATGCAGCCAAGCTTTCTACTCAAGCTTTCTACTGCTCTTTGACACTTTGATTGCTTCCTCAAAGGGAATCAGAGCATCTAAACAGCAAATTTCCAGAAATTCATGTACTACAAACATACTCAAGCAATAATTGTTTAACTTCGTACTAATTATATATAATTCCTCAAATTTTTACTCATTATATTCATGTGTACAGTCAATATTAAACTTTAAAATGGGGCTAGCTTATTTGAGTCTTTTCATTTTCTTGTCTAAGAGATCAAGAAAACAATTCTAGTTACAAACACTCTCTAGGCAATAAGTGTTCCCAGGGTATCTGCAGCTCCTTGGGAATCTTCAAAGTCCTCTTAGTCTCTTATATTCTATCACTTGAAATCTCATTTTATGTTTTAGCATGTAGAAAAATGCAAGAAACAAAAAGTTAATGAGTTTCATAAGAAATATGGTACTACCAGTTTCTATTAGAATTACAGATAGCTTTTTTTTTACTGTATAATTCAAAAATTATGTAATGAGAAATGCAATAAATTGGTTTTGAAATTTATATTATTATGAAATTTGGAACTTCAGGACTTTCAAGCTTATTTCTTTATGTATGCTAACTATATCTGAAGGAGTGATTTATAGTCACATAAATAGGGAAATAAAAGCATTTATAGGACAACAAATATATTTTGAAAAAAGTTATACTTTGTTTCCCTGATGGATTAGTAATGTATTTCTAAATTCTCCAAATAACATATTTATATTAAGGTAACTTAAAAATAATATCTGTATATGTAATATCGTCAAGAATATAAGTGACAAGTGAATTGACTTTAGAGTGTGACTTTTAAATAAATATTCAGAGATTTAAAACAAAAGTGACTCTTGGCCAATTATCCAGATATTACTGACAGGAACTGTTTTTGATCCTGATTTTTATGCTTAATTCATTTCCCCTCACTTTGTGACTAAATGCTGGACTGATTGAATACATACACTATATATAGTCTCTGGTTGAAAGGAAGTAGAATGTAGCTTTGTACAAAATATTCTACATAAATGTTGTGGAGAAGCTGAGAGGAAGTAATATCTTAGAAGTGAATGTAGGACTTATAGTCTTAAAAAGGAAAGCTTAAATTAATTCTAAAAGTCAAAATGGTTTTTGAAATATCTGACTCTTTGTTCTTGAAATATCTGCTTTGATTGAGATTATCACCTTATTTCTTCCTTGCAGCTAAATCAGAAAACCATGGAAAGCAATTTCCTTAACAATGGGGACTTATTTAGGGAACTTAAAAATGAGCCTAATTAAAGACCCATAGACTTTACAGACATCTGTTTCTCTCTATGAGGATTTTTATATTACTCTCTACAGGGATTTTTTTTTTCTTCATCTGCTTCTTCTAATCTAATATCACACCTGTTCAACAGAACATTAAAATGGCCACTTTTAATAACATTTTAATGAGAAAAATTTAATAGGGAACGATTACAAGGAAAATTGCCATTGGAAAGGAAAATAATCTGACATTGTTAAAGATATGAAAATGTTTTTTATTGTTTTACATGAGTTTTATATAAATAGTGAGGCCAACTGTTTGAAACATAACATTACAACTTTATATGTCTCTTAGCACATGATAAGGAACCAATTCTATACTCCTTAACTTAAATCAATTAAAATATATTTAACAGAGCTACATATAAAAATTCTACCTAGTTCTCCTTACAGAATGTGGGTTTGGTTATTCTCAACAAATTTTTTTGTTCACTTTATAAAAATATCTACTCTCAAGTGTTGTTAAATACATTCATTAGACTGGGGAGGGCACTTCTGATGACAAGAGTCCCTATTTATGCAAGCAGTGCACATTTTTCTCTCAGTTGACTAGAGATGAGACGAATGTGGCCTCCGTACTTACCAAGCCACAGTTATTTAACTAGTGAGAAATGCAAATAGAAGTATTTTGCCAAAAATACAAAAAAAAAATAAATGTGAGAGTACAACAAAAAGAGAGACGTTAAACTAAAGCAAGCTATGTGACTGAATGTGAACAGCAAGAAGGAAGCCTGAGCAAATGATTTTAAGAAACAAAAACAAAAACTAAGAGGCAGAGACAATAAAGGAGGGATTATAGTATTTCTTAAAATGAGAAATGAATCATACACAAACAGGGATTATATCTTGAAAGGTGAAGAAAAGGGGACAGATATTGGAGATGTTGTAAAGAACTAAAAGATTTGGCAGCAACTTGCTCAAAGATTTTGTATTATTGTAATTTTCTACGGCCAAAATTTTCTCCATTTTAGGGCATGGCAGAAGATTAAGGTCCGTATCTCTTTTGCTTACACAGATAGAGTGCAACATGAGTGTTAGGTATTAGTTTAGATACTTGCTGGGCACTTCTTCTAAATTAAAGGGCCAATTTGGTATTTGATTCCAATATGATTAATATTCCCTTTTATACGTGTATTTTTGAAAAGTGATTTGACAAATCTAATAAGGAACCTATAATGTACTGAGTATCTATTCAGGGTGGAACATTATGCTAAAAACTTTACATTCCTAGTTTACATTAATCCTTGTGTAATTATGTAAGGGACTTGTGTAAGAAATGTACTTTTATCTCTCTTTAATAAAAGTAGACCCTGAGACTCCAGGAGGTTCAGAGTTTTGCCCAAGACACCACAGCCAGGAACAAAGTGGAATCTTTAGGGTTTAAATGCATTGCCACATTAGTGCCCTTCGTATATACTGCTTTCCATCACAAAATATTTTACTAGTGATTATGTTTTGTACACTTACAATTTACCCTTTATAAAAATCAAATCTGTTTCTGCCAGTGCAAAGGTATATCTTTCATGTTTCACACATGTTCTTTGGCATGTTGTCCATTTCTCTCATCTATATTTAACTGTAAATTCCCATATAAGCAGTACATAGAATTATCTAATTCAGTTTACACAGTAATAGTTTATAGGGGTATGTAACAATTGCTATTTGGGTTTTATTATCAAAACAAATGACTTATTTATTCTTCCTAATTGCATTCTTTGTCTCCCCTTCTCACTGACTTCAGAAAAATAGGCATTCTTGTCCTCTGCGTAGTAAAAGAATCATAGCAGCACCATTTAAATATGTTAAACCGTCCAGTATGTTTTTCAGTTCTATACCCCATTGTAAATAAATATATGAAATACATACCTATAATTAAATATTAAAATATATTTTAATTTTAATGAAAAATTAAACATGAAATTTTGCTATATGCTATGAGAGAGAAGTAAAATATTACTTAAGTAAAGGTTTACTTTAGTAGTTTTTTTATAGATACATGATTTCCAATGTTGATTTGTTTTATAGGAGTTGTCCTTATAAAGTTATGCCAGCTAATTCCATGTGTTTTCCATCTGAAGCTTCGTGATAAGCTTCAGTTACCAAGTGTCTCAGTTGCTGTCTGAATTTCTAAACTCTGTTGAATTTTGCCAAACTTCTCCAACAGATTAAAATTTGTCAAGTAGATTAAAGACATGTAGTGATAAGTCAAATAGCTCTAACTAAGCTATAACACCACATGGGAAATATGGTACTACCAGTTTCTAAAATGCCTGAAACTTTTCAATTAGGAAAGCCTTGGATAAAAATATTGAAATATCCAAGACTACATTGACATGTTGTTGCAAATTAGAGCATTCACTTCTCGTAAATTTCCTAAACCACTGTGTCTCCTCCATATATAACTGAGAGTTTAAGTTCTTTAAATCCTTTTCTACCTACTATAAAACTGTTGCCAAAGACCATATTGTGGGTTAGGCAAAGAAACAAAGAATGGGGGAAAATGAACAGGAGCCAATTCTTTTTCCTATCAGAGTATATGTACATTCTATGAGGTTAACTATTGCCTAGCACCATACATAGGTCAAAGTCCAGGCTTAATAGGATTGGTTCAAAAGGTAGGTCAAAAGACTAAATGAATAAAAGTCACTGATGGGAGTATTTTAAAGTGTGGCTGTATTTGCCTAGTTTTGAACGCCAATATGACCTGAGCTTTTGGGAGGGAGAGTTGCGTCTATGAAAAGAGGTTCTGTGGTTCTCTTTCCTAATAGAAACAAAATCTGAAATAGTTGTTCCTAAGGAATTCATAATTATGTCTCATTTATTAAGAAAAAATATATTGCTAATATAAAATAATTGAAGAACAAAATCAATCACCGTACCTCTCCATTAAAGAAGCAGAAAATTGTAGAGACCAAAAGACCCTGTAAAAGAAAAATTGAATAATCTGATTTCAAATGAAAAAGATACAGAGTACACTATTTGTAACCAATTTACTGCATATGTAGTCAAAAATAAAACCAAAGCTATATATATATTTAATACCCAATTTCTCAAGCCTCCTTCGGGATGTAGGAACAGCATACCTGATAGTGCATAAGAATGTGCATGATGTAGTCGTATACCTCCTCTGCAATCCTTCCTTCAGGTCGCCATGGAATCAGCACAAATTCAATCCCAAGTAATGGCACCAGGATCAGTGTAGCTCTCACGGCTTTCATGTAGAGATTGGATTCTGCTTGGTGAGTAACTTTTAACTTGGTGATGAGAACGCGTACAATATTTAACAGGAAAAAAAGATTCACCTAAAAGAAAAGAAAATGGCAAATGAAATTAATTTCATATTTAATATTAAGAAGCATTACTGAAGAATCTTTGATTTTATAAATCTTAGAATTTTAAATGTACAAGAATATGTTCTAAAGAGCATATTTGCCTATGATACAATTTGCATTTCTGGAATTGTGAGTTGTTAATTTAACAAGTACATTGATGTTAATGGAACTAGGTTTTAGATAAATAAAATTATGGTGGAACTATTGTGGAACATATTTAGTTAAGAAATATCTGAGTGTCTTTCTCAGCTTATTTTTCTTATTCAGTGTTTTTTTTTTTTTAATTTTTCGATGGTTCAAAATCTAAAGTTTTTAAATACTTTGACCTTAAACAAAGGAAAGAGTTGTTTACAACAAATTCTAATTTTTAAATGTCTCCTCTGTGTCGGTATCTATATTAGGTACTTTCCAAATACATATTGTACCGTAACAACTTTTTTCATCTTTTTAGTTTTTCCTTTCCCTGTTTCTTTTCATAACAATAATCCTCATAACTCCCCCAAAATAGTGCTATAATCCTCTCTATCCTTATGAGTAAGCTGGGTCACACACTTGAACTAGTTTATATTCACTCTACCTTATTCTATAGATAAAAAAATTTTGGCACCCCACAGGGCCTTCTGTTTTGTTAATTACCTTCTGTAATTTCATATTTACTATGTGTTAATAACTTTCCCCAAGAGAAAATATTCTCTTTGAAAGGGAGACATAACATTTCAAAAATATAGTGTGGATAACTAAGTTACTCAGAAAAAGGACAGAGTTGTGCTTACTCCCTCTCTCTATCTCTATCTCTATCTCTGTTTCTGTCTCTGTCTCTGTCTCTACCTCTACCTCTACCTCTGTCTCTCTCCTATCTTGATCCAAGTCAGTATCTTTTACTTTTGTCTGTGTCCTCTATGCCCATTCTTATGCCTTCCGTAGGCTTATGGACATTAATTCCAGAAGTTTCTTAGGGTGCTTATGCTATTATCCTCTTCTCTTTCTCTTTTTCTGACCCTGACTTGTAGCATCTGTGCTTTTTTAATAATCCCAACATTTCAAATTACATACCAAAGTGTAATTTATATCTGTATACTTTAACAAATTGGAAAAATAATGGTAGCATCTCATTTAATTAGAAAACAATGAACAAAAAAACAGACATTTGCTGATTTAAGCCATATGTTATGAAAATAACTGGGCATACAAATATTCCACTATTATTCTTAGATAATTCAATGGAGCATATGCTTCAAAAAATAGAGCTCACTAAAAGCCTGATGGAAACACATCTATGAAAAGTAACATGGCTACAGACACAGGAATGTGTCTACTAAAGACAGAAGCAGAATAACTCATTTCAACAGCTGTAAGAATGACGCGGCAGATAACACATCAGCTGTTACTCCACCCATCCTACTATAGTCCCTTGCTAAGCATTCATTTGCTATTTTAAAGTTTTCACTAAATGGGCATTACTACCATCCCATAGAAGAAAAGATAATAATGCTCATTTTTCTGCTTATAAATTTAGAATATAGAATATTATACACCTTCATCTGCAAAAATCATAAATTATAAAAATTAGTAGAAATGTTGCAATGTAGATGCCCATCATCTGAAAATTTTTAAAGGCAAAGTACCTCTCCAACATGGCGATTCTGGTTTAAAATGTGAAACTAGAAACTAGAAAGCAGAAAAAATATTTTCTGCAAATATTTCCATTTATTTTAAATAAAAATAGAATAAGAATTTTACATTTCAGATGAACTGTATCTGAATCTCATCTATCTTAGAGCAACACTAGTTTAGGAAAGGAGAAGAAACCTGGTTTACTCCAATCCCATAAAGTTCACATAGCTAAGAGTCACCATAGGGCATTTTCATATCACGATATCACCCTAGGGTCCTGACAGGAAGCAGGGTGACTCAGTACAGTGGCGGCAGGAGGATTCCTGGAAGATATTCCTGTAGAACAGCGAGCAATCACTGAACAATGCACTGAAGAGACCTAAATCTCTCTCACTAAACCCAAAGTACATGTATGCCCTCAAATTTCCCCTGAGCAGGATCTCAAAAATACTGTAGCCACTCCAATACCACCCTGCTCAAGAGGAAACGGGCTAGAGGAAGTCTGAGTGGAAAAAAATGATTGTGGTTGAAATATCTTATTTATAAAAATTGTACAAAAACATGTGACCATATAAACAATTGCTAAAGCCCCTCCCTCTACCTTGAAATTAGCCAGGAACAGTGAGAGGTACCCAAAGCTTAAACAAGAACAGGACAATTTATCCTGGTAGAAAAATAGGCTCCTAATCTTTCTTTAGGCAAAGAAGATGCAAGTTTTACACAAATTATGCAGATTTTTCATTTCCTTTTCACGCTGCAACTCAGGTATGTATGATATTTTACCCTCATGGCACCGTCTACTCTTCCCTCACAAAGTTGACGTAGACAAGCTTTCCCAAGGACTGTATTAGTTGCTGTTACATTTTTCGTTTGCTAGGTGCTTTTACTTCTTCCTGGATCTCTCTGATTTAGGCTTTGAAACACATTCCACTCTGCAAACTCAGTACTCTTACAAGAAAATTTTGCCCTGTGTTTTCTTTGTTTGTTTGTTTGGTTGGTTTTTTTTTTTGGTAGACTCCTGGGTGGCCCAAACAATGTATCTTTGTGCTCTCCTCAGAACAGAATCATGGCATCATATAGAAATTACAAATCAAGAAACTTTTTAAAGCATTTTGAGAGTTTATTATAGTCTAGTCACAGTGTTCATTGCTGAATAGGATATATCCCATTTAATCATTGCAACATCCCATGAGGTATTTATTCTTATTATTTCATAATCGCAGATGAGAAAACAAAGTCACAGAGAGGTTAAAATCAAAACAAAACAGAACTTGCCCTGAGATCTACAGCCAGCAGTGGTAAAACGAGGTTTCAGTGATGGCCCTTTGAGTACAAAGAATACAAAGCGAGGCTGTCTCAAGGTACCCCTTAAACACAGTGTGTCACACAGGCCTCTAGTATATGCAGGGAGCAAGAAAAGAAATGCTCCTGCCTCTAAAATTTTCACTAGTCTACATGAAGATATAATTCCCATGAGATATAATAAATTCCACGTATTGATTTTTGAACTGGCTGTCTGTGTGGCTAGACACAAACGAGAAATTTGACAATTGCTATGTGCTTTATACATGCCAGGCTAAGCACTTTTTATGTGTTAACTCATTTAATTCCTTGTTAAAAAATTAAAAGTCAGTATTATTACATTCTCTCTTTTACAAAAGAGGTACTTGAGGCACACAGTGATTCAATTGCCTAAGATCACAAAAATAAGAGGTAGGAGAAGAATTTAAACCCAGGTAATCAGCCTTCAGAATTTAATTAACCCTCTTAGTTATGACATGCTTTTTGAGAATGGCTTAACAATGACACTTTTGACAATGGCTTGAACTGTGTTCAAACATAACCATATACTAAATTGCAGCTAGCAAATATAGTAAAATAATAGAAGAATATTTGTCTTAAAAAAAAAGAATTTGAAAAGAGTTAGGTCACTTTGAATTTTGGCTGAGGAACAACCATCTTTGTCTTTTTATATATAACCAAATGTCAGATGTAATTACAGTCTCTAAGACTATAATTACATTCTGTTCTTTAATACGCTATGAGAGAAAGTGTGTTAATTTGGATTAATTCATTTCCCCATTGAAATAATGTAATGAAAACATTAGATGTGACTTCTGTTTCCTTGCAACCACACTTAATGTGCTGTATACTTGTATTAAGTGATGATCATTATAATAATTAAATTACAGTTTAAACAATACCCTCTTTTCCCTAATTAAAGTCTTTTCTTTATTAGAATATTACTCTTATTATTGACATAGCTGTGTAGGTCTTTCTTGTTTGCCATCCCCACTTACTGGATCCATCTTCTGTTCTTCTGTGTTCTGCTCTGTAGCCCAGGAGGCTCTGAGAACTGTGTCATGGCCCAGGCTTTCTTGCCCTCAAACATTTGCTGCTTTTGGCCAATGGGAGGAACCCAGAGAACAGAGCACGGGAAGAGAGAGAAGTTTGAGTATTTCTTCCTCCTTCTTTTCCCCTCCTACGCTGTGGTTTTGGCAGTGGCTGTGTTCCTCTACCCAAGGCCAGGGCTTCTCACTCAGTAGCAGTAACTCTATTCTGTCTCCTCTTTGGGTCTAGCCGTGGTCACAACTTCCCACTGTTTGTCTCTGGTACCTCACCATCCCTCACGAATTAGTTCTTTTACTCTTCCTGCCAACACTTCAAATGTGACACCTTCCTCAAACCCTTTTCAATGAAGTACTGTGAGCACATCATCTGTGTCCACTGGGATCCTAAAGAATAGCATAGGCCAGATGTTTCAGGAAACGAAGTTGAAATATGAACAATAACGGAAAAAGAACTTTAATTACATACCAGTAAAGCAGCACAAATTGGGCCATGGATAATGTAGAGGAGATGGGTATCAGAACTGATCCAGCAGCTGGTGGGAAAAACAGAAAAGGTGTTGAAGATTTTTGTTTTACTTAGTCTAATAGAAATGAGAACGAGACATTATCTTACTTATCATTGTAGTATAAACTTCTGGCTATGGCATGTATACAAGCAGGAATCAATGGAAATCCTGTAAATATCAAGGAAAAAGAAGATAAATAGGCAACTTTCTCTATAAATGGAAGTCCTAAAGTACGTCATGACATGTGAAACTCAGAGATACTCTAGGAGCAAAAATAACTGTCATTATAAGTTTATTGAGTAAATATTATCTGCATAGTCAAACATTACATATGGTAAAGCATTAGCAATTTATATTTTCAGATGTGTGTGTGTGTGTGTGTGTGTGTGTGTGTGTGTACGTTTTCTTCTAATAGAAGTCATTTTGAATCGGAGGACTGGAGAGCCTAAGTCCATAAATGTGCTCCTAAGCCCCAAGGCTTAGAAGAAATCCAGCGTTCATATATTTTCTGTAAGATGGAGTTGGCCAATATTTGCTAGATGATCACATGTGGAAAAAGTTGAGACTGACTATGTAAAGAAAAAGAGAAAGAAGAGAGAAGTATTTTATGTATCAGAAATTTTCATGTTTTGAGCATTCTAAAGCAGGTCTTCCAAACACGAAATAAAGAAATGTTTTACAAAAGTAACCTGAATGCACTAAAGATTGTGTTGTATACATAAATGGATATATATGTATTATTTGACTGGATAAATAAATGATAGATAGATAGATAGATAGATAGATAGATAGATAGATGATAAATAGATCGAGTATAATTTCAGTTATGTTTCTGGAAACTAATCCTATTGAATTTATTTTCAGCATTTTATGTTTTGCATTATTCCTGTTACTTTTTAAAACATGCTAGATGTGTATCATTGTTTGCTTTGTTAGAATAATACCATGTCAGGAGATTGTGTGGAAAATAGTTCTTTTGCATGCCCTTATTCAACAACTTATCTGTCTACTCTTAGATAAAATGACAATGTTTTCTTTTTTAAACAAACATTTTTAAAATAGAACTTCAAAGCTGATTAAGCCCAATGCCCTCATTTTGCACATGAGGAAAAAGGAGATTCAGAGCAGTACAGAGACAAGATCCTTAATTCACGATTCTAATTCTGTTGTTTTAGTCACTGCATATTTAGCCAAGGTACACATTAGATTATTAAATAGAAAAAAAGCATTGTATTAATAACTGACCGATGAGTACTGACAAGGAATCAATGGTATTTTATTGAAATATTTCCATTTACAGCAGTAAGGAAAGGTTAATCACCTGAATTGTTTTAAAATGATTAATAATAAGTATGTTTTTATTACAAAGGAACTCTGCATCCTCTAAAAGCTTTCTTAATAAGGTGAATCAGCAGATATATGCAATGGCACTTACCCCAGCCAAGAAAATAATACCACATTAAGCGTTGCTTCTCTGCAAACACGGCCACCACAATGAGTGTGTGTAGGTAAACGCCTTCACAAAGCATCCAAAAGTAGTTACAGCCCATCAGGTAAAGATGAATGAACTGGAACACTTTACAACTGACCTGTGAGTAAAAAAGGAAAGCAATCAATATTTAATTGCTTATGAATTCACATGTAAGTCAATAGTCTAGTTTAGCTGTTAATAGAAACATGGAATTTTCCCTCCTCTGTACAAACTCTTACACACTAATGATTCAGACTTGTAAAATGCAGTCTTCATCCTCGTCTAATGGTGCCTCTGAAGTTTTCAGCCATTGACTTCAAAGATTTATAATAGTACACTTCCAAGGAAATGTGTGCATTCCAAATTTACATTTAATGGATGTGTGCTTTAGTTATTATGTAATTTTAAGTGCAAAAGTTTCACACATGAATGACTTTACACCTGTCTACATTTACTTTAATTATGTCATCATGAACCCCTTGATTGTTGCATTCTGTTAGAAAAGTCTTCATCATTATCTTAATAATTATAAGAGCAGTTCATGAAGAGTGCCAAATGCTTCGAAAATCTTGCATATTACATGCTAACAGTGCAAATACTTATTAAATAATAATCTAATGAGTCCATACTTTATCTTATCCAAATATAGGGTTTGAGGGTTTCATGTAGGTAAAAAGAAGAAAAAGTTATGTTTTTCCTTCCTTTTGTCCTGAGGTCTCCACTTTATCTTCTCCACTTTTAAAAGAAACAGGAAGAGGGAGGTTCAAATACAGGGTAAAGAAAACATGTAGAAGTAAGAGATATAGTTTACTCTGTTAACAAGGGAAATAAATTAAAAGCTCTCCGAGAACTGCATGGCTAATTATTCCCTTCAGCTCCAATTTCCAATCTGGAACTCAATAAATAGTGGCAATTATAGTCATTTTTGAAATAATTTTTTTTTCACTGAAAAGAAAATTAGAAATGAAATGCACTGGAAAATAAACATTGGGTTATAAAATAGTAATAATAAACTTGCATATGAGTTAGCTTAAAACATTGCAATATAATTGTTTTATTTAATCCTTAAAATAATTCTGAGGTATGAATGATTATTAGTCACATATTTTATAGCTAAAACTGCACTAAAGAAGTTAAATGATTTGCTAATATTGATACATCAATAAAAGCTACATTTTGAACACAAGTCCTTTAATTCCAGTTTTGTTTTCATGACTATGCACAATGCCTTATGCCTGAAGGACATTTATAAAACCTATTCTTTCATTAAATATATATTCAGATTGCATGACATTAAAATTTAAATAATATACCTTGATGTCAAATGTAACATTTTATTAGCTAACTCCTCTTGAAGGTAAAAATGAGTTATTCCACTATATTATATAGAAATTATGGACTTCAGCATCAAATTTTAATCTATATAGATTTTAGATGTAACTATCTAATGGAGCTTCTAATTCTTTATTAATTGAGCTTTTAATTTCTTTACTAATTGAGCTTTTAATTTCATTCTTTATTAATTGAGCTTATAAGCTCTTTATTAATTGAGCTTTTAATTTCATTAAAAAATTTATAAACATGATAAAAATAGCTTAAAGCATGCTTCAGAAAAATATATTTATGCTGGGCAATAATGATAAAAGCAGACAATAAATTTTCCAATAATATATTAAAGTTAATTATATACGGTTTGCAATTTGTGTGTTAAACACAATGTACTTATATAGAAATATAAGATTTTAAATCTCTTGCTCTGCAACTTCATGACAGAATACTGAATCTCCTTGCTCTAGAGAAATTCACTCTAAAATGGCTGGACCTTGGTCAGTTTTTTATATTGCTAATTATACCCCAGTGTGTTTCGTCACCCAGTGACTTTAGAGTGGAACATATACAAAATTAAGCAATCCAGATGCACATGTGCAAACAATACAGGGAATTTTAGAACTTTGGAAATTACCCTAAAAACACACATAAAGCACATACAAGTGTATTGTTTATTGACCCATTGAGTGAAAATCCCTTCCCTCCTCTGATTTCAGTAACTACATAACTTAATCTCTAACAAAACACTTTATATATACATATATACACACCCCTCCACAAATCTATATCCAAAACCGTAGTATAGATATTACAAAAATTATGAAAGCAGATGATTTAAAAAACGTGAATACATTTGTTGTTTATACAAATATTTTAATTTAAATGTAGCTTACATATACTTACAGATTACATAAAATATGTAAATTTGTATAAGTAAGTTTTAGCTTATGTTTTAGCTTTATGTTATGACAGTCTCTGTGCTTATTTTGTGTATCTTTTGGTACTCATCCTAAACATTGTGATTCCAAAAGGATTGTAAGGAAACATTTTATAAACATTTACTGAGACAGGAGGACTTGGTATAGCCGTTTAAAAATTTTATGTTAATAAAGTTGAATATTATATAGGGTGTGTATAATTCATTTTTCTCTGGTTTTATTAAATTTTTAAAGTCAACCTGATACCAAAAATATAGTTTCCATTTTCCAGTACTGTTTTTTCTAACTACACAGTTATTTTGATTTTTCATTTCGATTGAGTAAATTTTATGTAGTCATAAACACTTATGTCCTACCAGCAGCAGGACTCCAGACATAAAATGAGGTGAAGATAAATGTAACATATATAAATAATTGAAGCAAACTAAGTATTCCTCCTTTTAATATTCAATCATTATAACTTGAGGAATATTGAGATATATTTACTTTTCTAAATTGGAATACTCTCTATATGTCAGACCTTAAAAAACACACATATGAGTACTTAATTATACACCTAATACATATATCAGGATCTCTCACCACTCCCATATCTTCCCTGCTAACCCTTTGAACTTAAGGACACGTCTAGTTTTACTTACAGGATTTGTGGCCACTAAGGCCTGGTTATTGGCCACTGCAGTGAGATGAATGATTGTTACAACAGAGTTACAAATAAAGGAGAAGAACAGATTTTTGTGCAACGTAATCCTTTGGCAGCTTAGGCTCCTAAAAAGCAAGAGAAAAAGTGTGATGACATCTTAAAATGTTTCCATCTTTTTAATCATTAAAATAAGATACATTCACAATTCATAGCATCTACATCAAATTTGGAAGAGTTACTTTTTCTCCCCAAGATTTACTCAAAATAAAATATCAATTAGGGAAAATTTATAATTCCTTAAAACACAGAGACAAATGAGTTACTTCAGTACAGTCACACACAAAAAATGTGTCCTAATTCTCTTACTATGTGATTAAAGGATATACTGCATTTCCCTCTTTTAAGTAAAAACAATGCCATATTGTGGGCAAAATTTTGAAATGATGGAATAAAATCCTATCATAAATGAAATATTTAATATCAAAACCAAATACCTAAGAGCTCGTATGAAATCATTTCAATACAGAGATACAAAGCTTATTATGATTATTTTGCAAAATTATCCAAATGATATAGTCAACATAAATAATTCACTCTATATAACTTAAACCAAATACTTCTGTTTTGGAAACCTTGATATCCAGTTTAGTTGTCCATAATGTTGTAATAAACTGGACCATTGTCAAATCATTTTACTTTTTGCTGTGTAAATATATCCTATTATCTACAAAATTAGCCTACTGCTATTCCTTTAGTTTCTTCCATTTTTCCCCCCCAGTGTTGTGTAACTTAAATTTAGACAGGTAGTCTCTGACATATGCTTTCCATCAATGTCTAGTGGTAAAAATGGCTCAGATTTTTCAGTGATGCACATTGTTTTCTTCTAAATATATTCGTTAACACATATAACTACATTAGTACAAATAAAATCAACTTGTAAATGAAAACTAAAACATGTACTTGAAAAACACACTGAAATGAAACTAAAAATGTTCAAGTATGTTTTTCAAATGTTAACCTACAACTAATTTCACCTACTCTAAATTTTTAAATGGGCTTATTTTACTCAAAATATTTAAAAAAGTATTCATAAGCTTTTACAAAAACAAAACAAAAAAAACCCCTCTCTACATTCTTTAAATGTGACAACGTCTCTTTCTAACCTAGCATGACTACAGAATAGAAAATGTGGTTTGTGGGTCTGAATTGTTTCCATTTTGTATTCTGTACGCATAATTATTTTAGAACATTATTTCCATATGTAATTTTAACAATCAGAGTTATAGAGGTAGTCGATGTGTCAACAAAACCATTACACTTCATGTGTAATGTAACTATGTCTTTCAATTCTATTTTGGAACAATTAGGAGCAGGTAGTATCATTTAGTACATGTAGCTCAGAGTGGGTTTTGAAACCTGACATGAGAGTGAATCTGGACTGTGCCACCTATGGACAGTATGACTTTGGGCAAGATATTTAAAATCTCTAATCCTCAGTTTTCTCATCTGTAATATAGGGAGAACAATAGTACTTCATAGGATTGGCTGGGAGAGTAAATGAAAAAAACCATGTCTAGTGTATAGATATATTAGTGTATAGTATAGTGTATAGTATAGTGTCTAACACATCGGTGGACACTCAGCTATTATTTTTAACACAGTTATTACATGGCTGATTTTAATTAAGTTCTCCAATTTTTTTCTCACAAATAATAAAATATCATCAAACTTCACCTCAGTAATGTAAAACTGTCCATGCTTTAAGCAATACAATGAAACAGTGAATTGTCATTATTGTTATGAAACACAAGAATTTAACATTAGAAAGACAGTTTCCATATGATGAAGGGTAATAGCAACCTAAATTATCTTGCCAAGGAATTTCATTTTCCCCAGAGTTGTCTTCAAATCACCACTTCCATTATCACGCTGACCTCAAGTATTATTCTGCTCTATATTCAAAGTTCTGTCACAGTATGGATAAAATACTTGGCCTTTGTTTCCCATTTGGCTTGACATGAGTTAGAAATTTCCAACCTACTTTCCTCAAAATTACTCCAGAGGAAAACTAGCTGAAGGAGGAAATACAAGCAGTATAAAAATAGTCCAGTTTGCGAAGTACTGCTTTCTTATGCTAATTTACCTAATTTAATTTCCAAATGCTCAGATCATTTCCCAAGAGAACATTATCCATGTATCCGAGAGGAAAGCTCATGTCAATCTGAACACTGCCAAAAACAATAGGCAGAAAGCTATAAATGTATTAAAAGAAACAAGTACTATGGCTATCTTTTGTTTACTGAATGGCACCTTGAGTTGATGGCACCACCTGGTTATGTATGATACAAAGTAGACATAACCTACATCAGTAATTCCCTGGTGAAGGCTGTGGGTGATCCATCTGGCCAGATTAGAAAGAGTACAACAGTGTTTCTACCAAGATGCTCAATGGAGGTGCCTCTGAGAGGAGGAAGTGGTTGCTCTTGTTCTGTCTTGTTCCTTCCTCCCCTGCCCCTGCCCTTCAGGGACGCTCATTTAATATAACAGAAGAGGATGGGCTGCATAAGGAACAGACATCTCCTTTTGTGTGGCCAATTGGTCTGCTGTCTTGTGTGAACTCCTCCCGTGCAAATCACTTTCTCATCTCCCAATGGGCAGGAAACCAAGAGAAGATACAGTCAGGCTTTCTGAATGTTGGTGATTTTTACACTCCAAAAAAATGCCCTTTTAAGATAAAATTCATTATAAAAGTAAAATTTACCATTTATTGTGTCCTTAGAATATCTCAGGCACAGAGATAAAATTTTATATTCATTATCTCATTTAATAACCCCTTTGAAGTATCATTATCCTTTAATAAAACTGAGTTCAGCTGTTCAAAGTCACAATCTTATGAAGTGATCTGCTGAATTTGAATGTTGAAGTTTTTAAGACAGTAATAAGGCTTCTGTATCTTGTAACATTCATTTAGTCACTTGCAACTCTTTATTGATGAATAAGTAATACATTATACTCTGTTTCTAGATCCTGGGGAAATAGTTGTAAGTAATACAGAGCAAGACCCTGATTTCATGTTACTCGTGTGACAGTGCAGGGTAAATAGACATATCAATTACATAATGTAATTCCAGATAGTGTTATATGCTTTTTAGAAATTAAAATAGGATTGAGAAACAGATAAAGGCTGTGCCAGAATGAGAGGAAGACTCAAGATAGAACTGAAACAGAGAAGATAGAGGAGAAAAAGCATTCCAAGCAGATAAGGTACCCCGAGTCAGTTTTATTTTTTAAGTTAAAGTGAAAGCTTCAAGTTTTTAGGGGCAAGAAAAGACAATTTGAATAGAGCATAAAGGAAAACTCCACATTGTTTTTTCCATTCTAAGATGAAAAAAATTAAATTTGAAGAGCATAGTTTACAGAATGACTTCTTGATTCTGAAGCTCATAATCTTTTGTGTTGCATTGCAGTGTTCCATCAGCAAATGTTAGCAGCATACTATCCAGTCATTCTTGGTTTTTGTTTTTCCTAATTACTAAAAAGATGCTATAGTTTGCAGGGCTTACTTTGACTTTCTCCTCTTGGATAAGGTCTAGAAAAATAAACTGTGTCTACGAGAGTGGAAAACCAGATTGCAATATATATTATGACTTTGGGAAGAAAAAAAAATGTTGCATTATTTATGTTCTCTATTTCACAAAATTCTAATCCATTCAAATGACTATAGTTTTTATACCAAGCAACAGATAATTAGCTGTCTTAAAATTGTTTGTTGTTTTAGTCCCATGAAAATTTAGTTATGCTTAAATAGCACTTTTCAACTTGCTTAAGCAAAACAGATAAAATACACTTATAAAGAAGTTTCATATTTTTCAAAAATATCAACAGACATATGTGATCTCTAACATTGTTAAGCTTTTAATAATAAATGTACTGTTTAAAATAAGGCCACATTCATTAATTCAGTTATTTATATTTCCATACTTGGGATTCTTCTCCAGAAACCAGTAATTGGAATTACATTATAGCAGAACTGGTTTATGTTCAACTAAATCCATTACTTCTTGCACCACTCTCATTATTTACATCTGATACTCTAATGTGGAAATGCAGTGTTTTCATTATATAATTGTAGTGGACATATATATAAAGCTTTCCATTCAAGCCTCGCATTACTGAATAGGAATGTTTTCAGTTTTCACCGTGTTCGGTTTGAAGCAAATGGATTTTTCAGCATATTGATTAAAATTCATTAATTTGGAAATTGACCCAGTGAGTATAGTCAAATAAAACATTGTATGAAAAACTATAGGTAATTAAACAATATCCACTGTTAAGATGGAGGAAGCCTGGTATGCACACAACAGAATAGGCTATATCTCAGAATCATAGTGTCTAACAAACTTACGATGAATGAATTTATCACAAGACTTGAGAAAGCAAGAATGATCCTGGCTAGACACTGAGAGGTATGTTATTCAGGGACTACTAGATGACTGTTTCTGAACTCAGCCATTATTACACCTGACAGAGCAGATTTGCCAGATTAAAAAAAAAAAAAGAAACTTAAGTTAAAGTTCTGATTTGCCAAAACAGGTTCATCAGGGTATGACTTACAGAGTAAAACTCTTTGTTCTCTATGTTTTAATGTAGAATTTCTTTAAATAGTTAGCTTTGTTTAAAATGGACTTAAAGATTCAATCATGAACAGTTTTTAGGAGAAAAATTATCGCTTAGAGAAGAAAACTATAATTGTTCTAATTCAAGAGATATGTGAAGAAACTGGAAATAATGAGATAAAAATTCATGATATTGATTGAATATAATTCAGATATTACCTAAGAAAAAAAGTGAAAATTTGGGTCACTTGTCCTGAAATGCAAAAATATAAGCATTACAGATTATTTGATTAAGTTGAGAAAGCTTTAGCCTATCAACGGGATAGATTTTTTTTTTTTAATTAGGACCTTATCCCAACTACCTAGAAATGATATCATTGTCTATAGAGTTGTAAATATGCAACTTTCCTTTAAAATTGTTTGGAATCAGTCTCTGAAATGTCAGCAAAATTAAGATATTAAAAAAAAAGAACCACTTTTTCCTCATACAAGTCAGATGTTATATGTGCTCTTTTATGTGCAAGAAGACGGAGCCCTTTGTCTGGGTTGAAAGTAAGAACAACATTTGCTGTGCTCTCAGATTTTATCCAGTGATTAAAATATAATTTATAACTAATTCCAGTAAAGTTTATTTTTTTTTTTTATCTAAAGGGTTCTGCTTTGTTTTTCCAAGGATAATTATGAGCAAGTCATTGCCTCTCAGGACTTGGCAAATCCCAAATTTCTGTCTCTTTCTCTTCCCCTCCCTTTCTGTTCCCTTTCTTTTTATCTCCCACCCTGACTCTTCCCTTTAATTGGGTCTAATAGAAAACTGAAGTATATCTGGTAAATAGTGTTTCATGTTCTCTGTTTCTAATTTAAAGCATGGAGAAGTAGTAGACATTTTTCTCTCTCTAAACAAAAAATAACCAACTGTATCCTAAATCAACTTTTTGTACGGTTCTTGGTTTTTATTAGGATGAATCAGTAAGCCTCAACAAATGGGGAAAAAAGTTACCTCTACCAAAGACTAAACAAGAATGACTGCAGTATGAGGAACTGGGTTCAGAAGCAGAAAGGAGGTGTTGACAGATTTTTTTTAATATATACACACAATGATTTTATGTGAAACATCAGCACCTCTAGGAATTAGTTGGTAGAAAGCTAAAGTTTCTATTGCTCTTGACTATATGAACATGCTTCATTAACATTTCAATTCAGCATTATCTGATGTGGCCTAGGTCTTCCTTCAGTTGAGCTGGAGAGTCTCTGGTATTGTTTTACACAGATGCTTCAAGATGCTTCAAGATGGTATTGTTTTGCACAGATGCTTCAAGATGTTTTCACAGATGCACAGATTAGAATTTTAGGAGTCTCAGTCTGATGATGGAGACAACAAATGCCAGACAAACACAAGGGACTTGCCCAAGGTCATGATAAGTCATGGGAAACTCAAAGTCAGTCTTAGAAATAAGCTTCTAAGTCAGTTTATGTCTTCATTCCTTAAGAATTTATTAAATGCCCACTATGTACAAAGTCTTCAGCTAAGTCCTGGGAGGTGTAAAGAAACAAAGTGGAAATAATTCTTGCTCTCATGAAGCTAACTTTGGGACATCCTTTACATCCTGTTTTAGTGGATAGTTGTTTTTAATAGGTAGCAGCTTTTGCTATTTCAATAAATGATTCTGCTGAGTATATATTAGAAGAGTCTTAAAAGCAAAGACTACAAATTCTTTAATATAATTCAAGCAATGAGTAAGCTACATGGTATCTCATGGGCATAAAAATAGTTTTATTATTTTTGACTAACTTACTTAGCCAGAAGGTTTTCTGATACAATTATACTACTAAATTGGTTTATACATTTTTCATTCATTGTTTACTTGTTTTTCCATATGAACAGTATAACACTTTCTTTATAAATGTTGTGCATATAAAACTAGAAATTGTGTTCTTTAATTTTGTTTTGAAAGAGTCTACTGGTATAATATGCCTATCAGGGCTAAATATTTATATAATAATATTTAATGGACTAATAAGAAAGAGTGGTAACTATGCCAATAATAGACAATGTTTTCCAAACTAGACACTCATCTTAACATTGTACATATATTATCTCAGCCCTCATATCAAAGTTATGGTACAGATACTAATAGTATCATTTTTTTAAAGATGAGAACTTGAGGATTAAGAAATGAAAGAATTTGTTCCATGCATTGCAGCAAGTGACAAAGATAGGATCTGAGAGCAGATATGTCTACGAACAGAGCATATTCTTAACCACTCTCGGGTAATGAAGGATGTCTAGACATATAAAAGAAGTACGTAATGCTATACCTGAGTCTGACTTGTAGAGTGTTTTTCATGTTTTACCTAAAGCCCAAGAATGTATAATAAGAAAGAAAAATTAATTTGTAGCTTTGCTTCTTTCTGTTCAAATTCTCCATTTTTAAAAGACAAACACCAATAAAATTACTAAGTCAAACAGAGAGGACACAGATCAGGAGAAACACTGGACAATTTAGTTAACTAGTTAGAACATACATAAAATTAAGGTGTTGGGCTAGATAATCTCTTCATTTCTTATAGTTTACAATATCTACCTGTTGATGTTCTATCCATAGTTTAACACTTATTTCAAAGAGATTGTCACCTCAGGAATCTTCTGGTTCTATTACCTCTGTCTTTCCATAGCTTTGTAGGTCTATGATAACTTGTTTTGTTTTGTTTTGTTTTATTTACTTTGCATTATGATTACACTGGGGTAGTGTTAGATGGCTACATAAGGGTAGACTGTGTACCTAATTGGTTTGTATAGTCTGATGACAAACTCATAACTCTTACCATTTATTGAGATATTCCTACGTGACTGGTACTATGCAAGTCTATTTTACCCAGTATTTTAAAACAACATCATTACCCATTATAAAAAAACTGAAGTTTACGGAAAAGCAGAATCAGGCTAAGTCCATTCTATTAGTAAGTGACAATGGCAAGATTTGAATATATCCCGTGCTTTTAATCACTGAATTATACTATCCATTAAAATTAACTTGTGCCTGAAATCACGTACACACTGGTCATGCTAACTCACCATTAAAGATTCTTTTTGATTCACTAGAGAATGAATAGTTAATTGTAGATTCAGTGTAAACTTTAAGTATAAGCCATGTAATTCATTGAAAATTTTATTTATTTATTTTTTTGTGTAGAGGCCAAAAACCAAATTCCTTATATTGGCAAGATACTCATTTGCTTTAACAGGTTTTGCCTATGTAGAGTGCTACACATCTCTTTTTAAAGCATGGGATTTAGCAAACAGATACATGCATTTATTGTATACAATGCTCTTAATTTTTTTAAAAAAATTGCTATTTTTCTGAAAAAACAGGCCTATTTCTATGTGAAGCATGGAGACAATACTTGGAGAAACATAAAATTTTTAGTCTCTCTTTTAAAATGAGATGAGTCTGCAGATTGTATCTTTAAAGCTAAAGTACTAAGCATATATATGTATATATAATGTCAATTTTTTTTAAAGTATTTTTCCATAGAGAAAATAAATTAATTCTGAAGTTTTAAATTTTAAGGCTTCAATTAAAAATTGTACTTTCTTGTGAGTATTGGTTAAGTAGTTTTAAATATTTGTAAATATAGATGTAAAATTATTGAACCAGATTATCTTTCAAACCCTAATCAATAATAAATGTAGTTTATCTGTAGAGACTGCTATTAGCTTGCAAGATACTTTCAGAAATGCTAACTTCCCTGATATTGAAATTGTGTATTTTGGCTTTAAAAAATTAACTCTTCCACTCTATATGGGTGCCCAAAAAATGCATACACATTTTAAGAAAGGAAAACCCTATTAAAAATATAATAATATATACTGATAACAAAAGATGAATACAAGTCACATTTGACTTCTGGAATAACATGAGGTATTCAAAGTGATTACCATCAGCATCCAGACACATCTGACTGCAGTGAACTACTACTTGGGCAACGTTGACCAAAGTGCCCACTTGCATACGTTTTTTTGGGGCACCCCCGGTATTTGTCTTTATTAAATTACTGGTCATTCATAGACTTGGACTTAGAAATAGTATTATAGATCATTAGGTCCATCTGTGGACCTAGTATAAGGATCACCCATTACAAATTCGTGATTGAATGACATCTAATTTCTGTCTGAAAATCTTAAGTGATAGGAAGGTCAATTAGGTCAATTGGTGGTTCATTCTATTTTCTTTAACTATTAAGAGTTCTTTTATTTTTTAAATTAAGCCAAATATTTTTTTTTCTTTTTATGTTATTATACAAAATCTATTCCCAATATAGTCATTTAAATTCTTGAAGTCATCTGTTGTGCCCCCTATAGTTCATGGTTTGTTTGTTTGTTTTTTGGCTTAACATTCTTAGTATCTTAACTCCCTGTTCAGCGAACATTATTTTCTTTAATTTCTTCTCTGTCCTGATAAGCCAATTTTTATGATATCCTCTTTTCCTCTTACAAAGTCAGTCCATAGTGAACACGGTGAATGCCTGGTCTGATTAGAAATTTGGAATTGGATACTTTATATTTATTGGTATAATATGGTTTGTAGCATTGTTTTCGTTCGGCAGTCCCGCTATTGCCTCAGTTCACAGCAAGTATTTGTTCAATGAAACCATAGACTCTTTCATGAGGAAGCTTTGCTAATTTTGCATTTGACATTATGGAATTAGTTCAGGACTGTATTTATATCCTTGCTAAATTCAAACTTGTTTGGTGCCATAGGGCTTGGAATTCTAGGAGACTGTTTGTTCTCTCTTTGACTACTGATATTGGCATGTGATAAAATTTCTATACTTCATGTTCTTCAGAAATTAATTGTGCTTGAATATAATTATTACATACAAAATAACTGATTGTTTTCTCTGAAGGGTCTCAGCTGCATTGGTTTTAAATTTGCAGAGATGGTGGTCTAACTCCATGTCCCCTGTAACTAATAGTTGCAATTTCAGAAATACTGCAATAAGGAATTCAGGAAGAATTCACTGAGAAAACGATGCTAAAGTTTAGATCTGAGGTGGATGCATTTAACTAGCTTGAGAAGTGGGAGAGAATAGGCAGAATATTCACTTATAGGTTATGCTGATGGTTTTGATTTTAAATAAATTACAATAGGAAGTCTAAAATTTTTAAAGCAAAGAATGACAAAATCAGATCCATATTTGATCTAAATCTTTGAAAATATTTTGGCTGCATTGTTTAGAGTAGAATGAAGGTGATAAAAGTAGACTTGTTGAGGCTACATAAGGTAAGGGTGGTGGTGGTAGCAGTAGAGGTGAAGAAAATTGGATAGATTGGAGAAATGTTAGAAGGTTAAATCCACAGGCTATGAGGAAACAATAACAGGGAGGAAAAATGAGAAGTTGTCACCGATTAGTCCTAAATTTTGAGCTAATGCAATTAGATTGCTGGTGGTATTATTTGTAAGATGGGTCTCTCTGGAAGAAAATCTGGTTTGGGTTAGGAAGAGGTGGATGTTATGAATTTGTTATGAACATATTGATTTTGAAATACTTTTGAGATGATGCATGAGTATTTCAAGAGCTATAAAAAGATATATACACTTTGACCAAGATGTCCCATGTCTCTGGGAATGTAGCCTAAAAAAATAGCGCAAAATATGGGAAAGGTTATTTCTGAGAATGTCCATTTCAGTTTTATATTAATAGGAAACATTGGGAGTGATGTTGGGGCTCAAAAATAGAGGAATGATTTAATAACCTGTCAACTTACAAAATGCAATATCATTTAGTCAATTAAGTAGCTGTTTTAAAAACTCTTTAGTGACATGGAAAGTATTAATTACATAATGCTAACTTATAGAAATAGTTACAATATTAGGTATATTACAGTTAAAACTGTGTAAAAACAGATACATATGAAATAGAACTGGAAAAATAGAAGTAATTGTTCAATAGGATATTAGAATTACAGGTATATGTATTTATTTTCCTTACTTAAAAGTTAGTATAATAACATACTAAAAGTGTTTTAAATTTTTTTAAATATATATTTTAAATTTAAGTGCAAGTCTTGTTTCTCAAAATTATAGTTTGTTTTTAATTAAGGGTTGCATTTTTTTTCTGAATTTAGAAATATTTAAAACTTTTTGTTTTTCCTAAGAAATTTATAAAACAGTCTTAAATAACTCTTAGGATTTGTTTTTTATGCCTTTAGGTTTGGGGCTTATCTACTTTAAATATGAACAGTCATAGTTATAAGAGTCTTCATGGTGAAAAAAGAAAAAAAATCTTAGCTAATATTAGTTACATTTAAATTAATTTTCTCTGTGTTTATTTTTATGTGTGTTCCATACGTAATTTTCATGAACTAAAAATCTGAGTTCCAGAGTTCTAGAGCACTGCCTAGGTTTTAGGGCAATTAGTTGCATCATTTAGTTCCAAGAGCCAAGAGAGTCATATTTTCAAATTTAGATCCTTTACATTTTTAAATGGTAAAGGTTTTATTTTCAGGAATAAAGAAAAAAATGAACTATATTTGATTTTGTGTCTTTAAATTTACTAAATTAAATATTAACCCAGTTTTATTTTCTTATTTTACCAGTAAGTGTTTTAGCATCAGCAATTTCACTTTGTCAATTAGTATAAATAATATATCACTGTGGACCTGAGGACTTCATTAAAAAATTGTCACTTTGGAAAATGTTTTCTTTCCCATTTTTTTACAACAGATATTTTTAATCTATTAGACAATCATAATAAAGTATTCCCTACTCCAAAGATAGTATTCACTTCAAAAATCTTGTATAAGCCAAGAGTATATTCAGAAGTAAAGACATGACATTTTAATAAAATGTATAGGAACAACTGATATGACATAACTATAATTATAAAGACTGAGAACTGGCAGTTTGTTTTGAACAAGAACCTTTTGGTAACTTGTAAAATATAGTATAGAAAATTTAGCTTTAAGAAATGTTTTCCATATTTTAGGATAAAGGTTTTGAACTTATTTTGCTACCTTTGACACAATTGACTTAACAAAAATATGTTGCATTTAAAAATGTACATTAATATTTAATTAGCTTTATTCAGAATGGAGTTTTTTTAGTAAATTTCTAATGGTGCCTAGATAATGTCATGCATCAAAAGTGCCATTAAAACGTTTCCATGTAGAGTCCCCAAAGTAACTAATGTTGAAGATTCTTAAGAAGGTGAAGGTTTCCAAAAGTGGCAATTCTAATGTAATCTCTAAATTGCATTCTAATGTAATCTCTAAATGATTTTGAACCTATGAGAGTTGATGTTTGGTTAGTTCATGTATTATTTGATGAACTCTGAATATTTGATGGACTGTGGGCTAAAAGCTGGTGCTTGAGTTACATATGTACCTAACACCCAACTGCCTGAAAATTTCTGGATTGGGATTTATTTTGATGTGTTACTACTCTATTTGGTTCTGAAGCAGTTAATGTTCAAAGAGAATTGTTAATAGGGAGAAGAAGGAGGAGAAGGAGAAGAAGACAATATAGCTAATCATTCTTCACATTTCATTCTTTACCTACACCCAACTGCCTGAAAATTTCTGGATTGGGATTTATTTTGATGTGTTACTACTCTATTTGGTTCTGAAGCAGTTAATGTTCAAAGAGAATTGTTAATAGGGAGAAGAAGGAGGAGAAGGAGAAGAAGACAATATAGCTAATCATTCTTCACATTTCATTCTTTAATTATTGGTGGTGATCAAAATTATGCAAACCACATTAATGCATAAAATAATATATGTATGCTTTGGAATTTACTTTCCTATCAATTTAAAAAATCATTTGTTGAGTCAAGAAATTGGAGCTGATTCTGTCCCTCTTCCCCCAAAAAGGAATTGTAATTTCAAGTAAAATTCAAGGTATAATTTAATCATTTTAATGATGAACCCCCCAAAACCAGCAAAAATAACCTAAACATAATATATTGAGATTATTGTTTCCATAATATATGTTAAATGTCATTGCTATCAGTAGCACAAAATACCAATTACTGTAATGTACTATGTATACTGATACTAAAAATTGACCAAGAAGTTGAAAGTTCAATTCAGAAGGACTATAATATTTGATTGTTTGCAAAGCAAATACACAGGTTGACATATTGATTTTGGCTCCCTCCTTACTATATACCTTCATTCTTGTATGTCTACTAATTTTGTAAAGTTGGGCTTAAGATATTTCATCAGTCTTCTCTCTATTTTACAAAGTCAAGATAAGGTTAATATATTTCAAATTATTCTGAACATTCAATTTATTTTAAACATTATAAACCATCAATGTTTCATATATTTTATCAGCACATAACATAAACATGCACATGACACTGCATTCACCAAAGACAACTGGTAAATTAAAAAAAAACATATTTTCTATGTACTTACTTGAAATAAAAGAATATGCCAAGTGAGATAAGCAGTGATGCAATAGATAATCCATGTCCAATTATAGTCAGGTAAAACAAATTCAGTGCCGTCTATAATGAATATAAAAAAAAAAAAAACGGTTCATATCAATACTATAATACTGTGTGTGTAGAAGATCCAATTCAATAGAATAAATTGTATATTTAAAAACATGTGATAGGCCTTATCATTAAGCTTGCCAACCAATAAATGCCTGACTACATCTGGAATGAAGAATACCTATGCAAATTTATCCAGTGACATCAAAATTTATAAATTGTATGCCCTTTTTATTTAAGAAATTAGAAGTCATATATTAAATATATAAAGAAATAATTTTATTGACCTAGGTTGTGTAATATATAAAACTAGCATTTTGTATTTTGGAGGACATTCACAGTTTTCACCCTATCACTTTGTGCACCTTAAATCAAATGCTATTTGATGATTTTCTTTTTGTTGTTTCCTTAATGCCAGATAAGGCTTTCTTTCCCAACTGAGTTTCTCCTTTTCCTTTGACCAATTTGAGGCCCTGAGACAAATCTCAATACAGTAACTTTTAGGAGCCTATGGTCTATAAGAATTCTCCTGGTTTTGAGTTCTTTGACTTTTTCTTTATGATTTTTTTTCAGTATTCTGTTTATTTGGAATTTACCATTTCATTGCTTATTTTTTATAATTCTTTTCAAACCCTTCTCTAAATAAGCAAAGAATACAACATTTATAATGATGATAGCTGACAGTTATCAAGTACTTTCTATATGCTTGTTAGCTTTTTAAATATTTTCCTTGTATTAAGCCCATGCTTATGAAAATCTTGAGGGTGGGTTTATTGTTATCCCTATTTTATACCTGAGGGGTCTTTATACCTGCTGGTCTTAGCTTGTATACTTGAGCATATTTCCTGAACATAATGCTAGAAATTCCACCACAAATAAAAATGTTCCCTTTGCTTTTACTTTTAAAGTGTGTTCCCAGTCCTGCCCCCACACCTTTGGAAAATGTGAAACTCCAATACTGAGACATTGACTTGTACATACAGTATTACCTAGTAGAATTACTTCTTCAGTGTAATGACAGAATCAATATTAATAATTTCTATGAAGATCGTTTTCTTATTGTTTTTCTCAAAGTATATTATGGAAAGGCTTTACAATGGAATGGAATACTAGCTAAATTTTCTCCACACTGTATTGGTAACTAACTTTTTAAATAGATAGTGTAAATTAAATTTCAATTTTAATTATTACGTACCTTCACCTTCTCATGTGTGTTAACATTACACTGGGTGTAATTTGTCCATGTTCTGTTGCTTGCCGGATGTCTAAACCAGTTTCCATCTTGGTCACAGATCTTTGTAACTTTTTCTTTAAAATTAAAAAAAATAATAATAAACCAGTAATTTAATTAACCTAAGGTTTATTAAATAGATGTCAAAGACATTGCATATAAATTTCTGCTATTACCTGAAGGATCAAAGTCCTGAAAGTAATCAGGGCAATGCTGCATTGATTCTGTTCCTGCTGCCACATCATTCCAGCACAGCCATCCATCCCAGGTTCTATTGCAGTACATGCCTTAGGGGAGAGTAAAATTAGAGATTACTAACTCCCTCTAGGTATACATGAAGATGTAAATTCTTAATGGTGGCTTCACACTAACATGGAATAAAGGCTATCTACTGAAAATGACGACATTATGTAAATCTAGACACACACCGCTTAATGACGGTGATATGTTCTGAGAGAGGCCTTGCTATGTGATTTTGTCATTGTGCAAACATCATAAAGTGCACTTACACAAACCTAGATGGTATAGCCTACGAACACCTAGGCTATGTGGTATACCACCTTCTTATATGC
This sequence comes from Rhinolophus ferrumequinum, assembly GCF_004115265.2. Classification (NCBI taxonomy): domain Eukaryota; kingdom Metazoa; phylum Chordata; class Mammalia; order Chiroptera; family Rhinolophidae; genus Rhinolophus; species Rhinolophus ferrumequinum. The sequence goes on along the minus strand of NC_046291.1, from coordinate 40,780,129 downwards.
AGATCATCGTTGATTGCAACATTGTTATGTGGTACATGACTATACAGCAATTACTTGGATTTTTTACCAAGTAATTATTAGAATAATTAATTTCAAAATTAAATGTAGAAATATATGAAAAAAAGCTTAGCTCATGAATGTTGCATGGGATGTTTATTATTTTTAACAGATTTTGCACAACAATCTCAGAATTAATCTCATGTAAGTAGAAAAAAAATCTACTGCCCTGAATATCTAAATAATTCTTTTTTTATATATAAAAAGAATTGCACGTTACTAAATAAAGTGCATTTTGTGGTTTGTCAGAGAAAAATTTTCTGGTATTATTTTAGAAAGCATCTCAAACAAGTCCATTTCACTGCTTAAAAGATTCCATCTGATTAGCAAGAGCACTGGCAGCAAAATAAATTACAAGGTCCAGAATGTTTCAAACTGTGTTGTCTGACATTTGAGTGAGACATGAGTAGCTATTCTATAAAAAAGTTGCTGTGGTCCAATAGCTTTGGGAAATACAATATTAAAATAAAAACAGTTCTTTATTGTAAGACTTTCTGGAGTATTTAAAATTACAAAGTGTGTTATGAAGTTCCAATAAGAAGATGTATCATGCAGTGATTCTAAACTTATTAAATCAGAAAATTATTTTATTATGAAACCCCCATGAACCTATTTCTATGTTCAACAATTAGATTTGAAGCCTACTTTCACATATATCTAGATGATTTGGAAGGGGTTAATTCAGTAGTTTTAAGCTAATAATACAGATTTTAATGGAATAAAATGAAAAGCTGGATCAGTTAACACAAAAATTTGTATACAAATATTGTAATACTTGATCATTCAACCACTATTAACCTAGTATGAGATAAATTGTTATTGTCTGGCATAGTTTAAAGATATTTTTTAACTGGATAAATATAATAAAAATGAGCAGATATATGTAAATACATCTCTAACTATGAACAAATTGTATTGTTCACTTATATTAAGATTTTAAGTTTATCACTTTGGAAAAATCACTTTTTTCTTTCTCACAAGCAAGTGCATTTTGACAGTTACAGATATTAATAATAATCTACTTTTAACATTGTATTTATGTAAACCTTGTATATTATACTATCAAATATTTTTCCAAAAATTGTAAGATCATGGTTTCCACTGAGAGTTTTAAAATTTAGAAATATCTAAAGTCTTTACATTTGCTTTATTTTATTGTGAATTTTGCATTTTATACCTTGAAGATATCCCCGTGTTTAGGGTTTCCAGATAAAATACAGGGCTATTTTTGGTTTTGTTCTTTATTTTTGTTTTTGCTAAATCTGACAATTCTACTTGTGCTACTCAGGTTTTTATCTTCAAAATTGAGGCAAATATCTGGCATTTATTAGGCCCTCAATAAATGTTATAAAAATATCTAAAGAGTATCTTACTGGAAACAGAAACACTTAGAATTCACTAGCTTTGCTACCAAACATACTATTCAAAGTATAGATTGTGCAGAAGAAATTGTGTTTGTCATTTTATTATGCAAACTCCTATCAAGCAGCTTGTTAAAAAAAAGAAATAAAATTACATAAACTGAAGATCAACTGTCACTTATTTAATTCAAGATACATACTTATGTGATATTTTAAGTATCTTTATGCCATAAAAATGTTACCAAAAATATCCCTGTTGCACATATTTTTATTAGAATTTTGTAAAGGAAAGATAAATTATGTCGTAAAATATTCTTCATAAAAAAATAAAACTGCTCATATGCCAGAAAAATTAGCAACTACCCCATTTATAATCATGAACCTAAGAAACTCATGGTGATGTAGTGGGTTTGTTTTCTTTAAAGAAACTATATCAAATGCATTTAAATTAAAGTCATGTTTACCTTCTGTTCGTTGAATGGGGTCTTGCATAATTTTCTGGTAACATTCATATTGAGCTGTCATGATTTTATTTCTAGTAACACCCAACTGATTCAGGTCACCATGGCCCTCTTCTTCTGGTTCTGCTATGACAAGAATCTAAGGAATTAAAAAAAATAATAAAACTTCAGAATTGTGAAAATGCCTGTTGTAGGCAGTCTGTCACAGTGGAAAACAGTAAGTGGTGATATGCTGCCTGGTCAACTGGCTCTGGGGGGAAATCCCTGATTGCTAGTGTTTGCCAGTTTTCACAGTAAATATCCCGTCATGTCCAACCTCAAGTGACCAACAAGACGTGACCAGTGGCAGAGTAAGGAAGAATAGGTGATGCATGGCTCTAAAGCCTGGGGAGGCCCACTCCAGGGTATGTGTTGTGGAATGCAGGCAGAGTTGTATTCAAAAGCTACTACTACTTTTTCACCTGCTCTGTGTATGTAGGCAATGTAAGCCTCTGCTTTCTTTTAGTAAAATGGAATAAAATAGTATTAAAATAACAGAGGGGAGTATCTGGCACATGCTCATAATTGTTGCCATTTTAATATTTTGATAATCAAAACATTGACAAGTTCATCTATGATATTAGTACATAGAATTTTTATTGTGTGCACAACAATAAAGTTTTTGGAACATAGATAGATAGATAGATAGATAGATAGATAGATAGATAGATAGATAGATAGACAGGTAGATAATCTTTCCAATTTAGTATCACGATTTTAAGCTTCACTTACACTTTAATTTTTATATGACTTTTTCCCATTTTGTAATGTGAAGCATGTATAAACCTCTCTTCAACTTTATTCTTAATTTTTGCATCAATTCTATTCACTATTTTCCATAAGCAGTTTGTCTTTCTGCTCTTATTTTATCCCCTCATTCTTGATTTTCTATTGTCTGGCAGGAAGTTGAATTTCATAAAGTCTAAATAGTAATATTCCCTCAGTGTGTGGCACCACTCAAGTGTCAGCATCAACTGACCACCATTTAACATTAACTCCTTCTTTTTTTGGTTTTAATTTGCTAATAAATATTTATGCAGCAGTTATGCTGCATGAGTACTAAGTGCAAATTCACCTCAGGAAAATTAATATTTTTCTCTTGCTCTCAGTAAGTTTATAGAACTGCATAAACTCAATATAATCATTCTTACTTAAAATAAAAACTCAGCTTTGCACCCTGTCTGAGAAACGGTCACAGTTCCTTAAATCACAATAATCGGATTGGTAATCTGTTATAGAATTACCTGCTGGGAATCAATGTTGGCCTGTGCAGCTCCCTGGCATGCTCCATGGAGGGTGTGAGCTAAAGAAACAGGAGTCCTGTTTCTTGAATTCAAGTGTATTTATCCAAGATAACGTCTAAGAAGTGTAGAATTTGGACTGCTCCTAGACTTGAGAATGTTTTCAAATAGAAATGCTGACAGGAATGTAGCCTTGCTTTTTTCCAGTTCAGGTTTTCTATATTTTTCTTGAGTTTCTTTGTTTGAATCTCTGTGGGGTTTGCTTGGAAACGCCACAGGAAAATTATTTGCTGGCATAGAAGTAGGTGAGATTATGTCTCTCAGTTTCTCATATAATTAGATAAGAATACAGTTATGGTTTTAATGTGCAATGGAGAAAAATATGAAAAAATTATTTCTGCAACTAAAAATAAAATGAAAGGTATAAGATATATGTCTCCTCCCGTGTAGCAATTATTTTTTCATCATCTGTTGTCTGCTCTGCACCTCCAGCCCTACATCCCACTCACAGACATGCAGACACGTACATGAGGGCACACGTGCATGTATACACCTGCCCCAATCTTAGCATCAGTGCCGGCCAGAAAATGGACACTTAGTACTTCTTTGAATGAATGGATGAGGAAATTAATTTAAAATGTACTGCCTGGTTCTGAATTACTTGTTTGTCAATATAAGTCAATCAACTGGCAGAATGGGAGAAAAATGAACAGGTTAGGATCTGTTTTTAACAGTTCTAACTCAGAATCAACAGGTCTGGTTGAAAATATTTTATCTACTATGTATGACTATAAAAACATTCTATTTTTTTTTCAAACTCTGATAATTACTTTCCTCTGGTGTCTTGCATATTTGTATTCATTTACCTTCCTCACTTTGACATCCTCCTTACCCAGCCGTGCCATTATCCTGTGGTACCTGCTATGGGATGAAAAGCCTTCAAGTATACACTAAAAGGAAATCAATTATTGATGTGTAGTTGATTGGATATAAAAATGTACTCAATTTATACATCAAATAACTGCATGTCAGTTTGTTGTGATTCACCTTTGTCAACTATAGATATATTGGAAGTTAAAGCGGAAATACTCATCAATAGGCAGATACATTAAAAAAATTTATGCTTACCGTAAAAAAAGACAAGAGAAGCAGAAAATACAGCATACACTTTTTCTCCATCATTAATGCCAAAATGAAATACGCTATATAATATAAATCAAACTGCAATAGAAAATAAATTAATTCATCCATCAAATTTATGAAATATACATTGTTCTCAACAGAAAATTTCTTTAAAACTACACAATAATTTTGCTTTAAAGATTTGATTAATAGTCTTATGTATTACAAATTTAAGAGCATCATAGCTTCAAATGTTAAAGAGCTTAATTAAATGCATTTTAATTTAATTTAATTAGTATTACAACCAGAAAGCTTCTGCATATATATATATGTATTATATATAACATATAATACATATATATAATATAATATAATATATATTGTAACATAATTATATATAATATAAATATATATGTATTTTAGTAATAGAAAACATCTTGTTTACCAAAATTGGGATAAAATGATTAGACTATCAAAATAAAGAGTTTTGCAAGAACATAAATGCACACATTTTGATGGCATATTTACTATAAAGCTTACCTTTATTTCCTATAAATATTAATCTCATTTTTAATTTTCTGAATCTTCAATAATTTAAGAGAAGAAATTGCTCATGGGCCAATTTCTTGAGAATCAGTATCTATATTTCTTTAAAATGGCCTTATAATTTAATAGAAATTATTCTTCACTGGATGATTCAATTGTTTTTTAACCACAAAATTAAAAAAAAAATCCCCTAAATCATCTACATTATTAAAAATAGGTTACAGAAGATGGATAATAGTAAAAAAAAATTTCTGCTATATATTTCCAATGATTGATGTAATTGTGAGCTAATGAAATAATGGAAAATGGCCTCCAAAACACCGCCCTTTTAATAAAATTTGAAAATAAATCTCTTAATTTCTTAATTTTAAGAAACATTGCTGGGATAAAGTGTATAATACTTACTATAAGGTCCACGAGCAACCTACTCTGATAGTATTTTCGTGAGATGTGAATTATCCTGGTATAGTCATAAAATATATTATTTAACTGAATGTATGAAATACATTTTTCAAAGAAGATTAAAAAATCCAATCAATAGATATTTACCAGTGAACTATGAACTTAGATTTAATTTTGTTAGGAAACTTGTAATGATTTTCATTATAAGGCAAATGTTAGAGTAAGAATTAGAAAAAAACTTTTCCACATGTTTTGCTTATTGTTTTTATTATCACATGAAATGAGGACATACCATTAACTAGCACGTAGAATCTATGCCATTGCTTACCCTCACCAATGACTCACCTGGAAACAGCTTTTCTTTTTAAGTGTAGCACTCTTTCAGATAACGTATTCTCTTCTGTCTGCTACACCGGGTTTTTATTACTAGTTAATCTTAAAAATATAACCAAAAAATTAGAACAGTGTATTAATTTGAGATATTAATAAAACCATGCATGTTGTAACAAAAAAAAATGAATCAAAGTTTTTGCAATCCAGTAATTAGTGAGTTGGTATTTTAGTTTTTATTACATTTTACCATAAGAAAATCTAATTTTCCAATACTTACATGCACAATTGTCTCCAGACTTAAATCACATTTTCTCTTGGATCATATTCGACGTTGTCTTCAAGAACTTCTTAAATCCTGGGGTCATGACCTGAAATATTGATTGACATAATAATTAATATTATTTTAATGAGCCAAAATCATTTATATGATACATTGAAATTTTCAAAAAGAAACAACAAAAAAAAAACAAACCCACTATTAAAATGATATTTTAAAAAGCTATTCCAATTTTGTAAAGTCTCTTTTGCTTACAATATTTGAGTTTTGTCACACATATTTGATGTTTTCCATTAGATGGGAAAGTATCAATTTTCAGTTATCAAGGATACCTGGGATACTGAAAAATCTAACTGAATATTTTATCTAAGTAAATTTCAAAGAACTAGAATATTACAAAAAGATTGTAAAATTAAACTATACTTTAATCTTTCAATATCTTTAATCATTTATTGGAATGTGGTGCTATTAGTCTTAGATACATATATCTATCTCCCTTGCTGGTATGGTTTCTCAAAGCCAGAGTCTATATCTCGTTAATCATTGTCCCTTTGTGACTGGCAGTTGATTTGCATTTGCTGTATAAATGAATGAATAAATGAATGAAAAAAATGAACCAATAAAGTACTTCCCGGATTTTAAATCAAGAACACTAATCATAACTACTAATTAACTGTCATTTCTTCTATTATAAGGCTTTAGATAGTGTTTGATTCTGTACTGACAATGAAAATTGGGGACAGAAAGTTTTTATATCAACCTGTTTACTTTCCTACAAAATAAACTATTCCTGAAACTATTCAATTTTCAAGTTCTGTGGTTGTTTGGATATTGAACAAACTGTAGTGTACTGTACTGACTTTGGAAGTCATAAAGGTTAAGCCAAATTTAAAGCTTTAGATTTTTCTGTATTGAATATATATAATACAGAAACATACAAATAAGAATGTAAAGAAATAATATTCTATTTGGAAATCTGATAGGTTTTCATAAAACCATACTTGGATGATGTACACGAGTCAGTATTAAATTATCTTTCATGTGTACATGGATTCAAAAATCGAACGGGAAAGTACATCAAAAACATGTTTGGAGTTTTCTCAGACCCAACATATTGGAAAAATATTTCACCCAGCATTAGCAGTTATTTTTGTTGCTTATTGAGTAGGCTTCAAAACCAGAGTTCCCAAAAGTATATTAATGAAATATCTCTTAGTGTACACTAGATCATTCTGGCACCAATATTGTAAGAGGACTTTAACTCATAAAATATTTATCAATGCAAATAATTCCACGATTATAGCTTTCCTTCTTCACCCTATTCCCTAGTAATCTAGAAAATGGACTGCTAGGAAGAGGGTTTTATTTTGCACTGTGTAAACTTGTAGCACTCCTAATCCAGAGGTCAGGTCTATGTGCCTGGGTTAACTAAGGATGCAGCAGCAAGTTTGGGTGGCAGTGTTTCAAACACATGGCAGACACTTGTACTCTCTGTGAGATTTGGCAGTATCCATTGCATATGGTGATCCAATTCATTTAAGTCATCTACTCTAAAAAGGACTTTTCAAATTTCCCTGCCAGCAGACATATGTGGTGAGTGGTAGTTACAGAGGAATCACCTGTTTCACCAAGAGTTCTCTAAATCAACAATGGAGGAAACATGACCGGACATGCAGATAATACCATTGCAGATACATCAGTCAGTCAATATTTATTGAGTCCCGTATAGATGTTATTATTATCAGGAGATGTACGTTTAATTGTATTCCTTGTTTAGGCTCATTGTTTCTTTGCGTACTTTGTCTACTACGTTCATTCAGCAAGTGGTTCTTTCTTCTATATTTAGCTTAATCCAAATTTGTCTTTACTAAAATACATTTGATAATAACTAGCCAAAGTTGTTAAGCAAATCATTGTAAATCTCTTTCAGATCTTGTTAAATTCTTTATTGACAACTGAGTTGCATGTTGCTTTGTGAAATACGTAGTTCCTATTCAATTTTGAGGAGAGATCAAGTATATATGTAAAGGATGTCAAGGTAAATTACTAAATCTGCCAGTGGATTTTTTTCAAGTATACTTAGATTTGTTTAGTAAAAAAAAGACTTCTTCAAAACTGAGAGAGCTCTAATTTAAACTCTGAAGGGAACTTGGAATCACAGCAGTACTATTAGCAGTTACTGGCATTTTCTCTTCGTTAGCCAGCCTTACAGATCCTATAAATACTTTTTCATTTTCACTTCTAAAATTGAAACAAACTGGAAGATTTGGTTCTATTACTAGAAGCAAAATGCTTTTCTTTACTGTACACATGGAATAAAAAATAGCTTATTTCTAAATAGTCTCATGCTTCCTGCCCAAAGAATCAACAACACAGAATAAAAATGATTTATTTCATCACAGAAAGAACTTTGAGAGATAAAGAATGTCTTAAAACCTCAAATAACTTTTGAAATATAACTTCCTAGTCACTCAAGGTTTTATGCAACATCACTCTGGTTTCATTTTTAAAAATCACTATAGACCCTCTCCACAGGATAGTTTTTCATGGATCTGCATTTCCAAGTCCATAAATTTTAACCAATTTTAACCAATGTAAGCCAAGAAGTTGGCTTACATCAAAGTAAAAGCATTTTTTATTCTACATAAAAGTTGTAAATAAATGTGACTTACTAAATACTAATTTATCAGAACACAAAAACATAACAGTGCCAACTTTTATCTTCACTTCTCTATTTCCAAAATATCTTGGATTTTTTACAGGCCCTAAGCCATAGTATTTTCTCCATTTATTTATCCAGTCACTGTAAAGCTGGCTAACAGGAGCATTTCCCATATATATCTAATTTTCCATTGATTGTCCCGAACCTTTGTGTGAGCAAACCAAGGCCATTTCCTGTCTGGTACATGCCTTAGTTTACGGTATGTTAAACAAGCTATCTATATTTCTCCTGAATCTAAACAAGGACTAAGCACTCTCCTCCAATTCCAATATTCCACACCTGTATGGCAAATGCAAACTTCTTCCTGTCATTCTAACTATGTGGAACAGATTTGCCACTGTGGAAAATGTCAAAATGCATGATCCTGGTTACCTTTTATTTTCTCTTCACTGCATATAATTTTGTTTTCTCCAAAATCTAAGTCTTTATACTAGAATTATTCTTGCCAAGTCCTGCCTTTACTTCCAATAGCATCTTTGAGATAGAAATGCCAGGGTGAAGTTTCGATTCCCCACCCCTATCATGTCCTAGAATGCCCCTTATACTTTCAATACATGAAACCATACTGAAAACAAAATATAAAAAGGCTTCTCTTTCCTAAAGATCTGTTACTGACGTAAGAAACTCGAACCATACATCCATTTTATAGTATTGCTTGGGGTTTGCATTCTTTTTTTTTTAGGCTATTGAATGAACAGGTACCAAATCAGTGATGTAGCATGAACCAATGTTCCTCAAAGTGTGGGTTCATAGATCACCTCCATTAAAGTCACTCCCAGAATTTGCTGAACATGTTTGAAGTGTCCACGCCCCACTACAGACACTCTGACTCAATCTTTGGGAGAAGGACTTGGGAATCTGCATTTTTAGTGAACACCAGAGGAAGTTCTGGGCCTGTTAAATTTTGGGATGTACAATGTAAATACATCTTCTTCACTGGGTCATGCTGAAACCTGAACACACTTCTTTAGGTACTGGGCACACAATTTAAAAAGAACTATCAAGTATAAATCAAGCAGATTATTCTGCAATGTCCCAGGCACAATTAATGTCTCAGAACTCCTAGAGGGAGTTTTTCAAATACCTATTTTACAATGTATCATATAATGTAATTATTCCCTTGTGTGTCTGTTTGTGCTACTAGATTGGGAGCACAAGAATAGGACATGTATCATACCCATCTCGTGACTCCAAAACCTGGCAGAGTGGGAACAGAAAGAGACTGTACAGAAAGTGTGTTTTGAGTGAATTAATTATAAAATGAACTTAATCAAGTCTACAGAACCTAGTGTTTTGGGGTGTTATTCAGACTCACAAGCATATTATAATTTCCCAACACCTTTAAAAAAGAAGAAAAGATCATTGCCAAGATTCTACTCCAATAAATTCAGATTTAGCTCATCTTGATTGGGGCCTAGGAATAAGCCCTAGGAGATGAGGGTGGCCCTCAAGCTAACAGCCAGAAAGGAGATGGGGACTTTAGCTCTAAAACTTCAAAGAATTGAATTTTGCTAACAATCTGAATGAGTCTAGAAGTAGCTTCTTTCTCAGAATCTCCAGGATAGAACACAGCTCTGCCAACACCTTGATTTTGGCCTTGTGAGACTTGAAAACTAGCCACGCTCAGAGGACTTCTGACCTATAGAACAGTAAGATAGTAAATATGTGTTGTTTTAAGCTACTAAGTGTGTGGCAATTTGTTACAGCTATGCTAGAAAAGTAATACAAATCCTTACCTGGTCAAAAATTACATTTTCCTATCAAACCTAAGTGGTCACTCTCTGCTTCCCAAATGGCCAGTCATTCCTCTTAACCTTAGAATACATTTATTAGACAGCAAGGCAATCACATTAGCTAGCAGAATTTCTTTCCAGCTGCTCCTAAATTGCGGTGAGATTTTGAGAGAAGCAATACAACTCTTTTCTATTTGATTTACCCAACTTGAAAACCAGTACTGAATTTGATCTTCAACTTCCTGTTTTCTATTATATTATTAGAAGATGTATGTTGGAGTCACAGAAACATAGTTTCAAACTTTTGTTTTTGCAATACTTAAATTCACCACACCTATTTCCTGGCCTGAAAATGGGTGTACAAGTAATGACTCAATCGATATTGCCTAGAATTTTTATTGTAACTCGTCAGATTGTTTTAGGTGTTAAATTACATGATAGATATAAGGAACTTATAATAAACACCTAATAATCATTAGCTATTGCTATGATGTTTATTAATCTATGCTTCTATAATTAATGGCAATGATAATCTCAAATGAAGGAACCAGGAAAGTCCAGCATACATTTTAGTGACTTGGCCAAGGTCACATAGATGCTTAGGGCTGACCCCAAGCTATGAACTCAGATTCTCTGACCCTGAATCTGAGTCCCTTACCCTATACCATATTGACTCAGAGAATTGAGACATTTATTTAGATAATTAAGGTTTAAAAAATACAGAATACATTTCTATTTTGCTTATTTACTTGTTTTGCCTAACCATCCAATTTTCACATTTCATTTCACTTTTAATCATCAAACACATTTATGTTTTTTCTCACATATTTTTTTCTATTAATTCCTGCCTTCAGTAATTTGCTATTTGAGGATATATATAAATGTCAGTCAATCTCTCTCTCAGTCTCTCTCTTTTGCTCTGTGTGTGTGGGGGGGGAGGGGTAAATGGCTTGACAACTCAAACTTGCCATTCTGGTAACCAAAAAAAAGGTAACCAAATAAAAAACACATGTACTTCTCACTTTCAAGAACTTTAAAGTGGCTTTGAAATTAAGAAATATGTCTAGCAATTCAATTAGTCACCTTACGCTATTTATTGAGCATCTACTTTTATCTAGTTGTGGAGCAAGATAGAAGAGAATAGAAGTTAAAGTTTCAGTCCTCAATGAAATATTTATCAAGGTAGAGAGCAGAATGTTTGCTGAGTTTAGAGGCTGAGTTCATTAATTTAAACAGAGTCCATAGAACTTATTCATGAGGTTCTAAAGAGAGATGATTTCACCAACATTTAAGACAGGAAGTTAGTCCTGGACCTCAGTCAATACTCTTGTCATTCAATGAACGTGGACAAGTTACATACCTTTCCAGGTGTCTCATTCGTAAAACAAGGGAAGAGGGTAAGATAAATTTAAATGTTGAGTAGAGGTTCAAAATTTATATAAAAAAGAAAAAAGTGGTTAGTATATACGAACAATTTTGTTCAAAGTAACCCAAATCCAAAATATCCTTGAAACCAAATCATTCCTGACACTGTTTTTTCTGGCTCAGGAAGACTTTCTCTCCGTCTCCTACTACCAATTGCATTTGAATCTAAGACAGTGGAAAGTGGACCATTTGGCTTAGGGATTTTTCTTTTGTTACATGGGAATTCGGGGAAAGGGTATCCAGGCCAAAAATATCATATCTTGATTCCACCTCTTCATATACTGCCTCTTTTTAGAGCTCTTCTTACTTTTGAAAGGCCATTTGGGGAAAGTCTCGCTCTCTCCTGTCCACTACAAAAAACTGAAATTAGAAAAGCAAACATACTTCTTCTCCATAAGCCCCTATGCCAGACTTCTCAGAATGGAATCTGATCAGTTCTTCAAGGCCAACCTAAACATATTGCCATCATCACTGGAATAGCCCTAATGCTCCTGGGATTAGAAACCAACAATTACTGAATTTTGGCTACATTAGGTTTTTACCTCTTTTGCATTTAACAGAAAATGACCTATGTAAAATTTTTAAAAATTATAGAGTGCCAGAAATTACAGGAATGTTAAGAAATAATTCAATAATGCATAAACTCAACAAGGAAATCAATGACATAGTAAGAAAGATTATTACATTTAATTCATCAAAATCCTGTGAATAACCTACTACATAAAAGTACATCTAATAGCCAATTTTAAAAAGTCAATTAAAACTCTCATGAAAACCTCCAGAAAGTATTTTATTTCTGAAGAGATGCCCGAGTTTAATTATAACTATTAAATTCCACATGCTACAAAAACATATATTGTAAATATTGTCCTATTGATTAATGATACAGTTTTCCTTTTTCCAGAGAGATATTGAAATAAAGTAGCATCCAACTGATATTTAATAATTAGCACGATAGAGGTAAAATGTGTGTGTGATGGCAGTTACAAGTACAGGCAGTATTTGTACTGGTTACAAATATGTGTTAGACTCCCAGATTTTTAAAACCAACTCAGCCTCACACTTGCAAGTTAAACATCTTCTGTAAAACTAGTTTTCTCATTTGTAAAATAGTTCCTTAACCAGAATGCTATTGAGAAAATGAATGAAATAACGTACTTATATTTTTTATAACTCAGTAAATGTTAGCTATTATTATTTTATCACATTAATACTTTTAGAAATATAAGTAAGTTTATACATGTTTTAAGTTATTTGCTACAATTTCAATTATAAGTGAAATTAATTCTATATTTCAAGTGAGCATAAACATCTTGAGTTTTTTATTTTCCGCAGAAATAATATGGTTGTTTTTATTTTCATTTAAGTCAGTTATGAAAATATCAAGCAAAGTGAATGATAACAAGTACTTTTCCAAATATGATGTCAGCCAAGTTAGTATAACTGCATATTTCCTAATAGTGAGCTTATATAAGCTAACAATCTAGCAAGTTGTTTGTATGCATTATAATCAGTCATAAAATGCTAATCCAATTAAAATCAAGAGATAAAACCTTCCAAATTTGGCTTTAATTTTAGGTTGACTTTAATAGCCTTTACTAACACTGAATTGGAACCCCCCCCAAAAAATGTTTACTTGCTTATCAAATGAAAATTCCAGTTGTATAGTTGAATAGCTATTAAACAGAGATAATATTATGATTAAATTTGGGACTTGATTTTATACTCTAAAGTACTTACTCATGGAAATAATTTTCCCATTGTGGGCATAATTAGCCATTTTCCGGTAATTTTGGTCACCCTCTTTATATTTGAAAGAGGCAAGTGGCCAAATCAGCCCAATTAGTAAAAGGTGGGAGGGAGCCTGAAAAAAAAAATGCTTTGTAGTAGATGGAGCACTCTCCCACCAGCAGATCTAATATGGAAAGAATTGCTTGCTCAAAGAGCATAGAAACAAAACACATCTTTCCATCTTGTTGGACTAAGAGCTTTACACCTATTATTTCCTTTCCACAAAGTCAGGAGTCAAATTCTATGTGAAAATATGCTTTCTTCCAAGACAATAAAATCAGAAAATATGTAATTCTGCTGGAGTTTTAATTTAAGCAATGTAGTAGTCCATCATCAAAGCTATGGTATATTTGTTATTTAAAACTGTTCCTCTTTCTCCAAAAATTTTTTATGGAACACCTACTAGCAAATCTCAGCATTTAGGAAGCACAGGCAATCTGTTGATACTGTTGGTCTCGCACATCTCTCTTCACATCAAATGAACCTCTTTCCAACGGAGAATCCATTCCCTCTGGTTCAAGTGAGGGTGCCCTCCTGGTCACTGAGGAAGGAAATGACTAAAATCTGGTAGGACTAGCATAATCCTTTGATTAGGGTTGGTTTTGGCATGGATATGTGGTCCAAGCTACTCCATCAGAATTCTCCCTGGGACACTTCTATTAGTGTTATCAGGGAAGATTTTCTCCTTCAAAGCAAGTAGGGCATGATTATTGAGCCATCCCCATGCATCCTTCCTACCATACGGAAGAAACCTATTTTTAAAAAATGAGGTCAAGCAGAGGCAATCAGCTGAGTGTTGGGGATCGGGAAGAAGCATATGACATTATCAGAGCCCTTGAATCTGACCACATCTCAAATCAGCTACAATAATGGACTTCCTCATCAATGTAACCATTAAGTTATATTTTATGCCTAAACAGGATTGATTTGGAGTTTTGAGTCTTGCAACCAAAACATTTCTAACTAAAATCTTGAGAAATGCTAGTGTAATGTAAAGATTACTAAGGTTCCATATTTCATTCTGCATAACTTACAGAGCCTGCATATCTTAAATTAGTCACTTTGCCAGGCTTGTTTTCTGATCTGTGAAGTAAAACAACTTCAAGCTTCTTTCCATTTTTTATCTAAATATCTACAGTTTATTTTCTTTTTCACCAAAGTAGGGCAGTGTTATTCATTCCCAAAGCATATTCCAAGCCCAGCCAATAGGAGTTCAGAAACTAACCCCCCCCAAAAAAAAAAATCTACGAAGTGATTGTTTTTTCTAAATCTGAAATAAACTTAGCAGTATATGCTCTTGGAGAATCCACAACTGTTATATGCTTGTGGCAAGATATTTATTGGCAGATCAAAAAGTAAATGGAACCCTTAGATGAAAGCATATGAATAAATTTTTGTGACTTTGGTTGGGTAATGTTTTTGTACATATGATATCAAAGGCCAAGTGACATTAAAAAATAGATGAATTGGGACTACATCAGAATTAAAAACTTTTGTGCAACAAATGATACTGTGAAGGAAATGAAGAGGCAACTCACAGAATGGGAGAAAATATTTGCAAATCACTTGTTGGATAAAGGATTTGTATCTACAATATATAAAAACTTTTGCTACTATGCAATAAAAAGACAACCCAATTAAAACATAGGCAAATAATCTATATAGAAATTTCTCTAAAGAAGATACACAGATGACCAATAAGCACATGAAAAAAAAATCTTTAACATCATTAGTTATAAGGAAATGCAATTAAAAACTATGGTTAATAGCACTTCATACCCAGTAGGATAGTTATAATGAAAAGATAAACCATAATATGTATAGGAAAGGCTGTGGCAAAATTTTAACCTTTTTACATTATTGGTAAGGTTCTAAAATGTTGCAGCTGCTTGGAAAATAGATTAACAGTTCTTCAAAATGTTAAACATAGAGTTACAATGTGACAGAGCAGTTCCATTTCTAGGAATATACCAAAGAGAAATGAAAACATACTTTCAAACAAACACTTGCACATGACTGTTTATAGCAGCGTTATTTTTAATAGCCAAAAAGTGGGAACAGCTCAAATGCCCATCAACTGATAAATGGATAAACGAGATGCGGTATATCCACACAATGGAGTATTATTTGGCAATAAAAGTAAAGGAGTACTGATAGATGCTACAACATGGATAAAGCTTGTAAACATTATGCTACGTAAAAGAAGTCAGTCACAAAAGACACATATTGTATGATTCCATTATATGAAATGTCCAGAATCGACAAACCTTTTTAAGTGACTCATGTGGTTGCTTAGGGCTGCGGGAGTGATTGCTAATGAGTACAGGGATCATTTTAGGTGATGAAAATGTTCTAAAATTAGATTGTAGTGATGCTTGTACAACCCTGTGAATATACTAAAACCACTGAATTGTATACTTTTAAATTGGTATACTATATGGTATGTAATGTATATCGTGATAAAGCTCTTTAAAAAAAAAGTAAATGCAAAAAAAGCGGGAAAGGGGGCATGTGTATCTGAGGGAATATTTATGCTGGGCAGAACATCTAGTTTTCTCTTTCTCTGCTTTGTCACCAGACAAATAATGTTCACATTGTAAAACAAAACAGATTGACCGAAAATCTTGCCTGGCTTACAGTGCCTCCCATGGATGTGAATTCTGAATTATTCTCTCAGTTTGATGCATTATCTCATGTTCAATGACAACCAAGAAGGTAATTTTTTTATGTTTGGAACAGTTTTGATTTGCAAGGAAAGCTACATTTTCCTTGAAATTTACTTTCAGAACCTACTTTTCAATTTATACCGAAAAATATTGTATTTCCTTTGAGAAATAAATTTTAGTTTATAAAAAATATACAACAATTACATATAGTTGAGGTAAAAGATATGTATAGTTGTACACTTATAAATTTCCCTTGTTTTTAGATAGATCTCTTTTTTTCTGCCAATGATTTCTTTTTTTACATTTCTACAGTCTTTTATTTCATTTTCTTATAGAAGTGGAAAATTGACAATTTATATACAAAAAAGTAGATCTTTTTATTCCATTTATGCTATTACAAAAAATAACAACAAAGAAACAATATAGGAATATTAGCAAGAAAGAGAGGTAAATTATTGAACTTTAGTTTGTTCTTGGATATTAACCGAGTTTAAAAATCTTGTATCCAAACTATTTCCCTTTTATTGAATTATTACTAGGTAAAAGAAAAGTGAAAGAAGGATGGAGAGTAGAAAGAGATAAAGGCAAGCAGGCAGGAAGGATGAAAGAAGGAAGGAAGAGAAGGAAAAAAAAGGAGGGAAGAAGGAAGTAAAGATATCAACATGTGTGTCTCAGGTAAATGCACACTTTATATAAAATTAACTTTTATATAAAAGTTATTTTATTTTTTTATTATTTTTATTTATTTTTTTAATTAAAGTTTATTGGGGTGACAGTTGTTAGTAAAGTTACATAGATTTCAGGTGTACAATTTTGTATTACATCATCTTGTAAATCCCATTGTGTGTTCACCACCCAAAGTCAGTTCTCCTTCCATCACCATATATTTGATCCCCTTTACCCTCATCTACCACTCCCTTCCCCCTTTTTTTTATATAAACCAAAAACAACAAAAGAACAAGACAAACAAATGAGAAACAAAAACTCATAGACACAGACAATAGTTTAGTGGTTACCAGAGGGTGAGGGTAAAAGTTATTTTATATTTCCATTATTTTTGTAAAGAAGCAAACTGAATGTTGATAATACTAAAATTTATTTCTTTACATTTCTATTCCTTACAACTGTTGAACATAATTACATCTTAGTATTTTTAATATATTAATTTACGTATTTATTCATTTAAACATTTATTTAGAACCTACTGTATTCCAAAAGCTATGTTAAGTATTCTGGTTCCAAATTCTATTATTTCTACTTTCACAGATAATTAAAACATGGTAGAGAAAGACATGTACGAATATAGAGGTAGGTAGTCAGTAAATATATGTTCGTGTCTGATTGATCAGATAGAATGGTGCATTTACATAGCAGAAATGTGTGTGTGTGTGTGTGTGTGTGTGTGTGTGCCTGTGCAAATGTGCATGCATGCACATATACATGTGGAAAGAGAGAGAGTATGACATTCAAAGGGGGTATCAAAAAATCAGTAATGAAAGTGCCAGGTGATGAAAGATACAAGTACCTATGACATGGGCTTTCCAGGGAGATAAGGAAGCAAGTTAAGGATGGTATCTTCTGTCATATTAGGGAGGTGTTTTTTTGTTTGTTTTTTGCTTCAGTGTCTTTTTTTTTCCCAGTTACTCTTGATATTCAATATTATCTTATATTAGTTTCAAATGTACAACATAGTGATTAGACATTTACATAATTTATGAAATGATCCCCCATAAGTCCTAGTATCCTCCTGGCACCATACATATTAATAGGTATTGCAATTTTATTGACTATATTCCCTATGCTGTACTTTATATCCTGTGACCATTCTGTAACTAGCAATTTGTACTCCTTAATCCCTTCACCTTTTCCCTCTAGCCTCCCATCCACCCTCCCCTCTGGCAACCACCAGTTTGTTCCCTGTAACTATGAATCTGTTTCTATTTTGTTCATTTATTTTGTTCTTTAGATTCCACATATAATAGTGAGATCATATGGTATTTGCCTTTCTCAGTCTGACTTATTTCACTTAGCATAATACCCTCTATGTTCATCCATGCTGTCACAAGTGGTAATGTTTCATTCTTTTTTATAGCCAAGAGATATTCCATTGTGTATATGCACCACATCTTCTTATTCAATGTCTACAGAGGGACACTTAGTTTGCTTCTGTATCTTGGCTATTGTAAGTAATGCTGCAATGAACAGAGGGATGCATACATCTTTTTGAATTAGTGTTTGAGATTTCTTTGGATAAATGCTCAGAGGTGGAATTGCTGGGTCATAAGGTAGTTTCATTTTTAATTTTTTGAGGAACCTTCATATGTTTTCCATAGTGGCTGCACCAATTTGCAATCCCACTTACAAGGCACAAGTGTTCCCTTTTCTCCACATCATCCTCACCAACACTTGCTGTTTGCTGATTTATTGATGATGGCCACTATGACAGGTATGAGCTGCTATCTCATGAGGTTTTAATTTGTATTTCTCTGATGATTAGTGATGTTGAGCATCTTTTCATATGTCTATTGGCCATCTCTTTGTCTTCGCTGAAAAAAATGTCTATGCAGGTCCTCTGCCCATTTTTTAATTGGATTGCTTGGGGTTTTTTTGGTGTTAAGTTGTATGAGTTCTTTGTGCTCTTTATAAATTTTGGATATTAGCCCCTTATAAAATGTATAATTGGAAAATATCTTCTCCCAATTGATAGGCTGTCTTTTCATTTTGTTGATGGTTTCTTTTGCTATGCAAAAACTTTTAGCTTAATGTAGTCCCATTTGTTTACTTTTCCTTTTGTTTTTCTTGTTCGAAGAGATATATCAAAAATATATTACTAAGATTAATGTCAGAGAGTTTACTGCCTATGTTTCCTTTTTGGACTTTTATGGTTTCAGATCTTACATTTAAAACTTTAATCCATTATGGTGTGAGAAGGTGGCCTAGTTTCTTTGAAAAGATAAATAAAATTAATAAACCTTTAACCAGACGCATCAAGAAAAAAAAGAGGACCCAAATAAGTAAAATCTGAAATGAAAGAGAAGTGACAACTGACACTACAGAGATATAAAAGATAAGAAAATATTATGAACAATTATATGCCAACAAATAGGGTAATCTGGAAGAAATGGATAAGTTCCTAGAAACATACAATCTTCCAAGACTTAGTCAAGAAGAAAGAGAAAATCTGAATAAACCAATAACTACTAATGAAATTGAATCAGTAACCAAAAACTCCCAACAAACAAAAGTCCTGGACTAGATGGCTTCATAAGTGAATTTTACCAACTATTCAAAGAATTAATACTTATCCTTCTCAGACTATTCCAAAAAAAATGAAGAGAAGGAGAGCTTTCAAGCTCACTGAATGAGGCCAGCATTACTATGCTTCCAAAACCAGATAAAGACATTACAAAAAAGAAAATCATAGGCCAATATCCCTGATGAACATAGTTGCCAAAATCCTAAACAAAGTATGAACAAACTAAATTCAGTAATACATTAAAAAGATCATACACCATGATCAAGTGGAGTTTGTTATTGAGGTAAAAGTCTGGTTCAGTATCCACAAATCAATTAACATGATACACCGCAAAAAAAAAAAAAAAAATGAAGGTACAAGTCATACGAGCATATCAATAGATGCAGAAAGAGCATTTGACAAAATCCAGCATCCATTTGTGATGAAAACTCTCAGCAAAGTTTGAATAGAAAGAACACAGACCAACATAATAAAGGTCACATATGACAAACCCATACCTAACATATACTCAATGAGGAAAAGCTAAAAGGGTTTACCTAAGATCGGGATCAAGACAAGGATGTCTTCTTTCACCACTTTTATTCAACATAGTATTGGAAATCTTAGCCACAGCACTCAGACAAGAAAAATAAATAAAAGGCATCCAAATTGGAAAAGAAGTAAAACCGTCAGTATTTGCAGATGACATGATACTATATATAGAGAACCCTAAAGATCCCACCAAAATACTATTAGAACTAATAAATTAATTCAGTAAAATAGCAGGATATAAAGTTAATATTCAGAAATTAGTTGCATTTTTATAGGCCAATAACAAACTAACATAAACCGAAATTAAGAAAACAATCTCATTTACAATTGCATCAAAAAACAAACTAACAAACAAACAAAACCTAGGAATAAACTTAACCCAGGAGGTAAAAGGTCTGTACTTGGAAAACTATAAGACACTGAAGAAAGAAAATGAAGAAGATACAAATAAATGGAAGCATATACCGTGATCATGGATAGGAAGAATTAACATTGTTAAAATGTCCATACTGCCCAAGGCAATCTGTAGTTTCAGTGCAATCCTTATCAAAATACCAATGGCATTTTTCACAGAAGTAGAACAAATAATCTCAAAATTCATATGGAACCACTAAAGACCCGAAAGAGCCACAGCAGTTTTGAGAAAGAACAAAGTTAGAGGTATCATGCTACCTGATATTAAACTTACACAAGCCTATAGTAATCAAAATGGTGTGGTATTTGCATAAAAAACGAACACATAGATCAATGGAACAGAATAGAGAGCCCAGAAATAAACCCAGCCTATATAGTCCATTAATCTATTTATGACAAAGCAAGCAAGAATGTGCAGTGGGGTGAAAGACAATCTCTTCAATAAATGACGTTGGGAAAATTGGACAGATACATGCAACAAAATGAAACTTGACCATGTTGAGGAGTTTTGATTTAATGCTCTAGGCTGCAGATGTTCATATAGAATGCCCACTGCGATTTACTGGTGGCGGCAGGCAGGACTGCTGCACTGAGCAGAGTTGAAACTGAATGTAGACTCGGTGAGAGTAAACTGATGCGTCAGTAGTGTCTGCCAGGGGCACCATCCTGAGAAGGAATGACATGCATTCCAAAAATTTGCTAAGCTGGTTGCAAAAATATTACATAAAAATTGTAGGGGAATTAAGCAGTAGAATTCTATGAAAAGATTTTCATTTTAGAAATTAGGATGATAAAAGATGGCAACAAGTGTAGTTGTAGAGAGACAAATTAAAATACTACAGTGACTTCTCAGTGAGGCAAGAAAATCATGAAGGCTGGAACCTGGAACTAAGAATAAAAATAATGGGGATGGAGAGGAATATTTAATAGAGATACCAAAAAGGTTTAATCTATGAGGATAGGAAAACTTAGTGAGTGTCAGAAACCTAAGCAGATTCCCCAAATTTTAACATGACTATATGGGTAGGTTCCAATCACTAATATAGTAGATATAGCAGGAGAAAAGAAGTGGTGGGAAAATATCTTGAGTACAAATCAGACGTTTTGAAGAAGAAAGTGAGAGCGGTGATCTAAATAGTTATGGAAATCAGTAGGGGAATGCCTCGAAATACAAAATTCACATCCATCATCATATAATAGAATGGTAAAAAGTGACACTTTGTCCAGAAGTAGTGTCTAAAATGGGAAGGGAGCAGACAGTGTATTCTAAGAGATATGCACATGAATTGAATTAGAGTACAATTCAAAACATTAGTTTCCAAGGAATTCAAAGTAAGGAAGAATGTGTGTTGATAAAAAACAGAGGTAGAGCTTTCTAGTGACGAAGAACTAGAAACACAAGGCATGGGTACAAAAATGAACAAGGCTTGTGTGAGTAAAGGGAAAGGTACAGGCCTGGGAGGGACTTGCGATTCTTTGGGAAATTAATGAGTGGAAACCTGGATATGTGACTTGAAACATGTGTTAGGCACACAGTCCTATGATGCACTCTACAAACTGCTTTAATTTTCTACAATCCAAACTCAGCTTATTTTTAATTTTTCACTGCTGTGAGTAAGTCTGGATTGTAATTTAAAAATAGATTTTTCCAGTGCAAAAGAAGTTGCACAGGAAGATGCTCCTTGCTGAATTAAACTGTGCTTAAGTGAGAACTGCTGCTTAAGAACAACACGTTCCCTGTGAAAAAAAGATGGCAAATCCATCTCAGTGAGTCTAACCTTCACAGAGAGCTGTTATCAACTCAATTGTATGTTTTTTCCTGTTTCACAAACATGTTCCCAAAAGACTTTTAAAATAGCCTCTTTCCTGCTAAATTGTGGTGCCAAGCACTTTTTATGAATCTCAGCCTTAACTAGACCAGGATATGTTAAAGAAAAAAAAGCCCTGTCACACTTGACATGGTGTAATAGACTTTAACAACAGTAAAACATTTTCCTAACCTGACTGCCTCCTCTCTAATTGAATTTTAAGACAGTGAATTTTCATGAAAATGTAAAGTACCCTGAGGAAAGAAGAGATACTTTCCAAAAAAGTCACCATTTTAAATCTGAAAAATCTGTTCACTAAATAAGAATTTTTTCCCTAATTAAGAGGGTGAAAACAAATCACTACAGAAAATGTCTGTTTTTTTAAAGTTAAATAACTAAAAAAAATAAATTAATAATATGTAATAGTTCCTTGGTACCTAAAAAATTGATTTTTCTTTTCGTTTCTTTTCTTTTTCCTTTTTTTTTTTTTTTGAGAAAAAGAAAAGAGTCACAGCATCCCGAGGCCTGTGTTGGTCACTACAAAAGAATCCTATGCATTGTTGGGGCATGTTTCTCAGAATACAACTAGGTTGTAGTACTACGCATGTCTTTCTTTCCATTGGGAAGTGTTTCCTTACCAAAAGTCACCATGGGCTGCACCAACAATAGCAGTCTCCGGGGGGAAAAAAAAGGAAGAAGATGAAAGTAAATAAAAGATAAAAACAACCTGATGGACACTTTGGTAGAGTCTATGGCTGGAAAAGTAACGTGTGGCTTTCTGGGGCAGGAGTCCAATACATCTGTCTGAACAGTATGCTGCTTTTGGCAGCAGATGACAACCGTTTTATTTTATTTTATTTTATTTTTTAATAACAGTGGGGGACTTGTATTAGAAAAAAAGCGGGGAACAGGAAAGCAGTAGAAAACAAGTTGCAGGGCAGAGAACACAGGTTTTTGCATCGATGATTTTGGATACTCGCTACCATCTTACTAAGATAATACAGGCAGAAACCTAACCTGCAATGTTTACTTAGGTTTGTAGCTCTCAGATGGGCATATACATATATTTGAAATATATCGTGGAGCTTAAATATAATAACCTACACAATCACCTATCACAATCCAGAAAGCAAAAAGTACTCAAGAGAAGTGGTCTCTCTCCCTTGAAGCAGAAAGGGAATGCCTTGATTTGCATAAATTGGTCCCCATGACTAGACTGTAATTTTGAATAAAATTATATGTTAATATTTAACAATGCCAACTCTCTCAGTTTTCTGTAAAAGAGGACTTTATCAGCCACCAAAAGCATGGGATTTAATATATTCAAGTGGAAGGAACAATAGGCACTGTCTCCAAAATCACTTGTCTTCTTATCAAAACTTATCCTTCTCTCAGCTTTTCTCTAGATCCCCAGGACAATATTATTAAGGAGTCACACATACCCTGGAAGATTCTGCATTTGCATTATCAGCTGTTCGTTTTTATTTGCTTAATCAATTCCTGAAATAAGGAAACCAGTGAGACTGAAAGTATCGGATCCATTTTCTGAAAATAGCAGAGGGTTGTTAGTTGGAAATAAAATGGTGCAAGGACATAAAATGTAAATGGTTTAAGGAGAAAGAAAAGCCTGCAGCAGATATTAGTTAAGCTAATTTTATTGTACAAAATAATTAAAGCATAATACATACATACATAATAAAACATGACACAAAATAATTAAGTTAATAATGGTATTAATGTAATTAAAGTATTATTTATGTTTTAAAACATAATGTTGCCTTTCAATATAAAACAGTACCAATGGGGTGTAAAGCAGCTGGATTTTATCATGTCAAAACTTGATTCTGGACCACTCCACCATCATCCCAGGGGGGGAAAAAATAGTTTATATGCTAGTGCATGGCAAAAAAAATGCAAACAATAGTTTATTATCTAAAGTGATTTTTAAGCTCAAAACTAATTTCTTGTATTGTAAAATTGTATATATTTTCATTTAGCTCTTACTATTTGATAAAAATTATTTGTTAGAAAACATGTACTTTTAAAAATTGGAAATGAATTCTTTAGCGAAGATGTACATGATATTCAGTTCACAATTCAAACATAAATTTTCTTTTAAACATGTTCATCATGAAGAAAATCTTAAGATTCTGCCTCATAACGAAAGATACCAGTTGGTGAAAAAAAGGAGGAAGAAAAACAAGGAAGTATTGGGGAACCTAACATTATTTGTTTGTTTGGTTATACCTATGGTCTTTTTCACTAAACATTGCTTGTAACGTTGTGGTTGATACTTGAAATAAGTGACTAATAAGAGTTTGAAAAAAGATGTGATGTGGTCCCCTTCTGCAGAGTGTGTGTGTGTGTGTGTGTGTGTGTGTGTGGATGCGCGCGTGCAAGCATTTATGTGTGAGACAGAGATATAAATGGAAGACAGAAAGACAGGTTTGCCTACTTTATTTCCTATTCAGGGAAGGAGTGATAGAGTCAACATCATTAACCATCAGATGTAAGAAGAACAGAATTTTGGACAAAATAAACTACTTTATCCAATAATGCTAATGATACTTTATGAAGTATCTAATTCCTGTCTTTTCAGGACTTAACTTAGGCCCTACCATGGTTAAGGAGTCTTCTCTAAAATTCTTATTTCCTTAGTCCACCACCATGTTATTCCTACACCACAGGGAGGCTGAATGCTCTTTTCTACGCACCCTGGAACAGCACATTATCACGCCAGACTTAGGTCTGCTTTTTATCTTCTGCACTAAATGTGAGTGCTATTTGAGGGCATTTCAGGGTGTTGCCTTACTAATCTTTAGGTCCCCAGGGCATTGCCTGATGTGTCACTAGGTTTTTAAATGAATAAATAAATGATTATCCATTACAAAATATGTGTCCATAATTATATAATTAGCATTGTTTTAATGATTTACAAAGACTAATCACAGCAAAATTAATGTGTCTTTAGGAGTAAAAGACTAGTTCAGATGGTTTATCTTCCATTTAAAAAATAAAGAACTTAATCTAGTCGAAGAAAATGTTTTCTCATACTCCTGAAGAAAATTTTTAAAAACTGATAGGTGATAGCTAATATTGCAATAAAATGGAAAAGTTGTGAACATTTTCAAATGAAGTATATTTTTAAACTCTTAAATAGTGCGTATTCATATTCAAAAATTTACTACTATGTTTTTGGCTGTTAATCCTAGAAATCTGTGCTGACACTGACTTTTGTATTCTAAAAGAAAAGAAAAATCCATATATAAAAATACAAGAACAAGAAGTCTTTGGGCATAACGTGAGATACAGTGAGGTAAATATATCCTGCTTGGTATTAAAGCTTTCTTTAGCATTAAGCATATATTTAGGTAAACTGTTGCATTAAAAAATTCAAATAGTATTGGGTTGAAGATGAATAAACCCAGGGTTTTAATGTAACAAAACCTGGAGATCGCAGAGGAAACCTCCAGGCTAGATGTAGCAATAGATGTGAACTGAAGCTTCTAGGGCATAGTGCATTAAGGTTGGTAATATTCACACCTTTGTATGCTGTCTAGGTTCCCTCACTAAACCAGCTCTATGTAATACGAGCAAAAGCACTTATCTTCGGTGGTCTCAATTTCTTTTCCTTTTCTTTTTTTTTTTTTTTTAATTTGTAAAATAAGGAGATTGGACTAGATTCTTAAGGTCCTTTTCGTTTATTAATTCTGTTGTCCTAAGGGAAAAATATCATTATTATTATGTCTAAAATATATATATTAATGCAAATACATTAAGTATTGAAGGCCACATTTTTGAAAGTGAACTTTTTATTCTCTCATTTATTTGAAATATACATGCTACAAAATATTATAATTTGCAGTGTAATGCTGTTTTGACATTGATATATTCAGAAAACATTTTTTTAATCTTGTTGTTTAGCTACAATGAGTTTTTTTTTCTTTCTCCTCTCAATGCCTTACTTAATAATTGAGTAAGGCAATACTCTTAAGAAGCATGACAGTATGTTTTGAAGTTTATTTAAAACATTATTAATAAATAGAGACTCTAGGAATAAAATCCAAAGATGTCTAATATCATATTCATGAATTTATATTATTTACTATGTATTTTTCTTTTAAGTTAGGATGATGCAGATGTCCAAATGCCTACTGTAGAAATAAATCAGTGAATTCACTATATAAACTTGCGCTGGAGTCCTCTTTTTTGTACAACTGAAAATTTAAATCTCCCTTTTGCAGCTGGTTTTGTTTTTGCTCTTGTGATAATTCAGAATGGCTTTCGTATTTCTTTTTTTGTAATTCATACAAAAATCCTCTCATAAAAGCTACCAACAAAATTTTAGTAAAATAAATTAAGTAATTTAATCACTATACAATGGAGTGAAATTATTATACTTCAGTGATAGCTAAAGAATAGCTAGATGAAGACAAAAATAAGATTTACAAGTCCAGTTTTGACTTTAACATTTTTATTCTCTCTTCCTCCATGTTCTATGTATTTGTAATTAAGACAGTGTTTCATGGAAATATAGAATTTGCTTTTTCCTACAATTTAGCCATTACATTTTAAAGAGAGCACCAATAAATTAATTCAGAGCACATAAAATGTTTACAATTACTCTTGGTTAAATGTCTAAAGTGTTTCCTTCTCCCCTCTTTTTCTCCCTCCTCTCTGTTTCCCCCCGGGACTGCTGCAGTCACTGAGAGCTCTTTTGTAGAGGGATGTTTTACATGTGAATGTCTTTAATGAATTCTGTTTACCAAATAATGATGGATAGTAGCTCTAGAATCCCTGGGAAAGTATTTACAACGTTCAAGTCTTTTTCCCCCCTCCACTGAATCAGCTTTTTAAACTTATTTGTTTTGATTCCGGGAAAAACCTTAGTTGAGTGTCAGGATTTTCCTCTGCACCAATAAAGGAAGTAGTACTGTGATCTAAGCATCTGTCAGGGGGGTGGGGAGGAGAGTGGAGACAGGGAGGAAGGGAGGAGGGGTGAGAGAGACAGACAGAGACAGAGGGAGTTAGTGTGGGTGTTCCATCTAGAGGAAGTGACAGGAGCAAAAAGGTAACAAGATGGAAGAAAAGTATAAACATCAAATGGGCAAAGTCTTTACATCTCCGAATTTTAAAGTTATTCAAACATTCGTTCTTTTTCCTTGACATTATATATTAGTATATATGATTACTGTCAGCTGTTATATTTTAAAACTTATACGGTAATTGCTATCTCTTTCTGATGATGTCTCTACCTATAAAAATTAAACCATACTTTTTACCAATTAATTAAATTTTATCTGTCCCCTCTCCCCCATGTGGGGAAAGCAAGAGCATGTTCTAGGACAATAAAATGTTTAAGACATTGTTATTCACATGCCAAAAGGACAAAAGTAGGTTTAGGGCAGACTACCGTAAGAGTTCAGCAAATGAAGAAAATTATTCTTTCCTTCATCCGTTCTGATAGAAAACTCCCCAACGTAATTGTTGTTGGCATGATCTTGAAATACTCTTCTTTATTCAAGCTATAACTTGTGTGTAGACAGCACCAGGACTGACTCAAAAAACTGTGATTTATATCTCAATAGATACAAAATACCAAAGAGGGCACTTAGTGGGGCTTTGCTCACATTTACACCTTGGGAGAAGTGAGAAAGATTATTATTTTTTAGGGAGTTAGTCACAGACTCAGTCTGTATATCCTTGAGCTCTGAGTTAAATTGATACTATGTATCTATGTAATTTAAGCAAATTATTTTCTCCCTCTTATCTTGATATCCACATAAAATGGGGATATTAGACTATATCATATTTACAGTTTATGTATTACATGAAAAATTGGTATGTAGTGAGCGAAGAACATTTTCTGGCACAGTAGAAAGCACTGAATAAATGTCAGTTATTATGATGATGCAAATTTCATATTGAATATCATTAATTGTCACCCAATAGCACGAATGGAAAGTGCCATATCTAAGTTCAGACATCAGCACAGCAAATATTTTGTTTATGTAAAAGTTTTATTTATGAAAGGAGAGTTCTCTTTTCTATCATGTTTTATTAGGGTGTAAGTACAGGAAAGTTGTATAATTGTAGTTGCCCAAGAAAGTTAAATAGCATATTTTTATCCAAGGAGGTATTTTAATTCCTCAATATTAGTCAATAATAATTCATTATTAAACACATAATAAAAGTAACTTTAAATAATAAAGATCTAACTAGATAGATAACCACATTTTAAACCCATTGCTTACTGACAGGTGGCAGCACGTCATAATGGACACATTTAAAAGTTACTTTGCATTAAGAAAAGATCATAATTGTTATTGGCCAAATTGGCAAGAGGTGGAAAACACAATCTTTCTTTTATCATAATAGAATAAACAATGCCTAAATTCAAAGTACATATGTAAATCTTGGCTAAAATTGGCATCTGACTGGCAGCCTAGGCACTATCTGCTATCTGCTATCTTTATGTCAACTACACATTGAATGCACAGCAGTTGAAGAAAAATCTATGGGAGCGCTGATATTTAAGACAGATTTTCCCAAGACTGCAGACATTCCAATTAATGTAGAGCTGGACTCAGAAACAACCAGGGCCTACCCAACAGACAAAAAGTTAACACACACACCAGTCCAAATTCATGTTGTCTCTGAAGTTCAGAGGATTGAGAGCTGGGCTCACGAGGCAATTAATAAATGTAGATGTTTGTGTGTTTTTTTAAGGCAGCCAGAGAAACGTATTTATTCTTTTTGTACTGTATTCCCATTCATCTGGGAATTTCATTTCCCAGAAAGCAAGAAATACATTTTATTTGCTGATTTATTAATTGATGATTTGGTTAGAAGTAGACACTGGTGCTATCTCAGTAACCTCTGTGGTTGAGGGTTAATCCCATAAACCAAACCCTATGGGAAGGAATGAAGGAGCAAGAAAGAGCCCAAGTAGCAGCATGTAGAAGTTCCCAGAGAAGAGCTTTTCATGCATTCTGTTCATCAAAATGTGAGAGCTTTAGATGAGAGGGCAAGCGATATAAAACGTAAGACAAGTCCACACTAGAAAAATCTAGATAAATGCTTCCTAAATATTGGGATTTAATGCTTATATGCTTGCCTTTGAATTTTTGACATGAAAAGGGGTTTTGATGAAACCATAGAGAACAGTGAGCATAGCCGAGGCCAGTTCTCAAAATGTGTCTCTTAGGCCATGATCAGCAAACAAAATAAAATGAACACATTTTTAAAAAAGAAGTATGCTTGAAAAATATTGAAGCCCAAAGGAAAGAGAAACAAATCGTTTTGGAGAACCTGAGGAAGAATAGAGATCTGAAAAGTATACTTACTAATATAGAAAAATTTTTGTAAACTGCAGTGGCATCTAATAGTGTCTGTGACAGGACATTAGTGATTCTGACATCAGCCATGAAAGGGTTTTTAATTATGATTGATTTATGATTTATTTTAATTATGATTGATTTATAAAATATTTGGTTGAAAAATTCTCATTGAAGTGCTGGTATGTAAGAAGTCCTTGCATAATTTGAATTTGGGCGTTATTGGCATATATGAGATATGGATGATTATTTTTTTACTTAGGGAATCAAATTCAGTTATTACCTGTGAGAACTTTAAATTTTTCAAATAACTCTTACCTATTTCGACTTCATCTTCTTCTTTGAAATCATTGCTTAGAAATTGTTGGCATTGTGGATTAAATTTTTTTCCAAAAAAACGTATATGTTGATGTCCTAACACCCAATGTAACTGTATTTAGAGATAGGACCTTTAAGGAGACAGTTAAGGTTAAATGAGGTCCTGCCCCAATAGTACTGATGTCCTTATGAGAAGAGAGAGGTACCAGGGAAACTCACATACAGAGAAAAGGCCAAGTGAGGACACAGTGAGAGGGTGGACGTCTGTAAGCCAAACAGAGAGGCCTCAAGAGAAACCAAACTTGCCAACACCTTGATCATCGACTTCCAGCCACCAGAACTAGGAGAAATTTTAGTTGTGTTGTTTAAGCCACCCAGTCTGTGGTATTTTTTTTTATGGTAGCCCTAGCAGACTAATACAGTTAGGTTGAGTCAGTTCTCGAGTTTGACTCGAAAGTGACACCTGGAGAAAAATATCCCAAAATTTTATAAATGGCATTGTAAAAATTATCTCATTTTATATACTTTCTAGTTAATAAATAGGCCATTTCATTTCTTAAAAATTAGAAGAAAGAAATACATTTTAATTTGCAAAAGAGCAATTCATGTTAATTAAGGAATATATTTACTGTATGTGAGGTTAAATATAAATGCATTGTAAAGGCCTTCCTCAGATTGTTTTTAACTAGAGGTATAAATCTACCCCTAAAGGATCTATGATATCTGCCTGAAGGCATTATGAAAATGAATAGAATATTAAACCATTAAATATAGCAGTTTAAAAAATGCTATGATTAACTATTAGTTCTGGAGCCACATGGTAATCTTTTTGGAAGCATTGACTGGCTCATATACCAACTAACCTCTGTTTGCTCTACTAATCATTGAGCATTCAGTTGCTGCTGTCACACCGAACTGGGCATTCCTATTAGAAATTACTCCAAAATCTATAAAATGCAATAGCTGTTAACATTTGTAAGACAGCTTTCAGACTAAGAACATTAAAAATCATTTTCATGTAGTGGTTGAAGTTAATCAAATCCGTTGCTATTTCATGTTTTTAAAAGATCCTATATTTCCCAGATAGATAAGAGAGAAGTTTCTGCCTTTTGTATCAAGAATTGGTTTGATTAAAAGAATCATTTAGTGAATTAGTTCTGGAAGAGATCAGAATTCTTTCATGAGACTATGACCTAATATTCATAATGTATATCTTGGAAAAATCTCTTATTTATTGAATCACTGTTTTTCAAAGTGCAAAGATAACATTATAATAAAACTGGTTGAAAATACAGCTCAGAGACTAATGATCATACTCACATTTGCTCTTTGGAATTTTTTTTAAAAGAAAAGAAGGGAGAGGTGGTGAAGGTCACCACCCTGTGGTGAAGGTCATTGCAGAGTGTGATGCTTTGGCCAAGTTTCACCTATGTGCCTATGGCTACAATAAAGCTCAGGGCAGGCCAAAAGAGTAAAAATTAAAATCTATTAAAAGAATACATTGAAACTGACTATGAATTTTGTCAGCTACTCCCAGGAGGAAAATAAATCAGCCTCATACAACTTAAATGGGAGCCTAAACTCAACAGGAGATAATATGAATTTACATTTCGGGAGTATATACT
The DNA here is from genome assembly GCF_004115265.2 of Rhinolophus ferrumequinum. Classification (NCBI taxonomy): domain Eukaryota; kingdom Metazoa; phylum Chordata; class Mammalia; order Chiroptera; family Rhinolophidae; genus Rhinolophus; species Rhinolophus ferrumequinum. The sequence goes on along the minus strand of NC_046291.1, from coordinate 40,748,664 downwards.
TTTGAGTGGTACCTTGAGTGAAAAGAAAAAAAGAATTTTGAAATGTGCACGTCAGGGATATCAGAGAGCATCGGTGCAGGGTAAGGTTAGTGTTCAGAAAGAACAAGAAAGAAAATTTCTAATACCTAGACTTGGGTTATTTAAACATAAATTCAGTCACACTACATGTCTAAGAGTTTATTTTTAAGGAGACAATATATCAGAGTATTGAATGCTTTACAGAGTTTTGAGAAAAGATTGAGCTAAGGGCTTCAAAGCTGTTTGACAATATCCTCTAAACACATGAAAGGTTATCTGAGAATGCTGATTTACAAGAAATTACACGATGCTTTTCTTAGGTAGAACTATCTAAACCATTAGTAGATTAATCCTTAGAATTACATAAATCAGCAGCAAGACCTACCATATGGAAGTAGCTATATTCATTTTTTCCATCTGAAAATAACTTTATTAAGAAATATACACCTTCCTATTGCCCGGTGACTCATGTGGAAACAGAAGATACTTTAAATCAGTTAGGTAATCTCACAGTTTACTTTCTGTTTTCATAAATTCAAATATGGCAACCTAATCATGATTCCATACTATTTAAATATTTATCTTAATTTTGTCTAAATAAACTCTTCCATAATTATTCCTGTGACTGAAATCTTGTTAGGCCCCAGAAGCGTCTGGATACCAAGTCGTGTTATCAATAATCCACAATTCCCGATTTTATCTGCACCTTAGTACACCTGCCTTCCAGCATCATTTAAAAGCCCAAGTTTCCCTTGAAATCCCCAAAGGAATGCTTCATAAGCCAGTCTCTGTAGCAGGACCGACACACATCATCCTTTCTCTAGCACTTTGACCTCTTTTGTCTATGCCCTCTGCCCTGAGAATCACTGGAAGTGACTTACTCTTGTCATTTCTTACTACTTCATCCTAAAATTTACATCACAAGGACACTATCTCCTGCTTCTCACAAAATCTTCCACCCTTGCAGCGCCAGGGCCCTGCTGTATTCTGTGCAGAACTGGTGGAAAGTGCCTTTAACTTTACCTTCTGCTTTGTTGCCAGCGGGGCCTTACGACAGCACAATTTGTGTTCCGAGTTTACTAATTATTTCACAAAAATGTCCTCCATCTTCACCTCCCTAGGAACTAGTTCAAATGCCCCGTAAAATATAAGCACTGTGTCACCCTCTGAGTCCTAATGTCCTCATAGATTAAGTCCCACAAAACAAAACAAAACAAAACAACCTGCTATTTCCTTCTTCAGGGACAAAGTTCGTTTGCATATTATTTCAAGCATATAGATGCTGCTGTGCGGGTGGCAGGACATAGGGAGAAGGAGGGGTATTTGGACCAAGCATCCTGTCCTGTTTCCACTAACAAATAAAAGGAGAGCAGAAATTGTCAGAGATTCTTGAGAACACATTCAGAAATCTATTACCAAAATATCAAAAATAGATAGTATAAATAATTATAAACCAAGGTTTAATTGGACATTTTTATAACAATTGAAATCACATTTAAAGAATCGTTTAAGTAGTAATAGCTACCACTTATTGAGTGTTTGCAGTGTGGTAAGCACTGTCCTAGGCAGCAGAAGCATGCATGCTATCACACTCAGTTCTAAGAGTAATGGATTATTACGCTGACCCTCTTATTTTTCCAGATAAGGAAACTAAAGCTCAAAGTCATCTCACTAACAAAGCTGAGCAAGCTAGGACACTCTGATTCCGAAACATATACTCTTTTTTTTTTTTTTTTTTTTTTGAGGAGGGCGCAGCTCACAGTGGCTCGTGTGGGGAATCGAACAGGGCAACCTTCGTACTATCAGGACCATGCTGATAGTCTGACCAACTGAGCTAACCGCCACCCGACTAAACATATACTCTTATCCATAACTACCTCTGGACCCTGATGTAGTTCACTTCCCCAAATAGTCACTGGCTATTTATTTATATAGATTTTATTTATATAGATTTTATTTATTTTTATTTATTTATATAGATTTTTATCAGTAGTATTTTGTAGTTTAAATGAAGCACATGTCCCCAGACATCAGAACCATCACTAAGAGGCCAATGTTTGTAGAGCATTTGCTTACTGTGAGCCCACCACCATGCTAAATTCTAGAGAGAAGATATTAAAGTAATAATCCTCACTGTTCTTTTACATTCAATTTGGTTTCTTTGTTCATATTAAGAGCATTTAAAGTATACTTCTGACCAAAAAAAAAAAAGGGCCATATTAAATAGTACTATGCAACTTCTACCTTGAAATTCCTCATTGTATGAATACTCACATAAGCCTTGAGATCTTTCTGATTCCAAAAGTATCTCTTTGTTAGAATTAGCAAAACAGTATGCAACATGATTTTTGGAAGATTGTGTAGTGATGAATCTCTTGGGTAAGTCATGCATTTGTGACCAGTTGACAATTGAGGAGAATTGATCACAGAAAACACTTTTAACTCAGTGTTTTATCTTGAAATTAATTAAACACACAATAAGTACCCATATTTTTGCATACAATTCTGGTAGACCATTTGAAATGAACGTCAGGACCCAAGGCTTAAGTCAATGCCATCTATAGCAACTCAAATGAGAAGAACCTAATGGTTCATTAATAATAGTAATAATAACTTTTACTTGATGAAAAGCAGTTAGATGCATTTGGTGTTTATTATTTTAAGTATCACTTGTTTGCAGTATAAATAAGATCATCTTGGTAGAAAACCTTTACTTTACATATAAGGACCTTCAGGACGAGAGAAGTGAAATGTTTTGACCACATTCATGCAACTGATCAGAGGCAGAGGAGAGACTGGTCACACATCCCCTAATTCCCATTCCTTGGGCTATCCGATACTGTGTCTCCGGGAACTTATCTGAGACATGTAAAATCCTGTGAAATGAGCCAACAGCATCCTTAAGATGAAGGACCAACACACAGTTATACCCACAATTGGTTGGGTGTTCTTTATTACAGAGATTTCAATTGAAAATTAGTATTTTTAGAAAATATGTATTTACATATGGGTTCAGGCAGATTTAAGAATCAGTGGCTAAAAAGAGTTACATTCAATGAGCAGTGTGCTTTGTATTTTTGTCTACTTCACCAGTGTTTAAGTAGCTTGATGCTAATAAGACTAGCTTATTCTGGGGTAAAGGATTTTCTCAATCCTTTTTCAACATAAAAACTTATCGGATAGTCATTTTCTTAAGGCCCTCATGCTAAATAGGTCCAACTTGCTACATAAAGAAAGAAAAATACAATAAAATGTCAATTGAGAAACCTGAAAAAGACAGTGACCACAAAATCTCCAGCACGTGTGTGTGTTCTCTGTTAATTGAATAGCCCCCTCATCATGTCAACATATGGACAGCAATTTCAGCAAGTTATTTGATAAGCCAAGTTTTTCAATAGAATTATTACTCACACTGCTTAGTTGAACAGGGGTTGCACTAAAACTGCACGAGAGAGCTTGTCGTAAGAACTACCCTGGAATTTAAGATAACATCAGCATATTATGTGCTCTCAGTTAGAAAATAACTTGACCAATTCAGTGGACACTGGATTGGACATAGATCCAAATGGGATAGTTTCTTGAAGTTTAGATGCAATAGTATGTGAGTAATTTCTCATGAGTATTATGAAAGAGGTTTACGAAATCTGTTTAATAATAGTAGGATATTAGAGTAAATATCAGAGAATGTTTTCTTAAGTTCCAAGTTCAACATATAAGAAAATTTACAGAAGATCGTAGAGAAAAATTAAATTTATGGGAAGAATGGAGTGTTGCTTATACATAGTGTCTAAAAGGCATAATTAGGTGGTTTTTGGGCCATTTTATACAATGATCAATAGGTACTAATTCTGGTTCTGACAGCTGTTTACTATTTTGTTTCCTTTAACTGGTCTTTTTATTTACCTGCTTCTGCATCTTTATTTTTAAAATGTGGGGATTGTATTAAAAAATACTGTAAGGATCTTTCTAGTCCTACAAAGGTATAAAACTAATACATTAGAAGATAGACTACAGGGCTTTTTAAAGCTTTGTGCCCAGAAATGGCACCAAAGACTTCCAAGTTACAGAGTTGTAATAGAGAATAGAAATTATAATTCACATTACAATATTTAGAAAGGAGTTATAAGAGAAAAAAAATGACTCTTCTCTGTTCACTACTAAAATGTTTCAAAGATGAATTTGACCTTCAAGACTGTTCAAGACAATAATAGACAATAGTAATAGAATGTAAAAAAAATTGTTCTGGCTACAAATATATATATATATATATATATATATATATATATATATATATATATATAGTCCTTTCCAAACCAGGTACTACAATATGTGAAACAAAAAATATAGTCTTATTCTTTTTAATTTAATACATCTATGTGAATAAATATACTGCTTTCTCTTCATTTTTTATTGCATGGATGTTTTTCTCAGAATGCATTTTAAGTTCAGCAAATGTGCTTCAAAATACATGTATGTATTCATACATAATGTTCCAACAAATATGTTATCAAATGTCATATAGAATCTGATATGTTATGAAACCATTCAATATTATTTTTCCCTTGTAAAGAAAGCATAAAACCTATCTTAATATGATATCATTAAGTAATATTTTTATGATCTGGTTGTAAGAACAAATACTAAGGACTGCTTATAATTAAGGAAACTTAACTCTTATGATGGAAAAATTCATTCTGAAGTATTTTGTGATTTAATTTATGTGTCATGTTTCCACTGAGATGGCAGCTTATGTGTCATGACACTGTTTTTTCTAATCCATTATTGAATGTCCAAAGGCTTTGGGAAACAAATGAGAGTAAATAGGGAATAATAAAGTTTTTCAGGAAATAAGTAACTAAGTTTATGGCATGCTCTATAAAATGGAATCCCAAGTGATTTGAAAATAAGTTTGTTACTAACTATATCGTAAATGTAAAAAGCAAGTTTTTATGTGAGATAATAAAAAAATAATAAATTCAGCATGGCCATAATTTTTTCTTCATAGGTAGGTGTTCTGCTTAAAGCCTAACTAACAATGGACAAATTTAATTTTAAAAAATGTGAATATGCCCAATGAGGTAACTCTTTACAATGAAAATTGATATTGGTTACTCAAATTTCTCTTACTTAAGGTGATCTTTGGTGTCATGTAGACAAAACATTTGACAGAAATGTTGAATTTTTCATCTGGAGCTTTTAGTGTACATATAAAACTGCCTGCAACAATAAGAGTTGGTCGAAAGGCTTGCTTGAGTTATAATTGTTGCCGAGTCTATTTGCCAGGCTTATTGAACCATACTTTAGTTTCCTTTAAGTCGAGGGTCTGTTTCTCATCTGCAGGAATGCTTTAGATTCAACATATTAAAAGTTACAAGTATTGGTGTGTTTTCCTTTGTCTTACGTCTCCAGCAGTCTGGGTGGGCAAAGAACTTTTAGCCACAGCAGGAACTTCGTAAAATACAGTAAATGACTATTTTCTTCCTAGATCCTAGTCGATTCTCCACTACTTTTGATAGACGTTTGTTCACTTCAACAGGAATCAATGTAAAAGTTTTTTCATTTGTTTTTAATAGGGAGTAGACATATAAATTATGTATCATTAAATATATTAAGGCTCTATATACTACGGATACAAACCACAAGGAGGAAAGGCTTGCCCATCTAGCTATTTATATTATGACCAGTGGAGTAACATAGACAGGAAATTAGATACTCTCACAAAGGTATACGAGGTCTGACAATTAAGTTCACGAACTTGTTGCAATGATGTTGCTAACCTTTTTTTGATATCAGAGGAATTATTCATTGAATTTGTACCAACTGGACAAACAGTTAATCAAGTTTACTATTTGGAAGTGCTGAAAAGGCTGCGTGAAAAAGTTAGATGACCTGAATTTTTCGCTAGCAATTTATGGCTCTTGCATCACAACAATGCACCAGCTCACACAGCACTGTCTGTGAGGGAGTTTTTAGGCAGTAAACAAATAACTATATTGGAACACCCTCCCTTCTCACCTGATCTGGCCCCCGATGACTTTGTTCTTTATCCGAAGATAAAGGAAATATTGAAAGGAAGACATTTTGATGATATTTAGGACATCAAGGGGAATACGACAACAGCTCTGGTGGCCATTCCAAAAAAAGAGTTCCAAAATTGCTTTGAAGGGTGGACTAGGCACTGGAGTCAGTGCATAGCTTCCCAAGGGGTATACTTCACAGGTGACCATAGTGATATTCAGCAGTGAGGTATGTAGCACTTTTTCTAAGGTGAGTTCGCAAACTTAATTGTCAGAACTTCATATACATGGGCAATTTAGGAAGCGCTGGCTGGAATTAAGAATTAGCAGATTTACAACCCTTGTAGGTATAAATGAATTGTGGCATAACCTAACTGATAATTTCAATTTGTCACATTCATGTTAGGGTCGACATATTTTAGGGAAAGGGAAGATTTTGTCAAAATTGATGTATTCCATAAAAAGAGAACTAACTTGCTTTGAAAGCACACTTCAGGAAGGAGTGGCAAATAGGATGGAAGACAAATAAACAATAATAAAATAGCTAAGTAAAACAAAGTTTTTTTTGAATCAGTGCCTTTTTTTTTAATGTGGGGTTTTTCTACATAGGAGAAATCTACACCCCAGCGACATTTAGAATTCATCTGAATTACAAAATTATACACCTGAAACCTAAGTAACTTTACTAACAATTGTCACCCCAATAAACTTTAATTGAAAAAAAAAAAGAATTCATCTGAAGTGTAGTGGACTCTGGCTGAGATTTGGTGTGAGGGGTCTGATTCTTAATCATAAGTATGGGTCTGTTCCACTGAACAAGCTTTTCAAATATGATTTTTTTTAAAAAAAACCTTTCAAGATAAATATTCTGTGTTCAATTTATTGCTTATTTTATGAGTCAGTCAGTGTATCTTTGAAAAAGACTGTAGTTTTCCCACACCTAATAACAACCTTTTCTGTTTTTGTGATTGTATAATGTTCTTCATTAGCAAAAATAAAACTTCATTATCAAAAAGGAAATGCAAGTTACTTGTTAGTAGTCACAGTTACATATAAATCATTACACATACTCCCCAGTTGCAAGTAATCTTTAACATTCTTATAATTTATTATCCTTAATAACAACCTTCTGGCATCTTCCAACCCATTGCTTGCAAAACCTTATATTTATTTGCCTACAAGTAGCACCAACAGCTCATTTCCATGTGATACATGTAGTATCTAGTCACATTACCCGTATCCAATAGATATTTATAGACCTGACATAATTTTAATAAAGACATATTTGTATTAACAGATGCAAAACTAAATAAAGATGCTTAATTGTCCCCCAAATAATTTATAAATTTAATGCAATCAAGGTAATGAATAATTCCAAAGTTCAACTGAAAAAACAAACAATAAAACAAATGGACCCTGAAATGAAAAATAATTTTTTAATATAATTTAGTAAACATAACAATTTAGCTAAGTTTCATATCAATGAACTATTTAATGAAAAGTATTGATACAATTGTCCATCAATTTTGGGGAAAAAATTATATCTGAGATTCAATTTTAGTTGGATTAAGATTTAAATGTGAAAATAGGCCTATTAAATTATTTGAAATTTACAAGTTAATATTTTTACTGTCTTGAGTCAGAAAGAATTTTCAGTAAGATTATTGAACTTTAGTGATAACTAGAAACAGATATTTCTATTGTGAAAATTCAATCTGGCCGGAGATATTCTCATTTATTTTTCTTTCCCACCTCTTATCCATATGTCAAGTTCCAGAGTCTACTGAATGATTATGTAAATAAGCAAAGCAAAAATATTTTAAGTTAGAGGAATTGAGCTATTACAATTCACATTTTTTTGTTACAAAGAACTTCAGATGATATTTTATTTCTATGACCTATCTTTATTTCAAAGTAGTTACAGTCAAAGATTCAGAATCTCAGAGCTGGAATGGACCTGAGAAGTCTTATATTGTAACGCTTAGTTTACAGATTTAGGAAGTAGGAGTTCAGTAGAGTTCAGTGATTTGCTTCATATCCCACAGTAGTGAGAGATGACTTACGACCAGGAGTTCCCTCTCTTAAGTCTCAGTTCTGTTTTTTTTTTTTCATTAAGTTAAAATTAAGCCATATGTGAGTCAAACTGATATGATAGCAAACTGCAGTTGTGGTTTTCAATTTTATTTTTTAATCTCCTCAGAGATAATTTTTCAATCTGGAATTTAAATACATATCCACCTTAAACTTTACTTTTTAGAAATAAAATTTAAGAAATTACAAAATGGGCAATTAAAATCTCAGACACACACACAAAAGAATCTTACCAATACTCTGCAAATCAGAGATCAAATGAAGAGAAAGCAGTTTATTTGGATCTTTCATTTTCAAGGCACTTCCAATGCACTCCTTCAAACTATCCGAAATAGATTAGAATTTATAAGGTGAAAACATACTTAGAAAAATTATTGTGTAATTCTCTTAATTTCCACATGGAGATGACTGGTATACACAGATAGTGGAGGGCCTAGTAAGTGAATTTTCTGCCATTTTATGTTCTTTCTTTATGTCTTTATTAAGCAATTGAGGCCTTATAAAAATTGATCTGGCACAACTTCACATAAAAAAGTTCAGGAAGAAAAACCCAGTTGTCTGATATAAGTAGGCATGTAGAGCATTCAAACCTTGCTCTAAGGGACAGTGAGTCATATGAAATGCAATGTGCAAAGGAAGCTGACACATAAAAGGATAGAACAACAATGATGAGTTCCCAAAGACATGCTGAGGGACAAAGAATAATGAGAGAGGGTCTATTTTTGGGTCCAACACAATGATTTGGGAATTTCAAAATCAGAAGAAGGAATTATGTCACTAAGTTTTGAATTTAAAGATAAAATAATTTGGTAGCCTTTATTTTTCATTAATGCTATTATAGTTCATTAAGATGATACACCATTGGATTGTTAAATACTTAGGGGTCTGAAAACAAGTTAGGACAGGAAAAGTACTTTAAGTTTGTAGGAAAGGGGGCTGTAAGGTGTAATAATAATTGCATAATTAATATCTGACATTGAAATATAATGTCAAATATAAATAAGAAAACACCTCCAGCTGCAACAGTCATCTTTTTGGAAGCACTGATGCCCCTGAAGCTTCTAATTAATGCCAGGATTTAAATTGAAACTGCTTTGCCAAGGAGTTCTAAAAATAGTGTCTTGAGCAATTTAAATCTTTAAAAGAGCTCATCTCCCATTTTCCTGTTCCCATATTTATAAATGATATCCTCTAATGTTCCAATTATAGGAAAGGTTCATTACCATTTATAGAAATATAACAGTGACAATGTGTATCAGAAAACAAAGAATCTACAGAGGAAAAGAATTTAGTTCCAATGAGCAATCCAGCCCTATTATTTTATAACATTAAACATAATTTATTTTCTACATGTGTACAGAATCATATATATAGTGATAGTTATAATAAGATTAGCCACAGACATTATCTCTGTGTGTGTGTGGTGTGTGTGATGTCTGTGGCTAATATTACTAAAGTACTAATATTACTAAATCTGATAGGACCTGTTTAAATTACTTCAACATTCCTAGTTCTCTGGCCAATGGAACAAGAACATGGGGGCTAAATGAATACCCTAAATTCCCAAGAAAATTTAGTATGTTTGACTTTGTATGTTTGACAGATATCCATAAGTCCATCTTCACAGTATTTTGTTAGATTGCCTTTCAAAGTTCTCTATGCAGTATCTATTCTGTATCATTTGAAATCTTTCTCACTATTGTTAACATATTCATATTATCCTTGACTTCATTGGAAACCCAACATGTTACTTTCATTAGGTCATCAATGTTCTTTTGTAATATATGCAATACCTGAAAGTAGAGCCATCCAAAGTTTTGACAGGTGGCAGCACAAGTGGTTGGTGTATCATCGTAGTACCCTGGATGACAAGAGAACATTCCTGTGAATTTGGTTCAAATGTTATTAGTGAATAGTGGGATTTTACAGAACTTAAGGTGATATACTGGACTGGTGTGAGTTTTTTGTTGTTGTTAAAATCATCAACATATATGTTTTTTTAAATGTTGCCTTTTATTGGGGAGTTGGGAGGAGATATAGCAGGCACATTTAAGTTGCCACCATGCTAACCTGGAAGTAAACAAGAACTTTGTTCTTAGAACCTCATTTCTTAAGAATGAGGGTCGTAAGGGGCACAAACATGAAGGATGGTCCCTGTTGTTCAAGATCTTCACTCCAGAAAGAGGTAGATACCCTGGAATGTTTAAGAGAAGGATTGTTCCTGGAGGGATATCTTGGTCAAATGATTCTGAGGGAATGAGGTGGATGGCTCAAAGTACGGAAAGAAGCTCAATGTGATCCATGTGGAGTGAATGAGGGTGAAAGAGTGAAAAAGACCTTATCAGAGTGGGAACCAGGCTAGACCATGTCAGTAATGAGATTTAACTCTCCTTAAATAGAGGGAATTACTAACAAGTGAGATTCGTCCTCATGTACACGTATATAAACGTGTTTTACATGCATTTTTTAGTTTCAAATTAATGTTGAAAGGAAGATACAGGTATAATCTAGTTTACCTTGCTTTGTATTTACATAGTGTTTGGACTTGTACAACTTCAAAAATGTCTAATTTTCATTTGCAAATTATTTGTCTTCATTAGCTCATATTGGAGTTTGAGATGTTTTTATTGAACTTACCCTTATGAATTATCAATTTGCTACTACTTCTAACAATAATCTCTGAATTATTATCAAGGAGTTCTATGAAGTCAATGGGGATCTTTAAGTGAATACTCAAAAGCATTAAGAAAGCTATGTTGAAAGCAATCTCTGCAATCAAATATTTTTGTGAATCAAAAAACATTTTAATAACTTTGTAAAATTACTTTGTAAATTTTTACTTCACATATTTTAATAATTTATTATATAGTATTATAAATTGTCTAGTATATGTTACCATTAGGATCATGAGCTGATCGCATTAAAGAAATGTGTTTTTTTACATTAATAGACACTCTTGCAGAATATTTAGAATCTGGATTTTCTATAAGCTATTTTGGAAAAACTAAAAACTTTTTCAGTCACATTCTTTACTAGCATACATAAGGACCTCAGAAGGTCAAAGTCGAAGTCTATTTTGAGTATTTTCCCAACTTGCTAGAAAATGCCACTAGAAATAGAAATGACTTGATATATTATTATTATTATTATTATTATTATTATTATTATTATTATTTCTGCATAGTTTGATAGATTTCGTTGGTCATCACAGCTGAAGATATTTTGAGAAAATCTTCCCACCCTTTCAGTGAGCTGGAATCACTGGAAAACAAGTTATGTCAATGGTTACTTCTGACTATCAGAAAAATTGTTGATGAGTTAATTTGGGTTAGTAAATGTGTTGCACATATTAATAAAATGATGTGTTTGTATTTGTGGTCTTCCACTTTCCTCTGAAAAATATTAGTATCTATAGTACCAAAAATATATTGATATCCAAGAAGAGAGGATACAAAGAAAACATTGTAAAGCCTTAATGAAAATGATAGAGATACCTAGAAAATAAAAACTCAAAAGAAAGCTAATTTTGTTCAAGTAGCACCATTGGTTGAAGTGATCATACAATGAGATCAAAATCAACTAAACCTTAAAAACACAGAATAAAAATATAGCAAATAAGAATACACATAAACCTTCTTGATGTAATGCTGCCATGGGGAAGCATAAAAATTAAGTGAAAAGAAAGAAATGCAAACCTAAGTATATTTTTAAAGAGGAAATCAGAAACATATTGGTTAAATTCAGCTGATGGGTATGAGCAAACAAGTGGCTTCCAAAACGATGGATTATACGAAAGACAGATTCCTATGCCTTCTATAATGTTTTTATGTATAAGAAATAATTTTACCACAGTGGAAAGACACTGTCTCTTTCAAGGGATTTGTAAACTAGCTAAATTATTTTAAATATGCAAAAGATTATAAAAACACATACAACAGATGTCATTATACATTTGTCCAAACCCATAGAATGTACAACGCTAACGCAAACTGCAGGTTTTAGGGGATAATGATGTGTCAGTGTAGGTTTATCAATTGTAACAAACGCACCACTCTGACGTGGGTGTTGAGATTGAGGGAGGCTGTGCACAAGTGGGAACAGGGGAGCTATGGGAAAACTTTGGTCCTTATCTTCAGTTTTGCTGTGAATCTAAAACTGGTCTAAAAAAATAAAGTCTATTAAAAGAAAAAGTATACATGCACCCGAATGGAATTATTTGTTTCTTCCTCTTTTTTTAAAAAAAGATTTCAGTGTGTATTTGATGGGACTTTTTTAATAAAGGGAAATGGAAATTTAAGGATATGATTCTAAGCATTATTAATCGGTGTCCTTGTTCTTAATGAGACATGCTATTCAGACATTCCCAGTTCTAAAAGAGAATAAAATATATTCTCTCTTTTCCCTGGACCACCTAGCCAAAAAGAGATAGTCCTTCTCTTAAGTAATTATAAGCAGAAAGTGGCTTAACCATAATTCTACAAAATCAAGCCACTGCTAGCCAATTAGAAACAAATGTTTCAGAGGAAAATTTTATTTAATTTTGCATACAAATTTGCTGTGATTCATAATCAGGGCAATGCAAATTGAAACCACACTGAGATAACACATACGCCTATCAGACACTTTCATAACAGTAAAAATAAAAACAGCAAAACTAATATATTGCTTGGAAACACATATATGTATGGTAAAGCCATAAAGCAATGCAATAGAATGATTAGTACAAGTTTAGGACAATGGTTTACCTCTGGGGACATGTGTTGACTTAATCAGGGAAGAACATGATGGAGAAGCTGAGTTTTAGGTATACAGTCATTTCTTTAAATAGTATATTTATGCTATACGTTATCTATATGTATGAGACTTAAAAAATTGTCAAAAGTTTTTTTCCGAACAGTATGAAGAGTATGGTTCCTTACTATGGAATCATATATTTGTTGGGGATTTGTGGATCAAAAAATAAAAAAAAAATGCAGTGTGTTGGGGCTAGGTCAGGGCAGTTGGGTGGGAGAGGGAGCTGCCTGACACAGTACCGATCTACTTTGAAAGTTTACTTCCTTTTGTCAGAATATGGTTAAGATTAGACCTCTTTTAGGATTTCACAATTAAATCATAGTCATATGCACAATATAAACTTTAAAATTTTACAAATCTGATGTACGTGTCTGAATTCTATTTGACTTTAGGTTACTTTCCTGGTTTTATGGAGGAAATTGTGGAACACCAATGATGAACGACCTGTGAATGAATGTGAGTGTGTGTGTGTGTGTGTGTGCGCGCGCGCGCGCAAGTTCAATGAAAGAGGAGTCAGTAAAATTTTATTTTATGAAGTTCCTAAGACCTAAATTAGGATGATTCAGACAGGGGAAATGTGCTCCCAAATCATAAAACAGATAATTCTCAAATCCAGAATTAGAGTAGAATGCAAATGTATATGTCTTGTTATTTATGTGGAGTTCAGTGTGAATTTGTGCTTTATTATTTATTAGGAGAATCACTTGATTTAAACATGTGCCTTGTTCACTCTTTTATTTTGTTATTGTAAATTTGAATCTAATCATGTTATGTCTTATTTTCACAATATCCAGAGCTCAGTAAAGAGACAGCTGTTTTTTGAGGACACACTGGGATCATTTAAGCAGCACCTCCCTCTGCATGCTGAGCTTGCTCTGACTGATTTGGTAGGTGTGAATGAGCGAAGGAATTTGCATTTTACCAAACAGCTCTGCTGCTTTAAATGTGGTATGATTACTGTAGCCCAATTTCTTGTCTACCTTTTGAGAAACTGTCCTAGGCAAAAACTTGCCAGTAGATCAGAATCTAGGAGCTCCACTTAAATGGAAAGTCTTTATCTTGACCAATTGGTTCCAAGCCTTCTAACATGATGACCACTCAGGAGGTCATGTTTGCTTCTCACAACTTCACAAACACTCCTCACCTCTTATCAGAATGAATTACCCCTAGGGATAGCACTCAACCCATTTCCCAAACAAAACACCAGATAAAGTTTTCCTATCCTAATGTTAGGCCAAGCAGCTGGAAGGCATTTGCATACTAACTATTGTCCAGGGCCAATAAGCCAAAGTATCTCCACATCTTAATTAATACAGTTCGTGCTGGGTTTTTATTTCCTAAACTTTCTGGCAAATAAAATATGTCTTACTGGACCAATTTATCTTCCTTTACAGCCTCTCCTTTTATCTTTCCTCTCTTTTTCTCATTTAATCTGTTCACTCCACCGCCCTCTTTCCCCTCCCCCGCCACACACCTTTTTTGGTTTTTTATACTTTCAAATCCATCCCTCATTCTGGTTTTATATCAGTCTTTTCACTCAGTAAGCAATAATTACTAAACAAATTACATTCCTACAGTTATATGTACTATTTTTTCTCTAGATGAGAATTTTTCCGAATCTTCTCTGTTTTCAACTTCCTAATCTTGTTCCTTTTATTTCTAGTTTCTTCAACTTCTGGGTGAATCTCTAAACCCTTCACCTTGTCATTTACAAAGACACTGTCACAGGCCCTGTAATAGAAGGAGGTGTTCTGGTTTTACTCTAAGAGAGCAAAGTTGAGGGTGCGTAAAAATTTTAAATTGTATGTTGAAAAACATGCAATTAAAAGATAGGATACATGTAAACATGGGGCACACATCTGCTCCTTTAGAAACAAATAATGTGAGGACCTAGGTAGTGAAAGGAATTAGTTAAAATAGGACTAATCAGAGAATTGTTAATAACATTTATTTGTGGGCAACATCATGAATTACAAAGTGGATTTATGGTCATATTTCATGCAGTAGGCTAACTAGTTATGTCTCTGATGTTACTGATGATCAAACTCTTGGAATAGAGAGAGTTAACATAGTTAAGGTGATACAGAATATATAAGAGCTGAAGAACTACTAAAACAGATATGAATTTTATCCTATACCCTTAAATCCACTATGTAATGGAAAGTCAATTGTAACAATAACCAAGAAACGTTTTAAGTAGTCAGGATTTTTTTTTAAATTTAATTTAGTCTCAGGCAATTATTCAGACTTCAAAACAGCCTTTTTCATCTTACAAGTAGCATTCTATTAGAAAAGGCTCACAAGAATAAGTGGTGCCTCTGCTGAATCTAGATGAGAGTGAACAAGTATATTTTGGCACTGCCTTTTTCTGAACAGGACTACTGGGAGTACCCATTTATCACTGTATGGTTTGATACTAGCTTCAGAAAGCATGAAGTGTCTTGCTCACTGTGAGAAATTGCTAATTTTTGCACTCCAATTTTAACTGCAAAGTACTTAAATTAAAAATTCTATTAAGGCTTTTAGTATATAAACTTTAAGTGCCTTTTCCACCATTTCATTAAGCCCACCTAGATTAGTTATTGTCACTCTTTTGTCTTTTAAAAATTATTATTAGTTTCAGTTTTATTATTTTTGTCTATTTTAAGCCACTTGGGACAGAGAAAATGTGTTGTGGCAACCCAATGGTTGCCATGATATATATAAACATACAAAAAATAAATTGAATGTAGACTACTTCTTGAAACAAAATACAGTTTTTGTTAGGGCGTTATTATCACTTATGTTTTGTAATAGTAACTTGATTATAAGTATACTATTTGATAATGACCACATCAAATAAAGTCAGAAAGTTCAAGAAGCTATTTTATTATTTACTTTTAGGTTTCGAGCAATACTTTATTTAGGACGGAGAGTTATTTAATCCAACCTAGTTTGTTGCTTATGATTTAAAACCCAGTCAGTGTGTTATTACGTAATATGTTGAAGGGCAGTAAAATTATACCCATGACACATTTTATATACATATTTTAGTGAATACAATGGACATATTTTGAGAATCAATCTTTTTCTCAAAGGAAAATTATTGTTTCCCTGAATGATATACATTTGGGCTCAGGAAAAAAAAATCAACTATAATATTTCTGTGAATGAAATGAATGAACGATTAGCACTGTTTTAAAAGAAAATAAAGTTAGCTATATGAGTCTCAAGCATATGGAGAATCTGAATTAGAAAAGAAAAATATGGTTAGAACTTGTGATTTGTATCAATTCAGAAGAAATATTTTGTGAAAATCTTTCATGAAGCTCTCAAACAAATCATGATATTATTTAATGAGGAATATGTATTTTGATTTATAAAATAGTCCTTTGGTTTTAAGTATGGAAAATTTCTCAAGCTATACGATGATGAAAGGCCATTCACAGTTGGCATTCTTTCTAGAATTATCTTTAAATATTTATAAATCAACACTTTAAAAAGCTTCATAAATTATAGATTAACAAACATGTAACGTCACTTATCAAACAGATATATACTTTTTTTGGCAATTAAATAGAATCTGTATTTTACCATATTGTTTTTTTATAAGATCTATTTAGTTTCTTTCAATTTCACAGAGTTTTCTTTTTTTTCTCCTTCTATAGACTTTGTAGTGCTATTATCCAGAAAAGCAGTAAGTAATGGAGTAAGCTTTTGTTGGGAGGCCACAGCTGGCAAGTCTGCCAGTTTCAACAAAAAATTCTGCCAGTTTCAGCCATCGTTTGGACATTCAGGGAAATGCTTCAACATTTTGTGTTAAAATACTGAGCAACCTTCTCATTTACCCTAGTTTGAAAGGTCACCCGTTGGAATCCAGTGAAACCTGAACACTAAATACATTACAGAAGGCATCTTTACTAATTTATTTTCCTTTACAAAAAAACAGTGAAGGGATAAATATTAGGTTGACCTAAGAATAATAAAATGGTAATTAGTTTCTGAATATTTTCTCTTTGCCAATGTGTAGTGATTCTAACACCTTCAGAATTTCAGCTCTGGCATCTATTGTATCCTGCATAGAAAGTCACTATCCAGTTTATTGGGAAATAGAGATGAATATAAAGAAACATATTTCTTCATTTAATTATTTATTAAGCAAGTTTTAAGCACTTACCAGATGCAGGCCTTTATCTAGGTGCTTAGGACATATTAGTAAAAAGATAGGCAGCAATGCCTGTACTTGTAGAGATTGCATGTTAGTGGTGTGGACAGAAAAGAAACAATAACATAGAAAATATGTCAATTATAGTAGATAGTTTGTTGCAAGGTGATTGGTATTATAGGAAAAAGCTAGGACAAACTAAAAGAGATGAGGTTGGGGAAGAGGATTGTGGTGGTATAGGTGTAGGTTTTTAAATAGTGGTCAGGATAAGCACCATGGAAAACTTAGTATCTGAGTCAAGACTACAGGGAGGTCAGAAACTTAGGCATATGGATATCTGGGAGAAGAGCATTCCGTGCTCATGAAAAGAAACCCACAGAATTTTTAATCCTCTTTTGGATAATGTGTTTAAGTTCCTTTATATTTATACAACTGATAATCAGAAGTACTAGCAAAAAATAAACTTGTCGGGAGGTGAAGGACTCAACAAAAGAAAGAAGAGACCCTGGTATCCAGGAACTGTAGGCCCACAAATAAGAAACATTATCACTTTTTAAAAAATATTCAGGTGCTGTAATGATTGATATGTGATAAAGATTAGCGAAAAAAAGACATGATAAACTTACAAAGTTACTCAGTTCATTCATTCAAATAAGTAGCCCCTTAATAATTTCTATTATATTAATCAATAAAGTAATGATACACAATGATTTGTTGTTTATTACAATTTAATTTAATTCCAAAGAGTTATTCAAATCGGAACTGATATGCTATGATATCCTTCTGGACAGAAAAGCTCATACATGGTATTAACAAACTGTTTTCCTTCCATGATTATAGCATTATGCAGTTATATCTGGGAGAAAAACATAGACCAGGATATAGGACAATCCTTGAAGTCTAAACAGTTTTCAATAATTAGGAGCAAAGTGTTGTCTATGTGTAACAACCTAACTTTGTTTATTTTAAGCACATGGTGTTTCAAGACCTATATCATAGACTGGAAATCCACTGTGGAGACAGTGAACTGGAGTCTCCTCTCTCTAAGTTAGGAATGCACTATATATATTTAGGTTATTCAGGCTTTCAGCTTCAGAAACTACAGGTAATGTTAAAAAGTTTTGAACATGTAATCTTTTATGGTGCATATGGTAGTAGAACTGATGTAGCTGAGAACTTAAAACTTTGAAGATGCAGATTTTTATGGTACTGGAGGTTGTGATAGTTGAGAACTTGGTGAATAAACTTAGCTTGCAGGGTTAATCTGAAAAATTACATAATTAATGGATTTTTAAAGGATGATTGAGTTATACAGAAACTCAAATATAAACTCTGTTAATTTTGATAAATTTATTTTTAAGGAAGTAAGCTGGAATCTGGTTCATTAAGTATGGGCATATATTAATTTTATAATCAAAAAGACTTTGTCTTTTCTAATAACTTTTGAGCTGATAACATGGAACACAGAACAGGAAATCCTTTTGGAAAATGCATAATTAAGGAAGTTAACTATTGTGAGGAATTCAATTAATTAAAATGTTAAATAATATTTAGGAAAATCATTTCATGATTTCAACCATCAGTTTGTTTTAGAACTTAGTATTTGCTCACATCTTATTTGAAGTCTTTTCTGTTCAAATTAATGAAACCAAGCATTCTTCATGACTTTATTCCTAAGAATATCACTTTCTTTAACCACACTTTTCTTTTTGTCTTAAAATTGAACAATTTCTGATACCCAGGCATGACATTTGCAGTGGATTCAGATGCAAGGAAATCTATCTGTTACATTATGAAAGGTCAAAGTTATATTAGAAGTTGAAAAGAAGATATTTCAGAATATTTTAACCAAAGCACATAAAATTGTGACCTAACTGAATCTGTTAGATTGTTTTTTTTTTTTATTATTATTTCAGGGTTGTTTATGTATCTATTTATTTTTGATGTTTTATCTATAATTCAAGGTTTCCAGATCTAAGAAATTATATAGAGAAAATACCTGACTTATTGGGTTTTGTCATTTTAGGAAACACCTTAATGAAGGCATTCAGTCTTGATCTTGTAACTGATGGAAAATAGAGTGGCAGCCCGCAGTATACATTAAGAACGTATACTTTGATGGGCACTGCCTGGCATGGCACTGAGGTGAAGCTGATGTTGTCCAGAGCAGGGCCTGTCTTGCTTACCTATAACACCTACCTGGGGCCTGGTGCATGGGGAGGACTTGCTACACTGAAGGTCCTATTCTAACCCTAGCACCTCCCAATAGCATAGTTAAATGAGTTCAAATACAAACTGTTCTCCGACAGGTGTACATTCTGGTGTGAACAGAAATTTCCCCCAATAAAATATATTGCACTAAGAACAGATTTTAGTTTGGTAAATGAAAGAGCAATTCTGGAAGGTCTTATAGATGACGTGGAGGAAAACATGCTACTTTTGACCACCTGAGGCCAGAAGGTACTCCTGTGCATGTTGTTTGGAGGAAGGTGAAGTTTAGGCAGGGTGGGTGAGGGGTTTTAGTGGGAGGAAAGGGGTGTAGAAAGGGAGGTGGGAAGCAAATTCTATCTACTGTATACTTTTTCCCTGGAGCTTTGCAGTGTCGCCCTCTGGTTGATAAGAATAATTTTATAGGCCATTTGTTTCTGATATCCATGTCCATTTTTGAGGCCTCAGATACCAGATACTTACAAAAGTATCTGAGGTGGCTGGAAAATATGTACATATTGTTTACCTCGTTCTAAAAGAATAACAGTCGTGCAAATTAATTAGTACAGGTTCATTATATTCCGTGTGGGCCATCATTTATACAAGACTCAAAAACAAGATTTTAGAATCAACTTATCTTAAACTCAACCTAAATGGGTGCTGACCATCCTGTTGCACAGGTACTCTTTCATCATATTTTTGAAATATAATACATAAGAAAAAATATAAGTGTCTACCATTAGGCCGTAGTAAGAAGTCCTTGTAATGAAGACACTTTTGCAAAAACAAAATAGCCACCAAAATTTTGGAGCACTACAAATTGAGTTTAATTTGAGCATTCTTAATGCTCTTCTAATTTTGACTTCTGCAGCTGTTACAGTAGTTAAAATTAAAAATTTCTGGATATCTAAATTTATCTTTAATGTACTATATTCCACAAAATCCACATAAATGACATAAATAAACTTACTTTTATTATCTTTTGTTAACAGAGATTAGTTTAAATTTGGTGGAACATTATTGTCATTTGACTTTGTGCAACATCAGTAATAAGTAGTTAGGACTTAGGGTTACAGTGGACATAAATTAAAATCAGAGCTTTGTCAATAATAATTGTTTGACTTTGGGAACTTCATGTACTTCACTGAGCTTCATGTGTAAAAGAATGAAAACAACAACACAACAATTTCTGTTTAAAATACCTTTTTAAGTTGTTACTACGAAGTGCTCAAGTTCTATAGAAATGGTGAGTAACAATATCAGTTTTATTGGGTTCTGGCATATATTACTTGATGGCAAAAGTATGATCACTCTGAAAACTTTAGTTACAAATTACTCTTATTCACTCTCCTTGTCTTATGAAGAGGTTGTATTCTAATTGTCTGTATGTATGTTGACTGTGGAATGGGCTTTTGCATAGAAACAAATTAAGTTCTCAGTCCTGTTCACAAGAGACTTATTATGAGCACTAAGAGTTGTTGAACACCTACTAAATACTAAGTATTGTCCTAAACCTTCCCATGTATTGTTTCATGGATTCCTCACAAAACCTTACAAAGCACTCTCATTATCACTACCATTTTATTATAGATGAGAAAGGAGAATTAATAAATGGTGAATTTGGGGTTCATATGTGGATGATCTATATCCAAAGTCCACTAAGATGCACTTCTGTAATATAGCTTATATTTTAACTGTTTCTTTTTTCTTTTCACTTTTTGCAATCGATAAGAAAGAACTGGGAAACAAAAACATAAACAAAAAATTCTTGCTGAGCACATACACTCATAGACTAACCTGGGAACCTAAGAATATTTACTTGATCATTGTTTCAATACAATGCCACCTTCTATACTTTAACCTAGAGTTCTGGGAACAGCATCCATTCATTCATACTAGGCATGACTAGATAGATACCAGCCACCAATTGGAAAGGGAAGCAGAGTGGTTAGGAGCAGGAGCTCTGGAGCCAGATGGCCAGGAGTCAAGTCCTGGCTCTGCCACTTGGTAGCTATGTAACCTTGGGCACATTACTTAAGATCTCTGTGCCTCTATTTTGGAGTTTCTTATCTGCAAACAAAGATAATAATATCCCCTACGGCTTTTGGGAAACTTAAGTAAGTTTACACATGAGTAATGAATAATGTACATGGCACATGGCAAACCCTCAAAGAAATTAGTTAAATAATCTCAGCAGCAGCAAGCCACCTTTTAAAAAGGGGCTGTCTTGTATGAGTACAGTGTGGAAAGTTTCACCCACTTCTGACTTCAGGAGAGTGCTACAGCAGGGAAGGCAGACTCTCCTGTTTAAGGCAAAAAAAAAAAAAAAAGAAAGAAAGAAAAGTTATTTGTTCCTCAGATATATTAAGATACATGCATCAATTAATGCATCCTTCATCTAATAATGTCAAGGACAAGGGGTAAAGCTGAAGATAAATATATATATATATATATATTTTTTCTTGTTTTTTGCAGGGGGTAAATATATATATGTATATATATAAATATATGTATGAATAAATCTGACAAGTTTCAAGATATTCTAGTTTGTTAACTGAGAGTGTGAGGAAATTGTGTTTAATGCATTTAAAATGTAGCAATGTCCTTGCTACATACGACATGAATGCTGTCTAAAGTGTTATTCATTGCAGGCAGTTGCTTCAAACAATTATACCTAAATTTCTGTAACACAAATGCATACGTAACATTTTTTGCTTCAGCTAATAAAGTATATTGGCATATTTGTAAAGAAGACTTAAAGCCAAAATTTTCATTGAAAGTAAATTTTTGAAGAAGACATATGTACGTTGATATATGATATATGATAAAACAATTAAACCTGTTACTCTGATACTAGGTTTCCATTATCTAAGTAAAAACAAGTCTCTTACTTATCCTTATGTTTGAAAATAGCTACACAATTAAACTAACAATAAAAAATCACAGTGTTTTACTGATGGCATTCTTTTCCGATAGTTTTAGTCCTTATTTTCTGTCATGTTATTTATTTTTCTCTAGTAGCCACCAAAATTCCAATTTTCCCTTCAAATTATCCTTGGAAGGGAGACAAAATTAAGGTTTATGCACAAAATATCTGCAAAATGATTGATCTTGGGTTAATTAATGGACAAGGGTTGAAATTAATACTCATATGTAAAATTTATAAAATCAGTATGTGGATATAAGATAAATGTATCTTAGTTTTGATTGATAAAACTAAACCTGTATGCTCATGAATATGTTAATGATCCTCTATGGGACTAACCTGTAAGGAGAAGGACACTCTTATAAGCCATACAATTGCTATTTAACTATATCATTGCTATTTAACACACCAAATGATATGCTCAGAAATCACTATGGTTTCATGAGAAACACAATTTAGCTCAGATTAACCTACACCTAAAAGATAAATAACTACAGATTTATACAAAAGTTTACGCTATATTAATATTTTTAAATTAAAAAACATGTCCCATGTTAAGGGGAATGAATTTCTCTGATAATTTGGCTCCATTCAACAATCTCAGTATAGAGCCATAGCCTCAATATCATTGGGGTTATTAATCTATTTATTTAGATTGATGTTGGGTTGAGTTGAGATTTTTGTCCTTTTGACTGTAGTAAGACAAAAAACTTACACATTTATTTAAAACAATGAAGGAATAAGAAGATAAACTGTTTTACATTTTTAAAATAAATACACTATTATGACTACTTTTGAAAGAAATAATATATTGGTGAGTTATTTTTATGTAATTTTATCTCGTTCAAATAGACAAAATAATTTGAGGAAAAAAAGAAAAAAACATGCTCTAGGAAAATATTTGCAACTTGTCGTCTGATAATAATACTAATAACCTAATAGAACATACACTTTAACTCAGTTCACAACCAGTGACTCTATTTTATTTTTTAATAATAGAAAGTAAGGCTTTTATTGTGTTTTTTAAAATTAAATTCTTTTTTCATATATAGCTTATTCAATTAAAAAAGATTAATTTGATTTTGAGATTTCTCAAATATGGGAGAATGCAAGAATTATTTTATCTAATTTAATGAAGAATGTTATAATCTTCATTAGACAAAAATAATCTGAATTTATTGATGACTTTTCTGTTTAAACAGAATTGCAATAGAATGTATAAAAATGAATTTTCTATTATTTTAATGCATTTTGGTGATTTAATCGTCACATATCTAATTCATAGGTTCTTTTTTCCTAAATCACACTAGCTCAATAACCATATTCCAAATTTTACAACTAAATGTATTCTACTTATTATTTCTTCAATGTTATACTTTAAACTAAGGCTATATATCTTCAAAATTATAAACCAACTTATAAGTAGGTAAACTAAAATTAAGGTGTGAAAACTATCCATATACTTTGAGTTGCATAACCACTACTGACAAAAGAATTTGGGCAGCAGTGTTTGTCCATGTGAGTTAATGATTGAGATATCTGGTTAGTATAAGATCTGATCTTGTGTTTTTGGTAAATTTTTATTTTCCACTTAATTGCATCAGAACATTTTCTGACATTAAATAAGAGGATTTTTTGACATCATTTAATGGTGCAGCATTCAGTTGAAAAGAGAGCTTTCCTGAGAGGTTATAAACATTTTATAGTTCACGCAGAGACTTCAAAACCAGTCACAGACAACTGTTTTAAATAGCTGTGTACTGAGTTTCCATTTTTAAGTGTATTCTCTGACAGTCTGATTGAGTCAAGAATTAAGAGGTGCTACAAACTTACTCTTCTGAGTGTCTTCTTTTTAACACCATTGCAATGCTACAGTTTATGGGTTTAAAGCTGCTCTGAATTCTAAGCAAAGATAAGGAATAAAGCCAAAGTCTTTAAACAATATTCTTTGAATATACTTGTTTTCTGAAAAGTTGGCACCATAATCATTATATCTGTAAAAACAGAATTATTTTTTCAAGCTGTAGTCAGTCATACAGAGCATGAAATAAGTTTTGCTTAGTGAATCCATATTTTGATCCTTTAAAAATTACTTTGCTAATTTTTCTATGAAGTTCTAAGACAGTTAAAAATTAAGTTACTATCAAATTTTAACCAGGTAAATAAGAATTGAAAGCCAAATATTGTTAAAGTGATTCCAAATGATCTAAGTTAGAAATTAACAAATATATAATGATATAACGATTAAAGTCTCATGAGTTCTTGTGTTTATCAAAGAAGTTTTTCACATTAACATAAAGTGTATAAGGTAATCTTTTTTTGTTTTACTATTATTCTGAATTTTTTAGTGAAATTCAAACTTCTGTTACGCCTGAAAAATAATGGTATAATACATGGGAATGTAAAGGTTCTCACAGATAGGCTAGGATGTTGACTGCATTTCAATCTCATTATATCCTAGGCATCAGCAGTGAGTGAAGGACATACATACACCTTGGTCATTCTTTACCATAATTTTTAAAATTACAGACCCAGTTTTAATTTCTTTTTATTTTCCTGTTTTCTATTTTTTCAAAGTGAATGGTTTTAATATATTCTAAAATTTAACATATTTCAACTAATAAAGTAACATTTGGTATGTGCTAGATATATACATATTTTAAAAAGACCTTGTAGCAATAACCAAAGCATATTTCTTAAAGATATTGAATATCATAGGTAAAACATATTTTAGTTCACTTTACTCATGTCATTTCTCAAATCTATGTTTCATTTTAAAAATTTAGAACATGATTTGTACTCTGTGCGTTGATTTTATGATGCTACAGGGAAATATCATCTAGAAAAATAAATTAATTCTTTATAGCAAAAAGCATGCATGGAGGGCCGGCCCGGTGGCTCAGGTGGTTGGAGCTCCGCACTCCTAACTCCGAAGGCTGCCGGTTCGATTCTCACATGGGCCAGTGGGCTCTCAACCACAAGGCTGCCGGTTCGACTCCGGCAAGGGATGGTGGGCTGTGCCCCCTGCAACTAGCAATGGCAACTGGACCTGGAGCTGAGCTGCGCCCTCCACAACTAAGACTGAAAGGACAACAACTTGACTTGGAAAAAAGTCCTGGAAGTACACACTGTTCCCCAATAAAGTCCAATAAAATCTTAAAAAAAAAAAAAAAAAAAAGCATGCATGGATGCTGACATTTTTTTATCATTAAAAAGAGCAAACGCCACAATATAATAATATGAATTTTTATTTCAAACTTTCAAACATTTGAAATGTTTATTCAGACATTATTTTCTCAAATAATAAGTATTTGCCTAATGACCCTCAATATTCATTGCTTAGTATTTTTTTAAATAAAGACAATAATCCATACTATTAATACAGGCACAAAAATTTAATTAAATTATGCAATGAAATTATGGGGTTTTGGTTAGCAATCAGATAAAAATTAAAGAACTTTGGTGTGGTCCTTATTATAAAACATGTTATTAATATAATACCTTCTAAAATAATAATCTAAATAAAAAAGAATGCTCTTTTAAATTTTGTTACTAACCCATGGCATTGGGTTAGGCATTTACTGTGTTCTTTCCATTTCCTTCTCTAATTATCTAATGGCAATTTACAAGGTCACATTCTGAAAACACTTTTTCCATTTCTACCCATGTGTCAGGGAACTCAATACAATTAATAATAGAAAGGATATAGGGAATCAGCCACAATATTTTTTAAGAATCACAAAAGTAAGACTTAATTGAAGTTTACATTATTTGGAGAAATTTGTGGAGAAAAATGAGTTGAAAATTAACAACGAGTTACTCAGAATGTGTGACTAAGTATAGGATTTCTCAATTGAAGAACATTTTGCAGAGTATAATTTCATTTAGGTAAGAAAAAACATATAAATTATGTCAACCAATATAATTGAACTCATATCTGATGTCTATTTTTTTCTTAGCAATAAATGTGTGATAGCTCTATACCAACAACTTATTACGTAGACACTAGTTTCTTAGTGTCCAGGACAGTCTGTATTAGGGAAAGAAGCATTAACAGATGTTTCATCGCCACATTTCAGTAAGTTTTATCCTGAAAATTCTTGCTTTAAAATACACATTTTAATTTCTCTGTTTAATACTCATTTGAGAAACCTTTGTTACTTTAATCACAATTATCTCAATTATCACTCTGTTCTCTAAAAAGATTACAGAGGGATACCAGAAAAATCCAAGTAACACATTCTGCTAGCTAAAGAGATTTGAAATTAGAGTTAATATAGAAATCTCAACATTTTCTCAACCCTGGCTGGTGTTTTTCCTTTTGTAGTCCACCCCGTTATCCAATGGAGCGGAAACAGTTCAGGGCTAGCAAAAGAGAGGTTTAAAGACATCTGGCAACAACGAACAATGAAAATTCCATTAGTTCAACAGTTAGAGATAGAGGTGAAAGACAAATAGAAGGCAAATATAATAAATCCAAAGTGATTACTTTTGTTTAAATACTCCATTGCATTCAGCTACAGAGTGAGACTCTGAGACCCCATAAGCAATTATTCTTTCACCCCTTTCTCAGAATACTGATTATGCGGAAAGTTTAAAGACCCTTCCTGGGGGGGAACAATGTTTTCCAGCTGTCAAAACTCAAGTTTAGTTAATAGTAGAGCTAATTTTAAAAGGCATTTTCCCTAATTAAGATACTTGTTCAGCAGTACGTCTTTTCATCCATTTATATTTTTATTACTTGCCAAATTTATTTTCCAGTACATCACGGTACATAATATTGTCTACTAGTAAAGATTTTGTACACATTTTGGGGTAATAAACTGTAGTTTCTCTAACGTGAAGTAAATGAGGATATGTTTCAACATGATTCCAGTGTCACTAGATTCTGTAGTAGAAACATGGTCAAACTGCATGAGAATACTACCCAGAATAAATACAGTTATTTTGAAAAATGCACTTACCCAGCACAGCTCCTAAGGAAATTCTTGGTGAAATATTCTTAGGATGGAATTTGATTTTCTAAGATTCCGCAGAAGAGATTTAGCCCCAGGCAAGGTGGAGAAGAGTGAAAGCCTTGCAATGTGATCCTGCAGGCAGGGTGAGGTCCAGTCAGCAGAGCTTGATGATCCTAAAGCAGGAGGTGACACTCTGCTGGAGGGAGGGTTGTTCTGAGTAGATTGGAAGTGTTGTCACATTGTATGTGCTCAGCAGCAGAAGGGAAACATCAGAGCTTCCTGTTACATCACTCTGACCCCGCCTGCAGTTAGTGTAAGGTTACTTTCTTTCTCAAATAGCATACCCCAGGAAAGCAGCACTCCTTTCTTATTCTCAGACAAGAGCAAGAAGCAGCCTGAACAGACAGAGATCATAAGCTCTATGAATACATTGTTAGCAGCAAAAACTGGCTGGATTTCACCTTGACTGAGTTGTTAGAACTTGTCAAACAGAGCTGCCTGTGATTTGAAGGAAATTTGAATATCACGCTCTGTTCAAAGAATTAAAGGAGTTAGGGGAGTGAGTGTGTGTGTGTGTGTGTGTGTGTGTGTGTGTGTGTGTGTATGTGTGTGTGTGTTGAATTATACTTTACAAAATATCCAAGGGATCTTTTTTTATTTAACATGCTTTTCTTCATAAATGAACAAGAAAAATAATAAATGTATCATTATAATTAATTCTGTGATCCAACTCTTTATTAATTTGGAACTCTAATAATCACAGCTATTCCCAGGTCAGTTTTCCACAAAGAAATGAACTTTTTTTTTCACTTTGTTCATGACAGTATGTATGTATTTCTCATAAACAAAACCATTGTGTGTATACATATACATATATAGAATTATTTTTCACTGTATATGCGTATATGTATTAGAGTAAAAACCCTTTGCAAACATATTCATAAATTTAAAATAATTGTACATATTTTTAAATATTTAACGTAATTGTTATCATCTATAAACTAAAAAAAGTAATTTATACTACATTTGTACCTCAAAATGGCCGCAAAAAATGCATACAATTTGTAATTATAATATTATAAAACAATTTAAAATATGTAACACGCATTAATTTTTTAAGAAACGTTTGCCTCAAAACAATTTTATTCTAAATGTGTTTAATAAATCATTAGAAAGATCAGGGAAGAAAGTTTTAAATTTGAAATGCACTTGTCTTTTGATAATATGGTAAATGTGTGAAGATACAATAATTGTAATTCCTGAAACCTAAACAGCGTTATGTCACTTAATTTATCTGAGCATCAGTGTTCTCATCTGTAAACTAGAAGAGATGAATCAAATAATATCTGAAGTCCCTTATATTTCTAAGACTTTGAATCAACAAATTATATAACTTTTAAAAATATGTAAGATATTGTGATGATTATTCCATTCTTAGTAAATTTGAGATCAGAGGGACTGTGGAATGCGTAAATTACTGCAATTCTGAAACAAAACAAGATGCTCACACTGGTTGTTGTAGACTAACAAAGGAGGATAAGGCAACATAAAATAAAGGGATATCATATTTCTCAAGCACTCTGCTCCTGTTCACATTTTATTACCTGGATACATGGAAGAATTTTATTACACAATCTTTGATGTTAAGATGAACAGGATCAAGGTCAAGAAAAATAGATACATATAAAAAAATAGGATACATACTATTCTCTATCAACTATAGTTAAGACGTGTAAGACCCTGAGTTATACTACCTACTTGGTTACTGGGAGATAGAAAAATTACCAAGGAATTAAATTGCCAGGTTGTGGAATATTGTATTCCCACTTAGAACTTGGTTTGCTTTGCCTTGGGAGGCTGCTGAGATATACATTGTGAGCTATGTTCTTCAACCCATGAGAAGAAAAGTCAATGATGCAGATTCTGAGTGGCTCCACAAACGATGGCTCTTTAATCAGAATGCCCATGTAGGGGGTACCAAGTGAAAGCTTTGCTAAATTCTGCTGTGGAGGGAATACTGCTCAGGGAACAACTAAGACAGAAGTAGAAAGCACTGGGATTGGACAACGATACATGAAATTCCAGTCCTTGTTCTGATACTTTCTTGTGTGTCCTTTGACAAAACATTTTAGGTCTTGGTGTTTCCATCTTAAAATTCAGAGCAGAATCAAACACTAGAGTTTAATACCTGAATCATCACTGTCCATGTGTGTTCTCATCTCCAGTGCCTGGTACAATATCTGAAAGAGATATCTGATCCCCTAGAAAAAGATCAATATACAGCTTTTGAATTTAAATCATGAAAAACGAAAACTTTTTCCAGTAAGTTTGCAAAAGCATTACTATATTTTCCCAAAGATTTACTAATTTCATTTGCCTAACACTAGTAAAGTCTAGTGAATGAAAAAAAAAAAAATCTATGCTTTGCACTTATGTCATAAGACTCTTAGATCTTAAATGAATGATCTTTCTTCTCTTCTATACATCATCTGCTAACTGGAAAAGCTAATAGAAGTTACAGTATTTGTATTAAAATTATTCATCAGGCACATGGTCATAATCAATGAACTCCTAGATAATTTTTATCAGTATCCGCTATAAGCCTTATTTAGAAATAACAGGCAAATGATATTTCATTAATCAGATCCTTAAGAGTTGTCATTTTATAAACTCTAGATGAAATAAATGGCATGAGGACTTCCAGGAGCTGCTCTGGGTATGGAGGGATGAGTGAAAAGATGGATAATGCAAACTTCTCAAGTATACACCAAAACATGACAACAAATATTTGGGAAAATGCAGTAGAACAAAATAAAAATATTTCATTAATCAGAGAAGTGATTCTTAGCCAATGTGGCATTAATCAGAATATTAGATCAGATATATAATCTTTTATATCTATACATCTATATTAATCTTTTTCCAGAACAAATTGAAGACACTTGCGATCATTTAATGAGTGGTGATCAAGCCTATATTTTAAGCTGGGTACTGTAATAGTTGTTGGGAGTTAAAGAAAAATACAATGTGTCCTACTCTCTAGTTGAGAGTGAATATTCTGTTTTCTATTATTAAAACCAAAGGGCTGATTTTTCACTCTAATTGTGCACATAATTTATCATCTTGAGGGAAATTATAATGTTGTTTTAAAATATTTACCATGAATATCCATTTGAAAAGAGCAGAAAACCTTGAATTTGAAATTAGTAACATTTTATCAGGTCCATATGTAGATAAATAAAACTATCTTACCAGTCTATTTATAGTATTTGGTTTAGGATTTTATAACGAAGTATTTGGTTTAGGATTTTATAACGTGTTTCCCCAACAGAGTCAAACAACATATCAAAAACAATTGGCTAAAAGTCTGCCTATTTTGTTCCTTGATTCTTATTAAGTTCTGATGGATTTGAATCTTCCAAGGAACTCATTATTTTCTTATAGATATTCATGAGTGTTTGAGCCTCTCCTCCCCCCAAAACGGGTACCTGTTACAAGAATTAAAGAGCTAGCACTGGCAAATGAGATGTGTCATGGACTAATTAAAAATTAATTTTTGAAAACAACAAAATTATAAATGCTCACTTAAATGAGGGTAGAAAATAAACTTTCTCAGGTTAAACACCCTTAATTAGGGTGATCATATGCCCTAATATTTGTTAGGGCAATCCCAGTTTATATTTCCACACTCAAAAGTGCCCTGGCTTTGATGAAATATTACACATGGTCACCCTAGCCAGAGTTATCCATCCTGTACTCGTAAATACTGAAAAAGAGTGAGTAATTCTTTTGGGAAACTCAAATCCCTTTTCCCAGGAAAGTTTAAAATTGTTCTTCCTATTTCTAGGCTAGTTTTAGTTGGCATTGAAAAAGATTCCGTTTTCATCTCAGGATATGTATTTATTGTGAATTTATTCTGAAATACTTCTTATTTGCTGAATATCAATCTTGATTGTGAAATAAATGATTTATTTAACTTTGAGTTTATGCCTGTCAACCTAAGTAGCATTTGATTAAATGACTGTCTCATATTTTGCTTGAAAATGTAATCATTAAAGTCTAAAGAGGCCAAATAGTATGAATGCTTTCCCAGTACAGGCTAGTTTATTCAGCTATTGTATTTATATAACTTGTAAAATTATCAGCAATTTCTATTTTTCTCTTCAATAATTCATTCAGGTTTAACATCACTCTATTATATACAGTGAAAGAGTTTGAATACAAAATAATGTGGAAATATATATATATATATATATATACACACACACATATGTGTGTGTGTGTATACATATATTACATATATTGAAGTATAACACAATGTATTTGCCTAAGAATTCTTAATACCTTCGAGAAAGTATGAGATCCTTTTTATATTTAGCTTTGAGAAGTTGGGTGTCTGTAGTCTCATCCTGCCATCTAGTGTTAAACATTCTCAAATTACAAAAAGTTGCTCTCTTAACTGATATAATAAAATTCTCTTTTTCTGTAATGCAAAAAAAAATCCCAACATAGGGAAGATTCCTAAGAAGTTATTTCGAAGCACATGATAACTAGAGTTATATGTGCAAATACTTATTGTAGACTATACCATTAAAGTATCAATTTACATGTAGTGAAAAAATATGTACTTCCTAAATATTTAGATGCAAAGGCAAACAATCATTAAATAAAATTAAAACATAAGTTAAAATTGCAAATTAAAATGACTTTCCATCTTATTCTTTCAATATATACTGACGTACTTGAAATGATCCAAATCTAGACAACTCTGAAGCCTTTGGCTGGGCTACAGTAGACTAATTTCTATATATCTGGTCAGAAATACAAATCAGATCTTCAAAAGCTCACAATAGCCTGAAAAGTGTCTCTCACATGGGATAAACGACACCCTCACTATATCCAAACATAAAACATATTTATTCTGTCACTGTATGTTAGAGAAAAAAATCAATTATTAATTGACTGCAGTCCTGCTCTATCTTTACTACAGCTGAAATTTGAGAGAGCAGTATCTGGATGCATTGTAATTACCTATTTCTATAAACATTTGTATCATCAGAAAGCAAAGTTTCTGAACCATAGCCATTCACTGAACACTATTAATTGATCACATACCATGTGCCATGTGTTTAGATAGATACTTGGAGTATAAAGTCTGGGAATAAGGACTTTGTTCCTGCTCTCCAGGAATTTGTTTTCTACCCTCAGGTAGACATTTAGAAAACTGCTTATTTTTGCTCATATTGTTCAAATACTCAGATTGTTAGGAAGCAATATGTTCGATGACTGAAACGGATCAGGAAGGCAGAATGGAGGGAGAACCTACTTCTTGTAGAAAAGCATTTTGTCTGAAGGTAACAGTTACTCTGGAAGCTAAAAGGCAAGAAATATGAGGTGTTCCACAGATTAGAAAGAAGTCTTTCCTTGGGAGTGCTCCCCGGAGCAGAACTGGAGAGAAGGATTTGGATGCCCATGATTACTGAGGGAGTGTCCTTTACATTTTAGGAAAAAGGATAAAGAGAGTTAATGCAACAGGATTCGGGAGAAGAATGAGGTGAGTGACCTTGTGATGACAGGTGAAATCTGTGGGTTTGGCCTAAATCTGTGGGTTTGGTGTTGGATTCTGGATGGACATAGCATGTTAGAGCTGTCTGCCCTTGATGTAAGTGAGTCCGTCTTTAGTAGCTCCTTGTTAATCAGTTGTTGTATAAGCAAGTCTGGGCGTGGGAAACATGATTTCTAGGGAAAGTCACCACCATCAGCTGAGGACAATTTGGAGAAGGATACAGCTTGAAGCTATTAACTGGGAGGTGAGAGCACCCCCTCCATAAGGGACTTGTGGGAGGGGCACCAAAGCAGAGTTTACCAGGAAGACTATTGCAAGAAAACATAACCTTCACGTGTTGTTCTCCTACATTGTTTGCAGAGTCTGGAGACCAGGATCAAGAAGAGAGTCCCACAGGAATACATCAGGATTTAGGATGTGGCGTCCTGTAGGTCGTGTAGGTTATGGTAAGGAATTGTGTTTTATTCTATTTGCAATGGGTCATGCAATCCAAATCAAGTTTTATGCGTCGTTCTGGTGTGGCTGGGTGGGGTTGGGGTGATAGGGCTGGAGTGAGGAGGCAAGGACAACAACTTTTTCAGGGAAATGTTTCTGTGTCTTTTGGCACAATTATTAGTGGAAGTTAAATGTTGGGAGTGTTAACCATAGGCCCTCATATTTGGTATCCTTAAAATTTATTTTTCATGGTGTCACGCAGGGTGTTATGCAGGGTCTCATCTCCCGCTCCCCACACAAGAACGCAGGATGTGTTTAGGCCAAAAAGGAACACCCACGGAGCCATAGGTAGGGGAGTCATACTATAGTCTCGCTGGCGGCTGGGTTGGAGACACAGGAAGCAGGAGCCACACTGCTCGCAACCCTCACCGCGCCGCTTGCAGGCTCAGCCACCATCTCCTTGCTAGCCCCCATTTTCTGCTAGCGTAGGCAGTTATATTAGTGGCCAATGGCTCACTGGTTACAGCTGACGGCCAACTAGCCACAGCTGATGGCCATCCAATCACAGCTGATGGCCATTTACTACCCGAGTGAGCACCTTTCCACATGATGCTGAGAGCCTGGAAACTGCATTCCTGTCTCTGTCCCCACACATGGTATCTGTGGATTTTCAGAAAATAAAAGTACTACAATTGGAGACTCTCTTTTTTTGGATTAATTGTAAGGAGCATAAAAACAAATTCAATTTGGGGTTGTACAAATTAGTTCATCTTTAAGCACCACCTAACACTGGCTAGTACCTAGTGCTGCCAGTTTTCTGTTCTGTTTTAGGGGAAGCTGAGGAAGAAAAGTAACATTGTTGATGACTGGCATTTTCCCAGAAATAAGCTATATATTTTAGATATTTTCTTAAACTGTAAAGAAAATTTTAATTTCACCTTTTCAGATGAGGGAACTGAAGCTTAGTAAGTTTACACAACTGGAAATTGGTATAGCTGGAACATGAAACCTAACTTGTTTGGCTATTTAACCTGTCCTCCTTTATAACATTATTTGCAAAATATTTAATTTGGCAAACTGCTTCAGATATTTTTGGAAGAAAGTTGTGTGGAATATAAGTCTAAAGACATTGGTGACTGAGGCGTCAGTTACATAATTCCACACTGAGATAAAGAAAATAATGAGTATTACTAGCAAGATCGGAAAACAATACATTGTTCAGCAAGTTTACCTGAAGCATCACCATTAGCGTAACTGTTTTTTATATTTATGTTGTATTCTAGTTTCTATCCAAATCATACATTTCCAGTATTATTCATATATGAATAATAGTGTAAGTTTCTGAATATTTGGGAAGATGGCAGACAGAATAATGGTCATTTTAAACTTAACATTTCTTAGAAACATAAGATTTTAAAATATTTTAAGATGAATTACATGTAATGAACATAGGCTTATTAGAGAAATAGAAAGAAAATTCACTGATTTTACCCTTTTGTACCTGTGTTAGAGAAGTTTCCATATTAAAAATATGATTAGCACCTCTCAAGCAATTATCTCAAAAACAAGTTATTTAAAAAATTTCAAATTATCAAATACATAACTTTTATATTTTCCTCAGTTAATCTTATTAACAGTAAAACTACTTAATATTTATGCTCCTCACTACTCATTTTATAAAATTGTTATTTCAGTAAACAAAATTTACCTCAAATTCCCTACTTTAACTTTTAATTGCCTGACTTATTTGAATAACTGTTACCGCTCGAAGAGATTTTATTCTAAATTTTTGAAATATTAAATATTCAACACATTGTAATGCCAACGGATACCATTTTGTTGAATACTTATCATGTAGCAAACACTATACTAAGTATTTTAGGTGTGTATTTTAGTATTTTAGGTCATTTACCCTCATTATCATTTCATGGATAAGAGAGGACAGAGATACCAAGGTTTACTTAGCTCAAATCCACGTTGACTTGAAGCCAAATCCTGTGTTCTCCATTGTTGTATTTGGTTTGGTTTATTTTTTGCTTCCACCATCCTTAAAAATGCTTCATTTGTGTCTGACATTTTATTGACCACCCATAGAGGTAAGAGAAGCTGTGAGAGATATACCGGATTTAAAGATTGTCTCCCTAGTTAAATGACTCAGGTTGTATGTGTGTATAGCTTGTAAAGGAGGAAAATAAAAGAAATATGCAAAAAGTTAAATATAAAATTTCCTAACACACTTAGCTTTACAATTTTAAAGATGTTCTCATTTGAACAGTGGCAGATATTTTGAGTAAAAAAATGGTGATTGTTTATTTCTTCATCTTTGAAGTAGCAATTTCTTGGCAAGATGGATCATTTAGGTAGCTCACAGCTGTTCACATTTTGAAACTCTGGAAATTTCCCTAGAGTGCTTTATAAATTTTGTGGAACATTCTGTGGAGAGTGGGGAATATATTAGGAAAAAAAAAAAGTTAGACTATCAGAAAGTCAAAATTCTTGCTTTCTGATTCCAAAAATTTACTAAGAGGAAGGAAGTAGCAGTTTCCTCTGGGAAACTTGAGAGCACTTGCAGCTTAAAAAAGAGTTCAGTAAATTAGAATTACACCCTTTGTGAAAATACACATTAAATACGGATCAAAACCCTTAAGACAGGTAAATAAGGGACTTAGCTGTTATCTCACAGTGAATAAAGGCAAATCATAAGCGATCTTTACAGGAATGGATTAAACCGGGCTACTTAGAATTTTCTTAAAACTTATTAGAACGACTTATAGATTGAAATAAGAAGTTTTTGTACTAGAAATAATTCATTCTTTCCTAAATTTTGCCAGCTGTTTTAAGAATGATTTAAAGAGATTAAACCCTTTCAAAACTATTTCAAAACCTCTTATGAGCTTGAAATGCTGTGACAACCTAGTGGAAATCAAAAGTGCATGTATTATTTTCTCTAGAATGAATATAAAATTGAAGGGAAAATGTTAATGATTCAGGAAAAAAAATGTTTTTGTTTTTGTTTTGTTTTATTGTTAACAAACTCAAATGTTAATGCATTTAAAATCTCCCAAAGTCAGTGGGGCCCCCTATAAAGTAGTTAACTGGAAACTTCTCATAAAATCTTCCAGAAGCTAATACAAATGAGAAAAGAAACTAAAATTAATAATTTGTGCTATTCTTAATGATTTGTAAAAAAATTAAGGTTTGTAGTTAATAATTTTTTAAACAATGAAAAAAGGAAAATAGAGAAAAAAATGGAAACAAATGGTAAAATAAGGTTATAGAATAATATGTGCATTGACTGTCCCTTCTGGCCCTGTCCCCCATTATCAAAGCTAAATTAAAGTGTTGTTGCTATATTTCACAAAATAAAATCAGATGAGAAACCAAAAAAAAAAATCTCATGTTTAGGGATTAGTCAGGCACTGAAAAAGGAAATCTGTTACAGTAGTCAGTTTAGATATGGAAAGCTATATCAGCATAAGCTAATTTGGAAGGAAGATAGCAGACCACTGAAAATGACCACATGCTAGAAGGGATGTGGTTATTACCAAGTGAAGAACATGGCCAATGTTGATTTTTGTTTTTTTAATAACAGAATATCTTTACGTTTTTCTGGCTTACCTTATATTGGTGTTTGATGCTTTTAACTAGAGAGCATTCTCATAAATCCTAAAAAACCAAAAATGGAGGAATTCTAGGCAACATAGTTAAAACATTCATTCTAAATGTAAGTAAATGTGGGTCTAAGAAATAAGATGACAAACAAATTAATCCACCAAGTAGTGTCAGTATTGGTACAAGAAACAGTATCCATGGTACAGAACTATTTTCCAATGCCTGTGATGGAAAGCGAAAGCATTTGACATTTCATATCATTTTAATTAATTTTTACTTTTTTAGCAAAGCAGTACGGGCACATAATTGAACAGGCAGTTAGCTCTAAAGGCACATAACACGTATTCTTCATTCTTTAGATTTTCACATCCAACTTTATTCTGGCTTCCTTCCATTCTTGCCATTGAGGTGTACAATTCCAGTTTTATTTCTACTTCTCTGTATGTGACTTGTTCCTCCCCATTCTTCCCTGTCCTTTAAGAATTTTCTATCATTACTAGTATTTGAAATTTCGTGTGTGTGTGTGTGTGTGTGTGTGTGTGTGTGTAGAGGATGGGTCGAGTGCATTTTCCTTCATTGGTTACAATATGTCATTTCAATACAGAAATCTACTTCTATAGTTATGTTTTTAGTTCTATAAAATCTCCCTCTTCCTATTTTATTTCTTCTATTTTTTTAGACCTTCTGTTACTTCAAGCTTCAGCTTCTGAATTGATTGCCTAATTTTCTTATTTTTTTCCTATCCCGTTTTCCTTTTCTGTGGCTTTTTATTTCAATAGCTTAAAGATTTTCATCACTTTTTCTTTTATTTCTTAATTTTAAAAAATGTTTACTTTTAACATCTTTTTCCTTTATATTCTAATGTTCTTGTTGTCTTCATTCTCTGTAAATACTAATTATAAGGGTTATAATAAATAGAAACATATTTAGCTAATTTTATGTTTATCAATAACATTTCAATTTACTTTATGGTGTTTTTCTTTAAGAGATTATTTTACACATTTTTTGTGGGATTAACCCTGAGGTATGTTAGGATTTTTGTTTATTCTAGTTAGTACATATTATCTATTTTTCTATTCAGTGTACAGAAATGCTATTGATTACATATGTTAAACTTGCCTATAGGATTCTTGTTGAACTCCAGCATTATTTCTAATTTTTGTCCTAAATTCTCTTGGACTTTCTATTTTGACAAGCATACTATATGAAAATAACTGTGATACAATCTAATATTTATAACTAAATACAGATACCTTTCTGTTTCTTGCCTTTTTGTACTGGCTATGAACTTATGAATGCTTGGATAAGTGACAGAGAGCATCTTTGTCCTGTTTCTGAGTTTAATGGGAATGTTTCTAAAATTTCATCACTAAGTATCAAGTTATATTTTCGGTAGATATCCTTCCTCAGATTAAGGAAGGTCTCTAGTTTTAACCCTGGTCTCTAAGGTTTTAACCCTGAAATTGAGTTGAATTTACTCAAATTATATTTCTTTATTTATTAAAAATGATAATTTGGCTTATACTTTTTTCTCATAATATTTTTCATTACATTACATAATGATCAAATTTGAACCATCTTTACGTTTCTTAACAAATCTTCAGTATTAATGGTTTTTCCTTTTCCCTCAGATTCTAGTATGGCTCAGTTACTGATCCTGTCTTTTTAAAAACTTGAAATTTTCTTCATCTTGAATTTTGCTTTATTTTTGATTTGTTTTTTAAATCTGCATGACAATATTGTTATCTTGGTTCCTCAGACTTTTTTATGTCCCCTCAAGTTTCATGCCCAGAGCAACTGCCTCACTTGCCTCACTCTAGTCCCAACCCTGCCAGTTGGATCACAAATTTCAGATGGTGCTTATATCAATCAGATGTCTGGGAGTGGACTTGTGAATCAAACCTGGTCAATCAGAAAGTCACATTTTTCAAAATATGTTTGGGCCAAGACTGGCCAAAAGACATTTTTTATTGAGGCCAGGATTTTTTTGTTTTGTTTTTTATAAGTTTGTTTTTTTAGAATGATGTTAGG
The DNA here is from genome assembly GCF_004115265.2 of Rhinolophus ferrumequinum. Lineage (NCBI taxonomy): Eukaryota > Metazoa > Chordata > Mammalia > Chiroptera > Rhinolophidae > Rhinolophus > Rhinolophus ferrumequinum. The sequence continues at coordinate 40,709,864 of NC_046291.1, read as the reverse complement.
TTCATAGTAACATTGAGAGGACAGTATGGAGTTTTCCCATATATCCTCTACCATGACACATGTGCACAGCCTCTCCCAGTATCAACATTTGCCACCCGACTGCTTCATTTATTACATTTGACAAACCTACTTGACACATCATTGTCACCCAAAGTCTATAGTTTACGTTAGCATCCACTCTTGATTTTGTACACTCTATGGGTTTGGACAAATATATAATGACATGTACTCTTATCCACCATTAAAGTCTCATGCAGAGTATTTTCACTGCCCCCAAACTCTTCTGTGCTCCATCTATTTATTCTGACCCCCCCCAATCCTTGACAATTATTAATCTTTTTACTGTCTCCATAGCTTGCCATTTCCAGAATGGCATATAGTTGGAATCGTACAGTACGTAGCCTTTCCAAGTTGGCTCCTTTCACTTAGTAATGTGCATTAAGTTTCCTCCGTGTCTTTTCATGGCTTGGTAGCTCATTTCTTTTTGGCACTGAATAATGTTCCATTGTCCAGGTATACCAGAGTTTATCTACCCACACACCCACTGAAGGACATCTGTCCAAGTTTTGACAATTATGAATAAAGTTGCTATAAACATCTGTGTTCAGGTTTTTGTGTAAAGATGAACTTTCAACTCCTTCAGGTAAATACCAAGGAGTGTGATTGCTGAATGGCATAGTAAGAGTATATTTAGTTTTGTAAGAAACTGCCAAACTGTCTTCCAAATTGGCTGTACCATTATACATTCATACCAGCAATATATGCGTTACTCTTGCTACGCATTTTCACCAGCATTTGTTGTGTCAGTTTACCTGATTTTGAACATTCGGGTAGATGTGTCGTAGTAGCTCTTTGTTGTTTTAATTTGCATTTCCCTGATGACGTGATTGAGCATCTTTTTATATGCTTATTTGCCATCTGTGTATTTTCTTTGGTCTGTTAAGGACTTTACCCATTTTTTAATAGAGTTGTTTGTTTTCTTATTGTTGACTTTTAAGAGTGCTTTGTATATTTTGGATAGTAGTCCTTTATTAGATATATTTTTTGCAAATATTTTTTCCCTGTCTGTGGCCTGTCTTCCAATCTCTTGATATTGTCTTTTGCAGAGCAGACATTTTTAATTTAATGAAGTCCAGCTGATCCATTATTTCTTTCATGGATTGTGCCTGAGACCAGGACTTCAATTCTTTGAGGTAAGAGTCCAAACTTTTCTAGAAAATGTTTCCCTGAATGGTTGAAGGCCATAAACTCAGGAGGTATCTTGAAACCCTGTGAGATTTGAAAATAAAGGCAAAAAATGATGGACAGTAGAATCAATGGTAAAGATAAACTGAGTTTTGATGAGCATATGAAGCCCCAAATCTACCCATACTGAAGTCCGATACCTCTGGCCTTTACAATTTTGTCACCAAATATGTCCCTGTTTTATTTTAGACGGTTTGGGCCAGAAATTTTGTCATCTGTGAGCTGATGATGAAATTATATTCATTGTCCTAATGCTCTATTTTATTTATTGTAGTATGTGATTAAATGTCTGCAAACACCTCCCTTCTCCTTCCTCCCTCGCTCATAAAATGAATTACCAGATATCACTGTGCCCTCTAAAAGTGGTCTGAATAATTCTAGCCACGACACCAGCTGTAGAATTAAAGTAGTTCAGAGATCCAGTAGACCTGAGAGACTGATAAGATCAAGATTTCCTGTTCTGCATAGCAGACTACAGGAAAAGCTGGTAAGGTGGGTCCATGTTACAGTCCTGGAGAAAGAACTGAAAGTCAAAAGTTGAAAAAACTCAATACAAATGCTAATTTCATAAAAAACAGACAAAAGCAGGAACAACTGATTAAAAAAAAAAAATCAATAAGTCCCCTAAATAGAACTACTTTCATGTCATTTTTCTTTCTTTTTCTGGTATGAAGATGAGCCAAGCCCACTTCAATAGTCAGCATTGGAGGTCATTAATTTAAGGGATAGTTATATGATATATATTTAAATATACATGTAATATTTATACAATTATATAAGAGGGGATTGGTAGAATTACATATGGAATGGAGTAAATGTAGAATATATGGATTATAAAGTATAGTATACTAATTTGTTTGATGAATAAGAAACCATAATGGATGCACATTTGTAATTGCGAGGGGATTATTAGCAAATTCCAATTAAAGGAGGTGCAAGCTGCCTGGATCTTGTGGGACATTTTTTTTTTCCTTTGTCTTTGGACTTTTTATCTTTATGATAACTGAAGAACATTAATTTTTTTTGAAATATGAGAAATTTCATAAGTAAATGATGTAAATGGTGTTGGATCTGTGGACAGTTTCTGGGTGTGGGCCGGGATCATGTCTCATGAAGCCAAAGAATGGACACACGGACCAGGGAGAGGCAAAGAGTTGTAAAGGAAAATAGTTTATTAGAGGCAGGAGAAGAGGATGCAGCTCTCAAGCAGGAGGGGGGACCCTAAACTGGGAAGCCCAGTGACTGAGGCAAAAGCTCTTTTATACCTTCCCTTGCCTGTTTGGGGAAGGCGGCTGGAGCCTTCTAATGGAATTCATCTATGAGGTTTGTCCTATTTGCTCATCCTGAAGTGATTAACAAAATCACCCGTTCCTATCTATCAGATCTGCTGCTTTGTCAGCCCAAAAGGGATTTGAGATAATTTATTAACCTCAAGGCACATTCTCATCTTTGTCCTGGAGTGAAGGAGACATTCCAGAACCTGGAGTTTCAGGATATGATTGCTTTTTGTTTATTCTACCAGGGACCCCCGGTCTACTTAGCAACATGCTAACTAACCTGTCTCAATACCCCCTCTGAAGTCGTAACCCTAACTGCTGTTAGGGAATAGGGGCGATGACCGCTCTGGCTACTTCAGGCTGAGGAGGGGCGTAGAAGGGAAAGACTGGCAGCTAGGGCTTGTCCAGAGGTCTAGCTAAGGATTTCCCCGTAGATGAACAAATCCAGGTGAGGATGTTGTTGTCTTGTAGGCCTTTATAGCCAACCAGTAGGTAGTCTGTAAGCTGAGACGCATTGTAGGCAACAGCATGAGGTGATACCTATAATAATGGATGAAAGAAAAATGAGAAAAGTTTCCTTAAGTCCTGCTAAACTGAGAAGCCAGGAAGTAAGGAAGACAAAGAATCGGAAGTAAGGAAGACAAAGAATCTTGTTTTTAGTTTAATATTGGAAACTATATTATGAATTTGTTGAATTTTATCTTTGATTAACTGTGAATTATTAGAGAGATTGAAACAACATAGCCCTTTACATTTTTTACATCCTTGATAGTGTTTGAGAAGTAGATAAACTATGGCAGCTCTGTTTTTGAGAACTGTTTTTCTGACCTGTCCTAACTCTTGTCTTATGGCATAGATAGCCTGTGAGGTAGATTAAAACATTGGTTGGAGCAGCCAGTGAAACTAACACATGGATTAGCCAGAGGAAGGCTCTTTTTTCTTTACTCAGTTCTAGTATCTGGGTGAGAGCTGTTAGCTCAACTAGTTGTGTGCCGGCCCCAAAGGGAAGGCTTGTCTTTTCTAAGATATTATGTAAAGTAACTACCAGCATATCCACCCTTTGGTATGTCATTTTTTATAAAAGAGCTCTCATGAGTGAAGAGAGTCCAATCTGGGTTGTCTATGGGTATTTTTTGTAAATCTGCTCTAGCAGTATAGGTTTGTATTAAAACTATTGGCAGTTAGTTTTTCCTCCATCTCTGGGAGGAATGCTGCAGCATTAAGGATGGAGCAGGTCTGTATTTGGATTATAGGACTTTCTAATAAGAGGCCCTGATACCACAGGAGGTGGCTATCAGTGAACCAGTGACTATTATTAGCATTTAAAAGCCCTTGAATGTGATAAGGGGCAAAGATGGTTAAATTCTGTCCCATCGTGGGCTTGGTGGCTTCAGGAACCAGGAGGGCAGCTGCAGCTGCAACTATGGCCCGGAGGCAAGCTGGCTAGCCACATACTACGGAGTCTAGTTCCTTACTTAAATAGTTCCAGAGTCCTTTTTAAGTTTAATTTGTTTATTTTACATTTTCTTTAAGGTATAGACCAATGATAAGAAATAGGTTGAGTAAAATGAGCCCAAATTTTGGGACCGTTTTCATCTTTACAACCAAGCAGTTTTCAGAGGAAAAAGGTCCAGAGTGAGCAGTTGAGACAGAATAAATGGCTTCTATGTTAATTAGGAAATTAATAGTCTTAACTGCCGTGTCAGGGTCACCCACAGTTTTACCCTCTGTGATGAGAATAGCTTGGGAGCCGCTGGGAATTTCAGGCCCAACGGTGATGACAGCCATTTTTGAGGAGGGACTTGCTCCCTGCTTCCTTCAGAGCAAGGGGTACTCTCTCCTCTAGTGCCCTTTAATCTGTACAGGGGGCACGGCTGTTTTGGAGGACTAGGACACCCCTTATTCCAGTGGTCTGGGCTTCCACATCCAAAGGAAGCTCCTTTATCTGGTGCTTTCTCTCTGGGGCTTTTGGGGTGCCTTGAGGTGGCTTCAGCCCTGGATTGTCTATAACTGTGGCCAAAAGTCTGGCCTGTCTCTGGTCTCATCCTCTGGTCTCACTGTTCCTTTATTCCTCGTTTTTCTGTCTTGGCTGTTAAAGACATTTAAACAAATTCCTGGCCTTGTCTAGGGTCTGAGCCTCTTAATCAGGGATGTAACAGTGGGCCAGAACCATTAGAATTGTCTGTCACTTAGGGGAAAATATTAGGCTAAGCTTCCTTGTATTGGCCTATAGCTGATAGCGAGGAAGACACATGAGCTCTAGCGGTTCTACAAATACAGAAATGTACTTAACTATTAGCAAATCAATTTTTAGATTTAATTTTTGAATAACCAAGGACCTGATTGAGAAAATGTAAAACATAGAAAATTATTTTGGTGACATATGTAATTTTTGTTTTTTTTAGGTAGAAAACTTTTTCATAATGTCAGTAGCAGACCAATAGTCTAACAAACTTTATCTTAGTAGAGAAAGAAAACTTAACTTTTATTTTCTACCATCTTACCTTTGAGATTTAAATTTACTTAGTTAATTACATTTAGTTTAACTATATATATATAAAACTCAAAACTTCTCACAAACCTTCTACAACTTTCCCAGTCCCTCTTAGTTTGTCTCTTTTCACTCATTTAGAAATAACCATCTTTAGGACAAACTGCTTTCTTTCAATGCCTTCAAAAATGTATTTCCATACCTTATATCTTCTTTGAAAACACATACCATTTTCTTCCATGTTAGAATCCATAACCTTCAGAACTTTAATTTTTACTGACAACCAAAAGCAAGCAATTAGCACTTCCACTGGCATATCCAGGAATATATTTGGCAAACTTTAAAAGCATAGGCATTTGTAATAAAATATAAGGTATATTTATTAACACATCTTAATTTCTCTCTTAACATTCCTTTGACAAGAAGCTAGAAATAGATGAACTTACCTAATAATTAACCTACCTAATAATTAACACCTCAGCATTTTGTTGTTTTGAAATACCTAGATATTTAATCTAAGCTATTTTCTTGACAAATTCTGTAACAGGATAGCATGACTTTAAAAGCAGGCTTTTTTTTTAGTTAGTACTCTGGGACTCCAATCTAAAGGCGATTTCCCTTATAATGAATCCCTGCTAGTGGTCTCTGCAGGACTTAGAATTAGAGCAGAGTAAGGGGTCTGGCTTGAGAATTAGCTGCTTGGTTTTTAAAAGTGCCACTTTTTCCCTTCAGTTACGTCAGCCTCAGGCATTCTGTTTATAGGTGGATTAGGAGATGGGTGTTTATTGAAGGGTCCTCCTTAGGAGAGGAGGATCCCGCTGGAGGTTCCTTTGGAGGAGTCCCTTTAGGAGGGGTCTCCTTAGGGAGAGTCTCCTTAGAAGGAGTCTCCCTAGGAGGAGTCCCCCCAGAAGGGGTCTCCTTAGGAGGAGGGAGGCAAGAGATCACGACCAAGAGAGCCGGGTCAACTCTATATTTCTTATAGAGATCTGGGTTGACCCTCAGGGTGAAAAAAACCTGAACATATGGAACTTCTGACCATTTGCCCTCCTGTCTGCAAAGCAGGTCTAGCAGCATGATAGTATTGTAATTACTATTTCCTTCAGAAGGCTAAGTCTCCCCATCTTCTGACGTGTATTTAGGCTAAACCTCTGAACAAAAGAAAACCATATGCCATTTCTTCAAAGTCTGAGGGTCAAATTTGTCCCAATGTTTCAAGATGTAATTCAGGGGGGTGTAGGTGTGTGAGGGCTGATTGCCCATCTGAAAGGGAGGAAGAAGAGAAAGGCGTCCCTTCGCAATTCATCTCCCACAACCTGCTCTGGGGCGTCCCCCAGACGCGTGGGCCACAGACATCACATGACCGATTCTGGGGCAAGTGGGGATACGCCCGTGCCAGGATTAGCTGTGCTTACCTGGGCAGCCCGGCCTGTGCTTCTGGTGGGCACCTACCCTGTCCCCACCTGAATGTCTGGCTCTGGCCCACAGGCCGATAAAGGCTGTGGCCGATAATGAGGTGCCTTAAAGTGGAGGGAGCTTTAGAGCTTATAGGGAAGGCATATGGCCTAGGCAAGAGGGAGTGGAAGGAGGTCCTGAAACCCAATATGTGAAGGGGGACAAAAAGAGATGTCTAAAGCTCCAAAAGTCTTCAGAGAAGGCTGTTTCCTTAAGGAAAAGCGAATCTGGAACATGTTGGCCCTCCTTAAAAACTTTGTCTGGTGGTGATCGAGGTTGCCTGGCGGCCAGTGCTCCAGAGGAGCTGCGCTCTTGCAGCGCCTCCTTCTCGGCTGTCACTGAAGCTGAGCTGAGCTGGGGGCAGAGCCAGGCAGCAGAGAAGCTGCGCAGTCCCCAGAGGAGTACCGCAATAGGACAGAGGAGATGACAAATCAAGTCTCCAGAGAGACATTATGCTGCACAAACACAGACCTCACAGTGCTTGGGTTTGTCTTGAGCCCGGAAGGTCCTAAATGACTTGTTCCAAGACTGGGTTATCCTGTCACCGGAATTTTCAAGCAGCGGACATCCTAATGGCCATTTAGCTATCTGACCCGTGCTCGCAAAGGATGGCAAATAAAAGAGGTATAGGAAAGTGAGAGGTTTTGGGGTCCCCTAAAAGGGGCTTACCTTCTAGCTGGCTTGTTAAAATATGTTACTGGAGAGTGTTGAGGAGGTCTCACAGGGAAGGGACCCTGGACCAACGTCTCAAGAGCTAGGGAGAGATAGTGACAGGATAAAAGAATAGCAGAGACAAAGGAATCATCCTGCTGGCACCCTTACGGGCAGTCGGGCTGGGAAGGGACCAGAGAGACCTTTGGGAGCCCACTGTAGAGTAGCCGTGACCAGGGTCCCCTCAGTTGTTCCCAAAGGCCCACAGTCCTGGCCACGCTCCAGTATTCAGTCTCCTCGTGGAAAGGAAAAAAGCAGCAGAAGGAATGGGAGAAAGTAGCAGACGGGGAGGGAAGCCTCTGAATGGCACCCTTATGGGCAGTCGGACTGGGGGAAGACCTAGGGAGCCTTTGGGACATACTGCAGAGTAGTTACGATCAGAGTCCCTCAATTGCTGCCAAGGGCCATTCACCTCAACCGCGCGACATCTTTGGGCTTCACTCCACCCGAGAGAGAAAGCGAGAGAGAAGGCAGCTGGACTGTGGCCGACGTTCCTCCGGCTCAGTGCCAGAGGGGAGCAACCAGAGCCCTTCTGCAAGGCCTTTACCTCCGTGGCTTAAGGTCAGCAGTCATGTTTTTCGCACTTAAATGGCTGACGGAGGCCTACTGTTTATACAATAGGAAAACGAGACAAAAATGATGAAGGCCCATAGCGTGGGCAAGTAGAAAGGCACAGATAACATTTACCTCTTCTTCAATCCTGGACACGAGCAACTAAATGATGTAAATGATGTTGGATCTGCTAGCTGTTTTTGGGTGGAGGCCGGGATCGTGTATCGTGAAACCGAAAAATGGACACATGGACCAGGGAGAGGAAAAGAGTTGTAAAGGAAGATAGTTTATTAGAAGCAGGAAAAGAAGTTGCAGCTCCCAAGTGGGAGGGGGTGTTGAATGGGGGTGCCCAGTGACTGAGGCAAAAGGATTTTACTTTTATATCTTTCCTTGCCTGTTTGGGGAAGGGGCTGGAGACTTCTCATTGAATTCATCTATCAGGTTTGTCCTGTTTGCCCATCCTGAAGGGATTAATGAAATAACCCATTCCTATCTATCAGCTCTGCTCCTTTTTCTGCCCAGAAGGGATTTGTGATAATTTATTAACCTCAAGGCGTATTTTCATATCATTGTCCTGGAGTGAAGGAGACATTCCAGAACGTGGAATTTCAGGTTATGGCTGCTTTTTTTGTTTATTCCACCAGGGACCTTCCTGTCTACCTAACAACGTGCTAACTAACCTGTCTCACAACAATCATACTTTATTATTCAAGATTATATATTTTATTTCTTAGAATGTAAAAAATAAAATCGTTTCAGTAGTTTTCAGCATGACCTTTAATTTTGAACAGAGAATAAACAAAGTAGGTAAATACATGTACATGCTGTATAATGTAAAACAATTATACTTAGATGCATTTGATTATGTAAAACAAAGCAAGACAATACCACCAGAAGGCTTCTTATTTAAAAATACAGTAAACATAATATTCACATGTATTAAACATTGTAAACCCTCTCAGTGTGTGTCTTAATTTAAGTAATGAACCCTTGAGTGATTGAGAAAACCGTTAGTCAACTCACCAATGTGCTGTTTATATGTCCTTGGTAGCAACTTGCTACTTGGTCTAAGGAGACTTGACCCTTTATTTAAATCTATCCAAGAATAAGTAACAACAGAACATAGTTCACAAGGGATTTTGATTTTCAAAAGTCTCAAATTCCACAGCATAGACCCAGTTTCAGGCAGTTACTTATGACTGAATATTTGAAATCAAAATATAAAGTTTTTCTTAAGTGAACAAATTGACGAAAATGATGTGTAATTGTATGTCAGGACTTTTCATATTCTGTCTTACAACATAGTGATTTTATTGCTCACATCATCTGGACCCTGACTTCAGATGAATGACTGGTTTGGAGGGGATGAGCTTTTTAAAAAGGAAAACAGCATGAATAAGCTGAGTAATTAAAGATGCATTCAGTGAATTGTGAATACCCTTTAGCTAAATTGAAGAAGCATGAAAGAGAGTAGTGTAGGTAAGTCCAAAAGTATATATATATCAAAATTAAATTGTGGGAAGTAGGTGGGGTTAAGTACCACAAAGTGAGTCCTTAAAGGATTTTGAGGGGTGGAGAAATATACTAAATTAATTCTTAGGAATTATCAATACTGAAGTGAAGAATGCAATAGAGGTAAAAAGCCTGGGAGTTGGATGAACTTTATGTTTGGAGACTGATTAGATACAGTATATGAGGGAAAATAAGAAATCAAAATTGGGTTCAAACTTCCAAGCCTGAGGAACAGGTAGAATTACAACACTGTTGCTAGAAAGTAGTAATTATTAAGCTAAGCTAACTGAAGTGGTTAGTTGTTTCTAGATGACAAGTTCAAATTTAAATGTGAAATTTGAGATGAACAGTATAGACACTGAAACATCTAGAAGGCTGTTGTGATGCCAGACTGCACATGGCTCAGCAGAGAAAGAAAGGTACAGATCTGGATACAGTGAATTAACTCCAAAGAAATGTTGTTAAAACCCTGAGAATGAATAGTGCATGAATTTTCTAGAATATTCTTTCTTTCTGATAATTTTATTTTCCTCTTCTACAGAGATAACATGCCTGTGTTTTTTTTAAGCATGAATAACTAACTGGTTGCGTTGTGTGTAAAACCTAATGATAAAGGAATAGGTCTCAGGAGGTCTAAATATTCTTGCTATTTTCAGTAAGAGAAAATGTTGTCAAACAATGAAATGAGGAAGTACATAAACAGAATTTCCTTTAGATCGCTATTAAAAACTTCCCTTTCCCACCAAGTCCCTTCTTATCATGATCTGCATTTAGCACACCATTATTCAACCATAGTAATTGATATAATGAACCATTTGCAAACGGATGAACAAAAAACATGAAATCAAACAAAATCAGGCAGGCACATGACACAGAATTGACTCTTCCGTGTTCAAATACAATTTGGCTCAAGATCCATGGAGATGTTGGTTAGTAGTGCAAAGGAAATCAAGTATATCTAGGGAGGGGAACACATGATACAATTCTACAGCTCTTTCCAGACGCATAATTGAGGGATCTTTATGAAAAGAAGGTGCTTGTCTTCATTTTAGATGTGAAACCCCCAAAGTGCTTTTATTTATTGATAACTGTATTTTTTAATCTGGGCATGAGCTATAAAAAAGATCATCATATAGGTGATCAAAACAAATAAGTGACAATGTGTTATCAAATAGATGATCACCAAATGGAAAAACAGACTGATTTGATGTGGCCATCAGCCTGATAATTTGTAGTCAAATGGTAAATAGTTAGAAAAGGATCAAGAGAAGTAAAGTCGTAGTAGTCAGTTAATAAATTATAGCCCTAGAATATGCAATTTGACTAGATCAGGAAAGAAACACTGATACAAATGTATTAATAGCAGGTAGTATATGCATAGAAAATTCATAAAAATATTAGTTAAAAGAATTTTAGGAAAGAAGAAATAGGAATCATAGTGAAAAGCTTCATCTAAAATATTTAGTAGAATTAATGTAATCATATAACAAATTTATCTTTTTACCAAAAATTTTTTTCATATACTATTTTCACTGGCTGCTTCTTTCTTTTTCTTTTGGTTTTAATTAACCCTCCTTTTGATATTCTTTGGATGAAACCTACAAAAGGAAGAGAAACAAATTTATGCATGATAAAATGTTTTATTGTGTTACTTTATGTAAAATGTCCTCAAATTATCTTGTAATGTATAAAACCAAAAAAAAAAGTTACTAGTTTAAAAGCCTTTAATTTGTTTATGTCTTTGTATAGAATAATCTATTTCTATAGAAGTCATTTTACATATATAAATTAGCAAAACTGGATAAACATGTTATTGATTTTTACTTATTTTCGGTTAGAAATTCATGGTCAGTTTATTAAAAACATGAACATGTGGCTGTATATGATTGGTGGAATTATAAATTATTATTTACATATTAACACTATTCTATAAACATATATCACTTTTATAGTCAGAAGAAAACTAATACACAATTTTGTGCATTATAAAAAAGCTTAAATATATTTTGGTGTAATCATTTAAAACTAAAGTTTAATATGTAAATATCAAATGAATACAATTTTTTTCAAATTAATTATTTTTCTATGAAGACAAATTATGAGGAATTACAGCTAATATATTCAGCAATATTATCTAAATAAATTAAAGTTGATAAGGGGACATTTATTAGCTAAATCATAACACTTTGTTTCTTATAACAAATAGAACTAATTTAATGATATTTTTCATAGATTAAAATTCATTCACAATTTCAGTACAATTGCTTTTTTAAATACTAGTGAATTAATGTGAAGAATGTCTTCTATACCTTTTTGACAAGCCCTAAGACATGACTTTTTAGAAGTGAAATTGTTCTCGTTCCCTCCACATCCACTGTACTTAAATGGGCGGCATTTCCCAATAATTCCATTGTAGTAGAACCTGGTCTCATTGGCATGACACAATCCTCTGTCTGCTGGGGTCAGACACCAGGAGGGGCCGTAAAATTCTAAGAATATGAAGAAAATAGGTTAAGTCAGTTAATCGGAGATTTTCATGTTATTGTTTATAGATTAGTCTTATGGCATGTCTACTTAAAACAGTAATCTGAATGACTAAAAGTAATACATTGTAAAATTCATGTATTTCAATTCCATGAAAATGCTTAACCAATCTCCAAGTGTCCGTGTATACTGAGACTTTTCACCAATAAATAAAAGAGCAGATACATTTGCTAAAGGAAAGTACTATGATTACTCTTTATATGAAAAAACTAGTTGTACATAATAAAAACAACTATTCAACAATTTAACTTCTGCAAAGCTGTTAACAATATATATATTTTAAAAAAACTATTAACATTTATGTATCATTTGTTCACGAATGTTCAACTTTTTAAAAAGTTCTGATGAGCAAAATCCTTATTTATTGTCTGACACAAGCACTGAAGCTCAGGAAGAGTTTCTTCTCTTGACTAAAAGAATTCTGAATGATGTAACATAATCATAATTTCAAGTGTAGGAATTCAGGTGTAGAAAATTCTAACTTTAAGCTTCAGAGAAGGAGCCCAGAAGAGATGGTTTGACTTAGTCATAAAGTTTTCTCATAAATTGAAGCATGAGTTCTAGATAAGTTAGATGTTTTTGCAAAACAAGGAATATTGCTAAAGCCAGAAAATAAAACATGTTTAAACCAGACAGGCTGGTCTCTCAACAAGGTGAAGCACTTAAAAAACAGAAGATAAAAATGCAACAAGGGTAGTAAAAGAAACATTTATTTCCTTAAGGCAAAGCAGCGAAATAGATTTAGCCCAATGGTAGTATTTAGCTCCTTTGGTAATTCCTGTCAGGGTTGGGAAGCTGGTAGGTATTCTTTAGGTGCAGAGCTAAACTGCCTGATAATAAACCAATATTGCAGGTACATTGGTAGGTGGTAGGGAATCCACGTAAGAAAACATTAGTGGCTTTGCTACAAGGTGAAATGTGGGACAGCAAAGGCAGGCAAAGAGGATTTACTAAAAGTTCAGCAATGACAGAAAATAGAATTTTGAAGAATCCTGTAGCCAATAAAAGCAAATAGGTTGTGCAGAAAGCAAGAAGCGATCTTATGGCAAGTGAACCCCAGATGAATAGACCGTAAAAGAAAAAAATAAGTAAAATGAAACAATTGGAGAAAAAAATGAAAAAAACTTCTTAAATTGGTACGTACATTTTTTTATTCCCTCCTGTATTATAGATATTTAAATACAGATGAGAGCATCTTGACACAATGACTCATGTAATAGAGAAATTCTGGAAATTTTAAGAGGAGTGGGGATACTATGGGAAGAATATATGAGAAGACATTTTAGAAAGGTGATATTCTGTGTCAAAATTCAAGAACTGTAATCACATAAAGAATATTAAATTTTATTTAGGTCTTTCACCAGGTCTATAAATGCTGTGATTTTTAAGAAACTCAGTATCTGTAAAACTAAAACATTATCCAAGATCATGTAGTCTAATTTATATTTTACTTCATCCTACTTGGGTGTTATAATACATGATTATTGCTATTATAAATCAAAACTAAGATGTATTTAGTGAGAACGTATGCTTAACTGTCTACAAAACTTCAAAATCTCCTGTTACCAACAGTGATTGATGTATGAGGAATTTTCTAACTGTCTAGGAGAGATATATTGCAACTGAGCCCTATTAGTGTGCAAACTTTTCTAATGTTTGTGCTATGGATTCTCATCAACCTACAGCCTAGAATGTAAGATGGTTATCAGTTTTCACCGCTTTTATTTCCATGAGCTTCCAAGGTCATCAACTATGTTCCAAAAAAAAAGAAAAGAAACACCCTATAAGCAATTAGCCTGATTTGAGAAATAGAAAACAGAGGAAATTGCTATTCCTTTTTCTTTATTTTCAGGAAGTACAGATGCTTCATAGCAGATATGTATGATGAAATGATATGATTTATATATCTATTTCACTTTAGCATTTTGTACACAAGATATATTAGCCTACAGCAAGTTGCAGATAATATATGTGGATGTCCTTATAAGTTATACACTTCTTTACAAATGTTAATTTTTACTGTGTTTCCCTGAAAATAAGCCCTGACATGATTTTTCAGGATGACATCCCCTGAACATAAGCCCTAATGCATCTTTTGAAGTAAACCTTAATATAAGACCTGGTCTTATTTTTGGGGAAACACGGTATGTCTTAAAAGCAATGACCTTCCTAAAGTTCCTTATTCCTGAACAGAGGGAGTTTTCTTATGACAGGAAGCAAACTCATTCTTCTTTTCCTGTAACATGAAACCTGCAGTAAACCAGGCCCCATTACAAAATCAAGGCTATTTCAAAGTGAGGGCAACCTAACCTAGTACATCTGCAGCTGCAGTTCCTTGACTGGAAGTAACAAGGGAGGAGCCTCTGTTATATAGGCCAGGAGCCTGGAACACCAGGTAAAAGCTAGAATCAAAATGAGCCTCCTCAGTGGGATCCGAAACCATGGCAGATGCACCACAGGTTTGGTAGGGAGACATACCCTAGATTCTGTCTTCCTTTAACCATTCCAACCATATCTGCCACTGGACAGATCTACTCAGAAGCCAAGGGAATGGGTTCTCTATAATGTGGGACAGTGAAAGAGGGATCGGATTAATTTGAGAGCAAACAATTGATCAGCACCGATGCCATTAGAGAGAATTTCATGACCAACTAAATTATCTAAGGCATTAGATTGCTTTTACCTAAAACTCCTTTTGTGACTTCTGAATCAGAGGGTGTCTGGCATGCTGCTTCTAAAAGCATGGAATCCAGTGTGCAAACATGTATTGTCCCTCTTACCACATACCTGCTCCACTCAGAGTGTCTATTCACAACTGACTTGATGACAGTTGTCTATCTTACTATGTCTGCTTTGATTTTAATTACTACCTGCACAGATCATCCAACACAATTCACCATTGACCTAGATCAATACTGAGGTTCCTAACACTAGAAATAAGAATATTTTGGTAGTGGATTAAACTTTGAAATGAATTAAGGACTTTGTATTACATATAATTAACATTTAAAAATTTTTAATAAAGCAACAAGTTATCATCAGTTGGAGAGTCTTTTTAAGGCCATTGCTCTTTGAAACATGAATTATACCTGATATATAATTCATTTCTCCTCAAATCATTTTAACTCTAAGCAGGAAAACTATTATGGGGTTACACTAGCGTAAACAACAGCAGAATTAGAATAATGAAGCAGATGGATTCTTAATGACATTTTAATTCTAAAATTGTTTGAGTCCTTGATTCAATTTTGAGTCTGGTTCAATCTCCAAAGGTGAAGAAATAAAAAAAAATTTGTGCCCCATGAAGAGATAAGCTTGACTGTTTTTAATCACCATATTTATTCTAGGTAAACATAGGCAACTCACCTATTCAAAATCCAGACTTGTATATCTACAATGAAAGAAAATATAAAGGTTTTGAAGTGGTTGCACAATGTGATTTTTGGGGGTCTAGATTATAATTATTTGCAGAAATTTAAGATAGAATAAAAGACACTAACCTGACTTCTGCTAGCGTTCCAAAGAGACGTTAATAACCAAAAGCATTCTGTCTCGATCTTGCCATTAATAACAAACTTCTGTTTAGAGGGTCTATGATAGGTTTCAGAATTCAGGATCCATTTATTTTCTGACAGGAACTGCCATCATCTAGTATGGCTGCTAAATTGTAAGGTGGAGCTTCAAAGTCAGTTTTATGTGTAAAGCAGTTTATGTAAATTTTCTTTAAAACATATATAATACACGTTGAATCTTATACTCACTTTGAATCCTCACTGTGGTGTCTTCCTTATTGTTCCCATTTTACATGTCTATTTAGGTTTTTATTTTACCAATCAAATTAAGCTTTATGAATTAACTAATGACTTGTTAAGTAAATTGTTTTTTGTCTCCAAGACTGTTTCAGGGAATTGACTAATAAATCCTTCCTTTGAATACCAAATTCTTTCTTTTTACCCATAATTTTGTAGTAAAGAAAAATATAGAGATTTGTATTTTCTAATTACAAATTATCATTGTAAATTGTTCAAATAACATAAAAGTAAAACAAATACAAAAGTGCTCCATAATTTGACCCCTGTCCTTTAACTACTCTGAATGGTTTCGTGCCTATCTCCCTGCATATATACCTATGCTTTGTCTCTGACAATTAAGCTCGTGAACTCATCCTAGAAAAAGTACTTGCATACCTCATTGTTGAATATCACTATGGTCACCTTCGAAGTACTCCCCCTTGGGAAGCTATGCACCAATTCCAGAGCCTAGTCCACCCTTCAAAGCAATTTTGGAACTCGTTTCCTGGAATGACCATCAGAGTTGTTGTTGTATGACTCTTGATGTCCTGAATGTCATCAAAATGTCTTCCTTTCAATATTTCCTTTATCTTAGGGTAAAGAAAGAAGTCATTGGGGGCCAGATCAGGTAAGTAGGGAGGGTGTTCCAATACAGTGATTTGTTTACTGGCTAAAAACTCCCTCACAGTCAGTGCCTTGTGACCTGGTGCATTGTCGTGAGGCAAGAGCCGTGAATTGTTGGCAAAAAGGTCCGGTGGTCTAACTTTTTCACACAGTCTTTTCAGCACTTCCAAATAGTAAACTTGGTTAACTGTTTGTCCAGTTGGTACAAATTCATGATGAATAATCCCTCTGATATCTAAAAATGTTAACAACATTGTTGCAGTAAGTTCGCAAACTTAATTGTCAGAACTTGTATACTGCTCATTGTCTTATTGTTATACTTGATACTATTTTTTGGATATGTTCCCACTTTTGTTCATATGTATACCTTATTCTTTTTAATATAAGCACAATATTTTATTTTTTGACTTGACTACAATATATTTAATCAATCCATTACTCACATATATATACTCGTAGATTATATCTGTTCATTTTTTTTCAATTCCAGACATTGGTTCATGAATATCATTGTATATGGGTTCAGATATTTCTAGAGGAGATATTTCTAAAATCAGAATTGTGCATAAAGCTATATTTAGTTTGCAATTTGGTAGATGGGGCAGAATTTTCCACTAAAAGTTCGTATAAATTTATATCTCTACAGTGGTGTTTAAAAGTACCTAAGCATTATTTAACAAACTGTGGACCTTACTGCAATGCATCCATTTATGATTCATTTCTTTTTTTCTCTTTTCACACCCATGAAAATAGAAGGGTACTATGTAAACTAGTAATTGCTCGTAGCTCTTCAAATGTTCTACAAAATATAATTAATGAGAATATAAGATGCCACTGATTTTAAGATGCACTGTTATTTTATGTACTGTTTGTAAAGAAAAACACACAAATTGCACTACTACACACTATCAGTTGTAAGCTTCATCATGATTTAAGCAATGTTAAAATGTGGAAAAATATTCATCTTAAATAAATAAAATATGATAATTTATATTTTTGTATAACCACAGCAAGTTTAAATGCATACATACACACATATACAAAGATACACATAGATGAGAAAGGAAATGATATTTGCTATCCTTTGGGCCAAACACTGAGAGGGAATGCAATCAGAGGGAAGGATGATACTATAGAGACTTTCTAGCAGGTAGCAAATTTAACAGTTTGCTAGGTTACAATTCTACAAAATAGATTCTTTTATGGTGAGCTTATTCTGTACTTTTGGGGATTCTCCAGAAGCTACTTCCAGTCTTGAATTTTATTTACTTTGTGATGAGTTGGAAAACAAAAATAGCAAAGAAATATTGAAAGAATATGCTAGACTTTGATAGTGTTGTCTTTATATAATGGAAGTGTGGCTGATTTTCTTCTTTTTCCTTTTCTATTTTTTCAAGTTGGATGCAATTATAATGCTCATATTATATAATAAAATATATTACGTAAATATATTAGAAATAATAGTTATAATAAAAATATTTTTAGAGTGTTTCTAATGTCCTGGCATCATAAAGAAAAGTCTGGAGATTGGAATCTGTCTGATTAAGAATGGAGAGCAATCCTATCACCTGTACTTTTACTATTTACATGTAGTAAATCTGTACTGCAGGAAAAGCATGTATCACCATTCACTAACAAGGGAGAAGTGGTGTTACATGGGCAGAAACTAACATTCCACATAGAAGAGAAGAGAAGGCAGGGAATGGAAAAATGATTACTGCAGAACTTTTTTTCATTGTTTGTTTTCTGTGCATAGGGCCATTTTGTTTCTTTGTTTTCTGTATATTGGTTGAGTATGAAATGGAGAAGGTAGGCTTTTGGGGCATTTGAAACTGAAAGTTCTTAAGGTAATAGACTGTAAGAAACCTTCTAGGATGCCTCTACATATTGAAAAGGAAGAAGAAAAAAATGGGTTGAAGTATTATAATGTTCTATTGAATATATACCACCTCGGTTACCAGAGGGTAAGAAAGGAAGGGGTGGTAGACGAGGGTAACTGGGATCAAATAGATTATGATGGAAGATTTGACTTTGAGTGGTGACCATACAATACAATATATAGATGATGTATTATGAGATTGTACACTTGAAACCAGTATAATTTTTATTAACAAATGTTACCCGATATATTTAATTTAAAAAGTGGGTAGATATGTATTGGGTTGGATTTCTTTGTCTAAATATTGCCTAATCCATGGGGAGAGTTCACAGTTATCTTCATTCAGTGATTTTTTTTTCTAAATAAAGCCACAATGAAAGAAAGCCATAGTAAAATTATAAATTATGAAATTTATGAGTATAATTTATTTTAAGATAACTATGTCTTATAATACTTTAGAAAAACTTTTCTTCATGTCATATCTGCAACATTGAGAACCCTATAAGTTTTTAGTAAATGGTTTATTTAGTCCCTTAATTAGCTTTTAAGCAAGAAGGAGATTTTAATAAAGAGTAGACAGAAGTGAATATGGGTGAAGGAAAGCAGAAAGGTCAGAATATTCCAGGTTTGTTTGGGGTTCTTTGCAATCTCCAGGCAACTTAAAGAAAACAGTATATGGAGAATACAGTGGCTACAAAGCTGGAAAAGTATATTTAGACCATATTAAGATCCTTGAATACTACTATGTTTGGATTTTATGGCGTAGACATTAATGGACCACTGAAATTATTGAAGGATGAAAGAGATATGAAGCAATTCTTGATACATGAAGTAAACTCAACCAGGCATGTGTAAAGATGAATCTAGCAGGTGACTTGTAATGGAAAAGAATATAAGATGACCCTGACTAAAGCAGTTACTGTGGGAGTAGCTAAAATTAAGATTGAATGTGGGAAAGGGAGAGAGCTAGAGGGAAGATGATTCTACTTTTCTAGCCTGGCTGGCTTAAAAGATGGAATATTTTTCTAATATATTATGAAACATAATTAAAGTATAAAATGTAGTCCCAATAATTGTATTACTGTTATCGGCTTTACATACAAAACAAACAAACAAACAAAAACACCAAAAAACCCTGCATAAAGATGGAATTATGAACTATGCCAATGGATTAGCCAGCATCTAGGTAAACAAGTCCAAGGTGTTAAATAGAAGATAGAACTCAGGTTTTGAGAAGACAGAAAAATTTAATATGGACTTCAGTAGAAGTATGATATCATGACTGTCTTCCCGTACCACTATTGAAGGTCTCTGACTTAGCATGTAACATAGGCATTGAAGTCATCTATGTATCTATGTCTTTCCTCCTTTTCACACGCATGCGGCTAAAGACAAAACCACCCTTTATTTAGTCTCAGACTCCCAGTCCCCATGACAATTCCCATCATGTAGGAGGCACTCAACATTTATTGAACTGAACTGAAATGAACAAGTATAACATCTCTACCTCAGATCATAAGACAAAGTTGGAAACACAGGTTTGCAAGTCCTCTGATTAGATTCAGAGACACAAAACATTTATTGATATTTTATAATTATGTTTGAATTTTACAAAAGCTTCTTGTTATTTCACATGATTATAATATTAAGTAATTAAATGAAGGTACTTTAGATCAAGGTCACAAGTTTTAGTTATATTAAAAATCATCACTAATAAAATGTATACGAATAATACCCCTGACTATTTTTTTCCTCCTATAAAACTCCATTGACACTGGGCAATCACCATCATCGTCATAGAAATCCTCAAATATTAATATTTCTGAGCTCTTACTGTGTTCTAATCACTGAGTTAAAATTTTATATGTCATCACAATCTTCACAAAACTTTCATGAGATACTGCTCTCCACATAAAACAAATGAGGAACCTGAAGCCGAGAGTCATGTAATTTTTTTTCAAGGCCACAGAGAGAGTCAGCAAATAGCTGAACTGGCATTTAAAGCCACATCTTTCTGCCCATAAAGCCAATGCTCTTAACACTATGACATGCCATCTGAAAACTACCTAGAAAATAAAAATAACTGAGCAAAGATATTTTAATAATTATCAGATAAAGGGAAAGTTTTCACAAGTTCCCTTTATAGCCGATTCCCCAATTTTCTCTTCTTTGAAGCCCATGTCCAGAATGCCTTAGATGCTTCTTACCCTCAGTTACCAGTATAAAGTTGGAATTTATCAATTTTGAACAGGTGAAAGATATCAAAATAGTTCCTCAAACAATGAGGCTGGAAACAAGTCTTAGGAGTAACAGTACTAAGCCAAACCATATTCAGAGAGCTCAAATATTTGAAGGCAAAAATTATTGGGTCGGCATGTTCAATCTGGACTGATTCTAGAATTAAAAGATAAAACGTTCATGGCTTTTATGCATTCTGTAATCATAGTTGCTCTGGCCATTCAGATCCATTTAATGGCAGTAAGATGTGACAGGAAAATAGAAAGCTCTTTCTGTTGTGTCCCTAGAAAAGGTAGAGGTGGGATTTTCCTAATCAACACATTTTATATTAATGCTTCTCAAATTTATTCCTTCAAAGATAGTCCAGTGTTCAAGAAGGAAAAGGGCAGTCATAGAATTACACACAACATAAGAGTAGCACAGGTTTTTCTAACTTATTTCTACCTCATTCCTAACCTGCCTTGGAGAGTAGCCAATATCAAATTCATATTATAATAGGGATTTTTCTTTTAGTGAACACGTACCAAATCTTTCCCATCCAACATGTATGATTAATTTATTAGTTTGTAGTTTATATTGTATTCATTTGTGGATGAGTTTTCATTTATAGGTGTGTAATGGTAACAGTCATAGATTATTCCTGCTATTTTACATGTTCATATAGAATTAGTGTCATTCAAAATAACTTGGTTTACACATTGAAGTCTATGATTTTTTTTTTTCCTTTTTAACGGTTTATGTATATTATTTGAGTCTTAAAAACACTTCTCTGGAGGAATCCTATGACTGGGGCAAACATTTTATCCTTGTTAAACACAGACATGGTCCAGGAAGAAAGGGATTAACACAAGTAGTCAGTGGTCACCTAGGGTGACTGCATTTGGATGGCAGCAATCTTGGCAGAGGTGAAGTGCTATATTTTTGTTGCTCACCTGCTCCTTTGCCAGGAAGTAGAAGATCTGATGGATCCTTTTCATAAGTTATTATCTATTTTTGGAAAGGCATTTTGTCAGAAAATGAACATATGAAGTACCTGATTGACCATGCAGGCATACTTAGATTATGAGAGAAGTTTCTATGCTTTTTGGTCTGAGAACATGTTAGGAAAAACAGGATACTTCTCTGAGACTGTGGAAGTGGGTTGTTGATGAAGTTTGGCTCTTCAGAATTGTTGACACTGCTAGTGGTTAACGGTGATACATATATAATGAATTATATCTGGTCTCTTAATTATCTATCTATCCATACCTATCTATCTGTTGTTTATGCCACCAGGTTTTTTCCTGAGCCGGTATTAGTTCACGCTTATTTTTCGGTGTGTCATGTCCCAACATATATATGATTTAAAAAAATTAAAAGACTTTTTAAAAGAAATGAATTTACATATCCAAGTTTTTACAAAATTTGACAAACCAAATTTTCTGTCCATACATATTTAAAATAAATAACTTAATATATTTTTTGGCATTCCCTTTTCATTTTCATTAATGTCCCAGCTTGTATTATATGATTGTTGAGGTAATCTACACACAAAGGATTGATGGTCTGAACAAAACAGGTAAGAGTAAAATTGGAAGAGATAGGAATAGACATTTCATTGGGAAAAGCAATAGGCTTTAATGACTGACCAGAAGAATAAAAGTGATGAATGAGATTACCAAGTGCTCTTCTAGAATAATTGGAAAAAATGATGACAGAATTCTGAAAGTTTGGAAACCTGGAAATATTGAAAAAGATAAAGAAAAATTATACAAATAAATTTTTTTTTGGCTTTAATCCCCGTGATATTTCTGCATGTCAATATTCTCAACTCTAATAATTTGCTTTCACTTGTACACAGGGACATGCTTATAAAACATTTTATAAAAAAATTCCTTAAGAAAGAGTAAGCCTCAATCTTTGGTGTAAGTAGCCTATTAATATTGAAAAAGGCAAATAAAAGAGAAAATTTAAAAAAATTAAACTTCAGTTGTGCCTAATAAGAATTCAACTATCTTGAGTCAAAAGGGCTCACTGAAGAAATATATTCTCAAGCTCACTTGCAATATTATGATAGTTAAGAATAAATAGCAATTAAAAAAGAATTGCCAAACCATTTTCTAGTATCATGGAACAGAACTTCTGAAGCTTTCCTGGTATCATCATGAAGAGAAACTTTAAAATTATATTTACACATATTTCACTTCATAACAATAACACAATCTAGCTACTTTTTTGGAATATTCAAATACTCGATGTAAGGATTATTATTTTATAGAAAGAATTTAAAATGAATGCTATTCTCTGTGTATGGTGGGTCATGTTATTATTCCTGTAAACAGAATCAAAACCTTAAAGTATTTCCATCATTTCAAAAAAACCTAATACACGCAGAGAAACTTACACATTTAATTAAAACTTGGGACAAGGTTTTACATAAACATAGAGCTGTATATTTTTAAATTTTAATAGAACATTAATATAATTGCAAGCAGTGACAGGTGTAAGCATTTTGGAGCTGGAATATCCAAAGTATCTTTAGAGACCTCAGCAAAGATCTTTGGTGGATTGGGGAAGGAATAATCTAGGTATAGAAAGGATGGGGTTATAATTTCCTTCCTACACTCTGCCACTTGGATAGGGTAGAGAAGGGATTACCTAGGTCTTAGCAGAGAGGGACAGCTGCATTCCCACCTTTTGCATGTTGGATTGGGCAGACAAGGGATCATGCAGGTTTTAGGAAGAGTGGAGGCAGAGCCATTACCCATTAAGCCACTCTTCAAACCAAACTTCCCATTGAAGTTATTGCAACATTATTTCATGATTTAAATTAGAAAGGTTACAGAACAAAATAAAAAGAAAATAAATTATGCTTATAGAAAAGAAGAAAAGGGATCAAATTGGCAAGAGGAATTTAGATTTTGCAGCAAATACATACAATAAAAAATAAAATAGTTCTAGACAAATAAAGAAGGCAATGTGCTCTAATTTTAAATGGACTTACTATGAATCATCCCTTAAATGTCTATTATTTTAAATAAAAATCCTTTTAATGTTGTTTTCTTTTAAATTCATGTTGTGAATTTTTTACTGCTTCCTTAGTTAATTATTTACTCTTAAAACATTATTACATTATTATAGATGTTTTACTGTGCGTCTATATAAAAATGTAGAGAGGACATTTATCACATGGTACTTGAAACTCATTTAGTTTCTCACACTTATTTTCTTTATTTCCCCCTCTCTATTTTGGTAGTTTACCTGCCAAAAATCATGATTTTTATACAGTACTTTATAAAACTTCAAGGCAAAACCATTCCCTAACCTGCTCTACACATTTTAATGATGAACGGCGGAAGCCCTGCTTTTGAATTAGTAAAGTAACCCAAATAAAACATTGAAACATATTGAAAACTGATTTCATATATTTTTTTATTTGTAGATATATTGTATCACATGTACCTTTAAACCCATTAATAGGTTTGCCATTCTAAACTTTCAAATCTTTCGCATCCAACAAGATTTAGCATGCTTTTCAACACATGATATTTAACTGGATAGAACAAAATGTCATTGACAGACACAGAGCTGGAAGGACACAAAGAAACAATGCAATGAAATCACTTAATTTTAGAGATAAAAAAATCAGAACTACAAAGATACTTGTAATTATTACAAACAAAGTAGTGTTTGAAAATTAGACTCACATTGGCCTGGCGTTGAATTCACTGTCCTCATTGACCTCAAAGGATTTTGAATATACCATATTGTCTAACTCCCACTGAAATTTTGCATGCCCTTGATGACATCTCAAGTGCTATTAGAACTCCACTAAAATACCTACAATTTAATCCCTGAGGCACCCATTCATTTTTGAAGATCTCACATTAAACAAAACACACTTTACAGAAAGAAATTTATACTTTAGATTTCATGCATTACTCTTGATTCTTAGGCTGGGTTGGGGGAGATATGGAAGGGTGGAAATGTGCGTGTGTATCTGGGGGGATTGAAATGCAGTGGACTGAAGATGAGACATGTACAGGACTTAATTCTCCTTTCACATGATAGTGTTTCAAGTACTGAGAGCGTATTTAGTGTTCCCTGTTGGAAGTAATGTCCCCTTACACTTTCCAGTCCTATAAACATGATTCCAGTTGCCTTTGTGACAATTGGTATGGCACACAGGGCTGAAGCAAGCCCCACCAACATGATCAGGTCTGGACATCTGCACCCCTCATTGCAGACAAGTCATAGTCAGCATTTGCAGTGCTTCTGCATGTGGGCAGAAGTTTTATTTGCTTTTGGTTTGTTTGCTTGCTTGCTTATTTGTTGTAAAGAGAGATGCTCAAAGATGTTCTGATTCTGAGCCCCACCTGATTCTGATACATGGCCCAGACGCTGTGTCTCTTTTTATTCTCTGTTTGCAATTTTAATAGCCACAGAACGCTTTTAACTGGTGCCAAGTTTACGTATAAGCTTTCACATGGACTCCTTCTAAGCACAATCTCCAATTTCTGAATGTGATTTTAAAAGTTTAGGTAGGACTTTACATTTCTCCTGGTAACTTTTAGCTTTTTAGGTTGTTTCTAACTGCCCATATGTTTGTGGTGTCTCTTTATGTTTTCACTATTTTCCCAGCTCTGCGATTTCGTGGGCATATTTCTTATATGATTGTTTAAATGTGAATAATATGTTGACAGGGTAGAGTCCAGAAAAGAGTTCTGTAGAAGTCTAAAAAGGAATTCCCTTCAGAGTGATATAACCTGCGGGGAGGGTTGTCAACAGGTGCCTAACCTGTCCTGTGACTGTCACCAGAGACCTGCCCAATACTCTGCTCAGTTGTAGACTATTTTAGCCCACCTCTGACACATTGCTGTGGTGATAATGGTTTACCATCAGACACTGAGGCTGATGATTCCTAGCATTGTTTTATAGCTTGAATTTGGCATGGAGTTCAATATCATATGAAAGTTTTCATGTGACATGTACTCAAAAGCCCGCTTCAAAGCATATTTTAAAACAGATTAGGAAAATTATGACTTTTTGGGGATTAAATGTCTTACACATTTTGAATCTCAGTGTTTCAACACACCTATTACTAAATTGCAAAACAAGTATAATTTCTTTAAAAGTATAGTTCTAATATACAGTCTACTTCTATTGTTACCAAGATAATATTTTTCTGGCAGCAATTTTTAAAAAATGTGATTCTTACCCAAAAAGCTGGGAACCTTGGTAGGCTGGGGAGTCAAGGAGTCATTATTCACAGGATCAAGCTGGATTCTGTGATCGTCCACCTGGGAATCATTCACTGGAAAATATATAGCCAATTAAAAAAAAAAATGAGACAGTGTCACAAGCTCATAATTATATACAAAAGCAATGCACAGCAGTTTTGTTAAGAAAAGTAAACTTCTAGGAATACTAATATGTTATATTAGTGAACAGTGAATCTTAAAATATATATATATATACATGTATATATGTGTGTGTGTGTGTGTATCTATATATATATATATATATATATATATATATATATATATATATATATATATATATATTTATTTCCATGAGTAACTTTGTGGTTCTTAGTCAAAGAAAGTATAACAGTTAATGTTTAACTTACTCCTTTAATAAATTTTATGATCAGATAAAAGTGACTGATTTTAGGTAGTGGGATCCAAAGAACCATTTACCTTCAAATTGTTACAAACTTAAGAATTTCAGCAGTCTTAATCTTGTGCCTAAATTATACTACAGTATTCTCAGGAAGGGAAATTAAATAATGGAACCTAAAAAAATACAAGGTCAGTTTTATGGAAATAATTTTCACTATAGTTAGATTTCTTAAATGTCTGTGCTTTTTTTTTTTTTAAAGAAAATAACAGTGATTAATTTCTATCACATTTAATAAATATAAATCTATCTTTATTTGTATGGTTAAAACAAAATCTGGGTAACCATAACATCCTATAAGGTACCCTTTAAAAAAAAATGCCTATAAATGAACTACAATGAGATGAGAAATAAACTTACATGTATCCTCACAGGTGTTCTGGCACTCTTCCAACGATTCAAAGTTGTTTAGATTACCAAGGCATCCGCCGTACTTGAAATGTTCACACTGCCTTGACTGATTGCTATAAAAATACCTGGTAATATAACCTCGACAGATTCCAGCATCTTCTTCCAAAAAGCAGAAATCTGGCTTTTCTAGCAATTATAAAAATGTCAGAAAGCAATATTCTTTTTGTGTGAATAATTTCATTATTTTTATTAAATATATAAATAGCTGATTATACTAAAGTTATTTAAGGAGTAAACATAAAATGTTAAAAATAATAGGTAAAAATATAACTTTATCCACAACTGTACAATATTAAAATTACCTATTATAACATTTAGAATAAGGAAGATGCAACTATCACACAGTGTTGCTATGGAATTTGAAGTTCTAAATTTCTCAGAGTAAATTAGTAGGACGTTAACTATCAACTATTCATGATTTGTAATAATAGAAAATATTGGGTTATTTTAACCCTCAGTTTGAAAGTAGAACATATTTTGGCAAAAATTTGGTTTAATCATTTTTATTAACCTTATGTGCAGCAACATTTAGCAGAGATCTACAGATATTTCATACCTTTTAGGTATGGGGACTCATGAGGGAAAAAGTGTAATGTGTTGCTTCAATAAAAATGAATTCAATACACAGGGGGAAAAAAAAAACTAGAGAAGAAGCTTTGAGGGCTATGGAAGATTTTCATTGCTATTTTTAGAAGTTCCTGAATTCTTAAGCCAGAATTAATATCTGTATTAGGTATGATATCTTCTACCACTGTGTTTCTTATTTTTCTTCTTCCAGTCATTGGAATGACTCCAACAGTGCAAAGGCAGAAAGGAAATACATGTTCAGGAATTGGAGAGGCTTTCGAAAAAATCTAATACCCATTCTTTGTTAGTGTTCCAAACTAGGATAAACACACAGCTGTCACAGAAGTTGTGCCACTGTGATCCAGATTACAAGCTTCGTCTACATGCATACTCTGTAAATAAGAGAATTGAACTTATTTTTAAATTATTATGATCTTAAGACATGGAGCTTGGTTTTTTTTAGGGCAAAGCTTCAATTTCCCTATTTTTTCCTTCTGCAACGGTAGCACCATAGTGGTGAGACTGAACTTTAGTATCCTTTTACATCTAAAGCAATTGGCTCTTCTGTCTTAGGAAACAATGCTCATGAGTGTTTTACTATAAAAAGAGCATGTATTTAATAATGTTAATGATTTCTGAAACAGTTGCCAATCTGTAGAAAAACCAGTCTCCTATGAAAAAAATTGTTAATAAATTATTTTAATATAGTGTAAAATGTCAAATTTCTATAACTTCTCTACGTACCAATTTGAAAGTTAGTTTACTATTTATTGCCTATTGTGTCTCAAATGAATGTTACTATTATTCCCATAGTAACAATTTGGAGTTTAGCTTAATATCTGGGATAAGAAAAAATAATAATTCTTTAATTTGTATAATTTTTTTTACATGAAAAAGAAAAAATACCTTCAATTACTATCATTTTGATTTGCTTTGGTCTTAGTATGAAATTTTAAATAATCTTAAATGGTATAAGAATTCTATGTTCAACAAAAAGGAGTAGGCAAAAATATTGCATATAAACAACAGAAAACAGTAACAAATTATGCTGAAAAGTATAATTAAGAACTTCCACATCTGGAAGTTGCTATTATTTATATGAGACCCTGTTCTAGGACATAAATTTATTTTAGAACAAAGTTGAAAACTTGTAAAATATTTCTGCTTAGGCCTACAGTTTAAAATACTTATTATTACAAATCAAGAAATTCATGTCTCATATCCCTCAGATAAAGTAACATTCATATTGAATCTGCATACACAATCTTTGTTCTAAATTGATGCTCAGGTAAAACTGAGTAACATAGAATACATACGTTAAGCTATATACCAAGTTCTACAAGCCATATGATTTTTCACTGTTAACTTTTGTTTGAGGCTGCATATTTGGCAATTGTCTTAAACTAAACTTTCTTTCAAAAAATCCATGCCCCATATTCCTCAGATAAAGTAATACTCATAGTGAATCTGTATACAAACACTCAATCATATTGAGAAGAGCAATCGTTTATTGTTATATATCTCCACTACTTTTGCTTATGCTGTTGACAACTCAAGACATACATCCTTTCAGGGTGATATTGGATGAAATTTGCTAAAGCCCCACAATGCTGAGATTATCAAAGGATTAGAGATCAGAGAACTAAAGTAAGACTGGCACCATCTAAGTCACTATTTGGGAGATGTTAAAATAGCATGTGTGTGGCCCTGGATTGTTACTGATCTAATACTAAATACCACGCTGCATTAGAGTGATTGAATACGAGTATAGTGTTTGAAGCCTTCCCTACCACATATTATGCATGTTATTTCTAATTTTTCATTATATCTTCTGAAACAGAACACCATTTCCAAGATCACGTAGACTTATGACGAATTCTGTATCAGAGAATGCTAAGAATTGAATTTGCAAGTGCCATAGGTAAATTGTACTAATGAGCACAAAAATGAATGTTCACCTTTTTTCAATGTTGTCTTTATCTTTACAGTCTTCAGAGAATCTGCAAGGAAAAAAAATGTATCGATTACCACAATTTATAAAAGAATGTTATGAATTTCGATTTGACCCACTAGTGTAACGTATTATCATTAAAATTATTCTTATACAAAATGTCAGTGAGTAAATTTATTTTCTCTAAATATTATATTATTTACGTTATTACAACCATGCAGCCATCTTAGTTTAGCATATCTCAAAAACTCTGTTAAAAGTTCTAACACATTTACAAAAATAAGAATTCATGGTGAACTAAGTTTGTTATTCAAAATATTTGTGATTAAATAGTTATTTATAAAACAATGTGAAATATGAAAGTAACTCAAGCAGCTTGCTTTGCATATAAAAACAGGTAACTTCTACAGAGGATTGAGAGTGGGGGTGGAAAGAATCAGAATTCTCTCCTTTCCTGTTTCTCTTCCCCTAACTCATTGTTTCAACCCAATTAAAAGTTTCATTATTATTTGCAAGTACAGAGGAGAAATAAAGCACAGGTATCTGGGACATATTTTTGGGTTTAACCTCGTAGATTTAATGGAATTACTCCACCCAAGAACTAGAATGTTACTTTGGCCCATTATATTTCAAGTATGGGTTCTCAGTTTTAATTTAAATGATAGATACTGAAATTCAAGTTGATATAATATGCAAAGTTTTAATATTTTCACATAAACATTAGCAAAGCTGAGTGATACTTATTTTTTGTGTAATAATTTGTTTTATAAATAAAAGCTTTGGTCAAGGCAACTTAGAATTAGTTGTATGGCTAGAGTGACAGAAGGGAAAAGAGAGAGTTGGGGCTGGGTGGGGAATGGGGAGGTGGGGGGGGGTGGAGGTCAAGAGTGAGAGAGAGAGAGAGAGAGACTGAGAGAGAGAGAGCCTATGTGTTGGGTTATATGGCTGTTTCAGCCAATGATCAATCAGGTTATTCTTCAGAGCGTAAACCATCTATGAGTCCTAAGGTAATGGGGCCGGTCTCCTTTTTACCATGTTTTATTCAATAGTCTTTTTGAAAAGACTATTTTTTTCTAATTGTATTTTAAATATTAAGGAAACCTGGTGTGCTTTTTTTAGCATTGTAAATAACCAAACACAATTAATGTTTTATAATTATAGTCATAAAAGCTTGTCATAAAAGCTTGTCATAAAAGATTGTCATAAAAGCTTACATTAAAATATTTTAATATAAAACAAATATGTTGCAGTTTTAATTTATGAGGGCAATGAAATAATATATACATATAATCAGTATATAAAACTAGAGTCCTAAATAATCATTTTCAGTTTTACCTACTGACAACAGTCATAGGATGGGAACATAGAAATGCTTGATTTCAATGTTCATGCAGTATTAAAAGAGATAATTATTTTGTTTGTTTCTGGTTTCATTCCAAGTAGAAGTAACTCAGCTGGTATACATGTGAACTAACTCAAATAATGTGTTTTAGCACGTTGGAATTTTAGATATGTATGTATTACCAATGATTATCTTTGAGGATTCTGAAAATAACAAACATGGATAACTCATTTAACTGAATTTTATGCCAATTACAGTCTGGAAAAATATAGAGAGAGAAGATTTACAGCAAATTATTCAAATTCTCATATTTCCCTAGATTTATACAGAACATAACATTTATTGATGTCTCAAGGAGTAATGATGATACATTTTAGTAATTTCCATTTTAGTAATTCCTTGAACTTCAACTTACATGAATTCACATAGTACATATTTCATTATGAATATTTAAATGCAATTAATATACAACAAATTAATGCATAATTATCTGATATGTTTTAGTAATTATAATTTCCTCCCCATTCTTTCTTCATCTTTTTCTCTTTTGTTGCAGAAGGGGAGGGTAAAATCTGAAAGCTAACTTTCAATGTTTTTATTATTGAAATCAGCCTAGAAAATAATCTAAGTAGGTGGGAACTTGACTCTATGGGAAGAAGACCCTTGTTACTAACTAGGTCTTCACAATTCCAAACAAATAAAACACAAAATGACAAAACTAAAAATAAAGAGAGTAGACAAGGTATTTACATGTTCTTTAATTCTTTGTGGAGGAAATTCCTGTGTAAAGCTCTATGAAAAGTCACAAATCACAATTAGCCCAACTAATAAAAGAGTAATTAATAGAAAAGGCATACTTTCTAGATCCTTTAAAGATATTTCAGGAATTGATGCTCCATGAATTTATATGTGACATTTTTAACCTTGCTGTAGAGGCTGATTGGCTAGAAAGCCAGGTGGGAATTTGATACTTTTCATCTAATTCTTTAATTTCCCGTACTACTTTATGCCTATTTTTCATAAAATAACAATAAAAGATCATGTTGTTGGTTAGGCTACAGGGAAAAAAGCCACTAAACCAAAAGACAAACATTTTGAAAGCCATATATATCTGGAAGCCATTTTACAAACTTATTCTTTAACTTATTAACCTTGTTACCATGCCTTTGTTATTACATATGTCAATACACCAAACAAAATTTCAAGTATTTGGAAACAATAAAACAAGTTTACATACAAAAGAGCACTTGACACACACACACACACACACACACACACACACACACACACACGTGCACACACATGGTCTGGCAATTAAGTTCACGAATATGTTGCACTGATGTTACTAACCTTTTTGATATCAGAGAGATTATTCATTATGAATTTGTACCAACTGGACAAACAGTTAACCAAGTTTACTATTTGGAAGTGCTAAAAAGACCGTGAAAAAGTTAGACGACCTGAAGTTTTTGCCAACAATTCATGGATCTGGCATCACAATAATGCACCAGCTCACACGGTGTCGTCTGTGAGGGAGTTTTTAGCCAGTAAACAAATAACTGTATTGGAACTCCCTCCCTACTCACCTGATCTGGCCGCCAATGACTCTTTTCTTTACCCAAAGATAAAGGAAATATTGAAAGGAAGACATTTTGATGACATTCAGGACATCAAGGATAATATGATGACAGCTCTGATGGCCATTCCAGAAAAAGAGTTCCAAAATTGCTTTGAAGGGTTGTCTAGGGGCTGGCGTTGGTGAATAGCTTCGCAAGCGGAGTACTTCAAAGTTGACCATAGTGATATTCAGTACTGAGGTATGTACAATTTTCTAGGATGAGTTCGTGAACTTAATTGTCCAGCCTCGTATACTTAGACATGGAGGATTATTTTGTCTTTTTGATTAATTGGCCTTCATTCTTATAAAATATTTTTCCTTTCTCTAGCTAGTATTTCTTGTCCTATAGTCTACTTTTCCACTCATTCTTATGATTAGTGATGCATGGTATACTTTTTTTCATCCCTGCACATTTAACATCTTTGTATATTTATTTTTAAAATGTCTTTCCTGTAGACAACATGTAGTTAGTTCTTGATTTGTTTTTTGTAGTGAGTCTAATACCTGGCTTTTAATTGGAGTGATTACACCATTAAATTTGAATGTAATTATTATGGGTCAGTATAACTCTCTAGCTATTTGTTTTCTGGTTTTCATCTGCTCGTTCCTGTTTCCCTCTTTAATATTTAATATTTATTTAGGGTTAAATATCTTAACGAAAATGTTATCTTCATTATTGGTGTATTTGCTATATCTTTTTTTTCCTTTTTCCTAGTGGGTGTTCTGGGCTTATAATATGCTTCTTTAATTCATGACAACCTAGCTTCAAGTAATTTTTACCACTTTCACCCATAGTATCTAGAACTTTGCACAGCAATCTCGTATTCCCTCCCCCCCTTTCTTATGTGCTTTAGTTTTAAGTGCATTAATATTACTTCCAGTGCAGGTCTGTTACCAATAAATTTTCTCAGATATTGTTGATCTGAAAATGTGTTTATCTCCATTTTAAGAGTATTTTTAATAGATCTGGATTATTAATTGACTGTTTATTTCTTCCTTCAGTTCTTTAAATAAGATATTCCATTTTCTTCTCGTGAATTATTTCTTGATGAGAAGTTTGTGATTCTTTTGATCTTTGTTCCCTTACACCTAATGTATCTTTTTCCTAGATCTTTAAGATTTACTTTTTATCCCTGATTTTCAGCAATTTGATTATTATATTCATTTGTGTAGTTTTCCTATTTTTTTGTGTGTGTGTTTATTCTTTTTTTGAATTTGCCAAGTCTCTTGGTTTTACAAATTACAGTTTTCATCAAATATGGATGAGTTTTGCAGTTATTTTTTCACGTATTTCTTATGCCCTTACCCCCAAATACTAATTACACATTTTGATTGATCATAGGTTACTGGGCTATATTCTTTTTGGTTTGTTTGCTTTTTTAGTCTTTTCTTTTTTCCCCCACAATGCTTCATTTTTGAAGTTTCTCTGTAAGTTTACTGATCTTGCTTCTATAATGTATGGTCTGTTCTTAAGTACATCTCGTGAATTTCTTATGTATTGTATTTTTCAGGATTATAATTTCCATTTACTTATCTTTCATATATTCCAGTTTTTTATTAATATGTTCATTTTTTCTTTTAATCCTTTAGCATTTTCATAACAGCTATTTAAAAGTTCTTGTGTACTAATTTCATCACCTCTCTCATTTATATGTCTGTTTGAAGTGAGTAATTTTTCTCCTAGCTATGAATCACAATTTACTTATGCTTTGAATGTTTAGTATTTTGAGGGGATTGTGAATATTTTTAAATGCCATGCTTTTGGCTGTGGATTTTATTGTCGTCCTTTAAAGAATGAGGGAGTGTCTTTGGGCAGGTAGTTAAGATACTTGTGGATCAGCTGGATCTTGTAAGGTTTGAAACTTTATTAAGGCAAATCTAAAGTACATTTTTAGGTCTAATTTAGTCCTACTACTAAATTAAATGCTGACTATCTCTCAGACGTGTGAGAGCTCTGGGAATTGTTTAGTTACAAATCCCTGATAATTACTTTCTCAGACTCATAGAATTTCACCAGATGCATGCAGTTCTATTATTCAGTGACAAACTCAAAGAGATTGCTATCCAGCTTTTCTTAATTCTCTCCTACATAAGTCCATTCTTTCCCACATATTGTTCCCGAAACCTCAGGCACCTCAGCCTCCTTATCTCATATTTCCAGGTCGTCCACCAGGGAGACCCCTATGCTGTGCTTTGGTTTTTCTCTCTTAACTGTTGTCCAGAAGTGCCAGCGTGCAGAAGGTTCGGGAGATTACAGAGCTCACTTCACATGTTTCCCTTCTCTCAGAGATCAAAATCCTGCATTGCCTTTTGATCAATGTCTGAAAACAGTTGCTTCATATATTTTGTCCAGTTTTATAGTTATTTATATTGGGAGAGAGAGTTCAGTTCAGTTATTCCTTGTTGAAGATGGAGTTCTATCCTTAGGTGATTTAAAAAAAAATAACCTAGCCATATTTTTTTTCTCTACGCCAGCTATATCCTTAACAGCAACTTATTATATAGAATACTCAGATATTCAAACAATGAATATCAAGTGGTTTTTGGAGAGGTAATGAGAAGAGGAGGACATGAGACTTATATTTATATGCTAGGCAGTAATGATGTTTTAGAAGATATTATAAGCAGGGCAGTCACTGAACAACAAAAGAAAGGTTAACTATTGCACAATGTTGAAATAAAAGATTTGTAAATTATTAAAAAACAACAACAAGACAGTTATGTATTTCAGGGAAGAGACAAGTTGATCAAAGTAAGTAGGCTGCTATGTGGGAAGGATTACAAAGAATGAGGTGACTAGTCCTCTAGCCAAGGTACTGAACCTGAGTGATATTCCACTCAGCACAAAAGGATACTTGGCCCAGTAATGGAAAGAGAATGACTTAAAGAAATCTGTGATGAATTGAAAATGACCAGGCATCACAAAAACTAAAAGCATCACAGAAGACCACTGACATGCCTAATCCATGTTAGTAACATTTGTAGCACATCTATGGGGAGGATATAGGGAAATAAGTGCTCTGAGGTCAAAGAAATATACTCACATCGATTCTTTTCTGTCAGATGTGGAACATACAACAAAGAACTTCATAGAGTCACAGAGGAGAGAACTTCTCTCTTTTCCCACATTGAGATTTCCCCACAGGTCTAGAGCATCATGATGCCAAGGCTGTTTTGTAAAAGCTGCTTCAGAAATCATTATCAGAGTGAGAATGAAGGCTGCCTGCTTTTCAATAAAACGAGACACCTAGTGTGACTAACTGAGAATACCACCTATATAGTACTACAGTTCATTTCAACTAGCTCAAAAAACATGCTATGCTATGGGGAAATTTGGGGGTAGAAACTGGGGAAACAAAGACAACTCAGGTTCTTCCATCCCTCAAGGAGCTCACAATTCAGAAGAATAAAACTGACATAAAAAGCCTTCAAAATTATGACCAGTAATTATTTGGAATTTATTTCAGTGAGAAGAGATAAAACCACCTACACTATAGCAATATGTAAATTTTTCACAAAATGTTGTCTTAATAGGATTAAAGCAGAATAAAGTGTTCAAGAATGTTTAATAACAATATAATATGATGTACTTTTAAACCTTATAACTTAGTAACAATATGAAAAGGAAATTTGGGTTCAGTGAAGTCTACATGGATCAGCATATTTCTTTTCTACAGTGTTCCAAGATTCCAAACAGAATGATTTTACACACACACACACACACACATAGTGTATATATATGTGTGTATATATATATATATACACACACACACTGTATATATATAGTGTATATATACAGTGTGTATAGTGTATATATACACAGTGTGTATATATATAAGTATATACTATATATATGTGTGTCTGTGTGTGTGTATGTATGTGTATATATATATATATATACATATATATATATATGCACACTATATATATTTCTGCTGCTCTCTGATGCAGCTCAGAATTTTCCAATCAGTAGCTAGTGAGGGCCTCAAGGTGGATTCTCAGATTCATTATCTTGACGGGATAACTATGTGGTCGCTGTATTGATAAAGTCTAACTCAATGTGACTAACAATATCTTTCCTGTCACCTCATAACTGCTGACTTACACTTACTGCATTGCAGATTTAAAACCTGCTTAAAGGTTTTTCTTACGTCTTTATTGTGGAGAAGAGCATAGGACAACAAATGGGGCTTATTATATTTCATAATGACTGATAAGGAAACGTAAAATAACACTAGTTGAACATGAATGCTGAAAATGTGAAAAAATGTGAAAGAAATATTCCTTGGAATGTTAAAATGATTTGTACTTATTTTTTCCTAAAATTATCAAATTTATGATTAGATCTAATAGCTTTAAAGGTACCTATGAGATAAGTGTCCCCAGAAACCTACCTCTCATACATTTTTCTTTGCACTCTTCCAGACTTTCAAATCGATTCTGATTTCCTTCACATCCCCCGTATATAAATTCTTCACACTGTTGAGTGTGAACATTGAAAAAAAATCTCTTCATCATTGCTTTACATGGGCCATCATCTGCTTTAAAAGCACAAAATGCATGTACAAGTTTCAGTGGTGGCAACTCAGCATCTACAAAATAAAAATAAAAGATATAAGATATAATTCTTCATCAACATTGTAATAACATTCTTTATTTCGTTTTTAATGCATCCTCACTTGAAGATAAAGTACAATAAACCAGGCTGATATAAGAAACCATAAGAAGCTATTTCAAAGCTTTCAAAAAGGAAGATAAATTTTATAAACTCGCCAAATGAGACAAGTCTTATCAACTACTAAACAATAATAATTGATTATTAATCAACTATTAAAGGGAAATGTAGAATAATTGTTCTAGATTCTTGTTAATAGATATTTCTTAAACTTGTTCCTATTGACTGTTATGGAATTGAGTAGTAGTTGTAAGGTAACCGATCTGTTGACATTATAAATAGGTAGAGAGCTCTTTTTTTTCAATTCAGCAGTTTTTAAGGGCAGATGTTAAAAGACAGTTCTTTGAGTTCCCCTCCCTAATGCACAATTGTGTCACTCTTTACACATAAAATAACTCATTAAAGGTAACTGTGCATTCATATCCATTTATTATATAACATGCTATACTAAAGCATTCCCTAATTATGAACATTTAGGAGTTTGATCAATCTATCTATCTATCTCATGGTATTTGCCTAAATATTCAGTTACTTATTTTAGTCACAGAAGAATTTCCTATCATGTACGTACAGAAATTTGATTTTTATCAAGTCTAATAATC
The DNA here is from genome assembly GCF_004115265.2 of Rhinolophus ferrumequinum. NCBI lineage: Eukaryota > Metazoa > Chordata > Mammalia > Chiroptera > Rhinolophidae > Rhinolophus > Rhinolophus ferrumequinum. The sequence goes on along the minus strand of NC_046291.1, from coordinate 40,672,724 downwards.
TTAATAGAGGCCTGATTTTAAATAAATTATATTTAAATAAATTACATAATCTGCCAGTGAGATAGACCCTGAAAATTGTGATTCTTACAACAAAAATGAAAATGACCAAGGAATACCATATAATACTGCTTGAGCACTGTCTATGTCTTTCGGTATTCACTACAATCCCTTATGGGGGATATTGAAACCTTAAAATGCCTTAAACCAATTTGCCCTTTAGGGGGCAGCAGTATTCTATTCAATTAAAACTGGTAAACATAAATATCTTCAAAAAAGTATTTTAATGTACTATAAAATAATTTACTTTGAAAAAAGAAACATGAACGGATGTCACTTTAATAGTTTTACATAAAACATTTTTAAAACATGAAATAAAAGATACGTTTGAGTATATAATCACCTGGAAGGAAAATCAATTTTAAATTTCCTATAGCTTCAAAACTTCTGTGTATTTTTTGAAAGAAAAGAAATATATATTCTAAAAGTTGGATTAGAAAATTTTATCAAGCCTCGTTTGACCTTCATAATGTGTTATCCTAATGATCTATTGAATTAATATCAAGTATTAGCCATATTTCAGTAATGTTAAAACTCTTTGTAACACAGTAGTTCAAATGTTATTTTTAATTTTGTTTATAAGTCATAAAGTGATAAGTAGGCCTTCAATCTTGGAATGGTTAAAAATATGGCTATCTATACATAAATTAATATTATTATGCTGACATATTATTATGTCATTGTTTTGGTTTCTTTCATAACTGAATTGACTATGTTTTTAACTGAAATAAATTGAGCCAACAGAAATTATAGAACAGCAAACTTTCCAACTTAAAATTTGATAAGGCAGAATAAAATATAACAGATGTATTGTAATACATGTATCTTTACCTACAAAAGACAGCATAGCATCAAGACAGTTGCCATACATATTCAGGAAAAGTATTTCTTATAAATCAATAATTTATATCATATTCTTTTTCACTGATGATCCCTCTACTTTTTACTCTTAATATATTTGATAGTCCTTGCCATCATGCCAAATCTCTTATTTTACATTTTCTGTATTAAGGATATACTCACCCCAAGTTCCCTCTGCTATTTATTAGTTATGCCACCAGGTGGTAGCAGTGCACCACAAAAAAATGAAAGAGCACACCATGATTGTGGTTGTACTAGTAATAACAGCTGTTTACTGAGTAATTACTATATTTCAGACATTTTGTAATATTATCATTTAATTATCACAGCAACCTTCTGACTTAGGATTTACTATCTCCATTTTGCAAATTATAAAACAGCACTTCACAAATTAACGAGTAATGACTTTAATTCACACCATCAGTAATGACTTTAGAATTGACGCCACGTTGTTATACAGCGTGTATCTCACACATTCTTAATAACTGAGTGATATTGTCACAGATATGCGTGCCTGAGATTTCTAAATTGGTACTTAGATGAAGCACATAGACTTAAAAACATAATTTCCACTCAAAAATTGTTTTTTTCTAAAATTTACTTGATAAAAACCAACAGGTTTCAATGAGGAGAGTGGGTGATGATTTTACACCAATTTCCTAAGGAAAACATTGTCAATTAACTCTATTTTATTAACTATTATATAATTGTTCATCTTTACCATTCACCTGTTCATGCATTTCTTCCGTGATTCCTGAATTTTGTGCAGTGGGCTTGGGACCCACACGTGAACAGCATCTCTCAGGTGTGGGAGTGATCAGGTGGGCCCTACTGCACACAGTGCCATGCCATTCCACCCAAAGGGGATGGAGGTCTGTCTTGTTTTCATTTCTTACTTTGGGTAAACCTTTTGGAAAGTCAGCAATTACGTGTTGAACATGCAGCAGGCACTGCTGTCACAGCAAGGATGGTAGTATATTAGGTGGCAGCCATCCACCCTCTTATATAAATATTCAAGGACCTCAGGGTGCTGTGCACGTGTCTAATGAGACACTTAAGCTTGTCTGAGGGGATCGGGGATAACTTTCCTGATTTAAAGGAAGTGTTTACTATGACACGGTATGATCTAAAGCCATGAAACTAGAAATCACATATAGGGGAATGTAACAGGGATCTAATGTGGTGCAGCCAGATAAATAGGAGTATAGTTTATATTTAACCATTTTTGCAATCGATTTCTTGTATTTTATGTCTCATAGTCTGAAGACTACAGTCTCATTCTCCCCTGCCCCTGTGCTGAGATATTGGATGGAAGATTCATGATAATACTTGGGGACGTGTCATGTCCTTGCCTACTAGAATCCTCTTTCTCCTGGAACTTATTAGGGAACCTAGAGCTTTCGGGAGACTTACTACCTATGAGTCTCCATGTTGCTTTACTGTCTGACTAAAAGGTTGGATTTCTCTGGAAGGCAAGAACACAGACATGTACTCTTTGTCTTCTCTGTGTCAGAAAATGCGTCAGATGCATCAGATGTTGATACAACAACCATATGAAAACATAGTTGCTTACATCACTTACCTATAGATGAGGACACTGGCAGTCAGCATGTTTACATAACACATCTGATTTCGCAAAGCTACTGTGTGGCAAACCACAGGTGCACGCTTAGGTCTGGCCGATTCTACATCATAGAAAAGATACTTGCTTTTCTCTAAATGCTCCCTGCTAATCTCTCTCCCAGTCCAAAGGAACTTTTTCAAAAAGCTTATCACCACTGTTTTTGTTGTTATCATTTTGTCTTTTCAAGAAGTTTGTTCTATTTCATCCTCCCTTCAGGTTGGACTGATTCTTATGAGGTCTATCGACTTGTGAGAGAAGCAATAAAATCTTGTATATTTTTCTATAAAATGATAGTATACTATTCCAATGAAATGGTGTAATTGTATAAAATGATGGCATGGCCTTGGCCTAATGTGATAAATGGTGTCTCCAAAATTGAATTGATATGGTATGATGGTATTTTAGGATTAATTAAAAATGAAGCAAAGCCAAAACTGGGTAAGACTTCACAGCTCAGTCAGCTAAGTGGTCTTCACGTCTAGCTTTAAAATCATTTTTTTTTTTTTCTTATTCAGCTGGGTTTAGTCTGGATTTATCCAGAGATTTTTAACTCTGGCTTAATTAGTGGTAGGTCAACTCTGGTTTCTTGGCTGACTGTGGCAGCAGCAACAATTTCAGGAACCTCCTGGTTAACTGGCATGCATTTCCTTAGCCTAATTGAGGGAGATTGGACTGGGTGAATTTGGGAACACTTGGACCCTTTCTCCTTCCAATACCCAAAATGGGGTTGCATGCTTTTTTCCTGTTGGGACTTAATTTATTCTCCACATCCCTTTCCTATCCAACCTCCAGAATATTAGATCTTTAGCCCTTTTGATCAGTGAACCAAATGAAGAATTGGAGCTTAACTCATAATGCCCAAATATCTTTATAAGGCACATTATGGTTTTTACTTTATTAATTAATGTTTCATCTTAAAAAATTTTATAACTATATATTTTTTGATGACATATAACAACAAACCTTTATTTTTCACTACAGGTAGGATATGACCCTAGCTGGATTCGCTTCTTGTCCACTCATTAGTCGGGCCTCATCCAGGCTGGGCGGGCATGGGTGACTCGGCTTCCAGCTGTGGGTACCGCTGGGGCAGATCTTCAGATCTGCTCAAAGTGTCTCATTTTTGTCTGCAGGCTGAAGTGATGTAGCATGTACCACTTGGCCACTTCCCCATGCCCAGCTCTCAGATGGCCAAGCTTAGATGAGTCCCCTTCCTCTTTGCACCTTAGGCACACCTCTGTCACTTCATTTACTACATTCTATGCAAATAACTACATTATACTGAACTACACTTCAGTCTCCCATGTGCAACTGAGATTCTTGAAAACCCAGAGTCAGTCATCACTACTTCGTTAGCACCCACCACAGTTTCAGACACACACGATGCATTTTTACAGTCTTTATCAAAGGGACGTGTGCTGATCAAAATCACTTTAAAGAGCTGTTAACGATATGAAATAAGAATGTATTTATGGAAATCTATGGTACCTTATAAACATACGTACAAATAGAAGCTATCACCGTGTGCATATTCTCCCACTGTTACCAATGACTTGACGTTTCAATAATTTATTAATTTTCCACAAATTATTACTTTTAAGAAAGAAAGAGATCTGTAATAATAATCAGTGTACAGTCTTCTCCCTGTTCTGTTGTTTTATTGCTAATATTTTATTTTTGGACACAGAGCTTTATGGGATTAGATTGACTTCTATTATCCAGGTCTCTTGGTGTCCCGCTTGACCAGATTCTCACATTGGACTTGTCTGGAAAGTTCTTATTTTGGTAATAAGGGCAAAAAAGAGAGAATGGCTGAAACCTCAGATGGCTGTGGTTTCTTTTTCCTTCTCACACTTTTCCCAGCCAAAGGGTGGCATCGAGGTTCATAGAGAGTTTTTTTCTATAGCTATGGCTCCTCAAATTTTTTCAGAGTTCTTCAGTGTTTAATATTTATAGCCTGGGGAAAAAAGAGAGAGAGAGAAAAGTCTTCCTTGCTAATGGGACTCCTTTGGACTAAGAGTTGTTTTTGTTGTTTGTTTGTTTGTTTTACATATCACATTATATGTAAGACATGACCTAAGAAAAATGCCACATTAATGAAAACCAATCTTCCTACATAATGTAGAAAACTACGTTAAATTTTTGGATTAAAATTGAGAGCTTTGACTAGCTTAAAAAGATGAATGCTTCTAACATTTTACCTGTAATGTTTATGTGTTCTTCATCTTCCTCAGGAACTGCATTAAGGGGGATAGAAGCACAACTAAGCAGCAGACATAGAGACGCCCCCAAAATCTGTTCTTTCTTCATTGTATAAACCATCTCTAAAATACAAAACCCAGATATAGTTAATAAATAGTGTTAATGTGGAATTTTCTATAGACTAGTAGGCATCATATGCATGACTCCAAATGTAAATTTGTATGACCGGTAATAGATGTTCTCATTCCATAAATTCTGCTCACACATTCCATGGCACACATATTCAGTGAATATATCTAACAATATTCAAATCCACAGGTCATATTCCAACCTTGAAAATACAAATTAAAATGGCAATAATTGAGAGACAAGTGTAATGGATCAGCGTGGCTAAGTATATATTAAGATCCATTTTTGTGGGCAGTTCTATTTGCCACATCTTTCTCATAGCTATTCTTTTTACTATGTCACTACTAGTTATATTTTATTTTTTCTTGCATTTTTCTATTATTTCATTAATGCAACTTTCAATACCTGATTTGTCTTTCCCTTTGCTCTGGACCTTCTTTTAAAAAAGAAACATGTATTCCAAATTTTCATTTGTTTCCTTTTAAATATGTTTCTGTTTTCATAACCAATTTCCTAACCAGGTTTACTATGAAATAGCAAACAGAACTGCTGAAAAAAGAAATGTCTAAATATCCAGCCAGTCCTTTACCCCAGTTCTTCCACCCTCAACTTAGAGAGTTATCTGATTCAAAAGAGTCTCAGAAAAGTGACGTTAAGTGATAATCCACCACTTTCACAGTCTAAGGGAAACAGATTTCAGCAGGAGAGTGATATTTCCTGTTTCAAAATGATTTAAAGATCCATAGCAAAAATAATGGAAAAGCACATTTAAGCTTTTTTTTTTTAAAGGCCATTTTTTCCTTTGGATTCAAAAGTGGAAGGAAATGTGTAATGTTCATATTGCTTCATGGGAAGAGGAAAAGAAAGGAACATGTGCACACTGGCATTCAGCCACTAATGCTATTGCAGTCAGGAAGGAAAGAGAAACCTTATCAGTAAACATTCACAAAAGTGGGAACAGGTATTCCACGAAAAACAAGTCAGAGAATTCTCTGTTTATGGATGTAATGGATACAGCAATGCACACCATTAAGGTGTGCATAACCTTATAATAAATAATAAAGTAATAAATGCCATTTTGCTTCAAGCGTCATTAAATCACTAATGAAATGTATAACCTATTTTCTTAACACTTTGGAAATATTAATGCATATTTAATATTTTGCAGCAGTATTTTAAATACCTTCTGAATCATATCATAACCTACTTGAATCCACAAATATATGTATGCGTGTGTTTATACACACACGCACACACACGTGCAAGGTCTGACGATTAAGTTCACGAACTTGTTGCTATGATGCTGCTAACCTTTTTTGATATCAGAGGGATTATTGGTAATGAATTTGTACCAACTGAACAAACAGTTAAGCAAGTTTACTATTTGGAAGTGCTGAAAAGGCTGCGTGAAGAAGTTGACCTGAACTTTTCACCAAAAATTCATGGCTCTTGCATCACGACAATGCACAAGCTCACACGGCACTGTCTATGAGGGAGTTGTTAGCCAGTAAACAAATAACTGTATTGGAACACCCTCCCTACTCACCTGATCTGGACCCTAATGACTTCTTTCTTTACCCAAAGATAAAGGAAATATTGAAAGAAAGACATTTAGATGGCATTCAGGACATCGAGGGTAATATGACAACAGCTCTGATGGCCATTCCAGAAAAAGAATTCCAAAATTGCTTTGAAGGGTAGACTAGGCGCTGGCGTCATTGCATAGCTTCCCAAGGGGAGTACTTCAAAGGTGACCGTAGTGATATTCAGCAATGAGGTATGTAGCTCTTTTTCTAGGATGAGTTCGAGAACTTAATTGTCCAACTTCATATAAATATATATATATAATATATAATATTTTACATATATATTACATATAATGTATATTTATATAATATTATTTGTAAATTATAATAATATATATTTATATACTATTATGTGTAATATAATATATATTATATATGTATAGTTTTATTCAGCGATAAAAAAGAATGAAATGTTGACATTTGTGACAACATCGATAGACCTTGAGGACATTATGTTAATGAAATAAATCAGAAAGACAAAGACAAATTCCATCTAATATCACTTATATGTAGAATTAAAAAAGTAATCAAGTTCATAGATATAGAGAACTGACAGGTGGTCACCAGAGGTCGGGAGTTGGCAGTAGGCAAAATGAGTGAAGGGGATATAAATTTATTTTTTAAAATATACATTTAGTGGAACTTATGGATAGGTAGAGGTTAGGAAGAATTTGGAATACAGTTTATAGACAAAATAAAACAAAACAAAAAGATTAATTTCATCTAGAAAATTCTGTGGTTTTGAGCCTGGAGCTGGGGTTAGGAAAAGTATTTGTTAGTTAGGAGAGTTGTTTTTCTCTAATTTGTATTTGGCAGAGTTAACAATCTGAAAATGTTGAGATAATTATGAAACCAAGAAAGAGGAAGGCATCACAGGTGCAAATCACCTATTCACACAATTACATAGTACTCACTATGCTCACAATGACGATTACTCACATTTATATACTTTTGCCTGTTTTTCATGTTTCGAAGTAGCTAATTTCCTTTTCTAGTAAGATGGGTGTTTTGGTCTGTGTAAATGGTAATGAAAGATGGAAATAAAGAAAATCTGCCAATCATAGGCCCCCAGGACTTAAAATGAAGTAGCCTTTTATATGCATGACAAGCATTTTTAAGGAATTTACTTTAAAAATTATTTGCTGTTTCATCATTTGTTTATAATATTAATGTTCTCAGGAGAATATGTGAAAAAGAAGTGGTCTGTGTGAATCTAGAAAGTCAGAAACCATAAATGGGAAAGGGATCCAACCAAGTTCATTGGAGCTAGAAATATTTTGGTAATTTGAATTTGGTGACTGGAAGAGAACAACTGAATGGCAATGGATATTGATGTGGATGAGAACTTGTAGCAGGATTTAAAGAGCAAAAAACTCAGAGAATGGAAGAGACAAATAGGCCAGAATTATAGCACTAGGTTTCTGGTACATCACTTTGGGAAAGGCATGATACAACTAGTAAACAGTTATTGATCTATTCTATCATTAGTTTTGGAATACATTCTCATTACTTTTTCATCTTTAAATTAAGCTGGAAAAATCACATACTGTGTTAATGTATATACAGAGTGTGTCAAAAAATGTATACACATTTTAAGGAAGGAAAACTTATTAAAATTTTAATACTCAATATATACCAATAACAAAAGATGAGTACAAGTCATGTTTGACTTCTGCAATTGTGGTTACCATCAGCGTCCAGACACTTCTGATTACGGCAAACTACTGCTTGAGGAACATTGACCAAAATGTCCACTTGTATACATTTTTTTGGCACCCCCAATATTATCAGTATGGTGCTTATATAATTTAAACTTCCTAGTTCAGATTTTCTTTATCACATGTGTTTGAATTTTTTCTTTTTTAAAAGAAAAATTAATCTTTATTAATCTCTAAGCAAAATGAGTATTTTCCCATCTTTAAAATAAAGAAATGTCATTTTGGATGCTTCATTTATGGTGTACCAATGAAAGACAGAAGAGACAAAATCAGACTTCCAGAAAAATTGGGGAAAAATAACTTGAAGAATAATTCAAATTTTCTGCTCAGCAGTGACTAATATTACTCTTTTGGTGTTTATTACTTCCATCTACTCAATTTGGCTCGTCCCCAGGGGGCCTACCCTTCTGCCCACTAAAACCTGGAGCTTATTTTTATCTTTCACCTATGTGCTTTCTTGGCTGTTTCTCATTCTGGGTGAGTTTGCAGCACACTAATACCAAGGATAATGAATGAGGAAAGGAAATACTCGAATAAAACTGTGGTGGAAGGACGGAAACAAAAAAGCCTATAGGGATTCTAGTAGTTTTCTATTTTTATTTTATGTTTTGAAGTTTACTTTTTATAAATAGCATTTTCACATGAAAATTTCCAAATATTCATAATGACTAGGGTCTGGAAATAGATTTTTGTTAAAAATATTTGTTACTAGACTTCCAACCATTGTTCCTGGATGGAGAGTTACTGAACTTGCATAATCTCAGTGAGAGGTTTGAGAGCCCGATTTTTTTTTTTTTAGGAAAAGAATATTTTCTGAATAAATATACTGTGGGAATGCAAATGTTTGGGCAGTTTCCCAAGAGAAGTCTAAGGCTGTGTAACTGCAAGTTTGCCACATACCAAATTCTAACAAGTCAGTACGGAGCCTTCTGTATCTCTTTGTTTATTTCCCCCCTGGGTACCACATTCCTGGGACATGCAGTCATCACTCTAAGCATTATTTTGGCAATAGGAATATATATCTAGAATATAACATTAACATTAAGAACAAATATCATGACTTTATAGTATATATACCACATTTATTTTAAGAAATTATATAGCATGTGCAAAGATATATCATTATAAAACATCATTTTTTGTAATGACATTATTTTTAGAAGTGGTTACTTATGTATTAGGTTACTGTGTCTTGACAATAATGCTGTATAGTCAATCAGGCAGGTAGATTGAATTGATGTTAGAGATACATGGTTTCTATTCCAATGTTATACAATTAGATGTCTAGTAAGTGACAGGCAGGACTACATCCTGAACTTTCCCAAAGCATCCTTAAAATAAAGAAGATTTATGGAATAGAGACCAAATCCAATTCAGGAAAATGTAATTAAATATATTAATTACTTATGTCTTTCCATATTTATTTCTTTGAAATATTACCTTTATTGTGACTTAAAGAAGATGATTAGTCAATATCACCAAAGGAACTACAGGATAAAAATTGGTTTCTCTGGTTGGCTAATCCAACAAGTACAACTCATTAACTAATATAACTTTTTAATGTGATCATTATGATTTTTGATTCAGTGAGTTGCCTAAAAGTTTTCTATTCCTGGCTTAAACTCTATATACTTCATTAGTGATTATATTTATTACCACTTAAATATTTCCACATCACTCTTTCTAACCACATTAGAGAAGGGCATACATTATAAGCATTAGAAAATCTGAGGTGAAACTGTTGTCCGTGTCTATGAGTTTTTGTTTCTTTGATTGTGTTTCTTTGATTGTTTTCAGTTTTATATCCCACATATCAGTGAAATCATATGGTTCTTTACTTTTTCTATCTGACTTATTTCACTTAGCATAATAATCTCAAGATCCATCCATGTTGTCACAAATGGCACTAACCATTGCCACAGGAATAAACTTTAAAAAGAAGAAAAAAAAAATCTGGGGCTGTGCCCCTTACACCTGGGTTTATGACACAGAACTTTACCCATCAGTCAAAGCCTGAATAAACAGATTGAAACAAGCCTACATAAGGGAATATCTTTAAAAGAGGTACTTGAAAATCTAAGTATTTCTTTTCCCTCAAACATTAGAGGAAACAGAAACCACATATATATGCATTAAAAAACAAAAACCTTGGCTAAGGACCAAAGTTAAAAAGAGCAAATTCCTATTTTATTAAAACCCCATTTCAAACATGTCATTTTAGCCAGCTCTTGAATTATATGGATTTAATTTTCATATTGTAGGCTAAGTCTTTGTTTAGATATTCTCTCTAGATAACCTGCTTTTAAGGCATTTTTTTTAAAACCATGAGGTGGTTAAATTACAGCTTGTAATTTTAACAATAATAAATCATAACGCAAATAGAAGTTTCCATTAATGAACCTTCATTATTATTTTTTTTCTCATTTGTATCTTGCTCACCCTAAGGAAATGTTGTTATCCTCATTTGATAGAGGAAATAAACAGTAGTTAAAAATGGTCAAATATATGGTGATGGAAGGAGAACTGACTCTGGCTGGTGAGCACACAATGTGATATATAGATGATGTATTACAGAATTGTACACCAGAAACCTATGTAATTTTATTAACCATTGTCATCCCAATAAATTTAATAAAAAAAGAAAAAAAATGATAAAATAACTTTTCCCAGAAAACAGCCTGTAATTGGCAATGTAGGTATACCTAACTCTGAAGTAAATGACTTTAATCATTGTTTTATACTGTCAGATTTCTTAAAAAAGTAGTGTTGGCAAAAGGAAATTTAAATATTGGTAAAAATTATATTTCCACACTAGTTCATGGATTGATTAGTGTGATTTGTTGTAATGAAAATGGTAAGTAAAGATTTGAGAAAGGCATTACAGATTTGATTAAGGTAGTTACTATTTTACAATGGAATTGTTTGTCAAACCATGTTGGTAGGGTAAGTTCTTGGAACTCTGAGCATACAATGCTATAAATGAAGTTTATGTTGATAGACCAGCTGGTTAAAAAAAATAATAATAAATGAATAAAAGAGCCTCAGTGTTTAAGACAGGCAACCTTCAATGAACTAGCCCAGGTTTAAAGTTTGGCAACAAGGCTGAATTAGATCCAGTTAAAGGTGGCTTTTCTTTGCCTTCTCTTCAAACCATGCAAGAATCTTAAAATGGATCTTCACTAATAAAGATAAACGTATATGATGATGCGAAGAGAACTGACTCTGGGTGGTGAACACACAATGTGAGATATAGATAACGTATTGCAGAATTGTACACCTAAAATCTATGTAACTTTACTAATAATTGTCGCCCCAATAAACTTTATTTTAAAGGGAAAAGAAAGATAAAAGTGACTTTGTGGATAAAACTCACAGGAGATATCTTAGTCTACTAGGGCTACCATAACAAAATACCACAGGCTGGGTGGCTTAAAAAAAAGGAATTTATTTCTCCAAGTTATGGAGCCTGGGAATTCTGGAGACTGAAGTGCTGGCTGATTTGGTTTCCTGGTGAGAGCTCTCTTCTTGGCTTGCAGACACCGCCTTCCCTCTATCTCACATGGTCTTTCCTCAGTGTGTGCACGTAGGAGAGACCTCTCTCTTTTTCTTTTCTTATAAGGCCACCAATCCTATTAGATTAGGACATCCTCTTATGACCTCATTTAACCTTAATTACCTCCTAAAATGCCTAGGTCCAAATGCAATTACCCAGAGTCGTGGTTTCAACGAATGAATTTGGGGCGATATGATTCAGTCCATAATAGGAACTAATTTTTTTAAGAAAGTGCGTCTGAACTTGGTTAATATTAGGTTGGTGCAAAAGTAATTATGGTCTTTGCAATTGTTTTTAACCTTTTAAATTGCAATTACTTTTTCACTGACCTCATAAATTTGTCTCAGAAGCAAGGATCACTTCCCTATTATCATTATGGTGTGGGAGAAGATATGTGAGCTCGAGAGTCTACTTTTTAAAATGTAAGTCAATTATTTCCTTTCTGCATAGCTATAGACTTCCATGTTCTATTTCTTGCTGTACAGTTAAGCCTGAGGCAGGACTGGCCATAGATTCCTACAGGAAATGTAGAAATCACCTATATAAGAAGGACACGTAGTATGCAGGTCTCCTAAATTAAATATTTTTCTTGATTTTTTTGTTGTTGTCTCCTAAGAGAGGAAATCTGTTCTGAGAAAATAATTGTTTTCTATAAGTCTCTTCTAAAAAGAAAGTGCCTTTTTAAGTTCCCAACAAGAAGGAAAGACATGGCAGGTAAAACAGGCCCTTACTGCCTGACCTCTTCTCTACCCTAATTACACATCATACGTTAAAGAGCAGAAGACACTGCCCTGTACATCAATTCTTGTACTTAAAATTAGGGCATAATTTTCTCTCAGTTAGATTGTTGTGTGGGCTAACAATGAAATTGCTCAAGGTTTTATTTTAAAATTGGAGATATTTTTCATAATTTTGCATAATAAAGTTTGTTAAAAAAAAAGATTCTAAGCCCCCAGAAGCTAAGTGTGTAACATTTGCCACATTATTTTAGGAAAATGAACAGTTATTATCACTATTATGGAGGGACTTCTGTGGTAAATCCCTTAAGGGGTCCTCCTTACCTTTCCATTCCTGGAATCAGGCTCTGACTCAGTCTTGTAATTGCTATGGAAATATTGCTTCTATATCAACTCTCTGGTCAAATGGTTTCTTTGCAGCATCCTTCTTTGAGCATACGATACAAAATAGCTACATGATTACATTCCTTTCCCTCATGCTTTTATTTTATTTTTTTAAATCACTGCACTTACCCCTACATAACACATATATTTACTTGCTTACTGTCTATCTTCTCTGTCCTTAAATGCAGGAATTATCTCTGTTTTGTCTGATACCTAACAGGAGCCCAACAAATGATTGTGGAACAAATTAATGAATTAAGGAATCTGTAAAAAAAAAAGTACATTTTTGCAGAAAAGTGAAGAATCACTGGGGAAATTTAAAACAAATGTATGCACTAAAATTATTTGAAACTGCATGAATGAAAGTGAGCATAATAGACCTCATTTATAAGTTAATCCTCTATTAGATAATACAATAATTATTTAACTAATTATTTATTCCTTTCCTCTATCTTCCCTTCTCAGAAAAACCTGCTCATATTCTCTACTCATAACATCTGCTTTCAAAATTCCTATCAAGTGGACAATAACTGAGTCACACTAGCATCTGGCTACTACTGAATTGCCAGGACTTGACAGGACTGAACTTGACAGGAGTAGACACCTGATAGAGACAGGTCAGTTGTTGGTCTACAGAAAGAGGTGTGGTGCATACTTCCAGAGGGCCAAATAACAAGAGTTCACTAGAGAGGCTGCAATGGGGATCTTAGTTGTTTGTATTCCAGTCTCTGGCTTAACTCATGACTGCATGTTCTCTAAAATGCTCCATATCAGGGAATTCCAAATCGTGCCTTTGTGGTCCTATTATATGTGTTGTTTAGTGCATCTAAATTAATCTTGTCCTGTGACACATAATTAATATGTGATTTATGTTATCACTTTAACTGACATCATGGTCAGTTTCTTTTAATAACTGTTACAAAAAATGTCAATAACAGAAAGATAAATGTAGTTGCAGAATTTTTTTCCAATGTGTATTTTGCAACCATTTGATTATAAATAATTTTCATAATACCAATTTAATTTTTCATTTAAAAATATGTGTAGTGTATTGCTCTTTCAATATAACTTCCAGGACTATCATAAGCTAATGTGTTTTAGGTCAACCAGAAATTTCATTTTTCCTAATCTCTGCAATGGGAAAAATGAAAAATTTTTATAAATAAACCATCTAGAAATTGTCTATTTCATTTGTGTTGGATGCTATTTAGGAAAAAAATAACGTAGCTTAGTTTTCGTCTATGTTTTATATCTGTATAAATCTAAGGTAAGCATTCTATAGTGGTTACCAAGGGCTGGAGGTAGGAAAATGGGGTAGATGTTATTAAAGAGTATAAACTTGCAACCAGTAGATAAGTAAGTCCTTGAGATTTAATGCACAGGGTAATGATTATAAGACAACATACTGTATTATAAACTCCACAGTTTGCTAAGAGATTAGATCTTAATTGTTCTCATCCCAAAACAGAAATGATAATTGTGACATAATAGAGATATTAGCTAACACTACCGTGGTAATATTACAATTTATAAATGTATCAAATCAACACATTGCATATCTTAAACTTCATAATGTTACATGTCAATCATATCTCAATAAAAATTTAAAAAAATAAAGGAAGCACTGTCCTTGGTATTGTTGAAATAATATGGGTCAGAGTCAGGCAAAATTTTACTATGACTAATATTACCAGTTATAGTAGATTTAAATAAGTATTTTCATCCCAAAGTGAAGAAAAGTATAATGGATTGATGATTTTCTGACCACCTGCTCTTATTTTTTAAATTAAATTTCACAGAGACGGAATTTCATTTGTTTCTTAGCCATGTATTTATGGTGCTATTCTTTTAATATTTTAAAACTTATAATAGTTTTCTTAAATTGAAAAAGTAATACATGTTTATTTGTAAGAAATCATAAAACCTAGAGAAGAAGAATAAATTATAGAATAGCCAACAACCTACCCATTCAGAAAAACTTGCTGCATATGATTTCATATGTATGTGAATATGAGTGTGATAATATTTATATGAGCATATATGAATAATCACAACACATATACAGTTTGGTAACCTCCTTTGTCATTTAACATAGGATATAGATATCACTCCAAAAAGGCCTGCATAACTTCATTTAATGGTACATAATATTTTATTTTTTGAATGTTTTGTACTTTATTTTGTCAACTGGAAAATTAAGTATTTCTATGTTTGAAATTACAAACATCAATGCAATAAATATGTTTGTTTAATGTTTCAAAATTTCCATCAGTATTTCTTTGTAGTAAATTCACACAACAAGAATTACTGGGACAAAAATTTGTACATTTTTAAGAATATTGATATGTACTGAAACTTGCCATTCAGTGACTAAAGCCAATATTCACATTTTTAGGAGCATATAAAAATGTTTATTTCTTTGAACACACACACACACACACCCACACACGAGGTCTGACATTAAGTTCGCTAACTTATCCTAGAAAAAGTGCTATATACCTCATTGCTGAATATCACTAAGATCACCTTTGAAGTATTCCCCTTGGGAAGCTATGCCCTGACACCAGCGCCTAGTTCACCCGTCAAAGCAATTTTGGAACTCTTTTTCTTGAATGGCCATCAGAGCTGTCATCATATTACCCTTGATGTCCAGCATGTCATCAAAATGTCTTCCTTTCATCCTTCCTTTCATCAAAATGTCATCAGAATGTCATCAAAATATTTCCTTTATCTCAGGTAAAGAGTAAAGTCATTGGGGACAGATCAGGTGAATAGGGAGGGTGTTCCAATAGTTATTTGTTTACTGGCTAAAAGCTTCCTCACAGGCAGTGCCATGTAAGCTGGTGCATTGTCATGATGCAAGAGCCATGAATTGTTGGCAAAAAGTTCGGATCGTTTTTGTCTAACTCACGGACCTTTTCAGCACTTTAAAATAGTAAACTTGGTTAACTGTCCAGTTAGTAAAAATTCATAATGAATAATCCCTCTGATATCAAAAAAGGTTAGCAACATTGTTTTGACTCTTGATTTGGACTAGTGGAACATTTTTGGTCGTGGAGAATTGGCTGACTTCCATTGTGCACTTTGACGCTTTGTTTCAGGGTTGTATTGGTACACTCATGTTTCATCACCAGTGATAACAGGGTGCAAAACATCCTCTTGCCTCTCCAAACGGTCTTGGCAAACTTCGGCTCTCCTTTGATTTTGTTCATCGGTCAGCTCCTTTGGGACCATTTTTCCACACACCTTTCTCATGCCAAGATTTTCAGTTTATATGTTCCTAACTGTTTCTCTATTGATTTTTACTTGATTTGTTATGCTTCTCATAGTCAGCCGACAATTTTGATGCACAATTTGACACATTTTTGCAATGTTTTCTTCAGTTCTGCTCGTTACTGGCTGCCCTGACCTCACCAGTGACATGTTCTCTCCCCTCAGAAAAACGTTTAATCTGTTTGTACACTGCCATTTTTTAATGGCATTATCCCCATAAACTTGGACTACCATGTCCCTGATCTCACTTCCACTCTTGCCAAGTTTAACAAGAAATTTAGTGTTTGTTCATTGCCATAATTCAAGCTCAGACATTCTTGAGACAGCACGCAAAAACACACAATAAGAATGAATGCCACGCAGCAAGACACCACCACATCTCACAAGAACACAGCTGTGACACTGATATACGAAGCTGTTTGTACAGTGTTGCCAATGTAAGCACATGGTGGCAAGTTCATGAATGTTAGTTGTCAGACCTTGTAAATCTTCCATATTTTATGTCAGATCATCACAAATATTTAGTACCCATACAAAAAAAAAAGTAAAACCAAAATTTCTGCGAACATATATACTTGTAAGTTTTTATGTTGTAATTTGAAATATATTCTGGAATATCAGAAAATCAGAAACTTCTGGATAATGTTTTGAGATGAGAGGTGCCAATGACATGTAATGTAATATTGGAAGTGGGTTTGGAGAGAGGTAGCCAAATTTGTGAGGAAATTAAAAATTAAATTTAAGAGAATTTGGTGATATAAATAATTTTGCTGAAGGTGAGGAGGAGAGAGAAAAATCAAGGACAGCTATAGTTTCTGACTTAAAAAAAAAAAAGGTCAGTGGATGGTTCCCAGCAATGAGGTGCGGAACCTAAGAAAAAGAACGTGTCATGTTAGGAAGGTAATGAATTCAGTGTGAGGCAGTTTGAATGTGAAGTGTTTGTGAGACATTCATTGGAACCTTGAAGTAAGAAGCCCAAAATGTACATATAGAGCTCAGTGTAGACTACTCTGCTGGAAACAGAAATGTGAGCATCAATGCATTAGTGATAATTAGTTCTGTGGAGTGGGTGAGATTGATATGTTTAACAAATAGTTATGTAACATTTGATATGGAGCAGGAATTCTTCTCAATACTTTACAAATACCAATTCATGTAATCCTCAGAGTGACTCTAGGAGGTGACTGTGAAGGTTGGGAAGGAATATCCTAGCAGTGAATGCTGAACAACAAGGATGAGGAGAGTAGGTCTGAGAAGACACAAATAGCCAGAGAGGCAGAAGAAACTGGGAGGCTATAGTGACACAGATGCTGAAGGAAGCAAGTACTTCCAGAAATTGTTTTAAGTCGACAATGTCTAAAGCACAGAGAGTTCAAATAAGGCAAGAGCTGAAAAGCATGCCTGGGGTTTAGTTACAATGGCCTCATCGGTACCCTTGCCAACTTGCGAATACGATTTGGTACAGTGGTGGGAGCAGCAGAAGGTGAGCTGAGGAACTGGAAGAGAAGCTGTGAAACAGCAATTTAGAATATCATTTTATAAATTCAGTATGCTGAAAAGTAAGAGAGCATTTGAAGGGAAATGTTTGTGGAAGGTATAGTTTTATATGTGTCTGATACTAGACAGGGAGAGACGAAAGCTTAAGCAAAGTTAAAATGAATAGAGGATGAGATCCTAGGCACAAGTGAAGAAAGAGGGTCTAACTCTGGCCTGAAGAAAAGGGTCTCTTCCATTAAAATGAGAGATTTTCTTCAGTGGGCATCAGGGCAGGCGACGCATGGTACATTTTTAGGTGTGTGTCTATGTGTGTGCGTGTGTGTGTACATGTATGTATGTACGTGTTTTGTGTGGCAGTTGTTGAAGAGTAGACAGAAAGATGAAGGTTTTCTTGCTGTGATTCAATTTTCTATGTAAAGAAGAGGTTGAGATTATCTGTTTAAAATTTCAAGAAGCTGTGAGGCTTTGGCATTTTTCTCTAGGGAAAATAAAATGTGGTAGTGGAAATTTCTTATTAAAAGACTTCTGGGCTGCTGGAAGCCTACATTATAAAGTTATAGTATTAATAATTTGTTCTTCAAAATTCAGTGCTTCTTCCCTCCATATACAAAAATTACACTTTTAAAGGAATCAGAGTAAGATTTTATCAATCGGACAGAGATAAAGCAAAAAGGGCCGGAGGTTGAGGAATATTGGTACAAGGAAAGAGATAAGTGGTTTATTATATTTATCACCTAATACTTTTCCTACATGTCTACATTCTTTGTTCAAAACTGTAGGTGATACTTTAAGCCAATGATACTACACTTGGGAATTTAAAATTATGAAAATCTCTAAGTGCATATTCATGTTTATTTTAGCAGAGAAAATAACACTATAGTTTTAATTAGCAATAATAGCACCTCGGATAAAACTCATTGGTTATGATACTGTCACTGCACAAAGCTAATACTACAGTTTTAAGCAATGTAGGTGTGCAACATTTTGACAATTATTAGATATGGTAGTATATCCATCTGCCAGACATAATAATATTGCACAAAGTTACACTGGTAATGATAATGACTATAAGATAAAATGGGGAGTAATCACAGTAGTATGAAATATAAAACTGTATACAAAAATATATGTATATATTAAGATCAACTAAGCATTAATTGGTATTCATGCAGAAAAATGTGTTTTAATAAAGGAAAATATATTAGGTCAGTGAGCTTGTGGATGTATTTTTGTCATTGTTTTTAACTTTTGAAGTTGTTGTTTCAATCATCTTGTTCGTTTGCTTATGAGACAGCCATTCTGTGCCACTTTTCACTGATAGCAGGTGAGGAGTTGAATACGTTCATAATCCAGTTCTCAGGGAAGGACAGCCTATGCCCAGCTATGGAATACATTTGTAATTAATACACTCTTCATTGATCCACATAATCATAGTGATTCCATTTTACTTACAATGATTGGCTTAGATGCTTCTATGTGATAAATGTCTGGCCACTGAGATGAGAGAGAAAGTATGCTATCTTCTAAGGCTAGGGACAAGGTACTTTTGAAAAAAATCCTTTTTAAGGCGAACTACCTTGAGATAAAGATGACATTCTGTGAATGATGAAAATAAAATAATGGAGAAAAACTAGATTTATGTTGAATTAAGTAGTGTTAAAGCATCCTATCTCTGTACTTTGTATGATGTGAGTTAAATGATCTCATTATTTAAGCTACTTATGCTATGGTTTTGTTCTGCCAACAGCCCAATGTAACCCAACTAAGAGTTATTTTGTTATTTTAACTAAAACTGGTTATTAACCAATG
Source organism: Rhinolophus ferrumequinum (assembly GCF_004115265.2). NCBI lineage: Eukaryota > Metazoa > Chordata > Mammalia > Chiroptera > Rhinolophidae > Rhinolophus > Rhinolophus ferrumequinum. The sequence goes on along the minus strand of NC_046291.1, from coordinate 40,653,294 downwards.
TTTTTCAACATTTTAATTCAAGGATACTTGGAGGATGAGAAAATAGCATCAGTACTACAAAGCCCAGGTTAGAGTCCCCTTTTTACTCATTAAAACTGTTTTGACATTAAAATAATGCCTGAAGTTTTACTATAAAAGAGTCAAATTTTCAAATTATATTTTAAAATTATGCCTAGAGTAAAGATAAAATGTGAGAAATCCTGAAGCAAAACATTCTATACCTGATAAGTAAATTAATATTAGAAACAGACTGATTTAAAAATAAAACCAAAACAACAACAAAAAAACGAAGCTCCCCATAAAATCACAAACTATTGACTCTAGTCATGTTTACTAAAAGATTGGCCAATCCACTAGGGAATCATCTATTGAATTTCGCTTTTGGTGCAGGAAATCATACTTCTGGAGAATTAAGCAATGTGAAATTTCCTAATGTTAGCCAATAGGTTAAATCTTAACACTTATCTGTATTTTAGCTTGTGACAATTTCACTGATTAAAACCGGTTATTATTCTCTTTGTTTAGATACAGAAGTAGTTGCCAGGTATACTTTTATAAAGCAGGGGAGTTTCCTCTAAGAATATAATATGTTAAAAGCTGTTCACTGTGTAGGCCTAACTTCTTGTCATTCACAATATGAGAAATAAAAGTAAAAAACAATCCCATAGGAAGGAAATGGTAATACAGGGAGAAAGAAAGAGTGGGTGTCTTCATGTTAACACCAAATAGCATACAACATGTGTAAACTACATTTATTAAAAAAAAAAAAAAACTACAAAAGCTGAAATGGAGGACAAGGTTTACAATTATATGCTGCTAGAGATAAAAGGAACTGTAGAGATAAGTATCTGAAATATCCTAGTTTTTTTTAATGAGGAAACTGAAATACAGAAATGGATTTTTTTTTCCCCCAAAGTCTTTTCATTTGCTTGTTTGCTGAGCTTCACCTCAAGCATAGGAATTGTCACTATTCAAGGAAAGGGCAACTTCATGCCTTAGAAAGACCCACTATCCTCACAAATATCTTCTCTCTCTCTCTCTCTCTCTCTCTCTCTCTCTCTCTCTCTCTCTCTCTCTCTCTCTTTTTCTAAAGTGAATTTCAGATTATTTACAATCTCTAGAAATTAGGATTTCATCAAATCATAACTAGGGGGAATTTTTATTCTCTGTTTTGGTCCAAAGTCCTATAAGTTAAATAAGTCAAGAAACTCATCAACTAAAACAACTGTTTTTCAAATTTCTATGTTTGTATTTTTGAAGAGGAAAAATAATCTCCCTTTAAATAATAACAGAGAATATTAATTCTTATTGTTAACTAAGAGAGAAGAGTGGAAGACTGGGATATAGAGAAGAAAAATTAAGGAGCAATAAAAGGAAGGGTAAAGAGATAATTTGGAAGTTAAGAATAGGGAAATGTAAATACATAGACATTTTTCTAAAAATTTATAAGGGAAGTCCAAAAACGAATTTGATGTATGCTAAAATTACAGTGAACAAAGGGAAATAAAATAGAAACACATAATAAAGGAAATAATTTCAAATATTATTTCTTATATAGTTGCCCGTAAATACTAAAACTCTTTTAGAAAAAATTGTGTGGAATTCTTTTGTCTGGATTTTATAGTTAAATTTGTAAGACTTTCTTTTTGTTTTTCAAAAAAAGGTGGCATTTGTTTCTTTGAATGATTTCACCTTTCCTCATCACAGTAACTCTAATTCCCATGATAATCCAGTTTGTTTAAAAGCAAAGCTCTTCACAGCATGCTGTTTCCATTTCTTTAAGGGGGGAAAAAACAAATAAAAGTTGGAATTATATGCCTAAACCAAAATGTAGGTTTCTGAGAATACAGTTTTGCTCAACTACTAATGTCAATAGCTCCAAATGGAAGGAAATGGGAAAAAAAAAATACAAATGAACACAATACATTTTGATGTGAGGGGAGAAAGAAAATGAATATATTAACCGTGTCTTTCTCTATGATTGTTACTATCCATATTGAGAGAATGATATAGAAATACCTATGACTGCTTCTGTCTGTTTTTCCAGCTTTTTGTATCTGCTTTTGTAGGTACCCATTACCGAGTAAGATAGGAAAATGGTATTTCAGGGCCATTGCTTTTCTAATTATTTGTCTCTCTATCTCTTGGGTGTGCAATTTATTCTAATTAATCTATTAACTCATATTGAGTATCATATCTATGGGCAGGGAGTATATGTACTTTGGAAAGAAATGGAAAGACAGACAGTTGAAATCTTCCTAACAGTGTTCAGATTAGAACTTTGATTCATAGCTAATATAATTCAGGTCGATATTACATTTTTTATTTCAAGGATCAATAGCTAAAGTCAGGGCAGTGTTCTCATTTCCCCTCAATCTGTTGCAATCCCAGATTTTGTCTCTGCTTAAACAAATCTATTGGAGTCTTCTTAACTTTCTGCTTCTGATTATCTCAGCTCGGGTGAGAAAAGGACAGCAAAATGTTAGCTCATGTACTGGAATTTCCCACAAAATATTACTATATTTTCTCCATTAAGAAAAGAGAAACGAAATATGGACTGAACATACCTGAGACTAGATATTGAGAACATTTTGCTGTCTGATACATGATAAAATATGTAACTTTTTTTTCCTGACTAGAAAAGATTTATGGTTCCAAATATAAAGTATCATAAACATGATGAACCAATTATGATTAATTTTGTCATTCCACAGTGAGAATAATTCTCCTGCAGAAATAAGTCCTAATGTGAAAAACCTTGGAATTTCTAATGTGCTCTAATGAAAAGTATCTGGGGAGGGGTCGGAGCCTATTTCAAGATTGGAACTGCAGCTGTTGGTGACTCTACACACATGTTTAGATGACATTGTGAGTTCAACTTGTCTGAATCATCACTATAAAGGAACAGGGAGCCAGCCCCAGGAGCTGAGTCACAGTCCTCCAGGAACCATTAAATGTTGATCTTCAGCCACTTGCATTCAGACTGTAAAATGGCATACCCATGAAAAAATAACTATTGGCCTAGAGTACGAAAGGCAATTGGTGTCACTTCCTTTATTATTCATAGCATCCAGGAAATAGTTCTCTTCTTCTCTTGGTTCCTCACATTGGATGCTCATTATTTTACATTTTTATAAGGACCAATTAGTTTTTCCAAATTGCCATTCCTTTTTCTCCTATCCAAACTCTACTTAACACATAATCAGATAATCAGGAATCAGATAATATTTGCTTGTTAAATGTCTCTCTTAAATTAATGCCCTACAATTAAATTTCCTTAATTGTAGTTTTCTGAAAATAGACATCAGTTTCGATGTTTTCATAAGCTACTTCAAACATAATTAGGTTAATTTATAAATGATTAAGATTTATTACATTGTTCATATGATAAAATTTATCACATACTTTTTGTATCTTTGTATATAAAAGCCATGTAGTTAATACTCATCTTTGAAAATATTAAAAATGTAATCTGCTTATTTAGGTGTAATGATAGGACTAAAAGGCATCCTAAAATAATTCAATCTTTTCTTGGCTTTGCTTCTCAAATGGTCTTTTCTCTAAGATTTCTTATCCGTAGGATAACTTATCTCTGTGCCCCTCCAACCCCCTCAACCTTTCCCCACCCATGTCGAGTTTATCTGAAACCTTTGAAACCTTTATTTTGCCTCTTCAGGACATACTATTTTTGATTCTAACTCTATATGCACTGTTTTCCTTAGATATTTAATCATGCCTCAGATACATCTTCCGTGGATTAATAGCCGAGAAAAACTACAGACTTCCTCTAAAGTGCAAAGATACACATGCACATATATTTTTTCACACACATTTTTGAAGACTATCCATGGATGCCCACTCACTTATGTCCTTTCAGGTGAGAGTCTTCTAGTGCCTATTAGGGAGGAAAATTGGCCACTTGTACCTGTCTGACTTCTGAATGAGAAGATGATAATATGGAGGGCAGGCCAGTGTCAGTGGGAGAGCAATGTTGACGTAATAGTGATAACGGTGAGCGCTGGTTCCTCGGGAAGCTCTCACTTTTGTAAGGGCTATAATTAATGAATACAAACTTACAGCGGTTTGAAGAGTTTCGTTTAGAGTTTGACCACATATAGAAAGACAAATGTTTTCTTTATTGTGTATCTGTTTCTTTTCCTCATAGTCTGTACAACTATGCTAAATGAGATTAAACTACGGAACTTAAATAAGATGCATAGAAGCTTGCGTAATGTACATACTCTCACATAATTATGAGCTAAATTCTAATGCTAAATATAGATTTTGTCTGCAATATTTGTCACTTGGGATTATCAGTTTGCCTTAATTAGTGTAAATAATTGAAGAGGAAGCACCTGGAGCTAAGTTTCCTTTCATTAAAGAGAAAGTTTTAATTTGCGCTATCAGTTAACTTTCCCCAGCTTTCAATATATGGAAGTAGCCAGGAAGGAGCAGAGGAAAGATAATTATGCGAAATTGTGATAAGAAACTACATCAGGAAGGGCAATCTTCATTATAAACTCTAGAGACTCTAGGTAAATAACACTAAGAACTCATAGTTTTGAAAATGCCTATTGAACAAGTGACAACTTGATTGGTTTTAAGCTTGTAGGGTTCATTTGTCATCTAAAATAGAAGAGAATAAGATATTAAGTGCCCCAAATACTACTATTATCAGAAAACCATAATGAAACAAATAAACTACTTATCTGAAATAAAAGAATTATTCTGTAGAAATAGTGAATTTCTTTTCATTGTACAAATATGTAAATGTATTTACTCATCTAACATAGTTTCTGGGATACAGCAGGCAAAAATGTGTTTATATTATCCAGGCAAACTAATGAATTACAGTTCATGTGCCTTTAGATTTTCTCTTTCTATGGTATTTATGGTGATTTTTTACTTTATAGGATATCTTTAAAATAATATTTTAAAAAATAGCCCTTCCACTTCCAGACACAATGGATTAATACAGACCAGATTTATCCTCCCACCTGAAACACCTTAAAAGTATAAAACTGTCAAAATAGTGAAATGATGGTTTTCAACTAATTCAATATTGGCCAGTGAAGAACAGTGATTCCCTAAGTATGGTGAATAAGAGTTCAGCCCTATATTCTGACGTTCGCTTCAGTGTACTGACTGAAGAAAGTTTCCACACTGTAGTTCAGGAAAGGGGGAGCTCTGGAATTTCCAGGTGGTTTCCCTGAGTTAAAGTGACAAAGCAGGGAGTCTGGGGTGGCCAAGGCGGTTGGAGTTTGCAGGACAGAGAACCAAAAAGTAAAGAGCCACACAGCAGCAGAGATCTGGAGGTCTTCAGAATGTCCTTAAGTCTTCAGCTTAATACTGATCAGTGCATGCATGAGAGAAAAGTACCCAAGTTTGGGTAAATAACGACCTGAAAGGGCTAGAGGGGATAATACTTAGAACACATGAAAGCTGGAAATATTTCTTGTCCTAAACTGTGAAAATCTAAATTCATTGAACATCAAGTAGAGCATTCAGAAGGTTGTTTTCATCAGTACTGGGGAAAATTTAACCATAGACTTTCTCTGATTTGCCTAACAAAGCTTAACAGCAAGATAACAAAGTACCAAATTGTTTCCAAGTAATTAAACTGCATCCCAGATTAGAATTCAAGATACAACATTTTCAGAACCCAAGAAGATAAAATTCACAACATCAGGCATTCAAATAAAAACCACAAGGCATGCAAATAACAACAAACTATAACTCATAATAAGAAGAGTCAAAATGACACAGAAAATAGAATTAGCAGACAACAATATTAAAACTATAATTTTAACTGCATTGCATATGTTCAAGAAACTAGAAAATAGATTGTGTCTTAAGTACAGAAAGAAGATAGAGACCCCAAATGAATTTTTAGAAATAAAAATGACCATATCTGAGGTGAAAAATTCTCTATATGTGATTATAAACAGATTAGACATTGCTTAAGAAGAAAAAAGAGAGAGAGAGCGATAATGATGGAAGCTATGTAAAGTGAAACAGGAAATAAAAAATGACTCGATACCATGAATGGAGTACGAGTGTGCTGTGAAGTTCACTTTAAGCATTTTAAGCATCGTAATTTCTATACATGTAATTGGAGTCCTGGAAAGAGAGGAGAGGGCTTGAAGGAGGAAAATGGCACCAGGTGGAATTGTGGATCTATGCAGAGGCTGAAGATGCCAAAGCAAATAAGTGTATGGACAAATATAAAAGGCTTTTTTTTTTTTAACATTTAAATCTCTTTAAAAGATAATTACTTCAACAATTTGGACAAATATACCATATTAATTAACATAAGATGTTAATAAGATGAGTCGAGGGTATATAGTTACTCTTCCTAGGTTAAAAATTTTCTGTAAATCACCATTTTTTCTGTAAATCTAAACGTGTTCTAAGTAAAAAGTTTATTTAAAATAGATAACCAGCTGTTTGAAACCAAAATAATTAAATTGTAATGTGTTATTTATAATATATGTAGAAACAAAATATGCGACAACAATAGCTCAAAGCCCCAGCAGGGAAAATAGTAGCATACTGTTTAAAGTTTCTTATACTGTTGGATGAATGGGTAATATCACTTGGAGGTAGCCTGGGGTAAATCAAAGATATATACTCTAAGCCCCAAAGCAACCACTAAAATAACAAAATGAAATAACAGCAAATAAACCAAAGAAGGAGATCAAATACTACCTCATGCATAATGCTATATCCAAAAGAAGACTCCAAAGAAGTAAAAAAAAGGAAACAAAAACAGATAGGGCCAATAGAGCAGCAGCAAGGTGGTAGACTTAAACTAAAGCATACCAATTATCGCATCCAATGTAAATGTTCCTAACACTCCAATTCAAAGGCAAATATTGTCTGATTGAATAAAACAGGAAGACCCAACTATCTTTTGCCTAAAAAACCCACTTTATATATGAACATAAAAAGAAAAAGTAAGAGAAAGATATTTGGAAACTAAAGATATTTGGGAATCTCAAATATTTGGAAACTAACATTCTTCTAAAAAAACCCATGGTCAATGTTGAAATCACAGGGTAGAATTAGGGAATATTTTGAACTGACTAAAAATGAAAACACAGCATCTCAAGAGACAGCCAAAGTAATATTTAGAGAAAAATTAAAAAATTAGAGTGAATATCAATGAAATAAGAATAGAAAACCAATAGAGAAAGTAAATGAAACCAAAGACTGGATCTTTTACAAAATACGTAAAATTGATAACCCTCGATATAGACTGAAAAGGAAGAAAAGAGAAGATTCACAAATCACCAATGTTAAAAGCTAGGGGATTCATATCATTACAGATTCTAGTATAAGGAAATATTAAGAACTTTATGCCAACAAATTTGACAACTTAGATGTAATGGACCAATTTCTTGAAAGTCACAAGCTGCCAAAGCTCATTCAAGAAGAAATAGATAAACTAAATAGCCCTATAATTTTTTAAGTTGAATTTTGTAATTACAGACCTTCCCACCAAGAAAACTTAAGCCCCAAATGGTTTCCCTGGTGAATTCTACCAAACATTTAAAGGAGAAATAATAACAATTTTACATTAACTTTTCCAGAAAATTTAACAGAAAGCAGGAGATACTTGGCATCTTATTCTATAAGGCCTGAATACCCTGATACCAACGCCCATCCCCACCAAAAAAAGACATGAATAAAAAACATTAGCCTCCAGTACAGCAATATCAGGTAAAAATATGTTCCAGTTTCCATTAGGAAACAAATAGGAAAATCCTGTTTTAATTTTTAAAAATTAGGTTTTAATCATTTAATAGTTTTCTTTTACTTTTTTATTATGTTAAAATAGCTATAGCATGAAATTTGCTACTTTAACCACTTTTAAGTATATGATTCAGTGGCATTCATTATATTCACAATGTTGTGCAATCACCACCACTATTTCCAAAATTTGTCATCATCCCAAACAGAAACTGTATTCACTAAGCAATAACTCACTATTCATTGCTTCCTCTAGGCTCAGGTAACCTCTAATCTACTTTCTGTCTTTATGAATTTGCCTGTTCTAGACACCCCATATAAGTAGAATTATACACTATTTGCTTTATTTTGTTTGGTTTATTTCAATTACCATAATGTTCTTAAGATTCATTTATGTAGCATGCATCATAGACGTTCATTCATTTTGTGTTCATGTATATTTGAAATCAATTGCAAAAATAAAGAGCAAGAGTGAGCATATGATATTTGATATAATCATTTGCATTCATTTTTTGGGGGCTTTGTTTGAAGTTTCCTACATACATTTGAAAAATATTATGAAAAATTTGCAACGCACACTGTTATTCTGGAGACTCACCCCTTTGCTGAGATCTACTTTATTTCTAAGCCTTGCAAAATTAGGAATGGGGTGATGCTTACAGATGGATTATTATGGAATTCAAAGATGGGATAGATGTTGATAAGAATCATGAAGAGGAGATATAGAATGAGGTTGGCAGTAGAGTGGTGATGGTGATGAAGAGTGTCAGTGGCACAGTTTGCTTAGTAATTAAAAAACACTACATGTTATCAGTGCCATTTTGTTGGATCCTTTCATTTTTCTGATGTTGAAATAATCTAATCAGCAACATATGATACTTATTCAGTCGAGAGAGAATATTACCATCACATTTTTACTGGGGAGTTCCTTGCAATAAGTCCATGTCTCCCCAGGGATCTGTGGTCCACCAGATGGAACAGTTGGGATAGAAATATTGCACCATTGGGACTTGCACTGCAAGGATGGACCACGATGTCCTTCTACTCTTGTTTTTAAAGTGGTTTGAGATGTAGTTGTTCCAACTGAGCGAGAACACAGAATCCTAAAGAGAGATGGACATAACAGATTGGATATGGGTCCAGTGCTTTTTGTCATTGCTTGTGGAAAGAAGAAAAGTGGAAATGATTAGGTTGCTCTCAGCTGTTTGGTAATTGAATCTGAGGCTCTGATTCCTCATGGCACCTGCCACTTACAAAATTAAAGACAGGGAGAAAAGGGTAGTGGGAAGACTTGGGCTCCTGGAGATGACATATCCAAGAAAGCAATCACTGAGTACCTCAGAGACCCAAGAAAGATGATTTAGCATAAAAATAACTCCCTAGGATAACCTGCACCTTGTCTTCATTTTGGTGAGGTTTAATATCCAGAAACAAGGACTTCAATAGTCACTCTATATCCTGAATTCAGATTTCTCCTAATGCACATGGTACCGATCAGAAAGAATGATAGTATTGGTATATTTCTATGAAATGTATAATGCATATATACATATATATATATACACACACACACACCTATGTATGTATAAGCCTATATATGTATATATACATATATACGTATATATACGTATATACACGTATATATATATATGTGTACACACACACACACACACACACACACACACACACACACACACACATATAGGCTTAAATAGTGGAAATTTATTTTCTCCCAGTTCTGGAGGTTGTGAGTTCCAAAAACAGCCAATTTGGTTTCTGATGAGAGCTCTGTTTCTGGCTTGCATATGGCTATCTCCTTCTTCTTCTTCCTCTTCTTTTTCTTCTTCTTCCTCTTCTTCTTGTTTTAAAAGATTTTTTTATTAAAATACAACTAATGTACAATATTATATTAGTTTCAGGTGTACATAGTTATTCAACAGTACCCACCTAGCTCTATACAGTGTTAATCCCACATTATTGATTTTATTCCCTGTGCTAAAGAAGCGATCACCATGATAAGTCTAGCAACTGTGGTAAAAACTATGTATAGTGCCAGGTGGTACTAGTCAGGGAGAGCACTTACTAAATTATATAAATGTCTCACTACTATGCTGCACACTTGAAACTAATATAAAATAATATTGAATGTCAACTCTAATTGAAATTTAAAAGGGGTGAAAGATCAATAATATTTTTGTTTTTAACAAGGTAACTCTGCAAATTAAATTCCCCAAGTTAAATGTTTCAGATGGTAAACAAGAAAAGGGTACCTAGAGATAGGCTTTGTTGAGAATGGATTGTTAAGTCATGTCTACATAGTAAATATAAGTTGGTGATATAATTAACACATTTTAATCAATATTATCATTTACCTTATTTAATTTATACTAATAAATAAGATTTTTAAAACACCTCTGAGTATTTCCCTTCCCTTTTCATGGTGTTTCTCACACTTTTATTTATTTGTTTTTATTTTTTGGATGTTTACTTTGCTTTTTTTCTTCTTCTGTTAGGTAGAGCTATCAGTTGAAGTCTGTCTTGAAAGTTTGTGACACTGATTTTAATAAACCAACCATTCCTAAAGAATCTATAGTACATTTACTAGTTTGTTAGATTGCTAGTAGGTGTTCTGAGAATAAATGAAGCCTTTTGAGCTTGGACTTTTTCCTCCAGTAGTTTGTCATCCTGTTGAATTATCTTTTGAATTTGAATAATGTAGATAGCTAAAATCAGGAAATTAATTTTTAAGGAAGGAGTAAATTAGTGTTTTGAAAAGTATTGTTTACTATAAGAACAATTTTCCACTTTATAGGTTATTATTATTTTTAAATTGAGCAACAATAGACAATTCTAGTCAAAATAGTTCTGCAACCAACAAACAAAGCCTAAAGTTATGGACAATCAGACCAGCAAGCAAGCTGATGGCAGAATCCATTTGGACAAGAGCCACATTTCCCAAAGGGCTTTTTTAATCTCATCATTGGAGGTAAAACAGATGCATAAAGATATCAGACTGTATTTAAAAAAACAATACTTGTCCAATTCAGCACACCTAATAGATAGGGAACCAAATAGCAGTATAAATGTCACTAAAGTTCTCCAAGAAGATTCGATGATCACCTGAGGAAGACAAATTTGGTTTCCCAATATAACTATTAAAATTGTTAAATGTAGCTATTTAAAAATTTTACTCTTACTTCTATAGTATAATTAGATAATTTTTTGTATTTACATTAATATTTTTAATCTGTTGATCCCCATGAATATTTTATATCATTTTATTAACCAATAGGCCCCAAATTAAATTTTCATACTCCAGTAAATTTTCAGAGATTATTTACCCTTTAGTTTAAGGACTAGATGAGATATACATAACACGTCTTGAAATAATCATGTACTAGAATGATGAATTAAAAATAATCCTAAAAAGGTTTTATGAAAGGATTTTGTTAGGATCAAACCTTCAATAATTCTAAATCAACACAACTTTCCCCTTCTGACGTAAATATTATGCTTTTACACAGAAAATATGACTCTTGGGGCTGTATGTTTCCTGCTTGGGTTCTGCCCTTTGTGTTTATGTTATCATATAGTACACAAAGTCATTTTGTGACTAATTTCCAGAGCTCTGAGTCACAGTGTGGCTGTTGCTTATCTTTGGTTTTTTTTCTACATGGAACTGCTTTCGGCACTCATTTTTTGGTAATACTCTCACACAAATGAGTTTTTTCCTTAATTTAATTTTTGTTTCATTATAGTTGTGTACTTCTATATTATGTGTTTCCCTTCACTACCAGAAGCAAAGTTTAATATCATTTCTTTCATAACCAAAAAGAAAGTGATAGTACATAGTATAGGTATATAATCTATGGCTTTAATTTCCATAATTGTACTACATATAGACTTGATCATATATGTTCTTATTTAAATATCTTAGAATATGAGCTTTGGTCTTTGGAGACTTATAAAATATTTCCATAGAAAAATTTATTAATGCTGGCATGAAATTTAACTTAGATTACAAGAATTCTAATGTTTATATCTCATTTTCAATATCACTGATTAATGGCAGTGAAAGAAGCTTGTTTAAACATAAGGCTCTCAGGTAATTTATTGTATTTCTTTACACATTACTAAATAATATTTAAAGGAAAACCATATCTTTAGAAAATTCCAATTTAACAGACACAATTAGTAAAGAATTGCTACTACAAACTTAAAATTATAAGAAAGGATACATCTGAGCAACTTCTTACAAAATTGTTTATAATCTTAAATGCACAAACATATATTGCATATATATATATATAATTATATATATATAATTTGCTTAAGAACTAAACGCACAGTGCTGAGTACCTAATGTTTCATTGCAATATGAGTTTACTTTGTTTACAGAGAAGAGTCGATTTCCATTTTAGAGTTACAGACAATAGTCCTCCCCTACCCCTCTTTATCTCTCAGTACCCTGCTTTTCCCCCCAAAAAAAAACAAAATAAAGGTTACTTTTCATGGGCTAGAAAAATATACTGCCAAGTACTCACGTGTAAAATCTCTGAAGAAAGTTCTTGGAAAGATTTTTTCAAAGCGAAGTTGAGGTAATTTTGTTTTCCCTTCCAGACACTGAATAGAGGATTTGTCTTTTCTACTTCTTCTTTTAAACAGATCAAGAAACGGGAGTGGAGAATAATGAAAGAAATGCAATCTGATCCTGCTAGCCGTGAAAGGGTGAGGTAAGAATCTGACGATTATCCAGCCCAGAGTCGCTCCCCTCTGTTGCAGAAAGGAGGGAGCCTCAGACCCGGCAGTTGGGAATAACCAGGCTTCCTGTTTAGGTCACTCCAACTCTCTGTAGGCTAGTTTCACCAAACTCTCCAAAAGCCTTTTCTATTATGCAGGAAGCAGACAAAGGAAACAGTTTACACTTAGATTTCACAATTACTGTTTTCGAATGACTATTTCTTTTGCTTTAAAGGATTCTTTTTGTAATCATCAGTTAAAAAAAGATACTGCTTCCAGTTAATATTTTTAAAACATTATATACTTATTATTACATTGTTACTTAAGAAAATGAACTTTTTTTGCACTTTGTTTCTTGTGTTCTTCAAATTATTTCATCCACATGGTCAGGACATAGTATATGAAAAAATCTGAGAACTATTGAAGTTCCGTCTGATTAGAGAAGCAATATGTTGTATTGTCTATTGCAGAATGTCAGGCTGTGAACCCTGCATTAGCTACTTGCTAGCTTTGCAACTTTGGTCAATTATTTAATCTCTCTGTGTCATAGTTTCTGTTTTCCTAAATAGTAATAATAAAAATTTCTAGGATTGATATAAGTAGTAAATGGATTTATATGTGTGTGTGTATATGTATATGTATATATATGTATATGTGTATACATATATACATATATATGTAAATGTACTCATATATACATATACATACATATAAATATATGAAAAACACTTAAGGTAGTCCTCCACACACAGTGAACCTTCAATAAATGTTAACTATTGTGTTCATTGCTGTTGTTTGTGTTATATTATTATTATTTTATAAAGTGTGTAAATATTTAAAGATGTCACTCAACCTTGCTCTGCATAGATTGCTATCACTGAGATTAACCCTTAGTATTTCCATATGGAATTATGGCCATATCAGACTAAGATCTCTGGAGATTACGTCAGATGGCACAGTCTACTTTGTCATGAAGGCTAAAGTCATTTGATTAGAAAATTCATTCGTTTCTTGTTTTTTTTCCTCAGCTTATCTTTGTGACCAATTTTTCTTGCTTCTTTGCTTTGACTTCTGTGTAAGCGGTAACCTTTCCTCTTGTGGTTTTTTAATATTTATTGAATAATTATTAGATACCTGGCACATAAATTATCTCATTTAATTCTCATAACGAGCTTATGAAGAGGTCCCCTCTCTGTGCCCATTTGACAGGTTTACGAAGGATGAATGTGGTTTGTGGAGCTATAATTCAAATCCTGTAGTTTGACTTCAGAGTGCAGGTGCTTAAATACTCCTCTATGCTTCTTTCTCGCCTATACTCTGGATTTCATATCATATTAACAACACAATTTTGCTGCATAATTATTACCTTACACCCTGTAACTCAAGCACATTCAATATTCCCTTCTTGCTCAGATTGTTGAGAAAAGTGGACTGTTTTGGGACTAAAAGGGAGATTAAATTTTTTGCCAATCTATAGGTTCTTTTCAGGTCGAAAGAAGTAAGCTCAGCCAATCAGATTTCCTTTTTGGAAACTTGAACTAAAGAGCTATAGAAAAAAGTATACAGTAAATGCCAGGCGCTTAACTAAAATGAAGAGATAGAGAAAGGGCTGGCAGCCCTCATGATGTGTACAAGATGATTCTATGGAGGGAATGACAAAAAGAATAAATCAAAGAGAATGTGTAATCCCTGAAAGAAGAAATAGGGAAAGAACACATAGAGCAAGTGCTAGCCTAAGAGCAAGAGAGATGTGAGAGCTCTATAGTAACAGTCTTTCCTTAGGCCGAGTTCAAGTTTCCCTGAGAATTCAAGAACATATCGACTTGTAATAAAACCCTTTCCCCCCTAAAGTCATTTAAGATATCTCTTTTTCTTATTATGGAAAGAACCCATGGAAAAGAGCCACCACTGAGCTGAAATTATCTTAAAGGTTATTGATTTCATATTTAAGCTTCATTTGGCATTGATGAAAACTTTTCACCATTTTGTTTCCATGTAGCTTACACATGGGTATTCTTGTACTGAAGAGAACATGGGAGTTACGGTAAATTATTGTTAAGATATGACATCCTGACACTCACTTACTTATGGCTCTGTGGACTTAGCTTTTCTCTCCCCGAGGCTTGCATGAGTTCCTTTGTGAGGTCTTATTACCAATTTGCCATTCCATTGTGTACAACTCAGCCTAAATTATTTGGATTAATTTTTCTTCTTTTTTTCTCACCAACAGTGTGCCTATGGGTCATTGTATCTTAAACTTCTTTGTATTAATCAGCATCTGGATGTTCCAAGTACTAACCTAATACTAGATATTCTCCTTTTCGTTCCTCACCATTCTCTGTTATTTTTTTTTCCTCTCACAAAATTTGAATAACATTCCAGACTCTTACTATGAGCTTGTTTATTTCTTGTCCAAGGAATAAAAATAGTCTTTTTTTTGTCTTTACTTGCCCTATGTTTCTTCTTTACTTTCTTTCCTTGCCCTATGTATATTAATTTTATCCATTAAGATTAATAGATGACTATTAAAATACATAGAATGTTTCAACAAGTTTAGGTAATGCTATATGACTGAGATAAATCTGGTAAGAAGTTGTTTCCTTAATGGCAATGTGAGAAGAGTACGCCTGGTTGCAGGATAGAGAACATCAAAATTAAAAGAATGTTAAAAACCAAATTATACAGAAGTTTTGATAAATCTCTAAAACAAGATTAAATTTTTTAATGGATTTTATTTTTTAAAGATTTTTATTAAAATATAGCTAACATGCAATATCATATTAGTTTCAGGTTTACACTAGTTATGCAACATTTATATGCCGAAAGAAGTGATCACTGTAAGTCCAGCAACCATCTAACACCATACCGCACTATCACAATATTATTGACTATATTCCCTGTGTACATTACACCTCCATGACTTATTTGTTTTATACCTAGAAATTAGAACCTTTTATTCTCCTTTTCCTCCCCCCCACTTTTCAATTACAGTTGGCATTCAGTATTATTTTATATGAATTTCAGGTGTATAGCATAGTGGTTAGACATGTGTATAATTTAAGAAGTGACCCCCCACCCCGCCCCTGACTAGTCTAGTATCCACCTGGCACTACACATACTTATTATCATATTATTGACTATATTCCCTATACTTCACTCTACATTCCCATGACTGTTTTGTAGCTACCAATTTGTACATTTTTTTACAAAATTAAATTTTTTATGTCAAACATTCATTTTATGCATTTCTGTATGTGAAGAATTAGATATTTCATTATTTCATATTTCAATTAATTGCCTTTCACAGAAAGTTTGAGTATAGTAATTGTATTAGGTGAGGAATGAATCCTTGAGCTTCACTCTTTGTCTCAAGTCTTCATCCTTTTATCCAGAATATAAACCATATACTGCTTGTGGTTCACTTTTCCGAAAGTAAATTTCTGAAAACTAATAAACAAATGGAAACAATCCACATTTTCAAATTTCAAGTGTAAAATGAATGGCATCTAGGCTTTATCAAATTGTATTCACTGAAACTTGGTATAATAGGGAAGACATATACAAACACAGGTGTAAAATTGCCTCTGTACTTATTTCATCATTAACAAAATTAATTTAGCTCTCAAGGCCCTATTTTTGCTGATGTGAAAAATGCAACCTTGCCTATACTAGGTAGTTTACTATTGACTAAATTGCTAGTTAAAACTTAGCCACTTTCAGGTAAACCCAGGCAATGTCTACGGCCCTTACTTGTTCTCTGTTCCCTAGGGCACAGACTCCTTGGAGGTGTTTGGGAAGAGCATCTGGCCCCCTTGTTATTCTCTGTCCTGACTGGTCTCTGCTGAGAGCTCATTGAGCCTAGTCATGTCTCTTCCAGTATGGCTGAAATTTTAAAATTAAAAACACGTTCTTGCTTTAGATCCTACTTCTCACAATTTAAAGCCATAGCTTTTGAGAATATCTTCTCTCTTGTGAGTAGAAACATCCATTCAGCAAGTCACATGAAGCCTCTCCTCTGTGCTCTTAGCTTTATCTGCCCCGGGTAAAGAGTAAGGACGGAAATAAATGGACATACAATTAGTTGCATGTAGTTGCAAATCACAATAATGCCAGCTACAGTTCAGTTGCCCCATTTTTAGTCATGCTCGTTCTAACAACAGTTGAGATGCATATACGCAGATACGGTATTAAGTATGAGTTTGCAGTCAGAGTATCTGCATGATTAATTTTTATTTGGATAATTTTTTTTAACCATTAAGTATCTCAATTTTCTTAATTTCTAAATGAATATTTCCAAGAGCAATCTATCTCATAGAGAACACAGGCACAAATATAAGTCAGGGAGAAAAGGAATATTTCACTTCTTTTCCTACTCTTCTCTGTGTTGGATTGGAATATTTGCTCAAACATATTTGCTACTCTTCCCTCTGGGTTCCACCTTGGTAACCTGTGAGAAGAGTATATTTCTCTCCACATTGTCATCAGGTTTTGCTACCTTACTAGCTTCATCCAACAGAAGGAGCAGAATACAAAATAAATACGCGACATCTAAGTAGGTTTCTATGAGTTTTATGGGAAATTTATGAGTTTTATTGTCTTACAATTTTTTTTTCCATTTTCTCTGCCATATGACTCTCATGTTACTACACATAAGGGTTATTTTTTCAAGTTGGATCACAAAGAAAAATGGTGCACCAACAAAGATGACCCACTAAAGTGATGGAAAATAAACCCTTTCTTTGTAAAAACCCTGTAGATCTTGGAGTAGTTTGCTATCAACCACAACTTAGGCAGAAATGAATAATATACTCCCTACCCACATACCTTCTTCCCTCAAAAATGTTATCTTGACTGCATCCATTTTATGAAATTACCTAACACTGGACACTGAACTAATTGGACCCTTGTGCCCCCTGCCTACTGTTTCCCTAAGTACCTTACCTTCTTTTTCTTCCTCTATAGTTCATTGTAGGATAAGAAGTATTTTGGGGGGATGCTTTCAGGACATTTACTGATGGTAAGCAGCAGTATAAACAAAATTAATAATTGATTTGAAATATGTTGCAAATTAAAGTAAGATCTTTTTAAGCAA
The DNA here is from genome assembly GCF_004115265.2 of Rhinolophus ferrumequinum. Taxonomy (NCBI): domain Eukaryota; kingdom Metazoa; phylum Chordata; class Mammalia; order Chiroptera; family Rhinolophidae; genus Rhinolophus; species Rhinolophus ferrumequinum. Next base: position 40,635,710 of record NC_046291.1, on the reverse strand, counting down.
TATAATATGTAGAAAATAAAGTTTTCAGAAATTTTGTGGTCACAAGCAAGTTGACTCCAACTGTAGGAAAACAAGTTCTCAAATTAGTTTGAATCAAAGTTAATACATGCATGCAAACTGGAATACCGGAATCATGTATTATTTGTTTTTTATCTAGTTCATATTTCTTACTAAAAAAGATAGTTCTTGTGAATTTTTAAATGAGAATGGTGGTAACATGTGGAACTGTGAGGGTCTAGTCATGGTTGAAGGCTATTTAGCCCTCTTGAGAATTCTCCACAGAACTCTTAGTCATAACTTGAAATATTGACAGGCAGACATCCTGAACAAGTGACTTTCCTCCTTCAGGCAGAACATAACTAAGAAAATAGGGAAAGCTAATCTTTGTATCATCTGTGTTTACCCAATGCATTTCACAATACAGTCATGTGTCAGTTAACAACAGGGTTGTTATGAAAAATGTGGCATTTTGTGATATCATCATGCGAGCATCACATGATGAATGTATTTACACAAACCTAGATGGCATAGCTTACTACGTGCCTGGGCTCTATGGTATAGCCTATTGCTCCTAGGCTATAAACCTGTATAGCATGTCACTGTACTGAAACTGCAGACAGTTGTAATATACTTGTGAATATTTATATATCTAAACATAGAAAAGGTATAGTGAAATCACGATTCAAAAGATAAAACATAGTTCTGTTCACCTGTATACCATAAATTGAACTTGCAGGACCAGAAGTTGCTCCGGCTAAGTCAGTAAGTGAATGGTGAGTGAATGTGAAGGCATATGGTATTATTGTACACCATTGTAGACTTTACAATACTGAACACCAACATCACCACAAACACGTGAGTAATGTGTTGTGCTGTGATGTTAGGAGGGCTACCATGTCACTAGGGGATTAAAAAAATTTTCAACTCCATTGTAGTCATATGGGACCACCATCATAAATGGAGTCCATCGTTGCCCAAAACGTCATTATATGGTACATGACTATTAATTATTGCTATACTTGTTGATATATGTAAATATAGGTATAGATATATTTTTTTAAATGTAATATCCAAGAGGAAAAATAAAACACATTGAATTCTTAGCTATTTCTTTATAGATTTCTAGAATCAGGTATTCGATTAGATAGCATGCTGAGATTACTTAGAACCTTCACTTTCATTATATGTTTTTTTCCCATTCTTCATTAGTTTATTTTTCTAACTCCTTTTGTGAGAATCTGTAGCATATATCTCTATCTCTAATACATGAATAAAGAGGTAAATCCTTTTGCTTTTCACTGATTAATAATAGGGATTTCTTATACATGTACTTCTGTGAAATAAATCCTATGCTAGTAACACCTCTGTTAAAAAAGTATCATACAATCTTAGGTCACAATAATTTCTCTGCAACACATAGCATAAGGAAAATATTATTTCCACTGCACTTTGTATTATTTTGCATTCATATCTGGCACAAATTTTAGGAGAGCAAAATCAAAGCAGCATGTGTTCATAGTAATGAGATAAAAAAAAACTATGTTATGTTATGCATAGTTACATAAATTAAAAATACGTGTCTCAAAAAATGTTGAAGCAACTGAGGATATTTAATTTTAGGAATAAAAAGCTGAGAGTTTGGGGAGAGGCTTGGTATATATTATCTTAAAGTATTTAGAAGACAGTTATGTAGAAAAGAGAGTAAATATAAACTTTTTTTTCCCCCAGAGAGAATAATTAGGTGGATGAAAATATTGGGGACACAGATTTTTAGCTTAAAATCAGGAAAACTTTGCTACCAATTATAGTTTAAAAGATCTCATGAGTTGTTCTACTATAAGGAGCACGCCCATTCCTAGAAGTAGTGTGGGAGGGAGAGTGATGATATATTGAAGCTGTTCAGAAGACAGCCAGACATTGGATGAGAAAACTGGGCTGAAAGACCTGGACAATTACCTCCAATGTTCAAAATCTTCTCACCCCCTGATTAATAGTAAGAATAATGTAACTACACATATAACAACAATATTACAAATAGCAAACAGAGCAGCAGTAGTTAATGTTTATTGAAGTCTTACTTAGTGTCAGACATTATTCTAAGTGTTATATTTTTAATCATCATGAGGTAGGTGATATAATTTCCTATTTAGAGATGATGTTAAATGGTTCAGTCACTGTTCACTTCAAACAGCTAATATATAAGAATGGGATTTGAATTGGAATCATTTCAATTTTGAGCATTAGTCTTAACTATTATGCCACATTACCTTTTATATGATCCCATACCCATAACAATAACATTTATTGTCCTTCTTAGTGAAATAAGAAAAAAATTCCCAAGGCCACATCCAGTAATTTTGCAATTATGTACAATCTATAACCTTCTATATATAACCTATCTATAACCTTTGCAATTATGTACAATCTATAATATTCTACTTCTATTATTCTAAAAAAAAAAAGTACACATTATATTTGTGTACCGGGGATATTTTCAATGATATCAAGTGCAATATTTTTGTTAAAATGTAAAATTGAAAATAATTTAAAAATCAATTGAGCATGGAATATATAAATACATTGTGGTCTGATCATTAGGTAGAATACTATTTGGAAAAGTATGTATTCATGAATATGTATGAACATGGCCAGAACTGAAAAATAAATGTAATTAAAAAATGCAAAATGAGCAATGTCATTTACCTAAGTTTGAAAATATACAAAAAGTAATACTATATATTAAGTAAAGGTACATATGTAGTGAAAGGACACATATTTATGTTAGTTGGTTGATCTGGAAAGGAAAGGAGATGAATAAATCCGGTAAAGGCTATAAGGAATAGTGCAGCCTTCGTCTGTATTTATAATATTTTGTATAAAAATCATACAAAATGCTATATTTTATTTAAAATACTGTGTGGTATAATATAAACACTTTTATATAAAATACATGGAAAGTATAATGGAAATGTTAGCATTTGTTGCAGACGATCATTACTTGAATTTTGGCATTTTATTTCTTGTCCTTTTTCTTGATTCCAAATATTTAAATTAAAAATAAATTAGAATATATAACAATATAAAAAACACCAGAGAGAGAATATATTCACTGTTTATTTTCTCCAAAATGTTTAATTTTTAAAGTTCTAAAACTAGGTTAGATGAAAGGAAAATAATAGTTTGGCATCAAGTCAATATTAAAAAAAAGAATAAGTTCATGATGTTAAGGTCCAGAATTGTCCCCCTCAGACAGACAGAGAACCCGCACAATAATGCAAGTCACACAGCGAGGTTTATTTCCAACTAGCTGGGGTCCGAGTCTCTGCCCGACACAGCGGGTTTTAACAAGGACCTCAAACACTTAAAGCCAAGGGGTTATATAGCATTTTCAAGGCTTTCCATAGCTTCAGAGAGTACTAGATAAACTTACAGGACTTACATAGCTTCAAAGAGTATAAGATTTACTACAGGACAAGGAGACCAGGAGTATAAGATAAGCTACAGGACTTGCATAGCTTCAAAGAGTATCAGATTTACTACAGGACAAGGAGACCAGGAGTATAAGATAAGCTACAGGACTTGCATAGCTTCAAAGAGTATAAGATTTACTACAGGACAAGGAGACCAGGAGTATAAGATAAGCTACAGAACTTGCATAGATATAAGGAGTATAAGATAAACTACAGAACTTCTAGTCTCCATGCTGCAACTGCCCACATCCTGGAATTTTATAATTATGTTGTTTCAGGCTAGGGGCTGTTAACCCTGACCTAAAGATAGCAGTTCTCATGCTAACAGTCTCTTACATTTCCCCCCTGTGTGTTGTTCATAATGAGGAATCTTGCTCATATACGGGCCAGCCGTAGAGGTCCTCACGGGTGGGCACTGTCTCATACTGTTGTCTTAGGACCATAAGCTGGACGGTATTAACACGATCTTTTACAAAATTAATAAGCTTGTTTAATATGCAAGGGCCCAAGGTTAGAATAAGCACAAGCAAGATAATTGGGCCCACTAAGGTAGATACTAAGGTGGTGAGCCAGGGGATCTGTTAAACCAAGCCTCAAACCAGTTCTCCTGAGCTTCCCTTTCCCGTTTTCTCTTAGCTAACCCTTCTCTCACCTTTGCCATGGATTCTTTTACCACACCAGTATGGTCAGCATAAAAACAACATTCCTCCCCTAGCGCGGCACATAGTCCCCCTTGTTGGAGGAACAACAAATCAAGTCCTCTTCTATTCTGGTCCATGTTAGCTTATGGGGTTGGTGTGGGTTGATCCCCGCATGGCTCTTCTCCCAGATGTTGAGCAGAGTTAGGGCTAGCAGCCATTCCATCGTTAGCTGAGGCACGGGGCTTGACGCTTCCCCGAGGTCGGGAGAGCTGCAGCTTCAGAGGGTTATCAGGGTGTCGCCGTACGATCCACTCCTCAGCTTGCGTCTTCTCCAGCTGTCTGGCTCGGCGCACGTGAGAGTGATGGACCCAAGGCCCAATGCCGTCAACCTTTAAGGCAGTGGGGGTAACCAGAATAACCACATAAGGACCTTTCCATCTTTCCTCCAGTGTCCGGGACCTGTGTCTCCTTACCCATACCCAATCCCCTGGAACGATGCCATGTTCCAGGTTCGGGGCGTCCTTAATTTCATACAGGGAACTCACTAGGGGCCATATCTCATGTTGGACCCCTTGCAGGGCCTTTAAACTGGCCAGATAACTTGGGGCCACATTGGGGTCATGATCTGGTAGAGTATGAACAATAATGGGGGGTGGTGCCCCATACAGAATTTCGAAAGGTGTCAAACCATGTACATATGGTGAGTTCCGGACCCGGAAGATGGCATAGGGTAAGAGGGTCACCCAGTCCCCGCCAGTCTCGATGGCTAGTTTGGACAAGGTCTCTTTTAGAGTCCGATTCATTCTCTCTACCTGCCCTGAGCTCTGGGGATTATATTCACAATGTAACTTCCAATTGATCCCTATCGCTCGGGCTAGTCCCTGTAGGACGTTACTGATGAAAACTGGGCCGTTATCGGAGCCTAAAACCTCAGGAACCCCATATCTGGGAATAATTTCTTCTAGTAATGCCTTAGCAACCACTTGGGCAGTCTCCCGTTTCGTGGGGAAAATGTGTCAACCATTACTAGCAAGTACTTATACCCATACCTCCCAGGCTTTACCTCAGTAAAGTCCACTTCCCAACTCCGTTCCGGCGCTCTTCCCCGTACCCTCGTACCTGTATGTTGGGGTCCTTTCCTACTGGGTCTCATAGCCTGGCACCCAACGCACTGATCTACGATCTCTTGAATCTGAGCCGCTTGTCGGGGAAACCGGAGGCGGGCGGACTCGAGAATCGTCAGCAACTTCTTTTTTCCTAAGTGGGTGGCTTGATGCAGGTTGGAGAGAAGAAACAGTCCTAGCTGTGCCGGCAGTATCAATCTTCCTTCTGTATCCCGATGCCTCCCCTGCTGATCAGATTCCGGGCAGTGGTGGTTCTGGATCCATCGCAGGTCTTCTGGAGTGTAGTCAGGTCGCGGGGGCAGGCGAGGGAGCTCAGGTGTGGGCAGGGTGAGTGCTAAAGCTGATGAAGCTACTGCCGCTGTCTTGGCGGCTTCATCCGCTCGCCGGTTTCCTTCAGCTTCCGGGGTCTGGGCAGACTGGTGCCCAGGGATGTGGACAACTGCGACTGCCCGGGGCATTTGCACAGCCATCCGCAGTCTTCGTACCTCAGGAAGATTGCGCAGAGTCTTTTCTTCCCCTGTAACAAAGCCTCTTTCCCGGTAGATAGCGCCATGCACATGGACAGTGCCAAAGGCGTAGCGGCTATCGGTGTAGACAGTCACTCGTCTCCTTTCGGCCTGTTCCAGCGCCTCCGCCAGCGCAATCAGTTCGGCCTTCTGTGCTGATGTCCCCGGGGAAAGCGAGGCATTCCAAATGATGTTTCCGCCTTGGTCTACCACCGCTGCGCCTGCCCTCCGCACACCATCTATAACGAAGCTGCTTCCATCAGTGTACCATACCAACTCACTGTTGGGTAGTGCGGTGTCCTGGAGGTCGGAGCGCACTTGGGTGACTTCTGCCATGATCTCTTGGCAATCATACAGGAGAGCTCTCAGATCCGGGGTCGGCAGCAGGGTGGCTGGATTCAGAGCGGTGGGTTCAGCGAAGATGATCCGGGGTGCATCTAGCAAGAGTCCTTGGTAATGGGTTAGTCGGGCATTAGTCATCCACCTACCAGGGGGATATTTCAGGACCCCCTCGATCGCATGGGGGGTCACTACCTTCAGATGTTGCCCAAAAGTGAGTTTATCAGCATCCTTTACCATTAGGGCTACTGCCGCAATGATCCTTAAGCACGGGGGCCATCCTGCTGCAACTGGATCTAGCTTCTTGAATAAATAGGCAACCGGACGTTTCCAGGGCCCCAGACGCTGCATTAGCACCCCTTTCGCTATTCCCCTTCTCTCATCAACAAAGAGAGTGAAGGGCTTCAGGGGGTCTGGCAATGCCAGAGCCGGGGCTCTTAGGAGAGTGACCTTGAGTTCATTGTAGGCCTTCTGTTGGTCTGAGCCCCAGGCCCAAGGGACCTTATCCTTGGTTGCCTCATACAGAGGTTTCGCTATTTCAGCATACCCCAAAATCCACAGCCGGCAGTAGCCTGTCGTCCCTAAAAACTCACGGACCTCTCGTGCTGAGGTCGGGACTGGAAGTCTAAGAATAGTCTCTTTCATGGCCTCTGTCAGCCATCTGGTTCCTTCTTTCAGCTTATACCCCAGGTAGGTGACTGTTTGCCTGCATATTTGAGCCTTCTTTGCACTGGCCCGATAGCCCAACTGCCCCAGCTCCTGGAGGAGGTCTCTAGTGGCTTGTCGGCATTCGGCTTCGGAGGGGGCCGCCAGAAGCAAGTCATCTACGTACTGCAGGAGCGTAACTGAATTATGGCTCTGGCAAAACGAGTCCAAATCCTGATTTAGGGCTTCATTAAACAGAGTTGGAGAGTTTTTGAAGCCTTGCGATAGTCTAGTCCAGGTCAGCTGCCCGGGGGTTCCCGTATTGCCATCATTCCATTCGAAGGCAAAAATGTGTTGGCTGCTGGGTGCCAGGGCTATGCTAAAAAAAGCATCCTTTAGGTCTAAGGTAGTATACCAGACATGTGAAGGGGGCAAGTGACTTAGTAAGGTATAAGGGTTGGGGACCGTGGGGTGGATGTCTTCAACCCTCTTATTCACTTCCCTCAAGTCCTGGACTGGCCTATAATCTTTTCCCCCCGGTTTCTTAACGGGGAGAAGTGGGGTGTTCCAGGCAGAATGGCAAGGTTTCAGTATTCCACCTTCCAGTAAACGGTTAATGTGCGGGGCAATCCCTTTCCGCGCCTCTGCAGACATGGGGTACTGGCAGATCCAGATAGGCTGGGCCGAGGCTTTAAGTTCGACCACTACTGGTGCTCGGCGGGCCGCCCGGCCCACACCCGCTATTTCCGCCCACGCCTGAGGGTACGTTTTAAGCCAATAATCCATATCACGGGGCCATTCTGTAGAGGGAGGGTTGTAGGGGTTGTCCTGCAGGGCGAACAGGCGATGTTCATCCACAAGAGACAGGGTCAAAATGTGGAGGGGCTGTCCTTGGCCATCCAATACCTTAATGCCATCCGGCTCAAAATGGATCTGGGCCCTGATCTTAGTCAGGAGATCGCGCCCCAATAAGGGGGCAGGGCATTCAGGGATAACTAGGAAGGAGTGGGTCACTTGGTGGCGGCCTAAGTCCACTTGGCGCCTACTAGTCCACCGATAAGCCTTGGACCAAGTTGCCCCTTGCACCAAACTGGTTTTCTGAGATAAGGGCTCCGTAGGCTTATTCAAAACTGAGTACTGGGCTCCTGTGTCTACCATGAATCCTACTGGCTTCCCCTCCACATACGCAATTACCCAAGACTCGGGGAGGGGATCCAAGTCCCGTCTCCCCTAGTCACTCTCCATCCCCGCCAGCAGGACCCGTGCGTCTTGCCCTGTTTGGCCCTGGCGCTTGGGGCACTCCCTTTTCCAATGTCCATATTCTTTGCAGTTTGCACACTGTCCCCTATCCAGTCGGGGCCGCGGTCTCCACGGTCCGGCTGGTCCGGCCGGACTCGGTCCCACCCTGACTGTGCTTTGCACGCCTGCCAACAAGATCTTGGCCATGTCCCTCTGCTGCCTCCTGTTCTCCCTGCTCTGATGCTCTCTGTCTTCCTTCCTGATTCGTTCCTGTAATTCCTGATTTTCTTTTCTAATTCTATCCTCCCTTTCTTCGGGAGTCTCTCGAGTGTTGAACACTCTCTCCGCTACTTTCATTAAATCCCGAATGGACATCTCTCCCAGTCCCTCCTGTTTGTACAATTTCTTCCTAATATCTGGAGCAGCCTGGTTTATAAAGGACATAATTACAGCCGACTGGTTTTCCTCTGCCAGGGGGTCCAACGGGGTGTACTGTCTATAAGCATCATAGAGGCGTTCTAAAAACACGGCCGGGCTTTCATTTTCCCCTTGCATTATAGCCTTTACCTTGGCCAAATTGGTGGGGCGGCGTGCCACCGCTCGGAGACCTGCCATAAGAGTCTGGCGGTAGACTCGGAGACGCTCCCTACCTTCTGCGTTCCCAAAGTCTCAATCCGGTCTATTCAGGGGAAAGCGCTCGTCGATCAGGTTCGGCAAGGTCGTCGGTCGCCCGTTGTCGCCGGGGACATTCTTTCTGGCCTCGGTGAGGATCCGCTCGCGCTCCTCGGTGGTGAATAAGGTCTTAAGAAGCTGCTGGCAATCATCCCAAGTGGGACTGTGTGTGTGCATGACAGACTCGAACAGGTCAGTTAGGCCTTTCGGGTCCTCAGAAAAAGGAGGGTTTTGAGCCTTCCAGTTGTACAGATCACTGCTAGAAAAGGGCCAATACTGGTATGCTCGCTCCCCATCTGGACCAGTCCCTCCTAGTGCTCCCACGGGGAGAATCGGCGCCCCAGCGGAGGTGGAGGAGGACGGTTCCTCCTCTGGGGTCTCTTCCCGGCGTCTACGAGGCCTCAATCCCCTCGCCGGCCCTTGAGCTGGGGCAGGGGAACCCGGGGGAGGGGGAGCCATCGGGGAGGCGGTAGAGTGAGGCAGCTCGGGAGGGGCGGCAGCCTCAGGCGGGAGCGGCGCCACCGGCGCGTAAGGAGGGGGGTCTCTTCCAGATCTAGGTCTATCAGGGAGGGGTATATGTCTGACCCCTCCTGAAGGATGGGTCCCTGGGTCGGCTTCTCCGGGGGATTCGGGCCGGCCGTGGGCACCGCCGGCTGGCGGGAGGGTCCCGAAACGGTCAGGACTTTAAGGGGGGGGGAATCTTCTGGCTTGTCGGGGATAAAGGGCTTAAGCCAGGAGGGAGGACTCTCTACTAAGGCTTGCCACATCAAAATATAGGGATATTGGTCCGGATGGCGCCGATTAATAATATCTCGGACCTTCTTAATAATGTCTAGGGAAAAAGTTCCCTGGGGGGGGGGCCAGCCCACATTAAAAGTAGGCCATTCTGCAGAGCAGAATGTATCAAACTTACCTTTCTTCACTTCCACACCATGATTACGAGTCTTGGCGCGGATTTCAGGAAAGTCATTCAGGAGCAGGGTCTTAGGTGTTACCTGAGCCTGTCCCATAATTGTCACAAAGAGAAACCAAGAAAAGGCAAAAGAAAGGACAAAAGACACAGTGCCAGCAAATACACAACTTCACATGGGACTCTTCAACACCCACCGGCCGGTCAACCACACCACATCCACAGGCGCCGTTTCAATCACATCAGTCTCACCATGCTCAAGATCCTTACCCAGGGCCTGTCCAAACGGCGTCCACTGCGGATGTCGCTGGGCCACCTTCTCGTCGGGGACGTCTCCCACGACTTCAAGTAATGGAGCCTCCAGGGTCGTAACCCGCACTTTCCTTCCCGTGAGAATTCTCAACTGGGACCGGGCAGAGACCTGTTTCAGTCTCTCCGGTCGAGGACCTGTTGCAGTCCTCCCCTGTTTGGGACCAGGCAGAGACCTGTTTCAGTCCTCCCCTGTTTGGGACCGGGCAGAGACCTGTTTCAGTCTCTCCGGTCGAGGACCTGTTTCAGTCCTCACCTATCGGAGGTGGCCAAACCGCCTTCCGCGGTTCCCTATGTAAACCTCGGTATCGGGAGTTGTCTGTTCCCCTGAGGGGGGGCATCCCGGATGAGCCCCCAAATGTTAAGGTCCGGAATTGTCCCCCTCAGACAGACAGAGAACCCGCACAATAATGCAAGTCACACAGCGAGGTTTATTTCCAGCCAGCTGGGGTCCGAGTCTCTGCCCGACGCAGCGGGTTTTAACAAGGACCTCAAACACTTAAAGCCAAGGGGTTATATAGCATTTTCAAGGCTTTCCATAGCTTCAGAGAGTACTAGATAAACTTACAGGACTTACATAGCTTCAAAGAGTATAAGATTTACTACAGGACAAGGAGACCAGGAGTATAAGATAAGCTACAGGACTTGCATAGCTTCAAAGAGTATAAGATTTACTACAGGACAAGGAGACCAGGAGTATAAGATAAGCTACAGAACTTGCATAGATATAAGGAGTATAAGATAAGCTACAGAACTTCTAGTCTCCATGCTGCAACTGCCCACATCCTGGAATTTTATAATTATGTTGTTTCAGGCTAGGGGCTGTTAACCCTGACCTAAAGATAGCAGTTCTCATGCTAACAGTCTCTTACAATGAAACATTATTATATTTAATCATTTTTATCGCAATATCAGTAAAGAGCAGGTTGTCTTTCACTTTTATAAAATGAGCCTGTTCTCTTTACAATAATGTTTTGAAAGGCAATGTGCATGAAAGCAAAAAATGTCTTTCCTGGCTCACTTCACTATCAGCTTTATAGAATCAATAACCAGTAAGTGTTAATAACTCTTACTATGAAAAACTAAAAGCACTTTTCTCCCTAAATATATTGACTTTTCTTTTTAATAAGCTTTCTCATGTAAGGGGTGATCATTCTTGGCAAGATGTGTGAATTTTAACATACTGCTCTCTTTGGCTGTCTGTCCCAGGCATGCATGGTAACAAATGTCTTCAGAGTTTCACTTTCAGAGGGAGCTTCTTTTGTCTCCATTTTCTTTTTTCGTGAAGAAAACAAACAAATAAATAAACTTTACTTTACTCTTTAAAGCAGTCACGTCAGCTCTGTTTAATGTGAAGTATCTGACTAAATAAATTGAAAGCTATGAAAGCTCCCTTGATGTGTAATCCTGACAACACTTTAAGTCTTGCAACATCAGTATTAATCTTAGATCAAATATTATGCGGCACAAGAGAAAAGCACCCACACAAAATGTATATTTTGTTTCCTTTTTTTGTGTGTGTGATTCCCCCTCTTCTGTGAAGAATTGATGTGGATTTGTGGTGTCCAGCAGACAAAAATCTCTTGTTTCTTTCTGTGTCTCCCCAACTCTGTGTGGAAGATCACCATCAGGACAGGGGCTTCTTGGCCAGCTTGTTTTTTCATCCTTTCTGGAACTTTCTTGAGAGAGAAAAAAATCCAGATACAAAAAGGTAGCCTCCAGTGAGATGCAATTTGATCAGCAATGAGAAAAGTCTCTAACATTTACCCAAGCTGCTATCCCAGGTTCTGCCATGCATGAAATGCACCCAACAATAAAGAATTCATTTGTCTGCTCACCATATGTTCTTTTAAAATTCAACTTTTGTTCAGAGAAGTAATATTATATATAACACAGAATGATGAAGCCATTCTGAACAAAAACTCATCTAAGTCAAGGATTTTAACTGAATGAACCACTTTGATTTTTATAACAGTGTTTAAATAAATTACAAGTTATTTAAGTAAATTCAACTCTAGAATCCTTGAACTTAACAGTTTTGTCATTCATAATTGTTGTCTCTCTATATTTTTTAAAGACTAAGGTGGAACCGTTTTTCATTATAGTACGGATAGGATAATTATAGAAATATATAAAATCTTGGGTGGATGAACACAAAGAAAGAAAAGGCCATGGAAGGGAGAAAAACAACAATGCTGAGAGTAAATGCACACCGCTGTTCCTGAGGGACAATGCTGAGTTTACCTGAGTTTCAGTACCCTCTTTAGATATCTGCCTAGAGACCCTTTCAAAGAAAGTCAAATCTCAGAAGACAATGGAAACGAGTAATCATGATGTTTAGGATTGTCACATCTCTTAGGACCCGGCTTGCTTCTGCATTGGATTTGAAATGTTAAGGCTTAAATTTATACTTTTAACAATTTTGTGTTTTATTTTTTAATCATCTAGGCTTTAATTGCTGTGCTTCTGTTTATTTTCTGTACTTAAAGCTGGTTTTAGGCTTCTAATTTTCTGGCCCTTTCATTTTAGTTATTTTTGTAACACTGTTTTTCTTAATCATTCTAATTTATATTACTTGCATGGTTTATCCCTTCTCTAACATTTAACTAGTTTTATTACTTTTAGTGCTATTTTAATAGTCATTTTATAGTGTCTATCTTGAATATTATTAGAAGTACTATATTAATGTATACATAATGTAAGATGTATGATGCCCATATGTGAATATGGAATGGGTGTAAACTTGGAAAGTTGCATCTTTATTTATTTCAAGATAATATAGAAGCAAGTCCTCTAGTCCCACGGGATAGACTATCATTCCTTTAACCAAAATGGGACTCAGTGACTCTAAGATCACCACACGAATAATTTGAAAGGCCCCTAGACAGAAATTATTTCCAACCACAGGCTTCTGTACTACCAGAACAAATACTGGCAAATTGCATGAGAAGTCTCTGTTCTCCACCACAAACTATTTATTCTGAATCTCCCTGGAACATTGCATAGGTCAGTTTTATTCCAGTCTCCACTACCATATTAATTTACATCTCTGTATTGATTGGGTTTAAGGGATAATTACTTATACCATAAATTACCTCTCATATTGATTAAGAATGCTAAGAGAAGTTTGGCCTCAGAAAGGATTATCCTTATATCTCCTGTTGTTTTAGGCTGTAGGCAGGGTGCTAATCCCTGGATGGACAGTGCCCTCAGAGAGCCTCACTGACTGATAATGTGCTCCTTAATTTCAGAGTGTCAGACACCAGCCCCCATCCTCATTCTTTCCTCAGTCTGGATAATAATTTTTCATTCAAAATATTTATTTTATTTTTATATCTTTTCAAATATATTTGTGTTTTCACTAATCGGTTTTAAGGAAGACCAGAAAAACCATATTGTACAGTGCCATTTGGAATTCTGGAGAAAAATGGCTCACAACTGTGGTGATTTTATGATTATCTCCCTTTGTCTAGTGATACAAGACAGAGCTGCAGAAGCAAGAATAGTTGGCAGGCAGAGTTGACTAGATTTTTTGGTAGGAATCATAAATCTATTGCCAACAGATAAACTTTGTTTTAGAAATTTAAAAAAATGTAAAAGTTGCTTCTCATAACTTTGTAAATTTTATTAAAACATTTTTACTAACAAATTTCTTACAAAAAATTAAAGTGTAAAGTAAAATAGCACATAAATATACCGCGTGGACATAGTTATTGACCACCAACGGTATTACAAACACTGTTCTAGGATCAAAGGAAGCAGCCAGGAATAGCACAGATAAAACTCTTCTTCTTGGAACTTTTCATTTTATGCCATAAACAGAATGCTACTAATGGTCACAGTTCTTACTCAGTGAACCAGGGTTGCAACAAACAAAAGAAAGAATGCCTCACCTTTCAAACCATTTCTTTTTAAGCTGTTTAGAAAAAAAAGTTATTCCAGGAGCTTCATGTCAAAGTCTCTTCCCACTAACTCACGAAAAAAGTGTATTAATTTATCTTAGACATTTTCATTGATTACTCAATATCTGAAATGTGAAGATGATTCTTTTTTCATTTCACATCTTGATTATTTTCTTAATAATTTTAGAATAGAATTTCATGGTTAAACGTTATATGGTTACATCAGTTTCCAACCACTTGAACTTCAGTTTATAATAGTACAACTCCATATATCAGCTCCCTCAGTGACACTTTTTAGGATTTTTTTTCTCAGTTAGTTTTACATGGCAAAAATTTGAATTTGGTGTCCATTGAATAATAGTGAAATTGAATGTTCATTTTTTTTTATTAATCATATTTAGTTTTTCTTTTGAGAATTGCTACTTATGTTCTTTGCACATTTTTACATTGTCGTGTGTGTACTTTTTATTGACTTGCAAGAGTTCTCATTTAGAAACCCAGGTTTTTCTTTTCTGATAAGCTTAAAATTGAGATGAAAGCTAAACTGATGTTTATTTTTAATTAATTAAAACATGTACATTTCCAAAATTTGGTTTAAGAACACAAAATGGTAGTCATTTTTTATTAAAGGAATATAAACATATCATACATACATATATATAACGAGTTATCATAATGTATATATATATGTATATATACATATATATGTATGATATGTTTATAGTCATCCATCCATTTAAGGATAAAATGCAATATTTCTTCTATAATTAGACTCAGTTGTATTAAAACAAAAAATCTATGATAATAGTAACAGTAATAATAATGATGATAATAAACATTATTAAACACCTATTTACATATCTACTGTTCTGTTATACCTTTTACAAATAATTTTAATCCTTGATCCTCTAAAGTAGCTATTGTCACTATTTTAAATGTGAAAGATTATGAATACTGAAAAGCTTAATTCAATTGGGCATTGTTTAGCACTTACAGGTAGTAACTAGCTGCGCATAGTTACCAGATCTGTAGTAATCCCTGGTCTGTAATATTTCTAGTGGAGATTCCTGCATTAACACCCGCATGCAAGTGATAAGAAGGAAGAAAGGAAATGGTGTTCTGATTCCCACTGACAAGGCCTGTCATCACAAAACTCCCCTATTTTATCGGATTTTATCTTCTGAACTCAAAGGTCTAAAGTTGTTTGAGACAAAGAAGTGTTGGTCGGTTGAAGTGTTTGTTTGAAAGGGACAAAATTGGAGTGTGATCAAAATTTTCAGAAATCTCGAGGAATACAGTAGTACTTTGAATATTATTTTCCTTCACATGCTATAAAAATGTTTCATTTCTTGCTCATAGAGAACATGGAACTATTTGTGGTTAATTACTGCCCTCTGTTGACAACATAGTATGTAAGTCTTAATTTATATTTTAGGAGTATTCAAGATTAGGATTAGAAGAAATTTCATGTATAAAGACAAGTAATTAAGTCCCAGGGAATTGAAGTGCCTTGCCCCAACAGCCATAGCTGGTTAACGACAAGGACAGGATGAGACCTCAGGTGTCGAGATATAAATCTTGTGTTGATTAAATTAAAAACAGCATATATTTTTCCCTAACAAGATTTTCTATTTTCTGAGACTCAAAACCAAAATTTGCAATGGTCAAAGGAATTCAAAAACTTATTTTTTAATTTAAATTAAATATTTATTTAAGTTAAAAATAAATCATATAGTACAAAAAAAGGGAGAAGAGGTAACGAAACATCTTTCACTCTCCAACTGATTCCATTCCCAGAGTTTGCCACTTTTCACTGTTTCTTTCTCATTCTAAAAATTATATACATTTATGTATATTTATTTTTTCAAAATTGAAGTACTGTTCTCCAAATTTTAAAACATTTAAAACATATATTCTAGAGTTTATTCCAGATTAGTGTACAGAGATAGAACTTATTTTTACATATGGCTTTCTTTTATTGACACTTTTGAGGATTACGGGCAAGTTTAGTAGGTCCCTAATTTAGGTTTGCCTGATGTATTCTCCTAATTAATTTAGCTTGTGTATCTCTTCTTGGACTGTTACAGCGTGAGGCTCTTTTGTTCTCATTTCATTCCACCAGGGAGCGCATGATTTTCATTTGCCTCATTACTGATGATGGATATTCATTTTGATCGCTTGAGCAAGGTGTTGTCTGCTGACTCCTGCATTGTAAGCTATCCCATTTTTCTGCTTATGTGCACAGTGAGAATTTTAGTGACAGAAGTGCTCAGCTCACCTACTAAATGAAAATAAATACCTTGTCAAATCCTTTCTTTCAGGTAGCAGGAATGGAATAGATTTGAGATGCTAATTATTATTTCCCCAATAGTGCTGAGTATTCATTTTTCTGGCTTCTCATTTTATTTCCATTCCTTTTTTTGGAGAAATACACAAATTAGTAAGGTATTTGTAACAGTTGCGCACAGAGTGTGAGGAATGGTTTGGTATGTGAAACAATTCATATAACTCTGAAAGTTGTTATATTTGTAGGGCTATATGTAACATGTGAAGTGCAATAATAACTCTTTTCATTGGCAAGGAGATGAACACTGAACACCAGAACTGCTGACAGGTTTATTTTCTTAAAACATTTAATAAGACAGTTAGATTTTCAAAAATTATATTAAAATTTTGGTCATGTCATTTTTTATTTTAAATTTTGATATTTATTAAAAATTTGCACTTTGAATTTATATTTTAATATATAATTTTAAATGCTTTAGAATAAAAAAACTTCAAAAACGTAAAATTTTTAAATGTAGAGATTTAAGTTACATTTTGGAGAAAATATTACAAACTGCATACACTTAAAGTAGAACACAATTATGTGACAATCTTGATTATAACAATTATTAATTATTAATTTTTATTAATTTTGAGGAAATAAAAGCAGGAAAGACCAGTGGTATGGAATAAATACCTAAATGCTTATGAATTAATGTATGTGTTTAATTTATTACTCATTGAAGTATTACTCTCCAATTAACCAAATAGCCAAAATATGCACAATAAAATTCAGCTGGGATGTCTTGGTATTTTGTCAACTTTCAGCCATATGAAAACTATAGCTTTATAACATCTTACAAATACATCTTTATGAAATATATGCGTCTAAGTAAGATAGATAGTATTTTGTGTTGTAATTTGCTAACTTGATTAATGACTTGATTAAATGTGGCCATCATAATGCCCTGCTGCCTCCCACTTTACTAAAATTCAAGTAAAGAATTTTCTGAATCACCCATTTACCAACTATTGACCACCTGGGGTTCTACCAGTAAACAAACCAGATGAGCAAACCTGTTTTCTTGGAACTTACATTTTAGTACATTTTCATCATAGGGATTAGGGGATACATTTTAGCATATGACATAGCTTTTGTCCATGTAATGGCACACACACTGTTGCAGTTTTCCTCATAGGCATGACAAATTTTGACTGAATTAACATGTGGTTTTGGTAGAATGAAGTCATAATTGCAGACAAGTGTTTTGGAACACTTGCAGAAAAGACCTGGCCAAAGAGAAAATATTTAGAGGACCAAATGTTTAGAAGGCAAAAGAAGAGTAATAGGAAAATATCTATGGAGCCAATAGTGTCCTAAAAATGTAATGAGTAGAATTGAAAGAAAAAACAAGGAAATATAAATTTAAATTGAGTTGTGTGTCAGGTTAGAGTGGTATTCTAGAAAGCAATTAGAATAAGCTTGATTATTGGTACTGCAGCATGTAATAAGCAATCATAAAACCACATCCTCTATATCCCCATGGAAACAGTGATAAACAGCTGCTGTCCATTTTGCTCACCCAGAAAAGCAAGGTTAATTAAAAGTATTGTACTTGCAAATTCAGTTCCATTAACAGCAAAACCAATTCAAGAAAGGGTATTTTCATGGCATGATTCTTTTTTCTGAGTTCTATTAGGATTGTGACAAATCAATATATTTGTGATTCATAAGATGGCTTAGAAAGTGGGGTGCTGCCAAAAAAACACCTGGACCAAGAAGGATATCTATTTCTACTTCTGTGACAATAGTCATTTTTCTCTCCTTCAATGTGGAAGTCATTCAGAATCCAGGTGACATTCATTATAACCAAAGTCAGACTAAACAATGAATGCATAAATACAATACTAGTTTTCATTCTCTCATAAAGATTTAAGTAATGAAATAAATAAATGTCAAGATCAATGTAGATTTTTCATGTTTATCATGAAAGTCAGGGAGTGTACCTTTCACAAAAATGGACAACTGAGTAATGCATTTACTTTAGCATGATATTTCAGGCTCAATTACCTGTATATCACTAAGTATAGAAATAATCTTCAGTATTGACATTTCTTTATATCACATGGGTTAGGGAACTATTTTCCATCCTGGAATACTTCTCCCAATACTTGTTCTGTTTATGCTTTGTGGACAGCATTTACCACTCATAATCAATAAGGACCAGGTTTATTATACTCTGACTGCAACAACCTTAAGTCCAGTCCACTCCATAATCTCTCTTGTTCTTTAGAAGTAGTCAGTATCCAGAAGTTGAGATTAACTTTCCCAGTATTGGTGTTGTACATTGCTATATATATTTAAACAAATAATTTATGCAATTTTTTTCTAATGTGCATAAGTAGTATTATACTCATTCTTTTGAAGCTTTCTTTCTTTCACACATCATTGTGTTTCTGAAATATGTACGCTGTTTATATGTGTGGGTCTACTTCTTTCACTTTTGTTGTGGTATAGTATTCTATTTATTAAAAAAATGCAATTAATTTTTTCCATTCCTCTGCTGAGGAGCAGTTAGTTTGAGCAATTAGCTTGCTTGCACTTGTTTTTTGCTTCAGTGAACATTCTTACACATGACACCTTGTTTTAATGCAAACATATTTTCAGGGTAGATACGTAAGAATGGAATTGCTGAGCTGTAGAATAAGCAGCTTTTTAATTATACGAGGTAGAGTTAAACTGCTCTACAAAGTCTCACAATAGCATTATGTGAGTACTTATTTCCTCACATCCTTGCCAAAAAGTGTTGTCAGAATTTTTAATTTCTGCCAAACTGATAATTAAGAAATGATGTTTTATTGTTGACTTGATTTTATGTCTCACATTTCTCGTGAGGAAGTGTTCATGTTTATTGGTTTACTCTTCTGAGAAATACTTGTTCATATCCTTTGACCATTTAAAGTATTTGGTTTTCTGTTCTATCTTATTCTTGTTTAAACAATAGATGTTTTTTAAATATTCTGGAAGAAATCATCTACTGGTTATTATGGTTTCAGATACCTTCTCCAAATATGTCTTGTCTTTTTAGTTTGTGTAGAGTGTTTTCTTTTTTGTCACGTAAAGATTAATATTGAGGTAGGTAAATATATCAATCTTTTCCTTAGTGGTTTATGTTTTTAAACTTATTTTTAAAAGTTTACCTATCATGGTCTGATATATATATTATTCTACATTTTCATCTAAAATCTTACTTTTATATCTTTATCTTTGAAATCTTCATCTTTGTCTTCTATGTCAAACATTTCAATGTTCTGTTAGCTATTTTTTGCCCTTTACATCTTCCATTCAAAATTTAATATTGGTGTGGTAATTTCTTTGAAAAAAAATATTATTGACTGATATTGCACTTGATTAATAAATTAATTTGGGAAGAATAAGCTTGAATAGTTAAGAAGAGCTGGAATTTAGTGACTTGGTGGATGTACTGATCTTAGCTAGGAGACAGGCAGCTCTTTCATTAAAAATACAAGTAAAAATGTCCAACTAACAGTAAAACGACAAATATACCCCTCAAAGAAAAAAAAGAAAAAAAAGTAAAGCCTGAGTTAAAGGCTGGCTTTATTTGTTATGTGATTGGTGCTGGTGCTATGGTGCTATCACACACAGCACTGCGCTGAGAAGGTTTGTGTTTGGTTTAATATTCTGCTGTTACCACCAGCTTGAAATTTGATAAAGTAGTCCACATTTCATTTTGTACTGATCGACCCAAATTATGTAGCTCATCCTGGAGAGTATATGGGTACAGCTGCAAATCATGGGCAGATGGTGTTGTGGGTGTATATGAAGTTCTCTTCTCTTGGCTTTTATTTTCTCTATGAAGTAGGAAGTAAAGGTAATTTATCTCTCTGTGGTGCATTCTGGGTTATACCTCAAGGTCTCATACTCAATTCAATAATTCTCCTTGTGCCTAATCTGCTGTTTGACTGATTCAGTAATTTTCAATTGCAGTGACTGTACTTTAATTTTAGAAGTCCTACTTGCATTTCTTTCAACCTTACATTTTCTCATAGTTTGGCGTTTTTTTGCTTTATGCTTTTAGTTTCTTGGTTTGTCTTTAATAACTTTACACGTATTTTCTGCTCTTTTTTTTCTGTTTTTTTTTTCTGTTTTTTTTTTCTATTATTTGAAGTTTTTGGAACTCTAATCATCCTGTTGGCTATGTACGCAGGTGATCACTTATGATGCTAATAATTTGGGAAATGTACTCACTTTCAAAGTGAGTTTATTTGTGAGAATCATCTTGGACTGTGTCTCTTTTCAGAGAGCTTGTACATTTGCATATGTCAGGTATCCCAAATGACTGCTATTTTCCCACCTGGAAGCTTTTTGTCAACCTTTCTACAGGCATTTTATTTCGTAAAATTGTCAAAATGTATCGAGGTTTTTTAGAACAAAACAACTTACTGCCATTACTGTAAGTTGTTATAGAAAATATGTATCTATGATGTTAAGGATCTGCTCACTCCCCCTGAGAGCAGCACCACTGTGTAGTGCAAAGCCTGCAAAAAAAAAAATCTATGAGAGTACTCGTTTCACCTATGCTTAAGTTTTAAGGGAATTTATTTTTAAGCTGCTTTTTTTTTTTCATTCATTTCATTTTTTTTCATTCAAATTTTACCTCAAACTCACTCAAGGAGCATGTTCATTGCTCTAAGTTATCAAGAGAAACTTGTTTTCCTGATCTAATCCCAGCGGAATACTCTTAAGATCTCCTTGTGAGATGGATATTTCCCTAGTCTTCCTTTTCAGTAATTGTGTAACACTTTGGATAGTCTCAGTTCTTCGCAGGTGCCTCAGTTCTAACTTCCTGTCTCATATGGACTCAGAACTTATTTCTTGTCCCCATGGGTATATAAAACCAAACTCAATGTCCAACTCCAGCCATGAGATCAGCTCACTAATTTTATTTCTTTCCTTGCTTGCCTCCCCCACTCTACCCTCCCCTTCTCTGGGGTATTCTCATTCTTTCCTATAAACACAGCAAAACATTTTATGAGAAAAGTTATATTTTTATTCAGCAGTTTGAGGCATTTGTAGCAGAAAGGGTTTGTATTAACTTATTCTACCATACTACCTCAATCAGAGTATTTTAATTGAAAACCGTTAATTCAGGAATTTACATTTTCCCTTCAATACAAGAGCTTTCAACTATAAGGACAAAGGTGAGATTTTGAATACCATCTTAAAGTTAAAACATTTATAATATTTCTCAGGTCCTTACTCTAAAAGTTTATTCTTTATTCTCAATAGAAAAATCTTATTTTGTTTGGGGAGAAAAAGGAGACTGCCAGATAGTGTATCATCAAATTTCCTATTCACCACCAACAGTCTTTTCTCTATCCATACCTTTATTCTAAATTGTATGGGTCATGGTTGAGTTAAGGTTAAGAGAATCTAAAATCTATAGAGCGTAGTGCCTATAGTTATCAATACTGTATTATATACATACAATTTTAAGAGTGTGGGTCTTATGTTAAATAGTCTTATCACACAAAATAATATAATAATATTAAAGAAGGTGAGAGGAAATTTTTGGAGGTGATCGATATGTTTATGGCATAGATTGGGGTGATGATTTCATGGATGTATATATTCAAAACTCATCAAGTTGTATACATTAAGTAGCTTTTTGTATGTCAATCATGCTACAATTAAGTGGTTTAAAAGGAAAAAGAAAACTTGTTACAGTGTTCTAAATGGGTCATAAATCATTGAGAGAGCTGTAAAAAGACTCTAATGCAAATTTCCATTAGCAGAATCACTGCCAACGCACCAGCAGCTCCTTCCATTGGGAGGAATTTGTCTGCAGCTTGGATAAGTTGTCTCTATAGTTGCTGTTTCCACACAAATGCAGCACATACACAAACACGGTGCTATTACACCTGTTGATTTCAGAACCATGCTGCCTCTTCCACAATACGTGCCACCAATTAAAGAACCTTGCACTATGCTTCCCTCGTCAATAATCTCAGTTCTGATTCAAGTCTTGTGGGAGCATTTGATCATGGAGCCTAAAACACATTTGGTGTTCTAGCTGTGAAATAATCTGGAGTTTATTTTAAACTTTCCTGTCTCTGCAGTATAGAAAGCAATAATAAAAGGAAGCCAGAATAAATAGTGAACGAGTAAATCCTCACTGTCTTCCCCAGAAGATTTTATTTGGATTTCGAGCTTATTTCCTTTCATATCCTCAAATACCTGGCATTAATTACCCCTATCTGTTTCTCTCCCCATTAGCCCTGTACTTCAATAACATAATCAAGTTTCATCCATCTGAAAAGGAAAGTGACTCTTCCTTAAATCTGCGTTCTATTTGGTACTTTACACTCTCTCCTAGCATTTACAGTAAAGACCATTGGAAACAGTCAATAGTTGTTGTTTGCACTTCTGAATCTCCCGGTCTCTAGTCCAGTCATAGCAAACTTCTATCCGCACTGTTCCAGGGAAGGCCCTCTAAGTATTGCAAGGAACCCCTATTTGCTAAGAGGACACTTTTCAATGAACATCTTGATCTCCAGATCTTGACCTGTATACACAACTTGAGAGGATTCACTGTTTCTTTCTAGAAATTTCCAAATGGTTTTATAAATCTCTGCCTCAGTGATATCCTGTGCTCCTCTTTGACTAATTACTGATTTTCCCCAAATTGTTATACATTATATTTTTTCTAATCTAAAGACTGCCCTTCAGTTATCATCCTCATATCCTTGGTATTAAAAATATCATGTATGTATTGAATCCTAAATATTTTTCTCTCTCTAATAATTATCTTTTAAACATAAAGGTTGTATATATAATTACCTAATAAATATATCCACTTGGATATTCCAGAGACATTTCTAAAACATCATGTATAAAGCTGAACTATATCATTGATTTCCTAAATTTATCCTTCTTGATACCCTAGAAGTTTTTCTTAACTTCCCGTTCTCCCTTGTGTCCTATGGATTATAGCTACTAAATAATATTTTGATCTTTTTTATCTCCTCCATTCCCACAGCTACCACCTTGATTCTTCATGTCTTATTCAACTATTGCTGTATTGGTCTCCTTAACTGCTGTTTAGCCACCTCTAATATAGTTTCCAAACTGATATCAGTGTGATCCTTTACAAATAAAACTCTGATCATATCACTTCCTATGTAAATATTTGATACACTAACTTTACAAATATTTATTTACCACTTGCTATGTTCCAAGTACGATGCAGGACAGGCATAGTTCCAGTTGTCTCAGATTTTATAATGTAAAACAATTATTCCTGTGGTCTACCTAGTATATGACACTTGGGGTGAATTGTTATTTAATATCCTCCTCCCTTACATGGCAAAATTATTTTGAAATGATCGTGAAGTTAAATTCTACATAACACTAGAGACATCAGACATTTCAAAATAGATTCAGACAGTGCTGCAATTGCTTTCTGGATTGCTTGATCGATTGATTGATAGATTCCTTGTTGAGTTCTACTGGATTGATAAGAGAAGTTTGGTGGAATGACAGTCATCAGTTATAGGGAGGACAGCAAACCACTGGAAAGGAGGCAAGCTAGACCAACCTCACAGCTTCTCCCACTGATGGACGGATTGTAAGAGGATGACTTAGTTAAGACTTAACTTGTGGAAAATCAAGAAAGGAACTTTCAACTCACTGACTCTAATGTTTATTTTGGATACTGAAAGGGTTTCCCCACTTATTTCTCATAGGATAGAGTGGTTAGAAGTGAAACATTTCAAGTAAAAACTGTTTTTTAATTGTTTCGTATTGGTACTGGTGTCACAGTCAATTTTCTTTTTGAAATTTAGAATAATTATAAACCAGTCACCGGTTATGGCAAAATACTGCAATTGATTAAAAGTTTCTCCAAATTTCCATGAGAGGTAAAAAAAATGCACAATACTTTATACAATAGCTCTTATATTTACTTAACAGTTTGGCCTGAGATACTTTGGTCCAGTCTTATAAGTTTTTATGTAAATTTGTATCCAATAAATTGATTGCTTATCCAATAATTGCTTATCCAATAATCCAAAGTTGATTGCTTATTATTGTATCCAATAATAAGTTGATTGCTTTCACCTGGAACTTCACCAGAGAGTGAATCAAAGAATTGCATTGGATGAAGTTAAACAAACCGGCAAGAGAGACTTTATTCCCTTGCAATAGAGGTTAATACTTGCAATTGAGAGAGAGATTGAACTCAACTTTCCTGAAACAAAAGACAGGAGAGATACATGTGCTGGAGTGAGCCAGTGGAAAAGTATGGCAGGACATGAGGGGAGAGTTTGGTCAATGGGATTACGCCATCTGTGTTGTCTAGTATGCACTTAGCAAAATTTGGCTCCTGCCCTCCCACAGGCACTGGGAAATAGGGGCACTATTTTTCTTAATAATTGAATTTCAAAGAACTGGATCCCAAGACTTTGAAAAAGACTTTCCTGGATTGTAAAACTGGTGAGAGGCTGGGAGAAGATACCAGTTTACAACTGTCAAAGGGGCAGAGAAGGAATTGACAATTGCCAGTTTTCTAAAGTAAATGCTCTAAAAAGGGAACGTTGGGGCCTGTATTCAGAGAGAAACCTGTCTATAGTTTAGTCAGCTGAGGGGAACGTTAAGGCCATCTTGGTCAAGTGTCATCAGGGACAAAAACACGTAACCTCTGCAAAGTGACTGCTTGGCTTCCTCAACAGTAATTGTGGCTGGGCTCCCAATGCAAGCATTACAAGAAAGAGCGATTTATGACCTAACCTCAAAAATTTCGAACAGCATCACTTCTGCTGCATTCTATTTAAGCAGTCACAAAAGTCCACACAAACGCAAGCAGGAGGTTGAAAAACAACAACAACAACAACAACAACAACAAAAAAACCAATTCCCCTCTTGATGGGAGAATGTCAAAATTCTGGACGAGCACATGGGACTAGAAATATCACTGTAGTTGTTTTTTGAAATATACAATTTGCTGCAGTGGCATATATATTATTAAAATTCAGCAATAACTGCAGAAATTGTTTAGAATTAGACCAACAAAATACTTTACTCTGGGAGGAGTAGTTTATCACTGACATTGTTTAGAATTGCTGGTGCATAATAAAGAAAAGACTAAGTTAATTTTATTATTTCTAGGTTTTCTAGAGAAAATGCATTCAATTACTGCCTATACCCATGCAGGCCCCTTGCACTGTCCTGACCTTGTTAAGACATTAGCCCAAATCCCTTCAGAATAAAATATAGATTCCCAATATTTTCTTAAAGTACTTCATCAACTAGGAATTGCCTTTTCTTTAGAGGCATTGTCTCATAATCCGAAATTGTTTCCTATATTCTAGGTATGCTAAGTATTTTACAGTTCTAAAAACAAACAAACAAACAAACAAACAAACTGACTGCATGCCTCTTTTTTGCATATACTTCTCTTCTGCTTAAAATGAATACTGTTTCAGCTCTACCTGTCAGCTCAGGTTTTACTCTACAAGAAGCCTTCTGAGACCAATCTCGGAGACCTTCGACTATCTAGTTACAGATATAGATGTCTTTCACCTTCTAGGGAGCTGAGTTATGACTCAGTTCACTCTGCCCAAATCTCATGCCCAAGTTCCTATGTATTAATACTGTGCAGGCCTGTCACTTTTCTGGGGCTCAGCCTATTCTAGGATCAGAACTTGGAATCTGATTCATGCCCCCTAAGACCCACACTAGGCCCAAGGTGCACTTGGCTCATTTATTAGCTGACTTGTGTATTTGCTCTACAGCATCGACTAAGGACTACAGCTGTGGAATGCACACCAGTTTGTCCAATGCTAAGGCAAATGTATTCCTTTACTTTGGATGTACAGCCGCCTAGCCTTTTCAGCATGACTGGACAAGAGGAAATCGACAGTTTCTAGCATCCATGCATTCTTATGTTTTATCAATTTTTCCAGAAAAGTACTCCTTAAATATAACATAAATCCTTTAGCCTTTGTTCTCTATTCTCTTTAGAAGTAAAACAGTCACCGTTCTATTTGGGAAAAGCTTTCATGTATTTCAAACCATTATCCAATCTTGTGCAGGATCTTTAACAGTGAGATTAAATCCACATCACTTCATCTTCTATCACTGGTCTAATTTTCTAGTATTTTACATACTATTTAATCCATTTGCTTCATGGAACATTCAATTGATTACCTTCTTTTCCATCTTTTTTTTACAACCCATAAATGTACTTAGAAAATGTACTTCGTATAATAGAATGATTATTTCATGGTTCCTACATTCAGTTGTCCTGATTATATGCTTAAGTAACTTGCTTACTTGTGAAATTCCTGTGATACATCACTGAATGCAGCTTGGCTATTTATTTGCTCTTGCCTGGAGGATTTCCTCTTGTCCTTTGCACATACCTAGGAATTTGCCATCTGCGACTTGTTCAGCTTGTTTTCTAAGTTATTACTAAATTTATTTTATTGTTTTCTGTTTCTGAATCAGTGAACCAGTGTAAGCGATGTTCCTAGGTAGGAGACCCTGTCTCTCTGCAATCTGGATCCATGTGTGCCTCAGAACACCTTTAGGTCACCTGCGAGGACACCTGACAGATGCCAGGTCATAGTAACGATACACAAATAATTGATTACATATGTAAATCTTTACGCACCAAGCAACGTACAAGTTAAACTCGTAAATCAAAATCTTCATATAAGACTGGGTACTCATAAATCATTCAGAGTCTTCCAACTGTCAAAGGGGCAGAGAAGGAATTGACAATTGCCAGTTTTCTAAAGTAAGTGCTCTAAAAAGGGAACGTTGGGGCCTGTAGTCAGAGAGAAACCTGTCCAAGAAGCACACTTCTAAGAATAGACATACAAATGATTCAATGGGGGTAAGAGCAGTGAAGGATAAGTGGAAGCGATAAGGAGGAGGCACGGAGAGCATTTAGAGCCTGAGACAGGTCTAAGACCTGTGGAAAAAGAGAAAGCAGAGTCTCAGGTTGCAGCACAATTCTGAGAAAATTATCCAGTAGGTTGATGGGGGAATACCCGAGCAAAGGCTGCCTGTTTAAAGAATCCTAATTGGGCTGAAATGTCCCGGTTCTAGGATTCTACACTCACAACACTCTTACTGTCTAAAAGCATCCTGGAATGCCCCATTGATCAAAAGTTACAGCAATTGGAGGGTTTCAATCAGTTTTACACTCTTATGTTATGGAGAGATATGTGTGAGATAACTCCATGTCTACCAGAAGCTGCAGACCAATATCAACTTTTTAAGTAAATGGAATAGTGATGAAGTTCATTAAATATTTTTCCAAGGAAGAAATCTTAATATATTTTTTTTCAAAAGTAGAAGCTCTACTAGCCACATTGTCTGATTGAAATTTTTACAGAATGGGAAACAAAATGGGAAATAATGAAGATTTAATAACACACACATTAGGGAAATTATTCTGAAAATGTTTGCTGGCCAAGTTCAGCTGTAGCCTGTGCCCTGCCCGGGGCCAGCAGGCATGAACCACAGAGCAATCCACAGAAGGCTGTCAGCTGTGCTGTGGTTGGAGGTGCCTCAAGAGGCCCAGCCATGAACTGAGGCTGGCTGTCTCTCCGCAAGTGGTACTGGGCACGCTGAAGCTAGAGTCTGCTTGTCTTGGTTTTGTGAGCATTTTAGAGGTTTTATGAAAGTCTGCAGCATACAGGGTATACAGAAAAGCCACTGGAAGCTTGGGTTTGCCCCAAAGTTGTGTGGGGCAGCACCTCAGGGAATCACCAGGTTTACAGAAAACATGAGAGAAGATCATACATACAGTTTCCATATTACCCCGCCCAAGCAGTTTCTACTTGTCATGTTTGAAAACTCAATATTGATGCATTATTACTAAAATCTGTAGTTTACATTAAGTTTCACAATTATACAGTTCTGTGGGTTTTGACAAATGTGTAATGTCGTATATCCATCATTAGTTTCACACAGAATAGTTTCACTGCCCTAAAAATCCTCAGTGCTTCAACTATTCATCCCTCCACTCCCTAACCACCCCGATAAAATAAGATAGCCACTTTACTTTTTAATCTCTCTATCGTTTATCTTTTCCAGAACATCATATAATAGAATCATACAGTACATAGTGTTTTTAGACTGGCTTCCTCTTCTTGAAAATAGGCATTTAACTTTCCTCTGTGCCTTTTTGTGGCTTGATCGCTCATTTCTGTTTATGACTAGATAACACTCTGTGGTATGAATATACCACAGTTTCTTAATCCACTCACCCATTGAAAGATATTTTGATTACTTCTTTTTCAGGTGATCATGAATAAAGCTGCTGTAAATATTTGTGTACAGGTTTTTGTGTAGACACAAGTTTTCAACTTATATGGGCAAAAATCAAGGAGTGCAATTGCTGGATCATATGCTGAAACTGTTCAGCTCTGTAAGAAAACTGCCAAAATTTGCCAACAAAGAGGCTGTAACATTTGGTATTCCCACCAGCAATGAATGAAAATGTCTGTTGCTCTGTATCCTTCTCAGCATTTAGTAGAGTCAGCTTTTTGGATTTTAGCCATTCCGATAGATGTGTATCATTTTTGTTTTAATTTGCAATTCCCTTCTGACATATGATATTAAGTTTTAAGAGTTCTTGTATATTTTGGATACAAGTCCTTTTGGGTAAAATAGCAATCTCCTCTTTGAAATTAGCTTTATTTCCTGCAGGATTACTCTCATTCTTTTGATTGTCTGATTAAAAACAGTGAAAATCTGGAAAAAAAAAATTAATATCCTGTGCAAGAATTCTTCACAAGTTGGCACCAAATCTTAGTGTGGAGAGTATTGCCTTTTGAATTGGACAGACCTGAGTTTTGTAAATATTTACATATGTTTTGTAAATATTCTCTCTCATTCTGTGGCTTATCTTTTCATTTTCTAAATGATTGACTGGTTTTTATATATATCCAATGATGTTCTTTGTATGGATAAATTCTTAGAACATTTGAAACAAGCAAAAATTATTAATAATTAAATATTAATATTTAATAATTCTTTCTATTGCTTGTATGGCACATCTAAATAATTTTCCTTGAATAAATCTTAGTTGTCACTGGATGTCACTGTTGCTTTACCAAATATGACTGTTTGGTCCATAAAATCAATGATTTAGAATATTTTCTAAATAAGCAGTTTATTAAAAGAAGCAAATTACATCTTAAGTATGTGTCAATTAGATTTCTGTCCCATCTACATAGGATATCAAGAATTAGGGAAACATTTTGCCTTTTAATTTACAAGATGTAAGTTTCTTCTGAACTTATGGACATGCTTCAAGTAACACTAAGAATTTATTTGAAAAGTATGAGCTTGTTGCTATAAGTGCTTTGTCACAAATATGCCTCCTGGAAAAAATAGTTCAGGGAAATTACTGATTAATATTATGGCTATGAGTATAGTATATATTTTTGTTGAGACAAATAGAGAAATAGAATAATAGATAGGATTGCTAAGACCTGTTAAAGAATCCCGAGTGTTACAGCCACTGTTTCATATCAATCTAACTGTTGGATAATTGATACATTCTAAAATCTCCTGTTTATCTGATACATACTCTAATGACACAAGAATATAAAGGAATACTATGTTATTATCATACCTTCTTTTAGCTGGTTAAGTTATGTAAAATTTTCAAATAACTATACACACTGTAGAAATAAGTTTAGTGGAAATAGTCACATTCCTACTGGTTTCAGTATAATATATAAAGATACATGTGGCATAAACTTGCTTTTTCACTTATGTTCTTCAGGTGAGAACCGTCAATTTTACTTAATTTACATTTGCAATAATATGAGGGGAATAGAATGCTCCATAGAAGATTATAGTGAAGAAATTAAACAAAATGAGCAATTTCTTAAATTTTAAAATTAAAAGAAATCTTGTCTATATCTTCAAAGACTAGATTATTTACCTTATGATGGGTTTTTAACTTAAAACTCAGAAAGTCTTAGGATGAAAATTAATACGAAACTTTTAGTGAGACATATAAAATGCTCTATGACATAATAAATGAGTGGTGGATATAAAACTGTGTTGCAAATAAGAGATATAGATACCTGATTTAAAACACATCAAATTACCCCTGCTAGCATGCCATCAGAAATAGCAATCTCATTTTTGAAATTAGTTTTATTTCCTTCAGGATAACTCTCATTCTTTTGATTGTCTGATCAAAAGCAATGCAAATCTGAAAAAAAGAAAAAGAAATTCAATATCCTGTGCAAGAATTCTTCACAAGTTGGTACCAAATCTTAGTGTGGAGAGTATTATCTTTAGAGTTTCACAGATCTGAGTTTTAATCTTGCCTCTATCACTCAATAATTCTGGGACCTCTGGCAAGTTACATAAACTCATTGAGATTGAGGTTTTTCATCTGTAAAATGAAAACATAATATCAAGATTGATGCCTAGTTCTAATGTTTCACCAGCTGTGTGGTTCTGGTCATGTTATCTCAACACTCTGACTCAGGTTTCTTATCTGTAAAATGGCAATATTGATAATAATTCCTTCTCGAGGCAGATTCCTAGCCAAGTGGCTTATAAAGAAACCTTTCAATATCTTGTACCTAATTATATATTCATAATTTTATATTATTTTTTTTGGTCTCCCAAATTAAAGTTTTCAGGCGCCAGAAAATTTGGATTCTCTTCTGCCCATTTCCTCGGGAATTGTTAATGTTGTTATTATTTTCCATAATTACTGTTATCTTTCCAGATTATATGGCATTATGTATTGTGTTTGGATTGGATCAAAGTAGGTGCTCAATTAAAGGTAGCTTGAATAATAATATTAGCAATTATTATTGTTATTCTAAAAAGGCAGTCATCTTATCCACCCTGATTATACAATTTTTGAATCTGTAATTTATGATACCTTATTAGTTATTCATAAAAAAAGTTCCTAGTCCAGTTAACTCTTCTTTTGTAAAAAAAAATCCTTTTGCTGAACCAGTATATATTTTGTTGGCTAATGAAAATATCAATGGTTACTTTCACTGACATTCTAGCTAGCACGTATTGAGTGCTTGCTTAATGCCAAGCACTCTGTAACTGCTGCTGATAATAATAGTAGTTAATAGTAGTAGTAGTAATAGTAATTAGTCCATGCTGACTACTTTTGAATTTATATTTATTTTTTAATCTTCATGGTGATCTCTGTGAGATTAACAAAACATAAATTAGAAATATGCTCAAAGTTCTACAGCTTGAAGAGATAGAGCTCGATTGTGAATGCAGGTCTGTCTGACTCTAGAGTGTGTATTATTATAACACTAATCTATATAGGCTCTTCATGTTTATGGAGAACCTAAAAGTATAAACATATCAGATAGACATATCAATTTAGTTATAAAGTGTCCATCATCTTTTGCTATTTTTGTCTACTCAGCAATCAGTTCCCCTTTCTTCAGCAAGTCTGATTTCCTTTTCAGGTGTTAATTCATTTGCATTTGGATGGTGTTAGTGGATGCCCTGCCCTCTTCTAGAGTCCTTGTTAAAACTAGTAAGGCAGTGGAAACTTTCTCACAGGAAGGACTCTGTCTAGTTGAGTCTAAACCATGGCCTTTAGCTTCCAGTAAACAATTTTGTCGTAGAGATCAGATTCGCAAACCCAGTACTGATTGGACATTTGTCAATCAGAAAGTCTTTATGACAGCTTTCAATCTGTGTGAATAATAACTATAAAACAGATTCTGTGATCATAAATTGTCTGTGGTATAAAAAGTAGTGGAAAGTAAGTCTCATATGACAATGATTCCTGTTAAAATACTGTTGCTTAGAAAAGTTAATAATCTGTCTAGGATGAATGAAAAATATCATGGCTTTCCTTTATAGTCAAAACATTATGAAACCATGACTCTAGAATGAGTTCCAATTGGAAATTAAAAGGCATCTTATACTGAAGTGAAGGTTACCTGATATGATGTCACATAGTTAATTTAAATAATTCCATGTTTATGAATACCCAAGTTAATTTGGGTCCCCCATTGTTAATATAGAAGACAGTGCCAAAACTGTACAATAATCTTAGACAGCATAATCTACTTGAAACATATAGAATGAAAGAGAAAATTCCTCAAAGTAATCATAGAGAATTCCTATGTCATGTCTGGCTTATATAAATTAGCAGTGAAAGGATCTTTAATAAAACTGTGTGATGTGTGAGCTTGGTAATTGTTATGGTCAAATTCTTTAAATCCCTGCACAGTTTCTAAAGGAAGATCCAAATGCCCTTGATGAAAGGAGGCATGCTTTAGCAGATCTGCAAGGAACATCCAGCTGTGTGGTATTCCATAACTGTTCTTACAGCACATTGTGTAAAATATTTATGTAGAATTTCTGTTAATAAAGGGAATTTTATTTGGTAACATACAGAGTTGAGTTATGGGGAGATATTAGCACTTTTCCTCCCCCACATTTTTTTAACTTCCACAAATAAGAATTTGTGCAATAATTATCTGCAGAGTATGTGGAGTAGAGCAAATTAATTTTTTATTGTTATGTTCAGCAACCAGACTTCTCCTGTATATCTTAATCACTGGCTTTTAATAACTCTGAGAATGTTCAGAAGTGACTAACAAGTAAACTGCTTTTAGTAGCCTGACCAACGACCACCATGCCTGATGGAACAGGCCTAACAGACCTAGTGGTAATCTCCCAACAATGTCTTTTAAGAAGAAGAAGAAAATCATTTTATTTGTGGCCTCAAACATTTCCTTGGGTTCTAGAGATTACTCTCTTCTTTCGGTAAATGGCATTTTAGAAGGTATGAGACACAATGGACAGAATGAAAATCAAGCGCAAAATCACAGAGCATTAATAATGTTTTATTTTTAAATTTCTCTAAAAATAAGCTGTTAACTTATATTTGTTTACCTTATTTGTGCCTTTTCTTTGTATAGTGTCTGTGATGTATGTGTTTGATGATATAATGTATGAGTGTATGAGCCATATACCTAGTGAGCATATAATTAATTTTGGTTTATGTAATAAATAATGGATCAAATTTACAGATTATTCATGTTAGTATATTTTCAAACATGATAATGAATTACATAAAAATACGAATCCCCTGAGGAAATACTATATCTCTGTGTATCAACAAATGTATTAATATTAATATCTATATTAATATCAATATTGTATGAACATTTCTCCAAATATATTACAACAAAAAGATAGGTGTTTACAATTTGAAAATAATATTTTGTTTTTAGTAATTTCTGGGAGAAGGATTTATTTTGTGAGCCTTAATGCTACACAGAAATTATTCAAGATATCTTTTTGTTTATATTACTTGTGTTCCTAGTATCTCGCAGTTGCTCTAGGTCTCTACATATAAGGCAACACTTAGATTTGTCGCTGGGCTTTACATCTCTGTTTACCACAGGTTGTTGAAGAACTCTCCCATTTTGGGGTATTGTATCAGTATTTAGCCTGCTCAGTACACAAATGGTCTAAAGCAAAACACACACACACACACACACACACACACACACAGAAAATCTTGTAACTCCTTTGAGTGGATAGCCTTAATGGATCATCATAAAAGAGAAAAGATTAAGTTGTTTTGTGGAAATCACAGGTACGTGCTGAGAGGAATAAGTTGTAAGATTGTGTTAGATATTTATTTTTTATTTAGTCAGTAAATTCTGACCAAATAGTCCCTGTATGTTATACGGTTCAGAGTTTAACTATTTAATGGTAGAGACACCTTCAGGATTAGAAAAGAGATTAAATAAAGCAACAGTTATTTACACAATTAGACAGCCAACTTATTTCTCTAATGTTAAGTATTTAAGAGAAACTTCAGTATATTTATATCTTGCTAGCTAGCAAGCCATTGATATCTCAAAAGATAGGACTGAAAAATAGACTAACTATATTTAATGAGTTATTATTATACCAAAGTGAGAAATGAAATTTCTGAATATTATGTGGGGCAGCAGTCAGAAGCTGAAAGGTTTCTGTGGTATTTATTCACATAATATCCTTAATACTTACTCTAGTAAAACTCTTGTATCAGTAAGATCTTAGTAGCTTCCTGACGCAATTTATCAGAATAGGTGAATCATCTCCTGGTTTTGAATTGTGGTAAACACAAATACAGTGTCGCGTCTGTAAGAGTAATGACTGATAGGGGAATAATAACATAAACCAATGGGATATTTGTGAGAATGAAAGAGTCAGGGGTATCCCTCATGTTAATACAGAATGATTATTATGTCCATTTTTCTTCTCCCTTGTCAGGTATTCTTAATTTGGGGCATTTGTTCTTCTTTTCTAAACACATAAAAGTGAAATTAAAAACATACGTTTGTGTGTGTGTTAAGCAATTATCCTTAAATTAAAATGGCAAAATTCTTGTTTTTCAAAGTTTTAGCAGACATTTTTGGTAACAGCTCCAAAACACATTTTACTATAGGAAGCAAGTGAACTCTTTTTTTTTTTTCATTTAAAAAAAGATTTTTATTAAAATATAGCTAACATACAATATTATGATTAGTTTCAGGTGTGCACCATATATATATACCTAAAAAAGTGATCACCATGATAAGTCCAGCAACCATCTGACGCTGTACCACGACAATAGTACTGACTATGTTCCCTATGCTGTACATTACATCTCCATGATTTGTTTTATACCTGGAACTTTGAACCTCTTTTCCCCCTTTGCTTCCCTCTCCCCCTTTATAAATTTTTTCACTTACAGTTGACGTTCAATATTATTTTATATTATTTTCAGGTGTACAGCATAGTGAATTAAGAAGTTATAATTTAAGAAGTTATCCCCCAAGTAGTCTAGTACCCACATGGTACTATACATAGTTATTATCCTATTATTGATTATATTCTCTGTGCTTTACTTTACATCTCATTGACTTGTAACTACCAATTTGTATTTCTTAATCCTTTCAACTTTTTCACCCTGACCCCCAACCTCCTCCCATCCAAGATGGGTACCCCTTGGATCTGGTACCCATCTGACACAATACATAGTTATTACAATATCATTGACTATATTCCTTATGCTATACCCTACATCCCTATGACTATTATATAACAACCAATTTGTACTTCTTAATTCCTTCCCCTTTTTCAACCATCCCCTACCCTCCTCCCATCTGGCAACCATTGAAATGTTCTCTGAATCTATGAATTTGTTTCTGTTTCATTTGTTTGTTTATTTTGTTCTTTAGATTCCACTTATAAGTGAAATCACATGATTATTTATCTTTCACTGTCTGACTTACCGCACTCAGCAAAATACTTTCTAGGTCCGTTCATGTTCTTGCAGATGCCAAGATTTCATTCTTTTTAATGGCTGAGTAATACTCCACTGTATATATGTTCTGCCTCTTCTTTATCAATTCATTCGTTCATTCAGAAACAACCTGGATGCCTCTATATCTTGGCTATTGTAAGTAATGCTGTGTTGGACGTATGGATGAACATCCCCTCAAAGTAGCATTTTGGATTTGTTTTGGATAAATACCTAGAAGTGTGATTACTAGGTCCTTCTTTGTCTCGTTACAGCCTTTGTTTTAAAGTCTGTTTTGTCTGGTATTAGTATTCCTACACCAGTATATATTTATTTATTTATTTAATTTACATTTACATGAAATAATTTTTTCCATCTCTTTACGTTCACTCTGTATGTGTTTATTGATCTGAAGTGAGTCTCTTGCAGGCAGCATATGTATGGGTCTTCTTATTCACTCAGCCACCCTATGTTTTTGATTGGAGTATTTAATCCATTTACATTTAAAGTAATTGTTGATAGATATGTAGTTATTGACATTTTGTTTATTTATTTATTTATTTATTTATTATTTATTAGTTTAATTTTAAAGAAATCCTTCTAAGATTTCTTGTAATATTAGTTTGGCGGTGATAAATTCCTTTAGCTTTTTTTTTTTTTGTCTGTGAAGCTCTTTACCTGTCCTTGGATTCTAAATGAGAGCTTTGCTGGGCAGAGTAATTTTGGTTGTAGGTCCTTTCTTTTCATCACTTTGAATGTTTCCTGCCAGGCCCTTCTGGACTGCAAAGTTTCTGTTGAGAAATCAGCTGACAGTCTTATGGGAGATTTCTTGTAGGTAACTAACTGTTTTTCTCTTGAAGCGTTTAAGATTCTCTCTTTGTCTTTAACCTTTGGCATTTTAATTATGATGTGTCTTCATGTGAGCCTATTTGGGTTCATCTTGTCTGTGACTTTCTGTCTTTGAATATCCATTTTCTGCACCAGATTAGGGATGTTTTCCATCATTATTACTTCAAATAGTTTTCAATTCCTTGCTCTCTCTCTTCTCCTTCTGGTAACCCTATGATGCAAATGTTGGTACTTTTGATGTTGTCCCAGAGGCCCCTTAAGCTGTCCTCATTGTTTGGAATTCTTTTTTCTTTTTGCCATTTTGTTTGGGCATTTTCTGCTACCTTCTACATCACTGATTCAATTCTCTGCTTAATCTAATCTATTATTGATTCCCTGTAATATATTCTTCATTCCCATTATTGTATTCTTTCTTTCTTCCTGGTTCTTTTTAATGTTTTCTTTCTCCATTTTTATGTTTCCTATCTCTTTATTGAAGTCCTCCTGATATTGAACATCCTTATAATCAGTGTTTGGATCTCTGTCTGGTAGATTGCTTGTCTCCTTTTTGTTTAGTTCTTTTTCTGGAGTTTCATTCTGTTCTTTTATTTGGAACATGTGTCTTTCTCTTCCCATTTTGACTACCTTCCTGTGTTTGTTTCTATACATTGGGTAGGGCTGCTATGTCTCCTGGTCTTAGTAGAGTGGCCTTATGTAGTTAGTGTTCTGTGGGACCCAGTGAAGCAGTCTTCCTGTTCACCAGAGCCGGGTGCTCCAGTTGTGTCCTTTGTGTGGGATGTGTTTGTTCTGTTGTTTGAGTATTGGTTGTTGTTTGCACATCAATGGGAGAGATTGACCCTCAGGCTTATTGGTTGTGATGACTGGCTGTGATTACAGTGGAGAAGCTGTTATGCAGGGTCTGACCCTATGGAGCAATATTCACTTTAGCAGGCCTTTTTTGCCTTTCCATTCTGCCCTTTTTAGTGTGTCATCCTTGGAGGCAGCCAGGGGATGCTCCAGTCAGTTCGAAGATGGTCACTGTGTGTGCCAGCCCCAGGTCCACCTGGGAGTGAACTCATTGCAGGCCAAGTTTAGCTACAACCTGTGCCCTGCCCAGGGTCACCTGGCATGAGCCACAAAGCAATCTGCAGATGGCCACTGCCCGTGCTGGGTTTGGAGGTACCTTGGGAGGCCAAGCTGCAAACCAAGGCTGGCTGCCAGTAGTGCCAGGCTTAGGGCTGCTCAGCCAGAGGTATGATTCATGCTCAAGCCAAATGCTGCTTGTTTGGGTTTTGTGAACCCTTGAGAGACTTTAGGAAAGTCTGCAGCATGAGCCAATGAAGGTCGTTTATATGGAAAAGACACTGGAAGCAGCTTGGATGTGCCCAAAATTTGCATGGGCAGGGTCTTGAGTCACCGGGGCATGGTGAATCAATGGCATTAGCCAGCTTGATGGAGACTCAGATATTGCACATGCCTGTGACTGCATCCTGGGAAGATGGAGGGCAACAAAGAAACAAAAACTTCCTCCAGCTCTTCTGTCTGGGAGAAAGCTGCCCCTATAGCCCTCACCTTGAAGCTAGACAATTCATTTCCTCCCCATATGTCCCTGATGCCTTTTGAGCTGCTGCCCCAGTGCTGGAGCTCAGAGCAAGTGTGTCTGACAGTGAGTAAGTCCATGCATGGTCTTTTTAAGTGGAGCACCTGGGAGTGCAGCCACCCTCTATCTCACTCAGCCACAATTTCCACTGGTTCTCACAGCCAGACATTATGGGGACTTCTCTCCCTAGCACAGAAACCCTGGGCTAAGGAGGGGCTGGGACCCCTCGCTCCTCAATGGGGGGATCTCCACAGCCAAGACATTCCTCCTAGTTTTTAATGGTCACCCATGGGTGTGGGACCATCCATCTCTGACCCTCCTACCAGTGTCAAAGTGGCTTCTTCTGTATGTTTGCAGTGTAGGGATTTGGTTCAGCTAGACTTCAGGCAATTCTCAATGATGGTTGTTTTGTAGTTTAGTTGTAATTTTAATATGGTTGTAAGCACAGTATTTACCTATTCCTCCATCTGGACCAGAAATCTCACAAGTGAACTCCTAAGACCAGGTAAGAAACTTGAGAAACTTTAGCTGCCTGTGAATTACTATATCTGATGAGAGTACTTTAGTGATCAATAAGGTTGTGATGTCATTGATTTCAGAGACTGTGTGCTTTCCCTCATTACTAATTCCTTAGCATCTTACATAGTACCTAACATATACTATGGCACACAGTGAGCACTTAATAAACGTTTGCTGTTGCTGTTGTCATCATCATCATTGTCACTCTCTAAAAATATAAATGACAGAAAATTTCTGTAGTGACAGTATTTCTGTAATTCAGAGATACTTTTCTATAATTGTGTGTGTGTGTGTGTGTGTGTGTATATATAAATATATATATATATATATATATATACATATATATATATATATATGTATATATATATACATATATATATATATATATATATATATATATATACATATATATATATATACACACATTTCCTCTCCAACCACTAGAAGTTTCTAAGACTCTTAGAAACACCACTTGGAGAGGAAGATAAGTTATTTTATGTTTCCATTTAATTTACTTTTTCCTTGACCTCTGGGCAAACTCAAGGGAGAATTTCAGTTGTTATTCTCTGCAGAGAATTTCCAAAATGACTAAAGTAACCTTTAATTGGTCAGGTTCTCAGGATACCAGGAATATGGCCTCACTACTCTGAGTGTACACACCATAAAAATGTATTGTTTGAGAGGGCAAGTTTTTTTTTTTTTCTTTTGGTCTGAAAAGTGGAATTATTGTTTTTGAAGTTCAGTCGAAAGCACAAAGCATTGAGTAATATATTTCTATGGTAATGAACTCTGGGCATACTACATTTGACTAAAATTTCTGAGACAAAATTAAAATTTCTCTATTGTAATATTTATGGTCTGGGAAGCCCTGCTAGAGATTTACAATGTGGTCATGGGAATACAACATACGGAAATTTAATAAAAGCAAGTTTTAACAAGTTAATCAGCCACCCAGTTTTCCTTTTTAATTTTAGATAATTATTGATTATTGCTTAATCAATGATTAATATTCTGTCTTATATTGATATATTCTGTCATCTAATGAAAAATGCACTTTGCCATTAAAAGTGTTTGAGGATGCCTAAATTGTTCTCATGTATTCAAGATCATAGTCAATAATTATAAGGGCAAATTTTTGATACATGAATTCTTTTATTTCTGGTTCCTCATATTACTTCCTATTGGAATATTAAGTGTCGTAACCTATATTTACTAAATCAGGAAGGATAGCTGTTTGAAGCAAAGACTGTCTTGCCAAAGTAAACAGCTGTTAACCAAGCATAACAAAAATAACTGAAGAGTTCAAGGGATGAGAACAGCAAAAATAAAAGCAATATAGTGTGAAATTAAAAGTTAAGCTGAATAGCTAAGATGGACAGAAATGGACTTCTTTTCAAATCAGAGTAAAACCAATTAAGGCCATCTTTTTTGCTAACAAAAAGCACTTTTTGCATACTGCTGGCTATGTATTTCAGATTTGCCCCCTAAAGCCTGAGGGTACAACTGTGATATTTTTGCATCTGTTCCTGGAGCAAACATCCGAAGAAGAGGGTTTTACAATATAAAGTAAATCATAGTTTCCCCCATTTTAAGGGAAAGTTGATTCTCACAAAATTGTCACAAAATCGTGAAGACAGAGAAGGGGGTGGGGCAAGAGCAGACACCCACCCCTCTGTGCTTAGGTCTGTTGGGAGTCACACACCCATGGTGACAGGAGGGCAGACGTGGGAGAGGAGGTGATATGAGTATAGCTTGAATATGTGGGAATAGGTCAGTGGCCTACTTGTGAGATGTCTGCTGTTCAGATGTGACCATCTACTTCCTATGGAATTCTGTCATTCCTGTTGCAAGTGCCCCAATGACACTCCATTTGTCCGCTTGTGAAACGACAGTGATGGAGATCATTAGTTGACTTCACATAAACTACTAGTGACTAAAGAGCAGGGAAGAGCATAATGGTTATAAGAACAATGACGAGGTGGTTTTCCTTATTAATTACTTCTTTGAGTCTCATTTTCCCTCTTTTGGAAAGTGATGTTCATAAAACCTATCTCTCAGGGTTCTGTGTGGGTTAAATAAAATAACAAATGCAATAGCCTTTAGCTAGTGTTCAGCATTTGGCGGCCTTTGTTAAAATACACACATGCCTGGGACCCACAAGATCTATTTGCATTGTGGGTTCATTATATTCAAATGCATTTAGAAAGAGGTTCCTGGGACATTTTGAATATAAGCATAACAAAGAAAAGCAAAAAAGAGAGGGGGTCACAAATGTAAATGCACATGTCCTATAGAAGGTACATTATTAGCACTGTCACATACCAAAGGACAACATTGATTTTGGTTACTAAGCCTTTTTATTTTAAGCTATTTTTTTTTCTTGTATGTTGTTGCTGGTACAGTAATCCTTCTGACTTTGTAACATTGCTTTGCACTACTCTTAATCCACTGCCATCCATCACTGTGATGGTTATTGGTTTGTAACTATTGGCCATTTCGCCACTCCCTAACCTTTGGCTTCAATTCTTTTTATGTCCTTTAGCATTTACCTAGAAGGATGAATTCTTTAGTATCATACCACAAATTAATGTTATGCAGCTCCTACTTAATGATCAACAGCAATCCAGATCTGCAAATAATTCCAATTTTTAAATTTATGCATAATGAGTTAGTAAATAATTCTTAAATGTTAGATTACAAAATGTTTTAAGAAATAAAATTACTATTGTATTTTAGATGCATTACATGTAATAAAAAATAAGCTTATGAACAGCCTAAGGATACAGGAAATTAAGAGATGAGTTTTTAAAAGATTATGTTGCATGGTTTAGTTTTATGGATCTTTAGTTTTATTTATTAAAATATAAAAAGCTATGTATTTCATTAGTATAAGTTGATAACTGAACATTATACGTGTCTCTCAACAATGTTACTTTTAAGTAACAGTGAATAATATAAAATATATGGAGGCAGGGGAAAGCATAGTATGTAATAGCAGTAATGAAGATTGGAGACCTTAGTGAAGGATATGTTCTAAAACCGGAAGTTACCAAGAATAAATCCGATGAAAGATGTGTAAGACTCCTAAAATGAAAACAGCAAAAACACCACTGAGAAAAATTCAAAAGACCTAAGTAAATGGAGAGACACAACAAGTTCAGGGATTAAAAGTCTTGATGTTCTTAACATGTCATTTCTCCCCTAAATTGATGTATAGATTCAGTGCAATTCCAATCGAAATTCTGACAGGTTTGTGTATAGAAATTTATAAGCTAACTGCAAAATTTTATGAAAAAGCTAAAGAACTAGAATAACCAAAACAGCTTTGAAAAGGAATAAAGCTGGAAAACTTGCCATACCAAATTTAAGACTTGCTAAAAACTATAGTAATCTAGACTGCTAATTATTGGCCAAAATGAATCAGTGGAACAGAATAGAGACTCTAGATATAGACATGTACATGTATTATCAGTGGATTTACAATGAAGGTGCTAAGAAAAT
This sequence comes from Rhinolophus ferrumequinum, assembly GCF_004115265.2. Taxonomy (NCBI): domain Eukaryota; kingdom Metazoa; phylum Chordata; class Mammalia; order Chiroptera; family Rhinolophidae; genus Rhinolophus; species Rhinolophus ferrumequinum. Next base: position 40,593,903 of record NC_046291.1, on the reverse strand, counting down.
TTAATGGGGAAAAAAAACCTCCTTTCAACAAGTGATGTTGAAGACATAATAGCACCCACCATTCAGAGTTGTGGTGAATGGGTTATTTATCTATTGTTGTGTAACAACTTAGTCCAAAATTTGGCAGCTTAAATATCAAAACATACAACATCTGGTCCTCTGGCTCAGGGTTGCTCACAAAGTTATAGTCAAGTTGTTAGCCCGAGCTATAATCATCTCACAGCACAAGCAGGGCTGGATGACCCACTTTCAATATAACTCACGTGATCATTGGCAGGCCCCCACCATTCTGGCTATTGACTCGAGACTTTAGTTCTTTTTCTTACAGACATTTCCATAGGGATGTTCACAACACTAAAGCCTGCTTACCCTGAGTGAATGATGAGAGAGAGACAGAGAGAGACAGAGAGAGAGACCAAAATGGAAGCCTTAGCTTTTTACAATGTAATGATATACCATGACTCCTGCATGCTATTGGTCACACAAAAACAAACTTAGGACAATGTGGAAGGGCATTGCACAAAAGTGTGAATACCAAGGATGTGGGAACCACTGACAGCCCTCTTGGAGGCTGGCTACCACATGGGAATGAAGGAAATGTAATGCATAAAGCCCTCAGAACAATGCCTAGCACAGCAGAAGTATATGCAAATGTTATTATTCCTATTACGAATATTCCAATTATTTTGCTTATTCGGTGACAGTAATAGGACAACACATTCAGGGTTTTATTGTGTTTATGACATATTTGTAATTATGATTTTTTTCTTCTTACATCAGTTGAGGTATAATTAGATGTTGCTCCAAAATTTTAAGTTCAGCAAATTTATGTTATTAATGCAAATAAATCATTGTAATATTTACTGCAAAATTCTTAGGGTGTTGTTACTGAATGAATTCAGAAACTGTCATTTCAGTGTCAATGTGAATTCAGAGAATTGTCCTCTTAATTACAGGCTGATCCCTGACTGCATTATTACGTTTTATGTTGAATCTTTATCCTTCTGGACTTTGATAGATAACGCCATGTGGCAGTTTCCAGTTTCCGTGTCAGCAAGTAGAACCAACGTGCCAGGTGCAAGCTGAGATGATGTTTCAATACATAACAATTTGGATGTCAGTGTTAGTGCCTAGCTTCCTCTGGGTCAGCTCATCTTTCTGACATTGAGCTGTTACTGGCTCAGTGCTCTGGTGATGTGAGGTCACAATAAATGGAAGTCACTGTGGATGATTTTTGCTGCACTCACAAATCTTTGTGCAAAAAAGTTGTTAATTCTATTGCTGCTTAATATCTTCCTTTTCAAAGTCAGAATCATGACCTCTTGGAATTTTCGTAGGTTGAATGACTTGAAGGAGTGGATTTACAACACCTCTGAATGTATTAGATCTATAATAAAGTGAGGAATCATAAAACTTTAGATTTGAAATAGACAATTGGTCCAAAGTTAAATGAAGTGTGCTCCTCAGAATGTACTTCTATAGGATATTAATAGCTATTACATGATGTCACTGGCATTTGTAATGTCTTGACAACGTTCCTTTCACAATAATCTCCTGAATTCTTTTCAGTAAATTACTTTTCTCTCAAGGTGCATTAGCTTAGGCTCCCTAGAAAACAGAGCCTGAGGCAAACCTTCATGCTAATGGGTGAATGTCCTTCACATGAAGAACACCTGGGGGGATAGGGAATGAGGCAAGAAGGAGGAAAAGTAAATACAAGCCATTTCCAATTCCCAAGAAAACCCAGATTTTGGCTCAGTCATGAAGAATACCTTGAGAGAGGCAGTTTAAAACCACTCCTCAATGAATGACCCTATTTCCTGTCCCTCTTTAGAAAAAGTCCATCCTTGATAGTGTTATGTCCTCCACACTTCTGAGCAGTATTGACTATCTCCTCTTGACAGCATCTGGAGGAAGACAGAACCACCAGCGGTTTGTTTTGGCACTGGAGTTCCTATGGCTCCCTCAGCAATGTTGCTAATGGGAGCCAGTTCCTCTTCCGAAACACAGGCTGAGACAAAGGTATGTGTTATCAGACTGTGGCTTTAAGACTGTGGGGACTGTGAGAACTGCTGTGTGAGGCTCCTGGGGGAAACAGCTCAATGAGGAGAAGCCCTAAAGGCAGATGGTGCTGAGCTATTCTGTAGAAGGCATAAACCAGGTCCATACACAGGACTTATACTTGGGGGGAGAAGGAGAAACTTCTACTGAAATCAAAGGGACCTGATCATCCCATCCCCTAATCTTCGTTCTATCTGAAATAGTAAAATAAGTGAGGTGCTTCTCCGCCTAGGATATAAAAGCTCTTCAAGACAGAGGTATAAATTTGCTATGAGGGAATCATGTTCCCCCTTACCTCAAATATAGTGATAAAGACTTAAATAAGACTACTTTGAGAATTTGATAGGTGTTGCTGAAGTTTGGAAGTTTGGGGAACAAAATGAACTTGTGTTTCCTTGATTAGCAAAGATAAAAGTTTGTGTGGCAGTGAAGTAGTGGTCTGGGGTGGTTTCGAAAAGAACTCCCACTAATGACTGGTCAAAGGCCTGGATTTATCATGGACTGTTAGAGAAGGAGAGAGGAAACAGAGAAGGTCCAATTAAGAGAATCGATTTGGACCAGAAGCTTAAAGGGAAGTCATAAATGTCCAGGCAGTTCTTGTATCTCCTTTACGTTGGAACTGAAGACGAGGGAAGTTAAGAAAGACACCATTTATCACTTATATCTTCTCCTCCATAGCTCTCCAACCCTGGAGGTGTTAGAAAGTTTAGGAGAAAAAGCTGGTCTAGCTGGAATACAGAATAATTTTAATTTTGAATTTATTTGAGAGTTTGATTACTATACCTGGTTGGATACATTAACTACAGAGTGAGACTGTTTCAGCACTAAACTGAGTTGGGGTGTTTTATTAACTAAAAGTGAATAGCTATAATGTCTGCCCAGATTTTATCCTAGATAGACAAAATGGTCTCATGTAGTAAGATTTCAGGGGCAGTCAAGAAAAAAAACCTTAGTTTGTTTTATATTGTTTTATGATTGTTCCCTATAACTTCTGGTCTCTCAATTTGCTGGTAATGTAATACTAATTTTCTTCTTTCCTATTTGGAAAAATGAGCTAAGGAGCTTTCCTTATTGTTATCTTCTAATAGTAAACTATCATTCTATTCCCATCATGGGCTACCTTTTCATGCTCTTTGTTCCACTATTTTCATTTAAGTCTCCTTTAAAATATTTTTGATTATATAATATTTATTGTAAAGGAATTTTAAAAATACAAAGTCTATGAAAAAGTATGTAAAAAATAAACCACAAATATACTACCCATGGAGAATCATTATCATCTTGTTTTATCTTTCAATAAGATATTTTGTATACACTACATGAATTTTTTATAATACTATATTTTTAACTTCATTTTCAATATCACTTATGGTCATTTTTTCCATCACCAATTTTAAAGATTGTACTGTATTTCATTGTGTGGACATTTCAGTTTCTGTAATATGTTGGAGCATTTTAGTTGTTTCCATTTTTAAAAATACCAGTGACATAATTATCCTAGAAGAAAAACATTAATTTCTGCAGTAAAACCTTTCCAAAATTCATGGATATATATATTTTTTACTTCTTGTATTTGATGTTCATATTTTTTTGTTGCTGTTTTATCCTTTGTTCATATCCTTGTGGCACATTATCTGACTACACCTTTAGATCAATGTTTTTCTCCTTACTCATTCTTGGATAAGGAGAACTCTATTTGATGTGAGTAGATCAGTTAATTAAACACTTTGGCATCATCTTCTTAGGTCATCAGCTTTAGGTTCTGCTTTTTTCCCCGTGATCCAACAAGAGTAACTGCAAGGAAGAAGCAGGAACTGCCGTATTCCTAGAAGGAAAATTTGATATATATATAATTTTTGTCTCTGAACTTTAAAATTATGGGCCATAGATCTATAACTAAATTGGCTTTGGTTCTCCTCAAGGTACACACTTATGGTGTCTTTCTTACTCTATTATGCATATCAAAAACTAAATAAATTCATATTGTAGCAACCTATCCAAAATTAACAGAGAATTTCAAATAATAATTTAATTATTTGCTTGTCTCATGTCAAACTTTTAAATATTTAGAGAAAACATTTTAAGATTTGTTTCTTAATTTTTTTTCCTTCTTGTCAGTGCATATTACTTTGAAATAGGGTAATTTTAAACTAGGCTATCTATTTTTAAACTAGCAAAGTACCTTTAATAATTTTAATAAATGCTTCCTACATTATAAAATATAGTGATGTAATTATTAGCATTAACTGCATCATACTCTGGCTTTGTTTCTCATTTCTACCTTTCTCAAAGATAGTTCTTTACTAATACATTGTGAATTATAAGTTGTCCTAGAGAATCTTAATGACCAAATCATTCTAGATTAAGATGCCTGTCACTCAGTGATCTCAATTTCACATCTAATGTCTGAATTCAGTTCAAACAGAGCATGATTGAAAATTGGTTTTTGGTAGGAGAGATTTTTATCTCCTTACTTCAAACACAGATAATAGACTAGGTGTATCAAAAAATATGGTGAATAATTAAATTAAAAAAAAATTGTTACAGTAAAAGACACATTGCCATTAATCCCCCTCAAGTTCTCCCCCTTGCTTCGAACACACTTATCCCATTGTTCTTTCCACTTTCTGAAACAGTTCTGGAAGTCCTCTTTCATGAGTGTCTTTAGTTGTGTTGTCGTGGCTGCCTGCATGTCCTGAATCATTTTGACTTGGGGGAAGAGCCAGAAGTCGCACAGTGCTGGATCTGGTGAATAAGTTAGATGATGACACATGGTAATGTTTTTATTTGACAGAAATTGCCGTATACCAGAAGTAATGTGTGACATGGAGCGATGTCATGATGGAGGATGATTTATGGCACACTTTAAAACACACCTTCTCTCAACCGTAGCTCATACCCGACCGACTAACTGAACAAGCTAAACTAGCCACACATTGTTACTAATGTTCCATGTGCTGCTTCCTGTATTGAAGATCCCTGTCTTTCCATTGGATGGCACTCGGCAGCAGCATTCACCATATTCTGTGACCACAATGGGAAAGGCTCCACTTCACACATTTCTTCTGGGATGGCAATATCTGTTAAATAAAAACATTACGGTTTGTCCTCATCCACCTTATTTGCTAGATCTGGCACCATGAAATTTCTGGCTCTTCCCCAAAGTCAAAATGACCATGAAAGGTAAATGTTGCAAATTGATTCAGGACATGCAGGCAGCCACGACAACACAACTAAAGACACTCATGAAAGAGGACTTCAGAAAATGGAAGAATAAATGTGTTCGAAACGAGAGGGAGTATTTTGAGGGGGATTAATGGCAACGTGTCTTTTACTGTAATACTTTTTTGTTAAATTTAAACATTCAACATATTGTTTGATCACACCTCGTATATGAATCATGTGGCATGATAAGTTGACAAAATTTTGGCTTTAATTAATTGTTTACATTAAATTTATAATACAAATTTATATTATACTTATATTTATATTTAAACAATACTTCCCAAAAATATGCTTTATTGAAAGCAGAAAATAATTTCAGTAGCTTGTGTAGATGAGAATGAATAGCTGTCAAATAAATGCATTAGGATAAAACATTATTGTAAAGACATTTCTTACTGTAGTTTACACACCTGCAAATTGAGTAATTTGTTAATCTCATAAGGTGCCATTGGTATTAACATCTGATTCATAAGATACAAAATTAATTATTATAATTTAAATATAAATCATGTTCATGTAATTTTTGTCTCCTGTTGATGGAGGACAGAAGGAATTCTAACTCAGGGAAACATTGATATTTAAAAATGAAGAAGATTTACAGGTTTTAATATAGAAAGTCATAGGAAGCTTTTGTAGAGTTTCAGAGACAGACAAATTGTCTTTAATAAATATGAGAAGTAAACAAAACATAGATGGCTTCATTTAAGCAAATGCTAGATGACGTCAAGGGATATAATGAGCTAAATCTTTATAACATAGAAGATACAATTTTTTTTAAATGGGGTTGTCCAACTTTTGAAAAAAAAGTGTTCTGTTTTTGCGTAAAGGATTATATTAAGTGACAAAATATAATGTAAAATGAAAAAGAATATGGAACACATACATATAACTAAAATAATTAAGACATGTCAATTGCATATTTATTGAAATATATGTTACTTTTAAATGGCATTTAACTTTGATTTACAGATAAATATAGATGATGCTAGAGCTAAATATTCACATCATAAATTTTGTATATGTGCCATTTTTAGGGTATCACAACTGTTTTCTTTGCATGCTATATAGAATATCTATTTCATAAATGAGATATAACTTTCAAGCTTCCAAAAGTTGCAAGGTATCAGGGTGTGATGGACTGCAATTCAGAAGAATTAGGTTTTATTGTTAATTTTGTGACTATGTAAAATAAAAACAACAGGAACAAAAACAAACAAGAAGAAACCTATGCAATTAATTTATATACCCTAGTTTTGAGATACCACAGTATATAAAATTATGGCTATAGTCTTGATAAGTCATCTCTAAGGTATAGTCTATTTTTAACCTATGAGTTAAAAGAATGGGGAAGGAAAACCAGTTCATTATATATACATGCTACACTCGAGCAAATGAAATCAATGTAATTAGGAAGAATTTTAGAATGGATCTTTATTAAAGGAACAGAATGTGAAGAACACCAAACTATAGTGCAATTCCAACAATTGCTTACTGCTAATCTGGTAGATGGTTAGAATTGAGTTCTACCTCATTGCTGCGTCCCACTCGATAAGGGTTGTGGGAGCGAGGAGGACAACGCAGGGTTAGGAAAAGACAGTAGTAGAGTGTAAGCGGGGCCAAAGGACTGCAGTCTCAAGGACTGAGCCCTGAATCAGCCAACGCAGGGCTTTTATTAGTTAGGTGTGCAAATAAAAGAAGTAAAGCTTGTCAATCTCAAGATCTGTGAATCCCATACATTACAATAGGAAACTGATTTAAGCCAATCACCCTTGCCTGCAGGCAGTTGAACACCTAAGTCCCAGGATCAGTACTTCACCAAGGGATAAAACCTTTATGCATATGAATACACAGAGAGCACTTCACTGAGTCACTTCCCCTGCAGGTTGTGAGAAGGAATGCAGCCACAGAGGCAGAGGCTCTCCTTAGCCAGGGGAAGGTGGGGGGCTGTGCCCACCTCTATCAACCCCACAAGTTCCCCAGATGGTCCCCACATGCTATGTCTGGCTTGGGTTGCCCCTCTGCCCGCCATGGGGAGTCGTACCCGTCTTTGACTAGCCAGCCATATTTTGGGGCCAAACAGGGAGACATAAGGTGTAAAAACAAAGGTGAAGAAAAGTCCCTGAAAGGATCCATCTCACAAACTCTTCTTTCTTTAGGGGCAGGTACGAGGGGACAGATGGGTAGGTTGCTGAGTGGCAACACCTAATTATTTAAAATATGGAATATTTTGATTTAACTTATTTTATATTATATATAAAATTTATATACATATATATACATATATAGAATATCAATTTAGTTTCAATATCTAATTATTTAATATGATTTGGAAAAATCATATAAAACTGCACTTTCTAGATGAGAAAAATATGTAATAATCCTGGAAACATTTCAATAATGAAGGAATTGTAAGAAGTTTAATCTAATTTAAATATCTAGTGTTGAAGCAGATTTCTTGAAAAATATTTTTTCTCTGCAAAGATATATCAGCAGTAGTGTCATTATGTTCTGACTCATTGACTCTGTTGGAGGAAATACTTCCCCCAACTTCATGTTTCAGATAAAGAAGGAAACTTGCTGCTACAAAGTGGAAAGTGTTAGAGAATCTGATGACAGTTTACATCCTATTTCTCACCGTCCCCACACTGCTCAGAAAGTAATATCTTACCTGAGTAGTGATCTTGGTTTAAGAGTAGGCGTTTGTAAATTAACCCTTCTGGGTTTTTTCTTTAGGAAATCCCGGTTTTCAGAAGCCCACATTCTTTCCTCAGATATGTAAAAAATGATCCTGAACAAGCTCTATCCCTATAAAGGGAGACGACAGTTATAAGGTTTAATTTGGGGAGAAGAGTATTAGCAAGCCCATTTGGCCTGGGAGTAAAGCTGCTCTCACCAATCAGCTCTCTGCATTTTTCACTCTGATAATTTGACTTCCTACTTCTATATTTCAGATGGTTCCAAACTATCATTGGCTACAACAAGTATAGTTGAGTGTGTGTGTGGTTTTTTTTTTTTTTGTGTGTGTGTGTGTGTGTGTAATTATGAAATATCTTGTACTCAGTTAACACACGTATAAAATTGTTTACATTCCTGGCTCTTAGAAAAAACAAAAACAAACAAAAAACAGCCTCCAAAATGAAGAACAATTCGAGTAATTTTAGGTAAATAATTTAATGTCAAGATTGTGAGTCAATTTGTATTTGGTTCTTCTCTTTCCTAGCCCCTGTTTGAGTAATTTCTCCTTACTCGTTGCTTCAAAGTACATACCTAATGCCTCAGAGGTTTTGTATGTTTTTTTCCCTCATACTTAGTCCTTGCAATATTTTTTCCCACTGTTTAGCATCTTTGTCTCTGTAAGCTGGATTCTTAACCTATCCTGAGTTCTCTATTTATGATGTCCTCTCTTCTACTTATTAGTTTGCACTATTATAATACTGGTACTATATGTATATAAGTATTGTAAGCATGATATGTATTATCATAAATTTGTGAGATAGATGTCAGTGAAAGGCGGTTTGTGCGTCCAGCGCAACATGGGTAGTGAGGGAATGAGAAGGGGCAGCGAAGGGTTAAGAAAGAAACAGAAGTCAAGAAATTTATGCAATAGGGGCCAAGGGTCTCACAGCCTCAAAGTACTGAAAGCCCCGAATTGGGCCACCTTGTGGCTTTTACTAATGTACACACAAGGAAGTAGCGTTGTTTTCTCCACGGCTGTGCGTCTCATATATCATACCAGAAAACTGATTCAAACCAATCACCCTTGCCTGAAAGCAGGCAGAATCAAAAGTCCCATGATGTCTTAATAACTGTGGTATGTGCCTACCCAGGGACAAAACCTTTGTGCTGAAACTTATTGATAAGAATAGAAGGAGAACTGATGTTATCACATCGTTGAATCACTTCCCAAGCAGGTTGTGGGAAGGAATATAGCCACAAAGGCAGAAGCTCTCCTTAGACAGGGGAAGGTGGGGGGCTGTGCCCACCTCTATCGACCCTGTGAGTTCTCCAGTTGGTCCCCACGTGACTGTGCCTGGCTTAGGTCATTCCCTCCGTGGGGAATCTTACCCGTCATTGACTATCCAGCCATCTTTTGGGGCCAAACAGGGAGACATAAGGTGTAAGTTCAAAGGTGAAGCAAAGTCCCTGAAATGATCAGTCTCACAGACTCTTCTTTCTTTAGGGATAGGCACGAGGGGACAGACTGTTAGGCTGCTGCGTGACAACAGAAACACTATATTCTGGGGACTCCTTGAATGTCTAGTTTTCAGTCTTGGGCAGTGAGACTTATGATGATTGATTTATATTTTTAAACTCCCCCTGGAAATCCCATAAACTTAATTTCTTTACAGATGGTTTGTAACCAGCCTAATCAGTTAAGCCAGCCGGGCTGATTATGGAGCCAGAGGCACACAGCCCTGCTTGGGACTTCTGCTTTGAGGTCTCCCAAAGCTAAGATTCTTTGTACAGATAGATCTTGGTGGTTTAAGCTGGATACACAGCAAATTCACCATGAATGAATAAATACTCCTAGGAACTTGCTCATGGGATCTATTTGGAGCCCTTATGCTTGCCTGTATTCTCTTTTCTTTCATTTGTCTTTAAATAATAGCCCTACATGAGTATGCTGTGTGGAATATGGTTAATCTTTTCAATTTAAATTTGGAAAATCTTTGCAATATATACTGCGAGACTGAATTGATGCCCTATAGGAGGAGAATTGGCCTGAAGAAGACTTAGATTTATTAATGGTAGAGCGATGTTTGCTTAGTCATTCTGCAGATGTATACCATAAAGATGTATACCATATCATGGAAGTGAAAATTATAGTTAGCACAAAAATATGAAAAAGTTTGTGCTGGTATTATTGGATGGTTTAGCTCTTTAAACCATCCAATGGTCTTCTATACAAGTCCCAAACATGTGGGAATCTGTGTGTAGCTTTTGATTACCTGTCTGACTACATGATGTGATAAGGCGAGTCTTGCTGACAAATTAAGAATGAGCATTTTGTCATAGGAATGCCTTGACTATTAATAGGCAGGTTGAATATGCTGTGTGAATTAATTTCATAAGACCCAGGATTAGCCTTAGCTCTCCTCCTGAAATTAAAAAAAAAAAAAATACACATGTGTGACAGTGCCCTCTGTTCAAGGTATGAAACATATTAATAGTTTTGTGTTGTGATCACGGTTCTACGGAGATTTGTACTAAGGGGTGTTGAACTAGCTTGTCAGCATTGTGTATTCATTACAGTGAGATTGATTATTTGAAATTGGGCTCAGTGACATCCCTGGAGGGCTCTGCTGTTGAGGCTCATTAATTAGCAGGATATGCCTACAGGACCAGCGCTTGCTGAGTATATATCAATCTTCTTGGTTATGAGGCATCTTATGCATATCTTCTCTGTTGTGTGATGATGGTTTCCTTTTGCTATTATGCTCTATGTACATGAAGCATACATTTATGGTGCTTTCTTCATCCCAAATTCCTACCCACTTGGATGCCTTTAGGTTGCCTTTTCTAAATCGGTGACTCCATCAAATCTTGAGATCTTAAGATTACTTTTATTAGATGAACTTTACTAGCATTAAGCCTATGGAGAAAAAAATCATATTTTTCTTAAAACTAGTTAGAATAGGAAAAAACTAAACAAAAGACTTTGCTTTTTTAAGTCCACTACTGTGCAACCCATGACTTCTTAAAGATGTCTGGAATTAATCACCTTTGCTGTGCTAAGGCATCTATATTAATATCGTAAACCAGAACCTGTAGATTTCTGATTGGAAAACTATGTTAATTTGGAAGTTTGAATCATATAAACCTTAAAACTGAAATAGCCTATTGTAGTGATAATTCCAAAAAGTAACTCCTATAAGTGAATTCATACAGGGTATATTTAAAGAGTCAGTCTAAAAATGTGTACCTTTGAAATACCAATACGAGGAAAAAAAAGAAGGACTTCACAAAACTTTATCAAAAAGTTCGAATAATGATTTGGCCTAAAAATGAATTCAATAGGGAACATATTTACTGCTGTAATATTGGTTCAAGTCTACCAATTTAACTTTATTCTAATATCTGATTTATATTTAATTTAAATAGCTCTATGCAAACTTGTATGTAACATCACACTAAAGAAGTCCTAAAATTGTTTTCATACCCTCAAAATATGTTAAATTTAAATTGATCACAATGAGTATGTATGAGAGTAAGAATATCTAAAAATAATTTTGGGAGTAAATTAATAGGAATTTATTCAGAACAAAGGAGAGATATAAAACAAGACCTTTAAGGACACATGTCTTTATAGTTTTGTTAACTCTGTTTGAAAACTTACTTCAAAACATAATGTATGACTTATTAATTGACATTTCAAACTATTGCCTACCCAAAGCACATGAAGTACTTTTTAAAGTAGAAGAAATGGAAGAAGAGAAAATGTGTATAAGTAAAATTAAGATTATAAGAGAGGAGAATTTTTGAAACTAATAATGACAATATAGGAAATTCCATTTTAAAATATGGTAGAATCCTACCATATTTAAATGTCAAATTTATTTCTCCCAAAAAGTCCATGTATATTTTAAAATCTATTGCAAAACTCAATTAGTCTGAATTGCATATTGCACAAACAAGACCAAGACCAAGACGCTCCTAAAAGAGGAGACATGGTTATTCCTGTGCATGTCACAGAGAACTGTGAGCTGCACTTCTGTCTGATTCCTCCACAGAGAGTGGCTCAGACTAGCTCCTTCCCGATGATACTTTGCAAAGAAAAGGGAGATTCACTTACCCTTCACAGACAGGCAGAATCCTGAACAGCAATAAATGCATTCCTCTTTGTCCTGCATACTCTGCTTAAGTGTTTATGTAACGAATAATTCTATTTACCTCTCCTCTTTGTCTTCCTCTTCCTCTTTCTCCTGTGCTTCTTATTGTTATGAGATATAATTAACTGTAATTCAACATTATATTTCTTGGTTATTACTGTATAAAGTCAGTTCTGACCAATAAATTCATGTTGATTCAAGAACAAATTAAAGAATTTGTCATTACCTTACTTGGTAGAAAATTCTGGAGCGACCAAATCATCGTTAAAGAATTCAGTTTCAGTGATTTGATGATCAGCTATTCAAAAAACTTGAGTGTTATATGTAAACAATGGGCACTTAGATTTCATCACTATATGACAGGTGGTAGAACCTTTCATCCACTTCAGTGTATATTCTCTAAGCTCTGTAATAACCTGTTGTGATTTCTCCTTCCTTCAAGTTCTTTAAAACCTGATGATACCTGGATAAAAACCTTGGTGTAGGATGACAGGTACTTAAAAAAAGGACAGAGGGAAATTTTGATTGGCTTTAAGTTCTGTCTGGCATGCTGCTTATAAATGTGAATTTTTTTCAAGAAATTTAATCCTAAATCATATTTTTAAAATTCTACTCCTGCTATGTAAGTTATAAAACTGAAAGCAACAAAGGAACAAGACAAACAAATAAACTCATAGACACAGACAATAGTTTAGTGGTACCAGAGGGTAAGGAGAGAGGGGATATGGTAGAAAAGGGAAAAGGGGGTCAAATATATGGTGATGTATTATAGAAATGTACACGTGAAACCTATATAATTTTATGAACCAATGTCACCCCAATAAATTTAATGAAAACCACTCCTGCATTAAAAACAAAATCAAACAAAACCCTCATGTTTCACATGGAATTACACATCAATAATAGGTAAAAATAAGGTCAAGAATGGTGGAAAACCAAAACGGAAGATCCAAGATAATAACATTGAAAAGAAAAAAATAAAAATTATAAATACTTTGGTTGTCATTCAGTCACACGTGTTTTAAGTACCGAAATTCAGTTTTTTTCTCAGTGAAAACTGGTTTTTTATTTTAGTATAAGTTTGTATTTAGCATAGATAAAATGAACTATATAGCTATCATCAGATGGAAATTGGTGTTTTATCACAAATTTCTATCTGTGATCTTGGTCTTGCTACTTAATTTTCTTATATGAAAGACTTCTCATAATTTAAATAAAAATTTCAGTGTCATTTACAGCAGTCGTCTAAACATTCACAGCATTCAGAAGTATATTAAATCAGTGATTATGAACATAAACATTTTAGATAAATAATAAGTTACAATAAAGACAACCTTAAAAATTTACAACTTATAAAAACTCAAATTTTATATATGAGGAACTATGTTCATCGTCTATTTTTATATGAAGCCGAGAGACAGCTATTGTAAATAACCTGGCATACTCAGAATATTGTCCCTTGATTTTGAAAAAGGCTATAAGTGAGTTACTCTTGAAATATGATTGTGTGATACAGGCATTTTTCTATATTCATAAGAAGTTGACTCATAGTCAAAACACTTAGCCATATGGTCATGAGTAGCTTGCAGCTGGCTATGGATTTTACATTACAATCAGGACACATTTTCAAAGCCCTCTAGAGGAAATACTCATGATACATAACATTTTTAATTGTGATATGTCCAAATCCATATTTAAGTAACCATTAAGCTTTCATCATATTTCCTAATCCATATTTAAGGAAAAAATTAAGTTCTCACCACATACATAGTATATGTTGTACTTTTCAACATGTCTAACCACAAAGAGGATAAGTTATTACTGAAAAAGGGATGATTGAGGGGTATTAAAGAAATAAAGTGCATTTTAATGTTATTTAAACATTATAATCCATAGAGACAAGACTAGGTTCTGTTTAAAATACATATGAATATATATTTATAAACCTTATTGTATGTGCATAGATTCTTTTTTCCTAAAGGTAGCAATTGGTATTATATTTCAAGAATAGTTTGGGCAAAAATAATTCAATGGTTTTTCGTTTGAAAGAATAGTGCTTAAACAAATGTGGTATAATATTTATTTTCATCTTTATCATAGTTTTTAGGCCTATTGTTATTTAAAGAAATGTTCTCATTAAATTTGGATAGAAGAAGAAGTAGTAGTAGTAGGAAGGAAAGAGATTTGAAATTCTTGGGAAGGTGGATTAAAGATTTTCTAAAACAAAACACAGATAACTAAGAATTATGGCACTTTCCAAATTATTTTATCAAGTGGTTATGTGTTTATTTTCCTTAGCTCAACTTCAAAATCTTATAAGAATTTCCAGAACTGTGGACAAATTTAATGGAAATACACTAAAACCAACAAATAATTTATAAAGTAATTACTAAAATATATCGAGTAATTAGAAGTAAATTTGACCTTAAGGACACTTTCAGGTATACTAAAAACATACTGTTTTTTGTAATCATGCTATGGGTGGTACTGTTGGTTTTATTATCTGAGACTATAATATATTTCTTACACAGAATAAGCAAATGAATATGTTGGTGTCACTGAGAACAAAGATTTTTAACTTTGAATGGAGGAGATACAGTGGTAAGATAATTGAGATTAAGAATAATTCTGATAGTGAATTAGAAGCATCAGTATACTTATGTTAAAACTAAAGTGTGTTCTCTAGTACTGTTTTCTAAAAAAAAAAGCAAATATACTGATCAACCCATAACAATGAGCATTCCTAGTATCAAGATTGTGCTCACTGTCATTTCTCACTAAAAAAATATAGCTCTCCCTGGAGAAATAGCTGATTCGAGGTCTGCAACAGAAAATGGGGAAACTGAGCTAGTCATATCAAATGGGTTCATGAGGAAGTTATAAAAGGTTACTATTAAAAGGATGCCTATGTTCACTGCAGCACTATTTACAATAGCCAAGATATGGAAACAACTGAAATACCCATCAATACGCAATTGGATAAAGAAATTGTGGTATACCAATATATATGCATATACACAATGGAATATTACTCTGCCATAAAAAGAATGAAATCTTACCATTTGCAACACTGTGGATGGACCTAGAGGGTATATGCTAAGTAAAATAAGTCAGATTAAGAAAGACAAATACCGTGTGATCTCACTTATATGTGGAATCTAAAGAACAAAATAGATGAACAAACAAAAGAGAAACAGACTAATAGAAACAGAGAACAAACTGGTGGTTACTAGTGTAAGTGAGCTTGGGGGAGCGGAATGAGAAAAGTGAAGGGATTAAGAAGTACAAATTGGTAGTTATAAAAGAGTCATGGAGATGTAAAGTACAGCATAAGGAATATAGTCAATAATATTGTAAAAACTATGCATAGGTTCAGATGGGTACTAGACGTATTAGGGGGATCACGTCACAAATTACATAAATGTCTAATCATTACACTTTACACCTGAAACTAATATAAAATAATATTGAATGCCAACTATAATTTAAAAAATAGTCATGGGGATATATAATACAGCATAGGGAATATAGTCAATAATATTGTAACAACTCTCAGTGTCAGATGAGTAATAGACTTATTGGGGTATCACTTTGTGAGGTCTATAAATATGTAATCACTATGTTGTTTCATACACCTGAAACTGATAAAACAAATAAAATAAAAGGACTCTAGTTGCTAACTTGAAGAGGTTCCCTACAGCTAAATTTGGGACAATTTGAACGCCTTAAGAATAATAACTGCAATTAACTGAAACACATCAAATACATTCATTTCAATCCATGAATTTATAATAAAAACATTCTCAATGGTCACCATTGAAAATGCTAGGAAACCACCTCATTATTTTGAAAGTGTTGCCTGGGATTTTTTTTTTTTTTTTTGCTTTTTTATTGATTTTTTTATTGCTTTTCTTATATGAACTGTGCCTTAGGATAATTGGTTAGAGATGTTTATTTTTATAGACATATTTTAACTAATAAAAGAAGTAATTGTAGAATTAAAATAACACAATTTTGCAAACCCTAGTGAAGTAATGAATCTAGACAATAATCACCAATGGATGGAAATACAAAAGGGAAGCAACAAGTCATTATGTGCCTCCTTAAGACCATATACAAAGTATTTTTGCCAAAATATAATTCTGATTCTAGGTATAAGGGTGAATTTTACGGATATTACTGGAGTTAGAGACACATTAAATTACATCACAAGGTTTCAACCAGCGAAATCTAGAATGTGGTAATTCTACAGTTAATCCAGTAAATGAATTGTATGGAAAACAACAAATAGAGGGAAACCTGTAGATTTAAAGACCCAAGAGTCATATTATCCAATTGCAGTATGTATTATAGATTTCACAGGAGAGCGATTGGAACACACTATAAAATTATGCAACAATCTATCATTAAACAAATACTGTCATTTTTGGTGTGATAAATGTATTGTTATATTACAAAAGAGTACTTATAGTTTATACCTATAAACTGAAATATTTACAGAAAAAAGAATATATGTATTGAATTAATTTCAAAATAAACAACAGTAAAGAACTATAGAAGTATAAAAAATAATGAATTGATAATTGCTCAAAGTAGGAAATATATGTAGATGAAAGTTCATCATTATCCCCTACTTTTATGTGCTTGAAATTTTCCATAAATGAATTTTACGAAGAATTCTAAAAAAGAGTAATCACAAAACAATTCATTATCAGTTTTAAAAATTGTATGTGAATACCATCTTCAAGTTTCCTTCCATATAAAGTTAAATAATATTTACATCAATTCTGCCACTAGAAAATAAAGTACAAACAAAAGTATCAAAATACATTATTCACAATAAGAATAGCCTTGTTGATAAACTTAATAAACAATTAGAACATATAATGCATAGAATTTCTATCTATGCTATTGAAAATTTTCTGTGAAGGACAAGGTGGTAAATATTTTAGGCTTTGCAGATTATATGATCTTTGTTGACAACTGAATTTTATTGTTATAATACAAAGCAATCACAGAGAGCACACAGATGAATGAATGTGACTGTGTTACAATAAAATTTTATTTACATAAATAGGTGATGGGACAGATTTATTTTTTAAATCCATTCACTTTTTATCATTTCTATCACCATCAACCTAGTCTAATCCTCACCTTCTAGATCACTGCTGTAGATGCTTGCCTTCCTCGTGTAACGATGCAATCTCTTTTGAAATAAATTATTTCATTTTTAATGTCGCTGCATTAGACTTATGTTTGGTTAACTAATGTCGTATATATGCTTTGAGGTAGAAACAGAATGAGAGGTAAGAATTAGAACTGTTGTGGTAGAAATGCAAGAGCAGAAAAAAAAGTCAAAACCAGTCAATGCTTAGCTTTTATGGCCAATGAAAAAATTTAAAGAAAAAAATCCCTAGCAATATAATAGTGTCAAGTTGGAAGGTTTTCTAAATTTATCAACCTCTTATTAACAAATTATGAGCCAGTACTAGTGCCCTTGAATATCTGTTTCCCTGTACGCAAGAGATCTTAGAATATCATGTGGTGGGGGGTGGGGTGGTTTGGGGGACATCCTGTCCTCAGAAGAAGGTGAAGGTCAAAGGATTCAACATCAGTGTCCTTACCCTACACCTCTGTATGAGGAAACTCAAGGTTATGTGTGCATATTTGTGCTCATGGTGGATGGACATGATGGTATTCGTGGATATTCAGTAGAAACTTCCAGAAGGGTAAGAGGAGAACACTGAAACTAGTGACCCAATTCCCTGGAAGAAACCCATGAAAGGCTCCATTTGGCCTTGTGTCATATTCTACAATAGTACATATGGGTGGAGGCAGTGGCTACAGAGAAGAATCTTAGGTGACATAAATGACATTTATGGGTTACAGATGGTCTATAGAGGATCAGGATGCATTCTCGTTTCCCTGGTGGCAATGGTGGAGTGGGAGTATTGTTAGGGATGGGACCTGGAACTGCTAAGAATATCTGTGGATCTAACGAAGGCTGCAATTGGAATAAGGAGCCACGGTGTTCAGGTAAGTCTAGTCAGAGTTGGATAAGTGGTTTACAGCACAATAGAATCATTTGTATCTCAGTAGCTACTAGGTCAGGAACCTATGAGAGAAACCATCCTGCCACAGAGATCAGTGGGGACTCCAAGGACAGTGTGGTTGCTTGAACCCAGATACCTTTTGGAGAGAAGTTGAGGGAGGGGAAAGAAAACCAAAGAGCAAACATTTAACCAGAATAAAGTTTTTTAACTGGTTTCAACTATTTTATGTTTCTAAAATATATATATAAAAAAAATGGCAGTATTGTGTGACTGAAATTATTATCTCTTCTACCACATTCGTTCCGGTTTCTTTCTAGTAATTCTTTGCTTTAAGGAAGGTAATCCTTTCAAATTACAAATGTATACACATCACCTCTTCGTTGAAAATGCTTGTTTTTTTCCACTGCACTTATGATAAATAGCAAGACTCTTCATAAGGCCTGGACGGTGCCACAAAAACTAATCCTTACTTTTATGTCCAGTCTCCTCTTCCACCCTGCTACATATCTTCACTTCAGGCACACTGTCCTTCTTTCTTATCAAGCACTCCATGTCTATGCCTGACCTTGGGTCTTTGCCCATGATATACCCTCACACTGAAATGCTCTTCCTTCTTTGCCTGGTTTCTCTTCCATCAAATCTTAATCTCTATCGCTTTGACACTCAAATTTCATTCATTTTGATGGCATCATCTTAGTATTTGATGTGACCATGTACCACTGCATAACACTTTCCTGATTTTTTTGTGCTATGTGTGTTGGACACCTGTATTATTTTGTATACAAATATCTCCCTACTAAATTTCAAAAAAACCCTTCAATTATTATACAAAAGAAAATTCACTTTACATGAGTATGTATTTTCAAAATATTTTTTAAAATATTACTTGGACATAAAACACGACAGGGAAGTCCATGGAAAGGGCTAAGAAGAAAGCAGCATCAACAGTCCTCTCATAGAGTTAGAAACAAAACTCCAGTAAGTCACCCACAAATTTACTCAAGGCTCTATATCTCCTTTATGATCTAACCCTAACCTGATGTTATGTCAATTGGCTTTGCTTCATTCTTATTAAAATTATCAGATTCAAACTATATTAATGTTACATTGTTTCCCCTATATTATTATACTGTATTCTATGACTCTACTGCTATTTTTCATCTACCTTGATACCTCATACAGTGCTCAAGAATTGTAAATAATGGATACTCAATAGATATTTAATTATTTTAAGTTTAAAATTAGAATTATTTTTAGTTTCAGGTTTTTTAAAGAGATAATAGAATTTGCTTAACATCATAAGAAAACACTCATATCTTAACAGCATTTTTATTTCAACCTAAATACCTCTTGTGTGCCATATGTGAAAAATACTAAGCATTTGATAAATACACCCTTTATGAATTAATGGCAATTCATTTGTTGCTTAACTGCAAAAATTCTTCAGTGGTTGTTATGATGACCAAAACAATTTCATGATAATCATAAGTCATGTCATTCACACAAAGTGCATATTAAAAATAGAAATGATGTTTTGTGGAAGTAATTATAACCATGACAATACTAATGCTACTGATCATTCAAAGTTCAATTGTCTAAATTGCTTAATTTTAATACCACTATTACTCTAATGAAAAAATTAGCTTCTATTTCACACAATATACTCATAATTTTATTAATCAGGCAAAACTCTTATTTCTAATTAGCAAATACATAAGTAGAATACCATTTGGGAAAATTTCACAGTAGATTGCTCTGTCTAGAATTGATGGTCTATCTGTAAAGCCTGATAAACATCAACACCTTTCTTTTATCAGAAAACCAAAGTAGTTTAGTAATATGCAGTACAGTCCACCGCTTTCTCCTCACTTTTAGCAATAAAAAATGTGAAATAAAGTCTACCCTTGTTGAAACCATAAGTCAAGACATCAAACATAGCACCTTAAAACCCACACAGTCATTGTAAGCATACATCTTCAGAAACAGTTTCTTAAATACAAACAGTGTAGTCTTTCAGGCACTGTTTATGTTTTCCTCTTGCATGGTATCAAGTTATATTATTATACCAATACAGGTTTATGAGCATATTTAATACATGTAATGGAGGTTTAGAACATAACGCAAAAGACCAAAATGATTTTTTTTAAATGATTTTTTAAAAATACACCCAGCCTTAGTAGTAAGAATAAGAAGTACAATGAAAAAGTAAACACCCATTCTTTTCTTTATGCTTGCAAAGGAGCTGATTCCGACACAATGACTGATTTGACCTAATTATAGCTCTGGAAAGGATCTTTTGTGTGAGCTCTGATTCCTTTTAAGGAAGCCAAATTTGAAATCACTGAATTATTTAAATAATTAAAAAGGTAAAATCACCTTAACAATGTAGGTTTCCCTTATGAATTGTAGGAATTAAAAAGATCTTAAGCTTACTGAAAAGTTGCACATGCCATAAAGAGGGCTTGTTTCCCCTTTAAACAATTTGAGACTAAACTGCAGAGCCAAAACCCTCTCACCCTGAAATACTTTCTTGCAAATAAGGACATTCTCATAAATAATCATATTACAACCGTCAGGAGCAGGGAATTAATATTGATACATCACTATCTCTAAAAATCATCCCATTCAGGTTTCACCAATGTCACAATAATGTCTTTTAAAGCAAAAACTCCTGCTTCAGAATCACAAATTGATTTAAGCTGTCATGTCTCTTTAGTCTTTCTTGGTCTCTTGATTCCTCAGTCTTTCCTTGCCTGCTTTGACCGTGAAGTGTTTGAAGATTACAAGTCACTTCCTTTGTGGAAGATCCTTCTATTGGTGTTTGTCTGATGTGTCCTCATAATTAGATTAGGTTATTTATCTTGGCAGGAATATTCCAAAAGTGATGCTGTGTTCCCATTGCACACCATCAGTTGGCACATGATTCTGATTTTTTCCTATTTTTAATGATTTTGTTTGGATGAGTGCAGGCACCCTTGTCTTATTCTCCAATTGACAGGGAAAGTTTTCAACATTTCATCATTATGTATGGTATTTGCTCTAGTACCGGTATATGTGCACCTACATAATTTGATACCTTTATAAGATTATGAAATTTTCACTCAATTTATAGCACGCTAAGCATTTTTATCATGAAAGGATATTGGATTTTTCAAATGCTTTTGCATATATTGAGTCCAGGATTCTTTTCTTTCATTCTGTAGATATGGTGAATACTATTGATGGAGTTTACAAATGCTTAACTACATTTATATTACTGCAGTAATCCCAAAGGTCTGTGACCCGTTATCCTCCATTATGTATTACTACAGTCAATTTGCTAATTTTTTTGTTTAGAATTTCTCACGTCTATATTTGTGAGAGAGACTGACTGGCCTGCTTTTTCTTTTAATCTCCTTGGCAGGCTTTGATGTCAAGGTTATGCTCACCTTATACAATGAGTTTGGAAGTTTTCCCTCTTTTCCTGTTCTCTAGGAGAATTTCTATATGATTAGTAGCATCTGCTTGTGACACCATATGGCCTGAGGCTTTTTGTGAGAGGTTTTACTTTACAGATCCAAATTACGTGAAATGACATTGGACTGTTTTTCCCTGTGTGGAAGAAGAAAAATGAATATATAAAAACAGATCCTGATACAAAGACTTAGATGAAGGTAATTATCCCATAAAACAGGAGTGAGGAAATAAGAGACAGCGAGGAAAGGCAGGGTAGATTTGCTAATCAAGCTGTTAACTACTCTGAGTACACTGGGGTTGGATTTCCTAGAATCCAGTAAGTAGGTGTGAAGGCTGCTCCTCAGAATTGTCTGTCCTAGTCCTGGAAATGAAAAATGTTTCTTCATTAGCTAATAGGCAACATTGGCCAAGGGTTACCCCAGGAGAGGTTAACTTCCTCAAACTTACATTTCTAAGTTGTTTTTACTTGGGAGCCTATAAAAAGTCAATCAAGTGGAAGTGAGGCAGAGCAGAAGTGATTAAAACAAATGTTTTTCAGAAATTTATATTTATCTTAGGTCAGTTTTGCTATAGCGCAACCAAAAAAAACCAAACTTTTGGTATTGTTATTTTTTTCTGTTGTACATTTATTTGGCATTCATTAATTTCGTCTTTTATTTTTGTTATTGCCTCCCTTCTATTTCATAATGTTTAATATTTGCTTTTCTCTGTTTTTCACACAGATGATTAGATCTGATTTTCAGTTTTCTTTGTCCTCATGTAGTCAGTAAAGATTACACAATTCCCTTTAACCCTACATTAGAGCTGACCCTTCTGTTTTAATGTGTTCCATTTTAACCATCATTCTTTTAAAAATACTTTCCATTTTCCATTATGATTTCCTTGTTGACTCATGGCTTTTGTTTCAAAGTATGTAACTTAGAGCATTTGGGTATTTGCTTGTTATATATTGTTTCTGAGTTAAAACTTAATGCAATTTTGGTAAGAAAACATACTCTGTACAATTTATTTAATATCTGTTGAGGCTTGTATTTTAGCTCAGCATTTGGTCAATTTTGGTAAATAGTCCTTTCAGTGCTCTTGAAAAGAATAGGCATTCGGCAGTTGCTTGGTGTAATGGTCTATAAATGTCAATTAGGTCAATGTGATTGATTTTGCTCCTGAAATCTTTTGTATCCTACTTAATTTTTGTCAGTTTATGTCCTCAAATACAGAAGTAAAAAATGTTAATTTTTCCAATATGATTGTGCGTCTGTCTCCTTCTTTTTGTAAATTATGTCATTTTGTCTGCATTAGACATTTAATACTATGTTGTTAGGCACATAATATTTTAAGATCATTTGTCATTATAACATATACCTCTTTATCACTATTAATTTATCACTATTTTGTTTAAAACCTATTTTTATCTGATATTAATGTAGCTATATCATCCTTCTTTTGGTTAATATTCGCATGCTTTTTAACAAAGTTTTTATTTTAAATATTCCTATATTTTTGTATTTAAGGTGGGTCTCTTGTAAGCAACATATGATTTAATCTTTTAAATCTGATAATCTTTGTCTTTTATTTGAAATATTTGGTTCACTTGCATTTCTTGTAGGTACTACTATATTTGTGTTTAAATTTAACATCTTATATTTTTGCTGTCTGATCTATCTGATTTGCATTCCTCATTACCTCCTTCATCGCCTTTGTTGTATTAATTAACTTAGATTTCAGTTTCCTCTATCTTGATTTCTAAATATTCTTTAACTCTTTTAAATGGTTACACTAGACATTATATGTCATATCCCTGATTTATTCCAATTTAATATATAAATTGGTATTTTATCACTTCTCAGAGCATAGACATTGTAACATTTTACTTTTACTTATCTTTTCTTTCATCTTATTAAAATTATTTTGTGTATTTAAAATTTTTAATAGTCACTAAGAAATAGAAATAAACTATTCCCAGTTTTATTTATGTGAGCTTCTGAATCTCAAAGTTGTGATACAATAAAATGTTTTTGAATTTTGTTTTGTTTTTAATGCAGCAATACCTAACTGGCACGGATTTTGATACCAAAAGTGGTATGCTGCCATGACAGAAATCTGACACATGGGGCATTCAGTTTGAGACTCAGTAATAAGGACAAGCTTCAAGACCCCCAGGACAATTAGTGAATGCTGGAAGGAATTTCTTGGTGTACTTGAATGCATTTTGAAAATATCACTAATATATAGGATTGTGACTAAAATCCCCATACACTTTGTTTTATTGTTGTCTACAAGGACTGTATTATAATTTCATTTAATTAACTGCTCCACATGAAACTGAACTTATTTTCAGTACCAAATCAGAATATACATTAGGCCTTGATCATCATGAAAAGAAATAACTCTAACTTGTCCACTAGTCCGATGGTATAATTTCAAGTTCATCAATTATCTGTTCTAACTCATAATTATTAAAATTATACCTTATTCACATTTGTAACTGTTTAGTTTCCCCTTAAATAAATGAGATCAAATAATGTGTAAAGTTTCTGAGGAACTCTAAAACTACCCACAAACAAACTACCCATTTTTTTTTTTTGGAACTCATGATACTGCTTTTTTAGGTCCAAAGGATATAGTTCCTTACTCAGGAGAAAAAAAAGAAAAGAAAAGTATGAAAAACAAAATAAACAAAAAGGCTTTAATGAATGTTTATGGGAGATACATAACAATGCAAAAGTGAAATTTTCAAGTCAGCAGCCATCAGCTAAGCAATCTAATGCATCATCTGATGTTCAAGTTGAAGAAACGGAAACTAATGTTTCAAAAGAAGATACTGACCATGAAGAAAAAGCCAGCAAGGAGGATGTGACTAAAGCAACTGACATAGCCACTCCAAAAGCTGCCAGAAGAGAGAGAAAAAGAAAGGCAGAAAAGCAAGTAGAAACCGAGGAGACGGGAGTAGTGACAACAGCATCACTATCTGTTAATCTAAATGCGAGTCCTCAAAGAGGATGACCTGCAGCCACAGAAGTCAGGACTCCAAAACCAAGAGACAGAGCCAAAATGATAAAACAGACCTGTCTTTCTGAGAGTGACATGGTAATTGAAGAAGACAAAAGTAAGAAAAGGGGACAACAGGTAAAAACAACCTAAAAACACAGCTTAAAAAAAATGAACAAGGCCAGAAAGAAGATAAGCCAAGAAAAGAGCCAGACAAAAAAGGGGCGGGGGAAGGGAGGGGAGAAGAAGATGAATCAAAAAGAAGAAAGAAAAAGCTAAAATGGGGTTTTCATCAACCTCTGATTCTGAAAAGGAAGAAGATGATCAAGAAGGAGAAAAGAAGAGAAAAGGTAGAAGAAACTTTCAGACCGCGCTCACTGAAGGAATATGCTGAAAGGCCAACCTAAGAAAGAGGCAACAGATAGAAAACGCAAGCAAGAATAACAAATAAAACTGAGCAGCAAAATAAAGATGAAGGAAAGAAGCCAGAAGTTAAGAAAGTGGAGACGCGAGAAACGACAATGGATTCTTGATTTCAAAGACTACGTGCTGAAATTTTTAAAAAATCACTCAAAATTGATAATCTTGATGTGAACAGGTGTATTGCGGACTTGGATAATCTTGCTTCAGGTATAATACAACAAGCTCAGAAACACAGAGATGATTACAGCACTGAAAAAAATATGGTGATTTAGAGTCAGATTATCATGGAAAAGTCTACAATGTGCTGTAACAAGTTTAAGAACATGGTTTTGGTTGGTGATGAAGATTCTGTAATAAATCTCTTGCCAAAAAAAACAAAAATGTTTTTGGTCGATGAAGAAGATGCTGAATAAATCTCTTGCAAAAAACCCCACAAAACAACAACAACAGCAAAACAGCAAGAGGAAGCAAATAAAACCAAAAAATGAAGGGAAGAACAGGCCAAACAAAAAGCTAGAAAAGGAACAGACAGGTTCAAAGACTCTAAATGGAGATTTGATGCTCAAGACAGTAATCAACCACAACATAATGGAGATGGCAGTGAAGAAAGCAAAGGTGAGACCAGCAGTAAGAAAAAGCCATCCTGTGAAGACAGAGAGATAGAAGGATCTCTTTAGTGTTATCTGACACGCTAGATAAATAGGTTGACATACCTGAAATATAAAGAGCATTTGAGAAGGTTGTAATGGTTTTCCCGTGAAATATTTAGACTGCTGAAAGTTTTAAAGTTTCATAAGCATAGGTTTTGGCATTTAAAACTTGTTTTGAGGGAGAAAATCTCTTTATCTTTCTTTTAAAATAATTAAACATTGCTTAATTGTACTTGTGCAGTAATAACAGCTACATTATACAGTAAATGTGAGGGAAAATTCATTTAGGAAATGTTGAACTGCTTTTCTAGACATTAGTTGTAACATATTTTCAATTAGTGTTTATATGCTAATGTGAATTGATAATAGAAAGAAGTTACATTATTAAAACTGCTATTTATATAAACCTTTGCTTTCTTCCCAAACTGGTGGGTTTTGTGCATAGTTTTTAAAAATCTTTGATATACCAGACTGTCTTTTCACTGTTTGCGGGTTTTGTAGAAGTTATGCATGTTTATGGTGGATAAAATGTTACTTCTGTAAAAGTACTCACTTCTTCCGTCTGAAGTCAATCTCAAAGTCTACATTGTGCTACATTATCCTACTGAGTTGTAACAATGTGCAGTCTGTATTCCATTTTGTATGACAAGTAGATATCCAACTGACATTGAACTGACAATTTTACAAGGTATAAAACTCATGTTAACTCTTGAAGGTAATTTAATTTTGTGGCTGGGAATTCAGTGAAGTCACATGACTTTCCTGCAGACAACAGAATAGGTATGTATAGGAATGATCTGTCTTTAGGGTTCAGTCATCTAAGATCCTTTACAGGCACCAGTAGCTGCAACTGAAAACTAAATGATAAAAGTTACTTTTTAGGACATATCTGAATTTTTTTAAAAAGTCACACTCATTAAGGATGTCACTAACTACTATTTTTTTTAATTGGAAAACAATTCATGATGCCTGCACAATACATAAAAGTAAATGTCATGTAAGGAAACTAACCTATTTGAAAGCATGGCTATATCAGAAGGGAATTTTTATTTCTGTGGCATACACATGTGACAGGATTGCAAAAAGTGGAAACGGTGCTCTGAGGCAGTAGGCAAAGTAAAGGAGTACTTTTTGAAATTCTGTATATTCATGTATGTGGACTAAAGTAGGGAGAACCAAGGATAACAGATAAAGTTTAGGGGTAACTTAAAAAAAAATTCTATATTTTGATTAGGTCTGTTGATGGCTTTTAGTAGCTAAGACACTTCTCATGCTTTGAAACTGAAAATGGAAAAAGGCTTTGAATACTTCAGTGTTTACATGTGACATGCATCGTATGTTATGACCTCTCAGATAATTGCTTTCATCTATAGATGAAAAGTTTGAATTATTTCAATAGTTTGGAGCTTTGCTTTTGAGAAGCT
This sequence comes from Rhinolophus ferrumequinum, assembly GCF_004115265.2. Taxonomy (NCBI): domain Eukaryota; kingdom Metazoa; phylum Chordata; class Mammalia; order Chiroptera; family Rhinolophidae; genus Rhinolophus; species Rhinolophus ferrumequinum. Next base: position 40,566,796 of record NC_046291.1, on the reverse strand, counting down.
TATGATGGAACCTAGGACCCACTGTTTTCAGGGAACTCTTGCTATTATAGCTGTTTGGTCCATAGTACAATTAAAATTTGGACAGATTTAGTCTAGGAAGCCATAGGTGTCAACATGTAAACTTGTTTTGATTAAAGAATTGTTCTGTTAAAATAAATGGAACCTGAAACCCCTCTTAAATTAGATAAATATTTAAAAATTGTTTTGCAAGCACAATGTAAACACTTTTTAATCGTTTAGTGACCATGGTTTCTTTTCAAGAACTTAATGGATTCAGCTGTATACGTTAATAAGGTAATGAAAATACACATAATTGCTATACTGACTCCTCACTGAATAGTGAGACAGTTGTTTCTTGATAGATAAAACAAAACTATAAAAGTAATAGCATTATTTTTTAAAAATGAAGAAAGTATTGCTTCAAAAGGTACAGGGTATCACAAAATTTTAAGGGACGAGTCTATTAACAGTTTTAGAGGAAAGATGTATTGTTTAGGAAAGAAATTATCCTTTAAAAATTAGTTATCTTCCACTTTCTGAACAAATTTTATATATTCTGTGTTGAATAACTTGGTGGTAAGACAAACCTTTGGCCTCTTCCCACTCCGTAAGTTTCTCTTGTGTAGTGACAATGAAGCAGAAATTCTAATTAAACTAATCAAAGTGCAGTTTGGGATGATGAATTTTGTTTACAGAAAGACTAGTGAAGCTGCACTGGTAAGAAAATGAATCATTGTCTAGTAAAAAACCCCAAAAAATTAGTAAATAAGACAAATTTCTCTGTCCATAATATGCCGAACATATTTCAATAATTAAAGTTTCTTTCTTCCGTTTCACAGGTTTTACATTTCTGCCATCTCTTTGAGGTAGACATAATGTTGCTGTCTAATCATCTCATGCACAGCATTTTTCGCATGTAGATTTTCCGGAGTCATAAAGTGTCTTTAACCGACAGCTAAGTGGTTCACTTGATGTTCAGACATCAGGCTTCAGGAGCAGTTCTCAGAAAAGAATTTGGTGGCTTGTGATAGTCATAATTGCTGTTCACTAAATATTCCCATCCCCTGCCCCTGCACTTTCCCTTTCAGGCCCATAGTAGGACTGCATTCCTGTCTCTTGTGTTTGAGACAGCTTGATGCCTAGTTTTGGCCAATGAGTCATAGGCATTTAATTGCTGAAACCAAAGCTTGCTATTTACTTGCAAGAGCACACGCTCTTAGAGCCTTCCTCTTTCCTCTGACATAGATGCCAACATCATGCGCTTCAGCAGCCACTCCATCATCCTGAACTCCTGAGTGACTGCAATAGCAAAGGTCCATGATGAGCACAGAACATAAACAAGAAGGAAATCTTTGTTGTTTTATGCCTCTCACATACTAGGGGTTGTTTGCTATAGCAGAGACCTTCAACCTTAGCCCATATCACCCATGATTTTCAAACTGGGTTTCAATCCATAAGAATGAACACATTACTTTGTTTTGCAAAGACACAGTAGTGTATTAGTTTAATGGAGAGATATTTTGCGTGAAGGGCTCCAATTGCAGGTAAATTTACTGTCCAAAACACCTCCACATCTTTATTCATATTACTTCAGTTTCTTGTTTAATTGCATGAAAAAAAAGTTAAATTTTTGAATAATAGGCTTATCACAATCTTGTTTTAAGTATGGGCTACCATCAACAGCACCTCAATTAGTGAGTTTGCTTATTAAAATGCGAATTCCCCCAAACCTCCTGCCAGCTATTGAATCTGAACTACAGGAGAATTGGGACTCTACAGAAAATCATCACTTTAAACAAGTTCTATTTCGAATATATTTCTAGTATATATTAATGTTTGAGAATCACGGCATTACAGAATATTTTTATACCAAAAATATGATCATATGTATTTAGAGCACTGAAGTATCAGCCAACTCATGTAATTTCTAGTGTTAAGAGAACTGGTGATCAATACATTTGTAAAAATTGGTCAATAAACTGTACTTTAGACACCAAATGGGGTATTATTTTTGTCTTGGTCCTGAAAAACTAGGAATAGTTTTTGTGTCTGATTTAACTTTTTGCTTACAGATTAATTGTTAAACTGTACTTCAGTGTCTTCTTGTATCCAAATAATTCAAAATGGTGATGTGTATATTTATAAGAAAATATAATCGGATCTGTTGCAGAGTGATGATTCAAGTTTTCTTCACCTGTGAGTTGTCAAAAGCCAATCCTATCATTTTCTTTGTATGAGATATATCATGATAAGTTGCCCCTTTCTCAGAGGTATTTTAAAGACTACAGTATGAAGGCATTATCCAAATTGACATTGTTCTACCATGGCAAAGTCTGGAAAATCATTTTGTTTCTTATAAAATTGGGTTATGATTTTACTATAATTGTATTACACATTGGCAAACAGAATCTACATTATTGGCAACTCAGACATCTTACTGGTCTCAAAGGTCATTATCAACTAGTATGAATTTGACTAGTGAAATTTTTTGTGGGGAAAACAAATGTTTGCACAGATATATTTTTGCAGTTTGGTTACGATGTTGTGATGGACACAGATATAGTTTATGTACATCTGTTATATATTGCCATTCTAAGACATTTTAAAGAGAGATAATCAATAGCTAAATGAATGTATTTACCTGGATGAGAGAAGAACCCGCATGAAAGTATCTTAGATTTCCTGAAATTTGGGTATGTGAGTCCAATTCATGTGAGTTGATACCATAACACAGCAGTTCAGTAAAGAAGTTTTGGAACTAGATCTAAGGGTTTAAATTCTGGCTTGGCTATTTACTTATGTGGAAGGAAACCATTACTGCCAAGTTATTTAACCACACTGGACTTATTCTTTTTTATTAAAATGAGGATAATAATGATATTTATGTCACAAGGTTGTTATGAGTATGATACTATGTGTAGAGGCAAAGCCCTTTAAAGTCTCGGGCACATAGTAAGTGCTTTACAAGTGCTGGCAGTACTTGTAAATTCCCACAACCCTGAAAAATAAAATCTTGAACCTAACAGATTAGAATTATGATCTTCCTGAGGATATTTTCATTTTAACTTAAACATCATTTAGTAAAATTATCTTTTACTATGTTGGGAGAGTTATAGAGAAAGTTTTTATTTTCTACAATTGTTTTGTAACTTTGTATGTTATCATTTGTCTTTAGTACTTTTAAAGTTTTATGTTCATGCACCTACCTTAAATTTATTGGTTTTTGAAGAAAAAAAGTGGGTTAATCTCATCTATGGCCTGAAGGATTAAATGTTTAATGAAGGTAGTATTTATGGGACTAAGATATTTTATGATTGAAAAACAAACAAATGGCTAGCTGAAAATAAAGTAATATACTAAAATCACTATAAAATAAGGTGTTTGAGACAAGATACTGGATAAGTTAGGCTTTGAGCTTCTTTCCCTGATCTTAATGTTAACACATTTCTTTTAAATAATTCAACCCAAATTTTATAAAGCAATTAAAATAAATCAAAGAGGGTTCTGAATTTCTTGTTCCCTTAGGTGTCTTCCATATTTATGATTTTAAAAATGCATGAATCACTTGATTAGTGTTGACAGACATTCCATTAAGAAGTCTTAATATTTACAATAGGCATTTATATCTAGATTTTTAAAATTTATTACAAAATATTATTTCCATTAGAATCTGTCTTTTTAATGAACCACTATATTTTATCTACTATATAACATACTTATTTTTGAGGGGGGATGGAGGCTCAGAGAAATTGAGAAATGACAGTCATATTCAATAAAATTAATATTCCTATTGGAAAATTTGTAGATTTCATATAATAATACCATGACATATTACAAAATTATGCCATACTTTGACTAGGATTGTAATATAACATTCTGTATGTTTCAAATGAATATAACTGTATTTATAATCTCAAGTGAAGAATAATTTTTGTAACAAAAATAATGGTTACTTTAATCTTAAGTTTTACTGTGTATCTTTGACTAATGGTGAAATACTGCTTTTATTTCTCTAACGTTTAGAGTAGGAATTTATGAGCCAGAGAATAAAAATAAAAGGCAACCAGCAGCCAGAATCAATAGCGAGTATGAAATGTTTAAAATGCTTTTGCTTTTTAAATGTTTCCAGGCAACATGACTTGAACAATAATGGACAACTGTATTAGTCAGGATGGCTTGCATTATTTCTTAAACTAATCACAGGGTGCAGTTTCTCTGAAAGCTCATAAATAGATTAAAAAGTAAAAGTCTTTTGTTTTTGTTTTTAATTTGTATTGGGGAATATTGGGGAACAGTGTGTTTTTCCAGGACCCATCAGCTCCATGTCAAGTCGTTGTTTTCAATCTAGTTGTGGAGGGTGCAGCTCAGCTCCAGGTCAAGTTGTTTTCAGTCTAGTTGTGGAGGGTGTGACTCACTGGTCCATGTGGGAATCAAACCAGTGACCTTGATGTTATGAGCACTGTGCTCTAAACACTGAGCAAACCGACTTCCCCAGTAAAAAGTCTTATAGGTAGGTATTAGTACTACTTGTAGTGATTTGTGTGTCTTTTCTTATATTGTCCACTTGAAGTGCCGTGAATTATATTTATAAAGCAATGCAAGTGCTCTCTGTGTATTCAGTCTATCTCAGTTTATGAAAATGTGATTTGAAAGTTATCAACTTGCAAACTAAGATATAGTCATCCCTTGGCTGGGGGTCGGGGATGGTGGTGGAGGGAAGGTGTTCCAGGATACCAGCCCCAATACAAAAATCCACCAACACTCAAGCCTCATATATAATGGTGTAGTATTTACATATAACTTATGCATATCCGCCTATATACTTTAAATCATCTCTAGATTACTTATAATGCCCAATACAATGTAAATGCTATGTAAATAGTTGTTATACGCTATTGTTTAGGGAATGATGAAAAGAGAAATAGTCCGTACGTGTTCAGTGCAGATGCAAGGATCCTAGGCCTAACTACATAGTACATGTAGTCAGCAACAATGTAACATTTTTCCCCCAAGCATTTTCTATCTCTGGTTGGTTGAATTGGTGGATGTGGAAAAAGGATATGGAGAGCTGACTATATATTTAACTTTTTAAAATATCCATCACAGATTTTCTTTATGTACACAATGTTCTCTTTTAGCATTTAAATTAGAAATAATTTTTCTCTCCTTCCCTACTCCAATCAGTTTCCATGTAACTGTTCAGAGGCATAATGGATTTTATTAACCAGTATAGATTCCAGCACTTAATACATCCAGACACAAAATTTAAGAGTTGATTACGATATCTTAATTCAGTTATTTCTGTGTGACATGCTTCATAACAACAAAATGAACACTGACTGAGGATGTGGGACATGCAGACACAGGATATTACGTCCAACGTGCAAATCTGATAGACACGTCACAGTACGGATCTAACAGACAGCGTGCTATGTGGGGATCTGACAGAAGACGTTGTTCATCGTACATGACGATCTAACGGACTAAGTGGACCACACGCACCCAGGAAATGACTTGGGGAGGGTATGTCCCAGAGAGAGGACGATGCATGGCAGGCAGACTGCACTAGCAGGGCGCGCATGGTGCAGTGAACATGCTCTTAGGAGCTAACCTCTTGGCCCCGGGACAGGAATAAGGTAATGGCACGTGTACCTGCGTCAGGACCAACTGACAATTGTTTGAGCCGCAAAGTGGCTGGAAGCACTCTAAAAGACCTGCCGCCTTTGCAACGAACTAACTGAATGTGGCTTTGAGAGGGGCAGCTGTGGAAGCTACTCACCATTTCAGGTCTTTGAGAGCTGAGCAGGGGTAAAGTGCAAGCCACACACAGAAAGGGAGGGGAGGAGGAAGTCACGGAGATGGGAAAGGCAAGGGAGGAGGGGAGGAAGACATACTACAACCAAAAGGAGGATGAAGACCACACAGCAGAATAACCCTGCTGTGGATCAGAGGAACATCATGCTCGTAAAGTGGTGTGTGGGTTCAAAGAATTGAATGATACACCACATCTAGGAACAAGATTCAAGGCTGAAATAATTAAAAAAAGAATGAAAAATGAGTTAGTGGTGCCCAAGAACAAGGAGGAAGGAAAACAAAACATCAGAAAAAGTGAGGTCATATTAACTACAGAACGAAAAAGTATATGGATGAAAACAGCTGGAAAATGTATTTGAAAAACAGACTGAAAAAAATAATTTTAAGAATTAAAAGGAAAATCATTGATATGGAAGCAACAGGAGATACAAGGTATCTGTAGTTTGTGTCTTTTACAAAGAGAAAAAAAAAAGAAATGAAATAAAATATCCAGAGATGAAATTTAGGAGAGTCTTCCTGAAATCAAGGCAGAGTTGAATCCACAGATTGCAAGGTATACTTTATTCCAGATAAAATCAATATGGATTAATCAACCCCAGCATATGTCTTAATTTTATGAAACTTCAAAGGGAAAGAAACACTCCTCTGAGTTTCAGACATCAACAATGACAAAAACTATAACAGCAAATATCAAGAGGAGAATTCAGACTTCCTCGGACTTTTGAAATGCAGGTGTTTTTGTCTGAAGGGAACTAAATTCAAGAGAGAGAGAGAGATGAATTCAAAGGAGAGCAGAGCCCAGATCATGTTGAGATTTTTAAGTTGCAATGAGAAACTTAGCTTTTAGTTCCAAGTGCAATGAGAAGGACTTGGGAGATGCTGTTCCAGTGGTCCAGGTACAAGATGGTAGTGATGGGGACTAGATTGATAGCAAGGGATATGGGGAGAAACGGATGAATTCAGAACTTGTTTCAGGAGAGGCAACAGAACTTGGTGGCATACTATGTTTGGGTGGCAACAGGGAGTGCAGGTTAAGCGAAAGCATGGAAGTGAGCAGGTTGTTGATATGGCATAAGAAAAGATGAAATACTGCCATTTGCGACAACACGGATGGATCTTGAGATTATCACGCTAAGCGAAATAAGTCAGAAAAAGTCAAGAACCATATGACTTCACTCGTATGTGGGATATAAAACTGAAAGCAACAAAGGAACAAGACAAAGAAACAAAAACTCATAGACACAGACAACAGTTTAGTGGTTACTAGAGGGTAAGGGCGGAGGGGGTGGTAGAAGAGGGAAAGGAGGTGAAATGTATGGTGATGGAAGGAGAACCGACTCTTGCATTGTGTGTGAACACAATGCAATATATAGATGGTGTATTATAGAAATGTACACTTGAAACCTATACAATTTTACCAACCAATATTACCCCAATAAATTTAATTTAAAAAAAAGAAAAAGAAGTAGCTGATATTCTCATAGGAACCTATTAATGAGAGAGGCAAGTTTTCTAAACAGAACAGATATTATTCAGTATACATAATTGATTCAAATAACAGTACCAATGTTGGAATTTCCTACTGGAAATCAGGGCGTTACATTTAGTAGGTACCGTGTTTTACGTGGGGGAAACTCAGGAAAGAGATTAGGACTGAAACAAAACAAATGTATGGGTCATTGGAAGGAAACCATTGGTTTTGCAACATGGAGGTCCCTGGTAAATTTGCCAAGAGTAGTTTCAATAGGGAAATGGGGTTTAAATATTTGGCTGAAGAGGTATGAGGGAATATTGGAAATGAGGACACAGAGGCAGTCACTAGACAATTTGATTGAGAAGAGATAAGAAGTGGGATGGTAGCTGGAGAGAAATGAGGGATCAATGAGTGTTATCACTTTTTAAGATGGCAGGTTTCAAGGCATATTTGTGCACTGGTAGTACTGATCCAGCATAGAGGGATAAGCTAATAGTATAATAGATAAAGGAGAAAGTTACAAAAGAAGGGCTTTTGAGTAGGCAGGAGGAGGTGAGATGAGGGAACAAGTGAGGAATTTGATTATGATAGGGGAAGGGATACATCAAATTGCACCAAGAGAGGAGGAGAGGACATGGGTTCAGAGGTAGGTAGGTTGAAGATTTGGTGGTAATAGAAGGAAGGAAGGAAGGAAGGAAGGAAGGAAGGAAGGAAGGAAGGAAGGAAGGAAGGAAGGAAGGAAAGAAAAATTGTTTTCCTAGTGATGAGAACTCGTAGGATCTACTCTCTTAACACCATTCAGTAGGGTTAACTATAGTCATCATGTGGTATGTTCCCTTTATTTATTTATTCAGTGAACATTTAAAGGCATCAGTTTGGTGCCAGACACTGTTCTAATAACAAGAGTTTCACAGTGGACAAGCTCTTACATGTCAGTATAGAAAGATAGAATATGAATAACTAGATGAGATAATTTCACATCGTTGATAACTGCTGTTAAGTCAGTTACATCTGTCTTTGATAAGACTCTAGGCTATTGGGCTATTGAGGAGCTCTATTAGATATGATTGTGCCTTTCTGAGTGGCATATATTTGTTTTGAAACCAGAATATTGGCCAGGGAACAGGAAAGTGAAGAATAGGAGAGTAGGAACTTTGCAGAAAAAGAGACACCAAATAAAAAAGGCAAAAGCCAGAAGGAACTTTGTGGATATAATATTTAAAATCAAGTGCTTTGAGGTGAGTCCATAGGAATGCCTTTATAGCTATACAAGTCTGTACTGTAGGGAGGATGAGTTCTTGCTTATAGGAGGTCAGACAATTTAGTTTGTGAACTCATCCTAGAAAAAGTGCTACATACTTCATTGCTGAATAGCACTACATCACCTTTGAAGTACTCCCCTTGGAAATCTACACACCAAAGCCAGCACCTAGTTTACCCTTCAAAGTAATTTTGGACCTCTTTTTCTGGAATGGTCGTCAGAGCTGTCGTATTACCCTTGATGTCCTGAATTTTGTCAAAATGTCTTCCTTTCAATATTTCCTTTATCTTTGGGTAAAGAAAGAGGTCACTGGGGACCAGATCAGCTGAATAGGGAGGGTGTTCCAATACACTTATTTGTTTACTGGCTAAAAACTCCCTCACAGACAGTGCTGTATGAGCTGGTGCATTGTTGTGATGCAAGAGCCATGAATTGCTGGCGAAAAGTTCAGGTTGTTTTTGTCTAACTTTTTCATGCAGCCTTTTCAGCACTTCCAAATAGTAAACTTGCTTAATTGTTTGTCCAGTTGGTGCAAACTCATAATAAATAATCCCTCTGATATCAAAAAAAAGGTTAGCAACATCGGTGCAACAAGTTCACGAACTTCATTATCAGACCTTGGACATATTCTCTGAAATTATAGTGAACTTTCTGAGACAATTATGGACACACAATCATTAAACCAGATATCTATTGACATGTTTTCTCCTCTGCAGTGTTTTATTCACATGTGCACATTCTCTCTACTTCTGTTCCTCTAGTTGCCATCATCTCTGTTCTCCAGATGGAACAATTACAAAGGTGCAATGGAACATAAAGTGGACAGCTTGGAAGACCGAAGTGTCATACCACACAGTCTATGAGAAACAGTGAGATCCTTAGTGGAACAGGTTAGTCAAATTATGTCTAGTTACAAAATTCATCTGAGGAAGGTGCACTCATTTATCTTTTTTAAAAAAATTTTTTTTATCACCATGAGTTATTAGAGAAAGCTTAAAGACTTTTTATCTGGCATCTGCTGGCTCATGGTCATATAACTGATTTTAGGCTTCCACCAAAAGGTTGATAGGGGCAGAAAGTGGAAGTGCATTTCAAATTACTAAACGTAAAAAATTTAAAACTCTCTAGAATCTCCATTAAAAGGTTAGGTTGGGCAAGAGAGTTGAGTTATTTGCATAATGAAACATTAAGAATGTATTTTTAGGTTCAAACGGATTATGTTATTTTTGACCTCAATTAACATGACTAATCAAGAGTGAACTGTATTCCTTGTACATATCACACTTTACTGACAGTCTTTGTGGACATCAGTTACTGCCAATCATATTTTTTGCTCTGCAACAGGTCTGTAACTTTTTTTTTCTGTGTGGTGAGTCCCATGAATTAGAATTGTATTACTACACATGGATAAATCTGCAGTTAAGGTAGGATTAGAGAGGAGGCCAAGAGGTACCAGATGATTGGCACCTCTGTGAGATCTGTTTCTTAAAGGTTTTGGTCAATTTTTAAAGAGATGATTAGATGCTTCACACAACCTACACATTAAAGAGACTGGCTTATAAACTAAAACCCAATGCATTTAATGGTGATGAGGAAAATAGAAGTTTGAGGATGAAAGTATTTGTCTCTTCTCTTTAGGACTGCTTTTGACAGTGTCAAGGTCCCATGTTTGACAGGAACATAAACTCAGAAGCAAAGAGTTTTGAAATTGTTTAAATTAATTATCATCTGATGCAACAGCACTCAGAGAATTATTTCTTTTCTTCTACAATGTCTATTTTTGTACTGACAAGGACACATGTATTACTCGGTGCTCATCATACTTAGGCCTTTCTGGATTAAACTTGACAAGAAATATAACAGATGTGCCAACAAAGAGTCAAATTACAACTTCCATCATCTATAATTCTTCTCCTTAATATAGTTAAATTATATTGTTAATGCATGGAGGGTCACTGCATAATTTTATCTTATTAATATTTCGTAAAAATATTAATATTTGTTATCAGGATTAAAGTGCATAAACTTAAATTCTTCATATATTTTTATCAATTAAACATATATATTAGAAATAATAGACCCTATATATTGAAAATAGATAGATATTTATAGTATCTCTCTCTGAATCTAATTCTAGTGATTAAAAAATTAATGAAGAAATATAGAGAATACCAATGTCATAATTTAAAAGCTTCTTTAATGAATTTATGAGGGTATATACACACACCAACACAAACACATATAGAATTATGAATCTAAGAAATAGAATACATAATATACATATTACTTTTAAATATATTTATAATATTTAACATGTAGAAGTCAGCAAAATAAATCTCAGTAAATTAAAAATATTGAATGCCACATATTTTTTTGCAAAAGGCAATAAAAAGAAATAGACTAAATGTATATAGTCAGTTTATTTTCCATTGGAAATGAAAGAATATATTTCTACCTATATCTTCAGTTAAAGAGGAATGAGTAGAATAATAAATTGTTTAAAATTGATTTACAATATGTTAACTAGCAAAATGATACAGTAGGCCAATACAGTTCTCAAAGAACAATATATGTTCTTAAATTCAAGAATCTTAAAAATAATAACCAAAGTTGAAAAACAAACTCAAAAGACTAGAAGGAAGATAACACAGATAAATGTAATTGATAAAAGTTATGAAAAATGGTTGATATAGCCAAATGATTGGTAATATTGTGTAAACTGTCATAGGCCATACAAAACTGCATGTGATATATTGCCATTTTGTAAGGTTATTATTCCCCGATACCAAAACAGACAATCATAGAACAAAGAAAGTGTAGACCAGTTTCATTTCTGAATATAAAAACAAAAATCATATGTGATTTTAATTCTTCTCCCTATATCTCGTATTCTCATTCTCTTTGGGCCATGAGGTTAGCCAGAACATGTTTCTCTTACAGCAGAAGTAGAAATACATGACGACAAATGAAAATAATGCATCTTAAAGGTTAGACTCCAAAAAAGTACACAGTGACTCTCATGCACTTGTTAGTGGTCAAAACTAGTCACATTCCCAGCCTAAAGTCAATAGGCGGTGAAATACACCTCTCCCGTAATGAGGCCGTGGAAAGAGTGGATGTATGAGTATAAAGAATTGAAAGATGATACCAATTAATTCCATTAGCCAGAGAGCCTCATCATTAGAAAAATGTCTACATTATTAGATGAAAGTAGAACAGCACATGACCAACTAAATAAATTTTCAAAAGCATTTGCTAACATTTAGCAGATATTTATAATAAAGTATTAACAGATTAATAATAGGAGTGTCAACTTCATAAATGATGCCTACCAGAAACCTATCACACACACCCTACTTAATGTTGAAATATTGGAAACAGTCCTGTTAAAATTAAGAGAAAAGCAAGGGTATCTCCTACCACAGCTTTTAAGCATTTTACTGGAGTTTAGCCAATACCATAAAAACAGCCAAAGCAAATCAGAGTCTGCGTACCAATAATGGACAAAGATGTTATATTTTTAAAGTAATGTTTCAAATCAGTGGGAGAAAACACAGTCTATATAGTAAAAGGCGTAGAGCAGAGCCTCTCCCCAGATCAAGTCCTTCCTGTGTTGGCCAAGATACGATGACTGATTGATATTGACGCCAGACAACTCTGACAGTCCATATCAGCTTCTGATCTCCCTGGTGGGACTGAATGAAACTTTTGGACTTGCATGGCAGCTCTGCTTCTCCTCCTGGACAGTTCTGCTTCCTTCCTTTCCATTTTACAAGTGATAATCCCTGATAAACATTCTGTACACAAACCTTTGCCTTAGAGTCTGTTTTTTAGGAAATGTAACCTGCTAGATGCCTTAGGCCAGACTTACACCATATCAGGGATATTTTGTTAACATGAGGACAAGAGAACTAAAGTACCAAAAAGGCTTATGTAATTGGGAATAGCTTGACCATTTAACCTCATTTTATTAGATACATAACAAGACTGACATCTGATTGAAAAGATCTGGTACTCAATTCTTTGTTCTAATATTCCACTTTATTCTTAATTGCTTTATTTAAATGTCCGCAATGGACAGAAGATCTAGAAGAAAACTATATTCAGTAACATGTATTTCACTTATATCAAAAGTTTTAGTTACAATACTTTGCATTAAATAATAATCTGAATGTTTTTCTTGCCAAAGTCAACTTAGAAAATGGAGAACCAATTACAGCTTTAAGTATGGAATAATTATAGTATAGATATTATTATGCTTTGTTTTCTTTTTCTTTTTAGAAGAAAAGGGTATTATATGTTTTTTTGGTCTGGTCTAGAATTAAAATATGCTTCCAATAATCTAACTTATGATTATCTTCCACACACTCTTCCTCCTTTTTAATAACAAGGGACGAAGGTGAAAAATCATTTAAGAGAATGCTTTTTAAATAGCCTGAAATGTGTATGACTGGATGTACTAACCACTCTCAGTTCAGAGATTTTAATAGGCTTCTTCCAAGTCTCATTAACTCCAGGAGTAAAACATCAATGTAACCTACCATCTCCTAGAATAGTTCTCACCAGTTACTAAAGTATTTAATAGTGTGATATGCATTAAATTTATCAATAATGTGTCCAGAATGACAAACCTGCAGTAAGCTTATGCAATGTTGCAGAATTTCATGACTGCTAATTTAAAGACACTTCTGCTTTATGTCAAGCTTCCCTATGGAATAGTTCTGGATTTGAGGTTAGGCCATCTGAGTTCATGTTCTGGATCTGTTCTTCATCAGACAGTGTAATCTTGGGTAACTCATGGAATCTATGCTTTATTTATTGAAATCTCTCTGGTTATAAAAAGTACTTTCAGTGATTTACAATATATATATAAAATAAAAATAAGCTAAAAAAACAGTTTTATATTAAAAAAAAGGTTACAATATATGGGAATTAACAATAAATGGGAATTACCTTGGGAAGACTACCAAATCTATAAAATGTTGATTATATCAGTACCTATATCATTGAGTGGTGGCAGGGATTAAATGAAAAAAAAAACAACATTAAAAGCTTTTATAATAGTTCTCAGTAAAAGTTAGCTATCATTATTGTAAAGTCATAAGAGAAGGGGATTGTCTCTCTTAAAGAATGAATAAATGATTCCATTTCAATCACCACCAAATCCCTCCACCCCAAATAAGGGTTAAGACAAAATAATTAGAAGAGTAAATGAGATTAAAGGAGATTAAAGGAAATTTAATATACACAAAAAAATAAGAATTGTATTCAGTACTACACTATATGAACAGCTTTGTCATCGAATCTCGCTGTGGCTTTGTCTTAGTTCATTCAGGCTGCTGTAACAAATGAACTTTGTCTTAGTTCATTCAGGCTATTGCAAACTGGTGGTTTATTAACAGCAGAAATTTACAACTTGCAGTTCTGGAGGCTGAAAGTCTGAAACTATTAGGATGCCATCACGGTCAGGTGAGGGCCCTCCCCCAGGTCACAGTCTTCTTGTCATATCCTCACGTGGTGGAAGGAGCTAGGGAGCTCTGTAGAATCTCTTAGAAGAGCACTAATCCCGTTCATGAGGCTCCCACCCTTATGACCTAATCACCTGTTAAAGGAACCACCTACTATTAATACCATGGGCTTTAGGAGTTAGAATTTCAACACATGAATTTGGGGGGACAGGGGGAGCACAAAAATTCAGATCATAGTAGACTTCTGTAAAATTAAAAAGGTGGAGAGGATGATTTCTAAAGTTTCCTCCAACATTTCTATATTCATGCACTCTCTTTTTCTCTAGGAGAATATAAAAGAAAGTGTTAGATAAAGAAACAGATCATGAATCTTAAAATTAAATATAAAAGAACCAGAAGAGGAAAGGTACTGAATTATTTCACTGAAATAGATATACTTTTTGTTTATATTTGTATATTTTAAATAAAAATAAACAAGCTTTTTGAATAGAAGTAAATGATGGTGTTTTTTTTTTTTTTTTTTTTTTTTTTTTTTTTTTTTTTTGCAACTTACCAGAAAACAAACTCTGCCTAGCTTAACAAAAATAAAATATGCTACCCTCATAATTAGGAAAGTCATGAATGACAGTAGCAATGCAAATAAGCTTTTATTCACTGTGAACTTACCTGGTCTCTCATCTTTGCTCCCCTCTATCTGTTGGCTTCTTCATTGGAGACATGGCCATAGACAACTACATCCTGAAAACTCCCTTGTCAGAGAGGAAAGGGACTCACCAGCTATAGTATGAAACAATTTGTGTGCTGTAATTCTGTGTTCCAGCAAGGGTCTTTGGCCAAGGGTCTTTTACCAGAGAAAGGGAATCAATGGCCGTAACAGCTATTTAGGGAATTATTGAGCAATCTCTCTTGTTACCTGTTTACGATGGATGAGTAAAATATCTTTAGGAACGAGGAAGTGTGCTCATGGGCATTATTATTTAAACTGGGACACTACTGAGAATGAAAACGTTGGTATTTGAGAATGAAATGTTGTGACAAGTGTAAAACAAGACTGTACTATGCCAGCAGGGAAATATATAGTTACCTTTTGTATGACTGAAAGAGGCTGATAATTGTTGTGAAGAACTAGAAGAAACATTTTCCATCTAAAAGAACTCCAAAGCAGCAATGTGGGTTCCTGATCTGATTTACTAAGAAAAGCTAGAAATGTGTATTTTAGGTAGATTTCAAACTTTTCTATAATTGTCAACTGATTCCCATTTTTTTTAGTAAACACTGCTATGTTGACAAATCCACATTCAGCCGTTGAGCAGCAGTTTGCTGCCCCTAGTATAGTAAATAAGACAAAATTATTTGGACTCTTTCACTTCTTTACTCAGGAAAGTATTTAATATCTCCAGTACTTCTGTCTAACTGTATCCTACATACATAATGACTTAAATCATAGTATGCGCATAACCTTAATTCACAGAGATTTATTTTGTTGTACTGTATTATGGGCTAAAGTGTTGGATATTGACATGTCTGTCATGAAGCAATTTTTCCCCTGAGGCATACAATCTATCCTTCCCAAATAATATATGTCTAACTGACATGCTATAAATTATTTTTGAAATGCTGGATACATACACTCAAATGCATGGAGCTAAGTCTGCGCATGCATGGTGCGGGATGAGGAGTGGGTGAGGTCTAAAGAGAAAGGAGATAGCCCTTGATTACAAAACATGGGAGCCCACGGTTCCTGATCTTGTGCTCTAATCTCATCCAGCTCTGATGATATCATAACTGTAAAGGTGTGGGTGGAGTATTTAATAAAACAGAAGGGATCTCAAAATACCCACAGCCTTCTAAACATGATTTTGATTTCGGAACCTTTTAAATAGCAAAGCTTTAGAACAAAGCTCTTTTTGTTCTATCCACAATATGGTTCCTAGAGAATAGCATTTCACGCTTCAGTTAACACTTACAATCTATCCTTCCCAAATAATATATGTCTAACTGACACGCTATAAATTATTTTTGAAAGGGAAAGCTAAAGGTCTATGGATGGATGATGGAGGAAGCTGGAAGCCAGGTAACACACACATGGATCATTTCATGAGTATTAGAGATAATTGTCAAGGCTCTGAGGCCAGGACCCCAGTATGGAAGAATGAGTGTGGGGGTGAAGTGATGAGGCTGGAAATATGACTGTTGAGTGATAAATTTGTTCAGCGCTCAGGATTAATATTACGCATCATTAGCTGTTGATTATACTAAGTTAATTGATGGTGTTGCTGAGTTCAACTACATCCTTACTGATTTTCTGCCTGCTGTAACTGTCGCTATCTGAGAGAATAGTGTTGAAATCTCCAACTAAGATATTGGATTCATCTATTTCTCTTTGCATTTATATCTTTTTTTGTTTCACATAGTATGGTGCTTTGTTGGTAGGTGCATACATATTAAAGATTGTTATTATCTTTGGAGGATTGACCCCTTTTTCATTGTATAATGCCCTTCTTTATCCCTGATAACTTCCTTGCTTTTTGTCTGCTTTGTCTGAAATTAATACAGCTACTCCTGCTTTCTTTTGATCAGTGTTAGAATGGTATATTTTTCTCCATCCATTTGCTTTTAATCTATGTGTGTCCTTGTATTTAAGTAGGTTTTTTATAAGCAACATACATTTGAGTCATGTTTTTGATCCATTCTGACAATCTGTCTTTTAATTGTATTTAGACAATTGATGTGCAAAGTGATTAGTAATATAGCTGAATTAATATCTACCATATATTTTTTTCTGCTTTCTATTTTTTGTTCATTTTTTTTTAGTTTTATTTTTACCTGCCACTGTTTTTCTGTCTTTTGTGTTTTCAACTGAGCATTTATTATGATTCCATTTTCTGTTGCTTTCTTAGCATATCAGATATACTTCTTTTTAAAATTTACTAGTGGTTGCCCTAAATTTGCAATATGTATTTACAATTAATCCAAATCTATCTTCAAATAACACTATACCACTTCACAGGTAGTGTGAGTACCTTATAATAACAAAATATTCTTAATTCTTCTCTCCCCTCCTTATACCATTGCTATAATTCACTTTACTTATACCTAGGTATATACTAGGTGTATATATATATATATATATATATATATACACACACACACACACACGCATGCACACACACACACATACATACATTCATATATACATATATATAAATATATATATACACACAGATGTATGTATATATGTGTATATATATATATACACACTTAATTTTTAGGCACACATAATCGAATACATATATGTTGCTATTATTATTTGAACAAACTGTTATCTGTTATATGAATTAAGAAGAAAAATGAAAATTTTTGTTTTACCTTCAATACCTTCTACGATGCTCTTTCTCATATAGATGTTTCTGACCTATATAATATTCCTTCTCTTTAAAGAACTTCTTTTAGCATTTTTTTCAAGTCAAGTCTACTGGCAACAAATTCCCTCAACTTTTGTTGAGAAAGTCTGTATTTCTCTTTCACTTTTGAAACATAATTTTGCATAGTGCAGAATTGATGGGATTTTTTTCTCAATGCTTTAAATATTTTACTCCATCCTCTTCTTGCCTTGCATGATTTCTGAGAACTCAGATATAATTTTTATCTTTTTCCTCTGTAAGTAATCTTTTCTTCTTGCTTCTGTCAGGTTTTTATCTTTACCTTTGATTTTCTGTGGTTTAAAAATATTATGCCTAGGTATAATTTTTTGTTTGAGGTATTTATCCATCTTTGTATTCTCTAAGCTTCTTGGATATGTGGTTTTGTGTCTAACATTAATTTGGGGAAAATTTCAGTCATTATTCTTTCAAATATTACTTCTATTTTTTAAAAAAAATTATTCTCTTGCACTCCCATTATATGTATGTCACATCCTTTGTAATTGTCCCACAGTCTTGGATATCTTGTTCATTTATTTTTATTTTTATTTTTTTCATTCTTTGTTCTCTTTGCTTTTCAGTTTTGGAGATTTCTGTTCAGATAGCCTCAAGCTCAGAAATTCTTCCCTCAGCTGTGTCCAGTCTACTAATAAAACCGGCATTCTTGTTTTCTGTTATAATGTTTTTGATCTCTAGCATTTCTTTTTCGTTCTTTCTTAGGATTTCCATCTCTCTGCTTACATCACCCATCTGCTTTTGCAGGCTGTCTACTTTATTCATTAGATTCCTTAGCACCTTAATGATAGTTGTTTTAAATTCCCAGTCTGATAATTCCAGCATCCTTGCCATGTATTATTCTGATGCTTGCTCTGTCTCTTCAAATTGTGTTTCTTGCCTTGTGGCATGCTTTTAAATTTTTTTCTTGATAGCTGTACATATGTATCAGGTGAAAGGAACTACTGTAAATAGGCTTTAGGTATGTAGTAATAAGTTTGAGGGGAAGGTAAGCATTCTATAGTCAAATGGTTAGGTCTTTGGTGATCTTTTGCTTCTGAACTATTAGCTTTATAAGTGTTTCTCAGTTTTGTTTTGTTTTTCTCCCCTTAGGGGGACAGGATAGCTAGAGTGGGCTGCAGTTGGATATTTCTCTTTTCCCACATGGAAGGCTGCAGATGACTGGAGTATTTACTTTCCCTCAGGTAAATTAGGCTGTAATAATACCCTATCTTGTTAGGCTTTAGTTTATTAGTTTCTCCTGAGGGCAGGCATTGTTAAGATTGAAGTGCTTCAGGGTATTTCAAAATGGTTCCCTTCCCTCTCCCTCTGCCAGAAGCATGAGGGGATTTTTCTCTGATGTTTACTGCGAGTACCTGGTCAAGTGGCTGGAGGTAAATCTTACAAAATTGTGGGGGCCACCCTATGAGTGGATACCCCTGGAGTTTTTAACTCTCAGAGTTGTTCATGCTGAACCTTCAGCAGTTAATCAATTAGTTTAGGTTTTCCTGCTTTTGGCACTGATTCCTACTGCAGTTTCCGTTTATGAATCTCTGTTCTGGTAAGCCATGACACCCTATGTTCTACTGTCTGTCTCTACATTTTTGGGGGCAGCAATTTATACCATATCCTTACTTCTCTTAAAAATCCTAGAAGAATTGTTGATTTTTTTGGTCTGGTCTCTTTTTACTTGTTTATGATAACGTAGCTACTTTCAAGGTTTTTACCTGTGGAACTAGAAGCTAAAAGTTCTCGTTCCTTGTTTTTTAACTTCTCTTTTTAAAAATTTCCTTAGATCTACTTTTTAGTTCATTAGTTTTATCTACCTAACATGAAGTTAACCTAACAGATTAATTTCTACTTCAATATATTAATTATTTTTATTTGTAGATTTTATATTTCAAATTTACTGCTTTCAAATTTGCTTTTGTTTTCAAATTTGTCTACGTTTTCAGATTTGCCTATTATAGCTTCTATGGTTTTAATTTTTTATATTTGGTTATTTAAACATGTGTTTTGTATTTTCCTTAAGAATGTCCTATTTTGTTGAAATTCTTATTGATTTAAACTTCTTATATGCTTTGTCTGCTGATTCTAATGGTGAATTGTTGTTCATATGCTTTATGATGTGAGAGATTGTGAGTTCATCAAATGGAGTTACACCGGTGAGAATTCTGTTCAAGTTTGCATGAGCTTCTGTCCCTCAGTGGTATCATCTGGCAGATACCCTGGTTTGCCACAGACTGTCACCACTTTTATGCATATTTGTCAACTTCTGAGTTTGGAAACTACATGGATAATACGGATCCGACCTAAGACCAACTGGAGAAATGCTTTTCTCTCCCACAGCCCAGACATATATAGCAAATACATTCCCCCCCCTTTCTTTCTTCACCAGAAGGATTCTTGTTTCTAGAACTCTGTTGATATAGCTTTTTAAAGTTTCTTCCTTTATATGGGGATCTCGGTTCCAGTGATCAACCTGAGTGGAACCAAGAATATTTGTCCTGTCTTTGGATAGGCCTGAAATAAACTCATGGTCTACTGAGCAGGACATATACTAACATTCTCATATGTACTACACACACACAAGCACCTCACATGCATACAAATAGGCACACCCTCTTGGCAGTTAAAATTTACTTTCTATCTGTGTTTGTGATTCTTTGTTTTTGGAATCTAGGTATATTACTTTATGCCTTGTGAGTGTGGTTTGATATATTTTAACCAGTATTGTAAGAGTTTCAACAGATGGTTTTCCAGGTGACTTACTCCACCTAATTTATTTATATTAAAAAAAATACTTATAAAGCAGTGTAAGCTTTAATAACCACTATATCACTTCCTCAAGTTTTTAGTCTTATGGATGTTAAGTGTAAAAAGGGTACCGTTTTATGTATAATGATTTGTCCAGATTTTTCTGATTCTTGCTAAAGTTCTCCTTTCTTCACCTGTTTCTATCAAGAGTGGACACTCTTGCTTTCATTTTGGAATCTGGCAGATGCCTCTTATCTTTTAAGGAGAGAGGAGACTCTGCAGAAGCTTTTAAGTTTGATATAGTCTCATTCATTTATTTTAGCTTTTACTTCCCTCGCGTTTGGAGTCAAAGTCATAAAATGCTCTTTGAACCCAAGGTCCATAAGTTTAGTACCTATGTTTTCTTCTGTGCAGTTTATTGTTTCAGGTCTTATGCTTAGGTTGTTCATCCATTTTGAATTAATTTTGGTACATGGTGACAGATAACAATATAGTTTTATTCTTTGGCACATGGCTTTACAATTCTCCCAGTACCATTTATTGAAGAGGCTGTTTTTTCTCCATTGTATGTTTTTTTCTTCTTTGTCAAAAATTATCTGTCCATATTTATGTGTTTATTTCTGGGTTCTCAATTCTATTCCATTGGTCTGTGTGTCTGTTTTTCTGCCAATACCATGCTGTTTTGATTATTGTTGCCCTGTAATACAAGCTAAAGTCAGGGAGTGTGATACTTCCAGTATTGTTCTTTTTTCTTAAGATTGCTTTGGCTATCCTGGGTCTTTTGTGATTCCATACAAATCTGATGATTTTTTTCTTCTATTTCTTTAAAAAAATGCCATTGGGATTTTGATGGGGATTGCATTAAATCTGTATATTGCTTTGGGTAATACGGCCACTTTAACTATGTTGATTCTTCCAATCCATTAGCACAGAATATCTTTCCATTTCTTTTTGTCTTCTTCAATTTCTTTTAAAAATGTCTTATAGATTTCAGCATATAGGTCTTTCACATCCTTGGTTAAGTTTATTCCTAGGTATCTTATTCTCTTTGTTGCAATTGCAAAAGGAATTTTTTTTTTTTAACTTCTTTTTCTGAGATTTCATTGTTAGTATGTAGGAATGCAATGGACTTTTGTACGTTGATTTTGTAGCCGGCAACTTGACTGTATTCGTTGATTGTTTCTAACAGCTTTTTGGTGGAGTCTTTAGGGTTTTCTATATATAGCATTATGTCATCTGCAAAGAGTGAAGAAGAATTTAACTTCTTCATTCCCAATTTGGATGCCTTTTATTTCTTTGTCTTGCCTGATTGCTCTGGTGAGAACTTCCAACACTGTGTTGAAAAGCAGAGGTGATAGGGTACAGCCCTGTCATGTTCCTGAATGTAGAGCAAAGGGCTTCAGTTTTTCACCGTTAATTATGATACTAGTTGAGGGTTTGCCACATATGGCCTTTATTATGTTAAGGTAATTTCCTTCTATACCTATTTTATTAAGTGTTTTAATCATAAATGGATGTTGTATCTTGTCAAATGCTTTTTCTGCATCAACTGATATAATCATATGATTTTTGTCCTTTATTTTGTTTATGTGATGTATCACATTGATGGATTTGCATATGTTGAACCATCCTTGTGCCCCTGGGATTAACCCAGCTTGGTTGTGATGAATAATCTCTTTAATGCATTGTTTCATTCGATTTGCTAGAATTTTGTTTAGGATTTTTGCATCTGTATTCATCAGAGATATTAGTCTGTAGTTTTGTGTGTGTGTGTGTGTGTGTGTTATCCTTACCAGGTTTTGGTATCAGGGTAATGTTGGCCTCATAAAATGAGTTATGGAGTATTGTCTATTCTTGAATTTTTTGGAAGAGATTGAGTAGGACAGGTACAATTTTTTTAAAAGATTTATTATTACCCTTACCCTTGTCGGTTTTGCACATTAGCTTAATTATCTGGTGATTCTTTATACCTCCCTGAAGCACACTGTGTTTGTACTAATCCACACACACTTACCTTGATACTTCCATGCCTTTACTAATGTAATTTATTTCTTCATCTTTAGTGGTCCTTTTTTCTTTTCCTTTCTGGAAAACATCTAGGCATATTTCAAGGACCAGGCCAAATATCACTTTCTCTATGCATTTGCAAAGATTAAAACTGCTAGTGGGAAATATTAAACAATAAATAAATAGAAACACTTTACCAAGCAAAGACGTATTACCACATACCAATAACGTATTATAAAGAGATAAGATTGATAGATTTCTGTAGAATAATATTGGACATATTATGACCAAATTGGGTAAATGCGAATAGGTGCATGAGAGATAGATAAATTTTAATACATTTTTTTCATCTGTATCTAATCAAAGTGAGTATGCGGAATGGGAAAATAATGTACATATAGGTTGCTCATCAATGTACTACAAAACCTCCATTTTGTATTTGGAGAAGGAGAAAAAGTCATGATCTGTATCAACTGAGAGCACAAGGACCACAAAGAGCTGCTTCTGGCCCTATGGTGCCCTTCAACTTTCTTACTTCAGGAGCTTCAGTAAGATGAATGAGGTAGGGACTTAGAGTTTGCCAATTTTTAGTGAGTCATTATAAAAATTGTCTCTACAACATATTCATAAATCATGATAAATGTGCTGGCAATTCACTTTGCAGTATAATCAGACACATTTTAGCTGAGAGGTATGCATGAGCCTATATATATTTTACTTTTCTGAGTCCATATTTGAAAGTCATTAGTCATCCTAATCTTCAACTTTAATTAGCATCACATTTAAAGAAGAAAATTGTGAGATAAAAATCTTGTATTTAATTCCTAAGAATAAGATTTTATTGCTTTGATAATATATTTAAGTTTGCAACAATCTTTGAGAACCATAAATGATTCACTATTATCTCGAAGGATATTTTTAAGCATTACGTAGTTGTCAAATATCAAATACCATATGTACTGCTCTGTATTTTTTTCCCTAACAAACAAATGCTTTGTCTTAAAATGCTTTTGTAGAACATTGAAACAACTGAAAAATAGATAGTGAAAATTGATATTTCAATGATATGAAACGGAGAATAGCCACATTGGAATGGATTACAGAAAATCCAGAACAGTTTTTAGTGATTTAAGAGTGTCACCCTACAGCACACAGAAGAGAGCAATAGATTAGTATGAAATCTAAACACAAAAATCTGGTTAATCTGAAGATGTATTATGGGAGCATAAGAAGGATATTTAGTCCCGAGTCCAAATCAGGCTCAAACACTAATTGGCTGCTTGCCCTTGAATGTGTTGGAGTTCATTCTTGGTACGTATATATTTCCCATGTGAGAAAAACATGTCTCCAACAGTTGTAGAGGACTGAAATGAGATCATATGCACTAAATGGTATCTCAATCCCTGGAACGTCTTAAGTCTCCACCAAACTTATTTCCATTTCCCCCCTTTCCTGAACTTTCAGCTAGGAACGTAACTAATGTTTTGTGTGCTAGCAACAGGGTAAGATGGATTTATTCATGACAAAAATAAGGAACTGTATTATGGATGATCCATATATTGTTAATTAGCAAAGCTCTAGCTTGTTTACTTTATATATAAGATGAATCTTTTTCAAAATATATCTCTGACTTTGGCGCAGTTATATTACATATTTTCAATCAGAATAAAATATAAAGAATAGTACCTACCTTACAGAGTTACTGTATCAAACGAACCTTGTATATGGTTTTCTTTAAAAAAACAGAACGAAGGTCTAGAGCATAATAAATGCCCATAAGTGACACTTTTGATTGGACTGTTCATACCGTTGTTGATTATGACAATATTGATGATGATGAAGATTAAGTTATTTTTATATTTTAACTTTGAATAGATCATGTTTTATTTTTAATGTATTTGCTTTTATAGGGGAGAAAAGCTTTTGATAATGAGTAAGCATTTATACATTTATTAAGGCATTTCAATAGTTTGTTACTACATTCTATTTTCCTTTTTTATTTTAATGTGAATGTAAATAATCACTCTCATCAGGTAGATTAGAGTTTGTTGTTGACAGAGTTAGTCTAAATACTGAAACATAGGAGCAAACATCCTTACTACCGCAAGATTGTATATTTAGCACCAGCTTTATGCTGTTGGCAAAATTGCTAATGTTTAATTATCAGTTGGGAGAGAATGCTACTTATGCAATGCACTAATAATGATTCCACTGGAACCAAATGAGTTCTTGTGTCATAGTCATCCCTGAGAATGAAACCATGCTCCGTTTAACTTCTCTCCTTCTCTCATGTACCTTTCAACATATTACATAAAACGTGTCTCCATGGAAACAAAAAGCATTTCCTGTGGAAGACAAGAGGTGAATGATTCTTGCCTAATCCTGTCTTTATTCTTCAGAGACTACTCTTTTTATTACAGAAAGCGTCAACAGCAGACTGTACTTTGCAATTAGGAGTAGGGCAGTTTAATCCTTGTAATAAGGCTGAACCAGCAGCAGCTAAGAACTATTTTATTAACTTTCTAGAGGATTTGTGGCTGTACAACATTAAAAGGTGCCTCACAGTAAACTAAATTCTAGGGAAAAAAACCAGTATATTTCAACCACATATGAAAGGTCAGAAAAGCCCCTGAGGAGTATATGAAATATTTGATCTTCTAAGTACCTTTCAACAAAATGACACCATGTCATATCTGTGTTTGCCACAGGCTGACTCTCTATACCAATTCTTATTTATTTAAGATTGATTTTTTAAGATTAATAAAAAAATGCGCATAATGATTTATAGCTTTTGGTTACTTTGTACTAAAATTTTACATACCAGGGCCACAATCCTTCCTAAAATACATGAAGCCTTTGCACATTCCTAGTTTAATTATTGTTTTCATGTATCTCATTAATAAGTTTACATGTGGTCTGTAATCATAATATAAAATATTACATTGGTTCATCTCTATCCTTTCAAAAAACAATCATACAAAAATAGCCAAAGATCTATTTCATGTCTCTTATCTAAATGTTTAGAGGTTCATATTTTTTTATAAGCAGTTACCTAATTTTCTACCTTCCTTTATTGTCTCTTAAAAATGTTTACATTCGTGTTCAGCAACTGTCTTTTGCAGGAGGTGTGAGAAGTTTAACATGCCCTTTAGAAATAAATCCACAAAAATAATAAACAGGAGCACTTCATGCAGACATGTATCAAAAACTTCACAAATTAGTACATTAGACTACTGGAGTTTTGAGAAGCTGTGAATGCCTTTAGGAGTAGAGAAGTAATATGAGGGAATTTGTGTATGCTTGTGTGTGTGTGTGTAGTGTGCACATATGTATATATGTGTGTATATATATGTATATAGTGTGTATATATGTATACATATATATAGTGTGTGTGTGTATGTGTCTGATATAGTTAAGGTATTTTCTCTGGACTTATTCAACATGATTAATTTTAATCAAAATTAGAAGGACAATATAAAGAAAAATTTTGGTTTTCTCCAATGCAATTGTTTACAACTTAACCTATTACATTTTCTTCTTTGGTAAAATGAATTGATTGTGTTGCACTTTCTTTTATTTTTTGAGTCTCAATACTGTGATTAATTTATTTTTTTAAAATCAAAGTCTGAAAGTTAAAAGCGATGTGACAGAATAAGTGGTTATGAACAAATTAATGGACAGACACTGCTACAACCTGAACGATGTGCACTCTAAAATGCTTTACCTGAGGTTATACAGTTTACCCCATATAGGGCTCAGGACTAGAACCTTGATCACGTAATCTCTATAAATGGAACAAGATGTTCCCTTAAGTGCTAAAGGAGCTGATTATAGTCATGAGACTTGCTATAATCTACCTTGCTTTAGTAATGGATCCTTACATTTTAGCTGGATGCTGGGCTACCTGGAATAAAGATTAGAATCCCAGATGGCTTTGCAGCAGGTTCAGGACATATGACTAATTCTAACTAATGTAGTGCTAATCGAAGTAATGGTTGCGTGACCTTGAAATGAGAGTGTTCCTTCATAGTGACTTTCACCTCTTCTCACTGGCTTGAATACGGCTTTAGCTATGATTCCTTGTGGACCATGTAGATTTGAGTAATGCTGTAAAATGACAGAGCAATGTCAGAAGGAACTTGAATCCTTGACATATTCTATCCACTATATCTCAGGCCATTGTTATTCTTGTTGTTTGCTGCAGCAGCTGAACTTGTGTTCTCATTAACGCAGAACATAGCCTTATATGTGAGTACAAATATTAATTCATTCACTCAATTAACCAATATTTGTTAAGAGTCAACTATATGCCAACAACAGATTCTTTCATGGTAATTGTATTCGTATGTGATATGCAGATAATAAATACAATATAAATAAATAGAAATTAAAATCAGGTTGCAGTAAAGAGGGGCTCTTCATGCAGATAGTCTTCGCTTTGGTTTCACAAATTGGAACACCAGGAGATTGGAGTTTTGAAAAGGTGCAAATGCCTTTAAGAGTAGAAAATGCTAATGATAAATAAGAACATAGAATATTTCAAGGGAATAACTTATTGAAGATACGACATTTTCAGGAAAGAATAGTCAGAAATGGAAAATGACTGAAGGACACTCAAAGCCACAGATTGATGATAATAACTTTCTTGTGGTATGGGAGATAATCGGAAAGTGGTATACATATTTATAAATGTGTATAAATAAATATAAAACTTACATTAGGAAGCAACTAATATGTAATATCAAGGCAATTTAAATATATTATGTAATCTTAAAACATAATACTTAAAAATGATAAAACCATAAGAAAATACAAAGTATACTCCTTAATGAAGGAATGGGAAATTCAAATTAATTAGACAAGGGTGAACATTTATCACTGTTATGTTTTTTGACCAAATGTGAAATTTATTATCTAAAGATAAAAACAGAGCAATATGCTATTCCAGGAAAACATTTGCCTACATCTCGTTTAAAGCAATATGTATTTATTTTATATTCAATTTTAACTCTGGACAATATCATATTATTTTTTTTGAAAATTGTCCTTTGATTATATAGCTTAAAATTTTATCTAATATATCTGTGTGTGTGTGTGTGTATGTGTGTGTGCGCGCGCGCTTTAGTCCTTTCAAAAATAAGTTTTGACTGTTATGCCTTGGAGAGATGCCTGAATAGTGGATCAATTCATAGCATATACAAAATGAAAATAAAGCATTGAGATCTTTTTAAAGAGCAAAAATTACCTTGAAGGACAATTCTGACTCATTAAGAAATCAGACATTAAATCATATACATGTAGATTATCTCTGCAATAAGTGCCTTAAAACCTATCTTTTTAATTCATGCTTTAAATCTTTTAATTTAAAGATACCTTTTTGCGAATTCTTGTCACTCTTAAAATTATGAGTTAAATCTTTCATTTCTAGTGGCCTAGTCTAGTCAAAAACTCAAAGCAATTATAAACAGCTGTGAAATCCAACGACCTCTAATTAGACTTATTTTAATTCATGCCCTTGACAAAGAGCAGTGCCTACTCAGGGAAGAATTAAAGGATGTACCACATGCTTGGTACATACTTGTTGAATGGGTCATTTCAATGTAAGTGTCATGTCTAAACGTTGAGGCAATTTAACTATACTCAGCTGAATGTTACATTGTTGAGATGGTCTTGTTGCTGCCTTTATAAGGATTATGAGTAAAATATATGCAGTTATTTGCATTAAATTAGAAATAGATTTGAATACATAGAAACAAAATTTAAGACTTCTAGTTGTGTACTTATAGAATTATAAAACTTATCATATTAAGTTGATCTTATCTAAAGCCAATCCCTTCACTTGTTCACTACATCCCATCATCCTCTCTTCCCTACTCAAGAATTTTGGCTCTACAATTTTCCTCTCTCTTGCATCATACATTTTCCCTTCCATGCTGGATTATCCCTAATGACAAACAAGATATTACTCACTTCTTCTTTAAAAAAAAAAACACAAAAAAATCCCCCAAATTTTGTTCTATTTTGTTGCTTCTTTTTGAAGCATTCTCCTCAAAAGAATTCTCTGCATTTTCAGTGTCTAATAGCTCTCCTCCCATTTCTCTCTTCAACCACAAACACACACACACACACACACACAAATGTGTTTTCCCTCTTTACCCCCAATGAAACTACTCTTGAACTCTGTATTACCAGTGGTTGATACTTTGTACTCATTTACTTTATTGTGTGATTTTCCTTTTTTATAGTTTCTTCACTTGGCTTCTAGAAAACCACGTTTCATTGCTTTTGTTCCTACTTCACTGGGAGGACTTATTTTTTTTTTTAATTATATCTTACTGATTCTTTCTCTTCCCCTAGAACTCTTAATGTTGGAGTGATCCAGGCCTCAGTTCGCTTTTTTCTGTGCTAACTTCATTCTCTCCTTTGTCGATTTCATCAGTCTCCTCCTATTGTACATTGTTCCTATGCAAATATTTCCACATTTATATCTTCAGTCTAGATCATTTTCTGTAGCTTCAGTCTCGTATATCCATTGCCTACTTGATAAAACTGATTAGCATATGAAACACAGCAAGCCTGAAAACAAACACTTCTGATATTTCCCTAAGCTAAACCTGTTCCTGCCACAACCTTCCCTATTTCAGTGACAACAACTCAATCGTGTAGGTTAAAAGACAAAAACCTCCCTGTCATTCTTGTCTCCACTTTTTCTCTGACATAACACATCCGGTTTGTTATGAAATAGTATTTGCTCTCCCTTCGAAATGTATCTAGAATTAGACCCCTTTAACCCTCTCTGCTTTGTTCAAGCTCACCATCGTCTTATACTTGAATTGGTTTATTAGCTTCCCAACTGGTCTCCCATGTTCCAATTTGCCTCCTTATTTTGTATTATTAACATAATACTCACTATGATTTTGATAGAATACATATATCGAGTGATGTTACTCCACTGCTGGAAAATCTTTAAAGGTCTCCCCATTTCACTAGCTGCAGGTATTGAAGCTCTGCAAAGCCCTTATGAGCTGGGTTCTTGCTTCCTCTCTCACCCCATCTCCTATTTCTCTCCCTCTCACCCACTCTTCTCCAGTCATACTGACCTTTTTGTTCATCACGTATACCAGGAAAATAGGTAAATTGCTAAGTTCCCGTGCTGCAGTAATTTCCTCTGCCTGGAACTCCCTTCTCTGGTAGTCAGTCTGATTTATTATCTCATCATATTGAATCTTTGTTCAAACATCACCTGTTCATTGATGCTTACTCTGGCCATGCTATATAAAATTGCTACCTAGTATCCCTCCCTTCACCATATTTTTGTCACTCCTCACTGGCACTGCCCAGTTTTCTTCCTTTTCCAATAGTACATTTTACCATCCAACATACTTCATTTATTATGTTTACAGTTCAAAGTCACTCATTTCTGGCTATCAAGTTAACTCCAAAAAAGCAGGAATATGTATCTGTTGTATTCATTGAGGAATCCTAAGTGCCTAGAACAGTGCCATACTAAACACACAATAAATAGTTGTTGACTGAATGAATATTTATGTTAAATCACTTCAGCTTATTATTATATAGAAATAACAAAATTCATATCACATGCATTCAATAATCATTGAATTTAATATTACTTGAATATTGTCAAATGGCTGCCCAGTGGTGTATGAATGTGTTCTTTTATTTAGTCCGCATTACACTACATTGTTTGATATCATAGAAATAGAAAAGCTTATACTTAGAGTACTTTGAAATTTCTTTGAAACTTCTACTTTGAAATTTCTGCTTGATACCACTTATCAAGAGATTATAGGAAGTCTAATGACTATCATCACTTCCTTTAGAACTTAAGGAAACATCTTACTTCCATTTATAGGGATTTACATGATCGAGATTCTATAGCCCGGGGTTATGTACGGGATAACTGTATAACCTTGGGGAAAGTATATTTGAGTACACATCTTTCACTTTGAAGTAGAGGAAATACTTGCTCTGCAATTTTTATAGGATGGTTGGAAATATCAAGAAGTTATGTTAGAGAAAAAAGTATAAACAAATATAAATATTCTTGGTATAATAAATTACTTTAGTTGCATTAATTATATAAACATTTCGGTTTTTGACATTGCCTTCTGATGTATCTGTTTGTAGGAGTTTCTAAATTTGGATATGTCCTGTGGTATGAAACAATAATAAGCTATGAAGACTTTAATGATTTAGAAATATTTAGGGACATTTTCAAGTACAGTATATATATTTTAAATCCCATTGGAACTTTCTTAATAATTGTTTAATTTCAAAATGCCATTGTCAACAGAGAATTGTTCAAAACCATAAAAGAAGTGATGCAAATTTATCTTCAAATTCATTCCAAATGTGTTTATAACATAAATTGGTATGAGTTTCTTTTACTGATATTGTAGTAATGGAAAGAACAAACTTCAATGCAAATTACTTCCTAGCAGATTATCAAATGTTTATGTTATCAAATTAAAATGCAAAGGTTTATAATATATAGATGATAGCTATGTAGTAATAATAATTTGTAGTTATATAATTTATTATATATATATATGAGTATTTATTATATATATATATATGAGTTTAGTTATATTTAGAGTCATAAAAATAATTCACACTATTCAAAATTTAATTTTAGTTTAATTTCCTCTAACATTTATTGAGGTCCTTAAAATTTACAAATCCTTTTCATATATGTTATCTTCTTGTATTCTCACAACTGTTGATGAAAAATGAATATGAATTTTATTTTATGGAAGAATATTTTAGTGACATCTCACAATAGTCAAGTTAATGACTGTATTTTTCTATCCTGTATCTATGCCATGCTTCCTTATTCTCTACATTCTTTCTTATTGTGTTTATATGTTTGTGTGTATATCTCCAACCTATATATTTAAGAAAACTTATGTATGCATAGAAAAGAAAACACCAAGATAATTGATAATTACCACAAGTAAAATTATTAACCTGATGAAATCATGAAAAGTATATAATTCATACTTTTAAAGATTAGAATAAATAAGCCACTACTGGAATATACTGAGAAAATAGGAAAAATAATTAAACAAAAATAAATGATAAGCTATAACATTTTAAAAAGTCAAAGTAATGTCGCATGGTGGAAACAGTACATACTTCTCACCAGTTTAATTTGAATTTCAATAATGACCGTGACAAGGAGCAAGTTGTATTATTTCTCTAAGCCTTGATTTCCTCATGAGCAAAATGGGAAAAGTAGTATTTACATCATATGCCCTTATATTTTTTGAAGGAACACATTAAAACTCCAATTAAATACATATGTGCAAATTGTATGTACAGTGTAGTACCAAAAATATGATTGTAATAATATCTTGATAATTATTAATCTAGTTATATGTGCATATGCAAATATATGTGCTATAATTGTAGATATATATGTGTACACATATACATAATATAGAAGCATACACATGCACACATGCACACACACACACATTTATAACTTCGGTGCTTCCATGCTGTTTGAGTAATGATCATACTCACTCTAAATTCTAAATTGTATCTAAATGTTCAAAAATATCATTTAGTGAATTTTTATACCAAGTATACTTAATTTTTTAAAATTCGAGTTTGACATATATAACTTTCAACCAACTCATTTACCATAACAATTTCTAAAAGGTTTCAAATAATAAATTACGTTTATCTTTAACTTTTTTTTTTTAAAGAAACACATTTACATTTGTACTTTCATTTCCAAGATAATTCTGTGAGCAATATACTATAAGTATCATTGTTACATGTCACCCAATAGGTTTAAAGTGTGGGGAAACTTGAGACAGTTTTTTTTTGTTTGTTTGTTCTTTTTTTTTTTTTTTAAATTTATTTTTAATTTATTGAGGTGACAATTGTTAGTATAATTACATAGATTTCAGGTGTGCAATTCTGTATCACATCATTCATAAGTCACACTGTGTGTTCACCACCCAGAGTCAGCTCCCCTTCCATCACCATACATTTGATCCCCCTCACCCTCATCCCCCCCCCAACCCCCTTACGCTCTGGTGGAGACAGTTTTTAAAATAAACATTGTTTTTACATACCATCTTAGATTAAAAAGAAAGTTTTTAAAAAGCAAGTGAAAATTGAACACAGAATAATAACGTAACATAGATAATTTCTGTTCTCATCATTTGGTAAATCTATACCTCCAATTAATCACCATTTCTTGTTGGTCAGATAGGAGTGAAAATCATCTTTAGGGATTTTATGCCAAAGGTCTTAACATAAGACATTCACCTCAATCTATTCTACTGCTGTCTCATAGGCTGTGCTGAGAAAGGTAACATGGAAGAACTGCAAGATTTTTAATCATTAAAAAATTTTTAATTGTCCAGTGCAACTTACCAATAAAGAACAGAAGTGGGGTTAAGATATTTAAAAAGATTTTCCTCATCTGAAAGAAACATGCATTTTTTAAAAAGTTAAAGCTTTCAGTTATATCATTCATCATCCATTTAAAGAGCAAACGGGCTAATTAGGTTTTTATTATAAAAGGAAGATTCTGGAATACTGTAGTAATTGAAATAGCAATATGTCATATAAATAAATTTTGGTGCATTTGCCAAATTATATTAAAATAAAAATTTTAGATGTAGAATTTACTCTATAGCTTTAGAATGAGATGCTAGTAATTAATTGTATAGCTTTATATTGATATTAGCAATTGATGTGTGCAAATAAAAATTGATGTACATCATGTAAAGACAAGCAAATGTGGACTTAGGGAAAGGATTGACACCACAGAAGAATCTAGTAGGAGTTTAAGAGGCTATTCCATGTCTTATTTACTAATTCTATTTTTTTCATTTTCATTGAGAAATAATTGACATACATCATTATATAAGTTTAAGCTGCACAGCATGATGGATTGATTTACATATATTGTGAAGTGATTACCACAGTGAGTTAAGTTAACATTCATTATCTCTTATAGATGCAATAAAAAAGAAAACCACAAAAATTGTCCTTGGGGTGAGAACTCTTAGAGCCCATTTTCTTAACAGTTACTAATTCTTCTTAATGACAGTCCCGGAAATTACTAAAAGAAAGATTGATCCACCCACGTAGTAGCATTACCATGCAGCTATCTTATCTTCAATGTTTCTAAACACCATTGTAACAAAATTACATTTCTTGTATGAATTATTTATACTACTTCTACATCTATAAAGGAATGGAGGCTGATTACCATTA
This sequence comes from Rhinolophus ferrumequinum, assembly GCF_004115265.2. Taxonomy (NCBI): domain Eukaryota; kingdom Metazoa; phylum Chordata; class Mammalia; order Chiroptera; family Rhinolophidae; genus Rhinolophus; species Rhinolophus ferrumequinum. The sequence continues at coordinate 40,533,340 of NC_046291.1, read as the reverse complement.
TAAATCTGTTATACATTAGAAAAAGAGGCAAGAGGCAAAAAGTTAGTGATTTGATTTTTATTAAATTTAAGAAAGTCAGATGCAATAATAGGCTCTCTCTCTCTAATATATGATGCCTAATATTTCTAAAGTAAAAAAAATGTTTAAAATTATTTTATTAGATAAAATAATTCATTTTAATTCAGTGACTTCATTATAATTCAGTAATTTTTGTTTGCTTGCAAAACTTATTGCATGTACCATGTTAAAACCATAATAAAAATTGTACTTCTCATTTTAAGCACCATTGTGCTATGCATTCATTAATGTGAAAGATACACATTTTAATCTTTCTATAAAACCAATGCAGGAATTAATACATACAATCCAGATGGCCTTTGTACATATTATAAAAGAATATACCAGAAAGAAATAGTTGAAATGCAGTCTATGAAGCCTTTATCCCTTTTTCTGCTTTTACTAGTTGAGTCTTTGGGCAAATTTCTTATTCTCCCTTTTCACAATTTTCTCACTTGTAAAATCATATTAATAATAGTACTTGCCTCATGTGAAAGACCTAAGCCTGATACTTGACACAGAACAGCAATTTAATTCATCTTTTTTCTCCTCCCTCCCTTATTTGTGAAAATGGAGATTTTCTTTACCTACACATAATATTATTGCTCAGGGTAAGAATATATACTATGACAGCATTTGTATACTATTAGTTACATGCTTTTTACAAATTATTAATATTACTTAGAATGTTTAAAACTTCAAATGTTTAACTAATAAGAACTAGCATTCATTGATTATTCAGGATACTTTTCAGTGCTTTGCATGTATTATCTCATGTAAATTTTATAGGCGTGTCCTGGAACAGGTACTATTATTAACTAACTTTTACAGATGAGGAAGCTGTAGTCCCAACTGCTATTTAACTTGACCGAGGTCATGTACCAAGTAAGCCGTGAAGTCAGTATTAACATTCAGGCACCATGCCTGCAGAGCTCATCCTCCTCACAAGTGTGCATGCCACCTAATAACCACTGCGTTTGTCATCATGTCACTCAGTGCGGTGAGGATGGCCACTTCCTCTTCTTCCAAAAGCTTAGGCAACAGGTTTGTACCTAACAGCACATAGACAAGTAAAATTTAATGAAAAATTTTAATAGATTTCTTTATAAGAAATCAGAATGAAAATACAATATTTCTTTATGTATCTTGAAATTGCCTATATAATTGAAATTGGTGGGTTATAATATCTCTAAGGAAGATTTTAAGTAATTTGGTATATAATAGTGTTGGTAAAATATGTATAGTAGTTGTGGCTAAAGAAGGATGCAAATAAACTTAATTTTACTTGAAATAGTTTTGGTTAAGATATATTTTTGTAAATTTTATTTCGCTCCTGGAAATTTCACACTTTACTGTATTAGAAACAGTGCTGGAAACACATATTCATAAATTAACAAGTCAATAAACAAATAGATATACTTTGCATATAGTATTGAGCCATTGTACTTTAAAATGCAATTCAATGCAATTATTTAACTAACATGAACTACAAAGGAAAAAAGTATACACCAATTAACTAGTTTTCACAACTATCAACAATCTAAATGAACAGTTTCCAAATTATATGCAATTTTATTTTAATGTGTTTTAAAAGATCTTTATTTCTTTAAAGATCTTTATTTCTTCATTGCACATAACTTTCCTGCTTCAATAAATCTCTACTTCTTTTGCCTTTTGGACAAGCACATTCTGCTACACTTCCATATTTCATTCCTGTTCGTTTTTATATCATTTAAAAAAGTCAACCTCACATTTTTTTCAAATCCCTTAATTATGCTCCTTCAGTAAAGGCCCCTGACAGTAATTTCTATCAAATCAGGATAAAGAATAGGAGAAGAAAGCAGGTTTAATACAGAAGATGAGAGCACAGCTGAAGGCACGCATAACTTATATACCTGTATGGAATAGACATATTTAGGAATGTCAGCAAACATTTTTTTCTAGTGTTTTCCAGATGCTTATGTTATTTAATCACCTGGCTAGTGATTACTCCAAACTTAGATAAGTGTCTCTAAACAAACTTCCATGGAATTTTTGGACTTATGACTAGAGTGATTAGTCATCTCTCTCTAATGCTTGAAGGTTTTAAGCTCAAACGCTTTTTGAAGCCATGTTTACTACCATTTCATCTAGAAAATCAGAAAAAAGCTGGGTTTCTAAGGGAGAGAAGCTGGAATCAACTGCTCACAGCTAGAAACCGGTGAAACAGAAGGTTTCTGAAGACCAGTCTCTGCTTGTTCCTGAGGCCTACCAACATTCCTTTTTGATTTCGTGAAGATTTCCAGGATCCGTTCAGTGATTCCTGTTCATGCCCAACTGGTTTGCATTATGATTTTGGCATCCAAAAAAGAGCACAAATATATGTGGGCCATCATGTTTGTGTAGGTTAGGCAGTTTAAATGTTCAAGAAACACATGTTATCAGGTTACTTCAGTTAATGGGGAGTTATTTTAAGGAGAAATCAGATAATAAGTAAAATAAATATTCTTAGGAGTCCAGAGCCAAGCATGGAGAAGCAGTGCCTTATTCATCCACATTCAGAGAATAGCTTTGGTGATCTATCCATAGTACACATGTTGAGTTCAGACCCACTGCTTCTGCTTCTCTAGAAGTTTCTTTTTTTGATTTCTCAAGCAACTTCCAATAACACAGAAATAAAAACTAGCCATATATTTATAGAACTTCAGTGGCTTGCGGTTATAATATAAAACTAGGTGGAACATAGCATTGTTTTTTATCAGAAAGAAACCATTGAAAGGCTGTGGATAAGCCTGGCATTTTGAGTCCTTCTAGAAATGGATGTGGAAGGTGAGGAAGAGGTGGTATAACTAATAGATTCTTGGAGGACCTGTATAACACTCTTCTTTTTGGCTCTTCTTCAGCTACTCTGAGTGCTAATGTACTTTTGGGTTCTATCCTTTGTCTGCTGAGTTTATTCACTTTATCTGAATGATCAAAAGTAATTATATAGCTTATTGTTACCATCTCTGGCAATTCTGATATATGTACCTTCAGATCAGACTTTGACAGAGTTGTTGCACTATATACATAAGGCATCAAACTGAATTTCTATTCCTGGATATTTCGGTATCTGTAATTCAGCCTGTTTAATTTTGAACAAATCAAAAGCTTTAAACCAAACTCTTTCTCTTAGTGTGTACTCACTATTCATATAATCACCACTGCTTATAACCTGAGGAACATTGCAGACATCCTGTCTTTAACTTGAGATTAATCACTACGTCCTATCAGTGGAATGTTTTTGGCTTTCCATTGTCTGCATGCCATTGCTGCTATCATAAGCAGGTTTTAGATAATCTCTCATTTACATTTTTAAGAATCAATCAATATAGTTCTGTAAAATAGAACAAAATATCATAGTACCTATCTCGCAGACTTACAGTGAGGAGTAGATATAAATACATTTGAAGTGCTTAGGATATTTTCTGACAGTTGAGTAAGGGCTTCATTAATTTTGATATTGATTTTTTTATTCCTCTTCATGATTCCATCTCCAGTCTTTCCAATTCTTCTTCCACATTGCTACTGTAATTATCAATCCAAAATCAAAACTTGGCCTTCTCAAAACTCTTTAATTTGTCTTCATTATATATATAATAATACCCTGAGCCTACTGTGTGGCATCCAGTGTCCTTCCTGGTTTGACCCAGGCCTGCTAATCCAACATCAGCTCTCAAGAACTGATACACTGGTACAATGATCTAGCAATGCTTTCCTGTACATATCTTGCTGTATCTTACCTGGTGCTTTTCTTTGCGTGTGTTCCACTTCCTTTCCTTTTCTCTCTGTTGAATTTCTTCTTTCTATTAATCAATCTTTCATATTGATTTATTCACTATTTCTTCAACTATACTTTGCTCATTTCTTCCTTTGATTTTGTATCTCTTTCCTGAATGCCTGTTGAAAAAGACCCACATTTCAAAACTTCCTGGATTAATTGATTTTTGAGTTAGTCCTTGAATTATGGTTCTGTATCAAGACAGGGATCTGTAAACTGAGCAATTTTGTTTTGTTTTGCTGTAATCAGTGGGACGTTATTGAGGGATTTGGAGCAGCAAAGAATCATATTGACATGACATTTTAGGAAAATGTATACATGAAGGAAAAGTGGGGTAGACTAGAGCAGAGATCCCCAAACTGTCAGTTCAAGGTCCTTGTATGTCTTAGGAACTTTTTAAGGCCCTGCGGGGCCAAAAAATACCTAACAGTTCTGTTTATTAAGTAGTTATGTGCAAGCCACAGAACAGTAATAGTTCACATGGCCTCCAACAAATGTTACCATATTTCCCTTGAAAATTTAAAATATCCTGAGGGACGCATCAGTGAATTAAATGTGGTGTCTCAATGCACACGGCTCATATGTCTTAACCGCAAGATTGGAAGTATGTAAACAGGGAGACTGGAGTCATGAAGACCAGTTGAAACAGGTTTGACAAACTAGGACCACTGGTCCCAATGTGACTTACTGCCTGTTTTGGTAAATAAAGTTTTATTGAAATGTAGCCATGTTTATTCATTTATGTATAATTTTTGTGCTAGAACAGCAGAGTTGAGTATTTGAGAAGAGACCATATGGCCCACAGAGCTGAAAATATATACTACATGGCCCTTTACATTAAAAGCTTTGATAGTCCATGCTTTAGAAGGTCAGTCCATTATCAGATTGTGATGTAATGAGAGCCTAAACAAAAGAGGCAGCCCTAGAAATTCAATTTTGTTGTATTTAAGTCACAAACATTTCAATACCTATGATATGTCAGTCACTCTGGGGAACCTATGAAAGATTTGTCATTAAGTTTAAATTCCATAGATTAAAATTTGAGATCATGGCAGTTTTAGGTATTTAATATATTTTTCTTAACCTATCTTATTAAGGTGTGTCAGGAGATTGTATTTTCACCCAGGGTCAATTCCTTAATCATCACCATCATTTTTATAGTTAATGAGTAATTAATATAATTTTGATATAAGTGCCTTTCAGGTATTAAAAAGCAAAGCAAAGTTGATGTGTTGATGTCTTCAGGAAACCTAGATTGTACCCAGGTTCATTAATAAGATTACCAATACAGTTTTAAGTAATGGATATAGAAAGACAGATCAAATATATATTCTGATATTCTTGTTTCCTGAACAACCTATAATGATATATTCAAATTAACTTAGGAGAAATTTTCTCTATCAAGCACACTTCTTTAGCACATTCAGACGTAATTGAAATCATCCCTTTTCTCTGCTAAAGATAATTGTAGAGATTGCAGATTAACAGAAGCAGCCCATAGAGCTGTCATTCATCCCCACCTAAAAGACCCATGTCATTTAACACTTTTTTTCCATTTATACTCACTTCTGGGTTTCAAAAGAACTCTGCAAATAATGCATCCAAATTCACAAATATAATCTTTGGGGTTTGTCTGCAATCATTTTTGTAGGACTAGCCTCACACCTGAGTTAGATATAAGTATAAATTATTTGGTGTGATAGATAAAATTTAAATTTGAACCCTATTATGGGAAATGTCTATATTTGTGTGTGTGTGTGTGTGTGTGTGTGTGTGTGCGCGCGTGTGCGCGCGCAATGCAGAGGGATTGAGAATGAGATTAGAGCCAGACAGCATATAGCTATGAAAGTAACTATAATAAGGAATTTTGTATTTTTGCTGCAAAGAAATTAAAATTACATCTCTTAAAAATTCAATAATTTACGTTAAGAAATCAATGACATTTCTCTAAAACTATGTTCAGTAAGATATCCATTAGTAGTTTTAGATAGGGTTGTTTACTTCTTGAAGGATTTGCTTGTTTATTGTTTTTAGCAAAAAAAAAAAGACACCTTCAAACCTTTTATTTTTTATGGGCAAAACAGTATTTTTATTTCTAACATCTATTAATAGGTACTGTAATATTTCTAATATGATTCTAGATGCAGTCCAATGACAAAATTTCTTGTTGGAAATTTCAATATTTTTTTGGAAAATGGTGAATGGAATACTTCTAGGCTCTGGTTCCTTGGAGGGTCCATTAGTTCTGCCTGCACAGGCCACTCTTCCCTCACTTGCACTTTTCTAGTCTCCCATCATCCCAGTACATTTTTATTTCTTCTTCCTAAGCAAACTGCATCCTCTCTTCCAGTTACCAAAACTGACTCCAAAGTTATGTTTCTTCCATTTTCTCATCTCCTGCATCTCCCCAGACATTGAGATATTCTAGGTAAATTGTACCTTAGAACACTGTTATCTCTTAGCGGCAATTGCTTTTACACCCCTGCTAGCAACTTTGTCATCTGGTGTCCTTTCAGCATCCTTACAGCCCTCTGAGCTCCCATTGCCATACCATAGCTGCTAGGACTTCAACTACCATATCCTTTCTACCCTCTACCAATGCTACCACTTCTGACTAATACAGCCAAAAAGACCAGTTGATCCTTCCTTTGTCCAAATCCCATAGGTTTCAGACATTATGCATCTGAGATTATATATACGTATATATATACATATATATGTGTGTGTGTGTGTGAGTGTGTGTGTGTGTGTGTGTGTGTGTATATATATAGCTCCAGAGGATTTTTTTAGGAAGATATTATTAATCCAGCAGTTCAAGAAATCTGTTTTATTTTTTGTTATTATTATTATTATTATTTTTACAATTCTTTATATGGTAGGCCATTTTTAAAGCACAACCTGAGGACATTACTAAACAGAGAATTATTACTCAAATTGTAAAGTGCCTTTACAAGTAATTTTCTATCACTACAAACTACATTATTCAACTTTCATAAAACAGAATAGCAAATACTGAAAACTCATTTAATAAAAAAACATAAAATCTTTTCAATATCGTCTTGAAAATTGAGAATTTTAAGATACACATTAGTGAATAATCTTGTGTATACATTTTACATTAGAATACATACCCAAATATATTTTCAGTTAGATTTGATGACTGTGAATCAGAAAATTCTAGCACATAATCATCATTCCTATAATATATGCCAAAGTGGGAGCATCATTTAACTAAAAATTGTTTAATTATCTTGAATCTTTTGGTACACTAAACCTTGGGTTTCTTTAAACAGACTTATAATCCGTGTTTCTTTCGTGTGGATATGAGTAAGACATGAATAAGTTAAAAATACATTAAAGGTATTTTACTTCAAGAGAAAAATACCACTGTATATCTTATGAACTATATTAGGATTCCAGTTTTTAATTGAATTTTGGGATTAATATGTGAAAGTGACTGACTTTTTACCAGTAACTGTACTTGTGGCAGAAGGTTCATTTGCAAAGCTTTCCAGCCACATCTTTGAAATCAAGGACTCATGGCCTTTCTTTTGAGAAAAGTCTTCTGATTCCATTTTAGATAGAAGAATGTGCACAGGTTCACTCAATTTGTTTTGACAAAAATCACACTCGATACTTGTTTTCAGGATAAATCTTTTTGTTTCTTTTCATTCACTCTGTTGTCATTCTGCTTTTACTCCTAATCCCTTTCCTGTTGCATCATATGTTTAGCACGTGTATGCACATGTGCACACACACCCCCACTTAACGTTTGCTATTTCAAGCTATTATTATTTCATGTCCAACTGGTTTTTTTCTGAGCTGTACAGCTGGGAGGGAGAAGTTGTCTTTTTAACCAGAGAAATTGCCCTGATTTTAATTAACAAAGTAATACTATTTACAGTGTAAACAGTAGACATCTCTGCAGCTTAAAATACGGCCAAAATATTAAATCATTGCCCATTACTTATTAATATTTCCTAGATATTTAAAAAAAACAGTTTCACAGGCTTGTTCTGTTCGATGAATTGGGAAAAGTTTTGACTTCCAGTTTATTGGTAGGAAACTGCAAGAATGATCTAAACAAAGAAATGTTTAGCATTGTTGTTGTCAGGAAATATAAATACATGTCATTTCACAAAGAGTAATCAGCTTCCCAGTGCCTGCTTTCAGCTTGAGTCTGAAAATCAGACTGGGACCTGAACAGCTGCACAACGGTAGTATCAAGAGATATGGGAAGCAGTGCTTACTGATTCCCCCAAACTTTGTTAGTCACCATGTGTTGATCTCTCAAAGATGAATGTATTTCTTTGGTAACAAAAGTCCTTTTATTTGAAAATAATTGGTCTTGGTTTTCCTTAGTGGAAAAATTAATGCTGCAGTAAATACAATAACAGTTACCTTCTCTATTTTTTTTTGCAGTCTCTTTTTTATTATAAGCTATGTATTGCCATGAAATTACTTTTATTATATTTTACATGTATCATGCTGTTATCCTCTGTAAGGACTTTTGATGACTCTCCTTTCCTTACTAGATAATGTCAAATCATTGGACTTAATATCTAAGACTCCAAAACATGTCTCAAACCCTAATAAGCTTATTTCAGATATTTTTCTCCTTAAACATTATTAATAAAAAAAAGACACACTGCTTTTTTTCCTTCATAAATCTCCTATAAAAATTCTCACTGTATCAAAACTGATTAGCCACTCTTTTTTCACGTTCCCACTTTCTCTCTCTTCTGATTAGTACTTGTTTAAAACTTGCTTTTGTCTAGGAATATATTCTGCCTTCTTCTGAACTCATCAAAAACCCAAAACCTTCTCAGGGTCCAGTTTGTCTCATCTTTATAAAACCCTCCCTAGACTGTTCCAGAAAAGAGTAAGTTGTCTTGCTTCTGAATTCATCATGTTTCTCATCATTAATGAACAATTAATGTGTTAACAAACAACATTTGGAAGTGTGACTTTATGGAATAGGAGGTCATAATATGAGTTCTAGTAACTTATAAAACAATATTTATCCAGCAACAATTTGGTGAGCATATATTTCTGTGTGGAGCACTGCTCTAATGTTGGGTATAAAGGGATGACCAAAACAGACCAAAAGCCTTGCTTTCATGATAATTATGTTCTAGTAAGATGGATAGTCCAAAAACACATAAGATAAATGAGTTCCATAACATATTAGAACCTGTCCGGGAAGGAGGATATGATGGCTAATTTTATGTATCACCTTGAGTGGACCATTGGAGGGCCTAGACATTTATTCAAACATTATTGTGGGTACGTCTATAAGGATGTTTCTGGATGAGATTAACAATTGAATCAGTATACTAAGTAAAACAGGTTGCCGTCTCTAAGTTGGGTGGGCCTCTTTCAATTAGTTGAAGACCTGAACAGAACAGAAAGGCTGAGTGAAAAGGAATTTCTTCTGCCTGACTGCTTGAGTTGGCACACTAGTGTTTTCCTGCCTTTGGACTTGAACTGAAAAATCCGTTGTCTTGGTTCTCAAGCTTGCCAGATTTCAGACAGGAACATACACCATTGGTGCTCCTGGTTCTCAGGCCTTCAGACTTGGACGGTAACTACCATCGTCTCTTTTTGGTCTCCAGCTTGTTGACTGCAGATCTTGGGGCTTGTCTGCCTTCATTATCTTGTAAGCTGATTCTTGGTTCTGTTTCTCTGGAGAATGCTGACTAAAACAGAGAATAAGCTAGGAATTCAGGACTCAGGGTGCTAAAAGGTAAATTGGGTCCGCTCATGGAAGGCTTTTAATGGTATATTAAGGAACTTAATTTACTTCTATTAGGGAATATAAACACATCAGAAGTTTCAAAGAAGAGGTATTACATTTTTAAAAAAATCAAAGTTTTGGGAAAATCTTTCAGACAAGAGCAGACTGAGGCAGGGTGATGGTGAAAATACTACCAGAGCAAACTCAGTGAAAACTGAAGTGAGGTCGTTAGGAGGTGAGAAACCAAGAGTTTGAGAAGATAAAAAAAAATAATTCCAGTCATTGGTTTTAATTCTAGATGAGAGTGGAGATGGTAATGCTAGTGTTTACTAAGCTCAAAGGACTAAAGAAAATCTCAGAGCAGAGAGAATGAAATGAGCAAATAATTTGCATATAGGTTGCAAACTAGAAGCCCATAAACCAAACCTGGCCCATTGATTTTCTTTTTTAACTTGTCTGACAAGTTTTGAAAATTTTAATTTTTTGTCAACTCAGGAATTGTGACAATTCATCCAAAAAGTTTTTTAGTTTTGGGATATTCTAACACAAAAAGGGAAGGCTTGCTCTCCTGCAGGTTAGCAAATCAGTGGAGCTGAGTGTCAGCCACGTCTGTTAGACAAGTCATGGACATGACACTTCAGTTTACCACAAACTCCGTTTCTAGACTCCCTCTGAGACTGAGGCAGAATCAAAAACCACCTCTCAGTTTTCCTTCATTTTGTATTTATCTCAACTACAGTCGTGGATAGAGTATTGACCTTAGATTGTAAGCAATCCAATGTAGGGCATTGTCCTTTATAATACCCTGAGTGTTTAAGGCAGAGCCAGGATCTTTGCAGCCACCATAGATTGATTTTATTTGTTTGAATGAAAGTTATACTGGCTATAAAGTGGAAAGACTAATTAGAGTCAGGTCTGGTTGATTTCTAATCCCCAATTGTTTAAGAGGGGTCTTATCTTTTCTGAGGCTCAGTTCCCACATGGGTGAAATGAGGATGAGACAGGCCTACACCTTGGAAATATTGCAGGTTCAGTTCCAGATCACCACAATAAAGTGAATATTGCAATAAAGCAAGTCACATGTTTGGGTTTTCTTTAGTTTTCTAGTGCATATAAAAGTTATATCTATACTATAGTTTATTAAGTGTAAAATATCATTATGTCTAAATTACAATATACATACCTTAATTAAAAAATGCTACCCATCAACTGAGCCTTCAGCGAGTCAAATCTTTTTGCTGGTGGAAGGTCTTGCGTCAGTGTTGATGGCTTCTGACTGGTTAACATGGTGGCTGCTGAAGGTTGGGTAGCTGTGGCGATTTCTTAAAATCAGACAACAAAGAAGTTTGCCACATCGATTGACTCTTCCTTTCAAGAACAATTTCTCTATAGCATGTGATGCTGTGTGACAACATTTTACCCACAGTAGAACTTCTTTCAAAATTTAAATCAATCCTCTCAAACCCTGCCACTGTTTTATCAACTAAGTTTATGAGTAATATTCTAAATAGTTTGTTGTCATTTCAACAATCTTCACAGTATTTTCACCAGGAGAAGGTTCCATCTCAAGAAACCACTTTCTTTGCTCACCCATAAGAAGCAACTCCTCATCCATTTAAAGTTTTATCATGAGATTGCAGCAATTCAGTCACATCTTCAGGTTCCACTTCTAGTTCCCTTGCTATGTCCACCACACCTGCAATTACTTCCTCTACTGAAGTGTTGAACCACTCAAAGTCATCCATGAATGTTGGAATCAACTTTTTCTAAGCTCTTGTTAATGTTGATATCTTGACCTTCTTCTATGAATCACGCATGTTCTTAATGGCATCTAGAATGGTGAATCCTTTCCAAAAGTTTTTCAATTTACTTCGCTCAGATCCATCAGAGGAATCCCTACTTATAGCAACTATAGCCTTAAAAAAAATGTATTTCTTAAATGATAAGACTTGAAAGTCAAAATCACTCCTTAATCCATGGGCTATAAAATGGATGTTGTGTTAGCAGGCAGGAAAACAACATTAGTCTCATTGTACATCTCCATCACAGCTCTTGGGGGACCAGGTGCATTGTCAATGAGCAGCAATATTTTGAAAGGGATCTTTTTTTCTGAACAGTAGGTCTCAAAAATGGGCTTAAAATATTCAGTAAACCATGTTATAAACAGACGTCCTATGATCCAGGCTTTTTTGTTCCATTTGTGGAGCACAGGCAGAGTAGATTTAGCATAATTCTTAGGACCCTAGGATTTTTAGAATGATAAATGAGCATTACTTTCAACTTAAAGTCGCCAGCTACATTAGCCCCTAACAAGAGACTCAGCCCTTTCTTTGAAGCTTTGAAGCCAAATATTGACTTTTCTTCTTTGTCTATGAAAGTCCTGGATGGCATCTTCTTCCAACAGAAGGCTGTTTTGTCTACATTGAAAATATGTTGTTTAGTGTAACCACCTTCATCTTAGCTAGATGTTCTGGATAACTTGCTGCAGTTTCTGCGTGAGCACTTGCTGCTTCACCTCACATTTTATGTATTGGAGATGGGTTCTTTCCTTAAACCTCATGAATCAATCTCTCCTAGTTTCAAAGTTTTCTTCACCTCTCTTAGCTTTCATGGAATTGAAAAGTTAGACCCTTGCTCTGGATTGGGCTTTGACTTAAGGAAATATTGTGGCTAGTGTAATCTTCTATCCAGACCACTAAAACTTTCTCTATATGAGCAGTGAGCCTGTTTTGCTTTCTCCTCATCCATGTGTTGATTGGAGTAGCACTTACGATTTTCTTTGCATACCCAGTTTGGCTAATTGTTTGGCACAAGCAGCCTAGCTTTTTGCCTATCTCAACTTTTGACATGTTTTCCTCATAAGCATAATCATTTCCAGCTTTTGATTTAAACTGAGAGATGTGCGAATCTTCCTATCATTTGAATCCTTAGAGGTCATTGCAGGATTATTAGTTAGCCTAAGTTCAATATTGTGTCTCAGGGAATAGAAAGGTCCAAGTAGAGGAAGAAAGAGAACAGCCTGTTGGTGGAGCAGTCAGAACACACACATCATTTATGGGTTAGGTTTACTGTCTTATATGAGTGTGGTTTATGGTACCCCAAGACAATTACAATAGTAATATCAAAGATCACTGATCACAGATCGCCATAACAAGTATAATAATAATGAAAAATTTTGAAATATTATGAGAATTGCCAAAATGTGATGTAGAGACATAAAGTCAGCAAATGTTATTGAAAAAATGGTGCCTATAGGACTTGTTTGATGCAGGGTTGCCACAATCTTCAATTTGTAAAAAAAAAAAAATGCAATGTCTGCGAAGTGCAATAAAGCGAAGCACAATAAAATGAGAAATGCTTTCAATATTACCACCCTGGAGAGTGGTTATGAGGACTTGGCTTGATGAGCTTTTGTGGAAGTAATGCTTAATGCATTGTTTCAAACAATGACCAAGAGAGGTTAGCTATAATGTAAGCTAAAGTCAATTTCAACATGTAAACACTTGTGGGAAAAAAAAAAAGAACGAAAAGAGCAAAATCATAGTCTTCTGAATTTTAAGACTTTCAACTTCTTGGGCAAGCTTTCTATTGTCCATAAACATAAACAAACATAATTCTACTTGCTTAAAGATGTAATCAAATTGTTTCTCTGTGCTTAGCCCATTTCTATATTATCGAAACCTTCAGTATGTAAGGGAGTGTGACAATTTTAAAAGTATACAATGCAACAGCTAGGAAAATGTTGTCACAAGAACAGTTGGCTTGCTTTATACCAGTTTATATATATTTATGGAAAATGCCAGGGCCTTTTTGCTTACTATCTTATTTTGTTTCATGAAATGAATGCAATTGAAGAATTCGTATTGTGTTTTCAGCAAATGTATAACAGCTTTTAAAATTCAAAATAAATGTATTATAGGCAATAAGCACTACTTATTTATATCTACAATACATTATATCATTTTATGTACAATTAGAACATTTGGGAAAAAACCAAATAAAAAACAACAACAATAAAAAAAAACAACTGCCCACATCACCAAAAATAAAATAGTTACAATCTAATATATATGGAAAAAATTTTAATATTTGCATAAAATAATTGTCTAATGAGACTATTTCTATGGGGATTAAAAAGATTCAAGACATCTCATAAACATAAAAAAATATATTTTATAATGTTTTTTAATTTCATGAACAACACTTCAACATTCCAGGCCCTCTTGTTCTTTTCAAAATAAACATGAGATTATAGTTGATTTTGATTCTTTCTCTAATTCCTTTCTTTTCATTACCAGATAAAATTTAGAATTTTCTTTTTTATATCTGGAAATGAAATCCATTGTTTGCAAACTATCTTAATTTCAGACTTGACTATAGCAAAGCATTTAGAGATTTTTTTAAAAAGGTGCTGACACTGAATCAGAAGGTATTTTCATCTAGGTAGACAAAATTAGACCCATTAACTTCAATTGGAATTGAACAGCCACCCTGGGAAAGCTTGTCCAAGTGAAAATGAGTATAGTCAAATTTAAGGCAAGGTGTATGAAGACATCTAAAAGTAAAATGTGATGCAAAGTATTTCAGTGTGGCCTATTACTAACACCTAGAAGCCTGTTTTAAATGTCTAGACGTAATAAGAAAATAGCTACCAGGGAAAATAAAGAGAGATTCTAGTTACCCACGGAATTTTCCTGTAGTGTGAAAATGATTTAAACTAATTATAAACCACCCTCCACTATCAACTAACTTTAAGATGAGTTAACATTAGTGGAAAAGTCATTCTTAAATATTTTCTTAAAATGTGCCCAGATTATTCCTCAGAGCCTTATGGCTTTACCGTGCTGTAGACAAGAAACTTTAAAAACAAAACAGACAAAAAACCTAAGCCCCTATTTTAAGTACTCTAGGGGAACTTGTCATTTAAAGAGACTACTTTTTCCAGTCTTGGAAACAAATCATTGATCTCTCATTGTAACGTATGCAAATCCAGAACTTTTTGTGTATATTTTATAATTTTTTTTCCTGCTTTTTGGGAGACGTGTTACTTACATCCAGGTTACATAGCTATCCACCTCTGTAGGCATACATGCATATATACATGTATCTATGAATCTGCCCATCAATATGTATTTGGAAGCCAGTTCTTGGAAAGGGTTATTTTAAACGGTAAATGGAGACACATTAAATTTTCAGGAATTTATCTGAGCATGCATTTATTTCAACTGGGCAGCACCAAACCAAAGTGGCTAGGAAAAGTCCACTGACAGTGTAACTGAGCTCAGGTTTGGCTGCTTGCCACTTGTGAGCCAATTATCAAGAGACAAGGGTTGGTGGAAAGAAAAGCAGGTTTATTCCTAATGCTGGCATTCCAGGAAAATGGCAGACTGCTCTCTCAAAGGCCATTTTCCCCATTCTGACAATCCCCAGAGGGTTTTATAGGCATGTACGAAGAAGCAGAACAAAGGAAATGGGGAGTTAGGTGATTCCTAAGTGCTAACATCCAGAAAAAAGCTCCTGAAGTCTGTTTTTTTCCTAGATAACGTTTGCTCAGACCTAGTCTTAGAGGTGTTTTGTGTGTCATCTTTCAGACTAGTTGCTGGCACCTAGATATATAAGGGCTGAAACAGTTTCTCTCAAGTCAGTGTTCTGGAGATTAATTAGATTTATAAGGTATAAATGTAACTTCAGGAAAACAGAGCAATTGAATCAGGTCGAAGAGGAAGGGAACAAAGAAAAATATAAAAAAGAAAAATAGGGGCAGCCTGATGGCTCAGTTGGTTACAGCGTGAGCTCTGAATGACAGGGTTGCCAGTTCGATTCCCACATGGGCCTGTGAGCTGCGCCCCTGCAACTAAGATTGAAAAATGGCAACTGGACTTGGAGCTGAGCTGTGCCCTCCACAACTAGATTGAAGGACAATGACTTGGAGCTGATGGGCCCTGGAGAAACACACTATTCCCCCTCAAAAAAATTAAAAAAAAAGAAAGAAAACCAAACTCGATTGTTAATCTTGAAAAGCAGACCATCACCCTTAGAATAGGTGCTGGGTGAGGGGGAGGATTTATACAGTAGATGAAGCATCAAAGTAAGGAAATTATTTGATTGGCGATAGCTTAAGCAGTTGGCTTATTTGGGATAGCTGGCTGTTTGTGATTGGTTGTTCCTAAATTTGGTTTTCTCAGATTCCAGTGCATTGATTCTGGCTTAGGTTTTGTTTGCTTATGTAGGCCACCAAGGCATTAGAGCCATCTCAGTCGAATAGACTCCTTGTTTAAATACTTTAACAGTTAGAAGAATGGAAGCAATGTTTCTGTGCCTGTAATCTCTTTCCATTTCTTGCCATATGGGAACTAAGGCATACTTGGTTCCCCGGCAGAGTATAATAGATTCTTTTAAAACTGATATATTTAATTTCTACTAAACACAGTTATCCCCAGGATCAGTGGAAGAAGTAACATGAATCTTAGAGAAGCATGAAATTGAGCTAAGTGTGCTAATAATGTGGGGAGTGGAGCAAGTCATGGAACTATAAGAAAGAACCTGGCCAATTCTTACTTTGACATGTCTACCTCACTTGTTATATTGTATACTTGTGTTTGCAAAAAATTGTCATTCCATAAAATAAAACTCCAGGGAAAACTGAAAGAGATTAATTTGTGAAGTCAGACTAGGAACATAAAACCTGTGAAACTTGATAGAAATAATGATTCAAGATAAATGCAAGAAGTCATTTTAAGCTAAGAACTTGAGATTTGGAAAGTATCCAGACAATACAACTACAAACATCAAGGTTATACTTTAGAATCAGATGCTCAGTCTGAAGAATTATAGAAATCAAACAAAGGTTTGGTTATGGCAATAATTACTACAACAGTATCAGTGTTTTGACCAGAGGTGTTGCCTATGATTTGAAGGACAAGTCACAAGAAGAGCACCAGCCTCGTTATAGTATGGCAGCACCTGACCACCATGATGTGTTATTATAGCAATTTTATCAGAAAAACATAAAAATGATTAATGAGATTTATGTAGTTCTCTGTGTAGCCAATCACCAGTCAAATTTACTTGATTGATCTGACAATATAGATAGAGTTGTTAACAAGACGCTCACTAGTCCTAGATGGGTTGGGGTTCACTAGTGATTTATACCAAGCATTGAAGGAAGAAATTATACAGATTTTTCATAATCTATCTAGAAAATATATACATTATGTAATGCCCCTCTGATCTTATCCCTGATACAATTCCTTGTTCTTAAGTCACCTTTGTCTCAAATTAATAGTTATTCCAGCTTTATTTTGATTAGTTTAGCATTACATATCTTTCTTTATCCATTTAACCTTAACCGATCTGTGTCTTAATTTTTATACTGGACTTCTTGTAGACAGCGTATAGTTGGGTATTGTGTTTTACTTACTCTGACATTCTCTTAATTGGTCTTTTAATTAGTGTATTTAGGTCATTCACATTTAAATTTTTATTCATATATTTTTTTATTTAATACCTGCTGTATTTAGAATTGTTTTTATGCATTGCATTTATTTTTTGTTTCTTTTTTCTACATCTTTTTCTCCCTTCTCTTCTATATGATTTCATTCTCTCTCTTCTCTTATGATAAATATTCTCTTCCTTTGTAAAAATGATAGTGGTTACTGACTCTGGGTTGTGAACACACAATGGGATTTATAGATGATGTAATACAGAATTGTACACTTGAAATCCATGTAATTTCACTAACAGTTGTCACCCCAATAAATTAAAAAAAGAAAAAAACTCAGTAAAAAAAAAAAAAGAAAAAGATGGTGGTTGCTCTCAAATTTACAATACACAGTTTTAGCTAATCTAAACCCACTTTCAATTAACACCATATCAATTCATACATATTGAGGTATTCCCAGTTCCACTTTCTCATCTCATGACATTGCTGTCATTCATTTCACTTATTCCTATATTTGCCATGTATTATAGATTGTTACTATTATGGCTCTAAACAGTTATCTCTTAGATCAATTAATAATAAGCAAAATAAGATATTTTATTTTTCATTAGTTCTTCTCCAACATTTTTCCTTTCTTTATGTAGATCTCAGTTTATGCTCTATGTCAGAAACCTAAAGAAATTCTTTTAACATCTTTCAGAGTTGGTCTACTGGAGATTAATTACCTTAGTTTTTTGTTTTTCTGAGAAATTCTTTATTTCTCTTTTCACTTTTCAAAGATAATTTTGCTGGATATGCAATTCTAGGCTGGTGATTTTTCTGTTCTTTTAATACTTTAAATACATATTTCGATCCACTCTTTTCTTTCTTGCACGTTTTCTGATTTGTAATTCTTGCCCTTGTTCCTCTGCAGGCGTGCTCTTTTATTCTCTAGCATCTTTCAAAATTTCAGTTTTGTCTTCTGTTTCTCCAGCTTGAATATAATATATCTATGAATATGTGTGGGGTGTGTGTGTGTGTGTGTGTGTGTGTGCACATTGGTGTTTTTTCTTTTTGATGTTCTTTGGGCTTTCTGGAGTCTGTCATTAACTTGGAAAGTTTTCAAACATTATTACTTCAGATATTTCTTCTGCTCCATTCTCTGTCTCTTCTTCTGGTATTCTAATTGTGTATTATGTTATATAGTGTGCTATTTTTCCAGTTTTCGTTTTGTTTTCCAGTTTTGTTTTGTTTTCATTCCTTTTCTCTTTGCATTTCAGTTTGGGAGGATTTTATAGACCTAACGTCAAGCAATTTTGAGTCTACTCATGATCCCATTGAAGGCGTTCTTCATTTCTTCTACAGTAAGTTAAATTTCTACTCTTTCTTTTTGATTATTTTTATTGAGTTTCCATCCTTTTGCTTACATTTCAGTGTCTTCACCCACACCATTAGAATCCTTAATGTATGAATTATAGTTATTTTAAATTATCTCTGATAATTCCAATATCCATGGCATATCTAAGTCTGGTTCTTATGTTTGCTTTGTCTCTACAGATTAATTTTCTTGCCTTTAATTTGTAACTTTTTAATTGAAAACTGAACATGTGTCAGATGCTAGGGTATGAGATAAATAGGACCTTACTGTGAGGTTTTATGTTAATTTGGATAGCAATTGAATTCTGTTCAATATGTCTTAAGCTGTAAACACTGGATGCTTCACATTTCTTTAGTGTCCTATTTTTGTCTCCCCGACTGTGGCTTCCCTTTATCTTTCTCCTAAGTGAATTTTGTGTTTTGCAGTTCTTTCAGCCTTAATCTACTGCTGTTATATTTCAGTTCTTTTCGTATGATGTGGTGTTATGGGTGAGAGGTAATTCTATAATCTTCTGATAAAAACTCAGTCTTTTAGTGGGCCTGTGCCTTAGGGATGTGCCCTTCACAAGCAATTCGCAAGTGACATAGCCCCACCTCTGCTACCTCCCTGCCCTCCATCCCCCGCACCCCCACCAGAATCTCCTATTCCCTTCCCTGGCTGCAGAGTTCTAATTAATATTACTTGAAGTCTTGACCCTTGTTGTTTGTGATTTGTTCCCCTCATAGATATGAGAGGAAGGCTTGGGAGCACTGGAGTCAGAGGAATTCTATCTATATCTCAGTTGAGGTAAGGCTCTGGCAAAGACACCTCCCCTAGAATGTGGGCCTTTGTTATGGAGAAAATTTTGGGCATATTTCACAGTGATAATTCTTCCCCTCTCTTGCCAGAGCCAACTAGGAGATCGCTGAGATCTCCTTCACTGTGAGAATCTTGTGGGGTTCAGGAATGTATGTGTTTTCCCCAAAGACTGCAGCCCCAAAGTTTTTCTCTCTCATTCTTCCTCATGTGACTTCTTGCTCTTAATTCATCTTACTAGTATCCTTCCTAATTATTAATATCCTCCCCTTCTTTGGGAATAGTTATTGTTCTTGAGTTTTCTGTTTTAGTTACTCACTTTTTTTTTGCAATATACACATTTCTGTTTAGTGTCATTTTCCATAGTAGTGATATAAAACAAGTATGTAGTGATATAAAACAAGTAATATTTTTGTCCGGGATCATATTCTCCCCTTGATATTTTACTTAAGGTGAAGCTGGGTAAGGTTATCAGGAGTGGATACTGAAGCCCAGACTGTGATTTGTACCTTACATGTGAGAAAAGTTGAGAGTTATGTCCTGGGGTAGAGTGCTCTAGATACTGAAGTGCTCATATTGCTACCACCTTATCTTGCTATTTCTATCCTCAGAGAACTCTGGAACTACACCCTCAGAGTATTCTCTGAGATTTCAAAAAATATAGCAGTCTAAGGCAATAATCTCCTTTGATTTGAATTCACTTTCCCTAGGAATAGAAGGTCGGAGGGAGGAAAAAGGTATTAATTTTCAGGTTTATCTAGTCTACTTGTACCATATTCCTTCCCTGACCACACTTGGTGTTGTTTTGCTGTTAGTCCAACAAAACCTGGTTGTTTTTGGCTGCGGTAACAAGTTTTTGTTATATAGTTGCAAACGGTTAAACAATAACAT
The DNA here is from genome assembly GCF_004115265.2 of Rhinolophus ferrumequinum. Lineage (NCBI taxonomy): Eukaryota > Metazoa > Chordata > Mammalia > Chiroptera > Rhinolophidae > Rhinolophus > Rhinolophus ferrumequinum. The sequence goes on along the minus strand of NC_046291.1, from coordinate 40,513,263 downwards.
GCCCAAGGTAACATGGGGTATGTGGGAGGATGCTCTAAAGCTGCTCCCAGCATATCCCCTGACTGCAGTGCCCTTTGCTTTAGACTGCACCTTTTTCTTTCCCAGAAGGGTTTCTCAGAGTTTAGCACTAGTTTTTTTTTTTAAATGCCCCTTCTCTCTTTCTCTTTTATAATTTCTCCAGAGTTAAGCGTGAGGTAGGGGCCCACAGCATGGGCTGTTTCCACATATTCCAAATGTCAGTTTAAATTTGTTGAAATGTAAATGAAATGCTTTGCTTGAACTGCCTCCCAATTGAACTTTGCCTCTGTTACCAGTACGGGTTCCCTGTTAGAACCTTGGTAGCTAAACAAAATCTACCTCGAATAACACAGTTGTATATTTAAGGGGATGTTGGCTTATTGAAGCAGTCTTTTTCTGAAATGGAGCGTAGTCTGCTGTTCAAGACTATCAAGTATTATCTATAGAAATGTATTCAGTAATTCTAGGAAATGAAGGAAGAAAATGTAAAAGGACTATGCTCATCTGGAAAACCACCGTCAAAGAATATTGTCTTCATTGTCATGTAGCACTTTAAGGATCAATTTAAACAATTTATATACACTATGTTGCGATTTATTGTACAGAAGACACTGAAAACAATTTTTGTTTCCAAACATGATGTATAGTTAAGTAAATTCCTCTAGTCATTAAAGATTTCAGTAAAAACCTTAGTTTAATTATAAATGTAATTAAGAATGTGATAAACACACCAAAAAATTTCTAACAATAAAAATCAGGTAAAATAATTTTTCTGAACTTGAAAATCGCTTTAATAATCTCTCAAAAATGTTAGATACCCATAGCTTTATAAAAACTGTATATTCGTATAAGCTGTAATTAAATATTCTGTTATTAACAAATATAATAAAATCACAGTTTTAATAGACTTCTGGTATACATGTTTGCATATGTTTATAACAGTTTATTGCTTGCAAGAAAAGACGGCTCTGGGATATCAATTACGATAAACTTTATATATTTTCCTTCTGTATTTTTCATATCCATTGTTGGTCAGGAAATGCAAATGTTCCAGTTAATGGGGGAAAATGTCAAAACAAACCTGTAAATTTAATAATGTTTGAAAGCTCCAGGGTTTAAAAAATGTATATTATGGTGTCTTTTAAGATCATAGTTTTCTCATAATTTACAAAGATCACTCACCTATTTCTCAGAAAAAGCAACTTCAAAAAAATAAATCCACTGCTGATTTTCCCTAATGACTCTTCCAGATTCACTACTCTAAATCCATATATTTAAGCATGTCTTTTATAGATGATCCTATAAAGTCAAAGACTTATGGAAGATTAGATCATTATCAAAAATTTTGAAACAGTTTTAACAGTTAATTTTCATAATTCAAAGAAGGATGGATACTGAGTAGAAAAGAAAAGAATAATATGTTTATCAGCAAATCTTTTAAACTGGTTTTATATAGCTTAATTTTCACATTAATATAAAATAGTCCAACCAACCAAAGAAAAAAAGGCCACAAAATTCAACATACAAAATAGACATTGTAGGTTAGACTCATTTCCTATAGCTAAGGAACTCCTATGTACATAAAGTTTCATAGTTATCCTCTCTGTTTGAGTGACTACTTCTTGCCAGTGATGGTCCCAATCCCACTTTGATACTTCTGAATCAAGATTCTGAGATACTCAACACTAAACTGCCCTTGCATTATAACAGAAAAGATCAAGACCTGATCTGTGCAAACCTTAGCCTCTTCTCAGAAACATTTATTGCTAGCCCAGCCTTTGCGAAAATTCTTTCCCACCTTTAACCCAGAGGACCACAGTACCCCGGTGAATAACTTCTGTTGTTGCCACGTGTTAAAAAACTTACTTTTTTGGACTACAGGTTGCTCTTCATGGTTTTTACTATGTGTTACATGCCATTGAGTTGGCTCCCACTCCTGTTGACCCAATGTCCACAGATTCCTGTCCTGAACGGCCCTGCTCAGCTCCTGTAGGCTCATGCCTATGGCTTCCTTTATGGAGTCAATCCATTTCATATTTGGTCTTCCTCCTTTCCTACTGCCTCCTGTTTTCCCCAGAATTATTGTTTTTTCCAAAGAACCCTGCCTTTTCATAATGTGCCCAAAGTAGGATAACTTCAGTTTTGTCTTTTTTTTTTTTTTTTTGTCTCTAGCAATTTCAGGCTTAATTTGCTCTAGGACCTACTTGTTCATCTTCCTGGTGATCCAAAGTTATCCGTAGAGCTCTTCTTCAACACAATATTTCAAATGAATCAATTTGTTCTTCCATCAGCCCTTTTTAATGTCCAACTTTCACATCATGCATAGTAATTGGAAATACGAGGGGGTTGGATGTTGTTAGCCTTGGTCTTTAATGACACATCTTGGTGATCTTTCTTAATTCTTCCATCACTGCCCTTTTGAGTTTCAGCCTGATATGATTTTATTTATTTACTTATCCTGTATTACATTTTGTTGTCACCTAAAAATAAATTTCATCTTCAGAAGCCAAACAAAAAATTCATTTATTCCTTTTAAAATAATATGTAAAATTAACTTAGTTAAATTAATATGTATATGCATGTTTATATAAAAACATATCCACTCCTTAGATCACAATTGTTTTTTTTAGCATTCTTTCCATATATGTTTGTGTATATGTGTCTCTGATTTTTTTTCTTTAATCCAAAAGTGTATTTTATTTTATTTTTAAATTATAGTTGATATTCAGTGTTATATTAGTTACAGATGCACAGTGTAGTGGTTAGACATTAAAATAATTTATGAAGTGATCCCCCTGATAAGTCTAGTACTCACATGGCACTATATATAGTTATTACAATATTCCAATATTATTGACTATATTCCCTATGCTGTCGTTTATACCCATGACTATTTTGTAATTACCAATTTGTACTTCTTAATCCTTTCACCTTTTTCACCCAGCCCCCTCCCATCTGATAGCCATGAGTTTATTCTCTGTATCTGTGAGTCTATTTGTTTGTTTATTTTGTTCTTTAGATTCCACATATGACTGAGATCATATGGTATTTATCTCTCTCTGTCTGACTTATTTCACTTAGCATAATACCCTCTAGGTTTATCCATGTTGTTGCAAATGTTAAGATTTCATCTTACATGGCTGAGTAATAGTCCATCACATATATGTACCACGGATCTTTCTTATCTAATTGTCTATTAATGGGCTTGCTTCCATATCTTGGCTGTTATAAATAATGCTGCAATGAACATAGGGGTTCATATCTCTTTTTGAATTGGTATTTTGGATTTCTTCAGATAAATACCCAAGAGTGGAATTGCTGGGTCACAAGTAGTTCTAATTTTAACTTTTTGAGGATCCTCCAAACTGTTTTCCACAGTGACTGCACCAATTTGCAATTCCATCAACAGTGCACAAGGGTTCCCTTTTCTCCACATCCTCACCAACAGTTGTTTGTTGATTTATTGATGATAGCCTTTCTGACAGGTGTGAGGTGATATCTCATGGCTTTAATTTGCATTTCTCTGGTGATTAATGATGTTGAGAATCTTTTCATATGTCTGTCGGCCATTTGTATATCCTTTTTGGAGAAATGTCTATTCAGGTCCTCCACCTTTTTAAATTGGATTGCTTTTTGTTTTTTTGGTATTGAGTTGTATGAGTTCTTTATAAGTTTTGGATATTAACCCTTATCAGGTATATCATTGGTGAATATCTTCTTCCATTAGTATGTCGTCTTTTCATATTGTTGATGGTTTCCTTTGCTGTTCAAAAATTTTTTAGTTTCATATAGTCTTATTGCTTTGTTTGTTCCCTTGCCCGAGGAGATATATCAAAAAAATATTACTAAGAGTAATGTCAGAGTTTTCTCCTTAGGAGTTTTATGGTTTAGGGCATTACATTTAAGTCTTTAATCCATTTTGAGTCTATCCTTGTATATAGCGTAACAAGTTGGTCTAGTGACATTTTTTGGAATGTAGCTGTCCAGTTTTCCCAACACCATTTATTGAAAAGTCTGTTTTTATCCCTTTGTGTATTCTTGCCTCTTTTGTCACAGGTTAAATGACTTTATAAGCACAGGCTTATTTCTGAGCTCTTGATTCTCTTCCATTGATTTATGTGTCTGTTTTTTTATACTGTTTTGATTACTATGGCCTTATAGTGTAGTTTTGATTTCAGGTACCATGATACCGTCTACTCACTTTGAACTTTGCTTGCTGTTCTTTTTTTTAATTCCATTAAATATAAGGTTAAGTTGTTTATTTGAGATTTTTCTTGTTTCTTGAGATAGGTCTGTGTTGCTATGAATTTCCCTCTCAGGACTGATTTTGCTGTGTCCCATAGATTTTGGGTTGTTGTGGTTTGATTTATCTCAAGGTGCTTTTTGATTTCTTCCTTGATCTCACTGTTAACCCATTCATTGTTTAGTAGAATGTTGTTTAGCCTCCATGGATTTGTTTGTTTTTCAGTTTTATTTTCTTGTAATTGATTTCTAGTTTCATACCATTGGGGTCAGAGAAGATGCTTGATAAGATTTCAGTCTTTTTCAATTTATTGAGACTTGTTTTGTGACCTAGCGTGTGGTCTGTCCTGGAAAATGTTCCATGTGCACTTGAAAAGAATGTATATTCTGCTGTTTTAGGGTGGAATGCTCTAAAAATATCAATTAAATCTATCTGATCTAGTGTGTCATTTAAGGTGCTGTTTCCTTCTTGATTTTCTGTCTGGAAGATCTGCCTATTGATGTCAATGAGGTGTTAAATTCCCCTGCTACAGCTGTATTACTCTTAATCTCTCCCTTTATATCTGTCAGTGTTTGTTTTATATAATGAGGTATTCATGTGTTAAGTTCATGGATGTTTACTAGGGTTATATTCTCTTATTTGATTGATCCCTTTTGATTTTGTAATGCCCTTCGTTTTTTTTTTTTTTTAATTGCTTTTTCATTTAATAAAATAATATTGACAACTTTCCATGTCAATAAATGTTGGTCTACAATTCTAAATCATCTTAGGTAGTTTATTTTTGACAAACCTAGATGTAAGTGTAAGATTTACATAATCTGGTTGTATTTATATATATTGCTATGTAGCAAGTTTTTTTTTTTTATTAGTTTCAGGTGCACAAGACAAAGTGATACTTAGACGTTTATCTTTTATATCCCTCACATTGTGTGAATCCCCTCCCCCCGTCCACTATCCCTCTGACATCGCACACAGCCATTACATTTCCACTGTCTCTATTCCTAATGCTGTACTTTGCTTCTTGTAAGTACATACATATACACATATATACATACATATACATACAAACTTGTAGTTGACATTCATTATTTTTCAGCTTCACCTTCAGGTGTACAATGCAGTAATCAGGCATCTACATCATCTCTGAGGTAGTCTCCCTAATAAGACAAGTGTCCATCGATACCCTACAAAATCTTTACAATATTATTGATTACATTCCCCAAATTCATTTTCAGAACCCCGTGGCCATCTTGTGGTTACTGTTTTCTAATCCCCTCGCTGATTCGATCCTCTGCTTCTTCTAACCTGCTGTTAATTCCTTCAAGTGAGTTCTTTATTTTGGTAATTGTGTTCTTTATTTCTAACTGGTTGTTCATTATGATTTCTCTATCCTTCCCTATGTCATCTCTAAGCTCCTTAAACATTCTTATCATCAGTGTTCTGAACTCTGTCTCTGATAGGTTGGTTACCTCTGTTTCATTTGGTTCCATTTCTAGAGGTTTCTTCTATTCCTTTTTTTGGGGACATGTTTCTTTGTTTCCCCATTCTGGCTGACTCTCTGTGTTTGCTTCGATGTATTAGGTAGATCCCCTAGAGTTCTTAGTTCTTGCTGGGTTATCTTATGTAGTATGTGTCCTTTATGTTTGACTTGCACTACTTCGTTCTTCTCCTCTGCGTGTGCTCCAAAGATGACTCTTGCATTGTGTATATTGTCCTGTTAAAGAAGATCTTTAATTACTTTTCGCTTGTGAGTAGGTTAAATCCTAGGCTGACTAGTTGTGAGACTTGGCTCTGCCCACTGCAGGGTGTTCTGTTGCGTGAGGGTTGACCACTTAAATATGGTTTGGCCTCTATGGGCTCTTGTGCCTGTAGAGAATTCCCTCTGGGTGTGTCACTTGTAGGTGAAACCCAGTAGTACTCTGGTTTGGTCTGGAGTTGGCCTCTGGGTGTGTTGAATCTTGTGCCTCTTAAGCTGGGACCTGGTGTAGGGCAATTTCAGAAGAAAGCAAATCACCAAGCACAACAACAACAGCAACAATAACAACAAAGAAAAAATCAAATACATTCACATGTAAAAATAACTGACAACCCACACTCAAGACAGGAAAGATATCAAAGATATAAAGACAAAACAAAACAAAAAACAAAAAACAAAAAAGCAGTGCCAGTCTTGGCTTAAGCCCACCAAGTAATCTCCAGGTTGTCCTCTGCTGTACCAAAGAGTCCTTTGTGTATTGTGCAGGCAGAACCGGTCACCTGGTGCCCAGAGTGATGTTGGGACTGCAGATTTAGATGTATGGGACTGAGGGGTCTGGGTGATAGTTTCTACAAAGTTAGTGCAGCTTGTACCTATACACACTGAGAGTAGCACCACCAGCCCTGTGTCCAGTTCTCCTGAGTCTTAGGGCACTTCTTCCGTGTGTGTGTGTGTGTTTGTGTGTGTGTGTGTGTGTGTGTGTGTGTGTGTGGCGGGCGGGAGATTTCTGAGCTGCTGAAAGCCCAGAGCTGTGTCTGCCACCTACTGCTGATCCCTGGGTGTGCCTCTGCAGTTGTAATTGCCCTGCCATAGGCAAGCCAGAAAGGGTGAGGGCTGGGGATGGAGGGGTCTTCTCTCTCCCAGCCCAGCTGTGTCACACTCCTCCCGCAGGCCAGAAAAGGTGGTGGCTGGGGGTGGAGGAGTCTCTTCTCTCCTAGCCCAGCAAAAATCACACTCTTCCCAGCCTCTTCCCTAGGTAATAGCTGCACGCTGGTCTTCCCAGAGCCTGAGCACTAAGGCTCCTCTGTAACCTGATACTACTCCTCAGTTCAGGGGTCAGTTGAAATCTCTGGAAGAGCGGGGATAAAATTGGAAGAGTGGGGAGAGGGGCCCAGGTATGGAATTTGTGTCCTTTGTCTGACCTAGGGCCCAACTGGCTGCCCCTTTGGTGGGAGAGATCAGCTGTGGGACACAGGGAAAGAGCCCACCTCCTGGCTTTTGTGTTCTCTGTTCCGTCCTGGGATCCCCTGCATCTCTGCAGCTGTGGATGCCAGCGGCATTTCCACCGCTGCAAATGCCGGCCATGTTTTTGTAATGCCCTTCTTTAGTGTAGTCTTTGTTATAAAGTGTATTTGGTCTGACATAATTATTTCTACCAATTTTTTTTTTATTCCCATTGCATGAAATATATTTTTCCACCCCTTTACTTCAGTCTATGTGTGTCTTTTGATCTGAAATGGGTCTCTTGTAGACAACATGTGTATGGGTCTTGTTTTCTTATCCATTCATCTATCCTATACTTTTGATTGAAGAATTTAGTCCATGTACATTTAAAGTGATTACTGATAGGCACATAGTTATTGCCATTTTGTTATTCATATTTATGTTTTTCTTCCCTCCCACCCCCCACTTCTTCTAAAAGTAGTTACTTTAACGTTTCTCGTAATACTGGCTTTCTGGTGATTAATTCCTTTAGGTTTTGTCTGGGAAGCTCTTTATCTCTACTTCAATTTTAAATGATAGCCTTGCTGGGTAGAATAGTCTTGGTTGTACATTCTTGCTTTTTAATCACTTTGATTATCTCATACCACTTCCTTCTAGCCAGCAATGTTTCTGTTGAGGAATTAGCTAACAGTCTTATGGGAGCTCCCTTGTAAGTAATTGCATATGTGGGTGCTTGTGTGTGTGATTGAAAGAATTCTTATGCACTCCAAAGTGAATCATCAAACAAAACAAAATCATAAACTTTGGTCATTTAAGGGTAGTTATTTTTCTAGGGCAGCATTTCTGCAATTTGTTTTCCAGAATACTAATCCATTGAGCTAATGACTGGCGGTGTGGGGAAGAAAAAGAAAGTGAACGTTTCTCTAGTCAAATACATTCAGAAAATATGAGGCATTATTAGATATTCACAAAATCCATTAACATATTAAAGATTCCAAAAACTTCAGTAGTGTAAAAACCTACTTGACATCATTTAACCTACCCAATATTAATCATCCATTCAGTCATTTTTCAGAGTTAGGGGTGTTAGTGTGCTGTGAAACTTGCCTTGGGAAATGTTGGTTTGTGGACACATGAATATGTTCAATAATGAAAAAAAAAACAAATACAGAATTACAATTCTTCTTTTACATAAAGAAAATTACGAATTCATTTGCAATTTCTTAATAAATGCAACTTTTAAAAAGTGTGCTTGAATTGTACATAGTTTTCCTAATCTGTGCATTTAGGTATTAATAGTAAATGCCTCCAATAAGGCCAAGAGGTCTAAAAAAAATGAATCAATTTTGGAATAAACAAGGAATCAATTAGTAAATGTGCTATGTGTTCTCTCGTGCTGATGACATAAACCTGGTTATCACAACAACCCACACATATATTTGATTTTTAGCTGTACATGTTACTATGCCATTTTATAATAAAGTATGGTAAATTTTATGATAAATAAACTCATTCTAAAGTATCCATTAGTCCTTTACAAAACTTTGAAATTCTTATTGATATTAATTTTGGATTCATTTTATGGTCATTATCTTCATTATGAACTACTAATTGGAAGTTAACAGGATATTTTTTAAGAGGTGCTTCAGAAAATCTTATTTTCTTCTCATAGCAGCTCACAAATGAAATGATAGCTCTGTCTTAAAGTAAGTCAGTGGGGTAAAAAAAAAAGACATACAAAATCACTATTTTGAACAGTTTAAATTTAAATTTAGCCGAACCTTAACTGAGTATGCTTTTGTAATATGCACTTATTTTTCTGCAACTAATAAGTATGTATCATAAAATTAAGATATGAGGTTTATGATTTTTCAAAACAGGTAATCACATAAGGTCTTAGGCTATTATTATTTTTCTGTTTTTTTCTCTTGTATTTAGATTGGTAAGCCCTCACTGATTTTCTTTGTTTAACAATGAGAATGACTTGGCAGGATTTTCTGTGCCAAATAGTTATTCAAATGCTGTTTTGTATTATGTAAAACTTGGAGACAGAAGCATGATTTCCTCCAGAATTTATATATTTATATATACATATATATATGTATATATACATATACACACACACATATATGTATATATATGTATATATGTATATATGTACACACACACATATACACACATATACATACGTGTGTGTGTGTGTGTGTGTGTGTAGGGCAGATAAATCATTTTAGAATATGACTTTATTTTTAATTTCTTAATCAAAATTACTTAGTTTAGTTACTTACAGGGTGTGTTGTGTGTGTACCCTATACACACACATATATATGCATATAATATAGATCTGAAACTTTCTTTTCCTTTATTTTAAGGTTTCTCTTCTCAATTTGGGTTTTCTTACCAATAGATTTTTTTTCTCAGTGTTGTTCAGGAACACTCCAAAATACTTTTCAATTAATCTTTTATTTCATACATCTGAGATCCTTGCGTTTTGAGCCACCAGAGCATACGCTGATCTTTCTGTAATCTGTTTGCAGTCAAAGCAAAATTGAAGTCTGTGAAATCTTTCTCCTTTTGTCACATTCTTCTGGGAAGTACTTCTCAATTTACCATAGGAATAAATTCTTATTGGTTATTTCTGAGTTCTCTGGTTTGTAAACTTTCAGACTTTTTCTTTTACCTGCAATATCTAACATAGATTTTGATCTAACATGGGTCTTTTCAGCCATTTATTCACTTTTGTAGATTTATGGAGACACCTTATTTTTCAGGTTTATTGAAATGCGTGTGTGTGTGCATGCATGTGTATGTTTTATTTTACTATTATGGTTTCTTTTATGTTGGGAAACATTCAGAATCTATGCCATCACTGCACTGCCATTTTGTTTCAATAGGCAAGATGAATCCACATATATATTTTTAAATTTTCTTTTCTTAAACAGATATTTGTGAAAATCAAACCTAGAATAATAACTATATTCATCAATTTTTAAAACCTTCAGTGGAGTTAATACCGAACAAATACTTCTAAATGCCTCAAATATTAGTTGAAACAATAATATAATGGTCAATTTATATCTTTTATTTAGAGACGTGTTTGGAAAGTTAGATGAAAACTGTTTTTTAATTAAGTTTTTGAGGAGTAGTACCAATATGTCTATAAACTAAAGTTTATTGCTAAGCAAGTTCTAACACCTAATTAAAAAAGAGGTTTTGCAAATTGTCTTTTCAGGAGGACACAAATGAGGTTAACATAACTGATGTCATACTAAATGTATTCTAGTGAAATATTGTTTACAAGCAGTTAAATGGCTGTGAGTCTTGATATTTTAGAACTTATTTTCCTTTCTTATGGGTCAAATTATTAGGGTTGACTGAATCATAGGGTAAAAGCCTGGAAATCAGTCTACTGAGTCTTACAAACAAGCTGATGATGAGAAATATGGCCTAGCTTTCTCTCTTGATGAAGGTCAATGAGACCATATGGCTATATTGTAGGTGAAATTCAAGCAAATTTGTTTGTCTGGGATTAAAGAGATTACCAGTGCTATGTAATGTGTTATAATTGAAGATAAAGTAGGGTAAGAAATGAAGTTAAGCAGATTGTTAAGATAGTTATATGAAACATAGAAATTAAATTGGAATTTTACTTCTACACAGTCTTACTACTAAGCAAAATAGGAGCCACTTTTTTCTGAGACTGCGATGAAGATATTCATAACTATATTTATTTTAAAATTCCTACAGCTAACATAAAGTTTAAAGTATTCGAGTTACTTCCAAACCAATAAACTCTAAAGATGATAAACAGGAGTAGGGAAGAGAAATGTTTCTCTTTCAACCTCTGAGCTTTTTGAGTTAACAGTAGGTGGGTTAGCATCAAAAACCATTGCTCTGTCTTTTCTCTTAATAAGCTGCTGTGCTCAATTTTGTTTTTCAAGTAATTGAATTGATTTTACTGTAAATGGTAAAGGGCAGAAAGAAAAATGACAAAAATGTGAAGGATGGCAGAAGCAAATTAAAGGATTCCAAGATTGAATAAAACAGTAAAAGGAAGTAATAATATATCACAATAGTATAAAATTTTTTTAAAAAAGCATTTATAATTTATAGCCATAAAACAATTGTGAAATTATTTCAAGAAAATGTAAATATTCTCTTCCATTTCTTTATTGCAAAATAATTTATTTACATTGAAATGTCTTATTATACTATTTTAAAACAAATTGATCTCAAGTTGAAAACTGTCAAACTTGTATATGTAGAATAAATTACGGAATGCTGTGAATATTTGAGTCTTAAATGGCAAGAGAATCTTTTTCAAAATTAAAATAATAAATTTAATTTTTTTAGTAATTTCTGAATTTTGTATTCCAGCTAAAAGCAGAGACTTGGCATGTAAAGGTGCTTGGGATTACAAAAGTTTAAACCATGTGTGCACTACTTTTTACTGAGCATATAACATCATAGAAATGCACTGTGAGAGATTCCCGAATACAAGCTGATGTGAGAAGAGTGACATAATTTTTTTAAATATAGAGGCAACTATATGAGTTAGCAGCAAGAGGGATCTTAGTCACCTGGGAATGTTAAATAATATTTCTACATTTAAAAAAAGTCCTGAAGGATAGATAGAAGGTATGCAGTCAAAAAAATAAAAGTTGTATGTTGACATAAAATCCAGATTTGACAGAGTCTGTATGTATGTGTGTATACACACATAATACACATACACATGTATGTGTACATACATGCATACATACATCTGTGTATATATTTTATATGTAAATATATTTTATAAATAAAACATTATGTGTATGTGTATATGTGTATATATGTATACATATATGAGTGTGTATGTGTGTGTGTATATGTGGTGTGTGACATATAGAAGTATATGTCAGGGAACTCAATGTATCTTTTTAACAATATAAGTTCTGTTTCATATTTCAATAAATCCAAGTAAAAAGTCTACTGAAGAAACATTGAATGGAGTACAATTTTTTTTATCCCTTCTTATTCAAAGTGTGACTGAAAGTTACATGAGTGAAAGAGCTTACCCATGAGTATTGATAAAACAAATAGCTGATCCTTTCTCCCACCATTGAAGAATCATTAAACAAAATCAAAATTTCTCCTTTCTCTTTTTAAAGAATTTAGCCTTTGCTTAATCCATAAAAAATGAAGGTTTCTCTTTTGGTTATTCTCTGTTGGCAAGGCAGAGATTGTGTTAGAATTTGTCTCAAGGTCCAGTTTTACCTATGTCATTGCTCAGGAGAAAATAATTTGCTTCATGTACAGAGTAAACTATTTAAAGTATGGGGGGAATAAAATTGCTTCCCATACATTTGAAAATAATAAGTGAAATCCCCCAAATTAAAGCCTATGGTATTTTCTCCATTCTTATACACTGACATAAACGTGCATATATATGTATCTGAATGAGGGGGAAGACTGTGTGAAGTGACATTCTTTGGTGGTGGTCTACAGACTACATCAAGGCTGGAGATGTAATAAATGTTGCTGAGAAAAGAATGGCAGAAGCTGCAGGTCTTTAGATGCACAATAAGTTATTTCTCCTACTAGGACATAGTGAGTGGAAAATCTGTAATGCATAATACTCTTCCAGATTTTGAAAAATATTTTATTTTGAAATATTTTCAGGCGTACATAAAAATATATAAAATTGCTCCAAGAATTTCTGTAAATTATAGATTATATTAACTAGCTAATATTGTTTATCAGCCCCCAAATTTAGCACCTTGAAATAGGAAACATTTATTTCACAGTGTCTGAGTGTCAGGACTCTGGAAGCACTTTAGCACAGTGATTAAGGTTTAGAATTTCTCATGGGGTTGTAATCAAGTTGTTGACTGTGGCTGCAGTGATCAGAAGGGGTTGGACAATCCACTTTCAAGAACTCACTGCTGTTGACAAGAGGCCTTAGTTCCTTGTCTGAACATATAGGCTTTTCCTTAGGGCTGTTCACATGACACAGCAGCTAGCTTTACAGAGAGAGAACATGGGAGAGAGGTGGGGTGTGGGGGAGAGAAATGCCTTTTATTACATAAACTCAAATTCATCCTCTACCATTTCGGTCTTATTCTTTTCGATAGAAGCAAGTCACTAAATCCAGCCAAAACTCCAGGGTAGAGGACTTGCCCTTCACTTCTTGAAGGAAGAAGTATCAAGTGTGCACACATTTTTAAAGCCATCAACCCAGATTACCCGAATGTTAATATTTTATTCCATTTGCTTTATCATTTTCTCTACCTCTCGTTATTTACAATTTTGGGGGAACTTTTGAAAGTAAGTTGTAGATATGCCCCTTTACTCCTAAACTCTTCAGTGTATATATGCTGTAAACAGGGCATTCTTCTACATAACCACCGTGCAGTTTTCAAAATCAGGAAACTAACATGGATACAAAGTCTTGTCTAATATACATACAGACAGACATTATTCAAGTTTTCCGATTGTCCTGCTAATGTATTTTGTTAAAAGAAAAAAAATAGCCTTGTTTTGGACCAATCCAGGATTACTCATTGTATTTAATTATCATCGATTATCTTTTCCTTCATCTTTCTCTCTCTCTCCTTTTTTCTTCTCTTTTTTCCCCACTGTCACTCTCTTCCTCCCTTCTTTCTCCTTCTTTCCTTCTTTCTTTCCTTCCTTCTTTCCTTCCTTCTTCTTTCCTTCCATCCTTCCTTCCTTCCTTCCTTTTTATTATTCTTTTTGTTCTCACTTAAACTATACAACAGTACCTTAAGATTTCTTGTTTTCCATGACCTGACTCTTTGAAAAGTAAAGAAAATTAATCTTGTACATTGTTCTTCAGTTTTTGGTCTGTCTAGATATTCCTCACAATTTGATTCTGGTGATGTATATTTTTATATTTTTTTTTGGCATAAATACCACATATGTGATCCATTGTGCTCCCCAGAGTATCATATCTGAAGTGTATGTCTATCTTATTAGTAGTAGCTATTATTTTGGTCGTTTGGTTAAAGTGGTGTCTTCCAGGATTCTCTACTTTATGTTACTATTTTTCCCTTTGTAGGTAACAAGTATCCTGCAGGGAGATACTTTAGGTTATGTAAATATACTGCTTGTCATCAAAATTTTATTTTAGCATCATATTTTTTATGTGAGTTATTCCTATGGTAGTTGTCAAATACCATTTGACACTATACTCACAGGTTAAATATTTACAAAAATTTAAGCAAATATTGAACTCTGGTTAGTAGGTTCATTTTTCATAGAAGTGTGAGTAGACAATTCTGAAACTATGAGCATTCTAGGATTGAAAAAATAGTAAAGGTATCATGTATAATAGGATCCATGCTTCTTATTTCAGAGAAGAAAATTACAAATGCAGAGAGGGAGGAAAATCAAATGTACCCTGTGTGGGGGTGTATGTACTTGTGCATATACACACGTACACATGTACACATATATTTCTTGGCTCAGTCCTCTTAGAGGGTCTCAACTCAGTGGCACCCCTCTAGTGGTGAGTAAATGTAGCGCAGAGAACCCATATTTAATTTCTAAATCAACTAAAAGTAAGCATATTTCTTGGACAAATTGTTGATTTCAGTGCTGTTCCTGGGAAAGTACTCATAGACTTTGAAATATCTTGCTATTCCAGAAATAATGAAATGCTCAAAGAATGATGGAGGCCTATTAAAAGGACACAACAGGTACCTTTAAGGGCCTTTCAATGACCAAGTTATGAGTATTTTGAGTATCAAAATATATAACGATAGTAACAGATGATAGCACATAAAATAATTTAAGAATTGTTGAATAAATAAATGCAAAGAAAGGAAAGCTCTGCCTTTTAATAAACTGAGCACTAATATATGTAAGTAGTGAGGGTATGAGAAAACCTTTTCATATTTTAATAAACCCCACAAAATGCTCTTGGTAAGTTAAGCAATTTAATGATTTGTATTCATTTCATCTGCTAATGATGAATTACTCTGGGGTCTGGTTAAGACCTGGATAAAACTGGCTGCAGGTATTATGCAATTCCCAGCTTGCTAGTTTTCTCCTATAATTATTAACATATGTGAATATGAATAAAACTGATATAATTGGAGGAATAATCTTTAGTCACTGTAAATTATTTTACTGTATGTAACTCTCAAACCCATACATAAACTATCATTAATAACACATTGCTAAAAAACACCTTACACCAGTGCCCTTATACTTTATATAAGACCTTTAATCTAGATAAATGCTACAATTCTCATTCCACTTAAAATAGAAAATCTGATAAATACTAGCATTTCTTTGCTGAGAATTTTATCTCTGAAGAGGACCAAGAGTTAAGGAATCTGCTCCTATGAACAATTATCACAAAAAAGGAAGTGCCGCTTGGTGATGTGAAAGTGGTGGAAATAGAGATTCTAATCATATCATTCAACTGTCTGAAATATCTGTGAAAGGTAATATTTATCATTGTCAAGCCTGCACAATAAACTTAAGGAAGGAACGTTGTAAGGTTTTTGAGAAAAAAATTTAACTTTATCTCATCAATGAAAATTTTGTATTCCTAAAAACATTAATTTGTGATGTTTTTCCTTAAAATTTGTCAGACTTCCCCTCACTTGCAAGATAATCTGAAGCTCTTAGCCAAACACTTCCGGTACTTAATGGTACTTAATGGTATGGTCTTGCCTACTATTTCACTTGAATCTCTCACCCCAGTGCCCTGCCCAATCGATATAGGCGTACATATGTCCTACCAACACCCCACCACACATATACATACACAAAATTCATAAATATCTTGGTCCTGGAATTTTGTATTTGCAATTTTCTAAACATGCACTTCTCTGTTACAGCTCTGTTCCTTTAGAAATTTCCCCAGCCTGGAATAATTTTCTACTCCAACTTATGTTTGGCAATTTTTTTTTCCTTCAAGACTTCTAATATTTTTACCCCTAGTCTTCCTTGTTTTCTAAAATCCAATTAGTCTCTGCATCTTCCTTATTCCCATTGTAACTTTCTCAATAAATATCTAAGAATTCCAATGAACTCTATATAGTCTATCTCAGATATATTATGAGTTTTTTAACATTAGAGGTTGTGAGTTTGTTCTCCTTTCACTTCTGAGTGACACTCACCCTGTATGCTTGTGAGAATCAAATTTATATTTTGATCATATAATCACTAAAATGTAAACATCATTAAGACTTAGAATAGTGCCTGACACTTAGTCGTTGAAAATTATTGGAATCAAAATATGTTGAATATTCACAAATGTTATCAAGAATGGAAAAGAGGGGAACATCAGTACACACCATCAGACTTCTACATGGTATGTTCTGGTGAGTTTGGATTTTAGAAGGTCAAATTCAGAAGATGTAAGATAGGAGCAGTTAACTGGAATAGGAAGGAAGGTTTGGTTACATCAAATTGTACAAATTCCTTTGACAGTAATTTTAGTACTAAAGGAACTAAAATATATTACAAATGTTAAGAACAGGTTGCCAGGTAAAAAACTAATGTGTCTGTTATTTGTTTCATTGTCAGGACAGAAATTGAGATAGAAACTTCAGTTTAATTTAACTTGAGGGCCAGAAAAGAAGATATACAGAATTGGACAAAGCACTGTGTAAATATATGATCAGAGTTTTCCAAAACTGATGGTAGATATCAAGAAATGATATGAACACCAAGAAGTCTAAATCCACCTAGAATATACCTAGACACTTAAATATACTTAGCCACTTTATAGGAAAGTGGCTGAAAACCAAAGACAGAGATCATCTTAAAAAGAGTATGAAATATAAGAACATCTAAGCTTCAAAGGATCATCATTAACACTGACAGATTATTTCTCAAAATAAGCCATGGAAACAAACATAACATAGAATGGTCACTTCAAATTGGGAAAGAAAATAACTTCCAACATAGACTTCTGTATAGACCAAAAATTATCTTTCACAACTTAAGGCAAAATAGGGACTATTTTAGGCAAACAAAAATGGAAAAAAATGATCACCAGTGAACCTAAATTAAAGGAAATACTACATATTTACAGATGAAAACATGTATTTCTATAGGGATAAAGAGAATGGAATCAAAAATTAAAAATGTGGGTAAATGCAAATAACACAATATCATATGCAGCTTAAAATATATAAAGAGCTAAGGTATACAGAAATATTAGGACAAAATATGGGAAAGCATTAAACGGAGTTGAAATATTCTTCTTTTGTGTATATGTGAACAGAGTATTCATATCTATTAGATTTGCATCTTTTTCTAATTGTTTAGAAAAAGAGGGAAAATAAAATACTACGCAAAAATAATACATGAATGGAAAGGAAGAAGAAAACAAAGAAAGAACAGATGGGAAAAATAGAAAACAAATCGTAAGATACTAGAGGTGCACCCAATTGTATTAGTAATTACAGAAAATGTAAATGGACTAAAACACTGCAATTAAAAATAAATGTTCAGGAAAAGTTCACCTAAATATATGTTTTAATAAGAAAAACACAGCTCAATTCATTAAAACATCAAAAAGAAAACTATATGGAAGGGATATTGGGGGGGTGCATTAAGTAAAATCCCATGATAAAATAGAAAATATAGGCTTTTTTGGCTTATTTAGAGAGAAATTTAAATATGTCACTGAAGAGAATTGAACATAATGTTTCTTTCAAGGTAACTTTTATCAATCCTTGCTGTCAAGGTCACACTCCCTAATAAGAACTTGGAACATCACTGTTCTCTGCTGCCAGATTGCACAGGACCATATGCTGCAACAATCAATGAAACAGAAGGAAAAATTAGCATCCTCTAGAAAGGTGAGGGACCTAACAAGGAAAGGTTCTAAGCAGAAGGCTATGGCATATTCACACAGAGGTGGACGAAGATAGCTTCTGTCAAGCTTCTCCCCCCAACATAATCGCTTGGGGTGTATTCTAGCATGTATACACTATATATATATAGTGTATACATGCTATATATATAGTGTATATAATATATATTACATATATATGTAATAATGTCCACAAAGTTCTGTGAAATACAGGATGATTGTGAATGTTTAATCTGGAAAAATTTCTGTAAGTGAAACATCTCCAGCATTACCTCTTTCTCCCCCTTTCTGCTGCCACCACTACATCAATAGCCCCTAATAAACATTTGCTGTATTATTCACCCTGCTAAGAGCTTACATATATTATCTACTTGGTACCTCAAATAGACCAGTAATAATGACAGTGATAATAATCACCAAATAATACTCATTGTGTGCCAGACACTGTGTTAAGATCTGTACATAATTATTGTTTAATTTAATCCTTCTAACACTCTAAGAATTACTTTATAGTATCATCTATGTTTTGTACATGCAGAAAATTAAAGTGTAGAAAGGTTAATTATAAAGAGATGAAGATTAAGAATTAAGGTATATAAACCCAGGTCCAAATAATTCAATTTATGCTCATCATTTATTTAAACTGAAGGTTTTAAAGTAGGTCAAATATATGGAGATGGAAGAACTGACTCTGGGTAGTGAACACACAATGTGATATATAGATGATGTGTTACAGAATTGTACACTTGAAATCTGTATAATTTTACCAATGTCACCCTAACAAATTTAATTAAAAAAGAAGGAAACTGAAGAGTGAATTGAAGGTTTGCTGCACTTAATTGTTGAGAAAACTGAAGTTTAAAAAGATGGCATAAATAGGCAAAAGTCACATACATTAAAAGACATGTAGAGTTAATTTCAATTCTATCTGACCTGCAAAGTTTGACATCAAGGACACACAAAATCTTTAATATGTTAATACAAATTGTCCATCTCCAGATGGTGCCAGACTATACAGTGCATCATAAATGTTTTTAGTGATGGGATCCCTTTTATACCTATTCACATCTCTGGGAATAATGTATAGTACGTGTACATGTGCACATATATGAAACCTAGTTTAGTTAATGCTTTCCTATGCCATAGTTTATAAAAGTTTAAAAATACATTATCTATCGAAGATGATTTATAAAGTAGAGAAAAGCACGGAGAGTAATGAAATAACCGTTCTCTGCCAGCTAGATGATCAATGTGTGTATGTGTGTTCGTATTTATTTGTCTATCAATTTCTCTTTCTTTAGTATTCTTACTGGTAAAAAGCTGATAGAGGTCAAATGGGGATTAGAAAACCCAGCTTATATATGAAGTTCAAAGCAGCACTCTTATATCACCTTCTCCCAGTTGTGAAGACAACGGGGTCTGCTCAGAAGGCCATACTAATTTTGGTACCCAGTGACAGGCAAAAAAGCTGGAGGGTTATGGGTCTGCTGAATCAGGCCTTGGTTGTTTTCACCAAGATAACATTTCTTTCCTCTCCTTTAGTAATAATAGCCTCTGGTGGTAAGAATTTTTCCTAAAGATTTCAATGATAATTTTTTACCAAAATGCTTCGCATACCTACTTCACCAAACTAAGGGGATTAGCAAGTGAATGCGGATAAGCCCATCAGCCTTTGAAACTGAATCTTGAGCTGAGTGACCCAAGGAGCTGAGTTATTCTATTGACAACTGCTAAACACACTCCAATTCCTATTGCCCTGTTATCTGGAGCCATACAAACTTTTTTACTTTGTAAGCCATGCGAACATTTTTTACTTTGTATGTACAACTGCTTTTGTTTTTTCTTTAAATTGGCCAGACTTGACTGAATCCAAGAAACTCAAAGTTGCCTTGATTGCACTACTTGTATTGCATTTGCTCTGGGAACCACATTTTTAAAGGAATGCGGTCAATAAGAGTGATTTCTGAAAGTGACCAAAATCATTAATTGACAAAGTATTTTTAAAAGTGTAAGAATGTGAATATTATTGTTTTAATTTATAGGATAAGACTTGATACGAGAAAAGGCTTATCAGAACTATATCAACCAAAACATTTGAAAATTAAATGGGTTACTGTTTGAGGTAGTGAATTTCTTGTCAGTGATGATATTCAATGGACATAGTTGTTAAAAGTCCCTTCTACTCATATAATCATCTTTAAAAGTAAATCATTAATGTTGCATTATTTTATAAAAACAAAAACAACGTAAATTGTCTTACATGTATCTAAAACCATGTGAAGTGCTCCATACTCTTTCTTTTTTTTATTATTATTATTATTTTTAATTTATTGTGGTGACAGTTGTTAGTAAAATTACGTAGATTTCAGGTGTACAATTCTGTATCACATCACCTATAAATTACATTGTGTGTTCACCACCCAGAGTCAGCTCTCCTTCCATCACCATATATTTGATCCCCCTTACCCTCATCTCCCAACCCCCAACCATATTCTTTCAAAAGGGCCATTGGTCATAATGTGTATATGTTGTACAACTTCAGATTTTCCATTTGTATAATTTTTAGATTGGAAACTAGAAAAAGCTAAATAGATAAACATTATGAAGTCTATCTCAGAGCACTAAGAAGGGGGAAAGGAAGAGGTCTTATTTCATGTGAGGTTGGAAAAGGCATAACATTTTACTGGAAGACACGAATACATGTTGGTTTGCATTTACAAAGCTTGAGCACTACCATGTTTTCCCGAAAATAAGACCTAGCTGCACTATCAGCTCTAATGCATCTTTTGGAGCAAAAATTAATATAAGACCCAGTCTTATTTTACTATAAGACCCGGTATAATATATAATATAATAATATGATATGATATGATATATGATATGATATGATATAATACCAGGTCTTATATCATATAAGACCAGGTCATATGAGAGACCCAGTTTTATTTTATATCAAATTAAATAAATAAATTTGATATTTTATATCAAATTCAATAAATAAATGAGAGAACATTTTAATCAGTACAAGGATTTATACTATTTTCAGAAATGGGAGAGAGAGAAATAGTAGAAAGTAGTGAATTATCTAGCATTTTGGAAAATAGTTAGGGTGCCCAACATATAGTTACAAGAAGCTCCCAAAAAAAGTTTAATTTTTTCTTAAGCAAACAAAATGTCTTCAGCAAATATCCCATTTAAAAGGCTTTCTCAAAAGTGCACAGAGGAGCTAGACAGAACACAAAATGTGCTTTCTTTGATATCCCCAAAGGAACCTCATTCCCCAATGCCCCAGCCTTATCTTTTCGGTCCTTACGTTTCCCAACATTGTCTAGGTATTTTGTGACAGAGACTATTTCTGTGAAACTCAGTATTTTATTTAAGTACTTAAAAATTAAGGATATGAACGGAAACAGCTACATTTAGCAATTGCATATGTTCAGTAGGGATGATGAATTTATAATGATCATAGAAAGATTGCTCAGCCATAGATATCTGAATCCTGACCTCTTACCTATTTTGGAACTCATCAGTTCTGCTAGATTTGCTGTGAAATGAACAGGACCAGGTAACCTTCTAAAGTGTAGAGGAGGCACCAAATGAAGCAAAGAAGAAAAAAGAAGAGCTGTTCTCATAAACATTGGTAATCCAAAGGAGTCCCTTAAATAAAGGAGCACTGTTATTAAAGCACCAATATTTTCGAATTTTAAATCAGCACCCTCCAACTTTATTTAGTTAATCTTTAGTAGTAAGAGAAAATTGAACAGAGGTTATTAACTAATGTTTTATTAATTTAAAAAAGGAGAATCTAGAAGAAAGGTAGTTAATTTTCTTATCAAAAATTTATCCGAAGGAAATGTTAAATCCACCTCCATCCATGAGAAATGAGGAGTCTTAGGGTTCCCTCCCTGCTTATCTCTCTGTAATTCAAAGAAAACCCAGTGTGGATCCAGGAACAAACGTACATGATTGAGTTATATTGCAAGTGTATTTTCAGTCTGTGGAACCAAGATGATAAAAGCTGTTCCTATAACAATAGTTCAATTCAATTCACCAGCAAAGGAAGTACCTAACAATACCAATGCCAGTCCCTGTGTTCTGACTCTGGTCTAAATAGCTCAATCATCTACACATATTCCTTCTTTTTCCTGTGATCACAAGGATAGAGATTCAGGACTGAAGAATCCAGAATACAAGATGTTGGCAAAAATAAGCAACCCAATTGAACTAAAAAAAAAAAAAAAATATATATATATATATATATATATACACACACACACACACACACACACACACACACACACACATATAGTCTGGTAGGAAGCACTATAATAATTATAAACATACAGAAAACATATTTCAAAAAGTGAAACTTCATAATAATCAAATAAATGCAAATTCAATATCCATAAGTTTGCTTTTCAACTCTCACATTGGCAGAGATGCGGAAGACTAATCACGTCCAGTGTGGCACTTGGTATGGAAACGGGCACATTTTATGCTGCTGCAGACAGTTTGGCAAAATACATGTAATTCTATAATAATAAGCAGTTTATTTGATGTAGTAATTATCCCATGCAATTGATATGAGATGTGTATATGAGAATTTCCATGACTGTATTAATCATTGTAACAAGCATAATAAAAAAGACAACAGAATTTGGCCTTAAAGCAGATACTGATAAAAGGGAGTTAGTTTAAGTAACTTAGTTATTGTTAAAATCACTTGTACATTTTTTAAAGGAAATTGAAAATACAGACCAATATATTAATAGTATTTATTTTGTATCACAACACTGTTTTATTTTCCTAGGCTTACTGTAAGAAATTACTACAGAATGGGTTGCTTCAAACAACAGAAATTGATTCTGTCATGGTCCTGAAAGCTGGAAGTCTGAAATCAAGGTGTTGACAAGCTCATGCCACCTTTGAAAATACTAGGGACAAACCCTTCCTTGTGTCTTCCTAGCGTTCGGTGGTTGCCAGCAACACTTGCTATTCCTTAGTTTATAGATGCATCACTCCAATCTCTACCTCTATTGTCACATGGCATTCTTTTTGTGTTTCTCCGCCCTATCACTGAATAGCTCTTTCTGTACAAGGATACCAGCCACTGGATTAAGGCCCATCCTAATCCAGTATGACTTCATCTTCCTTGACTAGATCTGCAAAGACATTATTTCCAAATAAGGTCACATTCAAAGGTACCTGGGGTTAGGAATTCAATGTCTTTTTGGAGAAAACAATTCAACCCACAACAGGCAATTTAATAATTAAGTATATTCGTAGAAAAACAAAAAAGAATTTACTTTTAAACTAAGCCAAACATCTAGAAATTAAATTTAGTGGCTTATTAGAACCTATGTATTTTCATGCATTGATAATGAATTATAAAGAAGTAAATGAATAATAAAGAAGTAAATTGCCAAAAAAAAAAACAACAAAACAAAAACAAAATCAACATGCATGTGTCCCATTTGGGAGACCATCTGAGGGAAGATGTAGATGCCTGATCACTGCACTGTACACCTGAAGCTGAACAATAATGAATGCCAACTATAATATTTTATACATATGTATATATAGGTATGTATACATTTACAAGAGGCAGAGTACAGCATTGGGAGTGGAGATAGTGGAAATGGGATGGCTCGGTGCGATGTCAGAGAGATAGTGGATGGGGGGCGGGGGGTCCACAGTGTGAGGGATATAAATGATAAACGTCTAAGTAAAAAAACAAACAAACAAACAAACAAAAAAAACTCATAGACACAGACAATAGTTTAGCGGTTACCAGAGGGTAAGGGGGGGGGGGGGGGAGATGAGGGTAAGGGGGATCAAATATATGGTGATGGAAGGAGAACTGACTCTGGGTGGTGAACACACAATGTAATTTATAGATGATGTGATACAGAATTGTACACCTGAAATCTATGTAATTTTACTAACAATTGTCACCCCAATAAATTAAAAAAAAATCAACGTGAATAAAAGGAAAAAGGAAGTGTGAGTGGTAAATATGGAACTTTAATGAAAGAGACAATAAAAATTAAAATCCTTGACTAATATTAACATTTACATATTAATTCAGTGTAGACAGGAAATAAGAGCAAATAACTGTAAAACTGAAAAAATATATAAGCTTCTTATTGGCGTTTCATTGTTAACAAAAATTAAGCTAGGTTTTAAAAGTTTCCCAATTTTGTTCCCTCTCTTTCACGAGCAAATCTTATTTGAAAAAAAAAAGATCTTAATTATTGAAAACTGACATTGTTTTTACCATATTGTTCCCATGGTTGTTAAAATACATAATGCTGAAGTTCATTTCTTTGTTTTTATTTTTACATAATTTCAACAGAAAAGATACAAGAATAATACAAGCCCTATTAGATTCATAATTTGTTGACATTTTGCCCCATTTGCTTATGTGCATACATATAGATAGAACTTTTTCTGAACATTTGAGAAAAATTGGAGATGTTGTGCTGCTTTGCCACAAAATATTTCAGTATGTATTATTTTATTGACAAAAGAAGAAATTCTCTCACATCACCCCAGTACAATGATCAAATCAGGAAATTTTAGCATTAATATATTGTCATAGTATAATCCACATTCCCTATTCAAATGTCATCAATTGTCTCAATGACATCCTTTATAGCTGTTTTTTCCAAGAACCAATCTGTGACTGCACAATTTCTTTAGTTGTCATATTTGTGTAACCTTCTTTAATATGAAATAGTATCTTAGATTTTCCTAATCTTCTTGGCCTTACAATTTTTGAAAAGTGGAAGACAGGCATTTTGTAAATTTTTGCTCAGTTGGGATTTGTCCTATAAATAGATTCAAGTTATATGGAATGTCACTAGGGTGATGTTGTGAGGGGTTGATAAGTGTCAGATGCAAATGATATTGGTATGTCCCAGTATTGGTGATATACGAGGGTTCTCTCAAAATCTCTTCCTTGCTCAGCGTTGAATTTGGGTAGAAAGCTGGTGGTCAGGCAGTTACTTCTCTCACAATATCTTTCCCAGGATTCCAGGCCCCAGATAGGACACTCCAAGTGAAAAAAAATGTGAAATGATTCTTTTAAATAGTAAAATACTTTTATAAGTTCTGGATATCCAGTACTGGACTTGATGAATAATAATATTAGTTTGAGAGTGTCTGAATCCTTGCTAAATAGGCTTCTAATGGCTAGTGAGTTTGTAGAACAAAACTGAATATGCATCACATTTGGAAACACCTGTTCCTTTTGCAAATTTTCAATGTCATTATACCTTGGTTCCCAGCGATATTTCTGAAGGTGTATTAGTTTCATCCAAAATCATTTTATAGGTTACTGTTATTCCTTTATACTCCTCAACAATTAGTGATCATTTATGCCATTTCCTGCACAGAATACTCACGCTAACAGCATAACTGTTAATATTTTTTTCTCTGCTAGAAAACCAGCTTCAGTGTTTCTCACTTAACTATGGATCTATCTCTTGTCTTTCATCACTAACTATAGCTCCATTTTCCCAGTAAGCTCTACACCAATCTTTCACTGCTGTCTGGTTTCACATATAACATCTATTAGTAGCTTTTCTTCTGTTTGGTCTAATGTCTTTGTTTTCTTCTCTTGTGCCCAAATTAATTGAAAAGTACAGTGTTTCCATATTGAAAAGTCTGAAGAATCCAAATTTAATCAAATGTGGGTATACGTGGCTTTTCCCAGAAAACTCAGCCTTGTCTAAATCTACGCACTTCTCTATTGTTTACTTCAATAAATAATGAAATGTAGATATGTAACCCCTTCTATTTTTCTGGACTTCAGAAATGGTTTCCTTTCTTTTTTAAGTATTTGGTAGAATTCACCAGGGAAATCATTTAGGCTTGGCATTTTCCTTTTCAGAAGGTTATTAATGAAATAATTTTAGTAGATACAATCCTATGCAGAATATCTCCTTTTCCTTGTATAAGCTTTTTATGTTTTGTGTCTTTCAAGGAATCAGTTCATTTCATCTAAATTATCAAATTTGTGGCTATAGAATTGTTCATACTATTTTTAAAAATTATTCTTTAATGTCATGGAATCAGTAGTGATGACCCCTCTTTCATTTCTGATATTAGTAATTGTGTAGTTTCTCTTTTTGTCTTGGTTAATATGGCTAGAGGTTTATCAAATTTATTGGTATTTTCAAAGAACCAGCTTTTGGTTTCACTGATTTTCCCTGTTGAAAGTGGAAAGCTCCTGTGCCGGTCTCACTCTCTAATGGGCACTCTGCCTCCAGCAATTTGTTAGAATTATTAATTCAGTGTTTTTTCCAAATTATGGTTCTAGAGCTTTCTCCTTCATGCACGCTGATGCAGGCTGTATTTGCAAAACACTGATAGATGTTTTACTTTTATCTTTTTTGTTTGTTTGTTTCTCAATAATGCTTTACATTTAATTTTTTGCATTTCACATGTGGGAAAAGTGGGATTTAAAAAGATTAATTAAATTGCCTTAAGATCAATCAGCTTGTAAATGGTAGAATTGAAGTAGGAATATTTCTCTGTGAGTCCCCAAATGATGTAAATGATGTGGGATCTGTAGGATGTGGGATCTGTCGACAGTGTCTGGGTGTGGGCCGGGATCGTGTCTCGTGAAGCCGAAGAATGGACACACGGACCAGGGAGAGGCAAAGAGTTGTAAAGGAAGATAGTTTATTAGAAGCAGGAGAAGTTGCAACTCCCAAGCGGGAGGGGGTCCCGAATGGGGGTGCCCAGTGACTGAGGCAAAAGTTTTTACTTGTATACTTTCCTTGCCTGCTGGGAAAGGGGGCTGGAGCCTTCTAATTGAATTTGTCTGTCAGGTTTGTCCTGTTTGTCCATCCTAAAGGGATTAACGAAATAACCCATTCCTATCTATCAGCTCTGCTCCTTTGTCCGCCAGAAGGGATTTGTGATAATTTATTAACCTCAAGGTTCGGTCTCATATCCCTGTCCTGGAGTGAAGGAGACATTCTAGGACCTGGAGTTTCAGTATATGGCTGCTTTTTTGTTTAGTCCACCAGGGACCTTCCTGTCTACCTAACGACGTGCTAACTAACCTGTCTCAGAACCAGTATTCAAGCTGAAATTTTTTTGTTGTTGATTTTCTTTTTACACCACCATGGTGTAAATGCATATTTTTATTTTCTTCCTTAATGAAAGTTACAATAACAGTAAATTATTTCCAGAATGGAGGCAACTGCAGTGATGTGGCTATGCGAGCATGCATAACTACAGCTAAAAAATAGCCTCCCTTTTTAGAAGCTATGACTACTTCCAAATAAAGCCTGTAAATATTTTATGAGAGCAGTTCAAGAAATGGTGGTATGAGTTAAGCAGCATTTTCACTGACTTCGAAACATGAGTATGTGGAAATTTTTTGTGACTATTTTTAGAAAGTTCTAGTTTGTCTATAATTTCAAACAGTCTAGATAGTAAGTTTGGTTAACTTAAAGCAAAGCAAAACAAAACAAAATAACCATGCACACAAGAACTGTGTCTTAGTAGCCATTAGTTTTTTCCAACACAAAACTTGGTATAACTAGGTAGTTAGGGGTTTAGTATTCCTTAAGGTCAGAATTAAACATTTGATCAGCATTATGGTGCTGCTGATTATTAGAATTACCTGGAGGGCTGGTATTTGCTGTTCTTGCTATTTTTGACATGGTGCAGGGACATTGAGAAACATTGTCTCCTAAGTGGGTTTTTCCAAAATGTGATCATGCATTTTTTACAACCTGAGGAATTCTATTACATTAGCTTACACAATTCCACCTCATTCAGGGTATGAAGTGATATTTCTTCTCTGTCTTTCTCTAAAGAGCTTGGGGGAAACAGAACTACAGTATGAGCAGACTAAAGATAGCCTTTGTTTCTTGCTGACACATGAAAATTATTTTATCTTTCCGAAAATATTATAACAAAATCTAAACATTCTCTTTGATACATCTTCTACTTTGTGTAACCCAAAGAAGTTGTTCTGTTTCTTTCATATGTGTAATTCTGCCCTTCATATTTCAATCAGCATCTAGAGTGGTAACAATAACACTGAAGACATTTTTTAATACTGACATCCTTTTTAAAATAAAATTCAATTATTTTATTTTATTTTATTTTATTTTATTTTATTTATGGTTGATATGCTTATTGCTGCCTCACATTTCTCTGTGGCTCTGTTCTTTTTTTTTTTGTTCCCCCTCTTTTTCCTCTCTGTTCTTCAGATTACCAAATCTTTTTTGATCTGCTATTTTGCTGATTCTTTCTGGTGCCAATTCATATCAATGCTGAAGCTATCAAGTGAATGTTCATTTTGATTATTGTACTTTTCATCAAAGAATTTCCATTTGGTTCTTTTTATAAACACTTTTTATCTATTTATTGATATTTTCTATTTCATGACATGTTGTCACCATACCTTCTTTCAATTCTTTAGACATCGTTTCTTTTAATTCTTTAAATATATCTACTGTTATAATGGCTACTTTGAAGTCTGTTGGCTAATTACAACATCTGGGCCACTTCAAAAGCAGTTTCGATGTTTGCTTTTTTTCTGTGTATGGTCACAGTTTTCTGTTTTTTGCATGTCTTAGAGTATTTGTCTTTAAAATGGGACATTTTAGGAAATATATTGTGGTAACAGGAATGCTGATCCTTTTACCCCTGGATTATGTTATTTTTTGACTAGTCATTTATTCATTTGCTTAGTGACTTGGCTGAACTGATTCTGTGAAGTCTGTTTCCCCTTGAGTATGACCATGTGACATTTCTGCTCAGACATATTTTCATGTTTTTATCTTCTAACCTGGCTACCTAAGGGTTGCCTCTGGATCAGTATAGGCCATTTATTACATTATTACAAAGGCTGTTTTTGGCTACCCAGGGGTTGCTGCCTGGATCCACATTGCCATTTATTATTTAAAGATAGTGTTTAAAAAAAGAGATTGTGCAAAAGTCGACCTTGAAAGAGAAAGAGTAGTTATACCAATATCAGGAAAATACACTTGAAACAAGAAATGTTACATATATAAAGAGGAATATTTCATAATGAAAAAAATCCTTAGCCAGTTAGATTTTTAATCTTTATTATTGGGTGCATTTGTGGCTTGGAGCCTGCCATCTAGGGTAAAGGATTTTCTGTTTTTGCCAGGCGTTTCGGTACTTTTGAGCAGTTTGGATGTCCCATCTGTAATCGTACGTGAGAAGGCATAGCCTTCGGCATGCACACAGTCTCCCAGGTTGCGGGGGATGGATGCAATCTTATATTAAGGCTTATTTCCTAGGAGTTGCCTGCATGTATTAGTCTGCTTGGGCTACTGATATAGCAAATCACCATAGACTGGGTGGCTTTATTTTCTCACAGCTCTGGGGCTAGAAGTCCCAGATAAAGGTCCTGTGGGGTCAATTTCTGGTAAGGGCTCTTTTCCTGGCTTGAAAGAGCTGCCTTCTCACGGTGTCCTCACATGGCAGAGAGAGAAGGAGAAAGTGAAAAAAGGAGAGAGGAATGGGTGGGGGAGGAGGAGAGAGAGAGAGAGAGAGAGAGAGAGAGAGAGAGAGAGAGAGAGAGAGGAGAGAGAGAGGAAGAAAGAACACTCTCTGGTGTCTCTTGTAAAGACACTGATCCTATTGGATCAGGACCAAACCCTTATGACCTCATTTAACTTTATTTATCTCTGTAAAGACTCTGTCTCCAAACATAATCACATTGGATTATGAGCTTCAACATAGGAAGTTTAGAGGGGTGCAAACATTCAGTTCATAACACCCTATGTCAGAGGAGCTTATGGTTCAGCCAGTTGTTGTTCAAAGGTGTGCTTAATTCCCCAGTGTCTTTGAGAGTTCTGCCCTTTGTTGACTGATCTCTTTGTGATTTGGGAATGCTTTCAGTTTTTGCCCACATCCTGCTCTGATTGCTGCTGTCCTGGAAGTAAAAGATTGTTGGGGCAAGGATGCTCTGGTCCTCTCAGCTACATCTGCTTGGAGAATGTCTTCGACTTGGGGCTAGGGATGAGATGAGAAATTCTTGTAGGCTACCTTCTCCCCTCCCCTTTCTTTCCCCATTCTGAAACCAAACCACATTGTGGGATCTGAGGGAAGAGAGAAAAATCAATCTCTTGGCTACACCTTCCTATATTAGACTCCTGGAGTAATTTCCATGAGATGTGGCTTGAGATGGGCAGAAGTCAGGGAGTGGGGGAAGGTGAGTTGTGGCTCAGAAGCCACAGACTCTTGTTCTTACTGAAATTTAGATGATTTACTTGAATAAATGTTTCCACATTTGCTGTATGCCCATTTCCAGATACTTTGTTTTGCAAGTAAAAAATTTCCAATAATTTACTTTGTTTAATTATTTCTAGTTAAATTATGTATTAGAGAGCATCTTTTGCATTCCTTACTCCTCCATTCTAGAATTTGCCTCTATTTATAGATTTTACAAAATGGAAGTAAGTTTGACAATTTCATTTAAAAATAAAGAAATTTGCCTCAGAGTGACTTATTCAGGGATACAAAGTTAACTGAAAGCAAAGGCAGCACTCGATACCTCAATTTTAGAGTGACACATTTAAAACATCCCCCATTTCTCAGACCTGCACAAACTGAATCTTTTCCTTGTAGCTTACTTGGTTGTCAAATTTTCCCTGATTTGGCCAAGGATTTCTTATTTAAGCTGGCTCCTGTATTCTTTTGACATGTCTTCATCATCATTGTTTAAGTATCTTTTTCCAACACACACAAAACTATTTTTTACATTCATATTCTTTCCATGTTTTGGTCCTGGAATCAGGCATTTCTCCTAGGAGTCCTGGTTACTTTCTAGAGCAGTTTTAGAGTACTAAATACAATGCCTAAATGCTGAGAACTGTAATAGAATTTTCTTTCCATTTTTTCTTATTAAGTTATTTTGGTAAAGTTATTTCCTACATCCCACTTGAAATTTTTCTGAATCACATTAGGCTCAGATAAATTTATCTGAGTTTGACTACAGATTATTTTCCTGTTTAGCTTAGACTTGTCATCATGCATTTCAACCAAGGCACACTAAAATAACCCATTAACTTGTACCTCTTCTGTGATGCCGGTTTCCAGACCTATAACAATATAATCTACTTCCTTCAAGGACAAAGTTATTAAATTTAAGAAGAGGAAATAGAAGCTAAAGCTTAAAAAATATGTTTTTTTCATTTCATGAAAAAAAATCAGAGTATGTTCCACAACTGCAGAAATTCAACCTATAACTTTATTTTCTTGTACATATGTTTCAGCTCTATGAAAAATGATACATAAATATATTATGTCCTAAAATCAGAATGAATAAGAGCATAAAATAGATTTGGAAGGGAGAATTTGTCTTTTCCTTATGGTTTCTAAGTTTTGTCGTAAAACTGTAAAGATAAGTCTTCAATTATTTGAAATTATTAAAGATGTAAACAATATATATTTTGATATTTGATATAATTTATAACTTTAAAAAGTGTTTCTTAAAAGAAATGAAATTACATGGTGATGTCCTTCAAGGCTCTTAATGGTTATTCTGTCAAACTAATGTTGGAAACTCATTTATTTTACATTTGATTTATTACTAAATTCTATTTTAGTCTTTTGCCCTTATGTTTGGGGTGGTCATTTCAGATAGATAGCTTTCTTTCTTTTCCTCATGAAACATTTTTGTTCATGTTGACGGCTATTTTGTATTTACTTTGGAAGTTAAAACTAGTAAATAGGATTAAATATCTGTTTATAAAATAACTTTATGGTTTGTTTTCAATTACACTTAATGATATGTACTCTCAAGCATTATAATAATGAGATTGTTATGGAAATATAATATGTGTAAGTACACTGCCTATATTTGCTTATACGTTTAGATTATTAATAAGTATCAGTTGTATGCCGAGAAATATTGCCTTATGCAAACATTTGTTTTCCTTTTTTTTACATACATAACAAAATTTACCTGTAATAAATATAAAACATATTTCTCAATCCTGTTCTAGCTCTTAATTTTGAAAATTACAAGGAGATAGTGACTTAAAATAGAACTCACATGCTCTTAACAAAATAAAATGTAATACTAAAAAAATACATAACCTTAACTTCATTTTAAAGTTTCGTATTCTTCAATTACTATCTACTTTGTATATCTTTTTTAAGGTTCTTTGAGTTATATGTGCTTTCTAAAACAGTGCTCATATAGCTGTCAAAACTAAAGTATGCAAAGAAAAGGTTAGACTTCAACAAATAATTCCTGTTTCCATGGAAACTGACTTGATTTAGGAAAGAGCTGTAACTGTGTGTAAATAATAATGGATTACAAAACTTCATTGCCTCGCTTTGACAGATGTAGTGATCTTACCTAAGAAAGGGCCAGTTCATAGATTATTCCTAAATGAGAATTTCAAACATTGGCACTAACTTCTATGTCTTTAATTGGCATCTATACATATTCCTCCAAATAAAAAGCCTCCAGTAAAACGGATCATATATTTTCACTGAGGCACATTACATGCTTATTATAGGCTTTTTGTTTGTTTGTTTTTAAGCCAGTGGCCACACCTTTATATTGTCTGCTTCCTGGAAACGAGCAAAATTCTGTCTGGTTTAATCTTATATACCCGTTGGATGTTTCTTTGTTTTATAATTAAGGGAATCTATGTTAGGGATGCTTGTCCTCTATATTTTAGACAATAACATAAGGCAATATCAATCACATTAAAGCCACATGGAGCCAAGACTGAGCCATTTGAATAGGATCAATCACGGATTAGTATTTTGGTGTATGTTATGTTGGAGGCCTATGTATTCGATAAAAGAGCCATCAGTAGTAACCAAGGTAGAATTTGATTGGGACCACTTTCCACATGGGATGATTAATAGCTAGAGTCAAATATGTGTGTCTGTATTTGCCTTTCCACAGTAATGCTCTGATTATTAGAACAACATTGATAATAAACTCCTTGGAAAAAGTAATAGATGGTAATGCTAGTTACTCCATTACTATTTTTCCTGCCTCTCACTTTCTTTTTCAAATATTTTCCCCTATTTCGTCCCTAATTTTTTTCTTCTTTCTTAAATTTGGCAAATTTATCTTAAGAATTTTATGCCAGTAAATATAATTAATGCGAGAAATTCATACGGATACCATAAAAAATTATGCAGGAATTTTCAAGTATATGTAATGTTGCTTTAAAATGGTGTCAGGACAAAATTTGCTTTCTCTTCCAAGTTCATGTTAAAATACCTTGAATGAATCCTAACAAGAAAGATGAAAATAACTTTGAAAATATAAAATTGTGTCAATCGTTTTTAAGAGCATAGGAAGAATTTCTACTAAAAATAGTTGACTTGAAGCTCCAACGCAAATCATAATTAGTTGTTTTAAAACTGGAAATAGTTTAGAACAAACCTCATAATGTGGAGTGAGAAAAACAATTTCACCCCCATGTATAACCCTTATTTTATAGTCAGTCCAGCTTTATACAAAACAGAAAGAAAAGAATAATTTCCTGTGTTATCCCTTTGTTCCACCTCTATTAGAAATTTACTTAGTTTTGATTGATGGTCCCATAAGAGATGTGGCCTATGACAGAAATTCTCAGTCACTTGCCCAAATACATCAGTAAGCAGAAGAGCCTCCATTAGAACACTTGGCTCCTTCAGAGTTCAAGACCCAAGGAATTAATTACAGTAAAACTTTAAACTGCTAAAAACTGAATCCAGTCTAAAGAACTAATTATAATAAACTGATCTTTAGCTGGGAAAAGAAGATAAGGAAAAGGAATGTTGTATTTGAATAATGATCTTTAGGTTTGTATAGAGGCAGAATTCAACATACTGTATTTTGCAGTGTATGATGCGCTCCCATATATAATGTGCACCCCTGTTTTTGGCCCAAACTTGCAGCGAAACAGAATTAGTACTACCCATGTATAATATTTTTCCCTCACAAATTTGAGCAAAAAAGTACACGTTATACATGGCAAAATACAATAACTCTCTTTCTTAGAACCTCTTCTGAAAGTAAAACAAAGGGTCTGAGCTTCTTGTGGACACTCAAGCTTGCATTAGGATTAGGATACTTTCCTGACAGCCTTTGAAAAGACCGTCAGAATTAATAATCAAGTCTTTAGAATTAATAATCTGTTTAGAATTAATAATCAAGTCTTTAACACTTAATATTGTACTTAGAAGAGTAAATGAAGTAAAAAGCATACTCTCTCAAGTCTTTATAGGAGTTAATGATATATATTATGGGTGCCGTCACACTGGAGAAATAGAACAAACATATATTACATTTTTTTAAAAAAGAGATCTGGCTTGTTATAACAATTACCCTTTCTAGTAACTGCATCTTGTGAACTCTTGCAGCAGGACTGGTACTGAATTGGAGATGCACAAAACCAGAGGACTGCTTAATACTTATAATACTATAGCAGTATGCCAAAAATAGATGACAAGCCCTATACTAAGAGAGTGCAAGGGGGTAAAAAAACAAGTATGAGAAATGTTAAGATAGAACTCTACGATGCTATACTCTTATCTGCATAAACGAACCCTACTCATCTTATCCTTTAAGATGCAACTCAAAATGGAAACTGATGAATTTGAAAGAATGACTGCTCTCTTTTCTGTGCTCTGAAAACACGTTTTTCAAATTGCCAATATATAGCCTATCAGAATGTAGGGTTAGATCTTACCACATTCAGTTCTGTAGAGGTAGTGTTTGCTATTGTACCTGTCAAAAGGTCATCACTCCATACATGTTTGCCAAATTGAATTGTATCTTTCAATTTTTTCCCCCTTAAATCCAGTATTTGGGACTTGAAGATGAAATTGGTAAAGATTAAAGAAATTGTTGTTAGTTACAGTCTAACTTCACAAACGGTCTTTCAAATAGAAAGAGAAGTTTGTCACTAGATGTTCTTTATGCCTACCAAGGTCACAGGAAAATAGCTTTAAGCTATAAATAATAGCTTTGGATACTGATGACATGACTTTGGAAAACAGACTGTTCAACCATGTTTTGGGGAGTTTTCTTAAAAAAAAAATGATGTAGTCTCATCTATGGGCACTATATACTGTATTCAAAGTATGCAAAAGCAGTGTGCTGTCTTCTTGAGCAAACTAACCTTGAAAAATTTCTTTTAGAAGTTTTCATGCTTATTGGCTTAGTATTCAACATAGCTACTCAAATTGTGATCAATTTTTATCACTACTATTGTTTTACCGTTGTAAGTATTACAGGGATGATATGTATTATGGGTGCCATCAACCTGATGTGGAGACATGTATGTTGCTTAGCATTATTAAATTGTCAACTATACCTACAGCTTTCACTTTATATTGTAAAACAGCCTTAACTGAGCAGGATAACATAGGAAAGGGTATGTTACATAAAACATCATGCCTAAAATGATGCTTTCCACTTTACTTCTTGTACTTGAAACTTTGACTTTAAACTGCAATTTCTACTTGAAAAAACATAATAAACCAATGTTTCTTTTTGTGGCTAGAACAATAACAAATATTAGTGTTAGCACTAAAGTTCCTAAAAGAGTCCATAAAAATCAATCAGTTACAGTGTTAGAGGCATGTTCAGCCTCACTGAAAAATAAAATTTAGATTTACTAATTCATTTTAGAATCCATAGAAGTAATTACTTTCATTATTATAAACAAAGATCAGTATTTTCTTTGCTAATAATCATCTCAATAATATTGCAACTTGTTCTAGAAACTAATAAAAATCATTCCAAATTTAGTACACATTCCATCAAATTTCTGTACATGGAAATAGACCAACTTCACTGTTATTTCATTTACAGAGAGAGCATATAATCCATTTAGGATGCTCTATCAAACTTTTATCATTGTACAGTATAGTTCAAGGTGATTTTATATAAAAGCAACCACCTCTGTAATTCCTTTCCTGCTACAAGGATTTTATATGCAAGATGCAAGAGAAGAGACCCAAAGCAGAGACATCTTCAGGACCTACCTCATCAGTATTATGGAGTTTATCACAATATATCCCAAACTGAAATTGTTAGTTATAAGAGAGAATTATGACATTAAGAAAGAAGAAAAAATAAGAAATATTCAACCAAAAGAAAATAGTATTTGGAAAATGAAAATAATTTACTCATGTTTTTTTTCCAGGAAGGATACAATCTATTAGTACCAAATCTGCGTGTGTGTGTGTGTGATGTCATCTACCCCTGTTGATCATGTGTAAAGAACCCACTATTTTCTCCTCTTCCTTTTCTACTTAAAAGTGTATATTGGGACACGTTTTACATATCATTGCCAATATTTAAAGAACTTTGAAGTTGTCTCTCTAGTTCATGTACAAAAAAACAAACCTAATCACAGATCTTACTATTACAAATAACTCTAAACAGGTCATAGATATGAATATAAGATGCAACACTATGCGAGTAAAACTTTTAAAGGAAAACATAAGCAAAAAAGTCTATGCAACCTTCAGTTTGGTGATGAGTTTCTATATGTGAGCATTGTCCATGAAAGAAAACATTAAAAACTTAGACTTTATTAAAATTAAAAATTCCTGCTCTCTGCAAGACACTGTTGAGAACATCAAAAGACAAGCCTGAGACTTGGGGAAAATATTTGGGCACATATCTGATGAAGGACTTGTATCCAAAATATATAAAACAAAAAACAAAACAAAACAAAAACTCTTAAAACTCAACAATAAGAAAAAAAAGAAAAATGGGTAAAAATCTGAACAGATACCTCACCAAACAAGATACACAAATAGCAAATAAATATCTGAAAAGATGTTCAACAACACTTTTCATTAAGGAATTTCTATTAAAACAAAAATGAGATACAGATACCATTAGAATGAAAAAAAGATGACAATACCAATTGTTAGGAGGATGCAGAGAAATCAGAACCTTCTTTCATTGCTAGTGCAAATGCAGGTTGATACAACCACTTAGAAGACAGGCAGTTTCTTACATAGCTAAACATGGTCTTACTGTATGATCCAACAATAGCGCTCTTAGATATTTATCCTACAGATTTGAAAAGTTATGTCCATAGAATACCTGCGGGCAAAAGTTTATAGCAGCTCTATTGATAATTATAAAAAAATTGGGAGCAATCAAGTGTCGTTCAATAAGTGAATGGATAAACAAACTTGCAAATTCATATTATAGAATACTATTCAGCAATAAAAGGAAATGAGCTATGAAGCCACAAATAGACATAGAGGGACCTTAAATAAATATTGCTATGTGAAAGAAGCCAGTTTGAAAAGACTATGTACTGTGTTTCCCCAAAAATAAGACCTACCCTGGAAACAAGCCCCAGTTATGGTAAGATCGTCAGCCAGATGGATGCATTTAGTACGTTATGACGCTGTTCCAGAAGAAGATGACATGATTGTATTTGAATAAATGTAGATTGTTGTACATGAAAAAATAAGACATCGCCTGAAAATACGCCCTAATGCATCTTTTGGAGCAAAACTTAATATAAGACCTGGTCTTATTTTCGGAGAAACACGGTACTGTAGGATTCCAATTATATGACATAATGGGCGTGGCAAAAGTATAGATGTGATAAAAAGATCAGTGGTTGCCAGGACTTCAGGGAACTCTATATAAGAGGGTTGAATATATGAAGTGGAGAGTGGATAGTGGGAAATGGATAGTGGATAGTGGGAGTCAGGTTTGTCACTGTTGTAGCAGGAGTTTACAGATAAGTGAGGAGAGGAAGTGAGAATAATCCATGTGGCGGTAATGGATTATAGTTGGAGATGTCATGTCAACTCACAATTAGCTTAATACAGATATAGGTGGTTATGTATAGAGATATTTATAGATATCTGTATATACACAAGTTAGTATATACACATATATTCCCATGGTCTGTCAACTGAGAGGACCTAGAAGCAATGGCATGCCTGTAGCAATGAACACACCTAGCACTCAAATCTTAGTTTCTAATGCTGTTCTCTGATAATAGAAACCAGAGGTCTTTAGAAAAAGGGCTGATTCTAGGAGTAAGGAAGGAAATATAGATGATTCTGGAGGATCTTGTATTAACAGAAAGTAATGAAGTGTTAAAAAAAAAAGAAAGAAAGAGGAAAGAGGGAGGGAGGGAAGGAGGGAGGGAGGAAAGAAAGGAAAGGAAGGAAGGATGAAAGAACCTACAGTGGATGACGGTAAGTATGTCAAGTAGTTAAAGAAACAAAGTAGCCAATGGAAAGCTCTCTCAATAACCAAGACTAAGACAATTTGAGTGAAATATAAAAAAAAACTAGTGTTGTTTTTAAGTTGTATAAATATCTAACCGCTATGCTGTACACCTGAAACTAATATATTGAATGTTAATTGTAATTGAACATTTTAAAATAAATAATATTGGATTATAACCCAGCATATGAAATATATATCCATAAGTCCTTACTGATATCGTAACTGTATAAATAAATAAACTGGAAAAAATAGACAAATCTCTGTGCAAAAGAAATATAAATAATTTATGTAGATTCTTGCCCCTCAGTCACTATAATTCCCCACTATTTAATTTGGTCTGGGTATGGTGAGTCTTTCAGGAGAGTACAATGTGGAAAGAGGGGAAAGAGTCACTTTCCAGTGGAGCAGTCTGGCTATCACAACCTCAGTCAGGTGATCAATATCATTGTGATTATTAGTGAGTCATGTTGTTAGGATTTGCCCTTAATATGACATAATGAAAATGATACTTTGTGGTCTTCTCCCCAAAATGCGTAACCCCAGTCTAATGGAGAAAAATCACAGTTGATAGATAATTTATAAAATATCTGACCAGTGTTAAAACAATGACTCCTTGAATCTTCCTAGGTCATCAAAAGTAAGGCAAGTCTGAAAAACTAATAGTTAAGAGCATAAGGAGATATGACTATTAATGTAATGTAGGATATGGGACAGAAAAAGCACATTAGGTGAAAACTAAGAAAATATTACATATGGACTTTAATAATGTATCAATATTGGTACATCAATTGTAACAAACGTACAATACTAATGGGAGATATTAATAATAGAGGACATTGTGTGTGATATATGAGATATCTGTATTATCTTGGCAAGAAGGGACAGTCTGGTGTGGGGCATCAGAGCCTGAGCAAGTTTAGGAGGGCATCTCTACATACGCTGTCTGGTGTAGGGTGCTAGAGCAAAGTGAGGTGACAAGGAGGTGGGGAGTGATAAAAAATATACAATTAAGGATATGGGAGCCCATTGCTTGCTATATAAAATGAAGTTACACATATAGAAAGGAACAAAACTATAATGAACTCTGTAGTGCTTCTCTATCTGCTAGCTGTCTGTATATATGTATGTGCTTATGGTGTAAACATATATTCCCTAACTCTGTGTATTGTGAGAACCTTGGAACATTAGCACATCTGGTGCTTAAATAGTGGCCCCGTGGAAAAGTGGTTGATTCTAGGTTTGGGGCAAGAAAATTGCAGGTGAAGTCTAGAATCCCGTGTGCCAGAAAGCAAAGAGGATCTCAAGGGAAGTTGAGAACATGAGAAAAGGACACAGAAGTCAGCTTGAACAGAAACCACCAGGAAATTGGGACAATTGGAGCATAAAAATACATAATAATAGTAATGAATTATTAGGAACCCATTAGTTCATACTGAAACATAAAACTCGTTTCGAAAAGAATAATTATAGTACATAGTTTTAAAGTACCTCCCCACAAAATACTTATTAATTTAAAAAGGAGGGAAACAAAAAATAATTTTACAGTGGAGAAAACTGTCAGACACCAATTTATTCAAGTGATCAAAGTAAATATCATCAGAAATGGAACAAATCAGAATTGTGCTCCACCTGAGAGATGCAATGAAAATATAGCATTACTTCTGTGATGTTTCTGACAAAGGTGTATAACCTGAATCTATGAGGAATCGTCAGATAATAAGCCTTATAAACTGAAGAAGACTAAAGACTTGACAACCATATGTAACGTATAATTCTAAACTGGATTATTATGCTATAAAAAAAAATTCAGACAATTGGCAAAACTTTAATAGCCTGCGAGGATTAGGTATTAGTAATGTGTCTATTGCTACATTTCTGATTTTGATGAGTATATTGTCCTTGTTGTAGAAATACATATTAGATGTTTAGATATCAGGATGACAATTTGTTCTTTAAAAAAAAAAAAAATGTGCTCTCAAAGATATTTAAACCCCAAAGACAATATTGAACAAAAGCAAATCAAAACAATACATTAATAGGATTTCATTTTGTAATAGCTCAAAACCAGGTAAAATTAAGTTACATTTTCTAGAGAACATACATTATGATAAGTGAACAAAAAAAGAGAGAGAAAGAGAGAGTTTCATAGAAGTCAAGATAATTGTTACCTTGTTGAGAAAGGGGGGCTCACAAAAAGTTTTGGGGATAGCAATTATGTATCTCTTGACTTGGAACATTAATATATGGGTGTATATTTTAAACTACTTAATGTTTTATACTTAATTTTATTATATTTTTGTGCAGTTTTTTAAAAAACAAAGGTATTGTGGAAC
Organism: Rhinolophus ferrumequinum; assembly: GCF_004115265.2. Classification (NCBI taxonomy): domain Eukaryota; kingdom Metazoa; phylum Chordata; class Mammalia; order Chiroptera; family Rhinolophidae; genus Rhinolophus; species Rhinolophus ferrumequinum. Next base: position 40,472,673 of record NC_046291.1, on the reverse strand, counting down.
ATCGTAGAATAATTAGTTTATACCCTTGAAGTATAAACTTAGAGTGGGGAATGCCTTATTGTCATATTTTATCTAATCTATAAATTTCCTGAACCGTGAGTGAGTTATAACAGAAAAAAAAAGAAATCTACCAGTTATAAGATGCATCTTAACGTCAAGGATGTTAACATGTGAAAAAATATATGTCTTAATTCTTGATAACAGCTAGTCTACAACATTGAATGTCTCAATACAGTGTAGTTCCTTCTTTGGCCTTCTGAGTCAAATAAGTTGAATGCTTTTGCAAAAGAAACTCGAATACTGTGAACTAAAGACTTACTCCACCAAATATATTCCAAATAATGTTTGTTATCCCAATACATTTAACAAAGTAAAATTCTCGGGTAGTTCCTAAATAGGAAATAAATACAACAGTCATCCTAAGAGCTGAACTTGGGGAGAAAGTTTCTTTGAATAATTTCAGATAGGTGTTTATAAATTTTAATAAAACAAGTTTTTATAAAATATCATAGAAAATTACTTTGGGTCACTTTTCTAACATTGAAACCTAGTTCCTCTATTCCTGTACTTCCTTTCCTCACTGAAGTTTTCTTCGAAAATACACAAATACTACCTCCCTTTGGGATACTTCAAGATTTAAATTAATTATGCAAATTATCTCATGCAGGTTGACCTAATTAAATTTAAATAGTTGGTCTTGTTAATTCTGAACATCGTCTCCTGGGAGATTTTACATTTTGGGTAAACTAGGTAGAGAATCCAAATGCTTAATTATCCTAACATATTTAGGCAGCAATCATATCACATGTACTTTTTCAAATGAAGTGTGTATAGTCGTCTAGAAATTGATATCCCCTTAATCCATTGATTTTGTTAAAATGTAGGTTTCTGGTGGAAATTTACTGAGGTAAATGTCAAGATATTAATTAGTAATAAAATCCTCCATTTAGATGGTAATCACAAAAAGTGTAAAATCATGATATATAATGTTACTAATACTCTAACTGACTAACAGAATTTTTTACATGCTTATTAATTTTCAAATTATTCCTGGAATGTTATTCTGTATACTACTGAGTCATTCTTAGCTTTTGTGATACTTCCATTCCTGATTTTCTTTCTCTTTGCTCTCTCACTGTTCCATTTCATGGAGCATCATTTCCTCAGCTAAGTACAATTGATTAGTACTTCAGGGGGTTCTGCCCTAGTTTCACTGTTCTTTCTTTAATGCTTTTCCAGGAGGAATTCACTTACTCTGCAACTAACTTCAATGACTGCACATGGACTGGAAAATGCTTACATCTTCATTTCTCATCTTGAAATTCACTTTGCACACATATCAAACAATCTGCTCAGCATCTCAGTATTGTTTACACTGTCATGAAAAACACATCCAACACTGTTCTCCTCTACTTTTTCTCATTGCCATATTCCAGTCCTAATCATTTCTAACCTGGACTATTTCTGTAACCTTCTTTCCTTGATTCTTAACCTCCTATCCACCCCTCATTTCATCATCTCCTTTAACAGCTCCTAATATTTGGTTTACTCAATTAGAAAGTGTAAGCTTTTTTATGTCATTTTCTTTCTTTTACCTAGGATCGAAAAAAATCACTCTCCATCACCTATAAAATGGAGCCTAAGCAACTCAGCAAGAGTCTCTGAGACTTGGTTCCATCTAGCCCACGTCTCCTAGCAGAACTCCTTTTTTAGATGTGTTCTTTCATGATACCAGGACTTTTGTACTTCCTGGCATAGACATTACAGTTTTGAACTTCTCTGAGCTTGTGTATACTACCCTCTATGCCTTATGTGTTCTCCTTAGTGTTTTAATTTTTTTATATGCAGATAACATATTATTATATGAGTATGTTAATGTTATACTATGTTAATATTATACTAAGAATAAGAACAAATAGCTTAAACAATACAGATATCTAGAAAGTAAAACAAAAGTCTCCATAAGCTTTTCTGTCTTCCCTTGGGACCATTCATGCAGCAAGACTGTGCCTGAGAGAAGATTTAAGATGAAGGATAATTTTGCATGGTGATAAATGAGTCAATGAAAAAAGGGAATACAACAATTCTAAAATTGCTTGCATTTAATAGCGTAGTTTCAAAATACGTAAAATAAAAATCAGAATTAAAAGGAAAAATAAGCAAATTCATAATCAAAGTAGAAGATATTAACATACTTCACTAAATATCTGATAACAGTAAGCACACAAAAACTAAATTATGTAACATAAAAGGAAAACAGAAGAGTAAAGCTAATAGTATAAATTACTGAAAAAAGCTTAATGAAGAAAATTTTTAAAGTAAAGCTTTTGTTCTCTAAAAGAGCAATAAAATAGATGGAATTTCTAGAAATAGTCATCGAGGTAAAAAAAAACAGTGCCAAAACCTGGCAAAGATGTAACGAGAATGACTAAATTAGAACAGTGTCTCTCATGAATATCGATGCAAAAATCCTAAGCAAAATATTTGAATATCGAATCCAGCAATATATAAAAACACAATGATTTAAGCACTAAAGTCAAGAATCTAGAGATATAGCAGAAAATAAAACTTAAAAGTGATGTAAAAGAATGGAAATACCAGTCAAATGTGATTTAACCCAGCAATGCCTGGGAGGATCAATTTCTAAAGTCACTCAACATAACTCACACATTAACAGAAAAGAGAAGAAAAATCTTTTGTACATCTCAGTATATGTAGAAAGCATTTGGTAAAATTCAACAACCGTTCATTAAAGAAAAAAAATTATACAAAAACTTCTCGGCAAGTAAGAATAAATATGATCAATAATCCAACCGAGTACCTCCAAATTATATCCAGCAACCATCATGTGTAATAGCAGGAAGCTACATACCAGCTATTAAGACCCACTGTAATTCTATAGTAATTAAAATACTGTGCTGCTGATGCCACGATATAAAATAAACTAAGAGAAGGGAATTGAGAGTCCAGAAGTTGACCCCCACATGTATAGTCACATAATTTGTGGTAATGCTGCTACTATGCAGTGTGCAAAGATTGGACTTCTTTATATTTTTAATACAATTTATTTTTTTAGAGCAATTTAAGTTCACAGCAAAATGTAGTGGTAAGTTCAGATAGTTTCTATACACAGCCCACACATACTTACTACTTGCCCCACTATCAACATCCTGCAGCACAGTGGTACGTTTGTTATGATCAAAGAACGATTAGGTCGGTGCAAAAGTAATGGCAGTTTTTGCAATTATTTTTAACTTATTAAATCACAAGTACTTTTGCACCAACCTAATATATTGGCACATTATTATCACCCAAAGTCCAGAGTTTACATTAGGCTTCCCTCTGCAGGTTGTACGTTCTCTGTGGGTTTGAACAAATGTATAATGACATGTCCCACCATTTTAGTATCATACAGAATAGTTTTTCTGCCCTTAGTCCCTCTTAACCCCTGGCAGTCACTGATCTTTCTATTTTCTCCATACCGTGTTTCCCCGAAAATAAGATCAAGTCAGACAATTAGCTCTAATGAGTCTTTTGGAGCAAAAATTAATATAATACCCAGTCTTATTTTACTATAATATAAGACTGGGTCTATATAATATAATATAATATAATATAATATAATATAATATAATATAATATAATATAATATAATAATATAATGCAGTACCAGGTCTTATATTAATTTTGCTCCAAAAGACGCATTAGGGCTGATTGGCCAGGTCATTTCTGGCCAATAAATATAATTTATTTTCGGGGAAACAGGGTAGTATTGCCTTTTCCAGAATGTCATATACTTGAAATCATACAGTATGTAGCCTGGCAAGGATGTGGAACAACAGGAATTGTCATTCATTGTTGTTGGGAATACAAAGTGATACAGCCACTTTGGAAGATAGTTTGGCAGTTTCTTACAAAACTAAACATCCACTTTCTATATGATTCAGCAATTAAGATCCTGGGTGTATACTGATATGAATTGAAAGCTTATAAAAACCTGCACACAGATCTTTGCAGCAGCTTCATTCATGATTTCCAAAACTTGGAAGCAACCAAGATGTCCTTCAGTAGGTGAATGGTGAATGAATACACTGCATTATATACAGACAATGCCATATTATTTAGTGCTTAAAAACAAAAAAAGCTATCAAGCCATAGGAAGACTTGGAGGAAACTTAACTGCATATTACTAAGTGAAAAAAGTCAATCTGAAGTTTTGAAAAGTTAACAGTGTCTACAGCAGAAACTGGGGGTGCTTTCCGAAGCTGATGATATTCCCAGTCTCATGCTAATTGCTTGAGTGTGCTTAGTTTGTGAAAATTTATGTATTTGCACACTTATAATTTATGAACTTTTGTATATATATATCTGTACAAATACTTCTATACAAAGTTTCCCAAAGAACATATATTTTTTAAAAATGTGTTTGTGACGATCCTCATCAAGTCCTGATACAATGCCTTAAAGGGATCAGTCCAGCCCTTCAAGAAATGACAAACCTCCTGCTCCTTGGGTCTGAGGAAAAAGTTGACTTGCTGTCCTTTAGCTAGAAGCTCGGGACAGAGCCAGATAAACACTCAAGTGTCTTCTAAATGCTGTGCCATGAATGAGTGAATGAATGAATGACCAAACAACAAACAAAAATGAAATAAAAGTAAACACAGCATGGATTGGACGGAAGGAACCTGGAAAAGTTCTGGTTTCCTTACTGTGTGAGAGAGGGCCAGGCAGCTGGAAGAAAAGGTGGCCTGCAGTTGTTTCCCACACTTTTTAGATCTGGAGAGATGGTTGTGACCTCAAATAAGGCAGTCTCTTTAGAGAGTTTTGGAATCGATTGGAATTCAGTTGTGCCCTCTTGAGCAATTTGCAGAACCTTCCTCTGGAGGTAGAGGATGCAGTGGAGACATGCTTTCACTTTTTTTTTTTTTTTTTTTTTACCACTTTCTGTACTATTGAATTTTTTACACAAATCAGATTACATTTGAAAATTTATAGGGAAACTTTCATTTTCTCACCCATTCACAATTTATTTCCCTTGAAAATATTAATTTTTTGGAAATTCTGTCTTAAGCAATCTTGAAAATTCTGATGAATTAAAATAGGTGAATTGGTGATTATAAATGTGCATGTGTCTGAAGAAAGACTTTTACCATGATTAAGATATTTTTTTTTAATCACTGAAACTGAGGGAAAAAATCCACATAATTTGTCTTAAAATTTCTTTTAAAAAGTACTGTAGGAAACAGAAAATCTTACAAGTATTCTCTAAATCTAATTTTAATCAGCTGTAAAGCCTCGGACAACTCATCTCCTTTCTGAGTCAGCCTTCTCCAAATTGTTTTGCTCAGTATCAAGGAGAAAAGTGACTCCTTGCTCAAATAAACTAGACAAATATTATGTTAAATAAGATAGGATTCATTGCAGGAAAACTTCATAATTTTTAGCAAATTATTTTGCAAAATGAAGCTCTCCCAGAAGAATTTAGGATGCAACATTTCCCAATTTTTTAAAACATGAATTCCATTTTTCGTGGAACATAGTATAATTTGCTTTTTTTTCCTTGAGTGGGAGGGAATTTAAAAACATTATTTTAATATAGAGTTGATGTTGATATATAAAATCATTCTAAACGCATTTTCTAAGTATGAGTAAAAGCCCAAGAAAACTAGGTTTTATTGGCAGATTAGTCACCTAGATAAAGAATAAGAAATGACTTTGCTTATTTTGTCATTTCAACGGAATGTTAAATTTTATACATTAGAGCAACCACATCTACTAGTTAAAGGGCAATTATTTGTCAGTGGCATCACTGTATAATGATAATCAATGACTAATTCTGAGAGAAGCTACCAGTCAGTTAATCAACACTGAATTAATAGTGAAAAAATTGACACGGTATTCAATTATATCCAAAGTTAAGGAAGTGTGTCTACATTTCATGCATGAATTTAATGGGTTGATTATCAAAGTTAATGTGGATGTATTGATTACCTGTTCCAAGTTACATTTTCTTAGGTTATATACAATTATCTCTATCACTGTGCATATTGAAGTAAACATTTCACATAGATAGTAGCGTTTGTAGAATATGTTAAAGGAATATGTTTTAATAGTAATATATATCAATTTTAGACTAATTGATTTAGAAGCTTTTAAAATATATATATTTCATTTTATTTTCTTTCAGTAGCTTCTCTTACTGAGGGCAGTGATACTAAATATTTCAGTGAATAATGTTGATAATATTTCCTATGATTGCATAGTAGACGGTGTGAATATATTTTAAGTTCAATGAATGATTTTGATATTCTTTATGATTGCATAGTAGATAGTATAAGTTGAAATTACAAACTGGCAGCCTGCAGACCAAATTCTCTTTGAATGGGTCTTATCTGTCTTTCATCTTGTTCAGTTTGTATTTTAAATACAAATTTTAAAAATAGAGATATTTGGAATAAAAAAAAGAAGCAACAAAAAACACACATGTGTTGACTTTGGTCATGTCTATCAATGGCAGTAGTCAGCCAGAGCTGAGTAGAGGCAACTTCCTGCTCAAATTAACTTGAAACATATTATATTAAATAGGATAATAGACTGATCACACCTACTAGTTAAAGAAGGATTACGTGTCAGTGCCATCTTTGTATCATTCGACGACAAAGGGATTGGCTTTCCTGTGTACACCACCATTCACACAACACACAGCTGCATGTTTTCATTATTCCTCTTCACTCATTTATATGCCCTAAATGGTCCTTCTAGAGCTGTTTTAAACTTCTGGTATAAATAGTTTAAACAGTAACAGCATGCAAAATACAGAGGGTGCCAAAAAAATGTATACACCTTTTAAGAAAGGAAAACTGTATTAAAATTAATACTCAATATATACTGATAACAAAAGATGAATACAAGTCACGTCTGACTTCTGCAATTACAAGAGGTGCTCAAAATGGTTACCATCAGCATCCAGACACTTCTGATTACGGCGAACTACTGCTTGAGCAAAGTGTCCACGCGTAAGCATTTTTTTGGCACCCCTGGTATATGCTTACTCCTAACCATGGAATATTTTCACTGGAGAAGCAAAAGGAGAGTTTGGTTTTAATCCCATATCTGCCCTTTATTTACTATCTAACAATTGTCAACCCATTAAATTTTACTGGCCTTAGAAGTCTTTTCTGTGACACGAACTTGTTATGTTTCTTTTGGTTTTAAAAATCAGTGAGCCCCTAATCAATGAGGTTGTTTTTAAATAATAAATTAAGCCTCAATTTACAGATTCTTAAAACTTTAACAGATACGTACTACCTTCATTAGAAACTGTCAGCACATCACAATGGCACCTCAGAAGTTATGCACAGAGTAACTGTACATGTATTTACACCCTCTATGAGCAAGGTTAAATTTATTTGATTAACCTCAGTTTTCCATGCTAAGAAACTTTTAGTAAAGAAAAATTAACAGTGAAGGATTGGAATAGCTCTTACCTTTGCTGCGACGTATCAGGTGTTATTGTTCATGGAGTCTGGTTACAGGTTTGGGCAGAGTTCTGTGATCCTCTGCAAAGTATGTGGGAGTCCACAGAGGGTGGGGGTGGCTTAGTCACTTTAAGGCAGGGATACATGCATAACATAGAAGCCACTCATCTGAGGGATCCTCAGGCAGAAGGACCACTAGCTCATAAAATTAAGTTCCTAAAATATTCTTTAATCCATCTGGACCTCAGATTTTCCAATAAATTCCTGGTCTGGCACTGCATTTGTTGTTTGGCTCTCTGTCCACTTTACCCTGCCAAATTGTGATACCGCTTGATCTCTTTTCCTGATTCTCATATGTCTTGCTTCAGTTCTTTCACTTTGGTTAAGTGGGATTCCCCAGGAATATTGTAGAGCTCATGAATTGCTGCTGTTGTTGTTGAACACCCCATATGTGAACATTCTTTGTATTTTAAATATCCTTCCACTGTGGTATGATTTGCGGCAGAGGGTGGGTTTCCACTTTCTACCACAGAACCTTGAGGTTCCTAATCTGCCCTACACGACCCTTCAACACACACACACACCAACACCTCTCTGTACTTCCTGACATCCAGAAGGCAGGCATGTGGATTAAATATGCAAATTAGGTGACCAGTCTGGAAATTTGAATCTCAAAGGTGTAGTACAAAGTTGTAAGAATAAAGGGATTATGCCTTCAGGGTCAGCCTTTACCGTCCACCCACTGTTCCGTATTAGCGGTGTTCACAATAGTATCATAATCCTATTTTTTCTGGGATATGATAATGGCTCTATTCCCAGCCACCTGGCTTTTTGTCAACTTTTTTGTTTATAGTATATCTATAGATATAAATATATAGATATATTTTATTCTTATGCTATTCTTATTCCACTTCTATTCCTTTACTCCAATATGCATCCACTTTAATGCATCTGATATGTGTCTTTGAATATCGACATATCTGTAAAAATGCATACAGTGTGGCTGGTGGTGGTGGTGGTGGTGTGTGTGTGTGTGTGTGTGTAAGCAATTTGAATAAACATGGCATTATAGAACTTATGCTATCCAATTATTTTTTATTTTATTTAAAACATTTAGTCATGTTGCTAATCTGCATAAATCTATAGGTTCTAACTGCTATCTAAAATACCACAATGTACCTGCACAATATATTACCTTCTTCCTTATAGTAATGGCTCTCCAATTACATCCAGCTTCCCACTCCCATAAACAATGTTACAGTGAGTATCCTTATATGTATATTCAAGTTTCTATGTGTGATTTTCCCTAATATGTATCTCGAAAAAGTTTGTCATAGAGTAGGCACATGGTTAATTTCACTAAGTATTGCCAATGCAATCTTTTCAGTTCTCCTGTAATTCCATTCGTTTCGACAGTACATGAACTTTAACCCTATTGATTCCAATGGAATGACTGCCAGTAGCATCTTTCTCCCTTAATATTTCTTGTGTAAATTTCTCCACAGCTGTCTCTCTAAACAATGTCTCTACTTTCCCCATACAATTTATTTGTAGGTTCTCATGTATAAAGTAATTGATCATAGGATAACTATCTGATTTAATAATCTACTTAAAGATATCTTTAATTTAAAAAGGTGTCTTAATATATAGCAGAAAATTTGTTCAGAAAGTTACAATCTAATGGACTAAAAATATGTCTCCAGATAATATTTTTATAATGGTCATTTAGACCATTAGTTATTTGTTTCTGAATAAACTCTTAAAATTGATTTTTTGTAATTTTATAAATTTATTAAGAAATAAATATAATGACATTCTTTGTTATCCTAATGGAAAGACCATTTGTTATTTCTTTTGGAGGTAAAATTACAATTTAAATTATTTTAGGATCTATGAGTTTAAGATGTGTTTTCTTTGACACCTTAATTATTACCAAAAAAGTTAATAGCATTCTAATAATGCTTCAATGTTTGAAAGTTAATTGTGTTATTTTATGTCATTATATCCCTCCCCTTGGTACGCTGCACATTTTGGTAATGTAACTCCATTGATATGAGAAACATTTTTGGTTTGTTTCTAAAATGTTCATCGGCAGCATATGCAGTAAAATATTTTCAACTTTTAACTTTTATGAATTCTAAGTACTATACTACTTTCCTGTAAGTAATTAAAACACATTACATTTTGATTAAATAGGATAGTTCTCATATACCCAGTTATTTTGAAGGATAAACATTATAGTTTAAACAAATTAAATCCTCATTCACTTAAATAGAAAAACATTGATTTTTCTAAAGAAAGAGCAATTGTCATATCCATCTTATATCTTAACACACTGATATATTTTACTAAGAGCAACCTTTAAGCATTTGAAAAGTGTGTGGGATTTTTCCTAATAGAGTTGAGTCGTGCACATGTTTATTAATATAAATTTGATTGAGGACCACGATTTACATAATTGTTTTAAACTTTAGTAAATTTTACAAATGTTGAAAATCTTAATTGTAATTATCCTTGGAATACTTGTATTTGTGGGAGGTGCTGTTAGAACATACTAACAATTATATATTGTTAAATTGAATTAAGGAGAGATGAAAGACAACATTTAAAGAAGAATTTTAGTTTACAAAGAAAATAGTACAACAGTGTATTTCACCAGAGAGTTAAAGAAAAAACAAAAACAGTATCACCTATGTTATAGGTACTAACCCCCATTACTCCCCTGACTTTTTCTTTTAAACATTAATAGTATTGTATATCTGTAGGACGGTGGAAGATTGATTTGAAATAAAGAGGAATAGACATATGCATTTTTTATTGTTATAATTTAACATTTTATTTTTAAATAAAAACATACAGAGTCAAGCAGTTCAAATATATGGTAATATATTTGGAGGTATAATTTTCTAAGAATGAAAAGGGAAAATGTGTATACAATTTAAAACACAACCAAGAGAATTTAAAGAAAATATAAGATTTGTTTTATAAACCTTATAGTATATATTTATACATTTATAGATATATTTCATATATAATTATATTTATTTATATATGATTAAACATAATTATATGTTATTTATACATTTACATAACAGGTTTCAATTTAATAATGTAACTATATTTCTAAAAAATATCATAACATCAGGTTGTCAAACTAGTATACTCCTGGTGGAAAAGAGACATGGATAAATTTAAGGGAATTAATTTTAAAATATTCAATTCCCTTATACATTCTTTTAAGAAAAATATGTCTGCTTGAACAATTATGAAAAGTGTGATTGTAATAAAATATTTATTAGTATAGATTTCTATTGGCAAGTAGAATGGAAATATTAATTCAAAGGAAAAAAAGAAAGTGAAATATCTGACTCTTAAAGAAAAGATTTATTTTGTGCTTTTATATACATGTTGGTGGATATCAAATCACAATTATCTATAATATATAGATATAATGGTGATTTATATTAATATATGTAAATTAGTATATAATTGCATAATTAGATCATTATATAAGCAATTTATGTAACATGCTATATACATATATTAAGATGATTCATTTAAAAATGCTGCAAAATATTTATTTCAAATTTTGTAGTGATAAAATATAGATAGCTACTTAAAAATATTTGAGGTGGTACATAGTTTTTCAAAATTAAGTATTATAGGAGTAAAAAAGTTTCAAAAATAAAGAGAATGTTGACTTATACTTTAAAGTGTTAAGGCACATGCAGAAACTGCTCTAATATCTAGCTACCCTTCTTGTATCTTCTTTATCCACACTACTCATAGCTTATCTATTCTCCTAAAAAGTATCAAAGTTTATTTTTAAAAAAATAGCACCAAAAGATCAGTCCTTGTAGAGAGAGATGGAAAGGGAATGTGTGTGTGTGTGTGTGTGTGTGTGTATGTATATATATATGTATATATATATGTATATATATATATACATATATAGAGAGAGAGAGAAAGAGAGAATATACAAATATATGTACATTATGCATATTCAAAGCTGATAAGAAATATTCAAATTTAGTCATTTTAGTTTGTATTACAGTAAGTATCCAGATCCCTGAAATTCCTTCTGTACTTGTAATTGATATATATCTGTAACAAATGTAGCCCACACTGTCAGAGATCTGTCCAGGTCTCCTCATTTTTGCTATTTCTTTATTTATTTTATGTTTTTATTTAAGTATAATTGGCATATAATCTTGTGTTGGTTATATTAGTTTCAGGTGTATAGTATAGTTATTCGACATTTTTATACTTTACAATGTGATCACTCCACTAATTCTAATAATTATCTATCACTGTATAAATTTATCAAAGTATTATTGACTATGTTCCCTGTTCCCTTTTCACCCATTCTCCCACCTCTGCCCTTCTGGTAACCATCCCTTTGGTCTCTGTTACAGTTTCTTTATGCCACTTCTGTTATGTGGCTCTTTTGTTTCCCATGGCCAGGTTAGTATCCTGACTCTTTTTCTGAAAAATGGTCTCAAGCTGCTTTGCCTTCAAGGGCAGAGAGAATTGATGTGATTGGGAGTTTATCTCTAATCCACTTTGACCTTAGATGAGTTCAAGCGTATGGAAAGTCAGTTTCTTTCCTTCAAACATGGACAACTCTGAGGCATGATTTACACTCCCAGCCTCCCTTGAAAGATTAGATTTTACCTAAAATTGCACTCTCTCTTGTCTTTTTCCCCTCCTTTGTCCTTCTCCCTACACTCCCAAGAAGTTCCTGGGAACAATTTTAAAATAAATCACTTACACAGAAACCTACTTCTCAAAATCGGCTCTCTGAAGAACTCAGTTTAATACAATAGGTGTCATGAAATGATTAAAAAGGAGTTTTCTAATTTACTATCAATAGGAAAGTCTTTAAAATGTTACAAAGGCAAAATCATATGTTATATTTTTCTTAGTAAAAGAAGTTAGATTTACATAGGACCAGGTCAGGCTAGTGAAGTACTTACTTCAGAGTACTTACTTGAAAGTCACCAAAAACCTTGATAATTAAGATAAGTAATAGTTTAATGCAATATTTTAAAAATAAAAATTAGTATGAAATTCATGATGTAAGAATTATCCACATTTTAAATAAAGACAGGATCAATATTACTGATTTTTATCTTTGCTTCAGTCTCCAATATGTTTTAGCATGATTGTGCATTTCAAGAATCTAAAAAAAGATTAAACGAAATCCAAAGGAACGTTATAAGGATAAGAGCAGCAATCAATGAAATTGAAAACAGAAAAATAATAGAGAAAAATCAATGAAACACAATGCTGTTTGTTTGTTTTTCAAAGAAAATTGATAAATTTTAGCAAGATACACAAAGCAATAAGGGAAAGACATAAACTTCTAATATCACTAATGAAGAGAGGGAATATCACTGCAAATCCTGCAGACATCAAAAGGATAATAAGGGAATACTAGTAACAACTGTACACAAATTTGTCACCTTAGAAGACATAGATCAATTCCTCAAAACACACAGATGATCAAAACTCACCCAAAATGAAATAGATAATCAAAATAGTCTAAAACTATTAAATGATTTTGAATTGATAATTTTAAGCTTCCAATAAAAATATTACATACACTTAATGGTAACCACACAAAAAAATCCACAACTGAAACATAGAACATTAAAAAAGAAACAGGAAAAAAAAAGTAAAAAAAGAAAAACAAAGCATAGAATACCACCAAACTAAAATGACAGACACAAATACAAAGGCAAAAGAACAGTGGAGACACCAAGCTACCAGAAAACAAAAAGTAAAATGGCTATAAGAAATCCTCATGTAGCAACTGTCACCCTAAATGTAAATAGTCTGAACTTACCAATAAAAAGCCATAGAGTAGCAGATTGGATCAAAAAACAAAACCCAACCATATACTGCCTTCAAGAGACACATCTCAGTTACAAAGACAAATATAGACTCAAAGTGAAAAGGTGGAAAATGATACTCCAAATGACATGCAGAGAAAAACGGATGTATCCATATTTATATCTGATTAAATAGACTTCAACATAAAAAAAGTTAACAAGAGACAAAGATGGGCATTTCATAATGATAAAGGGGACAATACATCCAGAAGACAGAAAATCTATCTATCTATCTATCTATCTATCTATCTATCTATCTATCTATCTATCTATCTATCTATCTAGTCCCAACCAGGGAGCACCAAAATATATAAAGGAACTACTGACAGAACTAAAGGGAGAAACTAACAAAGAGACAATTATAATAAGGGACCTAAATACACCATTGACAGCTATGGATAGATCATCCAAACAGAATATCAATAAGGCAATATTGGCCCTAAATGACACTTTAGAACATAATCAACATTTGTTGAAATGGACATAATCAACATTTACAAAACCTTTTATCCCATAGCACCTGATTATAATGTTTTCTCTAGTGTACACGGAACATTCTCAAGGATAGACTATACATGTAACACAAAACTTGCCTCAACGAATTCAAGAAGACTGAAATCATACAAGTATATTCTCTGACCACAATGCTTTGAAATTGGAGATCAACTGCAAAAAGAAAGTGGGAAAACCCACAAATATGTGGATATTAAACAACATGCTACTAAATAACAACTAGGTCAAAGAAGAAATAAAAGGAGAGATCAAAAAATGCATAGAAACAAACGACAATGGAAAAATTCAAAGCCCAGATGATTCTACTGGCAAATTCTACCAACCATTTAAAGAATTAACATTAATTCTATTCCAAAATTCTCTTCCAAAAAATGAAAGAGCATGCAAAACTTCTCAACTGTTTACAGAAGGCCAGAATTAACCTAATGCCAACACCAGACAAAGGCAACACACATATACACATACACAGGAAAAGAAAAGAATAAAATAAGAAAAGAAAGAAAAAAGAAGAGATATACAGACTAGGATACCCATAAAAATCCTAGACAAAATACTTCTAACCAAACCTATTATATATACAGGATGACTAAGATTAATTCTGAAAGGGCAAGACTGAGTCAATATTTAAAAATTTATTAATGTAATCTGTCATATTAACAAAATAAAGCCAACTTCATTGGAAATTCGTTTTTGGCCTGGTAAACTATACTAATTTATGACAATTGAAACAAAGATCTGAATGACTGAGAAAGTAATTAATATGATTTACAGAAAGGACAGATTTGGCAATTACAATTTTTATGTTTCTCTTAAGAATTCAAGCTGGTGTGGAGAAAATAAGACATAATTTAAATATTGCCACTGACTAAAGCATAAAACATTAAATAGCCTATTTGTTTTCTTAAACCACTGCTTATATATTTAATGGAGAATAATTTTATATATAATATAGGTATACTTTTTGCAAAACTATAATGCAGAAGCATTTTTATCTAGAATACATTTTCATGATAGCAAAACAGATCAACAATTTTATCCAATTAATGCACAAATATAGCAAACTACTTTTCCAACTCTAAATAAAAACCACATTTTATATATTTATCTGGGATTCTTAAGTATTTGCAGAAATCTTTTAAAAATGTTTCAGGACATTATTAAATGTCAATATTATTTCTAAATGTAATTTTTCTAAATTAACTTTGTCATTAATATTTGAGAAAAATTGCTATAGTATGTAGTAATTTTCCATTGTATGATAAGTCATAGTATTAATATTAATTTAAAGAAATATGGCTATAAAAGCAAATAAAATATGACCAATGAAGACATTAAAACATAAAACTGAGGAAAAAAAAGATAACATTGTAAGTCACTTAGTCAGGAAGTGTGTCTAGAAGCCCACTCTCATACTGATTTGAAGGGAAAGTGCAGAGCTCTAAGTAATATCTATTCATTATGAAGACAAATACACAAAAGTGATGAGTATTCCAAGTATGTCAAAGCATAGCTCTATCATGAAACTAGACAATTTTAGATCAAGCCCAGGTCATTTATTCAAACCCATTGTTATGCTAACAAGGAACTAAAGTCCAAAGAGAGCTTGATTTTTAGTCTCTTAGAGTAATCTTAGCAAATTAAGTATGTGCTTTAAAAGCAGAATGTTGAATAATTACAGAAAAATAAATCATTTGAAAGCCATAATAATGGGCCCTGTATGAGACAGGAAAAGATAGAACATCAGTCACATGGCATTTCAAGGAGAGATTGGACAGAGGAGATTTGAATGGCCTGAATAGTATATGTACAATGTGCAAAGGGCAGTTGGGTGAGGCTCTGAAAGCAAAGCTTAAAGACAGATAGATATAAGTGGTTTAGTTGTTGATTTACATGAAGCGTACGAGGACTTTTTGTTTTACCATCTAGAATCTCTTCAATCAATCTGATTTTATAAGTTTGTGGAAGATAACATGTATTTGCAACATGGAAGTCATGCCATGATGTGCGTGATTTTACATCAATCAAAGGCTGGATAGGAGAAAATAATTATGAATCTTGTTATACATTTATATCTAAATGGCTCTGAATGCTGATTTAATACAAATAAAGGTAAATTGGAGCAAAAAACAAATGTCATCATCAATATGCTATGTGTCACAGTAAATCCACATAGAGGATTGAAACACAAGAATTTTGTCATGGAGTCTGATGGGGAGGGGAATAAAATTTTCTATTATGCACTCAGATGGGGTCATGAGATGGAAATACTACAGTTCTAATTAGATGGACCCTGGTCTGGAGGAATTTATTAATTTCTAAGTGGACAACTTTTCTGTAGGAGTTTTCTTTTTAAACCTGAGAAGGAATATGATACAATCCAGGCTCTCCTTTTCCAAGTACTTGATTGCAGACATTCTGTGAAATGCTGGCCGAGGTATTTACACAAGAATTGTGCTGCCCCCTTCTGGAAAAAGGAAAATGCCACTGAGAAATTTAAATTTCTCCTCAGATAGCCTTGAGTATAAAGTCAATATTGTATCCCTATTACGCACAATAATGTCTGCGTTAGAGTACACACTCAAAACAAATCACATCTCAGAAATCACATCTATTTTAGAATTCTTTGATAGCTTCACAGTGTGACAGAATTCTACGTCCCTGGTAAGGCATTAAAATTGCTCCAAAATCTGTTTATAACTAGTCTTTCAAGCCATAACATTTGGTTATGCACATCATCCAGGCTTTGCTTTAGTCTAGTTGCTAGTATGTTTCCAACCACTTGATTTCTGCCCCTATGTCATCTCACAAATGGCTCTCTTTCTCTAGAATGTCTTCTTTCTCTCCTCTATCTCTACTAGTCAAAATCCTGTTCATCTTAAAATCAAAACCATAGACTAATTCTTTTTACCAGTATTCCACATCAAAAGCTGTTTGCCTTTTCTTTCATACTGTTTCGATTTCTTTTACATTATAATAATTGACATTACCATCCTCATATTTATAGTATCTGCTTACAGGTTCTTCTTGTTCATATTTATATTCTCCACAAAATATCTAACCAAAAATGTGTCATTCAATAGAACAAATGCTGAGTACATTATTTTGCAAAATCATAAATAGTGTTTTATATTCAAAGTGAGTTAGCTGAGTTGAAATTATTTAGCAATGCAGATGGATTACAGTATCAGGTTGAATAAGGTTTAAAATACCAAGGGAGGAATTAACAGTTTTCCTAATTACAATCTAGACAGCTAATGATAGTCATTAATTATAAGATAATTCTATAGAAATGTTAAATTCTAAAGCGTGTGTGAGTGTGTGTGTGTGTGTTAGACTGAATAATGACTCCCAAAATGTTCACACCCTAATCCTTAGAATCTGTAACTATATCACCTAATATGTTAAAAAAGACTTTGCAGATGTGATTAAAAATTTTGAGAAGGAGAGATTATCCTGGATTATCCAAGTAGGTCCAATGTAATCCCAAGGGCTCTTATATAAGCAAGGCAAGAGAAACAGTCAGAAAAAAGGAGATGTGGTGATGGAAGCTGAGATTGGAAACACTTTAAAAATGGAGGAAGGGGCCATGATCCAAGAAATACAGGTGGCCTCTAAGAGCTGGAAAAGGCAAGGAAACAAATTATTCCCTGGAGCCTCAAAAAATAACACAACCCTTCAAGGACACCGATTTTAGCTAAATAAAACCTGTTTCAGACTTCTGAACTCCAGAACTGTAAGATAATAAATTTGTGTTATTTTGAGAAACAAAGTTTGTCATAATATACTATAGAAAATTAATACAGGGTGTTTCTCAAGTATTATGATGTAGCTTTTATATATATCAAGCCTATGAATATAACTATAGTTAGATAGACATAAAAATTGTGACATGTTTCTTAGGTTTTTCAGATGGAATATTACCATTAAATTATTATATGAATGTTAGGCGATTAAAAATAATTATAATTGAAATGGAGTATTTGACGTCTAGAATTGTGATACCGTGTTTCCCCGAAAATAAGACCTAGCTGGACCATCAGCTCTAATACATCTTTTGGAGCAAAAATTAATATAAGACCCAATCTTATTTTACTATAAGACTGGGTATAATATAATACTGGGTCTTATATTAATCTATCTATCTATCTATCTATCTATCTATCTATCTATCTATATATATATATGTATTTTAATTATAATTGACATTCAACATTATTCAGCTTCAGCTTCAAGTGTACAGCACAATGGTCAGATATCTACACAGTCCATGTAGTGCACTCCCTAATAAGACAAGTGCCCATCTGACCCCCTACAAAATCTTTACAACATTATTGATTATATCCCCCAAACTCTATTTCATATCCCCGTGGCTATATTGAGGTGACTAATTTGTACTTTCTAATTCCTTTACCTTGTCCCCCATTCCCACCCCCTCCCACCTAGGAACCTCAGTTTTTTTCTCCCCCATATCTCTATTTCTGTTTTGTTCTTTTATCTGTTCTTTAGATTCTACACATAAGTGAGATAATACGGTGTCTGTCTTTCTCCATCTGACCTATTTCACTTAGCATAATGTTCTCTATGTCCATGCATGTCATTGCAAATGGTAATATTTCATTCTTCTTTATGGTAAAGTAATACTTCATTGTGTAAATATACCACAGTGTTTTTATCAAATTGTCTATCGATGGGCATTTTGGTTGTTTCCATATCTTGGGTATTGTGAATAGTGCTGCCATAAACATAAGGATGCATATGTTTTCTCAAATTAGTGTTTTGGATTTCTCTGGATAGATATCTAGGAATGGAATTGCTGGATCATAAAGAAGAAGAAAACTATAGGCCGATATCCCTAATTAACATAGATGCAAAATTCTCAACAAAATATTAGCAAACCAAATTCAGCAATATATTAAAAAGATCATACAGAATGGCAAAGTGGGATTCATTCCTGGTGTGCAAGCTTGGTTCGATATCCACAAATCAATTAATATGATATAACACATTACCAAATTAAAAAATAAAATATTATGGTCATATCAATAGATGCAGAAAAAGTGTTTGACAAAATCCAGCATCCGAGGAGTGACGTCATAGGAATGGCGGCAGCAGGGCGCACTATCTGAGTTCTCCTCCAGATCTTGTTGCAAACGGGAACTATAACCCATCGAGGAAATTTTCGCTCACCACACAATATTGTGGAGAGATTCGTGGATTGCTTGAAGCTAAGAAATTCTTGGGGATAAGCTAACTGGACGGAGCAAGGAGAGGAGGAGGAGAAGCGGCGTGGGAGCGCCCGGCCGGCAGCGGCGGGAGAGCCCAGCCCCCAGCGGAGCCTCAGCTGGCGGGGGCGAAAACCGAAAACCACGGAGCCGGGCAGGCGCGGGATCCCAGGCGGAGTGGAGAGCGCAGAGACCGGGGGTAGGCCCTTTCCCTGCTCCCACGGCTGATTTCTCCCGCCGGGAAGGCGGCGCGCCCTGCGGCGGACGGGGGGCGCAGTCTCCATACCTGGGCCCCTCCCCCCGCCCTGCCCTCCCAATCCTACCCCGCCCTTCCAGAGGCTGGGACTGGAAACCGTGGTGCAGCCCCGCTGTGCCGGGCGCGCAGAGCGCAGAGACCGGGAGGCGGGCGCTTTCCCTGCTGTCCCGGCTGATTTCTCCCGCCGGGAAGGCGGCGCGCCCTGCGGCGGACGGAGGGCGCAGTCTCCATACCTGGGCCCCTCCCCCCGCCCTGCCCTCCCAATCCTACCCCGCCCTTCCAGAGACTGGGACTGGAAACCGCGGTGCAGCCCCGCTGTGCCGGGCGCGCAGAGCGCAGAGACCGGGAGGCGGGCGCTTTCCCTGCGTCCCGCGGCTGATTTCTCCCGCAGGGAAGGCGGCGCGCCCTGCGGCGGACGGGGGGCGCAGTCTCCATACCTGGGCCCCTCCCCCCCGCCCTGCCCTCCCAATCTTACCCCGCCCTTCCAGAGACTTAAACCGGCCCCTGAACTGAGAAGTGGTATCTAACGCTCACGCTTTGGGAAGCCTGACGGGCAGCCCTGACCCAGGCAGACTGGGCAGTGTGCGTGATTTTGGCTGCGCTAGGAGAGAAGAGACGCCTCCACCCCCAGCCACCACCTTTTCTGGCCTGCGGGAAGAGGGCGACGCACGGCTGGGCTGGGAGAGTGAAGACCCCTCCATCTCCAGCCCCCACCCTTCCTGGCTTGCCTAGGGTGGGGTGGGTGCAGCGGCCGAGACACACCCGGAGATCAGCAGTGAGGCAGGCGCAGCTCTGGGCTTTCAGCAGATCAGAAATCTTCTGCCCGCACTCACACACACACACTGAAGAGGTGCCTTAAGACTCAAGAGTTTTGGTCACATATCTGGTGGTGCCACTCTCAGTGTGCATTTGTGCAGGCAAGGGCAGAAACTGCACTGATATTGTAAAAACTATCATCCAGACCCCTCAGGCCCACGCTTTTAAGTCTGCAGTCCCAAAGTCTCTCTGGGCACCAGGTGACCGGCTCTGCCTGCGCAATAAGCAGGGGGCTCCTTGGTACAGCAGAGAACAACCTGGACATTGCTTGGTGGGCTTAGGCCGAGACTGTCGCTGCTTTTTGTATTGCTTTGTTTTGTCTTGTTTTGCTTTGTCTTTATATCTTTGATATCTTTGCCTCTGTCGAGTGGGGTTATCAGGTGGTTTTTGCATGTGAACGTATTTGATATTTTTCTTTGTTGTTGTTGTTGTTGTTGTGCTTGGTGATTTGCTTTGTTCTGAAACTGCCCTGCCAGGGCCCAGCTTGTGAGGCACTGTCAGCAGATCAGAAATCTCCCGCCCGCACCCATACACACACACTGAAGGAGTGCCCTAGGACTCACGAGCTCTGGACAAAGGACTGGTGGTGCTCCTCTCGGTGTGCATACGTGCGGACAAGGGCAGAAGCTGCACTGACTTTGTGGAGACTATCATCCAGACCCCTCAGGCCCACGCTTTTAAGTCTGCAGTCCCAAAGTCTCTCTGAGCACCAGGTGACCGGCTCTGCCTGCGCAATAAGCAGGGGGCTCTTTGGTACAGCAGAGGACAACCTGGTCATTGCTTGATGGGCTCAGGCCGAGACGGTCGCTGCTTTTTGTTTTGCTTTGTTTTGCTTTGCTTGGTTTTGTTTTGCTTTATCTTGTATCTTTGATATCTTTGCCTGTGTTGAGCGGGGGTTATCGGCTGTGTTTTTTTTTTTTTTTTTTTTTTTTTTCTTCTCTTCTTCTTTGCTGTTGTCGTTGCTGCTGTGCTTGGTGATTTGCCTTGTTCTGGGACTTCCCTGCCGGGGCCCAGCTTGGGTGGCACGGGACTCGGCATATCTGGGGGCCAACTCCAGACCAAATCGGAGTGCAGCCGGGGTTGACCTACAGGTCACATACCTAGAGGGGGTTCTCGGCAGGCTCTGGAGCCCATAGAGGCCAAATCACATTGGGGTGGTCAACCCTCACGCAGCAGAGTGCCCTGCGGGGGGCAGAGCCAAGTCTCACGGCAGGTCAGCCCAGGAGTTGACCCCACCTGCTCATTAGCGGGAAGCAATTAAAGATCTTCTTGAACGGGACAGTGTACACAACACAAGACTCACCTTTGGAGCACACGCAGAGGAGGACGACGTGGTGCGAGTCAAATATAAAGGACACATACTACACAAGATAACCTAGCAAGAACTAAGAACTCTAGGGGATCTACCTAATATATCAAAATAAACACAGTCAGCCAGAATGGGGAAACAAAGATACACGTCCCAAATAAAAGAACAGAAGAAGCTTCCACAACTGGAACCAAATGAAGCAGACGTAACCAACCTCTCAGAGACTGAGTTCAGAACACTGGTGATAAGAATGTTTAAGGAGCTTAGAGAAGACATAAAGAAGGATGTAGAAATCATAACAAACGAGCTTAGAGAAAACATAAAGAAGGATGTAGAAATCATAACGAAAAACCAGTTGGAACTAAAGAACACAATTACCGAAATTAAGAACTCACTTGAAGGAATTACCAGCAGGCTAGATGAAGCAGAGGATCGAATCAGCGACTTAGAAGACAAGGTAGCAGAGATCACCCAAACGGAACAACAAAAAGAAAAAAGAATAAAAAACAATGAAGATGGCCTAAGAGACCTCTGGGATAACATCAAGCGCAACAACATGCGCATCATAGGAATACCAGAAGGTGAAGAGAGCAAGCAAGGGATTGAGAACATATTTGAAGTAATAATGTCTGAAAACTTCCCCAACCTGATGAAGGAAACCAACATACAAGTCCAGGAAGTGCAGAGAGTTCCAACCAGGATTAACCCAAACAGGTCCACACCAAGACACATTATAGTTAAAATGGCAAAGCTTAAAGACAAAGAGAGAATCCTAAAAGCAGCAAGAGAAAGACGGAGGGTTACATACAAGGGAACTCCCATAAGACTATCAAATGATTTTTCTACAGAAACATTGAAGGCCAGGAGGGAGTGGCAGGAGATACTTAAAGTGATGGAAAACAAAGGCCTACAACCTAGATTGCTTTATCCAGCAAGGCTATCATTTAAAGTTGATGGAGAGATAAAGAGCTTTCCAGAAAAAAATAAGCTAAAGGAATTTATTACCACCAAGCCAGCATTGCAAGAAATACTAAAAGGTCTTCTGTAAATAGGAGAAAGATCAAAACAACCTAACTACAAATTTAAAAATGGCAATATCTATGTACCTATCAATAATCACTTTAAATGTAAATGGATTAAATGCTCCAATCAAAAGACATAGGGTGGCTGACTGGATAAGACAGCAAGACCCTTGTATATGCTGTATACAAGAGACTCACCTCAGAACAAAAGACACACACAGGCTGAAAGTGAAGGGTTGGAGTAAGATATTTCATGCAAATGGAAACGAGAAAAAAGCTGGAGTTGCAATACTTATTTCTGACAAAATAGACTTTAAAATGAAGAACATACTAAAAGATAAAGATGGGCACTATATAATAATAAAGGGATCGATCCGACAAGAGGACATAACCCTAGTAAACATCTATGCACCCAACATAGGAGCACCTAAATATATAAAACAGGTACTGACTGACATAAAGGCAGAGATCAACAGTAACACTATTATAGTCGGGGACTTCAACACACCTCTGACCACAAGGGACAGGTCTTCCAGACAGAAAATCAATATGGAAACAACAGCCTTAAATGATACATTGGACCACTTGGATTTAATCGATATTTTCAGAACATTTCACCCCAATGCTGCAAAATACACCTTCTTCTCAAGCGCACATGGAACATTTTCCAAGATAGATCATATGTTAGGCCACAAAACAAGTCTTGATAAATTTAAGAAAATTGAAATCATACCAATTGTCTTCTCTGATCACAATGCTATGAAATTAGAAATGAACTACAGGAAAAAAACGGGAAGACACACCAATTCATGGAGGCTGAATAACTTATTACTAAATAATGAATGGGTCAAGCAGGAGATCAAGGAAGAAATCAAAAGATATTTCGAGATAAATGAAAATGAAAACACGACGACCCAAAATCTTTGGGATGCCGCGAAAGCAGTCCTAAGAGGGAAATTCATAGCTTTGCAGGCCTACCTAAAGAAACAAGAAACATCACTAATCAACAGTTTATCTTCACATTTAAGGGATCTGGAAAAAGAACAGCAAAATAAGCCCAAAGGGAACACAAGGAAGGAGATAATAAAGATCAGAGCAGAATTAAATGAAATAGAAACCAGAAAAACAATACAAAAGATCAATGAATCCAAGAGTTGGTTCTTAGAGAAGATAAACAAAATCGACAAACCATTAGCCAGACTCATTAAAAAAAAGAGAGAGAGGACCCAAATTAATAAAATCAGAAACGAAAGAGGAGAAGTGACAACGGACACTGCAGAAATACAAAGAGTTTTAAGAAGTTACTATGAGCAACTATATGCCAACAAATTTGACAATTTGGAAGAAATGGACAATTTTCTAGAGGCGTACAACCTTCCAAGGCTAACTCAAGAAGAAACAGAAAACCTGAATAGACTGATTACCACCACGGAAATTGAATCAGTAATCAACAGTCTCCCAACAAACAAAAGCCCTGGACCAGATGGCTTTACAGGTGAATTTTACAAAGCGTTCAAAAAAGAATTATCACCAATTCTCCTCAAGCTCTTCCAAAAAATCCAGAAGGAGGGAAGACTCCCAAACACTTTTTACGAAGCCACTATCACCCTGATCCCAAAATTAGACAAAGACACCACAAAAAAAGAAAACTACAGGCCGATATCTTTAATGAACATAGATGCAAAAATCCTCAACAAAATATTAGCAAACAGAATTCAGCAATACATTAAAAAGATCATTCACCACGATCAAGTGGGATTCATTCCTGGTATGCAGGGGTGGTTCAACATCCGCAAATCTATTAATGTGATACACCACATTAACAAAATGAAAAATAAAAATCACATGATCATATCAATAGATGCAGAAAAAGCATTTGATAAAATCCAACAGCCATTTATGATAAAAACCCTTAAGAAAGTGGGAATAGAGGGATCTTATCTCAACATAATAAAGGCCATATATGACAAACCCACAGCTAACATCATACTCAATGGGGAAAAGCTAAAACCATTCCCCCTAAGATCAGGAACAAGGCAAGGATGCCCATTATCTCCGCTTCTATTCAACATAGTTCTGGAAGTTCTTGCCACAGCAATCAGACAAGAAAAGAAATAAAAGGCATCCAGATTGGTAAGGAGGAAGTAAAGTTATCATTGTATGCAGATGATATGATACTATATATAGAGAACCCTAAAGACTCCACCAAGAAGCTATTAGAGCTGATAGATGAATTTAGTAAAGTGGCAGGATACAAAATTAATATTCAGAAATCAGTTGCATTTGTATATACCAATAATAAAACATCAGAAGGAGAAATTAAAAAAACAATCCCATTTACAATCGCTCCAAAGACTATAAAATACCTGGGAATAAATTTAACCAAAGAAGTAAAAGATCTATACTCAGAAAATTATAAGACACTGATGAAAGGAATGAAGGAAGATATAAATAGATGGAAACACATATCATGTTCATGGATAGGAAGAATTAATATAATTAAAATGTCCATACTGCCTAAGGCAATATACATATTCAATGCAATTCCTATCAAACTGCCAACGTCGTTTTTCACAGAAATAGAACATATAATCCTAAAATTTATATGGGACCATAAAAGATCCCGAATAGCAAAGGCAATCTTGAGAAATAAGAACAAAGTGGGAGGTATAACAATACCTGACTTCAGATTATACTACAAGGCTACAGTAATCAAAACAGCATGGTACTGGCATAAAAACAGACACATAGATCAATGGAACAGAATAGAGAGTCCAGAAATAAATCCACGTCTATATGGCCATTTAATCTACGACAATGGAAGCAAGAATGTACGATGGAGTAAAGACAGTCTATTCAATAAATGGTGCTGGGAAACCTGGACAGACACATGCAAAAAAATGAAGTTGGACCACCTCCTTACACCATATACAAAAATAAATTCAAAATGGCTTAAAGACTTAAATGTAAGGTCTGAAACCATAAAATACCTAGAAGAAAATATAGGAAGAAACTTCTCAGACATTACCCGGAGTAAGATTTTTACTGATATACACCCTCGCGCGAGGGAACTAAGAGAAAGAATAAACATGTGGGATTATATCAAACTAAAAAGTTTTTTCACAGCAAAGGAAACCATCAATAAAACAAGAAGGGATCCTACTGAATGGGAAAAGATATTTGCCAGTGATATATCTGATAAGGGATTAATATCACAAATCTATGGAAAACTTACTCAACCCAACTCCAAAAAAACAAACGATCCAATTAAAAAATGGGCAGAGGACTTGAAGAGACATTTTTCTGAAAAGGACATTCAGATGGCAAACAGACATATGAAGAAATGCTCAACCTCACTAACCATCAGAGAAATGCAAATAAAAACCACAATGAGATACCACCTCACCCCAGTCAGAATGGCTATCATCAATAAATCAACAAACAACAAGTGCTGGCGCGGATGTGGAGAAAAGGGAACGCTTGTGCACTGTTGGTGGGATTGCAGACTGGTGCAGCCGCTATGGAAAACAGTATGGAGGTATCTCAAAATTCTGAAAATGGAACTGCCTTATGATCCAGTAATTCCACTCCTAGGTATCTATCCGGAGAAATCCAGAACTTCAATTCAAAAATCTCTATGCACTCCTATGTTTATTGCAGCACTATACACAATAGCTAAGACATGGAAACAACCAAAATGCCCATCGGTAGATGATTGGATTAAGAAACTGTGGTACATTTATACAATGGAGTATTATGCAGCCATAAGGAAGAAAGAAATCTTACCATTTGCAACAACATGGATGGATCTAGAGAACATTATGTTAAGTGAAATAAGTCAGACAGAGAAAGATAAGTTCCATATGATCTCACTTATTTGCGGATTCTAAAGAAAAGAATAAGTGAATGACCTAATCAGAAACTGGGAGACAATGAGGAAAAACTGAGGGTTGCTAGATGGGCGGGGGGAGTGGGGGGTGGGGGGGAGGGTGAGGGGATTGGAGGGCAGTCGGTGACCACAGGATGGCCACGGGGTTTGAAAATTAATCTGGGGAACGTAATTTGGTGGTTACCAGAGCGTAAGGGGGTTGGGGGGTGGGGGATGAGGGTGAGGGGGATCAAATGTACGGTGATGGAAGGGGAGCTGTCTCTGGGTGGTGAACACATAGTGTGATTTATGGATGATGTGATTCAGAATTGCACAACTGAAATCTATGTAATTCTACTAACAATTGTCACCCCAATAAATTAAAAAAATAAAAAAATATTAAAAAAAAAAAAAAAAACACTATAGGACTAAACTTTAAAAAAAAAAAAAAAAAAAAAAAATGGCAAATAAATATCTTGAGAAATTATTTTTAATTAACTTTTGGTATTCCCTAATAAAAATGTAAATTGAAAAAAAAAAAAAAAAAAAAAAAAAAAAAAGAAAAAAAAAAAAAATCCAGCATCCATTTATGATAAAAACTCTAAGCAAAGTAGGAATAAATGGATCATGTCTCAACATAAGAAAGGCCGTGTATAATAAACACACAGCTGACGTCATACTCAATGGGAAAAATCTAAAAGCATTCCCCTTAAGATCAGGAAGAAGACGAGGTTGCCCACTTTCACTACTTGTATTCAACATAATTCTGGAAGTTCTAGCCACAGAAATCAGACAAGAAAAAGAAATAAAAGGCATCCAAATTGGAAAGGAGGAAGTAAAATTGTCATTATATTGCAGGTGACATGATAATATATGTAGAGAATCCCAGAGACTCCACCAAAAAACTATTAGAACTGATAAATAAATTTAGTAAAATGATAATTTTTAAAAAGCTAGTAGAACAATAAAGCTGTGTCTGTGTATTTATCCATGGCAAATAACGTCATCATTTCTTTCACTCATTATTAGGCAAATTATTAGAAATTATTAGAAATTACCTATAAATTAAATATAAATGGGGTACATCATAATGGGCCACCATATTTTATGGTTATCTCTATATTTTTACTACTTACACTTCAATTTGTGGGTGTGGGTGCTATTTCATATGGTATCAGAATTTTGTAAGTACACTATTTTCTCTATACTTTAAAATTTTTAAATGCATTTCATGTTTTTATTACTGTGAGAGCAAAATCTTTAATAAATAAATTATCTTTAAATATATAATTTGAATCAAGCAAAAATGTAATTGCATGTTTAGACTTTTAGTTTAAAAGCATTTGGGAATATTCTTCTTTATTTTAGAAACAACCTAAAGCACTAAGTCATATGTAATATACCACTGAAAATAGTGCATATATTTAGTGTGAACAAATTATTTCCTCTTCAAGTCAGAGACAGAGAGTGAACCACCTCTAGTTACTGTCAAGTCACCTTTCTGGTAAAGGAGACTATGCTCTTCTTTCAGAGATTAGGAGACCTCTGTAGAGAGGAGTGAGGACTGCAATTCCGAAAATCTTGATGAGAATAAAAAAGGAAATCCAGTAGAACATAAGGGAGAACCCTTTCTTAGAGGATGGATGGATCCAAGGCTGACAACGTAGAGAATGGAACCTTACACAAAGTAACTCCTAATTCTGCTCTTGTTAAAGTGCTTATTTTCTTTGAAATAAATTTAATACACTAGTTACATTTGTCACTTCCAAAATCACATGTTTATTTATCTAAATTTTTCACCTCTAATTTTTTGTCATTCCCACTTACCTACTCAAAAATGCTCATGAGAAATATTTGTTCACTGAAACTTATAGTCAATTCACTTCAGCACCTTTTTGGTAGCAGGAGATCCATCTTTTAATTACTTCCCTTCTTTTCTATCTGAGTTCCATTATTTCTATTCTCAATTCATTGGCTCATTTCTTTCATTACTTGCCTGAGAAAAACAAAACAAAACAAAACAAAAAACCTGCATGTAAGTATGCATCACATTCAATATTTCTGCACACATCGAGCTGAGCATTAAGAAAATCACACGACCAGGCAGACTAAACTGACATTTCTGTGAAATTATAATCCCAAAACTCAGTGATATTTTTCAATCTGTCATTTTTGTTACACATGTCATTTGGAAAATTAAAATAATCAGATAGTAAATCGCTCAACTTTCAATGCCCAGTTCCAAGAATAAACATCTATCTCAACCCACCTCCCCCTTTCTTCATGTCTCTATGGAGAAGTTATGCCTTCTCTTCCCAAAGGCCAGTACTTCAACATTTACTTGCAATTTGTCCCCTCTCGTGTTACCAGGGGTTTTGCTCCTTTATAACTATCTCCTCTCTATATTGCATTATCAGATCTCCCTGTCTTGTATTTTATCATTTATTCATTCAAAAAAAGCCCCTAGTTCTCTCATTGTGAACAAACACAATTAGATCCTGAATAGGAAAACAAACCAAACCAAATGAAATGATCAAAACCTTCTTAATGGTTCTCACTGTGCTTTGACTATAATCCCAATACTTTACCTTATCTACAGGCACTAAATCTTCTTGGACCCTGTTGAACTTCCAACCACAACTAATATCATTTTGCTCCTTGTTCAACATATATTTTCCATGTAGCTTGTATATTCTTCAAACACTGAAGTGCTTCAATAATGAGCATTCCTGAGAGTTCCAGTTGCTGTGGACATTATAGCCTTCCATAGAAACCTTCCAGGTTTCCAGAGAAACCTGGAAAGCCAAACAATCCTGCTTTAGAGTTCTTCCTTTTTCCTCTACCTTATTACCTGCTGCTGCAAGATTCCTCTGGGGCAGGAGTTGCTATCAGTAGCTCTTCCACTCTCCAAATTGTGCCCCTGGGCCATGGTTTGACAGGGTGTTCCTCAGATGACAACTCAAAACTAATTTAGGTCTAGTGAAAAAAAAACACAAAACAACAACAACAAAAACACAAAAAAACACAAGAACTTCAGATTGTTTATCAATGTTGTAATCCATGAGCCACTGTCTCTTTAGTGATGCTAGTTAGAATCTAGGATTGCTTTTTTTTTTTTGCAGAATCTAGAATTTTTATAATCTAATTTACAATCTAAATAGTCATAAATGGAACATAGGGTTTGGACAGGGCAGCTAGAGGTACGGCGAGATAAGGGACATAAGCCAAGTCAAGGTAAAAGAAGAGGAGAAATCCTGAGCTTCCATGGCAGGGAGAGACAGCCAGGAAATGCAGAAGCAGTAGCAGCAAGAGGTTAATCTGCACCATCTCTTCTACTGGCTGTTCTCTGTTGAACTGTGAGCATAAGGAGCACCAAGAGGGGTGGGTTTGTCACTGCCAGATTCAGATGGATTTTAACATCAGTGCACCTAAAGAACAAAGTGGTCTGTGTATGGGGAAAAGACGTTTAGCGGGTTTCTTAATAGGTCATTCCTTCAAAGTGACCTCTGTCTCTCCTAGAACCAGTTCCCTTTAAGGAAGTGTCAGGCAATCAAAGGCAAATGACCAAGCACACAAAAAACAGACTGAGAGGAGTAATGATTATAAGGAGAAACTCATAGAAAAGAAACAGCATGAAGAATGTGAGTCCTGTGCTGTTCATTGCATTTTGAGTGAACACACGGGACCTAACAGGGCTGGATGTCAGACTTTGGGAAAGGAAGTCTGAGCCTTGAACTGTGAGCTGCATAATTAGCGAAGCACTAGTAGCTCCCTTTTTGGAATCAGTTACTAGAATCTAACAGCAGTAAGACATGGCAAACACTTGACACCACCCCTACTCTAACTGTCAGTCCACCCCGTCATATGATCATGGGACTGGTATGAAAACCTTAGCTATAACCGGTTTCCATGGAAATTTGCAGGAGGCCAACCTCTTTTAGGGGGAGTTCAGCTTGCAGGAAAATTAGTCTTGGACAAGTTACCCTTTACCTTCCAGAGATCATCTCATCCAAGGGATCATAT
Organism: Rhinolophus ferrumequinum; assembly: GCF_004115265.2. Lineage (NCBI taxonomy): Eukaryota > Metazoa > Chordata > Mammalia > Chiroptera > Rhinolophidae > Rhinolophus > Rhinolophus ferrumequinum. The sequence goes on along the minus strand of NC_046291.1, from coordinate 40,442,272 downwards.
AAAACTTAAAGGGCTGAAACGAAGATAACCAGATATCTGGGGATATAAATATTGCAAATGAGTCAAAATATATTGTGAGAGTATGGCTGTCCTACGAAATGGTAGAAAGGGGAGGCAATGAGTTTGCAGAGTGACTGATAAGGCTACAGCACATTAATGGAAATGAGCCATGGAAAGGCAGACTTAATAGTATCAACCTATTATGTGAAGTGTCCAGTGAAAATGGAAATCACAGCAGTACTATCTAAGCAGATTTTTGATCCCTTAAAATACAGAGAACAGAGTAATTGGTGACCTAGAATACCTACGGGTCAATTATAAAGGAAATTTATTTGTAAGGCAGGAATTATAGCAAAACCTCAAAGAACTAACCAGCACCTAAAACTTGCAAGTAGGTCAAATTTGTACTCACTAAAATAAGAATATCAAGTCAGCCTTCTGGCATTCTCAGAGTTTCTTACTCAATAGGTTGAGGTGGCTTCCTAGGTTCCAAATAGCTAGGAGGGCATGGCATGAGAGTATATAATTCTAATATTAAAGTACGGAATCTCCAACTGAAAAGTGCTTAACAAAATGAGGGATTATTGTTGTTATCATTATGTCACATAACATGAAGTCTAGAGGAGGTATAGTTACAATTAACTTAGTGGTTCAATGATTTCCAGGAAATTTCTACTTTTGTCCATCTTTCTATTCTGCTGTTCTCAATATGTTGGTTTTAATCTTCAAGTTTGTACTCTCTGCCACATAAATGCCTATAATGTTTCCAAGCATCTTCGTGCAACAAATTCAATGCCCAAATGCCAGAAGGTAAGAAGAAAACACATTCTTTCATTGTGAATCTTTTTAAAACTAAGGAAATGCTTCAGGGGCTACCAGTACACTTGGCCTCAAGCCTCATCAGTCGGATTTAAGTCACACTCTTGTTCTCAAAGCAAACAGTAAAAAGGAGAAGGAAATTACCAAAATTTTAATTTTGTTATGTAAGTGTCTCTCCTGATTGTCAAATACTTTAATACAATTGAGATGCTTTTTAAAAAGGTGAAGGGCAGAGGGATGAGACAGATGGAGGATGGAAAAGCTACTAGATCAACTATCGGATGTGTACGCTGCGCACTATTTCCATGGTAAATCAATAGCACTTGCTACATTCTTTAAAGCATTTGTTTTATTTTGTTTTAATATTTTGACCTTATAATATGGTTGTTTAATTTTTGTCCCTTTAGTAAACAGTAACCACCTTGGCAGTGAGGCTATCTTACTTACTTTGAAATGACCACAATATCTAACACAATGCTATGCAAAGAGCAGTTCCTCAATTAGCTAGTACTTAACATTTCTTCTAAAATGACATACAGGTATGCCCCATTTTGTACAAGATAATGTTCTTTAAAGTTGTGTGCAAATTAATACTTATAAATCAAATCGTTCTTTCCCTTGTATGTTCTTTTTATAATTGATGAAGCCTGTTCCATATTTATATTTAATTGGTAGTGTTACCAGAGGGGGTTGGGGGCCTTCTTGAGGAGGTGTCTGGGCTTAGCTCTCACACCAGGGGTCGAGCCCGGTGGAGTCTGGGCTAGCTTACCACAACTGCGGGTTGAACCCAGGCCCTGGGGAGGAGAACTGAGAATCCTAGCCGCTCCATTGCTGGGGGTAGGGCCCTCTTTGGTGCGGTGTCCAGGTTCTTAGCATCCTGAGCAAAGAATTGAACGAGACACAGAGGTAAAGTGGTAAGAAAGAAGCTTATTAGAAGAGATCGTACACTCCAAAAAATTAGGAGCAGGCTGAGCACACAGAAAAGTGGCTCACGCCTAAAGGTGGCATTACTAGGAGAAAAAGTACACTCCAAAGAGTTTGGAGTGGGCCCCAAGCAAAAGAAGCTGCTCCCAAGGCTCAAAACACATTATTAAAAGAAAAAGTACACTCCAAAGGGCTTGGAGCGGGCCGGAGCAAAAGCAAGGCTCAAGAGGGGCAGTGGATCACAGGAGCCTGGGAGTTTTATCTTTTTTTCTCTGGGATGAGCTGTCCCTCTCCAGGAGACTGACCACTTGATTGACACCTCTGATTGATAAGGAGCCATTATCTCACCCTCTTACACACTGCATGTCCCTTCCCAGAGTTCAGTCTGTTATAATGATATCAATGAATTTCTGGGCATATGTATGACATTACACTGATGGTATAATGAGGCTAGGGTGAGATGGAGGGCGTTGTAGCCCTTTGCTGCACAGGACCGGTCTAATTTACTGTCTTTTAGTCTCCTCACAGTGGCTAATGGTCAGGGCAGATAAGGGAAGAATTTGGGAGGTCTCCAGGCGGTGCTTCCCATAGATTGTGTTGGACATGCAGGAATGCAGAGACCCAAGTACTTGTCTCTAACTGCCTGCCTTGTTTTCCCTGAGAGACGCGATCCCCACAAATCTCTGTGGGGAGTTCAGGGACAGGGGTCTTTTCTTCTGTATCTGCTTCAAGCTGAGAAGGGGTTAGATCTGTCCCTACCTAATGGGGATTCAGAAAACTCTCACTCTATCTGATCTTAAATAAAAAAAGGAGTCTCATATTTGCCTTGGTTGGGGTGTGCTGGAAGCCTCGCTGAGACGTAACTCATATCCTGACAGTCCCTATGTGAGGAGAGACAGATGTTAGTTAATAAATTAAAGCACTGGCTCCAGAAATAGGACTCCAAGCCCAATTATCTTAATTTTACCCAGGGGTTAGGTATGGACTGGCCTGGAGGAGTGTTAAACCCCATTTGATCTCTGGGATGGTATTTATTTATCCAAGAGTTAGGTCTGGAATGGCTTGGGGGGATGATGGGCTACAATGATTATAACTCAAAGGCTTTTAAGTAGTTAATTGAAGCAGGGGTGAGAAACATCGTGATTTAGGCTAGGAGCAATCTTTAGTTTAGAATTAGAAATTGATTAGAAGAATGATTAAGATCAGGGGCTAAGGAGCTAAGAAACTAGAGAAAAGGAGACTTAAAACTTCTATATTGAGGGGACTTTAAATTCCTATAGTGAGGGGACTTAAAACTTTTATAGTAAGGGGGCTCTCCCTTATCAGTAGTATCTAATATTTTAAATGTAACCTCAGTTTACTTCAAGTATCTTTGTCAAGCAATTAATGATCTGAAAATAAATGGCTATATGAAGAAAATTCAGGAATTAAAGGATCTTTAAATATTTTTATAAAATAAAAATGATTTTGTATCATGAAATATTAGGTTGGTGTAAAAGTAATTGCGGTTTAAAAGGTTAAAAATAATTGTAAAAACCGCAATTACTTTTGCACCCATCTAATAGTATACTGAAAGCGGAGCTTACATAAAGGTTTTAAATTTGCTTTTATTTAAGTTGACATACTTATATTAAAATGTTAGAATTATGTTTCCAAATACTCATATAATTTGATTTAGATGTAGGACTTATAAATTCAAACCAGGGAGATAGAATTACTCCACTATTGTGTAATACTTAAAATTCATAATGCAGACAGGGAAATATAAATAACACTCCTCCTATCCATTTTCTCCTTGAATGTTGCTTGTACTCACACCATTTTAATATTGTTCTGGTAGGGCACTTACACGATTTCAGAACTGAAATAGACTTTAGCAATCCTTTAGTCAAGCCTAATATATCATTACAATCTTTAAAGGTGTCACATATACGTAAGTATCACAAATATAATAGTATCACATAAACATTACCTTTACACATAATAGCATCACATAGATACTATTTAATTGGGAAAAAAAAATCAAAGTCACCATAGTTAACAACACACAAACAGTATAATCAAATGGCAAGTTACACTGAGTTTAATTAAAAGTATTTTTGTCTTCAGAACTAACACAATTGTTTTATAAATATTATATTATGACTTGGAAGTTAAAATTTTTCAAAAACTGTGTGTTATAGTTTATGGGTTTAAATACTAATAATTAATTTTACGGAATATGCTAGGGTACAAATATGTATTTGGGCCTATGATTCAGGATGGAAAAGTTAAAAAAAAAAAGGGAATGTAAATATTATGAAAACCATATGTAAGAGTAAAAGTTTTAAGAGAAAGAATGCATCTTTCCGAAACCTTGGAACTGACTTATCATGTTTTGACAATTTTGGCTTCATTCACTGAAATCCCATTTTGTCTTTTTCCTGTTTGTAAAAATAATTTCTGAAAATTACCTAAAAAATGGCCAGTGGGCAGTCAAGATGTTCTATTTAAGGAAGTTATTTAAGGAAGTTGCCAACTACAACAACAAAAGACTTTTTGTTTTAAATTTTTATTTTTAATTTGTGGTCAGTAGTTAAATAAAATACTGATTACTTCCAAGGTCTTATTTTATTACCCAGAGCTGACAAAATTCCAATCCAAACAGATGTATGATTTAAGAATCTAGCCAAGTGAGCAGATCACTCAATACTACTCTCCACCCCTCTCTGAGGCTAAGGATTAGGGTTGGGTGGGGGGAGAGGTTGTGCCAGTGGGAGAGCATGTAAGGACATGTTGCATTTGAAAAAAAACAAATTTACTGCAATACTAAACTTCACCTCCAATGGAGAAAAGTCATACTGGCATTTCCAAAAGATGTAGGAAGTATGTAAAGAGATGTCACTTGTTTCCCAGGGATAACCTTGACTCCATGTCAGAGTCACCTGAGAGGCCTAAAAATGCCAGTACCTAGGACCCATCCTCAAATACTCTGATGAATTTGTGTATGATGCACTCTGGCCATGTGTAATTTTAAGAAGCTGAGCGAATATTTATAAGATGCATTCAAAATTGAAACATAGCAATCCACCCTACCCCAGCAATGATGGTTAGTTTTATTTATCAACTTGAGTAGGCTAAGGGATGCCCACATAGCTGATAAAACATTATTTCTGGGTATGTCTATGAGGGCTTTTCTGGAAGAGATTCACATTTGAATCAATAGACTTAGTGAAGAAGAACACCCTCACCAATAACAGCAAGTATTATCCAATCTGTTCAAGGCTTGAATGGAACAGAAAGGTGGAGGAAGGCGTAATTTGTCCTCTTTGCTTGAACTGGGATAATCATTCTCCTGCCCTCAGACATTGGCTCTCCTGGTTCTCGGGCTTCTGGACTCAAACCAGGATTTATACCATTGTCCCCCTAATTCTCACATCTTTGGACTGAGACTGAATTACACCACTGAGTTTCCTGGTTCTCCAGCTTGCATACACACACACACACACATTATACATATATACATACACACATATATATGTCCCAATTTAATATTTCTTATGTTGGTTCTGTTTCTCTAGAGAACCATGACTAATATACTCTCTCCACCAAAAAAAAAAAAGAAAAAAAAAATCTGCTTTAGAGAGTGCTTTGTAGTTTTTATCTTATAAGCGGTTATATATCTGGCATACTGCCTTTACTCCTATCATCTCCAGGTTTCCCAAGCAATTCCTTAATGGTCTCAGCAACTCATATTAATGAGGTCAACTCTTACCACACACATTCTTCGCCTTGGTTGTGCAGAATGTAGACATAACTCAAAAGACACTAAAGTACTAGAGCAATAACCTCAGCGTCATAAATGAAAAATACTACATAGGAATTCAGCGACACACCGTGATTCCTCCATCTTACTCTACTTTTTTAATTAATTAATTGGTTTGTATCTATTCAAATTTCAAAATGTCACCTATACATATTAACCATTTTGATAATTTCATGCTATCCACCTAAAAGAGATATCATTATTCTTCACTTGGAAAGACTTCATAATTTCATCATTAGAGAGTAGCTTCCTATTATAGATTCTCTTCAAGTCCCAGCTCCTGTATTATTAGATGTTTTATCTTGGGGAACTTATTCTATGTCACTGTGCAGCAGTTTCTTTATTTGTAACATAATACTACTTATACCTCATAAGGTTGTCATTAAGTTAATATGCACCAGAATTTAGAACAGTGCCTGCCATACACTCAGCACTTAATACATTTTAGTTATCATGCCTAGACTTCACCTAGAGTCCAGTGTCCTCCCTAGGTTATGTCATGGCAACACATTTCAACAGTCTCAGGTTTTCTCATAATTATATGGACGTGTCTAATCTTCCCAAGAAATTGTACCTCAGGAGGAAGGAAAGCAGTAACTTGGTATTTTACCTCCATGCTTTATCTCTGTCTTTTATTCCAATCCCACAAGCTCTGAGGTCTAAAAGGGCTTTCCAATATTCCCTCATATCACATCCTGAGTTCTCACTACCATGTGGGCTAAAGTGTAAATCCATTACGATTGGCTGTTGATATTAAGAAGAGCTTAAGAAATTGAGCTCAAAAATTTCTTTTGCAACAGTATCTTTCTTTTAAAACATTTCTTTGCCTCAGTCTCACAAATATGTTTCTAGATGTCAGACATCAAATATTGATTCTGTTTCTTTGCATCTATTCTCTATCAATCCTGAAGTTCCCTGAGATAAGGGAGTAAGACAAATCATGAATAATTGTTCTCTGGCTTCTTAGGAAAGGCAGCTTAATGCTCGACACAATTCTTAGTGAAAAGCAGTAATAAGTTCATTACAGCCCTAGAATTTCTAGGAATGGATTAATCCTAGGAATGGATTAATCTCAAAAAGATTCAACTGCAAAAAATTTGTTATTTTAATAGCCTTATGTTTAATAAAAAGCCATTGTTGGAATTTATTTCATCCTGTATATCCAAGATGCAGATGGGTGGTGTGGGGGTGAGGGCAAAAAAGTGGGGAAGAGAAGGTTTAGTTTTAACCTGAGAGAGAGAAAAAAATTACAGTCAGATTTCTAATTCTGGCTCAACCACTAATTATCTGGGCAATTTTCTAAGATCACTTTCTGTATGAAAATGATGATGATAATACCTAATACTTGAGACTTTGAGCGTGAAATGGGATACTGCTTTCAGCGTTTTTTCTTGCAGTGTATAGTACATTGTGAGTGCTCAATAACTGGTAGCAGTAAGAGCAATGATTATTGTAACAGTTATTATTGGTAATATGTTGATTATTTTTAGGAGGAAAATATAACCACCTATAAGAAAGGAAAAGTGGTTGTAATTTACATTCCCCACATAATTTAGCATTTCCCACCTAATTTGGTGAAATTATGTTTCACCAAAGAGTTAGCTGCTCTTATTTTTAGAATGACCACTTTTCATGTATTTGATTATTTTCCACTGTTAATTATCAAATAACTTTTAGTAAATTTCAGTTGTATTTGATATATTCATATGTCACAAATCTTGGAAATAGTTGACATTAGACATTAATTATCTTAGATCACAATATTCTTTGACAACCCAGTGGAATCAATAACGTTGTATCCAGGGCAATACAAATATATATGAAAGTATTATAGGAGATTTTCAGAATTTCTGAGGCTTCTCTATGTGGTGTACATTTATAGTCTATCATCCACAAGTCAAAAAGTCCCTACCTTTATAAATAGAAATATTTCACAAAAGTTTTTTTTTTGGCTCTAATTTTGATATTATATAAGTATGCAACCAAGTTATACCTTTAATTCAGAAAATGTCTGAAAGTCACATAAGAAAAAAATCACAAAACTATATACAACTTGTGTGTGTGTGTGAGAGGGAGAGAGAGAGAGAGAGAGAGAAGGAAAGAAAGATGTGGATAGGAGGGCTTCATGAGAAATTATCTTTCTTAGGGTGATATATAATTTTTAAATTAATTGCATTTATTGGGGTGATTTGTAGTCTGCTTTAAAGGATAAATCATGCATTAATTTTAAAGTTCTTGAAAATGATGGATAATGAGTTGACCCTCCATACTGAACATTATGCTGTACATTTATAGTAGGTTACTCATTCAGAAATACAGAAATATATCAAATGAATAAAAGAGCCAATATACAAACAATTCTACCAATTTGGAGATTTAAAGATGGGCTATTTCAAAGCTTTAGAAAATAATGGAAGTAATAATACATTTAGCAAACCTGTGGGGAAAAAATAAGCTGGATACCTACCACACATTATTTGCCAAACTTTGTAAGACATGGGCTAAAAGCTGTCAGTGCCAAGGTAAAAGCACAACAAAACATATGTTAATATGTTAAATCAGGCATTACTTTCAGAGAAATTTTTAAAGACACACCATAAGTCATAAATTGGTGGCAGTGAAGGAGGAAGCAACCTGCAGATCTCCTTTGTCACTCAAAGAGTTTTTTAAAAAATATATACAATATTTAAACATTATAAATATTCAAATAAAAATAACCAATTTTCTTCAAAAAACAACCAGCCTATCTGGCAAAATTGGACTAATATTTCCATAGTGCAACCATAAAGTGGAGATGGGTATAAGGGCCCTGTTAGAAAGGAGCCAGAGTTATCCAATAAATTGCCACTCAACTGCTCTACTTAGCTCCATTTCCTTCCAGCCTATACTCTGTATGCTTTTAAAATTGAGATCCCGGTATAGATTGTATTTAAAGAAAATATTATAAATCAAACTAACAGCAGCAAAAAAAATGAAAAACATTTTCAAGATAAATGATGGCTCAATATCATTATTGTTCAAGATAAATCTTAAAGGAAATAGAAAATAAATATATAATTACAAAAGTAATCTAAGGCAGAAATGCAAATATCAATAAATATATTCTAACTCAGTTGTTGGAAGAAAAAGATTAAAACCATATTACTTTCAACTATCAGACTGGGAAAGATAAAATATAGAATTTTGTGGAATGTACTTAGATAACACATGTAAACTGATTTTCACAAAACCCACTATAATAAATGCTTACAGCAATGCTAATTGCCAACTTTGTTAGTGCCATTAAAATAGTTATTGATTGAAGAATGCAGTCAGCTAGATGATAATACCTATTGGTGAGGTAAGGAATAGAACCATAAATTCTCAACTTCATTGCTGGTAGAAGAATAAATCAGTACTAACTTTCTAAATTATGTTATGGATATATAAAACTTTAAAATATGCATATCTTTAATTTAGAGCAATAGTATTTACCAGTTTAATCTATAGAAATAATGGCCAAATAAGCAAATTTTATGTAGAAGAATGATTGTTGAAATATTGGATACAGTAAAGAAATGCCAGCAAACATATAAATGCCCCAAGTAAGTGTTGTGTTAAATAATTTATGCCATATATTTACAGTAGAAAATAATGTAGCTATAAAAATGTTAACTAAAATGCATAACACATTACAAATTAACATGAAGAAGGTTAACAGAAATAGTTACAAAAGCAGTTGACAACGTGATTCAATTTTGGAGAAAATTTGTTTTATAGATGTGATTTTTTAATTTTTTGCTTAATGTAAAAAGAATAAACACCAGATGAATAAAAAACAAACAAAAAAATCTGTACATGTCTCATATGGGGGATGGGGGCAATAATATTGTATATAGAGTGGTCAGAGAAGATTTCATTGATGGATGGCATAAACTCAGGAATTAAGGAATTAAGTTCCTTGAGGAGGCTGGAAAAGAGGAAATACGGATAACCAGTAGAGGATATAATAGTCCTGATAGTAGAAGAATATTTCTTCCATTGGAATGCGTGGGAAGGAAAACGGGATGATCACAGAGATGTTTGTAAGGTGATGTAAGCAAGTACAGGGAGTTCTATTTTCTCTGTTTTGTAGAAACCTTTGACTGAATATTCTGAGCAAGTGGAGGTAAAGGTTTGAAGAGAGTGCAGAAAGTTTGAAATATTCACTGAGGAGAAGGCGGGCAGGGGGGAAGTGCTGGCCAATAAAACAAAAGAATTTCAAGAAAGCATTGCCAGGTACATTAAAGTTAGAGGAGATTGTTTTATATTTGTGTAAATGTGCATGTTTACTCAGTTTTTCTCCAACACACACATGACTGGGCATAAGCACAAAAAGGCAAGGCAGTTGCCAGATGAATGCAATGTAAAAAGCAATCGTGAGAGAATTGTTAAAAATTTGAAGTATTTGTGAGTAAAATCTGAAGAGAGTGGAGGAAAAAAATGAAGAGAAGCAGACTGTGGAGAGTAATGGTAACACAAGACTAGGGGCTCAGTGAAGTTGAAGAACAAGTACCCTGGGAAAAACTAAGATGGTTGAAAAGGTAGGAAGTTATGGACGCAAAATTTTCTTAGCTTAAATTATCACCAATGGTGGAGATATGTCAAGTAATGAGAATTCCAGATGTGTGACTGTGTAAGTGAAGTGCTGGAAAGGCCTGGAGTTGTAGGTCACTTGCAATGATCCATCCATGAACTGAGAACAATGGCATTGAAGGTTCTATCCGTGTATTTTTAAATCCTCCATAATTATGGTAGAATGGGGAGAAGAAAAAGAATGCAAGCCAAGCTTTAAAGTCTGAGTGAAATAAAAAGATGTTATGGAAGGGCATATAAATGTCAAGAAAATGAAGAAATAGAATCAGGCAGACAAATGACAGTAAACCTTCAAAAATAAAGCTTTAAAAAAAAAGCCTTTATTTTTAAAAATTCCTGTTAATTTCTCAAGAAATCATGATTTTTTTTTATTAGCCTAACAATGATAAAAATAACAATGACTTTAACTTAAATGACCATTATCCTTCCTTCTTCCTCCCCCACTGTTCTCTTCTCAATATTTTTTCCGGCTCTGCAAGTAAGAACTCTTGATAGGAATTTTCATACTGGACACTATTTTTTCCTGAGGGACCACTATGTCTTACATTTTGTCCAGTTGGGAGTTGCTGGATAGAAGACTCTGGGACAGAGTTTAGAGTGCAAGGTAATTATTAGGGAGGGCCCTTGGGATAAACCCTATAATAGGGAGGCAAAGGAAGCAGGATTAGATAGAGGGAGAATTCAAGTTGAAATGGAGGTTGGATGACAGCGTTGGTGCACCCCATGGCAGAGCTCTGGAGCTAAAATTATCTTTTAGAGGCGCTCTGGCTTGGGCCTTATTATCTGTTGTTACCAGTCACTTGATGCGAACTGTCCTGGAAGGGATTCAGCCTTGCGTCAGGCAGAGGTCTGCCTCTGAGGCAATCCTGGTGACTGACAGCTGTCTTCCAACACACTTCCAGAAGATCAGGCAAAATGCTCCTTCATGAGGAGGGATCATTCAGTGCAGAAGAACCTGTTATCAAGTGTCATCACACCCATGTTTCATTGAATAGGAATCATCAAAATAAATGATCTTACATGCTTTGTACATAGTTGCTGGCTGTTTAGTTATTGATATGTTCTATCGTAAGTGGATGGAGTAATTTATTTGCTAAGGTATGAATACATTATGTTAAATGTCACAAAATCACCAATGCTATGCTCTAAAGTAAAACTTTCAAAGGCTTATTTTTCATGCCGTACACCTGATGAATTGAAATTGGCTTGAGATTAATGATTTGTAGCAAACTTACCACGGAAAATGAGTAAAGATGCCATATCGACTCAATAAGTGGTATAAACTAAATGGATCATGGGAGATTAATTCACACAGTCCTATGGAGTGATGATATAATTATGCTGTTTTTCATTTGTATAATCAAAATTCCTGTGATTACCTTTTTATCTCTTCTACTTTTTCCAAATGTAAGCCTTTTGATCTTCCAATTAAGATATTCTAAGTGACTAACTAAAAAAATAATTAGAGGCAAGCAAAAAGTAATTAAGGAATATAATATGTCTTGAAAACTGTCATTTAGAAGATTTATTTTCAATATTCATTATTTCTTCTATGAACATGTAATCAGATACTGATGATCAAAAGTAATATTAATAATATTTATAATTTATGTTAATCAAAATGCCAAAGAAGACTCTTCTTCTGTAAAAACTTGATTATTTAAAACATTTTACAGTTGGTTATGCTAGAGAAAATCGTTTCTAACAGAAATGATTTAATCAGACTCTACATTTACCAAATGTATTGAAAGTCAGTATGCTGTGGAAAAGAAACTTTGGAATAATGATCTGAAGTTCTAATGTAAATTATTTATACAAACCTGTGAGCCTGAATACTGATATTGACAAATATAGGAAGCCATACTTGTCCAATTGTCCTTTTTTTCCTGACCTGGAATTACTCTTAGAGTCAAATAACCTTAAAACGGTGCTTCTGAAGTTGTGCTGCTGTCATTGGTTTAACTTCACATTTGTTTTCATCAATTTCAACACAAGACTGATGTTTATGAGTGAGTGAACAAAACGCGTGAGGTAGCTTTCTAACACATCTCTCTATCTCTGGTTTTTCCTATCTCAATTCTTTACTAGATGGCTTACAGTCCTTTCAGTTTATTAATTTATTCCTTCACTCACACATTCATTCATTAAATATTCTTTGTGTAGAGTGTTATATGTATTCTAGAGCTCCACAGTCCAATCACAGAAGCCCTATGTAGCTATTTAAATTTAAATCAAAAAATAAAGTAAAAAATTAGGTTTGATAGTCACACTAGCTACATTTCAAGTGCTCAGTAATTACATGTGGCCAGGCACTACTGTATTGGCAAGCACAAATACAAAACATTTCCATTACTGTAAACAGTTTTATTGGACAGCCCTGTTCTAGTGCCTAGGAATGCAGAGATAAAAGTTGAAATCTCTCCATGAAGGAGGTCACAGACCATTAGAGGAAAATACAATACAGACATCTTCAAAGTACTCTTGAGTAACAAAGAAAAGGCACCTAAATGAATCTGGGTAGGGACATGGAATCAATAAAATGATGACTGAAATGGATTTAATTGGCAGCTGAGGGGTTGAGGAGAAGGCATTACAGGCACGGGGAATATTGTTTGTGATACTCATGGACAAGAATAACAAAAAAAGTATGATGCTTTCTGGGACATGCAGATAATTGTTTAGAATGTAAAGTGATCTTGGACAAGATTGTCCAAACAAGTGTGTGTGTGTGTGTGGTCTGCAAAAGGGAAATATAAATACCTAACTCTTAAGGTTAATGTTAAAATTTAACTATTTTTGATATGTGAAGCACTTAGAATAGCTGTTGACAGTAGCACAAATTTGTAAATATTAATGATTAGTATTATCAACATTATTATATTTTTATTATCATTTTACAAGATTGGAAGTATGATCTGGGACTTATTGCAGAATTACAAACAGAGGTACATTTCTGATGAAAACCACACTCAGTGATATTTAGGAAAGTATTAAACTGAAAATGTTTTGACCTTTCTCTTTCTTTTTTTGAGTGCAAGTGGTTGGAAAAGCAGGGTACTGCTTCTATAGTGCTGTGGGTGTTGGGGGGGATCACAAGCAATAAAGGAGAAATAAAAATTAGAGTACATAAAGACGGAATATTTTCTTATTTTTGCATGTGCGTATGTACTTTTTAACTTAAAAAATTGTTTTTTGAACTTGACTTAGTAAGAAAAAACATCAGAAAACAATGCTTATACTTTTTTTGGTTTTTTTTTTTTTGCTGGCCCAACAGAATCAAGGTTAAAAAATTTCCAAGAATATCCTAAAACAAACTGTTCTTATAAAAATTCCAGTTGACTTATTCAGACTTAAGAATTTTGGGTGGTTTGGCTAAAAGTCAACCAAAGATCAAACATCTTAAGTATTTATTCAGACTGAACTTTTGAACCATTTCATGTTGTTCTTTTACTACTACACTCTTATAATAGAAAGTAATCCTTTCCTTTTTCAAATTAAGGTAAATAACATCATATACTTTAATTTTTAAACTAATTTATTTCTTTTATATAAAACTATGAGAGTAGTGTGATTTTTTTTTTGTTTTTTAAAGTTTATTGGGGTGACAATTGTTAGTAAAATTACATAGATTTCAGATGTACAATTCTGTATTACATCATCTATAAATCCCATTGTGTTCACCACCCAGAGTCAGTTCTCCTTCCATCACCGTATATTTGTTCCCCCTTACCCTTATCTCCCACCCCCCTCTCCCTTTACCCTCTGGTAGCCACTAAACTGTGTCTGTGTCTATGAGTTTTTGTTTCTCATTTGTTTGTCTTGTTCTTTTGTTGTTTTTGGTTTATATACCACATATCAGTGAAATCATATAGTTCTCTGCTTTTTTTGTCTGACTTATTTTGCTTAGCATTATACTCTCAAGATCCATCATCCATGTTGTCACAAATGGTCCTATTTCATCTTTTCTTACTGCCGAATAGTATTCCATTGTGTATATGTACCACAACTTCTTTATCCATTCATCTATCAAAGGACATTTTGGTTGTTTCCATGTCTTGGCCACTGTAAATAAAGCTGCAATGAACATTGGAGCACACGTGTCCTTATGTATAAATGTTTTCAGATTTTTTGGTTAGATACCCAGGAGAGGGATTGCTGGGTCATATCGTAATTCTATTTGTAATTTTTTGAGGAACCTCCACACTGCCTTCCATAATGGCTGCACCAGTCTGCATTCCCACCAACAGTGTATGAGGGTTCCTTTTTTCTCCACAACCTCTCCAACACTTGTTACTATTTGTCTTGTTAATGATAGCCATTCTGACTGGGGTGAGGTGGTATCTTATTGTGGTTTTTATTTGCATTTCTCTGATAATTAGTGATGTTGAGCATTTTTTCGTATGTCTATTTGCCATTTGTATGTCCTTTCTGGAGAAATGTCTCTTCAGGTCGTATGCCCATTTTTCAATTGGGTTGTTTGTTTTTTTGTTGTTGAGTTGCATGAGTTCCTTGTATATTTTGGATATTAGCCCCTTACCGGAGGCACTGTTTGCAAAAATCTTCTCCCATTCAGTTGGTTGCCTCTTTATTTTGTCGATGGTTTCTTTTGCTGTGCAGAAGCTTTTAAGTTTCATATAGTCCCATTCATTTATTTTAGCTTTTACTTCCATTGCCTTTGGAGTCAAATTCATAAAATGCTCTTTGAACCCAAGGTCCATAAGTTTAGTACCTATGTTTTCTTCTATGCAGTTTATTGTGTCAGGTCTTATGCTTAAGTCTTTGATCCATTTTGAATTAATTTTGGTACATGGTGACAGATAGCAGTCCAGTTTCATTCTTTTGCACGTGGCTATCCAATTCTCCCAGCACCATTTATTGAAGAGGCTGTCTTTTCTCCATTGTATGTTTTTAGATTCTTTGTCAAAAATTATCTGTCCGTATTTATGTGGTTTTATTTCTGGGTTCTCAATTCTATTCCATTGGTCTATGTGTCTGTTTTTCTGCCAATACCATGCTGTTTTGATTATTGTAGCCCTGTAGTACAAGCTAAAGTCAGGGAGTGTGATACCTCCAGTATTGTTCTTTTTTCTTAAGATTACTCTGGCTATTCGGGGTCTTTTGTGGTTCCAAACAAATCTGATGGTTTTTTTTCTATTTCTTTAAAAAATGCCATTGGGATTTTGATGGGGATTCCATTAAATCTGTATATTGCTTTGGGTAATATGGACATTTTAACTATGTTGATTCTTCCAATTCATGAGCATGGAATGTCTTTCCATTTCTTTGTGTCTTCTTCAATTTCTTTCAAAAATGTCTTATAGTTTTCAGCATATAGGTCTTTCACATCCTTGGTTAAGTTTATTTCTAGGTATTTTATTCTTTTTGCTGCAATTGCAAAAGGAATTGTTTTTTGTATTTCTTTTTCTGAGATTTCATTGTTAGTATATAGGAATGCAATGGACTTTTGTACATTGATTTTGTAGCCGGCAACTTTACTGTATTCGTTGATTGTTTCTAATAGCTTTTTGGTGGAGTCTTTAGGGTTTTCTATATATAGCATCATGTCATCTGCAAAGAGTGACAATTTAACTTCTTCATTCCCAATTTGGATGCCTTTTATTTCTTTCTCTTGCCTGATTGCTCTGGCGAGGATTTCCAGCACTATGTTGAAAAGCAGAGGTGATAGGGGACAGCCCTGTTGTGTTCCTGAACGTAGAGCAAAGAGCTTCAGTTTTTCACCATTAATTATGAGATTAGCTGAGGGTTTGTCATATATGGCCTTTATTATATTAGGGTATTTTCCTTCTATACCTATTTTATTAAGAGTTTTAATCATAAATGGATGTTGCATCCTGTCAAATGCTTTTTCTGCATTAATTGATATAATCATATGATTTTTGTCCTTTATTTTCTTTATGTGATGTATCACATTGATGGATTTGTGGATGTTGAACCATCCTTGTGCCCCGGGGATGAACCCCACTTGGTCATGATGAATAATCTTTTTTAACGCATTGTTGTATTTGATTTGCTAGAATATTGTTTAGGATTTTTGCATCTGTATTCATCAGAGATATTGGTCTGTAGTTTTCTTTTTTTGTGTTGTCCTTACCAGGTTTTGGTAATGTTGTGGTAATGTTGGGGTAAAAATCAGGGTAATGTTGGCCTCATAAAATGAGGTAGGGAGTACTGTCTCTTCTTCAATTTTTTGGAAGAGTTTGAGCAGGATTGGTATTAGTTCCTCTTTGAAGGTTTGGTAGAATTCACTAGTAAAGCCATCTGGTCCCGGACTTTTGCTTTTGGGAAGGTTTTGGATGACTGACTCAATTTCGTTACTGGTGATCAGTCTGTTTAGATTTTCCAGTTCTTCATGGTTCGGCCTAGAAAGGCTATATGTTTCTAAGAACTTGTCCATTTTTTCTAGGTTATTGAATTTGGTGGCATACAGTCCTTCATAGTATTCTTAGATGATCCTTTGTATTTCTGTGGTGTCTGTGATAACTTCCCCTTTTTCATTTCTGATTTTGTTAATTAGTGTCTTCTCTCTTTTTATCTTAGTGAGTCTAGCCAAGGGTTTGTCAATTTTATTAATCTTTTCAAAGAACCAGCTCTTTTTCACATTAATTTTTTCTATTGTCTTTTTGTTCTCTATTTCATTTAGTTCTGCTCTGATTTTTCTTATTTCCTTTCTTCTGCTGACCTTGGGTTTCATTTGTTCTTCTTTTTCTAGTTCCTTAAGGTGTAACATGAGGTTATTTATTTGGGATTTTTCTTGTTTTTTGAGATAGGCCTGTAATGATATAAATGTCCCTCTTAAAACTGCTTTTGTTACATCCCCAAAATTTTGGTAGGATATATTTTCATTGTCATTTGTTTCTTTGTATCTTTTGATCTCTCCTCTAATTTCTTCTTTGACCTGGTCGTTCTTTAAAAGTATGTTGTTTAATCTCCATGTATTTGTGTTTTTTCCTGCTTTCTTCTTGCAGTTGATATTCAATTTCAAAGCCTTGTGATCAGAGAATGTGCTTGGTATGATTTCAAGCTTCTTAAATTTGCTGAGGCTGATTTTATATCCCAATATGTGGTCTATCCTTGAGAATGTTCCATGTACACTGGAAAAAAATGTATAGTCTGATGTTTTAAGATGAAGTGCTCTATATATGTCAATTATGCCATTTCATCTAATGTGTCATTTAGGGTTGCTATTTCGTTATTTATTTTCTGTTTGGATGATCTATCCATAGCTGTCAATGATGTATTTAAGTCCCCTAGTATAATTGTGTTTTGGTCAATTTCTCCCTTTAGTTCTGTTAGTAGTTGCTTGGTATATTTCAGTGCTCCCTGATTAGGGGCATAAATACTGATGACTGTTATGTCTTCTTGTTGTATAGTCCCCTTTATCATTATGAAATGTCCATTTTTGTCTCTTGTTACCTTTTTCACCCTGAAGTCTGTTTCATCTGATATCAATATGAATACACCTGATTTTCTCTGGATACCATTTGCCTGGAGTGTCAGTTTCCACCCTTTCACTTTGAGTCTATGCTTGTCCTTGTAGCTGAGATGTATCTCTTGGAGACAACATATGGTTGGGTTTAGTTTTTTGATCCAATCTGCTACTCTGTGCCTTTTTATTGGGCAGTTCAGTCCATTTACATTTAGGGTGATTATTGATATGTGAGGATTTCCGGTCATTCTATCTTTAGTTTTCTGGTAAGGCTGTGTCTCCATTGTTTCTTTGCCTTTTTGTTGTTGTCTATTATTTCTGTGTGGTGGTATTCTATGATGTTTCCCTCTGTTTCTTCTTTTATTACAGTGTATATTTCAGTTCTGGATTTTTTTTGAGTGGTTACCCTTAAGATTATGTAAAAGAAAGTTTGATATTTAGAGTATTCCATTTTCTTCAGCACGCTTACTTTCTCCATTCCCATATTCCGTTTCAGGCCTTTACTCTCCCTCTTTTTATGTTTTGGTTGCCACAAATTGTCCCTGTTGATGGTAGTCAAACAGCCTCCTTTAGTATTTCTTGTAGTGCAGGTCGTGTATTAGAAAATTCCCTCAGCTTCTGTATGTGTGGAAAGGTCTTTATTCCTCCTTCATATTTAAAGGATATCTTTGCTGGATATATAATTCTTGGCTCATAATTTCTCTCTTTCAATAGTTTGAATATTTGGTTCCACTCCCTCCTGGCTTGTAGGGTTTCTGCTGAAAAATCTGATGATAATCTAATGGGTTTTCCTTTGTAGGTTACCGTCTTCTTTTCCCTGACTGCCTTGAGGATTCTTTCTTTGTTGTTGATTTTAGAGCTTCAATACAATGTGCCTTGGAGAAGGCCTTTTGGGATTGAGGTAATTAGGTGTTCTATTTGCTTCTTGGATTCGAGGATCCAGTTCTGTCCACAAGTTTGGGAAGTTCTCATCGACAATTTGTTTGAATATACTTTCTGTTCCCTTCTCTCTTTCTTCTCCTTCTGGTATGCCCATTATTCTTATATTGTTCTTTCTGATGGAGTCAGAAAGTTCTTGTAGAGTTCTTTCATTTCTTTTAAGTCTCAAGTCTCTTTCTTCTTCCATCCATGTCATTTCCAGATTTCTATCTTTGATATCACTGATTCTTTCCTCCATCTGGTCAACTCTACTACCTAAACTATTTCATTCTTAATTTCTTCTACTGAGTTCTTAATCTCCAGAAAGTCTATTTGGTTCTTTTTTAAAATTTCAGTCTCTTTTGTAAAATGCTCATGTTGTTCTTTGATTGTTTCTGAGTTCATTAAACTGCCTTTCTGTGTTTTCTTTCATCTCGTTGAGTTTTTTCAGAACTGCAATCTTGAAATCTCTGTCATTTAAGTCACATATTTCCATATCTTTAAGTTCCTTTTCTGGAGACTTTTCACTTTCTTTCTGAGCTTTCTTGTTGCCTTAGTTATTCATGGCAATTACTGATTTATTATTTCTCTTCCTAGACATGTACAGGAGTGGCCTCTGCAACAGGTTGATAGGAAGAGGTCTTTCTTTTGTTTTCCAGTACTTGTTGGTAGAATGTTTTATTTTCTCTCCGACTGCAGCCTTTTATTTCTCTCACACGGTAGTGCTATATTTTCTCTCCACTATCCTAGCTTCTCACACAATGGGGGGATTCCCTGGGAGACAGGCTTCTCCTCTGTTACTAGTTCTCTTGGGTCACAGGGCGCAGTGTCCGTGTGGGTATGAGGAGAGCTTTTGAAGTTCCAAAGCTCTTCCTGTACCAGATTCAGAGCCCGTATGTTTCAGCAGTTCTGTTTACTCCTGCAGGGATCCGCCCAGACAGGTGGGGCCAGGGGCAGGGTGAGTTGTGAGAGGTGGCCCAGAGCAATAGCAGCGACTACCACGACAGCCGCTGCTGCTTCCACAGCTCTCTCCCCTTTGCCGGAACTAGTTGGGCTGCGAATCTGTGTCTGCGGTCCACAGTTCTCAGAACAGCAAATATTCTGTTCTTTTGATCTGACACTGCTACTGTTCCGCTTCTAGCACTGGACAGGTGGGGGCGGGGCGAGCTCTGGGAGGTTAGGGAGGGGGCGGCTAGTCTCAGTGCCTAAGGCTTCCGTTCTCTGCTGGGCAGTGATGGCTTATACCACCGTTTTCAGCCTTCTTCCCTCAGTCTTTTCTCCGAGGTCTCTGCTGTGAGCGTTGGGTTCCGCCGTGTTATATGCTGCCCCCTCAGCCCTATGGGCCATAAGCGGAGCCCTAGCAGTCCGAATTCTTCCCTCTCCTGCAGCTTCGGTAATTCAGGGATGCAGGGAGCTGGGAGCACTGAGCTAGGTCTGCGTCCTGCGCCTGCTCGTCTCTGTCTCCGCACTTCTCCCTTCCCTCCTCCCCCGCTGGCGCGATTCACCCACCTTTAGGTGAATTTAGTAGTGGGCCTCTTTGTCTTGCCTGTCTGCTGTGCAGGGAGTCCTTTGTGGAGTTATAGTTGTTCGATTAGTTGTAAATTCCAGGGGAGATTTACAGAGGCTTAGCTCACGCTGCCATTTTGATGACGTCTCCTTCAAGGTTGTTAGTGTGATTCTAAATCATTCTGTACTAGTTTTCAAGTAACAAATTTAATTCATTAAGTTATTTTGCTCAGTGATATAACTTCAATAACACAAAAAAGTGTTCTTTCCTCAAGAAACACGTATTATAAATTTTTGTGAATTTCATTATTTTTGGTAATTAATTGCACTAAAGTAGTTGGTGTTATTTGTAATTTACTGAAACCACGTTGGTTCTTATTTTATAAGCAAACTAATTTTAGGGGGTAAAAAGTTTGGATTTTTTTGGGGGGCTAAATCGTTGGCAATAATTTTATGTATCATACTATAGCTGCAGCTGCTGTATCAGTTATTCCAATCACAGTGTCCCACATCACAGCCCTGAACTTAGAAATCAGAATCTGCAGGAGATGGAACCTTGTCTGGCCATTTTTTAAAAGTTTTACAAGTAATACTGATGTACACCCTATTACAGCAATAATTTTTAACCCTGAGACGCTATTATAATATCATAATTGGATGGTACAGGGAGCACTGAAAACTATTTTTATTAATGTATGAGAAAATTGAAACAAATTTTATATATGCCTTAATCTTAATGCAATTTATATAATAAAGTAATATACGAGGTTGGACAATTAAGTTGGTGAACTGTTGCAATGATGTTGTTAACTTTTTTTTGATATCAGGGATTATTCATTATGAATTTATGCCAACTGGACAAGCAGTTAACCAAGTTTACTATTCGGAAGTGCTGAAAAGGCTGCATGAAAAAAAATTAGACGATCTGAACTTTTCACCAACAATTCATGGCTCTTGCATCACAACAATGCACCAGCTCACACAGCACTGTCTATGAGGGAGTTTTTAGCCAGTAAACAAATTATTGTATTGGTACACCCTCCCAACTCACCTGATCTGGCCCCCAATGACTTCTTTCTTTACCCGAAGATAAAGGAAATATTGAAAGGAAGACATTTTAATGACATTCAGGATATCAAGGGTAATATCGTGACAGCTCTGATGGTCATTCCAGAAAAAGAGTTCCAAAATTGCATTGAAGGGTGGACTGTGTGCTGGAATCGGTGCATCGGTAATTCCAAAGGGGACTACTTTGACGGTGACCATAGTGATATCCAGCAATGAGGTATGCAGCACTTTTTCTAGGATGAGTTCACAAACTTAATTGTCAGACCTCATATGAACAGCAATTAATCCAATTCCAGAATCCCACCCTTTACCAGCTATCTTAAACTGAATTTCCAGGAAAAAGATCTGATTGCAAGTTAACTATAGGAAGGATCAGTAAAGGAGCAGAAAGTAAAATGGGGAAAGAAATTAAATTAATAAAAGACACTTTAATTACCCAGGTTACCACTGAAGGTAATGGACTGAATTTTGAGGGCAATCTCTGCTATATGCCCAAATTGTCTGATCCAAGATTCAGGAGAGCTGGGACAGTTACCCTTCAGTTCACTTCTGTCAATGAATGAGTGATGATCACTAAGAGCCTAATATAGGTCATTTTCAACCTATAGGATCTGTAGAAAGCTTTAAGGCAGAAAGAAGGACACTGTTGACATGAGCAGGAATTGTCAGTGCCAAGGACATATAAGTTGGGCTCTAATAGCATCTACTATACCAGTTGTATCCAGTCAGGGTAATTTGCAATCTGGAGGTCAGTCATCTGTTTTGACACTTCCCAAATTAGCAGAAGCTTCCTAAGTATCCCAGAGGAAACACTGACTTTAGTGTTGGTTACTAGAAAAAAAGTTACATGACAATCCGTATAGCCAGATTACCCTTAAAGAGGTGGAGTTCTCCAAGTGGGTGATACTTGCTCCATGAGATGGTTTGGAAATTTGTGGGATCTTTTCAGTTAGACAAATGATAGGAGGGATAACTCTGCCATTTAGTGATTTGATACCAAAGATATTAGTTTCAGTGCTCAAGACAAACCCCCAAAATTATTATCTCATTTCCCACAGAACTTTCAAATTACATGTCCCTATTCAGATAGATGAAATATGTTTACAATAATCAGAGAACATTTTACATGTAAACAAAAAGTATTTTTTAACATTTAAAATTTTTCCAGAGTTCAGTTACTCAGTGTATTGAGAGTAGGTTGTTATTTATTTTATTCAAAACTTTAGTAAATTTACTGTTTTAGAAAATTAAATCAATCTGCACTGGGTGATTGAATCAACAGAACAAACCTATGAGATCAGACAATTAAGTTCATGAACTTACCCTAGAAGAGGTGTTTTATATATATACACACACACACACACACACACACATATATATATATGTATGTATAACAATGATATATATATATATACATATACATATATATATATATACATATATATATATACACACACACACACATATAATTGCTGAATATCACTACAGTCACCTTCAAAGTACTCCTCTTGGGAAGCTATGCACCTATGCTAGCACCTAGTACACCCTTCTAAGCAATTTTGGAACTCTTTCTGGAATGGCCATCAGAGATATCATCATATTACCCTTTATGTTCTTAATGTCATCTAAATGTCTTCCTTTCAATATTTCTTTTATCTTCAGGTAAAGAAAGAAGTCATTGCAGGCCAGATCAGGTGAGTAGGGAGGGTGTTCCAATACAGTGATTTGTTTACTGGCTAAAACCTCCCTCACAGACAGTGCCATGTGAGCTGGTGCATTGTCATGATGCAAGAACCGTGAATTGTTGGTGAAAAATTCAAGACGTCTAATTTTTTCATGCAGCCTTTTCAGCACTTCCAAATCATAAACTTCGTTTACTGTTTGTCCAGTTGGTCCAAATTCATAATGAATAATCACTCTGATGTCAGAAAAGGTTAGCAATATCGGTGCAACAAGTTCGCGAACTTAATTGTCAGACCGCATATGTCAACAAGGATGCCCTTGCTGGTGATAACAGGGATGATAATAATTCATAGCATCTTTTACAATGCAGTTACTAATATGGATTAGGATAGAACACAGGTGGAATGTTACCAGTGGTTTATATGATAGCCCTAGTACTTGAAAAAATGAATATGGTGGTTATTGTACAGATCGTGTTGTTGGTGACTATTAACATCACATACGTCCCAAGGAAGAAAATAACAGACATAGGTTAGCAAGCCAAATAATTCGGAGTACAGCGTGAAACCCAGAAAGTGTTCTTGGCAGAATTTTAGAAAACCCTTATCTTCTGTAGCTGGAGGTAAGAATGTGTTGACATCAGTGTCTTAAATGTAAGAAGTGCTGACCACAAAGGAAGTTGACTTTGCAGCTATACAGATCTCTCATGTTAAAGCCTGAGACCTCATAAGAAAGAAATGGGAAACTGAGGCCAAGATATTTAGGTAGAGATGCCAGAGATCTTTACACCCCAACATATCCCTCAACACTCTAAGCAGGCTGGGAAGATTCCAACCTCCTTACTAGAGAAGTTACCCTCACGCTCTTTGGAGAATATGAGAAGATCTCACTGAAGTTAATGCCTGGAAACAAGATGCTTGGCTTTCTCTGATGTGTCTCCACCTCCACTCACTGCTTCTAGACCAATAGGTATGGTCAAGTCTCTCCAGAACTCGATTGGAAGAGTATAGTTCCTGCTATGGAGAGATTATGCACCAAAGGCCCTGTAGATCCTGGCTCACACGTACACAGGAATCTGAAGAGCATGCCAAGGAATGGATTTAGAGGGTGCTGGACAGGGAGGATGACATAATAGCTGATCAGAAATTGTTCATATAGAAGCTCTCACTCGTCATTTAGCATTTAATAATGCATTAATAATACTGGGGATAAGCCTAATGTGATTCAAGAGATTGTTCCTTAAAACTTACAAGCACCAAGTAAATGAGGCAAAGATGTCAAAACTTCTTAAGCAGAGTGTTGAGATAGTAGGCAGAAGACTCAGAAAAGTGAGCATGTTAAAGTAGATTTATTATATAAGACCAGAAAAACGACCAGCTAACAATGTATAATCTCTTCCCTGGAGAAATAATAATTAAGTTAATAAAGTGACATCGTCTTCATGGAGAAAGTCAATAGTAGCTGTCCTCTGTATCTTCTTTATTTTAAAGTATATTAATGGAAATAAAATCAGAAATTACCTATTTGTTGAAGGGAACGATGTTAATGAATAGGTAGCTATTATTTAGGAATAAAATGTTAAGATGTCAGAAATGTTCTAGAAACAATATTTTAAAATCTATATCAGTGGACAGTTTTTATTGATTCTAAATAATAAAATTGTACTTTAGTCAGATAGGTCAAACTAAATATTTTCAATAATATAAGTCAATTGTCCATAAATATTTGATGCCTTAGGACACATATTTGGAAACATTAAAGCAAGCTAAGAAGCAAAAAATAAATTATAACTAAAAGAGATTATATAATATTTTCCAGTTATTAACAGAAGATAAGTTAATTTTTGTAAAACAGATTTCATAAATATCCATATATCTATAGAACATTACATATTCAAAATGTATATTTTAATATGTTTAGATGAATTACAGATATCAATAATGTTTCATGCAATGTTTTATTCATGTAGATATTCATTTTTTTCAAATCTATTAATTTGTCTTTCAAACAAGTTCCCAGATGATGTTGATCCAGGGACCATGCTTTGAGAACTACCAGCCTAGGCTATTAACTGATAAATATAGCAACCTATCACAGAAAGCATAACACCTCTGTCCTCTGTATTTCTTTTCCTCTTTATTTTTTGTAATTTAACATATATTGGTATAATATCAAGAGAAAAAAATACAACACATTTGCTTTGTGTTATTTTGATTTTAGATTAGCTGACTCATTATATATAAAACATCTTTTTTCCTTTTGTAAATTACTAGATCAGTGGATTTACATGCATTATTTTGATAACCCTGATAATTGAGGTATTCTTTTTTCTTACATCGACAATGGAAACGAAATGAATTATTCAATTTTAATGAATTTTTTCTGTCCTAGGTTAAAAAAAGAGAATGTGTAGATAAAGGTCATTTATCGGAACCATTTACCAATTAGTTCTTCATTCCTCACCACCGAGAGAAATCTGAGAATAGAATGGGATGTTATGTTTCTTAGGACTTTCTCAGACGTACAAAGGCCAGTCACAGCAATGCATAAATGAACACTGAGCAGAAATGATCTCAAGTCATATCAAGAGAATGATCTGCCCCTGGAATTTTTCATGGATAATGTGCCAAATTCATAACATTCATTATCATCTATTTTTATTACAGTCAATTAATAGAAATTGTGGAGTCCCTGTACATCTTTAAAGAAAACCACTCATCTTCAAACAGCAAAGCTATTAGGCAGGTGACAAATACATGCATTCTAACGCTATTCCTAGAAAAGGCATCTGGTATTTATGTTTATTTTTATTTTCTACATATGTTCAGATTGCTTTAGATGTGCCATTGTAGATATAAACAAAGGTTTTTTATCTCAGTAGCACCTGCTGGAGTAGGTAGCGTTTGCCAAGGAAGCTAGAAAAATCAGAGCCTGCATCTATACAAACACTGGGATCTGAGATACATTTATCTATATATTTCATACCTAACACATGATTAATCATAGAATAGGAAGAAAAAATTAAATAAAATGTAATAAATATATATATAGTATACATCTCAGTTTCATTTTGAAGCATATTCAAAGCTTCTGTACAAACGTTCTGTTGAATGCCAGCTCCCCAAATATCAACAAAACAACCATTAAAAGGATAAAACAGATTATTGCTTATTGTAGTGAAGAATACTACCTTAACAGAATCTTTGTATCATTTCAGAGAAGGGAGTACAAAAACTAGATACTGAGATTTTGAAGTTCTAAGGTAGGGTTTTCAGAGTGGAAACTTGGTTAAGATTGAGTAAGGATCATGATATAACAGTTTACCATTAGAGGATGTTTCCTCAAGGTGAAGATATTGAGGCAAGGAAAAGAGTCCAGAGTGTCAATTCTTGTTTAATGTTTTTCTAGTGAAGTTGATGGGTCTATTAGGAATTTTCTAGAATAAATGATGAAGTAATTCACCATTTTTGTCTTCCTGGGTAAGTGTTTTAGAGAATTTTAAAGTTAAATTGATGAAGACAGTGAAATACTAAAGTCATGTTAATATAGAGCAAGCTATGTATTATTTTGATTCTCAAATCGCTGCTAAATGAAAGATGGCACTCCATCCCTGTAGAATATTGTCTCGAAACTGGAACTGTAGCTGTACTTTCTAGGAGTCTGTCTGTGTCTGGTGCAGAACACAATATGAACAGTGGATCCCACGATCATGGGCCCATTCCTACCATTCTGTTTTTGGGATGAGGGTCCTTTGGTCAAATGATATTTTGTGTGAGATTGCACGTCTGTGGATCAGGTATTGTGTAATCCACAGGCAGTCATGCTGGCTAATGCTCTGTGGACAGGAAAGGCAAATCCATCTTGGGAAGATGAACTCTTCTTGTGAGGACAAACCCCTGGCACTTCCAAAATACAAGGGGACGAAAGTAATTGACTTGAATCCAAGTAACCAAGTTGGTCTCCTTAAGGAATAGTGCCATCATTTGAGACTCAAGGTTGGTTTCTGTTAGATTCCATTGAATCTGGAAGATTCAACATTCAGAGACCTCAGTAGTTAGATCAGCTTTTATAAATAGCAGTCCATGCTGTTAGACTCACGTGTAGCATCTGTCACTGTCAGCGTGGTCAGTCCGTTCATGTGTCTATTCTGCCTATTTCATGGTGATTGATGGATGAAGGCTGGCTAACATCAGCTGGCCAAGCCATTTTGTTTCTTTGGTTGTTCAAATGCCACATTCATGATGAATATATTCTGGCAAATGTTAATATGTGATACAGAAATCTTCACACTCCATGTCCACAACCAAATATCTATCCATATGTCTCTACTCCAGAATTCCCTGTCTCAAATTTTCCATTCCCTTTCCCTCACAAAAAGCCAGGCCATTCATTACCTCTCAGAAATCTATATATATTCACCTCAGGTCTCTTCTCCTACAGTAAGTGGGTGACCAGATATATTGCAACTCTTCTCACTGTCCATCAAGGTCACCAATGTGATTATAATTCAGCTGTCATCCATATTTGGCTTACATCCAGATATCCAAACAAAGTATATGTAAACCAAGTTTGAAGTTTTTCCTATTACTTTAGCTAGCTGTATATAACCCCTTTATGACTACAGGTACTAACAAAGGGAAGGATCCTGTGCAACTATGGTGTGTGATATAAAATTTCTGGGCACCTGCTCATGCAGTTTATTGGTGTATCCTGGTCCTACTCAGACGAGACCTTGGATATACCATTTCCATTTCACAATATACTGCTGTTGGGCCTGTCCAATTTTTTTTTTTTTTAATTTGATGGATAAAACAAAACACGGCTCACAAAGGACATTTGTGGATACATGGTAAAGTGTTTGCCTCTACTAAGGCCTACTAACAGGCCAGGAGCTGTTTCTCTTGTTCCTCAGAAAGTATATAACTCTCTACTTTGCATCGCATAATCTTGTTCTGAATCCCAGGGCACTGCACTGTGATACTCCCACTCAAACTTTCATCAGAAATACATAACATCTGTTCTCACTGCTGATGCATCTGGCACCTTCAGTCTGGCAGGTCATATGACCCTAGCAGCAGAACTGCTTTCATGGAAGCCTTGACCTGCTGCTAAGTCCTTTTCTACTCTCAGCCTAACTCATGACTGGCAGCTTTGTATTTCATCCAGTATTCCCAGGTGCGAAATGTGTTACCTTTACAACAAAAAGAGGCCTCCCAGGTGCTGTGCGTCTTTTTTAATGGTAGATGATGCAGCACCATGCTAAATTTTTGGCAGTGCAAATGGCTAAAGAACATCATCAATGACATCAGGAATTGTGAGTTTTTAAACTTTTGCATGAACAAAGCTTGGCAAGAAACCAAGTAGGCCATCCTGTACATGAGTTCAAGATCAACAATTCCAGGATTTCTGACATGTTATTCTAGGTGTGGGCACTTTTGGTGCCTACCTATTATGTCCAGTGTGTTATGGGGTGGGAGCCCTAAGAATTATTAACTGAATTTATGTCCATTTGTAAGAGTAGACATGGAGGCCCAGCTATTTCTGATATTAGACCTGATTTCTCAGAAATGAAGGGTGTGTGTGTGTCTGTGTGTGATTGTGTGTGCGTGTGAGAGAGAGAGAGAGAGAGAGAGAGAGAAAGAGAGAGAGAGAGAGAGGTTGAGAGAGAGAGAGAGAGAGAAACAGAGACTTTTAGCAGAAAATACTGTGTATTTTATAAAGAAGATAGTGGTTCTGAGGGCAGTACAACTACGTAGGAAATCCCATTCAGAAACAAACAAACAAAAAAAAACACGTGGTTTAGTCTTGTATGTTTTACTCATTATTTTCTTCTTTAATCCTTTCTCTCCCTAACCCCATATTTCCTTAACACCTGGCCACTAAAATTCTCAAATGTAGCAAAAACACATACTGATCACCTTTGACTTTCTAATCCTCTCGAGCATCTGAGCAGTAACATGGCATGGAAATAAGCCATTGCAGAGGAAAGAATAGGACCCAGCCTTTCCCATATGTAGCATGGATAGAGCTAGTTATATACTAGTATGTTCCTTTTCTATTGCCACTTTAACAAATTACTACAAACTTATTGCTGAGCAACACAAATGTAATCTATTACTCCAGAAGTCAGAATCCAAAATCAATCTCAGTGCTCTGTCAGAGGGTGGTTTGTCTTGGAGGCTCTAGGGGACAATCCGTTTCCTGGCTTTGCCAGGCTGCCTGTTTTCCTTGGTGTATGGCATCTTACTCTATTTTCAAAGCCCACAGCATAGCATCTTCAAATTTCTCTTCCATCGCCTCCACCGTCACATGACCTTCTACCTTTCTGAAGCCAAGTCTTCTTTTGCCTCCTTCTTATGAAGGTATCTGTGGTTATGGTTAGTGCCCACCCATAGAATCCAGGGTAACGCACCATCTCAAGATTCTCAATTTAACCATATCTGCAAAAGTATTGTTTCCATATAAGATAACATTCACAGATTCCAGGAATTAAGACACGGATATATTGGCCTACCACAGTCAGTTACGAGCAAAGTTGTCCAATGAACATCTTCACTTCTGTCTACTACAGGTTATGGCCGTAATATTTGATTCATCTGTACCTATCTCTTCAGATTGGGAGATAAACACAAACCCGACAGATCAAAGGAAATGAAACATGCAAAATATTGGCTATGTATCCAATGTTGGGTATGGATGGATGGAAGACTATTGTAAAGGTTTCATCCTGAGTTACTTTTTGAATTCATTTCCTTTAGAGGGGAATATGAAAAATAGAAATAGAGTGAATAGTTAGGAGTCCTTTTCCTCAAGTCATGAAATAAATGTTAGTTATTATGAGCATCCAAATTAGCAGCTAAAGATCAAATGCCCAATATTTTCTTTCTGTTCTTACTAATTAATTTTCCTGACTGTAATTATAATTCTATTTATCCTTCATAATGTTCTCTAATAGTATGTGCAACTGTTATATCGTACTAAGTACAGAAAGCCTCTATACAGGTATAAAACACTGATAAGACGGGCAATCTAAAAAAAAAAAACAACATTAGCATTTCAAATTGCTTCAGGATTTGAAACAGCATTAAATTTATATTCAAAGTGTTAGTGAAGTTATCTCTAATGAGAAGACACATTAAAAAAAGAGTTTCTGTAAATTATATACCAATTGAGAATATGTTTGGAAAGAGTTTCAAATTAAAGGCACTGCACGTAACTTATTATTTGTTATTGACATTGAATATTTGAGTCTATGGACTCTAAAGATGCAAGTGAAATGAGTGAGAAAACAAACACACAGAAACATGTTTCCTTGCATAAAGAGATGTATTTTGTATTTGAAGCTGTGGAAATGTAATGCTTCTTCATATGTAAGTTTAATGATATCAAAATTGCTATGACATTGTCCATTTTTTGAAACAAAATGATGAAATAGAGACCAAAAAAAATTAAAAAGACAAAATATGAAAGCTGGTTACTATGGTCTATTGAATACATACGTGAATGAATAAGTATCAGTGCAAAAGAATTTATTTTTCACTTTCAAGTGAACAAAATGAAATGTATTTTTTGTTTATTTTCTGATTTAGAATTATAGCGTCCATAATCAAGCATCGTTTCACTATACTGACACATGTTAATATTTTAAAGTTCATAGGATGCTTCATTTGGTTTCATAGTGACATACTATTATTCTATAATATACCATGGTAATTAACTGATCACCAGATATAATACATTTCCTTTCTAATTCATGAACAAAGTTGAGCTATTTTTCCTAACTTATCTTTTTCTTACATGTAGTTATATGACTCAGTTCCAGCCAATGGAATGTGAGCAGAGGTGTACCATTTTCCAAACTTCTGTGTAGGATTCTTTATGGGCTTTCTGCTTTAGTTAGCTTAATGTAGATGGGCAAAATGATCTTGGAAGCCATATGTTAGTGATGGTAGAACAACAAGATAGGAGGGATGTGCATTCTATCTTAGAGAAAACCCATCCACTAATTAGGAATTTAGGAAAGTGAGAAATAAGGTATTATCTAGTTTATTAAGCCATCATACACACTTATTTGTCACTGTGGCTACTATTGCCCTAAGTAGAATAATTTAATTGTTTGCTTGAAATAAAAAATACTACACAACTAAGCATGTCTTCTGTCTAAAAGAAATTAGATTGAACCAATTAGCTATAAATTATACATCTGTCTTGAAAGAAATATAGGAGTATTTCTTTTGTTTTTATAAAAATGGGTTAAGGTTAACAGACATTAATAACTCCCTGAGATCAAGATCTAAAGTAATTTTGGACAAAACAAAACAACAAAAACAAAAGGAGCAGAATGAAGGGAAAATGTAGAGACTAAAGAACTTTTTAGAAACTGCCAGATGTTTGTAATTATTAATTAAAACAATAAGCCTGCCTCATAACTCTCTCAAACTCTTTGCATACAAAGCCCTAACAGTCCTAGCCTGGGGTTATTAATTTATAAAATTCACCAGTCTGAACTCTCTTCCTATCTCAAGTTAATATTACCAGAGTCTACCTGGCAGAGATAAGATCTCCTAATGTATAAGTAGACATGGCCTATTTTAGCAGCCTTAATTTTTATCAACCAAGTTTCTAATCAGTGAGATAGGGTTCATTGGCTTAATCTCAAGTGTGTTGAGATGTTAGAAAACATTTATAAAAAGGCATTGTCAGGAAAAACATCACAAGAAGTACATTTCCTAGCACACACTGCAAATAACTTTCAAAGATTGCAGCTATGAATCAATGGAAACTGATGAAAGTTATCAGGCATTGTAAACATGCAGGCCCAGAACAGGAATGAACAATGAATGTCCTGTTCTTCAAAATGCTTGAGTTTGGATAAAGCTTTTGCAGAAACTTGAATTATAGCAATACCAATTCTCTTGGGCTGTTTCTAAGAGAAATAAATATAATGTGGCATTGCTTTCAATTACTTGAGTGGAAAAGTATAATTTTAGTGTCTAGTGGTGCTTCCATTTATCATAGCACAGATGATAAAAACAAATGAATATATATAAATAATCAACAAGACAAAAAGGCCAACAACATGTATCTAAGAAAGAAATTAAATACAGTCTTTAACATGATTTCCTAAAGATTTCACAAAGTACTGATACAGTCTTTTGAAAGTTGCCATTAACAAATTCACCAGGGAAATGCTAATCCCAACGCCTGGCAGATGGACTGCTAATGCTTTGGCAACCGGCAGGGAAGGATTCTCAACAAATCACTCGTTACTTCATTGTGATGTTGAAACATCGGCTGGAGAATAACTGTCATCATCCTCCTTAATGTTACATTATAACTCATAGATTCTGACACTCTTATTTAGCTGAAGCAGCAGGTTATTAGCCAAACTGCTGTGTGTTTTATCTCTTGGAGAATTCCAAAAAGCGAATTGATTAAGTCAATTAGCTATAGCATGAAGATTCTATCCCTCTGTTGATGATTGACTCTATCTATAAACTATTTTTGTTTTTAATCAAGATCGAGTTGTTTAATTTACCTATATGTACATGAATTGTATATTTACCCAATGGTGGCTCCATGACATACCTTTTTAAATCATTTATTGGCAAAGTGTCAATAGCCAATGAGCTGATTATTCAGGAGAAGCAGCTGTTTCAATCATCTAGCAGCTCTAATTAGTTGATATGTGTGACTATGCTGGCTTCATACAGTATAAGCACATCCTGGTTGCTCAAAAATGAATTATGAATACTGGAAATAGCAAAATGAAGAGGATTATTGGCGCAGCTGATGATTTGAGATGTTTTAGGAAAAATCTATATTAATCACAATGTGCATATAGAAAAAAGGAAGGGAAGGACAAGAAAGCTTCCAGATTAATGGAGATAGCCAGTGGTGTGCTGGAGCCAGCTCTTGTGAGAGTTAATTGTTAAATTTCCAGGAAGTTTTGTGAGCCAGTTATTAAACACAGCCATTATTTTAAAAATATATAAATTTACAATGAAATAATTATACTAAAATTATAATACTCAAAAGTCATCACTTCCTAATTGTTTTACTACATTTAACTCTTTTTTATTCCCTTAGACTTATTTATGTCTATTATCTCTGTAAGATGGAAATACTATATAATGGTGTTCAACTGTGTATGTCTTTCTTCCCAATTCTGTATTCAGTGATGACTCATGGATAGCTTGAAACTGGCGATAGTGGGTGTGTTTATACCACGGAAATAAGCAAATAATGAAGTTTGGTATTTAGATGTTTGAAGATAATAACATCATTCTGTTGCAAATCTACAGGTCTATTCTTGGTCTCCACAAGCAAACGTAGAATCTACATGCTAAATTCTGAGTTGGCAAATACATGGACATTCTTAGATGTCTCAAGAGTAATAACAATCACATTACATCATTAAATTTACTACATAAATGATTTTGAAGGACATTCAGATAAGTGCATATTTATTTGAATGCAAACCCTAGAGCTCTTCAACTAAGCTGTAATTTTATGTAATAAATGTTATAAACAAGAGCAAGTTCAATAGTAGGTAAAAGTTATACTTGGAATACAGATAAAACCAACTGTATTTCAGAAACCGTAGTAATACCAACCTTGTTTTGTAATGACAAAATGTTCATTGAAATGTAGCAGGGTAATATAAATAGCGAAAATTGATAATATATAAGTATCAGTTAGAGCAATACTTCTCTAATAAGCACAGATAAAAATTCTTCCAACTTTACTACTATAAGCTATTATTTTTTTCTTCAAGAAACTTAATTATGGTTCTAAATTCTGTGCCCTGAACCTGTACAAAAATCTAAATTTCTTCCCAATTCTCTTTGAATATTGTCCTGGAAATTTTGACTTATTTTAGTATCATTCTGGTTGTAAACCTCTTAGTTATCATCTCTGTCTGTAGCCTGGGAAGGAGAGAGCTGTATTTGTGACTTGCTGTTAAGTTGAATTATCAGCCTTCTAGGCAGCATTGCACTCACTGCCCTTCCCTTGAAATGTAAAAGCCGCTTGTTAGGGTGGCCTCTTCTACCACACTGAGTATCACTGTTAACTTCCAGCACTCCCCCGCCTTGCCCTTCTAACAACCTCACCTTTCTAAGCAACACTTGCCTCTACACTCTGGTTCTCTTCAATTTCAAAATTAATGCTCAGGTTCTCTTCAATTTCAAAATTAATGCTCAACTAACCTGACCAATGCTATGATGTTTATTTCCTCCAAGGTAATTTGCACGTCAATAAAAGATAACCAATTAGGTGCCTGCTTTGTACCTACAGAGCTGTTCTCTCTTATCGTTTTTCTCTGGTTGCTAACAGAATTTTTAAATTGTTTACATATTTTGCCTAAGGTTTGCTCTATGAAGTAATTGGTGCAGACTAGAATCTCTGTTGAAGAACTTTTAAGGGGTTCAGGCTTTTTAAACGTAAAATTAAGAATATATAATGGCCAGTTTTCAAACATTAAAATAAACATTGACCTCCAAAAAGTCATGTAGAAAAGGAATTTTAAAATATGAGTATTGGTTATGTCCTTTTAAAGTAATCACAATTATGTTGGGTGTTAATCATTAATGAATTAACTCAAATTCAACTCACTGACAATGAAATCGTACTACTTCACCCGCCTCCTCTCTTTTTGTTCCAACTTTGCACACTACAGCAGAGTCTCCACTTTAGGGAAGACTACACTGTTTCAGTGTAGTGTTATTTTGAAACCAGAGATAGGAATGCAAAACAAGTCTATTTAGGATGGATTGTCAAAACAACATCTGGTTTTGACAGATTTTGCTTAAATTGCTGATTGTTCAGCATCTGAAAATACTTTCCTCTTAGTTCTTTTTTTTTAACATGAGCTTTGCTGCTGAGACGTTTCATAAATAAATAAAATCCATTCTATTGTGGCCTTTTTAATATGAATTAATCCAAAGACCCATAAATGGGGGTGCAGGGGAAGAACTCTAAACCATACTTTACGACATAAGGATTTAAATTGTGTGGGTTCCAATATTGGAAATCTGCTCTTCTTTCCTGCTGGATAAATTTAGTTAAGAAATGTGTATGTGTGTGTGTATGTGTGTGTGTATTCATTATTTTATATGTATGCTAATTTTAATTCATTGAGAAAAAATATCAAATATGTGTTATATTATTATATATTTCCGTACTGTAGTTTCTCTGCTCAACACACTAATAAAACATATGTTGCTCAATGACAATGTACTATAACCATTTAAAGTTTGGAAAATTTGTATGCATTTAATTTCCTGAACCCATAAATTGATGGAGTAAATCAGTAGTGTATCAGATTGTGTTTTCCTGATAGACTGTAAAATAGATATAAATAGAACCATGATGCAGTAATCTAACGTTTTTTTTTTTTACGTGGAACTAACTCACATGAGCTTGAAGGTTAGTCAATAGAAGCTTCCTAAATTAAAATGCAAAGAGAAAACATAATTTTAAAAAGTAATAGAATATCGAAAAACTGTAAGACAATTTTAGAAGGTGTAATATATGTGTAATTATAATACCAGGAGGAGAAATGAGACCAACAGAGAAGAAATATTTGAAAAAGGAATGGCCAAGAATATTTAAAAATTAATGTCAATCACCAAGCCACGAATGTAGAAAATTTAGAGAACATCAAGCAGTATAAAGACCAAAAACCCTACAGGTTTGAGCATATCTTATGATAAGAGCATATCATATCCAACTGCCAAAAACTGAAGAAAAAGAAATTCTTGCCAAAAGTCAAATAAAAAATACACCCTACTTAGAAAGGAACAAGGATAAGAATTACAACGGACTTTGGTGTAATAAAAAATGTATTGCATCTTTGTTCCCTGTTCTTGGAAGACAACTCCTGAAACCTTTGAAATGTCCTCAGTGATAGGAGTGTGTTTGTTATGCTAATGGAGTGACATATGTTATTATGTACACATGTGTATACATATGTGTATACATAGTTATATACTTGTATGCACACATATATGTATGTGTGTGTGTATATATATATATATATATACATATATATACTTTTAAAAAATTTAATTAATTCCCCTTTGTTAATTAAGCACTATTTATTCACATCTACTGTTTGTGGCCTGGAATTTTATGCATATAATGAATGACAAATATTACAGTGAATTATTAAGCTTCCCAAATAAGGATACATGTATCTGAATAAATATTGTTTTAAACAATGTACTTAGGAGTTATATGTTTCTCTAGCACTTAGATGTTTTGAGACTCTTCTTTAATAAGTTCTGCAAATAATTTATTAACAACATAGGAAGTCATACTATAGCCTTAATTTTTTAGCTGAGGGTTATGTATTCAGCCTGATAAACCAATGGATTCAAATGACAAGTTCAAACAAAATTACGTATGGCTGTCTCATAAGTGAATTTTACCCTGAAAGATTTACCTACATTGGACACATTCAAAGTACTATACCACTGGTTTTTCAGACTAGTCCCTAAAATAATTTTTAAGAGTAATCATAATGGAGTATGAATAGGACACACATTTGCAATGCCTGCCAGACCCTCTTCTCTGCTGCATGCCTCTTGCATCCTCATTATTGGTGCCCCCAAACATCTTGTACTATGTGATAATGTCCACTTGTAAAAATTATCATCATAGGGACAAATAGACACCTCTCCATGCTGGGCTGAAATTAAAATCTGTAAATTAGGGAATTTTGAGGTGACTGCATTGTATCACCTGAAAGAGAAGCTGAGAAAGGGGATCAGAGAAAAAAAAAAAAAAATGGAAAGAGAAAGAAAAAAATGTACTTTCTGGGTTGTTAACAGGACTTTCCAATTCATCACTCCAGACCCTACCTTAGACCTGGCCATATCCTTATTCCTTAGGTTCCATGATTGCTATAGATTTGTGTCTCACCCCAAAATTCACGTTAAATCCTAATTCCCAGCAGAATGAGCGAAAGAGGTCAAAAGGCAAAAACAGAGAAACAAGCAAACAAATAACAAAAGAAAACTAATCCTTAAAGTGATTGTATGTGGATACGGGGCCTGTAAGGTGATTAAGTCATGAGAGTGGAGCCCTTACTTATTCAATAGACCCCGGAGAATTCCGCTGCCTCTTTCACCACGTGTGATTATAGTGAAAAGCTGACTATTTATGAACCAAGAAGTGGGTCCTCACCAGAGTGAATCTGTCAGCATGTTGATTTTGAACTTCCCACTGTCCAGAACGGTGAGAAATAATTTTCTGCTGTTTATAAGCCTCCTAGTATTTCTGTTAGCAACCCAAATCAACCAACTAAGACAGTGATACACCCCAGCATAACACAATAAATCCTTCCTTTATTGCTTTAAGTAGTTCAGGTTATCAAGTTGTTGTCAAAGTGTTTTGCTTTATCTTATTTTCAGGCTGTAGGTTGTTGCTACCAAGTATAGTCCATGAACAGGTCCTCATCCATGAAATATTTGTTATTGTCAGTGATGACGTAAGGAGCATACACCAGATTATAAACCAACTACTTCCTTAAGCACAGTGTTTAGTTCAGCTGTCTTTTAAAATTTTTTCATAACAAAACCGACAGCAAAGAAGGAAGCAGGGAATGATTTATATTCTGGCACAAGTTGCTTATCACCTTGCAAGTGTATGATAAGCAGATCACATAAAGAAATTGAATTAGTAATTTAAAACCATCCCACAAAGAAAAGCCCAGGCCCAAATATTTCTCTCATGAAATCTACCAAAAAATAAAAGAGGAAATAATAATACCAATTCTTCACAAATTCTTCCAGAAAAAAGAGAAAGAGGAATACTTCCCAACTTACTCTACAAGCCTTGCATAACCCTGATACAAAAGCCAGACTAAGATTTTACAAGAAAATAAAAAGAGATCATTTTCATTAATGTAGGTGCAAAAATTCTCAATAAAATAGTAGCAAACCAAATTCAGCAACAAATAAAAAGGATTATGCACCATGACCAAGTGGGATTTCTCCCAGGTATGCATGGTTAGTTTAAGATCAGAAAATATCAATTTATGTAATGCACCATATTGGTAGAATAAAGGGCAAAAACTTCATGTGATCAATAGACACAGGAAAAGTATTTGACAAAAGCCAACACCCATTAATGATAAAATCTCAGAGTAAACTAGAAGTAGGAGGGAATTTCCTCAACCTTCTAAATGGCATCTAAAAAATTGTGAACTAATGTATTATTATCAGAAAGACTGAATGCTTTCCCCCTAATATCAGGAAAAAGGCTAGGATGTCCATTCTCGCCACTTTAATCAACTTTGTACTGAAGTTTTCAGTCAGTGCAATCAGGCAACAAAAAGAAATAAAATGCATCCAGACTGGGAAGGAAGAAGTAAAGCTGTCTTTATTCACAAATGAAATGATGTTTTTATGTAGAAAACCATAGGGGGATTCATGCAGACCTCCCCATAATAAACACACAAGCACATACACACACACGTACCAAAACTATAAATTCAGCAACTTTGCTGAAATAATCAATATAAATTATAGTAATTTAGTTACTTAGAGTTAATAAAGTACCACTGGTGACATTTTTCAAAAAGTGTCTTCAAACAAGATGCAAAAATTAAGAGGCCATTCTGTCATCTCTTATTTCCAAGAAAATCTCTGAATATTCTACTTGGGAGTATTCAAAAGCAATCAAAAAATTTAAGCCATGCATGTAATTTGCACAAATTATATTTATAAAACTTTTATAAAATTACATTTTTTTTTGCCATAGTAACAGAGAGGCCAAAGAAATAAAAGAGAAATAAAGGAGACATTTTAATTAAGTACAGCAGTGTTATTTGCCATTAACAAGGAATTAACTATCATTTATAAAGGTCTTCCTAAAATTTTCATTTTGTTCTTTGAAAATGGTTCATTTTCTTTTCAAGCACTAGCACTTTTATTTTTATTATTACTAGAACATGACAAATCAATGTAGGGTTTATATGGAAGGTATTTTTGGGTGGATTAGTTTCTGCCACCATACATACCTACACAATGTCGGATACCTCCATACAGACACTAGCTCAGCAGCATTTCCCAACAATCAGCATACATTTGGGGGAATTCAGCCCAGTTTTCTGAATTATTGAGGAAAATTTTACCCAATAATGAATCTAATAAAATTGCACATTTTTTAATTTGATGTAAACAAAATTTAAAAGTAATGTAATTATTCATACTAAGTAAGTTTTAAATAAAAAATGGTATCTATAAAGGTAATTCTTTACAATTGTTATCTAATTAACATAATTTTGAAAATGATAATACATATCTGATTGCTCTGTTGATTCCATTAATTCAACATTCACTGAAGTTTTCCTGATTTTCTAAGATATTCCAGGCCTGAGTTAGTGCTTGGGATGCAGAAATGAAGAAGATACAGACTTTGCAATAAGGGAATTCTCAATCCATTTGAAAATGTATGAAAGAAAATCAGTACCTACAATATGGTATACTAAGTGCTGTAGTATAGGAATGAATGAAATATGATGCAAGCAATAGTGAAACAGGGTATGAACACTTAATGGCCTTGTAAGGAATATCCAGGAAGTTTTAGAAATGATTACAAGTGATAAGAAACCTTGAACTAGTTCCAGAATAAAGAAAGCATTGGTTACGTATATACAGAGGACGATTATTTTCAGATAGAGCAAGCATATATGGAAAGTTAAGGAAGTAACCACACTGCCTCCAGCCCTTTAAACTAGGCACACTCACATATCCACCGGCTCAAAAGGGTGATTTACAAACACCAACCCATTTTCATAGTCATCAACCTGGACCTTCCTTATGTGTTTCAGGTGGTTCCTGCCCTGATATTCCTTTTACTTATCTGAATTCTTCATCCAATCTTGCCTCTGGCCAAGGTATTTAAATTACTTTGCTTTCCCAAAGCCAATTACTTGGCTAAGAAAGTTCGGCTCAAAACTCAACCTCTAAACCCCTTAGCACCCCGGTAAAGCCTGTATCAACATCCTTGTGAGAAAAGTGGCGGTAGAAGGAATGGGTGTGGGAAGGTGAGAGAACACTCAGAGAATTATAGGCAAGGCAGTAAACTTGAAAAACGAGGGAATGGAAGGATATACCCAGAGATGGAACTGGTAAAGTAGACTGAAACAAGACATCAGAAGCAATTTAGTTCATTGGATAGTGTTTGACCTTAATTCTCAATGAAATGTGGTTGAGTTCGGGAGGAAGAAAATACATGTGTCATGCTGAGGGATGCCATATTTGGACTTGTGTTTTTGGAAGATCACATGGTGCATAATCATTTGGAGAAATTGAAGAGTGTATTGTGATAGATTGAGAAAGATGAGATAAGGGCCTAAATAAAAAAAAAAAGAATATTGGAGTTTGGAGGAAGAAACTGGAATTTAGTGTTGGTCTTAATTCCTGAAGAATTGGTATTGAGATTTCTTTTTTATATTCTAATATTAGGTTCCTATTTTTCTACCTATTACCATACTTGAGGTTCAAAGAAGGCATAACACTGGCCACATGCAAATATGAATTTCTGGCTGAAAATTCTGCCTCTGGTTTTTATTCTATATATCACCCTGGTTAGACTCTGAGCTGGGCAATATAGAACCTCAAGAATATCTTTCACATTTTTCCCCTTTGGCTAGAGTAATCATTCTCTCACATCCACAGCTACGTCCATTCACATCCTTAGAATTACTTTCTGGTACACACTTGCCTTCGTTTTCAGATTTCTAGCTTTGGTGAACATTACTGATAACTGTTCTTTTTCTTTATTTAGTTTTTCTATTTAAAAACTTAATTCTTCCAGAAAAAAATATTTTGGGATCATATCCCCTAGTTCCTTTCATGTCTAAAGCAATCTATATTTTTCATACTGAGAGATTAACAGAGTTTGATATTCTAGATTCAAAAATTTGATCCTCAGAAATTAGAAGGCATGCACTTAATCTATATTTAATATATTCTGGTATGCAACTGTGATGGATGCTTATCTAAATTGGACTCTTTATTGATATTATTTTCTTTTCCCTGTGCATAATTTTAGCGTTCTAAATTTTATCAGGATGTACGTATGTGGAAATTTTTTTAAAGGATTAATCCTAGCTGGCATTCTGTATGGACTTTTAATTGAAAGGTTCATGTCTCCTATCAATTTAAGATATTTTTTATTTTGTTTCTTCTCCTTTTTATATGTTAATTTTGTCCCTTTTTGGCATTCATTAAATTATATTAAAAATCTGTTTAACTATTCATGTTACTTAAATTTTTCCCATGTCTTTCATCCTGTTCTTCTGCAATATTTTGAGAGTATGCCTCAGTTTATTCCTAGAGATCATTAAATAGTTTTCAGCATGAAGAAGACAAGTAATTCAAATTTAAAAATCATCTATAAATATGAGGTCCCCGATTTTAAAGTTATCATTTGCACTGTCATGTTCTTGGTCAGTCAACAGAATACATTTTCATTTCCATGGGGGAGGAGCATAGTGATATATTGATTGCCTTCATCAGAAAGTATGAATTTCTCATTACATTTGTACACGCCCCCTTTCCTCTTCCTCCAAACAAACCAAGGCCCAATCATTGTTGTATCATGTTTAGTTTTTCACAGTTATCTAACTAATTAGGAATATCATACAGCTTTCAAGTTTTCTTTCTGCATCTTGAGAAATGTGATATTATTTTTAAATTTAAGATTCCAAAAATGTAGATTTCCTTTTTGAAATATAAAATATCATTGAAGTGAAATATAGTCCACTGAAAAACTTATCTTACCCAATCTAAGAAATCTTAAAGACCATGGAAAATAAATTGAATTGTCTACATTCTATGAAATAAATACATCGGAAGTGCAAATAATACGTTACTTCCATAAGTGATAAGCACAATAAATACAATAATAAAACTTATTAAATAATAATTTTAAGACATCCCAGACTGAGAACTTGCTTTAATAAAGTAGAAAATCAGAGGGAATTAAACCACATGCTTTGTTTGAGAAATAACTTATTTCAGACCCAACACTTTTATGGCTCTAGGAAGTTCCAAGGGTTTTTCTGAAGTTAAAGTAAAACCAATTAAAACGTTTCAGAACAGCATAGCATTTTTTGTATGGGCTCTGATATATAAACGCACATTTTTCATAGTCCAGGGGTCCGATGTGTAAGCTGCCTAACAAGAGGTCATTGGAACCTTTAGCAAAGTGAATTAACTGCTTCATCTCCCTGAAAAAGAAAGGAATTATTTCAAACACTATCAAGTGATATTTTACTAAAGTAAGAAGCCCTATTCAGGTTCCAGTTGCAAAGTCAGTTTACTTGTTCTAGTCTACATTATATTTCACAAAAATCTTTACTATCAACCTCCATTAAAGACACACAATAGGAGTAACTCTCTTTATCAATATCCAGAAGTCTTTAACTTCAGGATAAGTTGATGCATTAGATATAGTGTCAGGAAAAGAGAAGAGTCAAATAAGTCTCCAACATTTGTTTTTTCTCCTGAGTATCTAGAGGTTGTGTTTCCCATTTACTGAGATTAGGTGTTCTGTAGGGTAGAAGGTTTCCTGGCAGGATAGCCAGGGTTGGATTCAGAAATGATGGATATTAAGTAGCTGTATTCCTCTTTACTGCAAACTCCCTGACATCAGCTTCTCCCCAAACACCAGGTATGTACCCTAAAAGGATGTGTCTCTTTTGTGGGAGAAGCTTGAAATGACTGGAAATGAAAATAATGTCTGTTTTTTGGGCAACTCCTTTCCATTAGTCACTACCACTCACCTATATGACAAATTTCTGTTTTCCATTATTAAGAATTCTTAATTCACTTTTGTATCAATTGTAATAATGAGGATGTTAAGTTATTTGAAATAAATTAGGTCTTCTCAATTTTTCAATTAGGTGTTTATTGTCCATAGGCATTTCACATTAAGACCATCATAATGGTGGGGGGAAAGTTACTATTAATACAGCTTTCCTAAGCACTTTTTACTTATTAAGACAAATATTAGTGTTTTACATATTAATAGAAGAAAAAATGGTTTTCAGTATACAGTGTAAAAATAATGGTATTTTCATTGCTTTCTTTTACCTTTTGAATACCTTATATGTTTGGTACCACTCAACTTAATTTAGATATCTAGACCAGAAAATAAGAGAAAAAAAAAATCAAGCTGTATTCACTTCACTTTATTCATTTATGCTGATTCTACTCTGAGTTTTGGGTCATGAACAGAAATGTTTGAAGAATTAACCAAACAAATTCATGAAAATAAATAAACAGCTACTGAGGCAGTAAAAAATAGGGCTAAGATTCCAGATGAAGAAAAATCTGAGAAATTAGAAGTGTCAGAGTATAATGGAAGGTCCACTTTCAAGTGATCAAAGAAAATAGCATCTTACCATAAGCTCTGTACTCAGTAAAATGTCACTACAAAATGAAGGTAAATGAAAGTGATTTCAGCAAAACAAAAACAGAGAATTTCTCTCCAGAAAAACTCTTCTAAAAAAAACACTAACAAGAGATTTTTAGCAAGAAGGAAAATGATCTCAATAGGAAACACTGAATTGCTGGTAGAAAAAAAAAAAAAAGTAGAAATATGTGGGTAAATATAGAAGACTAATAACTATACAAAATGAGAAAATAATATGCTATCTGGTTTGAAATATATGGAGATTAACACATGAAAAGAATAGTATAAAAAAATGAGGGGGTAAACGGAGTTAAAGTTATTCAAACATTAACAGGAAATTGGTAAAACAATTTGTATTTTGCTGAATTTAAAATGCTCTAAGCCTTTAGCAGTAACGGGAAATTGGTTAGAAAAATTAATTTTAATCGACTGTAATAGATAAAAGGAGGCTGTATCAGTCAGAGTCTAGTCAGGAAATGGAAGCCACACTATTTATTTTAATGCAGATGATTTCATTCAAAATTTTAATAAAACAGAACAGCCATATCTCAATGTGTATTAGTCAGAATCTCCAGAGAAACATAACCAATGT
Source organism: Rhinolophus ferrumequinum (assembly GCF_004115265.2). Classification (NCBI taxonomy): domain Eukaryota; kingdom Metazoa; phylum Chordata; class Mammalia; order Chiroptera; family Rhinolophidae; genus Rhinolophus; species Rhinolophus ferrumequinum. The sequence continues at coordinate 40,398,463 of NC_046291.1, read as the reverse complement.
TCATAGATATGTAGAAGATCTTTATAGGTATAAAGATATAAGTTTATATATACATAAAGAGATTTATTATAAAGAATTGGCTTACATGATAATGGAATGCTGAGAAGTGCCCCAAGATCTGTCTTGTTGTTGGCAAGCTGCAGACCCAGGAAAACCATTGGTATAGTCTGAGTACAAAGGGTTGAAAACCAAGTGAACTTTCTTTCATTGGTGTAAGTTCCCATCTAGTGCAGGAGAAGACTGATCCCAACTTGAAAACACTCAGGCAGAGACAGCAAATCCCTCTTCCCTCTCCTTTTGTTCTATTCAGGTCACTAACAGATTAGATGAGGCCGGACCGTATTCGGGAAGGTGATCTCTGTTTACTCAGTCTACTAATGCCACTGTCAATCTCATCCAGAAACAGCGTCACAGACACACCCAGAATTATATTCATCCATATATCTCAGCATACTCAGCCCAAAAGAGTTGACACGTAAAATTAACCATCACATAATAAATATTCTCATACCTCTTTTATAACTTTCATGAGGGATCACTAGCTTGTAAATACCAGGCAGATAGTTACATATCTATAGTTTTTATAAATTGATCTGTACATATTTTTATCAAAACAGCTTTTTCATAAATATTTTCAAATAAATTGATGACTAATATTTTGCTCTCCTTAGATTTATTTTTATACTGAGAAGTTTCAACACAAGGGTTGCTAAACCCTGAAAATAAATGAACTATAGGGCCTCTAAATTGTCTGTCTCCCTGGCTTAGTGATCCTATAGAAAAATCTTATCAATAGATGTTAATCGTGAATATTTGGTAAATGAACCTTTTGGGCAAGTTTTATGAAAAATAAAGAATTTGTATTCCATCATATGTTTAATTTCAACAAATTTATTTTTTGATAAAATTATTATAAATGTTTTTAAAACCTCTGGAACTGTTAAGTCACAGTTGTATTTTCCTTATAATAAGGCATATTTTGTTCCTATCTTATAATGTCAGTCTCACCTTCACTACCAAAATAAGTGGCTTCAACAATACATTTTTTTTTTTAATTCTACAAAATTTTAGGGGGATGGTAGAGTAGCAAATAATTATTACCTTAGGAAGTGAATTATTATGACTTCAGGCCTGTCAAACTTTCAGTGAGTCAGTTTTCCTACCAAGTAAACAGGAGTAATTTATAATCACTTTTGCCTATAAATGAAATGTTAAAATAAATCACATACTATGAAAAGTGTCCATGAAATTCATTTAAGTAGAACTGTTGTTATGTATTCTAGTCAAAACTAATTTATTATAATTAAAAATAAAAATAAAAAAATGTTTTGTCATCCTTGAACACCTACAATAAAATGCACATTTTTGTAGTTAAGCATTAAAGTCTCATTAGCTATCGTTAAATGCACCAGACATCACGCCACTCAGCAAGTGTCAACTATAATGGAAGAGTCAGGTTGCTGACAAACTTTTTTTTTTGCCATCATTGTTACCAACCCACATTTTGTTTAATAAATGACTATTCCTTTTGTAGGATAGTAAGCATTTCAGATACATTTAGTAAGTTTCCAGAAAGATGAAAAAAGAAGCATAAAACAATAATTTCTATTACACTTTTCTGGTGTGTTGAAAAGCTGACATGAGTAGGAACTGCTGGCCGAGTCTTTGCCTAACTCAGTTAATGGTTTTATTTCTTTCCCTTAGTCATACATGGCTGGCATATTTATTTTTTTCTTGCAGTAGTGGGCTACATTTGCATTTTCCATCACTTTGAAATTGAATGGAGAACCCTCAAAGAATAAGCTTACCTTTCTCAGACATCTGAAAGAAGAGGTAGAGAGATTTGATCTGACATATGAAAAGATTAACTTCCAGAGTCAGTGTCTGCCAGGATAAGAAAACCTATCCTGCTCTGCAGTTAGAAATAACCTTCCAGTCACCTTATAAGTGTTTACTGTTCTGACTAAAATTGAATAATACCAAAGACTCTGAAAGTGACATTCCAGGGGTAATAATAGCATGTATTTAAATTTGAAACTCCAAATTAACTATTTTATTGTAAAATAGAGAATAAATTTGGCAGGAAAGGATTTAGCTACTCTTCCTGGAGCTGATCTGGAATGGAATGTGGGGTGACAATATGTCCTATTTTTCGTGGGGCATTTCAAGTTAATGTCCCGTAGTAAATATTAATAATGCCCCCTCTCACAAAAATATTCTAGCATTGATGATAAAATATATTTTGAACCATGCTAAGGACTCAGGCCCACACATCTTATCTCTTCCTTTTGTGTGTCTCACGACATTTCCAATAGTCAACACCCCTTGGAGATGTTCTCGCCAGGTAAATTAAAGTAACCCCATCACCAAGATTTGGGACATCATTTGTGTTTGATGAGCCTCCTATGTTCTTCCGTAGCAGCCAGAACTCCCCTATAACTTATTAATAGAAGATTATAATGACCTGTTCCTTATCTCTCTACTACAATAAAATCTGAATCACATGATGGCATCAGGAGTGGTTCTATATTTGGCCCAATGACTGGTGTAGAGTAATATCTCAATAACTGTTTGATGAAAATATGAATGAGATAAATTGTATTTGGAGTTAAATATATAATTGCTTCTCACCTCATTGTTAAACAGGTTACCAAGCCATTATCTTTTTTGCTAGATATTGAGTCTTTTCAAGTAAATCTCTGCCTCATGCTCAAATAAAGTCAATTGACTTTGAAATCTTTGTGCTACTTGTTTACTCTGTATTGTTAGATGTATTTGTTGAGGTCTCTTTGAAGTATTGACTTTCAAAGCAGGTTTCTTAAAATGCATAAATAAACAGTCATTCACATTTCTTCAAAATACTCATCTAGCTTCTTAAATGCCCTTTACCTTAAAATGGGGAACAAACTGCTTAGAAATATTCACTCATTATATCCAGTTGCCAAAGGTGATTATTACAATGTATGTATGAAATTAGATTCATGCCATTTGCATTTAAAAGAAAGCTGTGCTTACTACTATTTGCCACACAATTATGAACTCTTTATCTATATCAGAGGAAAGTGTGACACGGGTAGAATTTTACCCAGAAACTAATGATACTGCTATATCAAAAGCAAAACTTTTATATGAAAAATAAATTTTCAAAACACATTGAGGAATATGAGAGACTTTAATTTAATGTTACCATTAAGACATAATTGGAAACCAAAAATAACATCTTATTGAATCAAAAAAAAAAAAAAGATCACATGCATATGATTTAAAGATTAAGGTAACACATTTTCATTTTCATTTTTGTTTTATTAGTTGAAAACCCTTCAGAATAGCTAGGGTTTTCTGGGATAGTACATGGTCTTCGCAATGCTATTGATATCCTCTAGGTCTGCAAAACAAGTACTAACCAATTTTGAAATAAAGCTTTAAGTTTATTTTTCAACTTCTCAAGTCAGTGAATCTTTTACATGATACTTCATCATATGGCTACACACAGGCACAAGAGCCTGAGAGCCGTGTTATGTTTTGTTTTGTTTTGTTTTTATGTTTTGTTTCACAACAGAGCTCTGGGCTCTCTCCAGTCAAGTGAGGTTTCTATTACAGAACTGAAAGCACAAACTGCTTGCAGAGAATCTTGACTGCTGTCTTATTAAAAGTACACTAACAGTAAATATTTTTAGATATAAGTATATACTAGCCAATATTTCAAACAAACAAACAAAAAAATATGCCATTTATCCTAAATTCAAATTGAGCTTGGCATCCTGCGGTTTTCCTGATAGGCCTAACCCCAGTAGATTACAAAGTTCTCAGAGGAAAAGGGCTACGTGGTACAATCAGAGAGGCTGGATTTCAGGTACTGAAATTATCCTCATTGACTTTTCACAGGAAAGACTGAATCATCTGTCTTCAAACAACAACATAAATTTGGGAAATTAGGTTCTGGTCAGTAACAATGATGACATGAATAAGAAATAGAACTTTCACATTTTTCAGTTGTTTCTCTAGAGAAAGATCCTCTGCGGTTCTGTCCAAGGTAACGTGATTGAATTTCCTGCCCAGGAGGATGTGTCTCAATCAAATTTAATTTGATGGAAAAAAATAAACAAAGGAAATATTTTTATGTACTTGAGAATATATATCTATATCAAGAGATACAACTGATGTGTGGAAATCTTATCCAAAGCTACCTTTTCTGTCAAATTATCACAACTTCACTATACTATCAACTTGCTCTACTCCTTAGAAACAGGTATTATTCAACATATCATTTCAAATTTGATTGTGATGCTACTTAAAGGTTTTATTTCAATATCTCAAACCAGTGAATATATTTCACATCATATCACATCAATGAGTCACACAGGAACACTGCCACTTAAAAACACATCTTACAGCAAATCTGTATGCTTATTCAACATCAAACTTACCAGATTGGACAAATAAAATATAAAGCAAACAAAAATATATAAAAATTAATGTGTTGAAGTAGAGCAAAAAAATACTATGAAGTCATACTTCCTCACAGTTTAAAGCAATGCCAGGCTAACAATCTTTAATCATTTGTCAGTGATAGAAAAAGAACATCTATGACATTGTCAGGTGAGATAACACTTCTACGTACACCAGTCTTCCTCCCTATCCACACTTACACCCTTGGTATAGGTGCTGCTTACCTTCCCATGAGGAATTATACACGATCAGGGCATATTTAAACATCCATGGAATGGAATTTCATATATAAGCAAAGTGTTGACATATGTATGGGAAAGATGCATTTCAAGGTTTTGCAAAATGGATAAGGACTCTGAATTTAATCCCCTGGGAACATAAATGGCTGTTAAATTGTATAGTAGATATATTCTTGGGGCAAATAATGTAAGTAGATTTTATGTATCTATAAATGGAGTATTATAAATTGAAATTTTAAAAATATGTATATATACAAGGTGTGATCAAACAATGCGGTGAATATTTAAATAAAAAATTATTACAGTGAAAGATACATTGCTGTTAATCCCCCTCAAGATACTACCCCCTCACTTTGAATAACTTATCCCATCATTTTTGCGACTTTCTGAAGCAGTTCTGGAAGTCCTCTTTTGTGAGTGTCTTCAATTGTGCTGTTGTGGCTGCCTCAAAGTCTTGACTCGATTCACAATGTTTACCTTTCTTTGGGGAAGAGCCAGAAGTCACACAGTGCCAGATCAGGTGAATAATGTAGATGAGATCACACCATCATGGATTTTTGTTGTTGTTTAACCTTTTATTTATTTTAAGTGTGTTTTGCCAGGATCCATCAGCTCCAAGTCAAGTAGTTGTTTCAATCTAATTGTGGAGGTCACAGTTCACACTAGCCCATGTGGGGATCAAACTGACAACCCTGGTGTTATGAGCATCGTGCTCTAACAACTGAGCTAACCGGTCACTTGTAATGTTTTTTTTTTTTTTTAATTTATTGGGGTGACAATTGTTAGTAAAATTACATAGATTTCAGGTGTACAATTCTGTATCACATCATCTATAAATTACATTGTGTGTTCACCACCCAGAGTCAGTTCTCCTTCCATCACCATATATTTGATCCCCCTTACCCTCATCTCCCACTCCCCAACCCCCTTACCCTCTGGTAACCACTAAACTATTGTCTATGTCTATGAGGTTTTTGTTTGTTTGTTTGTTTTGGTTTTTTTTACTTAGACGTTTATCATTTATATCCCTCACACTGTGGACCCCCCCACCCCCCATCCACTATCTCTCTGACATCGCACCGAGCCATCCCATTTCCACTATCTCCACTCCCAATGCTGTACTCTGCCTATTGTAAATGTATACGTACCTATATATAGGTATGTATATATATATATATAATATATAATATTATAGTTGACATTCATTATTGTTCAGCTTCAGGTGTACAGTGCAGTGATCAGACATCTATAATGTTTTTATTTGACAGAAATTGCCGTACCAGAAACCATATGTGATATGGAGCCTTTCCTGTCATGATCACAAAATACAGTGAATGTTGCTGCCGAGTGCCATCCAATGGAAAGGCAGGGATCTTCAATATGGGAAGCGGTCTGTCTAATCTTAGTAACAATGTGTGACAAGTTTTAACTTGCTTGGTGTAGTCAGTTTGGTGTGAGCTATGATTGAGAGAGGGTGTGTTTTAAACTGCCATAAATCATCCTTCATCATGACAATGCTCAGTGTCACACATTGCTTCCAGTATACGGCAACTTCTGTCATATAAAAACATTACTGCATGTCCTCATCCACCATATTCACCGGATCTGGCTCTCTGCAACTTCTGGCTCTTCCCCAAGGTCAAAATGAACAGGAAAAGTAAATGTTTTAAATTGATTCAGGACATGGAGGCAGCCACAACAGTGCAACTAAAGACACTCATGGAAGAGGACTTCCAGAACTACTTCAGAAAGAGGTTAGAATGATGGGACAAGTCTATTCAAAGAGAGGGGGAGGGGAGTATTGTCAAGGAGATTGATGGCAATGTGTTGTTTACTGTAATAAATTATTTTTTATTGAACCATTCACCATATTGTTTGATCACATCTTGTATATCTATTATTTGGTCCTTTACAGAAGAAGTTTGCCAACCCATGACTAGAGACCAGATTGTTGTTTTTAACAGTGTTCTTGACTAAGAGCAATCAAAGAACCTTGAAGAGATCTAATCCAGGTCTCCGGAAAAAAACAACAAAAAAGATGAACCTAGGACAACTTGCACTAGAAAATAGGGAATTGCTTGGAGAAAAATGAGAATATTATCAAAAAGGGTATATGAGCCAGCTTGAAGTAGTTCCCAGTGGCCAACTGTGAGACATTTTGTATATCAAATTACATAATGATAGTCATACATTATAACTTATTGAATAAAATAGGAATTTGCAATTCCATACTGATAGAAATGAGTGAATGAAGAAGCAAAATATCTTCCTTACTTATATAATACAATGTGAACTAAGAGATGGAGGAAGAGTGATGGAGTTAGAAAATCACACATTGTTAAAGTTAGTGGTAAAATTTTGAATAGGAATGTGATATATATGTAGTTTTAAAGAATCTCCCCTTAAATAATTCATTTTAAGGGGAAAAATAGAAACTTTGCAGTCAGGAAAAGTGATGGACACCACTTAATGAATTAATCAAAGTTAACATAAAAAATATTGGGACAAAGCAAGATCATGTGTATTTTGATATGTTGCAGTGAGGGAGACACATCACATATACAAGGCATTCCTGCAAATTATGTATAATTTGAATCTAATCATGAACTAATATCAGATAAATCCAGACTGGGGAGATTTTATAAAATGACCTAAACACTTTAAAAAATAACAAGGTTGCAAAGGACAACAGAAAGCTGTAGAACTATTGTAGACTAAAGAAGAGTAAAAAGACATGATCACATATTAGGTGCTAAATTGCGGAAACATAGTTGGGAAGATCATTATGTGAAATATGACTAAATTAAAATATGTACCATGGGTTGCCCAAAGAGTCTTCACGACAGCATTGCTTTTCACACAAATGCGCTCCTCCTAGATGGCTTGTGTTGGCTCAAAGAATGACCTCTGCCTACAATGCCTTTCTTTTAATAGTGTAGATCCAGCTGAAATGCCACTTTTCTATTTTTCTGAAAGCTCTCCTGGCTCTTCCAAATAGTTAGATTATCTCTCGTCAAAGCTTTCATGCTACTTTCTATGCATCTTTCTCATAGCACTTCGCATATTATATTTTGAATTTTGTTTACATTAATTTCTCCTATTGATATAATCTTCTTAGGGATGGGGCCACAACTGATTAGGCTTCATGGATTTCAATTTTAGCCCATTAATCCTCACAAACTATGTATATGCTTAGTTGTTGTTGCTTTTTTTATTTTCTCCAGAGATAATATTGAATAAAATATCAATAAAATAACATGTCAGATATCATTTTACTTCTCTAGACATTTGAAATTTGTTATGTTATCACATTAGAAAAATTAACACTCTCAACAGAAGAGTCAAATAAGTAACATCCAGAATTCACTTATACAAAAATATCTCCCATCCAGCAGTCAAACAATAAGATAAGCCAAAAGACCTCTGAGCTGCCTTAGATAGTTCACCAACTTTATTGATAAACAAACATGCGATGTATGAATAGCAGAACCCCCCCTGGTACTCCTTAATTATTTATTACTATTTTGGATAAAATTCTATCACATTTGTTTTACAGTTCAAGAGCAAAAAAGTATTTAGAAAGTGTAGAGTAGTTGCTAGAACTAAGTATACTAGTTCTAGTACTGACAGCTAGTGTTCAGATGAAGAGGGAAAAGAAAGGACAACCACGAAAATAAAGCTTGAAAATGTATAAAGCATAGTGTGATAATTTACTCTAAAAGTTAATTATTCAAAACATTTGATTATTCCCCGAAGTAATTAAATTAACATCCACTGCTTAAACAGTAAAAAGTGTAAAATATATTTTAGACATATTTTCAGCAGAACCAGAAAATAAAATTTCATTTGCGCTTAGAAATATAGGCTTCTGTTTTCAAAAAACTCAGTCCATGCAAAATGGTATATCTTCTACATAAATATTTATGGTTGATATTATGAGATTAATTGAATCTATTATTCCTTATAAAAGAGATGGTTTGGTTAAATATCACGAGAAGATAATTATTTCCAGCAACACAACTGGCTTTTATTTTCATAAGGATACACATTTATTTTGAAATCCAGGAGGCTTTTAAAGAAAAACAGTACAGCAGAATTAAGGATTTCTGGGAATAGCATCTTATTTTAAATTCATATGAAACTCAGGACATTCATGGCTTTAGAGGGGGCCATTTCAGAATAATGAGCTATGAAATAGCAAACATTAACCTCTACCTTGTCTTTCAAATAGAAAATTATTTCCCATAGGCGTTTCATACTACTAGACTGCTTCTGACTAGTGCTGAAGCAGGTAATATTTCGAATTTGTTTTTAAATCCCATAACTTAGTCATTTCAAGATAAAAATATGACATGGAGCCACAAGACCAAAGAGGAAAGATCAGCTGTTTTAAAGTACACAATCTTCACATTTGCATTTTAAACCCTCAGAAGCACTCAAAACCTGGCAAAGAAAAAAGACAAAATCAGGGTCACTATCTCAGGCTTTGTTTCTAATAAATGTCTTTATGGGCTGAAATATCTAATTAAACTTTTATGCTTATATATTTCTATTCATTTCTTGTGACTACATCATTTAAGTCTCTTTTCTCAGAAGTAGGAAATTGAGATTCCTTTTTCTTTTTACTGCCATAACTTAGTTTTCATTTGCTATTCATGTGTCAAAATTCATTAATCATATCTATAATTAGATGTCATTAAATAGCTATTGGGGTAGGTGGTTGTTTTTAGAATGAACTATTTAGTTGCATGTTATAAAAGAGTAAAATAATAATTCTTTAAACAACATAAATTAGACATAATAAGAAAATCTGTGCTCCCATTGATCCCCGGTTAGTTTCACTGGCTTACTTATCTCTCTATACTGGTTCTCTTTCATCTTTCCTTCACAATTCCATGTACTTCACTCCAATTCCTGAGCATTGTGTTAGAAAAAAAAACAAAAAAAACTAAATTTAGCATTCAATACCACCAAACAATTAATGAAAAACTCCCTTTACGAAATCTATTTTAGGAATTAAATTATTCCAGTGTGGTTTCTATCACAATAAAGAACTCTTAAAGCCTAATATAATTTAGGCATAAAACATTTTGAAAAAGATAAATTAATGACTTTGTCCAACATCACATTGTAGTAAGAGACAGAATATTTGCTTGATCTCTCTTCGATACTGCATAGTAAAACAAGTAATAGACATTCAGTAAGGTTTAAACAAATTATTCCTCCAATCTTGAACTTAAAACACTTACTTTATTAATACTTTTATGTATTTCACCTGTAGATGACATCAATAATAGAAAAGTAGGATTCTGGTCTTCACTGACAATACTTACGCCGATAACTTAGATTCTTCAAATCCTTAAAATACTTTATTTCTCCTCTTCCTCTCCTTCTCCTCCTCATCTTCTTCGGTTCTTCAGATTCACAGAGTTGAGTTAATTGCATCACAACATTCTCATCAGCACATTCAAGACTCTACTTGGTTGTACAGTATTGTCTTGTCTTCAGCATCATCAATCCCCATGTTTATTTCCATCCTGTGAGTGCACACTGACAAATCTGATATTTGCAAATAAGCACAGTTAGTGCTTAAGCTTGTGAAATCTCGAACAAAATAGCCAAGGTTTGAATTCTGGCTTCAACATATAATAGTTACATAAATGACCTTTCAGGAACACGTGACCTTTCATGTTATTTACATGCCATACCAGTTTTTCTTCGGCAACATGGGTATAATAATACCAATTTCCTAGGTTGTTCTGTGGTTTAATTACATATCAATAAACAAACAAATAAATGTGCTTGTGTGGGTGTATATATATATATATATATATATATATGCACATCTATTTATACTTGGGACAAATACTTTGGCGAAAAATCTATGTTCTTATATATATGCATGTGTTTTCCTTGAAAATTATTTCCATGAAATTATTTTATTCAGTTTCTTACAATTTTCCTACAATGCTATTTTTAAAAGCTATCAATATTGCTCTGTATAACAGTAGTTCATTGATTTGCTCTGAATGTTGAAGCAATTTTCACTGTATAAGTCTCCTGTATATTATATTTTCATTCGCATGTAGATAGAAACAGCTAAATTAAATATTTATTCATCCACATTAATAGACAGAAACAACTAAATTAAGCATTTATTTATCCACATTTCCATATTGAATGAGGTATATATCCAAGGGTGTTTCTGCCTAGTCATAAATCACATCAACCCTTCATTTCAGCAATGTGATTAGATTAAACTCTGGAATGGCTGTCGCAATGCACTCTCCTTCCAGAAGAGAGGGTGTTTCCCAGCAGATTTGCTAAAATTTTATTTTAGATGTTTTTCATTAACTCAAGTCTTCATTTAGAATGTCTCTGTGTACATATCCTCATGAAAGGATTCAAGTTTCTATTTCTCCATTAGATGAGACCTTTTGCTCAACATAGTTTCTCCAAGGATGTGTCCCTTAACAGTTTTATTATATGTTAAATTTACATAGTATTGTTATTAGGTCTTGTTACATGATTAGACTTTGTTTGGAAAATAGGTTGATTTTATAGCTATGTTAGGGAGAATCAAAATGCTTAAAAAGTTATGTTATCCAAAAATTTGTTATTTCTTCCACTTATTTAGACCTTTATTATATCATTCAATATAAATGTAAAATTTCTCTAAAAATATCTTTTGCATTCTTTGCTAAATAAAGTCAAGATTATTTATGGATTTTATTGCTAGGCAAGGGATAGGTTATTTTTTATAAAATACTTGAAACGTACTAGGTCTGACAATTAAGTTTGTGAATTCATTCTTGAAAAAGAGCTACATACCTCATTGTTGAATATCATTGTGGTCACATTTGAAGTACTCCATTTGGGAAGCTATGTACTAATGCCAGTATCTAGTCTATCCTTCAAAGAAATTTTGGAACTTTTTCTGAAATGACCATCAGAGCTGTCATTGTATTATCCTTGATGTCCTGAATGTCATCAAAATGTCTTCCTTTCAATATTTCCTTTATGTTCAGGTAAAGAAAGAAGTCATTGGGGGCCAGATCAGATGAGTAGGGAGGATGTTCCAATACAGTTATTTGTTTACTGGCTAAAAACTCCCTCACAGACAGTGCCGTGTGAGCTGGTGCATTGTCGTGATGCAAGAGCCATGACTTGTTGGCAAAAAGTTCAGGTCGTCTAACTTTTTCACGCAGCCTTTTCAGCTTTCCAAATAGTAAACTTGGTTAAATGTTTGTCCAGTTGGTACAAATTCATAATGAATAATCCCTCTGATATCAAAAAAGGTTAGCAACATCGTTGCAACAAGTTCGCAAACTTAATTGTACATACAGAGATTCATTGTACATGTAGAGATTAATAGAATTAACACAACTACCTATAATTAGCTTTGCTAATTTAAACATTTTGTTATATTTACTTAATATATTATTTTAAGCAATAAAATATTAGTTGGAGTACTTTTGGGGCTCTTCTTAATCCCTCACTTTTTTTCCTTTTCTATCAGTTAACTATTCTGAATTTAGTATTTGTCATTGCTACCGTATGTATGCTTTTATACTTTTACTATACATGTATGTGATTATTTTAAATTTTTTAAAACATGAAATAAATAATACACTGCATGGAAATGTCATTGTCAAACTGAAAGTTCAGTTTGATATAAAAAAAGGAAAAGGAAAAACTAAACTAGAATTAACCCTTGAACAGCATGGGGTTAGGGATGTTGACCTCAGTGTAGTTGAAAAATCCACATATAACTTTTGGCTCCCCCAAAACTTAACTACTAATAGCCTACTGTTCACCAGCAGTCTAATTCTAACAGTCAATTAACAACTATTTCGTATGTCATAGGTATTTTATATGTATGTTATATGTATTTATGTACTGTATTCTTACTATCAGGTAAGCAAGAGAAAATAAATGTTGACAATTAAGCATATCATAAAAAAGAGAAAATACATTCACAGTGTTTTCTAAAAAAAAAAAAAAAAAAAAAAAATCTGCATGTAAGTAGACCTGTGCAGTTCAAACCTGTGTAGTTCTAGGGTCAACAGTAATGCATTCACTCAGAGTTTGTTTACATCATAAGTGATTAATAGCAGGTCAAGTTAATGATTGATTATTGTCTACTAAACTGGGCATATATTTTGACTTCATGAAAGTATTAAAATATGTTTCACAAACCAAAAGGTCCATGCTAATATAATTTTTGGTATTTGTATTAATATATTTAGAAGAGATATAAACAGGGTCTAGGCTCTTATTTTCTTGGATCATGTGTGTTCATAGAAGGGGTGCAAATCCATGGGGAAAACAACATAGCAAAATGTAACCCGAATGTGTACTTTCATTTTCACCTAAATATTTCAGTAGATAAGCACTGTAAGGTACAAGTTATTATAAATATTCTAAAGTAATGACAATTTGCTGCACTGCACTGAAATTGAGAATAAGATGTTTAAATATACTGTTTCCTAATTTTTATTTTTTTGTAGCTGATACCTTTGTAAAGGGAGATATAATTTCTGATTTTTTAATGTTTTTCTTTTTTAGTGTGTGGTGTATATTATCCTGCCTCATACACTTTCCCCTCCTTTGTTGGATGTTTTCTTTTTCTTCACACCCTCCAAGTTATCAGGTTTACTGTCTTTCATTTTGTTAGAGGCCCAGATAACATTTTTTGCTTATTGACTAGTTAACTATGAAATTTGATCTCCCCCAAAGAGCCAGAAATCAAAGAAGTTTGGTTTTATTTTTATTTTCTTTTTAAATTACATTTATTGGGGTGACAGTGGTTAGTAAAATTACATAAGTTTCAAGTGTACAATTCTGTGAGTATATCTCAATGTTTCTTTTATTTTTTTTATTTATCTGTCAAGATTCCATCTTTCTGGGTTTTTTTTCTTTCTTTTACCCCCTTTCTTTTTAGCCAAAATGCCTTCTAGGAATTTGTTTGTGCATCTGTATGCATTTATTGCAACAAGGAAAGAGAATATTGATAAGGGCAGAAGCCCTCAGAGAAACTCCCTTTAGCTCAGAAATAATTATTGATTATAGTTTAGTATTTCTGTTATAGAAACTAACCAAAGCGAGAAATGATTATAGTTAGAAATAACTATTAAATTGGACTCAAATGAGTGTTCTTTCATTTGGTGTAGTGAAATTCAGTCTCACTGGAATTAAGAGTCATACCAAAATCTAGCTCAAAAACATGAGCTATCTCCATTTGTTTTTACCAAAGTCTTTGTGAAGAAGGAAAAGAAAAAAAAATATTCCTAGTGTATGGAAACTTTAATCCTAGGTTATAAGGGAGTTATAATTAATCCTAGATTGTAAGGAATTTAGATGTCACATGGTCTGGTTCCCAAGTAAATCTAAGAATAGCCCTATGACCAGTGAACAGGTCACTGCAATTGACAATTGCTGATTACTAGACTATTCTCCAATACAGCTTCTACTTTAGAAAACTTGAGACTTTCTTTATCCCTCAAATAGAATCAATATTTAAAATAGTTCATGGCAATTTGAACAATGATAACTTAAGCTTTTGGTTTTTGGGTAAGAACTTACATTTTGTGTGTGTGTGTGTGTGTGTGTGTGTATGCAGATGATGGAGATAGATACATACAGAGAGAGAGAGAGAGAGAGAGAGAGAGAGAGAGAGAGAGAGAGAGAGAGAGAGAGAGAGAATAGATTGATAATTATTCACATTCCCTAAATCTTTGGATTCTCTTTTCCAATAATTTGATCTGTTTATTTTTAAGAAAAGGATATAGGAATCTCAACAAAGTGCTAGATTTCTCAGTTTTTTGAAAATTTTAAAGCATTCTTTCTCTATTTTTCAAAACGATGCTGTTGGATACCTAATGATTTCTGTCTCATATCTTTTTGGATGATTAATTCTTTGATCAGTTTTTATTAGTTTTCTTTGTCCATTAAATATCTTACCTTAATTTACAATTTCTTCTTTTTCTGATAGTGATATTACCCCATTTGCTATCTTTTTAATAGTATCTGTCAAGTGTATGTATCTCCCCCTTCATTTGCAAATTTTTCTATAATTATTTGTGTTTTTCAATCATTTAATACGTTTCAACTATTAGAATGTCTGAAGGTCTCTTTAAATGGAGTATTAATCTATACATAGTCCTAATGATTACTGAATTTCTACCATTTTGATTTCCTTTATTGCATTGTTTTGTTTTGTTTCCTAACTTCTGTTGAATTGACCCAGTTTTTAAACTCAATTAATTAGCATTACTTTTCTCTTTCCTTATGTTCTACGTTTCAAAATAAAATAAAAAATATTTTAGTTACTATTACCATATGTATAATATTAATTTAGAATATGTATAACTTTCTATTTGCTATTATCATAGACCAGTGATTCTTTTATGTCACTCTCTTCTCTTAGATTTGGTTGATACTAGTTTTGTTTCAGTAAGTCACTCTTTCAGAAAGAATCTATCTCCATCAGACTTGAAGTTTTTGCATATCTCAAATGAACTTTATTTTGCCTTCATATTTGAATGCTTATTTGATTAGCTACAAAATTCTAAATTTAACATCACTTTTCCTTCAGAGCTTTGGAGGCTTTGCTTGATTGTCTTTAAATATTTCTCTGCTCAAGCTGAAACTTTATGCCCACTTAATTATTCTTCTACATGTAACTTACTTTGCTCTCTGAAAATATTAACAATTCTGTTTCATCTGTATAGTTCTTAAATATCACTAAGATGTATCTGTTCTGTGTCTATTTTTATTTATCTGGTTTGGATCTTTGCTGTTCCTCTCACGTTTTAGACACATTTATTTGATTATTTGATTATTTATTCCACTCATTTCTCTCTTTTTTTTTTTAAGTTGGAACCTTGGACCCCTATAGATGGCTATTAGTAGTTCTGGATTATATATATATATATATATATATATATATATATATATATATATACACACACACACACACACACACACACACACATATGATACATACATATATAGTTTTTCTCAGATTTCTGTGAGATTTAACTTATCAGTCTTCTAGCTTACTACCTTTAGCTGTGTCTATTTTGTTTTCAGCACAATTTGTGTTTTCATATAAATCAAGAATTTTGAGTGTTTATTTTTTCACTTTCACGTTTTCCAAAATGAATTATCTTTTCTCATTCTATAATAACTATAAGTATACATTAAATTATATTATTTTCCCTCATTAACGGTTGTCTTCATAATTTCACTTTGTTAATTAACTTTGGTGCCTCCATTCCATGGTATAGATTTAACACAAATATTTAGTAATTCACAGTTGTCTATATGTGTTGTAGAGGTCTTAAATAAACAGTGTATTTTCCCAGGACAAATAAAAATTCTTCTTCCACTGATGAAACCAGTCTTACTTATTAGGAGCCTTGCTCCATGCTTTTCAGAGAAAGGTTAAGACAGGTGGTTGTGTGGAGTATGGTGAAGATTGCATTATGGGGATGCCATCTCCATCCCTGTCTGCGACACTCCCTGCACATACTTTGCATGTCTCATGGGTGCTGTCTTCCTCTGTACAAAGCTATATGTGTAGTTTTATTCTGAGTGCAATGGGAAACCATAATTTCTTTGTTTTCGCTTCATTTTCTACTCTTCTCCTTTTGTTAAGATACGCAGTTGCCATAGTCTCTAATCTGCTTCTCATTCTTTTCCAGCATCTGTCTGTGAGCATATCAGTCACATTCTTTAGAAAGTGGTGTGTGAGAATTAGTCAAGGACAACATTTTTCTGATGCCATTAGTGTAGATGAATGATGGGACAGATCCTCTGATATAATTGTTCTGAAGGCAACACCTGTAATTCTAATGGCTAAACCACTCTTTGTTGACTTTCTTTCCACCTGCAATTTACTCTTTCCTTTGCTGCCTTTTCTCATTTGTTTTGGGCTGAGATGTTTCGCTTTCCTGGTCCTTCCAGAAGTCCAATTCTACCTGCTGTCTCACTTAAAGATTCTATAATTCCCGGTCTGGTGGATGGCAGGGAAGGTAGATACGTGCTCCATCCACCAATGTGATTCACATTTCCCCAGTTCAGGTGTACTTTTGCCTAGCATGTCTAGACTCTACTTTAAAAGACAATCTCTTTCATTTTTGAAGAGCTGCAATCATTAGAAATTACCATAAAAAGAATAGTGATTCTAGAATAATCAAAGAATGGGGCAGAAGTCTACCAATAACTTTCATTTTATCCCTATAGCTTGTCATTTAGAAGCATTCTCTTTGATCCTTAACAAGTGAGATGCTCTGAAGGATCTTGTCTTTTCTTTATAGATCAGAGGAAAGAACTTCACATTGAGAGATGTCGTAATGGAAGGTTAGCCTTTTTTTCTGTTTTAGTGTTATAGTTGGAAGAGGCCACCATGCGTGAGACAATGTGAATAGCATCACAGAATGAAGAATAAAACACTCCTCTCTTAAGAGCTCATGCACATTTGAATCAGATGGCTGCCCAAGTTCATAATTTCTGGCAATACATTACCATAAGAATTTATGTGACTCAGAGCTCAATCGCAGGCTTTGCCTTCGATGAGTAACAGCTTGCAGACATTCATGAGTACAATACAATGATAGTTCTCCCTCAAAAAAGGAGATACACATCTCCATGCAAATTTATACGGTGTCATGAAACCCAAATTTCCTACATGGTAACTTGCTAAGTAAGCAAATATTTTATGCTAACACCAAATTCTCACAACGAGGCTAAGGTTGGCTGAAAGAAAAACCTAGAAAGCAGAGAAATCTTAGTTTCCAGTTTATGTAACTCGATCAGCGGATGTCCGTGGGGTAGTTAGGAGGCACAGTGATCATCTGTCAGCTTAGCATGAGGAGGAAGGGCTTAGGCATCTGGAGTCTGCAAAGCTTCCCTGTTTCTCCCACCTGCTAGCCTGCCCTGTAGACATGGGAGCTATGCCTGTTATTCTCACTTCTAACTATTTTTCCTATCACTTTATTGCTTAAGAAACACATTCAGTAAATATTTTATTGAGGCTTTTTTGTTCCTCAAAATCTGGACATGTTTACAGGACAGCTTTCTGCTGTTATCTACATTTGAATAATTAATAAGTATGGAACTTACACATATATGCAAAATACCGGTTTGCGTTCACCCACTGAGCGTTGAGAAGTTTTCATTTCTCAGTAATGCTCATTTCAAAGCTTATGGGCATGAAATGACTAAACCTTAACGTCTTTGAATAATTGCTGCTGGGATTGGGTGCGAGGCATTACAATGAAATGTCATACCTTCAACGCTTCTGTCAAAGGGAGAAGAAAACAAGAGCACTTTGAGTAGAGCTGCAAAGCCGCGGAAACATATCAAAGCCACCTGACAGCAAGATTTTATATTTTATTCTTAGGCTAAAAAAATGTAGTGGAATGACAGTTTATTTTTTAAAAAGATTTGTTCCTGAATGAACATTCTTTATACGTGTAAGCATTCTCTTAAGGAAACTGCAAGCCCAAAGTCCAAACAATGAATGCCTTGAAAATATTAATTAAATAATACTAGAACAAAAATGTAAGGATTATAATGTAGAATTGTTTCTATAGAGTAGCTGCTAAACCAGAATTACATGTGGTAATCTGTTAGTATTTTCGTGTATGTTTTATTTTACTATCTTATAAGCTAATGAAATATTATTGCTTTTTTTTTCTTGGACTTAGTTAAATAATACTTAACCATCCTTGACAGATAGGAACATTATCCTACTTTATAAAAGCAATTAAGAAAAATCACCACAGGCTCTATTGTTCACTGTATTCACTATTCAACTTCTTCCCTCATGCTCCACCCGCCCCTGCAATGAAGACATAAAAATCGGTTTATGCTGTGCTGATCAAAGTGTGAAGTGGGGCATGATTAGGAGAGCTACCAAGGGTTATCATAGGCTCGTAGACTGTATGAATAGAAAGGGGTAAAACTACATTGTTCAGCAAAAGGAAATTGCACTACATAAAGTATTCTCAAAAAAGGTTTTTTGTTTACTCTTGAATTATGTAGTAATTTTAACTGATCACACTTTCTGTTAAAACTATTTTACTACAAGTATTCTGGTAACTACTTATAAATAATTATATTCTTGCATAGTCAGGTTTTTTCCACAAAACAACTCAGTACTTTTGGAGATCATGTTTTCATAATAATTGTTAATACATTAGGCACCAGCTTTCTACTAGTTCTATTTATAAAAAGCATACTGATGGTCTTCTATTTTTTATCATGTTTATTATTTTTATGTAGTTGCATTTAACATAGCTCAGAGCACTAATTATTCATAACTTAAATGAAATTCATGGAATTAAAGACTATGATTTATATTTAAAGTCACTTGATATCTAGATATCTGGATACAATTTAATTAAATAAAAAATAAAGATAAACTAATAATAGGAACTATAACTCTTAAATACAGGGTGATATATGAGCAGCACAATAAATTGAATACTTTTAATAACCCATACATCCCATTTGTTTACTAAAAATATATGGTATATACACATACACTTATATCCCCTCAAAACTGAAACTCAGCAAGATTTTTTGATAATTTGTAGTCTTTGTAAACATAAAATACTTAAAATAAAAAATGAAATCACTTTAATTCAAACAAATATTAGATGAGAAATAACCTGAAATTTCATAAGTTATTTTTAAATATTTGCAGTATGAACATTGATACGGCCAAAGGTGCACTAAACAATTACGATAACTCAATATAAGATCAAGCATGATTTATTATTAAAAAAATTGCTTAATTAAATCTGAAATGAGTGCTACATTTTTTTTTTAATTAATGTTTGTTGGGTTGACAATGGTTAGTAAAATTACATAGGTTTCAAGTGTACAATTCTGTAATACAGCATCTATATATCACATTGTGTGTTCACCACCCAGAGTCAGTTCTCCTTCTATCACCATGTATTTGATCTCCTTTACCCTCATCTACTACCTCACTACCCCCTTACCCTCTGGTAACCACTAAACTATTTTCTGTGTCTATGAGTTTTTGTTTCTTTGTTTGTCTTGTTCCTTTGAGTGCTACATTTTTTGGCCTAAACCAAAATTTGTTTTTGGAGTATTTACCAAGGCATAATAGCTGAAGTGAGAATTTGCTCAGGCAACAACCACTTCTCAATACTGCCAATTACTTCTCTTTAATGTTATTAAAGTTTAAAGTGTTTGGATTCCCTATTGATTACGGAGGTACTTTAAAATTGATAACTTGCTAGATGACCATAGGAACAGGATTTGTGGAACTGATACTGAAGGAGAAGGAAATCTTAAACGGACACAGATAAAAGGAATAGCATTGTTTTAAATTCTTTTCAGAAACAGCAGGCCTACGTACTTTAGAAGCATCTTTGCAATTTCTTGAATTCCCTGAAAACATAAATGTACAAAATAACTACAAATATCAAATTTTCATTAGCTGATATCTGAATTAGCTACTTATATATAACAATTAAAGTAATTGGTATTGATATATACTTCAAAAAGTACACGTTGGGCCCATTATATCCTCAATGCTGAGAAAGACAAGAAATATACCTTCCGAGAACTGACTCTGGGTGGTGAACACACAATGGGATTTATAGATGATGCAATACAGAATTGTATACCTGAAATCTATGTAATTTTACTAACAATTGTCACTCCAATAAATTAAAAAAATAAAAAGAAATATACCTTCCATAATATATGCCATGGTTCTGCCCTCAAACCATCTTAAAGTCAAATAAGAAAAGACAAAAAGAAAAAAGTCGTGAAACGAACAGCTAATTCTTTTTGTCAAGAGACAGAGATACATTAATAACCTAAAGAAAATTAAACAGCGTATGCAATATGATTGCAACTATATACACATGTCCACTAGTCAATATATGTTGTTTGTTTTCTCTTCTAATTACAAGGTTTAGATAAGACTGAGCAAAACATGTGTGGCCCTGGTCTACTAGAGCGGACAGATTAAAGGTATGGATAATAAAGTATGTGTGTGTACTCAAAGAATAGAAGAGGAATGCATCAATGTACTGATTGAAGGGCTAAGAATTAAGGCATTTTGATACTGGATTTTAGAAGAAAATGGAGAGTTCATGTTTACCAAGCCATTCTTTCAATGAAAAAAGAAAAAATAGTATTAATATTATGTGTTAAAGTAAAATAAAAATTATCTTGAGTATTTTGTACATACCGTGTTTCCCCCAAAATAAGACCTAGCTGGACAATTAGCTCTAATGCTATATTATATTATATTATATTATATTATATTATATTATATTATATTATATTATATTATATTACAAGACTGGATCTTATAGTAAAATAAGACTGGGTCTTATATTAATTTTTGCTCCAAAAGATGCATTAGAGCTGATTGTCTGGCGAGGTCTTATTTTCAGGGAAATAGGTTACATGAAGAAGTGTGTGTGTGTGTCTGTGTGTGTGTGTGTGTGTGTGTGTAGGAAAGAAATACAGACAGAGATAGAAAGAGAGAGATTGAGAAAAAGAGAGATTGACTTAAATGAACTGTAACATTTGGAGACAGTGGACCACTTTACTGTAAAACACTAGAGGAAGAGACAAATCTCCATTTATGTACAAAAAGTCATCATGATCTAAAAAAACAATAGAGTTACACAGAAGTAATTAATTGTAGCAATGGTGAGTCAAGCACAGGAAGATTTAAGGAGTCACTTAGTCTATGTTTACACATAGCAAGTGTGACATCAGGCAAGATAAGTCGTCTGCAGCCTGTCCTGCCTGCCTGCCTGACATAACCCTCACACCAGCAGCAGCCAGTGCTACAGGCTACCAGCCCTGCACTGCCTTCAGCAGAAGAAGATGGTCTGATTGTTCCTTTATTTCCTTAGAACCATCAGGACTTTGCGCCTTGTCAGCTACAGGGAGAAAGAAGAATACTGCCGTGCAGTAGCCTGAGTAAACATCCTCTGGCGTTTTGCTCCACTTCACAACACAGGGCAGCACAGAAGCAGCCTCACCTTCTACATGTCGGAAGTATGATAATAGCAATAGTTCAGGCACTATCTTAGGGACTGCTAACCTCTGGCTTCACTAAAGATAGCCGTGGCTAGGAAGTACTCTCTCTAGGGCTAATGCCATTGGGAATGGAGTCCAGCACGAAAGGATAAATCCCGATCATCCAAGAAAAACCAAAGGCTCCAAGAAAGTGTTGTGAATACATATATGTGTATCTTGGAATTTGGGGAATATGAAAAATAGAGAACCATAGGAAAAGACTGAATAACTTGCTGAAATCAGAGGTGGGGCTCTGAAATTTGTAATTTGGGGTGACGACCTTTATACTCTTACATGTATCAGATGCCTGTCCCATGTTAATTGCATACATAATTATCTTTCTGAGTAGGTAGTGGTTCCTTGAGGAGGGTTACTAAGTCTTCTTCATATTTGTACTCTGAGTGTCTCATTATATTTGTAAACACTTAATAATTATTCAGTGCTTCTTTCTTTAAAGAATACATTGTCATTGAGTAAGAGCATGGGCCCAGAAATGAAATGCTTTCAGCAGGCAGGTAGATAACACAATTGTGTGAATCCATCCATATGGTGTAATACAAAATGGGATGGCAAGAACTAGTGTCAGCTTTAGGGAGGGCATGCCGGGTCTAGTACTACGCAGCAAACCACCCCAAAACTTAGTGGGCTAAACAATAATTACTATAATAAATGATGGTACTGTTGGTTGTCACTTTGGTCTGGACTCAGCTGGGTGGTTCTTCTGCTGGTATGTCCTGGGCTCACACATGCAGCTTTTGTCTCCGTGCTGTTAGCTGGAAGCTAATTGTTCCCGGATGACCACACACACATGTATGGCTGTTCACGATGGCAAGCATAAATATCAGGCTAATCTCAGCTTCTTCACAAGGGTTCCACAAGTAGCTTAATATTTGCTCATGTCCCATTGCCTAAAGCAAGTATTTTACAACTTTTGATGAAAAGAATTTCACATTTTATGACTGTTTTTTCATTCTACCATGAAAAACTTTCAAATGTTGATATTTTTAGAAATTAAAACACCCTTCTGTTAAAAACAAACAAACCACATGTGTGACCATACTCAGCTTCGTCACCAGCTTACTAGCTCTTCTTTAAAAAAAAACCCATAATTTATGAAGAACCATTTAACAGAAAATTTTCTCTCCGATTTGAATTTTTCTTGCTATTCACTGAATTATGAATGCAACCTTTCTTATGACCTTTTAGTATTTAAGTTAACTAAGCCCCTCCAGATAGCACTTAACATTCTCAAGTGTTACCTTGTTCTACTTTGCAAGGGTTGTCATTAGAGAAGTGTCGCCTTCATAGTGTCTTGTGCATGCCGGTGCCAAAATATGTGACTCCTCCATACAATTATTCTCCAGTGTTATTTATCTGCCTTATAAAATGTACAAGTGAAATTTTTGTGATTCATCATGATTACTGTTAATAATTTACAGTTTTGCCAATCAGGAAAAACACTTGTTCCATCAGGAGCAGATGTACACCTGGTAAAATGAATCACCTAGGTATTTTATCCGTACCTGTGTATAAAAATAATACTGCATTTCGGTCCATTCCAAGCTCCACCTGTTTTTTCTTTAAATCTGTTTGTAATTTCAAGGCACAATACCGAATATTCTCACACAATTTAACAATTCCCATGAACTTCATTTTCACTGATTATTATATTCATCTCATTTTATATCATATGAAATTATCGTGGCATTTCAAAACCTACAGCAAGGAGACAGGGCTAGAAAAGAAAAACGACAGATTCAATAATCAGCATTTCTTTTTAAAAAATAACCTGTTATTTTTTACTATTGAATGCATTCCTGTGTAGCATACCATTTCAATTTAAGATTTCATTAAAATGGACACAATGCGGATATTTAATAGGTTGTCAAATGGAAGTATGATCAACTTTTCAAATTTTTGGAGCATACAGTACAACCTGTGTTTCTTAACATTCAAGATATGTAGACCCCTAGAGAAAACACCTGTGAATTTCCTGCAGCCAATAAATCCCAATTTTTGAAACACCGAAGTGTATCATTACCATAAATAAGCAAATACATGCAACAAAAAAATCCCACTGCACAATGAAACATTAAATGGGTACTCTCATTCTGAAAAGGACCCATACCAAAAGAAATATTAAAGAGTCTTCTAAGAATCAAGAAAAAGTGGCATTAATATATTTAATTGAAGTCTCAGGGTAACCGAGCTAAGGAGGTCTATGCATTTTAGGAATGTTTTATACTGCCTTAAATGGAGTTAAGGGTGACCTCAACTGAGCAGAAAAAGTCCCTGAATGTGTACGGCTCTCTAAGGAAAGCTGCCTAATGTACTAAAAATGCTGAGAACCAAGATGGTGATTATAAAGTTAAGTTCTGTCCTCCTGGTATAGTAGTTAGCCTCTATGACTCAAGATAATTACTTCTCCTTACCAAAATTTAGGGTGAGCTTTTGAACTCAAAGTTTTTGGTAAAAAATATCAAAAGGTAGAGAAAAATTTAAAAGAATGATTTATGTACTATTATGTAAAAACAGAATAAATTATTTAAAAGATGACTATAGATGTGGTATAATGAAAACTGGCTTTCATAATTCTTCTTCCCTTGCACTAACTTTCATTTTCTTTTGTCATCATGGTTCTGTTAGTCTTTTTTACTATACGCATGCTCATCCATATGTCCTTGTCTTTACGCATTAGTGTTGATATCCTAAAGCACAGAATTCTCAGTATCATTGCCTTCAGTAATTCATAAATCAGCCTTAAAAGTTCAGAGACTTTCAAATATAAAGATAACTGATGGTATTTGTGTGTGTGTGTGTGTGTGTGTATGTTACGTACATAGAGAGTACTGTGTACTCTGCACAGTACTATTTGGTTTGCTCCTTGCCAAAGCTCATACACATTGTCTGTGAAATGCTTACTACAAAATGTCTCCTATTGCTTCAGTTTGGGGAAAGGGGCATTTACAGACCTTTCTAGCTTTGAGTTGGAAAAATAATACCTATATCTATCATAAAAATCTGCATATTATTCAATAGCCTCTGCTATATAGTTTACCTAACTCTCCATTTTTAAATATCATCCATCTTAGCTACCAGGGTAAATGTATTTATTCTCTAATTAGGGAGGATTTGCTGAGGTTTTGTTATTTAATGGTTTTAGTTCTATTACATGTCGATTACACACACATCAAGTACATACGAGTATAAACCTAACTTCTCAAAAGACTCATAAAATATGTTTTATTTCTCTCCTGAATGTCCTGCTCTAAAAGAGATTTTGAAGGAGAGGTGTATGTACATTTGTAACAAGACTTGAAAAGATACACCACTGTTTGGATATAGGTGTACATTAAAAAGGACATCTGAGTAAAGCAGATTACCGTCCCTAATGTGGGTGGACTGTGTTCAATCCACTGAGCGCCTGAATAAGAAAAAAAAAAAAAAAGGTCTTACCCCTCTGCAAGTTAAGAGCAAACTTCTCCTCTCTCAATGCCTTCAGCTGGGCCATCATTCTTTTCTTGCCTTTGAGCTTGAACTGAAACATCAGCAATTCTTGGGTCTCACGCCTGTTGGTTTTTGGACTAGAAACACATGATCAGCTCTCCTGGTCTCCACCTTGCCTACTGCAGATCGTGGGACTTGTTAGCCTCCGCAATTGCATGAGTCAATTCCTTATAATACATCTCTTTCATGCAGTTATGGTGGCTGACAAATCCTAAGATCTGAAGTATATCCAGGACGTATACTGTATATATTCATCCATCGTATTGATTTCATTTCTCTGGAGAAACCTGACTAATGCATGCTTCAAGAAATTATTTGCATAAAAAGAGTAGCTTATCCTTCTGATTGGTGGAGGGAAAATTATACTCTATTTTACATTATATTTTGCCCTGGTCATGCCTCACTTTCCTCACATAAATATTTTAGTATCCCGGAGATTTTATTCTCCATAAAACAAACTAATTCCATGGAAAGAGCACTTGTTGATTGAGTATTACAACTAAGAATAATGATTCTGGGCCTACATAGAAATAAATACGTGTATGCAGTGAGAAAGAGAAAGAGAGAATATACCTTATACAGGTACAAATTCTGATCTATCTATCAGCAGTATTTTTTAAAATCATTAATGCTAATGTGGTCTAATTATTTCTTAGTGGTTAAAAAAAACGTTAGCCTGTCTACCGTGTTTCCCGGAAAATAAGACCTAGCCAGACCATGAGCTCTAATGCGTCTTTTGGAGCAGAAATTAATGAGACCCGGTCTTATTTTACTATAATATAAGATCAGGTCTTAATATAGTATAATATAATATAATATAATATAATATAATATAATATAATTAATAGCAAGTCTCATATTAATTTTTGCTCCAAAGAGGCATTAGAACGGATGGTCCAGGTAGGTCT
The DNA here is from genome assembly GCF_004115265.2 of Rhinolophus ferrumequinum. Taxonomy (NCBI): domain Eukaryota; kingdom Metazoa; phylum Chordata; class Mammalia; order Chiroptera; family Rhinolophidae; genus Rhinolophus; species Rhinolophus ferrumequinum. Next base: position 40,372,272 of record NC_046291.1, on the reverse strand, counting down.
TATTTTCAGGGAAACACAGTAACACTTTTTATGATAGTTAAAACTAACCTGGTCTAACACTTTTTTTCTTTTTCATGTATATATACTTCTTGTTTTCTTTTTTCGTATGTGTGAATCTGTTACTTAAGAGCCTTACAGATCTCACCCAGTTAATTAATGATGAGTATCAGTTTCCCAAGTGATATAAGTCACATACCTCATACATAAAGTTCCAAATGTGTCTCCTCTCACAATATGTGTACTCCAGAGTGTTACAAACTTTGCCATGCAATCATCAATTTTTCCAGGGCCTCTTGAACGATTCAATTTGATGAACAGCATGTTTGCATCATTATCAAGTTCTGCACAAGAGGAATTTCATTAACTCTCTTGTGTAAAAAATGGGGATAATATTAAAGTAATGGTACCATGAGAGAAAGGAAAAAGAAAATTAACAAGAACGAAAATTAATTTTGAGTAATAAATTAATTATATACAGATCCACTCTTTTTTTTACTCGTCACCAGTCTATGCAAATTAATCATTCTAATGGTGTAAGTTGAAATAAAAACATCACTGATTCGCTAAACTAAAGAAGAACATGGAAAATCTGCCAGCATGCTAACGGGGAAAAAATAAAAGAATTATTACCTGTTAATGTTAAAATAGTTTAAAATTCTTTTAAAATTCTATTTTATTTACTGACAAGTGTACTGAATTTTTTTCAGGGCTTTCCATAAAGAATCATACATTTTATCTCACATGATCATCAAACTTACCCTGTGGGATAACTGTTACTGTCCTCATTTTAAAATTAGGAAACCAGGGTTCCAAGAAGTTAAGTGATTTGTGCTCACAGAGTAATTCTCAGAAGAACTTCACTTTTACATTTTTTTAAAAGATCATTAGCAACTCAAGTGTAAGATAAGCCACAGCCATGAAAGGGGAGTGTTTGCTTAGGTTAAATAGAAAGTAAGGTAATATTTGGAAAAGGAATGGGATCTATTTTTTTTTTTTTAATTAGAGAATATTAGGGAACAGTGTTTTTTTTCCAGGACCCATCAACTCCAAGTCCAGTCATTGTTTTCAATCTAGTTGTGGAGGGTGCAGCTCACTGGCCTATGTGGGAATTGAACCAGCGATATTGGTGTTATGATCACTGTGCTCTAACTAACAGAGCCTACCAGCCGCACCCTGGAATCTGATTTTTGAACATCGTGTATGAGGCAGGGGGCTGGATGTTTTATACTTGTATTTTATGATTGAAGACGGAGTAAACTTTGGTAATAGTATTACCACTTTTATTTCTTTTTTTCTTTCAGAAATATTAATTTGAAAATAGAAAAGAAATAAAAATTAGCTATAATGGTACTACTTTGATGAAAGTTATTGACTATCTTTACTTTCCCCTGTTTATTCTACCCAATTTTTGTGGCTTGAATAATATCCTCCCACAATTGTGTCCTCCCTCATAACATTTCATGGCCATGTAGAACCTCAGATTGTTACTCTTTATAGGGTCTTCGCAGATATAATTACATGAAGGATCTTCATGGAATCTTATTGGATTAGGGTTGGCCATAAAAATCCAATGAGAGTATTGTTATAATAAGTTACAGGAAAGGATACAGAGATACACAGGTGAGAAGGACATAGGAAAACCGAGGCAGAGATTAGAGTCATGTTGCCACAAGCCAAGGAAACCTACAGCCACCAGAAACTGGAAGAGACAGGCAGACATTCTCCCTTAGAGCCATCAGAGAGAGTGTGGCCCTGGCACCTTGATTTTGGAATTACAGCTTGCACACCCATGAGAGAGTATATTTCTGTTGTTGTAAGCCACTAAGTTTGTGGTAATTTGTATCAGCCCTAGAAAAATAATATGCCAATTAATAAAATTTAAAAGAAAAACAACAAAGTTACATTAATAGAATATTCCAACAATACCTGTGACTAGCAATAACGTCTGGGTAGAGAAAGGCAAATAATATTGATACAGTACTGAAGGAGCTGAAGTGCCCTTTCATATTTGCATAATAGTTACAGCCTGAATTTAAATTCAAGCTTCAACATTTTGTCACTGAGCCCATTTTGGAAAGCTACTTCATCTATCTGTAAGCTACAGTTACCCCCTTTATAATGAAAGCTATGTGATCAGGTGATCCCTTAGTAAGTGGGAACGTCTTGATCTGAACAAGCAGAGCGGACAGTGCTGTATGTCATATGCATTTAATAAATATTGCTATTTTTGATATTTTTTCTTTGATTTTGCAAATATACCTCCAGTTTTATTAATTAAGAAAGAGAATTAAAAAGTTAAATTAAAAATAGGGAGGCCAGTTAGCTCAGTTAGTTAGAGCACGTGCTCTTAACAACAACGTTGCTGGTTCGATCCCCATATGGGCCACTGTGAGCTGCGCCCTCCACAACTAAGTTGAAACAACTATTTGACTTGGAGATGATGGGTCCTGGAAAAATAGAGTTAAATAAATAAGAGTTTTTAAAAAATAGTATAAATTTCTACAGTGTTACTCTTAAAATAAAGTTTTATAGCGCTACACAATTTAATGAGTTAAGAGGAAAAAAATACAGGAAGGAGACAGACAAGATGGTTGTTTGACTGCAAAGTCATATGTGTATTAAATGAAAAACTGTTGAAGTGAAACAAAATATACAGAAATTAATAACAGGTATGATTGATTGAATTGTTGTCCCCCAAAAATATCTTAAGTTCCTGAGCCCCAGTACCTATGCATGTCACCTTCTGTGAAAATAGGGTCTTTGCAAATGTAATTAATTAGTCCAGATGAGTTCGTACTGGAGTAGCATAGACCCTTAGACCAGTATGCCTGGTGTCCTTATAAGAAGAGGAAAGAAGCACCAGGGGAGATTCCATGTGAAGACACAGACACATGATGGGAGAAGGCCTTGTGACAGTGGGGGCAGAGATGGAAGTGCTGCAGCTGCAAGCCAAGGAATATGGAAGACTGTCAACCACTGACAGAAGTAAGGAAGAGGCAAGGAAGGAGTCTATGTATACATTTACATATACCCTGTTTCCCCAAAAATAATACCTTGCTGGACAATCAGCTCTAATGTGTCTTTTGGAGCAAACATGAATATAAGACCAGGTCTTTTATATTATATTATATTATATTATATTATATTATATTATATTATATTATATTATATTGTATTATATTATATTATATTATATTATATTAAAGACCGGGTCTTATATTCATGTTTGCTCCAAAAGACGCATTAGAGCTGATTGTTCAGTTACGTCTTATTTTCGGGGAAACACGGTATATATACATGATGTGATAAGTCAACATCCTTAACTTGATGAATATCTATAAAAACTTAAGATAAACATTCATAGTAATAAAAATTCTTAGTAATAAAAAATTAGAGGCAGATCACTATAAAATCAGACAGCATTCAGGATGTCTGTTAAGATAGCCAGTAATCAAAGTTATAATACAAGTTCTAGGCAATACAATGAGATTATTGAAAAATGACTTAGATAATCTGTCATTTTTTTCAAGTTATTCATGCCTACCTAGTAAATAAGAAAACTAATAATGGAGTTCAGAAATTTGTGATCCAAGATTAATATTCTCTCTCTGTTGATAGATAATGACAGATAGAGAGATACATAGATAGATAGATAGATAGATAGATAGATAGATAGATAGATAGATAGATAGACAGACAGATAGACCCATCTGTGTGTGTGTGTGTGTGTATTCTTTTTTGGCCATATCTGTTTTCACTAGCTGGCATGGAAAAACCTGAAAAATCTATTAACGTGAAAGAGCTTGTCACAGAGCACTACGCAGTATGGCATAATTTATATAAATATAAATATATGAGCATACACATCTATGCAAATATGTACAAAGGAGTCATAGTAAATTGTTGACAGAGATTGCCACTGGTAAATGCAATTTGAGTGAGGGATAGGTAAAAAGGGAGTGATGGAAATTAGAAAGGTCTTCTCATGTGTTCATAAGAAGTTTCTTTGTTGACATATTCACAATATAATTTGGTAATGGGCGTGCTATAAACTTGAAGTTATTCTGACTTCTTTTGACATTCCCAGCTTTTGTACTGACATGTTTCTATTGAAAGCACTTTTTGGTCAACTGGCTTAATGCTGACTGGATTTTATGCTTTTTTCTTACCAGTTGACATTGTCACAGTAAAATTTATAAGGAAACTTGAAATAAATTTAATTGAAATAGTTATTGTAGTCTATTTACTTCAGTACCCAAATGTCTAAATATTCAAGTCTATCTAGCCTTTTTATTAACAAACAATGGAGCCGTAGAAAATGATAGGGTATTTTAATGTTCAGAATTTTATTTATATCATGAAAGTGAAAACAACTTATTTATACTAATAATTTAAAATTGTCTTCCAAAATATTTATTTAGGACTGGAATATTTCACTCTCATGCCAATTAACTCCAAGTACCAAAGGTTTAAAAATGCATGCAGCTTGAATCGGTATGAAGTCACATTAAGGAATACCACTGAAAAAGCAAAACTATTGGAAAAACAGTTTAAATCTTTATAGAAAATTCTCAAAGAATGCCAGAAGGGGATGAGAACAGTCATAATTACAGTAAAATTCTGTTCCAGATCACTATCTTTTTCTTACAAATTATTTTTATTTTTTATTACCCTTACATTTTTCTCTTTTCTTTTTCTAAAAACTTACAAAAATCTTTCTCCACCCCAATTGATGTGGGCTCATGTGGTTTCAGCCTACCATACTTTTTAGTCCACTGCTACTCTTTCCCTTTTCTAAGTTAAGTAATTCTCTTTTGTTTTGCTTCTGCACCCAGCAACTAGGATGGATCTATAAAAACAGAAATAAATTGTATCATTATTTTGTTAGAAACCTGCCATATAGTTGACCCTTTGACTTCTGAAATTCTTCTGTTTATTCACTTAGCTACTATATAAAAAAATCCATCGGTATAACAGCTACAGTTGTCAACAAAAATGAGATTAGTCTGGAGATCAATAGCTCAAGTTTGAATCATTTGTTATAATGCGACTAATTAAAATGCTTTCACCAAAAAATGATTGGTCAAAAACCCAAACCTTTCAATTTATGTTAATCGTGACAATATTCTACTTTATTTTTAGATAAGAGTACTGGTTGGTCAAAATAAGAATACTGTAGCTCCTAGAAAGTATAAAACAAATGCCCAGTAAATAAATGAGATAAAACAATACACTGATAGTATTAAACATTCTAATGTTTGTTAAAATATTTGTCCATGTTTTATGTGTGTAGTGTTTAAGTGAACCAGTCATATAAATATACAATTGTTGTTTAAATTAAGATGAATTTAAATAGATTTATAACCAATGTTTAATCTTTTAAAAAATATTTAAATTTCTAAGTCTTACTTATTAGCTGTGTAAGTTTAATAAATGTGAAACAAAGTACAAGGATTAGTGTTATGCACCAAGTATGTGACACAAGTTTTAATGCAAATATTCCCATGTTTACATGAACAATTAAACTTTTTCAAGACTGAAACAAGTCTTGAAAAGAAGGCTGGTAAGGGAACCAATTCAAGTAAGGGATGACATGCCAAGACTATTGCTCCTTACTGATTTCCATAACTTGTCATGGAATCAGTCCAAATAAAACTGAATATATCTAAACCTCACTGGAAAACAAAGTTTAAACTTAGGTTGGACTCCCAGTACAAATAATGAATCTAGAAACAGTGTATAGGATGGATTAGAATGAGACTCATTGAAACCGACAATTGGACAACGTAATTTATCTCAAATATTTTTTGAAAGAAATGGGTATAAATTATAAATAGAACTGGCTATGTGTTTGAGGTGGTAGTAAAGAGAACAGTTAGGGCAGAATGCAGAATTTTAAGACAGTGCCTTGAGATAACTATATTAACCATAGTAGAGTTTTTACATGCTTCTCTTAAAGATTCTAAATAGCTATGGGTGAATAGGATCAAGGTGTTGAGTAAGAGTTCAGTTTAAACAACAAGAGTCTCTTTAAACTTCTAAGATCCTGATACTATGTTTGTGTCAGATAATGTCTTTCATCTCTATCAAATATACTTACAGTCACCATTTTGTACATTTTTTCCCTTCATCTGCCTTTCCTCTTTCTTAACATGTATCATTTTTATTTTATACCTATTATATAATATTTTTTAACAAATTATATTTTATTACACTTCTCTCTGTATGTATCTATCTTACCTATTTGACTTCTAATATTATGATTCTAGGGATCATGCCGTATTCACACTTGTACCCCTAATTTACCTATGATGCTTTGAATTATACATCCTCATCCATACATTTGAAAGATTGGCAAACTGTCTGATATTCTTACTTGTCAATTTAATTTTCCTTCACTTAGAAGGATTTACTTTACTTTGCTACAAGTTTGAGCCACACTGGAATGAGCAAAAAAGGAGAGACCCATATACTAATATCAAATTATTTTTATTTAATTGCACTCATTCAAAAAATATTCTACAAATAGTAAACCATTATTAACAGTATATCCTGGGAATATTCTCATAGCATAATTTAAAACTTAAGGGCTAATTTAAACTTTTAGGAACCAAATATTCTCAGAGTATTTTAATAATGGAATAATCTTCACTTCAATTAAACACTTCAATTAAATGATGTAAGTATATCCTTTAAACCCTTTACATTTTAAAATTTAAATAAAAGAATAATTGAAATTAAAGAAAAAGTAATTCAAACCACTAGTCAGTCAACTTTTCACACACACACACACACACACACACACACACACACACACACACAGTAATCTTTGTCATGTTAGCAACTTCTTTATGAGTGGCAGAGACATTTAGCAAATTTCAACTATGTCATAAAATGTTCTCATAATATTTTTCCAGTTAATCTGCCCTCTATGGAGACCACCAGTTGTGAGATACAACACACAGATGTGGTGTAATGGAGAGTAGTCAGCCTGTCCACCCTGCAGTGCCAACCCCGTCATTGCAGTAAGTAATTGGGAAACTGGGCCTCCCTTTCTATTGAGATGATTTTAGAATTGAATAGTTAGTCTTTCCAAACCAATAACTATTAATTATAATCAGGTTTATTATTATAATCAGGATTATTTCTTATAAAATGTGATTACCTCAGATCACAATAGACAAGACAATATTTATAATCCTCTTAGTTACTTAGGTAACCAGGATTCATATCAGGAATAATGAACACCTTGACACACTCTAAAGTGTCTCTGCACTAAAAGTAAATTATATGAATTCTCAATCAATGAGGAATGATATTGAGCGTGATTTGATCAGTGAGAAATATGTACAAGGTTTATTTTCTATACTTTTAGGGAAATCTGTGATACATGTTTAAATTACATTGTTTCTTTGAGGTCATTGTGACAATTAAATTGACTTTTTCTAAAATAAATAAGGAAGTTAAATGCAGTAACTTTTAGCCGTGAGCACTATCTTGATTAAAATATTGTTACTTCCCATTCAGATTATTTTACAATGGATTTATCTTCATAGCGTCATTTAACTTGCCATGTGTAAATTGTCATATTTGAGATAATAATCCTGGACTTCTTTAAAGTTTCTTTAAGAAAAGTTGTAAGTTTATTAATCAATCATCAATTATAGGTATTAGTGAGAAGTGGACAAAACTCAAGTATCTATAGGCACTTTAGAATATTGTACAAAGATTATTTTAGAAATAAAATTCTTAATAGTTCTTAAGACTTAAAAATGCATGTGAACACCACCAAAAAACAAGGGCAATCCTTTTCTAATGCACATAATTCAGGCAATTACATAGAAATTGAGGTTTTTACAATGTCTGTATAATACAGTTCTGGAAGAGAGGGAGTGAGCCACAGTTTTCTCATCACTAAAGTGAGGAGTTATATTACTTAGTGCCTACCATATTTTGGGCTCCACCTTTTAGGTTCTACAAAAATTAAAATAGGAAAAAAATTAGTCCTATTTTTTTCCATTTGTTGTGTAACATTGATAGCTATTATATGATAATTTTATAGTTTAATCTAAAATTGATATAGACTATTTTGCCTGTTCTTAAACCAAACCATAAATTTCTCTGTCAATACAACATTTCATATATATATATGAAATATATATATATATATATGGCAGGACATATATATATATATATATATATATATATATATATATATATATATATATGGCAGGATGGCCTAGCTAACATTTCAGAGTGAGAATCAAATTCCATGAAAAAATTTAAGCTATTAGGTTGGTACAAAAGGAACTGCGGTTTAAAAGGTTAAAAATAATTGTGAAAATCACAATTCCTTTTGCACCAACCTAATATTTACCTTGAACCTTTCCCTAACACTTTCATAAACACTAACCAAAAGAAAAAAAATTTCTTTTAAATTATTAGGGACAGACTTTGTGCAGTTTGTGATACTGAGTGTCTCACCTGGCATTTGATTTGCATATAGATTTACACGGTTAATCCTCCCAGCAGAGCTGCTGTCACTGACCTTAAATACATACTGTCATTCATGGGAATTACAGCATCCATCTTCCACATCAGCCTACTTCATTGTCATTCTTACCGTAGCTTCTCTCATTTTAAGCCCAGCTCTTGAATGTAGCAGTTAGAAACACGTCTTGTTATCTTAAGCAGAATTTACTAGAAAGTATGGGGAAGTGAGTATGGAGACAATAAATGGGAAGTTTCTGAAGAACTGGTTAGAAGAAGGGGAAGAATTCCAGGGAATCTCCATAGGGTTACGCAGCAGGAAACTTGGAAACACTCACACACTCATCAGCTGAATGTAGCCTGACTGCCTTGCCTCCACCGTCACAGTAATAGCCTGTGACACTTCCAACATTGAGTGAACCAGCAGCAGGGAGGGAGAAACTGGCCTGCTCAGCTCTGTAAGAATGAGAAATGTGATTCCTCAGAAAACAGGACGATATTAGGAAGAGAATTAAAAGTTGGACTTCCAAAAAACAAGTATGTCCGATATAAAATCCAGTATTCTTAGTTCTATTTTCAGCTCTGGCATAAGTTCCACATTCTAGGTCAAACGTTTAACCACCTTGAGTTTTGAGAATACAAGTGTTTGTTGTCATCTGAATGGTCTAATTTACATTGTTTTGTTGTTCAGAACAAATTACAAAATGAGAAATCACTTTGTAATATATTTCTACCAATATATGAATTTAAGCAACTACTATTTTACAATTGAAAAACATGTGCCAATTAAAAAAAACATACATTTATATTATATACACTTATAACTTCCTGGATATATAAAAACTGATTTCTCTCTAGATAAAACAATTATTACCTAAAAAGGGGAAAAATGGGTGGAGCCTACTTGTCTCAATTGATGCTATTATGTGCTGTCTTGGTAACATATAGAAGCACAGAGGAAATTGCTAAGAAATAAGTATAGGGCAGATAAATTTTTGGTAAATTAAGAAAAGCATTAGGCTATGCCCACAGCAGGTTATCCTAACTGGGGCGTCAAAGGAAAAACTGAGAATAGTGTTTATAAGAATAGAATACCACTAAATTTTGCAATTGGTTGGCCTTAATATCAACTCATCTCTAATTTGACAATTTTGTTCCTACAATATCACTTGTATTACTCTCTACTAAGAAATGTACTGAATTACTTAAAGCTCACAGTGGATTTCTGAGCATGTTTTAAATCTATACTTTCCAGATCACCTGGAATCTTATCAGCCATCTTAGTTTATTGAAATAGCTTTCTCATGAGACTTCTGATGTCTTTTAGCACTTTAAAAATATCTCTAAGGTTTTACAGCAAGGTCAGGGAACTCCTTTCCATGTCCCTTGTGGTAGTAAAGAACTAGACTAGAGGGCTTCTCTGTCTATAGCTAGCACACATGTCTATAATTCATATAATCTCAAAGACTATCTAGAAGGAGGATTATGTGCCTCACATGTTCCTGTTTGTATATGAGGGTTTCATCCACTTTCTGGCATTTGGAGAAGCAAACCTTGGAAAGACTCCTTGGCTCCTTCTTAAGGAATATGATTATATTTAGGTAGGCTTAGTATCCTTTCGTTATCTCTGGGATTAGGGAGAGTCAGTCCCACTCCAACATTGTTTAGGAACTACTCTTCCCTCAATTTGTTCCTGAATTATTTCCCATTAGGCAATGGGAGCACATAAACTAACTAGTTTTCATACCAGTGACACAAAAATGGGTCACCACACTCATCCCAATTACTTGGGGGGTGAGGTACATGCCAAGCTTAGTCCAAGTAAAATGAGCCCTGAAATTCACTGGTCTAAGGAATTCCAGGCATTGACATTTAAGGTCACTTTCTCTGAACTAATCCATTGACCCAATGACAAAGTTTCCAAATCATCTTTAAACGTTTATGAACATGGTAAAAATTTGAATTATCTGATTAAAAAGAAAGGAAACCAATTAAGAAATATCAAAATCTAGCCATTATGTCAACTTGGAAGAATTTTTAAATATACACAAAATTATTCCTAATAAGTTATAAACCTATGTTTTTAAACCAAAACAATATCTGTGGAGTTTAAAAATAATTTGTTGTAATTCTTCATTATCCTGCTTTGACTTTTTCTTATTATCTACCATTTGTGGAAAGATAGTTTTTTAGAAAATGTGTCAAAATGTTTGTTATTTACCAGAAAATACTTTTTATATATTGCCACTGTTTTAAGAAATAAAGAGCTTTGGAAGTATATACAGATAGCATGTTCCCTGAACTGAATAGAATCAATTTAAATTTAACACATTTGTATTTGAAGATTATGTCTAAAGCTAAATGGTATGACAGTTTGAGGCACTAATTTTGTTCTAAAACATAGGTTTTAGTTGGTTGCTTCATTCCTTATTACGAACAAAATTGGTATCTATTAGGGTCCTGTGGAATGTAATGCTTTATGTTGAATTGGCCACTAAAGATGAAATGCTGCATTTCTGTTCTTAAATGACCTTAGAAATAGTAACTGAATATTGTGGGCAAACAATAGATATGAAGTAAAACTTATGATTTATACAAGAAAAATTTCCAGACTAATACTATTCCACATTGCTGATAATTTTGTTTAGGAAAAAAAGGGAGAAATCACTATAAGTAAGAGAGTATTAATCATGATATGCTTCCTACCCATATTGAACTTAAGTAATTGAGGACAGTTATAAAAAAAACCATTCCAAATATCTTCAAAAATTACGTTTCAAGGAGCTGTGCCAAAGTTCAGGAAAGGGTACATAATTCAATACAATGATTCCTGAATTCCTAACTCATGGATTATATGGCCTCATTAGTTCACTGGCTTGGACTTCACAAGATTCTATTATTTCTTCAAATACAGCCTCCTACTTACCAAATTTGTATGTCTGTCCGCATAGAAGCATTACTGAGTGTACTATAGGCTTCAAAAATCTCTCATGACATCTGCAGTGAATCTAAACAAGGGCTCATATCAAAACTTATTTCCAACTTGAAGGCAAATCTCCATTTCTAAGAAGATATATTTCCTCATAAAGGATAACTTGAACTGTCATTTAACATTTTAGTAAAATTTGTCTAAAACATTTCTGTACTTTATTTAAATTTTAATGAAGCCTAAGTAACTCACTTTATTTACATTTCATCATACTTTTACATTATTTCACAAACAAAATTTTTTTGTACATTATTGTTGCTCAGTCATAAGTCAATTTAAGAATCACCGAATCAACATTTCTATTTTAGAAATGTTTGAATGGGGATATATAGAATACATTACTAAATAAATGTATTATGGCTAGCAAAAGGTAGAATATATTTTATTTGGATAGAAGCTATAGCTCTTAAACATTGGAATATTCAGAATTCCAGAGAGACTTGTGTGTTATTTCCAGAAACAATAACATTTAAACAGAGAGCATTGCAAAAAATAAAGAGAGATATTTCATAGTAATAATGGAATTAATACCTAAAAGGTATAAAAATGAATACATTTGTACCTAAAAACAGAGTTCAAAATATATACAGAAACAGAATTATAAGGATAAAAAAAAAAAAACTTTACAATCATAGTTGAAGATTTTAGATAACCCTCTCAGCAACTGATAAAACAGTTATACCAAAAAGAAATAAAGGAATATATACTATAAGCAACATCTTCAATTGCCTTGACTTTACAAATATTTATAGAGCACTAAGTGCTACAATAGAAGAATTTGCATTCTTTCCCTGTGAACACAGTATGTTCACCAGTACAGACACATATTGGACCATAAAACAAGTTTCAAAAGCTTCAATGATTGAGGTCATACAGAGTACATCCTAACACTACCATCAAATTAAAGTAGGGAAAAAAAATAATATTTTGGTAGATCCCCCAATATTTGGAAATTAAACTATACATTTTTAAACAATCCAAATGTCAAAGAAATGTAAAGAAAATTTTTTAAATATTTCTAATAAATGATAATAATCTATAATCTAGCAAAAGGTGTTGGATGCAGCTAAAGCACTGCTTAGAGGGACATGTAGTAAAACACAAACGGAAAAATTAGCACAAAAAAAAGGAAAAATGTAAACATCTAAAATCAATGACCACCAAAAGAAGCTGAAAAAGTAAGAAGGAAGGATAAATGAAGATCAGATAAGATATAAATGAAATATGCAACAGATAAAAATAGATGATTAACAAAGCAAATATTTGGTTCTTTGAAAAGGTCAACAAAATTGATAAACCATCTATTGGACTAATCAAGAACGAAAATGAGAGAAACTCAAGAATATCAAAATAAATATACCTTGTTCATGTATTGGAAAAATCATTATTTTTTAAATAAAAATTCTCTATAAATTGGTTTGTAGATTTACTGTAATTCCCAAGTCCCAGTATCATCTTTTTTTTTAATTTAAGAAGATGATTCTAAAATTACATGCAAATACAAAAAACCCTAGAATATCCAAATCAACTTTAATAAGGAAGAACAAAATTGGAAGACTTACTGTACTTGACTCTGAGACAATATAAAACTACAATAATCTAAAGGTATAGTGATCAAAAGATAGATCAATGTTGTGGAGTAGCAGAAATAGACGCATGTCAGCAAAGTACCAAAATATTCCAAAAGGAAAATATCCTACTCAACAAATAATACTGTCCATCCACATGGAAAAAAATAGTGAATCTTGACCCATATCTTGCACAGTATACAAAAAGTAAATTAAGAAGTATCATAGATTTAAACATCATTATTAAAAGTATAAAGCTGTTAGAACAAAACAAACTATTTTCATGGCTTGGATCCCACAAAGTAATAATCATAAGAGGAAAAAAATATACCTTAGACTACCGAAATTAAAATCAATTCTCCTCAAAAGACGTCATTAAGAAAATGAACAGGCAAACCACAGATGGGAGAAAATACATATACCAGTAATGTACCAGTAATACATACATTTAAGAAGAAATTGGTATTCATGATACATTGAGAACTTCCACAATCAATAATAAAAAGACAAACACCCCACTAAAAATGGGTAAATTATATGAACAAACACTATGCCACTATGCACATAAAAGGTACTGGGAGACATACATTTTTAATCCAAAATGTATACCGTTAAACAACCACCGAATTAACTGAGAGGTCAGTAGTCTTTAGTAGTGATGAGGAGTGGGGCCAGGAATGAGGATGATTGTAGCTTGAAAGAGCAAGGGACATTTTCAAGTTATGGATAGAGACAAGTTTGCTGATCATTGATCAGTGGTCTTAAAGGGTGTTATAGAAGGGTTTGGCAGAGATTACAGAGTAAGAAGTTGTTTCAGAATACAGAGCACCATGGGTATGACATAGTTGTGATGAATAGATGACAAGGAAAGCTTAGGTTAGTCACAAGACTATTTTCATGGTCCCCTGGTGCCATCACCTTCCATGAAGGTAAGGTTGTAGAGGGGCCCAATTATGGCAATAAACTTGTAAAGAATGAACAAGAATTACTTTTACATATTCACTGTTGGGTCACAAAATGATATTCATTTGATGCTAAATTAGATGAGTCATTGGACATTAAAAAAAAAATTAAGGAGCAAATTTGGAAAAGAATCAGCAGAGCAAGTTGGCAATCATGAAATGTATCTAATTTTGAAGATTAACTTTAGAAATAATCTTATTTTACTGCATACTTCAAGTACAAATGCAATGTTTGCACACTATTTATTATTAAACATTTTCCTATTTCTCTCTTAGTTTAGTAAAATATTCTGATCTCAATATAAATATGAGTAAAATGTGTAACATATCAAAACATGGAATTTGTAAATAATTTCAGGAGCTAACATAGATTACTCTAGTAGCTCCACAGAATTGGACTTTAAAATAATGCTCCATAAGAATTTATATTTAACTTAACTTGATTAAAATCAAATTCAAGGACTGCATCATAACTTCTCTTTCAATGCTTCAACATCATTTACTATTTCTCAAAGACACTAAATTTACTAAGATGCCTTTTGCATTACTGATGTTATAATAAGATGGTTTGGTCTCATTCATAGAAAACTGAATTGTTATGATGTTTTCTTTTTTTTTTAAATTAAAGTTTATTGGGGTAACGATTGTTAGTAAAGTTGCATTGGTTTCAGGTGTACAATTCTGTAACACATCATCTATATATCACATTGCGTGTTCACCACCCAGAGTCAGTTCTCCTTACATCACCATGTATTTGATTCCTTTTACCCTCATTTACCACCCCCCTCTCTCTGGTAGATGTTTTATTTTCTAGTAAGCACACTAATGCTATCACAGAATTACTTTACCACTAAGTGTAATATTCACTATGAGTTTGAAAGTTATTTCTTTGTGCATATGTTTTAATAATTTAATAATTTTGAAAACCAAATGTAAGGTTAAAGGGGTGAACACGTGTCCTACTTTGCTTAGACAGTCCTGGTTTCTGCCCACTTCCCCAGTGTTCCATGCAGTTAGTGCCTTCTTTCACTCTAAATGTGTCCAAGGTAAAATACTAAGAAAAGTTAAGCTTCCTAGGAAATACCGAGAGATGTACAGGACTTTTGAAATAAATTAGTGGGAAGCCTTTTCTAAAGATGCAGCAGCTTCTTTCCTCTTAATGTTTCTGCTTCGAACATGTCCATGTGTCCAAACTGCTTCATAGTCACAAGCACAAAAAGCTCAGCTTCCTGGGAGAGAACAAAAAAAAAAAAAAAAAAGAAAAGAAAAAAGACCTCTTGGGAAAATGATGTGAGGATGGGAAATCAAGTTCTCTGAGAGAGATCCCAAGGAATAGGGGCAAGGGTACTCAGCAGAAATAAAAATGCTCCATGCGTCAGAAAGGTGTGCAAAGTGGCACCGAGGAATGAGATAATAAACATACGATGCAACCCATTCTTTCTATATCTAGGAGAGGATGGAAATCATTTTAACCTCTTGCAATCAGAATCCAGTTTCTTCTTAAAGAGGCATTTTGGTTGCTGTTATAGAAAAGGATGAAGTTGTCTACATAATAACCATTCGCCTTGAATGTAAATAATGTTTTAATCAAAGTCTCACTCCTGAGATTTAATTGTACTTTGTGTAGGAGAACTATTCCTAAAATTTAAATTTTGAGACTAAACCATATAAGTAATTATTGCAAACAGATTAACCTAAACCAGACATAAAAAATAATTTATTTATCTATCATGTTTCTTTACATGAGTAGATTTTATAACCATTCAGAGAAAAAACAATTATCTTTGAAAAAAGTATTTGAGTAAGTCACCTCCATAACCATAATATGTTTTAGTATAAATAAAATTACTATGAATCCGAGAGGCTACCAAGTATTTATTTACCATTATTTCAAATAAAATATTATATATATATAATGCTATTTATATGATATATTATGTACATTACATATTATGTATACTATATATTATAATGTATATTTTATATATGCTTTTTATAACAGGTATGGTTCAAAAGTATCTTTATTTTCAAAGTAAATGAAATATACTTTGTAAATAATATGCTAACAATTATGTGCATCTTCTATGAGGTGTCTCTCATCTATGTCAGCTGAAAGCTGACAATTGGCAGAGTATATTTTTCTTCCTTGTTCCAGTATGAAGCTTAATTTTGGAAATTGTTTTTGTCCTTTTTGCTTCAAGTGTGTCTCTTCAGACATTTTGAAATAACATTAACATAATCAGAGCATTCTGTCAGAAATACATGAGTATTAACCATCCACCACTCCTAGCTCAGATGTATTAATATTCAGACCAAGAATATTTGCAAAATCTGTTTGCAAAATGGCTGGTCAAAAAAATTATCAGTGCACGTTGTGACTTGTGTTCACATTTTCCTCTAAAGTCAATGGTATTACATTATTTTTAGTTCTCCATAAAATGTATGTTTTCATTCCTTTTAGAAACTCAAAAGTATGAATATAGGACTGAAGATTTTATTTGCATGTGTGCATTTTTTTCACAGTAGTGTTCACACACATCAAGCTGAAGTGTTGTGTTCACATCATTTTATTTCATTCTTACCACAATGCTAATTAGTGTTATCTTCTCCATACTTGCAAATAAGAAAATTGAGGTTCCAAAAGACTGACTAACTCACCTGAAATCATATATCAAGGGAATGGCAAAAATGGAATTCAAACTAGTACTTGTAAATGTACTAATGTAAAATGTAAAATAGTAAATAATAGTAAATAATAGTAAATGTAAAAATTTACATCAATATGTTTTTTGTGGCATTTTAGGGGTGGGTAGGAGGGGTGATGGTGGGAAACTAGAAACAACTTGAATGACTGGGAGTGATTGGTCAAGCAAATTGCTGTTAGATATTAATAGAATGAAGGACTATACAGCTGTTAAAATGAAAGACTGACACAGGAAAAAATGACAGAAAGATGATACAATAAGTTGATAACATCAGTGATTTTTAGGAAGAGTTTTGGATCCACGTAGAAATGACAGGAAAAGAGGGACTTGCATGTACATGTGTATTTTTATACGTGTATTATTCTTATAATATGGGAATATTTATTATTTTTATTATAATACATATCACATTTATGTTTCAGTATTAAAAAGGGTAAAGTCCTGCGTATTCAAAACTGCTGGCTCTACAACCTTTCCTCTTTTCATTAAAACACAATGCATCCAAATGCCATTCTTTCTCTTGGTGAGCTATAAACTGTTAACAGAAGGAAAGAAAAATGGTTCTGCTAATTTCTCCTGACACCTGGCCCTACGTATGACAGCACTCAGGCTGGGCAGTGGACTTTCCTGACAACACATTACCAAATGGAAATTGGTTCTTTTGCAATACGGGTGACTCATTTCTTCAACTTAGTCATAGTGTCACTTGTGATTGAACCGCCCTAATAAAAGGAACATATGTTTTTTTCTCACTTGATGTTAGTGACTCCACATAATTAATCACTGTGAAATTAAAACTCCATCATTAGGATTTCTATGATAATCATGTCTATTTCTTGTTAGTTGATGTAGTTATGATAAATAGACCCTTATCTCCAATGAGAGAGATGTAAATTGCACAAGCTATTTAGACTCACTTTAGACTTACACACAGTTAAATTACCGAAATTTAGACTCACTTTAGACTTACACACAGTTAATTTATCAAAAGCAGACCGCATTGCATCCTGTTTCCAATTGCAAATAAACGCTCAATGCTGTGGCATAGTAATTGTGTCAGCAATTCAATTTGTGTTGAAGTCAATCTGGCATTTGGTTCAGAGAAGGTCAATTCAGGTACAGGTTGAAGAAATCTTTCTAGGCGTAGAAGAGACTAACTAACTTAAATTAGAGAAAAAATTTAAGTCTAATGTGAACAAAAAAAATTATAGCACTTAGATAATTGCATAGTGTTGCTGGTGATTTTCCAAAATGACCTTTGTCTAATTATAGAAAGGCAAAGTGATACATAGAGTTATAATTAGATCAAGGACATTGGTATTCAAAATAGCATCTTACAAATTGCATTGTGCTAGTTGTGATCAGACCAAGAATTAAGCTTCCCGCTGGTTTCCTACCCATATTATAGTACATTTCGTGATAAGCCACATTGCTGACAGTCCCCAGGAAGAGGGCAGGTACAATGCCCCAGAAATGCTCTTTTCACATATGGCTCTCCGACCTGAGGAGACACTGGGTTACAAAGAAACATAAAGAGCCTCTTTTCTCACTAAACCTTTTGAGTGTAGTAGCTCTGAGAAGGTTTTCATTTTCTTTCCCCTTATCACAATCAGAAGTACATCAAGTATATATCACACCACTGCAACCCCTAGAAAAAAAGGGAAAAGGGAATACGAGATAGAAGAAGAGAATTTTTATATTTTATTATTTCTTTGATCACTTTAGTTAGGAATCTCATCTCATCTTAAGAGAAACACGAACATTTTGTTTTTATAGTAATTGCTACCAAATGTGCTCTGTTTAACGAGGTATTTGCTTCCTTTAACAATTCTGTCCAATTCTGAAACTTTACAGTCACTTTCCATAGAAAAACAGTCTCTTTTCAGTTAAATATTAGTCCTATACTTTTTAAGGTGCAATCTAATTAAAGTGTTTTCTATTACTCAGAGAAAGCTAGCCTTGTGACTGGTATATGGGATAGAGACAAAGAGCGCTGGGGTCTACTGCCTCATTTCCTATTTCCCTGTTCTTATCTCCTGGTGTTGGAGAAGAAAGGACAGGAAAGGGAAAAGAGGGTGGATTTCCATCAGGGCTGATGGCAGACTGTAGTCCCTTTTCTTTTGGTCACCACTGTTACTGATCTAGGTTTTTGTCTGTAGGCTCAGTGTAGGCCTATCTTTTCTAAAAGTGTGAAAAACCTCTGGTTGGCCTATATCCCTAAACATTATCTATTATCATAGTTCTGAGATATGGGTACTGTAGGCACAGAAGAAGGACTGGAACATAATTAATAAAACCCATCACTTAATTTTAATTTAACCTTTGTCTCAGAATCAATTTAATCAATTTATCAGTGACATATATTTAATCCTTTTGAGGATTAAAACTCTAGTTGATAGTTTTTCTTCCTTCCTTTCTACTTCAGAAATATAAAGATAATGCTCAGTGATAATTCTGTTACATCTGTTTTAAATACCACATATAACAAAAATTTCAGAATCATTTTATTTTCTAAAACTAAATTCTGTCATATGTCAATAAATATGACTGCTGAGTATATAAAATTTTATCATGAAAACTAATTGGATTCAGTGTTTGAGAGTAAAAAAGTCATCTTTCATTTTTTCAAAAGATTATGTGTATCAGAAGTATCTTTCCCTCTGAATGAATATTATGTAAACACAGTGTATTGTACAATAGGTTTTGTAAGGTAACAGGCAGGAATTTTTGCCTAGCAAGTGTTCTGTGAGTGTCTTTTAATAGTCTGCCTATTGAATTCAAAGATTTTTTCTTAAATAGAGTCTACTTAAAATTAGCAATGGTAAATATACAGTCTGTTCTCATTATTCACAGATTCTGTATTTGCAAATTTGCCTACCCGCTAAAATGTATGTATAATAGTGAAATCAGTAATTGCAGCATTTTGTAGTAATTCAGGTACATGTGCAAAGCAGCAATAGGTGCATTCGCAGCTGAGGCCAAACAAGGCAAAGCTCTTTCTCCCCTGTCTCCTCCCCCAACTCCCCGCCTCATGCAATAAATGAATGTAGTCTTTTTAGTGCTGTGTTGTCTACACTTCTGTGCTTTATTGGTGATTTCACTATTTAAAATGCCCCTCAAGCTAGGATTCCTAAACATGAGAAGACTTTGATGTGCCTTACAGGGAAAATGTGTGTGTGTTAGATAAACTTTGTTCAGGTATGGGTAATAGCACTATTGGCCATGAGTTCAATGCTAATGAATCAACAATACATATTAAATAAGGTGTCTTCAAACAGAAACACATATACAACAAGGTAATAAACCGATTGGGTGACAAAAGTATTGGGACCAGAGGCTTGTAGGAGCTTATCTCTGTATTTCCCCTAGGAGCAATGGTTCAGTGTTCGCTAATTCCATGTTTGCAGCAATTTTATAAAATGTAACTACTGTGAGTATGAAAATCAACTGTATAACTAAATGAACCAAATCTTGCTGATTAAGTAAACTGTATACCTCTTAATTTTTATATTGTTTATGTCAATAAGGTATTAACAACTAGCGTTTCATTCCTTTTGCAAAAGGGTTAAGGGATGCTCTGAGCACTGTGAAGAATTTCATTGGTATATACTTGTATGCTCTTCTGGAAATGAAAATCAACTCATGTTTTCTTTCATTTAAAAAATGTTTCAATGACCTTTTATGCTTTAAAAGATGAAGTGCAGATTCCTTAGCCTGGCATAAAAAGCCCAATCACAGCCTAATCTTTCTTTAATTCCCATGCACTTCTCCTATCCATTCTCCCTTTTATAGCTTCCACACACTCTGATTTTTTTTTTTTGAAGTTTACCAAGCAATGTCAAATCCACCAGCCTCAGCACACGATTTCCCCACTGCCTGTAAATATCCTATTTGATGATTGCCTATCTATTGAACTGATAAAATTCATAAAAATTCTGACTCTGATGTCATTTCCTCTGGGGCGACTTTCCTGAGTTGCCAAAATGGAGGTCATCACTTCCTCTTTTGTGCCCATAGCGTTTTGTAGTTTCCTTTTTTGTATCTGTCTTTCCTCATTGCACTGGGAGCTGCTGCACTATGGTGGAGTCACATGTTAAACACATGTAATTCTAGGTGATGCATTTAAATTCAATATAAGTGTGAAATTCAAACCTACTTTCAAATTTAATCCTCACAAAAATACAGCAGCAAAAATCTATGCTGCTTAATATTTTTTAAAAAATTATATTAAGATTATAGAGCCTTAACATTCAACAGAATGGAGTAAACTCTTGAGGGGGAAAAAGGAGGAAGAGAAGGCAGAAGAAGAGAAGGAAAAAGACAACAAATTTAAAAAAAAACTCTTGAGGGGACATTAATCAGGTATTGAAGACTTAGTATTTGACACCTTTCCTAGAGCTCTATGGTATAGTTAAGGGCATTATTCTCCCACCATGGTGCGTGGGGCTTGGCAAAAGGGGCTTTACCACCATACAGCTCCTAATACAGACATCAGTTGGAAATTAAATTTGAAATTAACCTCATGAAACAAGAACGTTAGAGCAAAATCAAATAATTACAGAAACAGCAGTATGTGTTAGAGTACGTTATCAGGAGTGGTAGGGGTAACCTCTATTGTGGCAGCTAGAAGATAGATAAAGATGTTAGTCTTGGATAGTCAGGATAATTCTATGGCATTTAATATGCATCTAAAAGGATACTGAGAAATTGGTGTTTATAAAGTGATTATATTTATGAGAATAGCTTGATGGTAGAAACCCTTGCAAAATATATAATCTCAGCCATTTATAAATAATAAAACCAAAGACAATAAAATTAAAGCTAGAAAAGATAATAGACATATGGTCTAATTCATTCTACAGAAATATAAGAAACATGAATCGAAGGGAAGTAATATAATTTGCCCAAGGTCACACAGCCACTGGAAAAGCTAGGCTAAAAGCCAGGTCTTTGAGGCATAATTTGGTATCATATTTTATGATGCCTTGATGCTTTCCAAGTAATTTTTTAGCCATTTTAATTTTAGGCATGATTTGAGTGTCTTCAGTTTTTTATTTCCCTACTTTAAAAGAATGCCTTATTATGTGTCTCTGTTTTTAGAATAAAGTCGAAAAGTTTTAAGAGTTTCATAGATGTCATATATAAATATCATCATTAAAATAATCAAATTCTATTATAGTTTTAATACTTAAATAAGAAATATAGACTATGTAGGATAATATACACCTATATTAAAATTGGACCTCAATTATTGCTATAATCTGAACACTTTAATAATATATCACCCTGCGTACCACTTGTATATATTAAGTCATTTTATGGGCTATTTTTTTTCAGATTTCTATTCATTTTATGTACTTTCTGTGTTTTTAAGAGAAACATTTGGTCAGTTTATAACAGTGGCATCAGATCAACTTGATAATAAACAGCTCCAAGTAGAATTTAATTCATGATATTTATTTGAGTCCAGAATTTTCAGGCAAGTTATGAAAGTTCAAAATTTCTGAGGCCGTATAACATGTCTTATTTTTTACACCCAGTCTGGATTTGTTCCCAACATTTTCCACATCTCTATATATTATCTTATACTCTGAATCTGTTAAAAGAACTTTTGACAGAACCTTTATTTTAGCCAAAAACAGTCATCAAGGGAAATTAAAATTCCCTGACAGTGGAGTCATTAAAAACCTCTCGGCTTCCCAGTATTCAAAGGTCCACTCCACCAGCAGCTCAGTTCTAGCAGGCAGATATTGCATAACTTACTGAATGGCCTTGTAATAAAATATTTGTTTCTAGAATTTGAGTAGTTGGTTTTATTTTTTAAACTCTTTGTTCTTAGCATAAAGTTTGAAACATTTTGCATAAGAAGTAATAAATGCGAACGTTTCAGTTATAGTAAAATAGACAAAAGTTGGTCTGATTGACTAAAGGCTAAAGTCAAAGGATAGTTTGATTTCAGAGGAGTCATATGTGAATATGTAGTAAATTGTTACTTAAATATGTAAATGCCAATGTGTAGATAGATCTCTGCTGAATGCAAAGATCTGCTTAAACTATTGTTTCATAATGAGTTTCTATAGGAAAAATTAAACTTGACTAGGTAATTATGAAATTAGTAAATGTGAAACCAAATGTAATAGACTATTATCAAAAAAAAAAAGAAGTATGAAAAAGGAAACTAAATAGGGATAAAAGATTTAAGATCCTCAGAAATAAAGTATATTCTTCCACAAAACCTACTCATGGTTCCAAATGATTTATTATACTAATGCATTTTACATATGGTAGGATGGTTTCTGGAGTATATCTACTTGACTTTTAAAAAAAAGGTTTTCTTTCTAGTTAACAGCGTACCAAAGAAGTGACAAAACTTGAGTCAGTGGTTGCCTAGATACATATAGCCTTACTCTTGGTTGGTACTTTGCCTTGTTTACCCATTCCCCACCCCCCCACACCCCCAATAACTGCAGATAAAGGAGTGTTTCCCTCTTTGTATAAGTTAGGATACTTTTGGCTGCAAAAATAGAAACTCCAAGTCAGCCAGTTTAAACAGAAAATAAATCCAGTCTCATATAACTAGAAAACCAGAAAGAGAAGTAGCTCCAGAGGCAGATTATTAGCAGCTTAGTGATGTCGTCACAGAATCAGGTGTCTGTCTACCTAGGGTCACGGCAAGCCTGGAATTGGCTTGAGTTAGTTGTTTTACTGAAATAAAAATTATGCCTGCATGGTACTGAACTCTTGTCAGGTCAGGAAACATACTGATTAAGAGTGTAGCTTTGTCATCACGAGTCTGAGGACTTTCAGGTCGTTTGTACCAGCGTGTCTGCATTGTTCACAGGTAACAGTGAGATTAATGATGTGCACCTGGTCTTGAGACTGCTGTGCCCAAGGATTCCTGGAAGGTTCTCCCATTGGGCTGGTTACGTAGCATGGATATGCTTAGGTGACCAGCAGAGTATAAGAAACCGATTGGAACTTATTTGGTCACCCTGCTTCAGAGTGGTTCCGTGCACACGTCAGGGGGTTCCAGATCCAAGAGAGAGCATATCAGTTAAAGCCTTTACAGAGTGAGGAGAAGTTAAGTTTGAATCTAGCCTCTCTTGACCCCTTGCTGTGAGGAAGCCTTTGTCTGTGATTGCAGGAGTTGTTGAATGGTATCTTTTTTCCTGCACTCACTATAGATTTGTAAGCATTGTCACTTGAGATCTTGTGAGTCAGCGCTTGGACGACTAACTCCTTACATTTTGTGCACCAGAAGCCTCTCAGGCTTCACTCTGGTGCCAGCCTTGATGTGGGTCTTCTTGTCCATCAACCCTTCTGACTGTTGCCATCAGTGAATTCAGGTTCATGTTCAGATGAGTTGACCACTGTCCCGAGCGCCTACAGAGGTAGTGGAGGCTTCGTGCTTTCTTATTTATCTAGAACAGTAGAGAAAAATTTGACTGCAACAGGGAAACATCAATTCTTCCCCTTTCTTTTCTTAATTTGAGACATGACATTGTGATTACCAGGAAAATGCCAGGCCTTGGATGGTTTACTAAACAGGATGACTTCATAGAGCTCATTTGAGGGTAGATACGCGGGAAAAGTATTAAAAAAAAAAAAACAGAATTCTGTTAAGAAGGTAAAAAGCAGGAAGTCTGTTGTAGCTTGGGCAACCAAAAGTGTCCACTATACCTTCCTCCTGGCAGAAACATTAACTTAAAAAGAGATGGATAAATGCAGCTTATGAGTGAAATGCAAAATACTTCTAGTTAAAGGTAATATTCTCATGCTTTTCATGATTCAGCTTATAGACTTAACTAAATGAAGTTTTCCTAACAAAGCCTTTCTACATTGATGAGTAATATATAATATTGACATAATAAAAGATCAATCTCAAGATATAGTAACTAATAACAGTCTAAGGCAAATAATTTTAATTAATGGCCCTCGTGCTCACTAAGATGGCAGGTATAGTTATCATTTTTCTTCCAATGGTTTCTATAAAACAGTAAATCAGATAACAATTGAATATTACTAATGCAATCTTACCTCAGAAAGTAGAACTTCACACAGCCTCCTAGTTGTTCCTCCTGTTTACAGACCCACTTGCCACTCCCAGCTTACTCACTGCTTCTGAGTTCAGAGCTTCTCTGGGATTGCAGTGGGGAACTCATGTTTCCGCCTCCACTGCAGGTCCTTCATAATGTATTGTGGGATAATGGGCTTCTAGGCTCATTTCATCTTCATTCCATCAGCATTCCATCATTCCATCAGCATTCTCTCTTCTGTGATTTTTCTGCAATCTCTCATCCTTTGTTGATTGTCCTCCACCATCTTTCTGCTATATAAGTTTATTTTGTTTTGTCTTTTTCCACCTTTATGCCAAGACAACAGGCAAAAACAAACAAACAAACAAACAAAAAAACATGTTAACCATGTATTTTTGATTTTTAAAAGACTAGGTTAAATCTTATTCCTCAATAAATTTTTTTCCTTCAAACTATTTCTTAAAGTACTTTATTACCTGGAAAAAATTTATAATGGATCCAGCTGACAGAAATTTACTAAGGAAATTAACTAATTTTAAATAATAATTTTATAATTATTCCTATTGTGGGGAAAGCACTCTTTCTTTTTCAGGTTTTTAAAATAAGTTCCTTCCTCAAAATAAGCAGAAAATCTATTTTGTCTTTTCATCTGCCAAAGACAAATGGAAAGAAATAGACAAAGTCCGAAAGCTCAAAACACTGAGCAGGAGTTGTTGAAAAACCTTTAAATGGCAAGAGAAGGCCTCTTTCTGAGATTACCAGAGAACACATCATAATGCTCTTTGATTTAAGAAAAAGAAAAAAGAAATCACATTCTGCAGCTATGTAGGAAGCTGTAAGATTGGTCTTTAAATCTATGAGAATAAGAACCACAGTTTAGTCAAATCTTAATGTCTTAGAACCAAATTAAATTAATGCAAAGCCCTGAAGTTTGAGAAAAACAGACACCATCTTTTTATTTTTATACATCAAATCTACATAGTAAATAAGCATGATAAAATTTCAATTACAGTTACCACTTTGTGAGAGTCATTTTCTATGAGACATTGTTTTAAGCACTGTGCTTATAGGAATAACTCTTTGAGATAGATATTATTATTCTAGTTTAACAGTAATTGAAACCAGAAAACTTAATTTGTGTAGGTGGTATAGGTAGTAAATAGCAGAGTAGAAACACTACATATTTCCATCATCAATAATCTAATTGTTTTCTACTGTGGCTGCATTTTTGAATTCCACTTGAGAAATTTTAAAAAGGGGAAAAGAAAGAATGAACAGATAAAGGGATGGAAGGAGGGAGAGAGGGAATCTAGAAAAGAAGGGAGAAACAAGGGAGGAAGGAATGAAGAAAGGAAGGAAAGAAGGAAGGAAGGGAGGGAAGGAGAAAAGAAAGAAGGGAGGGAGTAAGGGAAGAAAGAAAGAATGAGACAGAGAATGAGAAGAGAGGGAGAAAGAGAGAACAGAGAGAAAAAGAGAGTAAGAAAGACAGGCCCTACCATTTTCCAAGATGCTGATTTAAATAATTTCAAAAAGATTCTTGGCATTGGTATTAATTTTAAAGAGATTTTTAGGGCATTCTAATGTGTAGCCAGTGTTGAGAACCACTGTCCTAAATCAGTACTTCTCATGATTAATGTGCATATGAATCCCAGGGGGAAGCTATTAAAATGCAGGTTCTAACTCAGTAGATGATTTTGAAGCTATGACCCTAAACTAAAATGTTTTGGGCCATAAGCAAAGTCACCTGTAAGGTACTTTGTATATCAAAGTTCACTGAGACACCACACCTAGGAAGGTCTTTTGTTGCAAAAAAAAAAAAAAAAAAAAAAAAGATTTAAATGGTGAAAATATTTTTATTCAATTACAAAGAAAGTTTGTATAATTTTAGTGTACCCCTCAAATAATAGTCCCAGTAGAGAATCACTGGTCTAAAGTTTATGTGTTGAGGGGAAAGTGCCAGGAGAGGAAAAGTCAAAGGTCTTGAAATGTGAGATATATTGGGAAAAGCGATATTGTCGACACAGGGAAAAGTATTGTGATGGAATGGGAGGAAATTTAGAGTTCCACTGACACAGGAGGAATAGCAGACCACAATCAAAATGCATTTCAGGGTAAGTAGAATACTGAGGGAACTTTCCCCAGATAACCCATGTAGGTTCGTCAATGTGTACGTGAGATAAGACAGTTTATAAAATTGAGAGCCCTAGAAGGTAGAAGTTTAGGATACTCACTGAAAGAATAGAAGAATGATCTGAATAGAGTCAACCACAAAGTTTGCCAGGTAGAGATGTGGCCACAGCTCCAGGTAAAGACCGTGGATTTGTGGAGGCACCACACAATTGCAGTGTCCCCTTTAAACAGCCCTTTGCAGTATTGAAGCACATGGATGGACTCATTTAAGGATGAGTTTTGTGGACAAGGTGAGGTAGGAGGAAATCAAGGTAGGCAATAAGCTTTAGATAATAATTGTTGGTATTGTGTATTAAGCAAATATTTAAATTATAACTCCCAAAGATCCTTTTGGAAAATGTTAAAGAAAAAAATTATTTATGACACTTGTTAAAGACATTAAGGGAGACTTCATTTAAGAGGACTGCTACCATGGGGTTTTGTAGTAGAAGAGAGAGATTGGGCTCAACTACAAACACAGGGACAAGTGGAGATTTGCAACCAAGGAGCAGGATGGGGGTTCAGTGGATGAAAAATCATTAAGAGCAAACATTAAGGGGAGGGGGTTTCATCAAGAAAAAGCATCAAGGCTAACAGGATTTTTGCTGAAGGCAGGACAGGGTGATATGATATCAAGGATGGGGCTTTTCAATAAGCTGACCTAGCAGGATTCACGCTAAAACTGGAGTCAATGGGACAAGAGCAGACCCTGAGATCAGGGAAAAGTCAGAAAGAGGACTCAGAGGAGCCCTCCTCATATTTGGTTAAAGGAAACAGTCTTTGTCAAAAGGCAAAACAAGTCATAACAGAAATTTTTATAGTTCATTGTGTTGATATGTTTGAATAGTTATTGGTATCTCAGGAAACTTTTTAATAAATCAGTGGAAAATAATTAGGGAAACCCCATAAGATTAATAAAAAAGGTAAATCTCAATAATTATAATCTGACATAGTTCCTGTTAAAAATCCAAATACTTATTAAAGTCTTTATAGAAGTGACGCAGTTAATTTTATCACCAACAATACAATAGACAAGAGTTTGCGGGCTGCTTTAGAAACAATGTTCACATTGTAATAACTTCATGAGTGACAGCCCCAGACGGATGCATACATGTCAGATATTTTTCTTTTGCAAAAAATAAGAAAAAAATAATTAGTGTGACATCATTTAAATTTCAATAAAATGGTGAGAGGTTGATGTGACTCAGTATCTTAAAATAATTTGAAAATGTTCCATTCTTGAATAAGACAAGTAGTAATTAGTAAATAATAGACCAAAGCAAACATTAGTTTTCAATTGTTTCCATCTTGTAAAGTATGAAAACTAGTAATAGTTGTAAATTATAAGAAACCAAACTAGAAAAAGTAAAAACTATTACATAATGAGAACTTCATTAAAATAATTTGAAGATCTGTTATTGTCTTAAAGGATAAATTAAAACGATCTTCTTTCCTTTAATCACAGTTAAAGGTATATCTCTGAGGATCTGGCACAAATTTTAGACACTACTAAACAGGAAGCCAGGATAAAATATAAACTGTCTGAAATTGAACTCTGAGGACTATATACATACGATTTGGTAGACCTCTTTCTTGGATTAATTTGCAGTATCTTTCTACAACACCTGGCTAGAACAATTGGCATTATTCATTCATTATCATAAATACTAAATACATTCCTTAAGAAAGAGGCCCATTTTCTGGAAATGAGGTGAACTTCAAAATCAATAAATAACTCAAAATTGTAAGACGTGAAACTTCCTCTAAGTAACTGAAAATCTGTAATTAATTGGAATGTTTATAGACTGACATTAACATATTATTTAGTTATAATACGATTTTAAAATATTGAGGGGAGAATAGGATAATACTTTGGCATAGGTAGTTATCACACGCATTGGATAAACTGTTGATCATATAAGTATGTCCATGAAAACAGAACTATGCGCAGTCAAGATCCTGATGCAGTAGATTGTCAGGTAGTTACTGCCACTCCCCACAAATATAAAAATGTCTCTACTGTGTTTGGATAACTTACTCTCCATTGCTAGAGGATATCTACAAGATGACATACTTAATTCAGATGTTTCCATTAGTAGACAAATTTTTGACATTACTATCAGATGATTTTTATTTTTTCCCCTCTGGACCATATTTCTAAATATTGTCATGTTCTCACCGTCATTTCTCAATATGATTTTGTGATCCCATTTCCGAATTTCAAAGTGCTTTTCCCATGGCTACTGGGAGATGAGAAGCAATTTGTTGCCATTGCCCTTAAGTGTACTCAGGCTAAGAAGAGTAAAGCTCTAACAAGATTCTTAAGACTGCTGTTTAAACACTCGAAAGTTGTTGACTCCAGTGTTTAAGATTTTACATTCTTATTGTAATGGACATCAAGAAACTATGCAGTTTCTCAGATTTCCCATTTGTTCTGTCCCTTTCCCCAATTCCTTTTACAATTCATGATAAATTCACTCTATTTATCATGAATTGTAGGAAATGCCTACCCAAATGAGCATTCTATAAAATCTACTAGACTGAGAACTTCCTTGATTTTGTATGTGTGTGTGAGTGTGTGTGTGTGTGTGTGTGTGTGTGTGTGTGTGTGTTTTCCCATGTGCCCACTCCTGAGTTACCTGGCTCTGTTGTTCAGGGTAGCAAAGTCCTTGCACTGATGGTCCAAGTGAAAAGGTACTCGAAGCTCAGCCACAGGGCCCTGAAAATTACACTGCAATTTCCATCTTGCCCAGTCTTCATTTTATGCTCTTTTACAGCATATTGGTCCCAGAAAATATGGGTTGTCATCCATGTGACATTCCAAAGCAGGATTCACACAATTAGACCTTTAACCCACCAATAGAGAAAAGCTTGAGACAATACTGTTTGCTTTTTGAAAACACAGCAAGGTCTATGCGTATACATACTCACAGTATCTCTGAATAATCCCAAATATTTAGTGACAAAATATTATAGATGTCATATGATAGGACTTTGCTGTGGGACATAAGAGAAAGAATAGGTAATTTCATTTAGAGAGGTGATGATGTCAAGAAAAGCATACAACTATGAAATTAAAAATATGAACACACACACACATACACACAGACGCACAAAATGTTAATTTGGTTCTCTAGAATCCCTCAAACAGGCACTAGTCGATATGTCCACTAAGGAATCAGGACATGGATAAGTAAATATCAATTAATATTTCTTCTATTAAAACAATAGTGATATGGACAATACATTATACATTTTTTTCCTGATTCAGAAGTGTCTATTTGTCTGAGAGAAAGTCTCCTCATCAGTTCCTCCCTTTTGAAAGTGTTGGCTACTCTTAATATTTTGCACATCTTAAATGTTTAAGAAACTACTTCTAAATATCCATGAGAAATCCTGTAAAAATTTGATGATAATTGCATTTAATATAGACATCAATTTCGGAAGACTTTTCATCTTTGGTATATTTTTGCCCCACTAACAAATTTTTATTTATTTATTTAGAACTTCCTAAATGTCTTTCATAAAAATTTTATAAGTTTCTTTGCAGATTGCTCTTCTAATCATTGGCAGTCACTTATTAAGCGTTGCTAAACAAGTATGTGGGTTATGGATTAATTTATCTAATATTTTGTGTACCTCGTATACTCAAATCTACAAAAAAATAGTAAATTCATGGAATATTTAATTTGATACAGATGATTGGAGCTTATACATATTTCTTTTTTAAAACCACTTTATTGAGATATGATTGACATCAAGAATCTTTTTCCTCAAATCCACTCCCTCAAAGGTATCATTATCATTTTTGTCATTGATAAATATTCATGCCTTTTCTCTTTTTACTTTCAAGCTACTTAATTCCTATATTCTTTTCTCTGAACATTTCTTTTTCCCTCCCCTTCTGATCTAAGAATGACTGACTCATTCTCATGTATATTTTTTATATTTCTTTGATATATTCCCTTGAATAACTATAGAACACTTGCCTTCTTCCTTATACAATATTTCAAATTCATTTTTGAAATTTTTCTAAGTTTTTGACCTGCTGACAGACTGTTTTGCTATATTTTTATCTGCATCATTTGATGTGCTGAGACTGCCTTCTTACTTTGACATTTTTCATTATTTTTTATTATGATTTCTTTAAAAATATAGAACTGATAGATACAGAAATAGATCCCTGCGATAACTCACCATAGGTAAAATAAAATGCTTTTATTCCGGAATGACTGTTTCTGTTCTTTCATATCCCATTTCTATTCTACCAATTTTGACACAACATCATACAAATTATCTATTGTTTAAAACATCTGAGTTCAATAATACCAATTCTTATTAATAATATTTTTAATAACAAGTAGTATCTCAGCAGTTTTTTCATTTATTCAAGTTACGAACATAATGAAGCCCACAATCCTCAAGTATTTAGAATATGATGTCTTTATAGTTCCTTTGTTGTCATGAGACTATTAATTTTTAATTAGGTATATTGGCTTTAAGGTTTTAGATTGATTAGGACCCTATCAGTAGCAGTGACAACACCTGACACAATCTGACTTAACAAAATGGAATTTGTTATTAACAATTATCTTTGTAGACTTTATTATGTGCTGGGTACTGTCCTGTATGTGTTTCATGTGGTAATAATCATTAATTTACATATTCACTCACCAAGTATTTATTGAAGGTCTGACATTTGGAGGGAGGACCATGTAATTTTATGTGCTTGAAATACAGTGAACCAAATAGACAACTTTTCTCACCTCCACCTTCATCAAGTTTACATTCTATACAATGAAACTGGTCAAAAGACAAATAAATATATGGAGGATCAGATGTTTAAAAGTACTACAGAGAAAATTAAGCGGGCAAAGAGAATAAGGAATTCTGAAATGGGATGGACAGTGTGATTTTATATAGAGTGGTCAATGAGAAGGTGATGTTTGAGAAAAGACCTGAGGAGATGAGAGACATTGGCTCTTGAGGGAACAGCAGGCAAAGGGACCATGTCTGCCATTTTCAAGGAAGATTATGTGGCTGGAGCTAAGCAGAGGGAGAGAGGAGCAGAAACTGATGCTAAAGGGATAATGAGGGGTGAAGGTTGGACGAAACAGACCACATCAGGCAGCAGTCCTCAGCTCTGTCAGATTCAGCACCCTTCTTGTAACAGCTACAGATGCCAACAGAATTGTATTAGCAACTGAGATACTACGGTGATGTGTTTCTAAAATTGTGAACGTCACTAGTTACATGATCAAATAGGCTGACAATTGTATTCCTCGAAAATTTAGTGTATTAAAACTATTGGAAAACACTTCATTTATAAGTGAAATAGAACTAGTTTCTAATCTCAAAAATATAAACAGACTTTTCATTTTTATGAAACTGTTACTCTATTTAAAAGATGTGGAAGGAACAGAGCTGTTCAGGAATACCCTACATATTTTAGGACTTCTGGGACCTTTCGATCTGGCTCAATGTATGTGAGTGGAAAGCCTCTAATCCCCTTCATTATGATAATAAAATTCCCCCATACTTTTCAGCACCCCTCCTAGAAAACTGTGCCAAAGGCATTGGGCCTTGAAGGACGTTTGTATTTTAGTCTGACCTTACATATCTGTGGCTGCTACACTGAAAATAGCAAGACAAGAAGGGAGCCATGGATACCAGTTCTGAGTCTACTGTAGAGATCCAAGCAAAGAAAACGATGATTTGAATCAAGCCTATAGAATTAGAGGGGCTGAGAAGTAACTGGATCTTAGATATATGTTAAACATAGAGTTGGACAGATTTGATAATGAATTGCATGTGAAAAATGAGAGGAATAGAGGAGTCAAATATGAGTTTAAATATTTTAATTATTTGTTTGAGTTTACCTTATAATAACTAAAAGCATAGAGTTATCATTTACTGAAACAAAGAAGTTTTCAAAGTTGGCAGCTTACAGGAAGAATAACAGTTTCATTTATGCTATGTTATGTGATTCTCTCAACAACCAAAGAGGTAGCTATTATTATTCCTATTTAACAGATGCTGAACTGAGAGGCGTATTGTTTAGTGAAGGCTCTACAACTGTTAAGTAGCAGGGTCCAGGACACAATTTAGATTGTGACATATAATGCTAAAGAGTATCTGAATTGACTGTCAGTGTATTGAACAATACAATATTAATGAAAAAGTCCAGCATAGAAAAGTCTTCAGATTTGGTTGAATTATATCATCAAAATATGGTGTTATTCTCTCCTTCTCGCGGCTCAACTTTCCTAGTGACTGTATTTTCAGGCAAGTCTCTCTTCATGGAACTTAGAGTCTCTCAGAAAAATATGATGCTGTTTTACAAAACATGAAATGATAGATGATCAATGATAGATAGATAGACAGATGGATAGAGGTAGATCGAAACAACAGATATCTACTAAAGATATCAAGGAAAAGTAAGTACAGAGGTAAGTCCATGATATGTTGTCAAAATTCCTGTGTAGTCCCTATTTTTGTAATAATAAGTATATTACTAATATAAACTGCCAAGAATTAATAGACTGATATTAATACTTGTATTGGTATAAAGTATGGCCATTATTAAAAAATTATGGAAAGCACATGCATACGTACACACACACACACACACACACACACACACACACACACTCTGAAGTTTGTATCCCAGCAACTGACACACAGTAGGGATGCAAAAAATATTTGTTGTATTAATAAATGTGTACATAAGCACTGATTCTAATTGGAAGCCCTCCTCTTTTTTTTTCTTAACACTTTAGGGAACTTGTTTTTACATTATTCTCCTCGAATCCAAAGTTTGAAACATTTGAGGACTGTATGACACAATAAAGTTACTGATACACACCATGGATTCAGGTGGAAGATGCTTCTGAGAGACACTCAGGACTCAAACAGATTGCATAGTCAAATCAAGGAACACCTTAAGAAGATCGGCCATAAAAGTTGTGAAGCATGGAATTGCAGGCTCTGTGCATGTGAGCTACTGAAAATTAGCCTGGTTTTAATTTTTTAGTGTTTTGGTCGATAAGGTAACATTTCATAATAATCTCATACCAGGACAGTGGCACCTGGTAGTTGATTTGGGATTACATAAGTGTGGTCTGTCTTTCAAAGGCTTCCATGTAAAACAGTTTTCTGAGGATAAAACAAAAAAAGTGCTGAGGATAAAATAAAAGTGTTTTTCAACCCCAACCTAGGTATCTTATTTCTGATGCCGATAAGCAAAATTTAGCAGTTGCTTCTAAAAGTTTTTGTTGGAGATATGTTGGACCATCTGTTCGGTTTTTTTCCCTGATATTTGGAGATAAGTAACCCCTGGCATCAGAGGCCGCTACAACAGCTGTGATTTTGCTTGTAGTATGCTAGTTGTACTATCAAGATTCCAAAATCCTAGGGTATCATGATGTCTTTCTTCCAAGGCCAAATCCATTTAAACCAAGGTCAGTGGATTATTATCTGAGAATAGGGAAAAATAACAGTTTAGGACCCGATCATCCCATTATGGTGAGCAATCAATCTTAAATATTGAAATTGATTTTACAATTAAAGTAGAAATCCTCAAACTGAGTAACGTAGGCACAAGTCAGTTTAATAAATGTGGATAATGAAAATAAATCAGAGCATTATAAAAAGCCTCACTATACTTTTGAGTTGATTGTGTAGCAAGCATGAAATTTGTTAAACTCCTAATTTCTCTAAATTACAACATCTACTCGATACTACTTTCCACTTGGCTCTTCGTAAATGTAGTCAAAGTCGTGTTTTGAGGATCTTCTCATTTCCTGGGTTTTAGATAGTCTAGAAAATGTGGTCTGGGGTTAATTTTAAACACACTAATTGAAGCCCATGCCTTTTGAAGTTGGGTGTTTTTGTTTCTCCTATGCCAAACCTGAGCACAGAGACACTTTACTGTGCTCTCAATGCTTTTAATGTTCTGGCCTGCACATTCCCCTCTGTTTGTCACCACAGCCCCCGTTCTCCTGCCATCATTCAGTGTGTCTGTCATCTAAGACTTCAAGGTACAGGTAAACAATTTCATCAGTGCTCACCCCTTACCCTCCACACTTCTTTCAGACCACTGTGAACAGCCTCTATTCTTTGATACACAAGATCTATTCTTTTCTAAAACAAAAGTCTGGTAAAAGTTGTCTTCTGGAAGTAGTGTAACAATTTTATTCTATTTTCAAAGTTTCCGAGTCAAAATGACTGACTCTCTTCTGAGATAGAGAAGAGTTTGCCCCTGTTTTCATTCCTTTGTAGCAAAGCAAATACAGAAATAAACTACCCTCTCATTTGTAATTGTATTCATAATGCAGGTGAAGTGGACAAAATAATTTTTAAACCTTTTATTTCAAAATATTTCTCTTCTTCTAAGAGGCATTTTATACCCTAATTCCTCTTGAATAGGTTACTTATTAATGAGTAGAGTTGGATGATAAATTGTATGGTCATCTTATCTGTGAATCACTTAAATCCCCCTTTGTGCTATGAATTCTTTAATTGTGAAGATATTAACATTAAGAATCAAAACTATTTTTTATTAAGCTAAGAAATAGGGTTTGGGCACTGTTGGACTACCTTAATAGCTCAGGTGACAATGTGAATGGTGTTTTCTAGGTCTTTAGATGTCAGTATATTAATGAACAAAGTTCAAAGAATCCCACCAAACCTGGTTCATCCCATCGTAGGAATTTCTCACATCCTGAGAATAGAAACAGTATGATTAACATATTATAACTGTTTTACCCTATATACAAAGAAGCAACTTTCTATATTTTTTAAATTAAATTCTATCCAGGGATTAGGACAGGCTTTAAAATATTGTACTACTAGATGACACTTCAGTAAAAAGTTCGTGTAACTACAGACATTTAAAATTTCGCCTGAAAAAAAAAAAAAAATTTCGCCTGAAAAATAAGCTGTTGGCATGTTTTAATCCTACAAAGAGGACTGAGTAGTAAAGCTCGTCTCTCATTCATTGTATCTTTGGGGAAAGCAGACAAACAAAGAGATTTGGCAAATAAAAGGTGAATGTTAAATAGAGATCAGTATTAATTCAGCCTAATTTTAATGTACAGCCAATTATACAGACCAAAATATCTATCAATGATGTGAATTCAATTTAGAGAGTGGGGGGAGTTTGTTTAAATAAATCTCCACATTGGCAAAGTGCATTTCAGAAAACATTCTGAAAATTCAGAGCTCTCACCCTCCTCTGAAAGACTATTTTCTCATCAGCCTATCACATAGATGAACAGTTTGTGAAGATTACATGGCAGTTTGTAATTGAAGTACCATCCCATATTTAAGCCTTCTGGGCCAAAATCTAGAAGCTAAAAACATCATTGAATACCCCACTAGGTTTGTTGTGTTCATATCTTTCTTACTCATTATCCCCATTTAATTAATAATGACATATTACTTCTCTATATTATTTTTATTGGCATGATATCCTTTACATAGAAATCTGCCAGAGCGGAGAAATAAATTCAACGTCATTTTCATAACAGCAGACAGGGAAAATTGCTAAAGGCCACTTGTACAAAAATATTCATTATTCTTTTAGTCTCCCAAACAACATTCTGCAGACTCTCACTGGTGTCACTTGGATTTTAGTTCACACTGTTCAAGGATAATGGTTGGAGCTTAACAATAAATCCTATAGTGAAGTGAGACTATGGGGACTTCCAAAAATACAACAGCTTTTGTTTCTCCAATTAAAATGCCCTCCTCCATTGCAGGGATTTTTAGTATGCCTGTATTTCTGTGCACTCATTCATTTGTCACACAAATGGGAATGTAGTTTTAAACAACTAACAGAGTTTGCGATACTGCAGAAGAAATAACAGCATGACATATGGCTCCTTGTTTTAAGTGCCTTAAAAGCTAACTGAGGAGATCAGACACTTATATAAATATCTAAGTCAAGATTGTGTGTGTGTGTGTGTGTGTGTGCACCCACCATGTAGGAGGTAAAATTTAGTACTGTAGAAGCATATATAGGAGAAATCACAAAATTCTGCTTAGAGAGATTAGAGAAAGCATCTTAGAGGAAAAGCATATTAGCTAGATCTTGAGAGGTTGAACTTAGATTTTGAAAAATTGGTGATCTGGGTAAGGGTAACTAGGGGTGGCCGGTTAGCTCAGTTGGTTAGAGCGTGGTGCTAATAACACCAAGGTTGCCGGTTTGATTCCCACATGGGCCACTGTGAGCTATGCCTTCCATAAAAAAAAAGAGTAAGGGTAAGTAACTGTCCCAATTTGCCCCAAGACTGAGGGGTTTTCCAGGATGCAGGACTTTTACTGCTAAAACCAGGATAGAGTAAACTGTGATGGTTGTTCGCCCTGGATTAAATGTAAGTTTTTTTCTACCTTTTATCTTTTCTCCAAAAGTCATGCCTCTCCAAATTCAACTTATAATTGGTTTTACTTATTAATCTAATAGCCCATTAAACTCAGAGTCAAAATCAACTGAAAACTTTTCCCTGTTTTGTGTGGTTCGGAAGGGCTTAAGCTTCATTCTCTTCAGGGGGTAGCGTGGAAAGATACTATATTCAATCTCCCTAGAACACAAAGAAAACACAGAAAGGTAACAATGTTGAGAATAATAATAGTTAACACTAAGTAGCTTGTTCCTGTGGGCCAGAAGCATTTTATGTGTATTTATGTGTTTAGTACTTAGAGAAGAGATGTGGATTCTTTGAAATGTGTATAGATAAGAGATGTGGATTCTTTGAAATGTGTATAATGGGAAAACTGAGGCCTTGAAATATTATGTAACTAGCCCAAATGCTGAAACTGGAAGTAAAACTAAAGCAGTATTACTCCAGACTCAATCTCCTTCAACATCATGCTGCTGGATATCCATATTGAAAGCTAAAACCTCATATCCTACCTTACTTGCAAAAATATGCAAGGTCAAAAAAGGTTACTATTTTCTTTTTCTTTTTTTAACTTTGTATTCTTTCTTTTTTCTTTTCTTTTTCTTTTTTCTTTCTTCCTTTGTTTCTTTTTTCTTTTTTAAGATGGAAAAGAATTAAGGCCATTTAAAACTGTGAAGACAGAAGTCCAGAAAACAGAGGGGATGCTAATGGAAGTTATAAGAGGGAATCAGCAAGGGGGAACATTGGCCTTGAAGATTTGTCTTTCAATGGAGGGAAGGAGGTTAATACTCGTATTTACCAGATTTTGTAGGATAAAGAAATGGATGCAACACAGAATCCAGAGAATATATAAATGAAAAAGATCTCAATTTAAGTGAAATGCTATGATTTTCCGTATCTATTTTCTTCAGAATTTCTTCTTTTATGTTAGTGAAAGAGAAGTTAAGAAGGGAAGGATAGATCAGGCTGGTGAATAAAGCTTTCTAGGGTAATATGCTTTCAGTCAAACCCCTTGCTCTCTCTGGAACATTTTTTATTACATCTTCAATTTCAATTGACAGTATCTTCAATTCTCAATGAAACTCTTCCCTTAATATCCAAGAAAAACACCCCAAAACATCCCAAAACATCCTTTTGATCCCTCTTTGGACTCACTTTCCAGATCTTTCTTCTATCAAATCTGGGTGTGTCCTAAAGATTTATCCTTATAATTTTACCACTCATTCACATACAACTCCTTGTCCTTCTCACTGTGGTAATGTCAACTCAGATTTTTGCTTCTCGTTATTTTTTCTTTTTAATTAAAGTTTATTGGGGTGACAATTGTTAGTAAAGTTACATATAGTTCAGGTGTACAATTCTGTGATACATCATCTACATATGTATATGTTCTCTTTCCATCACCATATACTTGATCCCCTTTACCCTCATCTACCACTCCCTCCCCCCTTACCCTCTGGTGAATTTTTTCCTTAGCTAATTTAATAATTACAAAACTTCAAATCTCTGATTTGTCAAAATTTGGTAAAATAATTTTTATAGCAGTTTCCATTGTTATAATTTTTACATTAAAAAATAATTGATGATTTCTAAAAATTACTGATTTTCTCCTTCTTGGGAGGCTAAGAACAACCTACTGTTGCTTGGTTCTATAGCCATACCTACATGATAATTAAGCATTTAAACATCTAGAATACCCTGCCTTCTTAAATCTATAGTTTCTTTAACTTCTTTTGTTTATTTACAAATTTAAATGTTCTCATTCACATTTATAGTGGAAAGCACAGCCCAAACATGTTCCACTAGATTTGAAGATATAGCATTTCCCACTTAAAAGTGAATTTGGGGTGCCGGCACCAATCCTAGAGAAGAGTTAACATTACACTATCTAAAAAAAAAAAAAAAAAAAAGGAAAGTTGTTCTCAAGGAACAAATACTCTAGTGTCTAGAGAGATATTCTAATGATTTGCAAAAAAAGAGATCTAGACCCTGGACAAGTTGATGCAAGTAGTGGTTATGGTTTTGTAGCTAAAAGCATAGACTCTGGGGCCAAATGACCTGGGCTCACATATGTTGTTAAACATATGACTTTGAGAAAGTTTCTTCACTTCTGTTGCTCATCTAAAACAGGGATAGTAATAATAATATAGCTATGTCATAGTAAGCATTAAGTTAATTAAGTATTTACAGTACTGGCATAGAACAAGCACTCAACTATCACTCCTGCCTGAGCAGTCAGCCTGCCATAACTCCTATATACATTTTTTTCTTACTTCCCATAAATGAATACACTACAGCAATAATTTAGATGTCATTTAAGCCTTCTAGAATGTAGTGTTTCTATACTCATATATCTTTCATTTTTAAGAGGGGAATAAAATATTGAACTTAATGTAATTCAATGTATATTTAAATATGAAGATATAGATATTTAATTAAATAGCAAAAACTGTTATTGTCAAAAACTGTTATGTGTATGTTCTACATACACTCATTTATTTTTATAAAACAGCTGATATCAGGAACAGCAGCTCCAGTGTTCTAGAAAGAATTATCCCTTTTATAAGGCCAAACTTTAAGTCTTTTTTTTTCTGCTTTCTACTCTTTGATCTTGATTAAGTAGTTAAATTTCACAAAATCTCAGTTGTTTCATCTTTAAAGTGGAGAAAGTAAAATCTACATCACAATAGTATGAGAAATAAAATAGCATGAACTGTATTAATTTGCTAGGGCTACAAAAACAAATACCACCGACTGGGTGGCTTAAACAATAGAAATTTATATCCTCATAGCTCTAAAAACTAAATGTTCAAGATCAAGGTGTCAGCAGAATAGGTTTTATTATAAGGTATTAATTTATAGGTAGTATTATTTATTATCTATTTATAATCTTTGACTAGTAGATGTCTGTCTGTTCCCTCTGTCTTCACATGTTTGTTTCTCTACGTGGGCACACATGTATGGTGTCTCTCTCTCTCTGTGTCTCTCTCTCTCTTTCTCTCTCTAAATATTCTTTCTTACAGGGGTACCAGTCATTGGACTAGAGTCCACCCAAAGACCTCATATTAACTTAATCACATTTTTAAAGTCTTTTTTCTCCAAATATGGTTACATTTTGAGGTACTTTTATCATATACTAACTTCTCATATATTTGGATCTATTTTTATAATTTATTCTTTTCTATTTCTGTTTATTGTGCAAATCTCATATAT
Source organism: Rhinolophus ferrumequinum (assembly GCF_004115265.2). Lineage (NCBI taxonomy): Eukaryota > Metazoa > Chordata > Mammalia > Chiroptera > Rhinolophidae > Rhinolophus > Rhinolophus ferrumequinum. The sequence goes on along the minus strand of NC_046291.1, from coordinate 40,331,737 downwards.
TTAAGTTAGTATAACTTTAAAATTATTTTAAAACATGAACTCATCTTTAGAATTTTTCTGAATTGTATTTGACATTCTTCCATATTTATGACTCTCAGCATAGAAAACTATCTGAAGATATACACCAAATTTATGGTAGATTAATTGCAGATTAATTTAAAGAGAAGAGTATTTTGAAAGGAATGAATGGAGTTGCAAGGGAACTTTGAATTTTATTTTTAATGCTTTGTGTTCTTTGAACTTTTATAATAATTGTGTGTCACACTGGTAAACTATAAAAGAAGAAAAATATCAAAAATAGTTGATATCTTTAATACAATAAAACTTTTTTAAAGACACAAATGAAAAATTACATTATACCATAGATTTATTATAGAACTTGAAACATATATGATTTTATTAACCACTGTTACCCCAATAAATTTAATAAAATTAAAAGAAAATAAAGTCAATTTTACATTTACAAAAATGGTAAATGATATAAATGGGTAATTTTAAGATGAAGAAATACAGATGACCACTTATCGGCTAAAATTATCAGTTATTAAAATAGTGAATTAAAATAAGTTTAAAATTTTTGTTTCAAAATTTTGCCAAATCAGTGGCCAAAAGTAGTAAGATACAAAACATTGCATAAACTAACACAGTGATATTCTTTGCAGCATTGTTTTTAATAGTCAATATTTGGAGTTCCCTAAATATTAATCAGTGGGGGATCATATGACTAAATTAAACTATAGTCAAGCAATGAATATTAAAAACTAGGAAAAAGTAAAATGTATATTAACATTGACTTATGAGAAACACTTCTATAAGGTGTAATTATTTAAGGAAAACAACTTACAGAACAGCATCCAACGCTGAATGTTGTTCATATAAAAATATGTGCATGTATGTAAATAGCTGACCATATATACATTGTATATATTAAAATTCTTTAAAATATGTTGCAAAGACTTTTGATAAGTCAAGAAAAACATCCAAAAATGTTCAAATAATCAACAGGAAGTCAGGTAAAACAAAATATAGCAATGAAAACAGAGAGAACAAATAGTAAACAAAATAATTAAATAAAATAGTATATTTAAGTCTCAACAGCTAGATAATTTTGTGAAATAAAAATGATTTAAATACCCCAACTGAAAGACACAGATTGGCAAATGGGGGGAAAAAAACAAAAAAACAAAACTAAACACAAAAAAAAACCTTTACTCAGTTATATGATGTCTATAGAAAATTCATTTCAAATATAATATAAGTTTTGAAAATAAAAGAATAGAAAAAAAAGGATATCATGCAAACACTAATGAAGAAAGCAGAAGTGAGTATATTAATATCAGATATACTTCAGAAAAAAGAAAATTGCCATACACAGAGACATATGATAGACTGATAAAAGGGTTAATTCACCAAGAAAATACAGCATCATAAATATGAATTCACTAAACATCAGAAGTGCAAAGTATGTGAAATAAAACTGATAGAACTTAGAAATAGACAAATCCACAGTTATCACTGGTAACTTCAACATGGCTCTCTCAATAACTGATAGAGCAACTACACAGAAAATCAACAAGGGTATAGAACACACACACACACGAACACACACACACACACACACACACACACACACACACATCAACTAATAGGATCTAATCAACATTTATAGAACACTACACCCAACAACAGCAAAATACAATTTTTTTTCCAGTGCCTATGAAACATGTACCAAGATAGACCACATCGTGGGCCACAGAACAAACCTCAAAACACTTAAAGAATTGAAATCATGCAGTGTTTTATGACCACAATGGAATTAAACTAAAAGTCAATAATGAAAGATAAAAGGAAAATTTCCAAACATACTTGTAAACAGTCCATGAATCAAAGAGGAATTCTAAAGGGAAATTTAAAATATCTAGAACTGAATGAAATGAAATTTAAAATAAAACTTATTGTGTTGGAAAGAATTGAGCAGTGCTGAGAGCAAACTTTATAGCACTGAATGCATACATTAGAAAAGAGGAAAATCTCTTCCTGAAAACTGAGAAGTAGGGAACACTTAAAAAGCCATATTATACAACAAATTAAGTATTACTCTGTTATCAAAACTAGATAAAGAGAGCATTTAAAAAGGGGGTGGAAGTGGGATGTAGACCAATTTATACCATGAATATAAACTCAACAATTGCTTTAAAAGTATACAATTCAGCAATATATTAAAAAAAAAGAAGAAAGAAAATCATACATGACCAAGTGAGATATATTTCAGGGATAAGAGCAAGACTGGTTCAAATTTAAAAAATATCAGACAATATCATCTACTATATTAACAGGCCAAAGAAGGAAAATTATGTAATTATGGTAATGGAGAAAACAATTAAAAATTCTACACCCAATTGTGAGAAATGAGTATATATAATTGCCTCTCTAAGACTTACTCTGTTTCACATAAGCCTCTTGGGTTTTCTCAAGTGGCAAAAGACTTCGTTCCTGGAAGTTCTTGGAAATACACTCATGTAGTATTTGAAGCCCAGGAGAGAAGAGAGAATTCTTCCCGCTAGTTCCACTTAGAAAAATCCCACAGAACGATTAATTGCGCTAGCTTGATTCATATAACTCTCCTTATATGAATATTTGATAAGATTCATAGGTACTATGATTGACCCCACCTATGTCATATACCCACGCTGTAAGAGAAAGTCCTGAACAGAGCAAAATAATACTCGTATGTACTCCAGGGACAATATTAACAAGCTAGATCATAGAAAACTGCTATTAAGATATCCTGATAAGAAAAAAGAGTGAGGAAATAATCAGGTGTTTCTTTCTTTCACTTCCTTTCTTTCTTTCTTCCTTTCTTTTCCTTCCTCCTTCCCTTCCTTCTACTTTCCTTCCTTCCTTTCTTGTTTTATTTTTGCCACATTTCCCCCCACTTATCTAATCAAATAGCCATCTTTTATGAAAGATTGTTATTATAATTTTAATTTAATTGGTTCAAATGTTTTAATTGGGGAAGATAGACTCCTTACACTTAATTACTATAGCAAATATAGAAGCTAATTGTAATATTTATTTCAATACTGAAAATAAATACCACAAACTAGATAACATAGAGTCTTTGGTAATAAATTGTGAAAAAATTAACCAACAAACAAGTAAATTTCTCTTTGAAATTCTTTGTTCAATGATGGATACGTGTTCATTTTTCTTTTGTTATCACTAATCACTCACTACAAATATGAGAATACTTGTATTATTCAGAATACTTGAAAATAACATGAAATGTTTTCCGTCTTTATACTGTTATGATCCATAATTAAAGACAATTAGATACAGTGTGGAGATTATTAATCTGACTGTGGTTTGTTGTTAATTTATGTAAAGCCAATGTGTATACTAACTAGAAAAAAGCTAAGAGGATCACATTGAAAGTTTAATATATAGCTTCAGTGTCACATTGATGCATAGATTTATTAACAATACAATGCTTACATTACACTCCACCACTCCTTCCAAATCGTGGAATACAACTGGATACCGAACACAAAAACAATGTTATAAGACTGGTCAGAAAAATGGAAATTGGGATGTCATTTGGAAGCTCCCAAATCCATCAGAAGTGTTTCATTTGGAGAACTTTTTCACTATAAAAAAAATACATGTTTCCTTTTTGTCTATGAATCACTATGTTATTTATTCATTGTATTTAAATTTAAAGATTTGAAGTTTGATAAAATTTTGCTATTTTGTTATTGGCAATAAACTTTAGGAAGACACCTTTTTATCCCTTGCTGTGGGCTAGTAAGATTTTGGTATTAGTATCTGGAAACCTATTTTCACATCGTTTAAAAGTTTTAAAAATGTGCTCTCTTCAGCAGCACATATCCTAAAATTGGGAAGATACCGAGAAGATTAGCATGGCCCCTGCGCAAGGATGACACGCAAAAGTTTTAAAAATAAATTTTCTAGTCAGAAAAAATAACGCTCATGGTTAAGTGAATTAAACTATCCTCTGTACCTAGGAATCACCATAAATAATCCATTAAGGGTTTTTAGAACTTCATTTCCACATACTTTATATTATCTAACATACAACCAATTTATTACATTATCCCAAGTTCTTTTAAAAGACATGAAAACTTCAAGTCTTGTGTCAATACCAATTCTGTACTACATTTCAGAAAAAAGTTATTTAGTGTAGGCATGTACTAAGACGTAGCAGTTGTTCTTCATTACATTCAATATGCTAATAATGTATATTTTGAGATGGGAAATGTGTCTTCTATTTGGAAAACTCAAACACTATAGTTCAAATGTAAGAAAATTTCCATAGATAGAAGTATTATTTAAAATGACAACAGGAAGGATAAACAAACAAAAACTTGTATCAAAATGAAATACCTACTCAAATCTCATCTTCATAATTACATGAGATTCATGTAAGTTGAGAAAACTAAAGTGCAAGTATCATTTTTAAAAATGATTCATCGTGGTAGTTGTCAGTATTTATTTTTAAAACAAAACAACTGTAAGAATATACTGAAAAGCAGGTAAATATAGGTTTGTGACAGTCAAAATCAAAATTAAGGAAAATATAACAAGATTTATAAATGGAAACGTTTTTAGAGTTTCAAATAACTATGTCCTTTTACTACCCTTAGTAGATAGTTGTATTGTTTTGTATGTGCTTCTTAAATTTCCCTGAATTTCGTGTAGTATTGTCTTAATAACCCTATGGGATGATTTTATCTAAAAGAGTCGCTATTACACCCACTTTAAAGGAGAAAAATCTAAGAAGTTTGTCAATGAATAAATGAGCCTAGAACCCAGACATTTTTCTTCTAAACCTAATATGCCTTACATCTCAATCTGCTCTCAAATTTTTAGGTACAGATAGAACAGTGTGAGACAACCTCAGTGACATTGAGGGAGCTTAAATTTCCTCAGTCTGTATTATAAATTCCTCATAAAATCTGTCTTATCCTCTTTTTCTCAATCAATCCCAGAAGCCTCTCTCATTTATGAATTCATTACTTGATAATGAGTGCTACATAATTGGTAAAATGTTAGATATCATTTAAATGCTTTGAAATAATAGATAATCCCTGGTTGATTTGTTTTTTGATTTTTTTAATATCAAATACCATATTGCTAAAGGTCATAATCTCATTGAATAACACTTGATTATGTCATACAGAAAAAATGGACATAAACCTTCAACACATAGGGCATACCTGGATTCAGAGATGATATGGATTCATCAAATTTCAGACTACCTTTAAAATATCAATTTCATACCAAGGTGCTAAAATAAAACTCATATATGTCAATATCAATAGGATTTTTTTTCATGTGTTAGTGATTCAAAGATAGGACTTTCAGTTACATCACACATATGTGCTAAATATGTGCTAAAATGAGGGTAGTTCATAAAAGGTGTGAAATTGTACACTGAACAGTGGTAGTTTCTCAATTTAATGCAGTTTAATAGGCATTAAAAATTGTGTGTCAGTTCTTGCTTTGTTTATAAGAATGTTTACTTTTAAAAAAACGGATTTAATACTAACCAGTTGAAGTTTATTGTTTGTTTTTATATTTCCTCAAGATCCAAACATTGTATTTCATTTATAGGAGGGATGGGGATAGTAGCATTTGTTGCTCACCTACTGTGGAGCCCAACCAATTTATAAAGTTTCATCATTTTCATCACATTTAAACAGTCCAGTGATACCATCCATATTCCTTAATAGTGTTTCTGAACATATTATGGATCAACTTACCACAGAGTCAAGAATTTACATTGGGAAACCATTTCACTTTTGCATAGTTATAGCAACATCACCTACTCTAAAACTCCTTGGCTGCCTCACCTGAACAAAAATACAACACAGAAAATGTATATGACATTTCTATAAATGACTAAATGAGAGAGAGAGAGAGAGATCATTTTTTAGCATGTGAGTGATGAGTATGGATGTTTATTATTCATTTTAATTGTTCTGCCATCTAAATGCCAATTTCCACAGGTGGAAATGTTGGTGGGTAAGCAGAAATGTGAAGTGACAGCTGCCTTCTCCTAACTCCTGTGTTTTAGTTAGCAATTTTCCTGGAATTAATTGGGACTAATGTCCAAAAAATTTATCTTATTAAGAAAATATGGCATTCTGTTCTCAATAAAAAATTCTAAAACAGATAGACACTATTAGAAATATTTCTCAAGTTGAAAATAGTGTGCCTAAAGAATTTTCTTGAACATCTGAGAAATAACATGGTAACTTTTGATGCACTAAAACAATGCACAGTTAGTTCTTTATTCTGAATAATCTGTATTAAATAAAAATTAAACAAGTAGTGCCTGATATGCAGGAAGCATGCAAATGTATTCTTATGACTCTGTGCACATAGTTATTTATTTATTAACTTATTACTTATTTTTAAGAGGAGGCCAAGATTGTTGTCCTTTTGGGACATAATTGTAGAAATGTAGATTGTAAAAGGAACCTGAAATTCTTATAACCTAGGCCTGGACAAGAGTGAGGGAACATTAAAAAACAACAAAATAAAACCTTCTTATGTTTATTTCTTCATTCAATCAAGTAACATTTACTGAGCACATTGAGTACTACTATGTATTGGACATGGTGTAGATATAAATATAAGCAAGATCAAAATGGTACATCAAACTCAACCCACACAATTGTCACAGTAAATGAACAAACAGCTCCATACAATATGAACAAATAAAGGATGTGCTGAAGAAGCAAAAGGAATATTCAGTTAATTCTATTAATATGGCTGTTGATGAATGTTTTACATAAGAATAAGAGGTGGTACAGAGAAGAGTCCTTTAGGGCATTTCAAGGATAAACAGGGAGGAAAGAGAATTATGGACAATAGTCATAATTTGGGCATTTGTAACAACATCATGAAGAGAGAGCAAATATCATTAAGAAAACTATTAGAAAAACTTATTTCTAAAATTATTTAGATAAAACTGAGTCTGAATTTTTCATCCACTGCCATCAAGAGCAATCTTTTTTATTAGCAAGAGTAGGAATGCTTAAGTGGATTAAGCAGGGTTGTAGAAACAACATGAAAAGGATACTCTCTGGCTGAGATTTCCTAAAGCAAATTGACAACCCATTATAAAGCTTCTAAGAATACTTCTGAGAAATCTATGCACTCAGTAGACATTAGTCATCCATATCCATCCTCCATATCCATCCACGGATCCCCAGTGTTAATTTGTTGCAAGTTAACTCTCAGGTTGCCCTTGACAAACAATTCCTCTTTTGAATGCCAAACACAAACTATACACATACACCCAAATATGCAAAACGAGGAAGAAAGAGATCCATATTTAGAACCCTGCTTTCTTTACTAATGTCAGCAGATCTAAGATGGTTTAGTGTGAAATCTTCCTTTTCCTTGGGACACCTAAATGGGGTTTTCATAAGTCAAGAATTCAGAAGCATTCAAATTAAAAGAGCCAATTGTACAAATAATTTTCAACAAAGGAGCCAAAAATATACAATGGAGAAAAGTATGCCTCTTCAATAAATGGTGCTGGAAAAATGGAAAGCCATATACAAAATAAAGAAACTGTTATTTGTCACCATACACAAAAATTAACTCAAAATAGATTAAAACAAACAAAGGAAAAAATATATATAAGACCTAGAACAATAAAATGCAAAAAAAAAAAGCAAAAAGCAACAACAACAAAACCATAAGTACTAAATTCATGGACCTTCGTCTTAAAGAGGATTTTATGAATTTGACTTCAAAGGCAAGGGAAGTAACAGCAAAAATAAATGAATAAGACTATCTTCTGCACTGCATAAGAAAGCATCAATTAAACAAAAAAGCAATCACCTGAATGGGAGAAGATCCAAAATATATAAAGAACTTGCACAACTCAACAACAAAAACAAAAAAATAATCCAATTAAAAAATGTGCCGAGGACCTGAATGGACACTTCTCCCAAGAAGACATACAAATAACCAATAGATATGTGAAGAGATGCTCAACTTCACTAGCTATTAGGAAAATGCAAATCAAAACCAAAATGAGATACCACCTCACACCTGTTAGAATTGCTATTATGAACAAGACAAGTAATAACAAGTGTGGAAGAGGTTGTGGGGAAAAATAACCACCATACACTGTTGGTGGGAATGTAAATTGGTACAGCCACTTTGGAAAACAGTATGGAGGTTCCTCAAAAATTGAGAATAGAGATACCATATGACCAAGCCAGCTCCCTTCTGGGTATCTACCCCCAACATTTGGAAACATTTATCAGTAAAGATATACCCCTATGTTCATTGCAGCATTATTCATGATGGCCAAGACAGAGAAAAAAACAACCAAAGTGACCTTTGATAGATGATTGGATAAAGAAGATGTGGTGAAGCCTTTCTTTTTCTGCCATCTTGGAGCCTGTGGAGGCCTGCTGCGAACAGGACTTCTAAAATGGCAAATATGAAAATAAATAAATAAATAAATAAATAAATATAATGGCAAATATGTCTGGAAGGCTGTGGCCCAAGGCCATTTTTGCTGGATGTAAGTGGGGTCTCTGGAACCACAGAGAGCACATAGCTCTGCTTAAAATTGCATCTATGCTCAAGATGAAACTGAATTCTATCTAGGCAAGAGATGTGCTTATGTGTATAAGGAAAAGAGCAACACAGTGACTCCCGGTAGCAAACCGAATAAAACCAGAGTAATCTGGGGAAAGGTAACTCATGAGAATGGAAAGAGTGGCATGGTTTGTGCCAAATTCCAAGGCAACCCTCCTGCTAAGGCCATTGGACACAGAATCCATGCATTGCTGTACCCCTCAAGGTTTTAAACTTATTGAAAAGTAAATAAAGTGGATTTGTTCTCCTGAAAAGAAAAAAAGATGTGGTACATATATATAATGGAATACTACTCAATTATAAGAAAAGGTGAAATACTGCCATTTGCAATAATATGGATGGATTTTGAGATTACCATGCTAAGCGAAGTGAGTCAGATGAAAAAAGTCAAGAATCATATGATTTCATATGTGAGATATAATAAAACTGAAGCAACAGATGGACAAAGAAGGCAAACAAACAAACACTCATAGACATGGACAACAGTATGGTGGTAACCAGAGGGAAGAGGGGTTTGGGGCAGGTAGAAAAGAGTAAAAGGGGTCAAATATATGGTTATCGAAGGAGATTTGACTTTGGGTGGTGAACACACCCAAATATACACATGATGTAATATACACATGATGTATTATAGTATTATACACTTGAAAGTATATAATTTTATTAACCGATGTCACTCCAATAAATTTAATATATATATTAATATATATATATAATTTATTTATTTATTTATGTTTTTAAAGAGCCCTTTTCCTCCAAGTTGAGACTATTAACCTAATAGATTTAGGCTGCTTCTCATTTTGTATGCCTAATCACCCAAGGCATCAGGTGTCATTAAAACATTGAATAACCAGTGTTATCTCTTTGTGTCATTAGTCTTTACCTAAAGAGTACCCACTGTATTATCCCATGGGTAAAAATGAGATTTGTAGTCCAATGTGTTTAGTAAACACTGGATTAAACCAAGTTAAATGGGTTCCTTTGCCACAGAAATCTCAGAACCTTTACTATGATAATATACTCATACAAATTATGAATCTTTATGAGGTGATGATATATAATATACAGTGTTTCCCCCTTTTGGTGGAGAAATTGGGTGGACTACCTTTCCTTAAAAACAGAACCTGGGAATGATTTCACTGTGGTCCTCTTAGGTTTTGTCCAATGAGCACAACCATTAGCCTCACATAAATGAGCACTAAATCACAGTTCAACTAATAATCTCCACACTGTATCTGTCTTTAAATATGACTGGTGGTAGTATATAAAATAGAAAGCATTTGATAAGTTATTTTTAAAAACACTGAATATAGGATAAAACAAAATTCATTTCCTTACATTTTATAATAAATAGGCCCCTCTTAGTAAATGATCTCTGTCCTCACACTGTTACAGTCACATTAGTTCAGCTAAATGAAGGTCCCTGAGGCAAAAACAATAAATGGCCACTTTCTCATTCCACTGCATGGAGTTGACCTTCAATAAAATGTAGCTGAGATTGGTACTTATTTCTGATAAAGGTAAAAAGTAGTGGTGATTTTTTTCCCCTTAGGGTGCACATATCCAAAATATTTTTTTGATTTATTAAAAATATGCAATCAGATGGAATAAAATGTTAATATATATAACTCCTGGGAAACTTGGAGGAAAAATTAGCAAATATTCATTTTATGCTCTAAAACTGATATCCTTGATAGATTAATTATATTTAATTAAGAAGAATTAAGTCCTCCTAAAATTCAAGTGCTTATTTATTCTGTAAATTGGGACAACCTTATAACTATGACATGATATACACATTGTATCTATTTCCCTTTATATAACTAATTTATATGTGTTTTACTCTTGTCTAAAGTTTAGTAATCTACTACAAACACTAAAAAAAATAGGGGGTAGGGAAAATACCCAACTTCAGTCAGCTCAAGCTTTCCAGGTGGGAGAAGGGAAATACCCAACTTCAGCTCACTCTAGCTATCATGTCCCACCTAAAGAGGAAGAAAAAAACTGAAAAACTCTTAAAATGTTCACTATCTAGAGCCATAATTCACTAAAAGACTAAGACCTAAATCTTAGAACTATAGAATTCTTTTCCCCCACACCTCACCACCACACTCTTAAAGGCCCACTTACAACAGTTACTTTTACACAGCCCATCATGCCCTGCTATCAGGAAAAAAATTACAAGGCATGCCAAAAGGCAAAAAATGCAATTTGAAGAGATAGAGCCAACATCAGAACCAGATATGGAAAGAATTTTGGTATTATCAGATGGTAATTTAAAGCAACTATTTTGGAATTATCAGACTGGTAATTTAAAGCAACTATGATTAAAATGCTAAGAGCTCTACTGATAAAGTAGCCAGTATGCAAGAACAGATGGACAACATGAGCAGAGAGATGCAAATCAGAAAAAAGTACCAGAAAAGAGCAGTTGGCTACGGTGTGCTCTGGGACTTTGCGAGGGCCCTCAGGCTCAGCACTGGCGCCAAACCTGAATCTTCATTAACCTGGTGAACACTCACCCCACGCTGGTAACTACTTGGAAGCCTGCCTCACCCAACTTGCATACCCCTTGAGGCACTTTCAGCAGCTGAAACTTACAGGGAAATAACAGGTGGCATCAGGCTTCAGGGTGCCCTGGGCCTTTTGCTAAACTGCCCCAGGCCCGGTATTGATGGCAGATGGCCTTGGTTTTCAGCACAGCCTCTCCCACCCACCTCCAGGTCCAGCAAAAGCAGCAAAGAACCTCAGATAACTTTGTGGCTCCCACGAGGTAGCCCCAGGCCTGTCACAGGCAGCAGGTGATCTTGACTTGGGAAGAGCCCATCCCAAGAGGCCCCAAAACCAACACAACCAGAGGCCAGCTTCAGACCACAACAGAGCACTACCTGATTAGCCCCATAAGTAGCACATCCAAAGGGGTAGTCTCAACTGACACAAGCCCACCAGGGTGAATCCCCATTTGTTGGGTAAGCCCCCCACACAGCAGCTCATACACTGTGGGCATGAATAATCCTCACAGACAGTCAGCCTAAGAGTCAATCCCTCCCACTGACATTCCAAAAGCAGTCACGGGTCAGCTATAACAGGAGGGCACATACAACATATAAAAGTAACACTCCTAAAGTATATGGCACAGGTGACCAGGGAGACTGCACCACTGGGACACCTACCACACACATGTAAGGCCACCTGGCGTAGACTGAGAGACATAGGATATCTACCTAATACATAGAAATGGACACAAAGAGGCAGCCAAAATGAGGAAACAAAGAAGCCTGTCCAAGTGAAAGAACAAGAGAAAACTCCAGAAAAGGAACTAAATGAAATGGAGGCAAGCAAACTATCAGAGACAGAGTTAAAAACAATGGTGATATTCTTTTGTTGTTTTTGGTTTATATACCACATATCAGTGAAATCATATGGTTCTCTGCTTTTTCTGTCTGACTTATTTCGCTTAGCATTATACTCTCAAGATCCATCCATGTTGTCACAAATGTTCCTATATCATCTTTTCTTATCGCCAACTAGTAGTCCCTTGTGTATATATATATACCACAACTTCTTTATCCATTCATCTATCGAAGGACATTTGGAAGGAGAACTGACTCTGGGTGGTGAACACACAATGGGATTTATAGATGATGTAATACAGAATTGTACACCTGAAATCTATGTAATTTCACTAACAATTGTCACCCCAATAAATTTAAAAAAATAAATGGTGATAAAACTATTCAATGAACTTAGTGAAAACTTCAACATAGAGACAGTAAGCATAAAAAAAAAAAGGACACAGAAACCATAAAAAAGAACCAGTCAGAAAGAATACAATAACTGAAATGAAATACACAAGAAGGAATCAAAAGCAGATAAGATGAAGCAGAGGATCCAGTCGGTGATTTGGAAGACAAGGTAGCAGAAAACACCTAATTGGAACAACAAAAAGAAAAAAAAAATTGAAAAAAAAATGATGATAGTTTAAGGGACCTCTGGGACAACATCAAGTGTCACAACATTCACATCATAGGAGTACCTACCAGAAGGAGAAGAGAGAGCAAGGGATTGGGAACCTATTTGAAAAAATAATGACAGAAAACTTACCTAACCTGGTGAAGGAAATAGACATACAAATCCAGGAAGCACAGAGAGTCCCAAACAATGAGAGTCCCAAAGATGATACCAAACAAACCCACAGCAAGACACATCATGATTAAAATGGCAAAGGTTAAAGACAGAGACAATTCTAAAAGTATCAAGAGAAAGACAACTAGCTACCTACTAGAGAGCTCCCATGAGACTGTCAGGTGATTTCTCAACAGAAAATTTGCAGGCATAAAGGGAGTGGCACAATATTCAAAGTGATGAAAAGCAAGGACCTACATCCAGCAAGGCTAGCATTTAAAATTGAATGATAAGGGGCAGCTGAATGGCTCAGTTGGTTAGAGTGCAAGCTCTGAACAACAGGGTTGCTGGTTTGATTACCACATGGGCGAGTGAGCTGCACCCTCCACAACTAGATTGAAGACAACGAGCTGCCTCTGAGTTTCCGGAGGGCGACCAGATGGCTCAGTTGGTTAGAGCATGAGCTCTCAACAACAAGGTTGCCTGTTCAATTCCCACATGGGATAGTGGGCTGTGCCCCCTGCAACTAAAGATTGAAAATGGCAACTGGACTTGGAGCCAACATGCACACTCCACAACTAGATTGAAGGACAACAACTTGGAGCTGATGGGCCCTGGAGAAGCACACTGTTCCCTAATATTCCCCAATAAAGTTTAAAAAAAAAATTGAAGGACAGATGAAGAGCTTCTCAGACAAGTTAAAGCTAAAGGAATACATCACCAAGCCATTATTACAAGAAATGTTAAAGGGACGTCTTTAAGAAGAAGGGGGTGGGGAGAGAACATAAACATGAATGGCAATATCTATGCACCTATCAGTAATCACTTTAAATGTAAATGGATTAAATGATCCAATCAAAAGGCATAGGGTAGTTAAATGGATAGGAAAGCAAGATCCATACTTACATATGCTGTCTTCAAGAGACCGACTTCAGATTGAAAGACACACATAAAATGAAAGTAAAGGGATGGGAAAGATATTTTATGCAAATTAAAATGAAAATAAAACAAATATTGACCGACAAAAACTGGAAGAAAGTTAATCCTTTCATATAATAACAGACAGTGTGGCTGAATTGTGTCATACAGTTGTGTAGAGAGCAGAACTTGTAAGTGATGAACGTGAATATTTAGCTGAGGAGACTTTCGAGGAAAGTGTTGAAGGAGTGACCTGTATTGTTCTTGTTGTTAATAGTAAAAATATGAAAAAACAGGATAAATTGAGAAATAAAAAGTTAAGCAAAAAGAAACCACCAGCATTTGATAATTTGGAAAATTCTCACCTATCCAAATTACAGAAGGCACTAAAATTAAATTCACTGTTAAGAAAGTATGCTCTGGAGAGAAGACCAACTGTGTGGCTGCACAAGCATTTATTGAAGAAATTAGGTTTATGACTCATAGATCCCCTCACTCATGTCTTCAGAAGCCAGGGGTAGAGATGGTATAATCTAAGAAAGATCTGTGGAAAATAGAGATGAAATAAGGCAGATCTGTGGAGGACCCTTTTGTCTAGTGTTGTGAATCCCCATGACATATACAGGAGACCCACAAGTTTCGGAGAATGTCGTATCAGTAGAAATACTGCCAGCTTGGCTATAAAAGGGATAGAGACAGGACAAAATGAAGAGAGAGATTGTCAGACTTCTAAAATTCTACAGCAGGAAACAGTTTTATATGCCATTCAGGTACTATCCTTCAAGAAAGAAGACGAATCACACAATCACACAGAATGAGCCCCAGACATAGGGGCCTACAGAGACATGGGCACAAAGGCATATACAGCTGTGCTACTGAAGAGGACGCCAGAGGCATAAGGTGGAGGGCACAGGAACAAAGAAGTAGAGACCTACTGAGCCACCACAATCACAGAACCAAAGACTTATGGAACTGCTTCTGGGGACAGAGCCTATGGAGCTGTGTTGTGTACACAGGCCTATTCAGTAAATCCAGATAGTAGAGCTACGGGACCAGAGGGCAGACCTCTGAGCCACAGAGTAGTATTCCCAGGCCTTGAAATCTAATAGAATTTGGCTGCTGGGTTTTGAACGTGCTTGTGACCAATGACTCTTTATTTCTTCTCTCGCTTTTGGAATAGGAATATTTATCACTGTCATCACATCTCTAGCCCATCATTGTATCTTGGAAAAAGTAGATAACTTGTTTTCTAATTTCACTGGTCCATAGATAAAGAGGGATTTTGCTCCAGGATGAATTATATCCAGTGTCTCACCCATACATGATTTAAATGATGACATTTGGGACTTTCAAGCTAATGACATTTAGATGGCATTTTGGATTTAGAGTTAATGCTGTAATAGGTTGAAACTTTGGAGAATGTTGTGATAGGGTGAATGTGTTTTGTGTGTGGGGGCAGATGTAAATTTGGGAGGATTAGAGGGTGGACTGTATTGGACTAAATGGTGATCTCAAAAGGATATGTCCACATCTTTATCCCCAGAACCTTGTTTGGACAAAGGGTCTTTGCAGATGTAATTAAATTAAGGATCTTGAGATAAAGAGATCATTTGGATGGAGTGAGCCTTAAATTTAATGACAAGTATCCATGTAAATGATACACAGAACAAGAAATAATGTGACCATGGAAACAGAGATTGGAGAGATGTGGCTACCAGTCAGGGGGCACATGAAGCCACCAGAAGGTTAAAATGAATGTCTGTTGTTTTAAGCTACCAAGTGTGTGGAAATTTATTACAGCAGCTCTATGAAAGTAATACAGTACTGTAGTCTTTGGCTGGGATCAAGGGGAGAGAAAGCCTCATTTGCTTGGTCATACCATCCCGGAGTGGAGTTTCTATCATGCTGAGTGTAGAGGAGGGGATGGGGCATGGGAACTGGTTATACTTGTGTCAGTGCCACATACTCTTACCGTTCTTATTGAGTTTTTACAGCCTTCCTTGACTAAAGGACTAAATGTTTCTGTATTTGTATGTCCTTAGAACAACTTCTAGATACATTAGTTTTTTAGGGTTTTTTTTGTTTTGTTTTGTTTTTTATAATTGTCACTAACTAATGGTTGTTCTGTTGAAGAGCTAGTCTGCAGAGATCCTCACAGTGGCATTTGCAGAAGTGGATCTCCCCAAGGTGTTTATCCCTGCCTAGTTCCTACTAAAACAACACAAATAAGGGAAATAGAGAACTTCAGTTAAAATAATCATATACCTTGTCGGTATATGGTCTTTTTTACTCGCATGTTTTTGAAAACTTGAAAAACCATGCTAGTCTGTTTGGTTGAAAACATATAATTCTCTTTCACAAACTTATCTAGTGAGAACATAAAAATGCACTTTACTTAAAATGAAGTAATCTTCAGCAGCCCAATCAAGTTTTGTTTCTTTTTTTTTTTTAATTCCCAATGGTTTATTCAAATAGTGTGATCTTCTTGTTTTTAAATCTTCTAAGCAAAGGATTTCATATTCTTTCCATAAAGGCAAAACTGTGTTTTTCAAGAAAAAATAAATATTCTTAGCTCTGCCTTTTTTATAGTTTTTGCAAGCATAGAATTTGGATAACATTCTATCAGAACTAAAATATATCTGGCTTTAAAATTTTTATAACCCCAACCAGAAGATAAATCTACATTGTCATCTGCTTGATTTTATCTAAATAATGCACATATCTCTTCAATCAACCAGCCAGAATTCTTTCATTTTAGGTACTCTTAGGAATGTTAATATTTTATTCTCTTTTTCCAAGTCCTGCATAGACACTACAGAAATTATTGATGTTCTAGAAACTGTGCTAAGAGGTATATGCAAACTATTCATTTATCTAGTTTCTCAAATCTTAGAACTGCTCTCAAATCAATTCTTATTTTGAAAAATTACAAGCATAAAACATATTACCTACAAAAATGTTAGACATATTCTTTCCATCTATACTAATGTCAATGATAAGAAACAAAGACTAATGAATATCTTTACATTTTCAGTAATATACATTCAAAGAAATTATATCGTGCAATGTCTTTTATTGTTATAACAACATCATCTTTATGTAATAGTAAATTCTTGCAGATTCTCACAAACTAGGTGGTTCATGAGCCTTCTTAATCACACTCCTTAATATTTCATTACATCATAGAGCTTTTAAGGTTTATTAATAGTTGAAAATCATTTTGAATTTGAAGAATGTCACAACAGTCTGATCATTATTAATTTATATGGAGGTAAGCCCAGGTGCTTTTTAAAATGTTAATATGCACATGCTGATAAAGTCTACATTATTCTAATCTATAAAAATTATGTTTCTTCCTCCAGTAAAATGGTTTATTATTTTTTAAAAATCTAAGTCGTAATACTTAGCAGGTATTTATTTCTTTAATACAAGACTCAATGTACAAATTTAGGACATTCTTACGCTTTGGTGGTTTACATAAAGGAATAGTTATGTCTTCCAAATCTCTACCACTTTGTTACATATTAATATTTATTGTGAAAGGTATGATGGGAAATTAAAATACTTTTTTATTAAATTATTTGGGTTTTCAGAAGAAGCATAAAACCTAAAGCATTCTAATTGTAAATAGTAATTCCAAGAGGCATCTAGACTAGTTTGGGAGTAATGGAGGTAAGACATTTCAACTATCTTAGAAATAACTTTCTGATGTTCTTCTGATAAATTTCTGAAGAATTTCATCTTCTAAATATTTTTACTGAATTAATAATCTATGACAATTTACTTATTTTCTTTGGTATCTAACGTTATTAAAATATAAAAAAAATTCCTGAGAAGTGGAAAAGTTTAAACCTTGTATCTCATTTACATTATCCTATGAAATTTAATTGATATATGCAAGGATAATTGGAGATGAAGAGATAGCTAGACCATTTCTGCTTTTTAAGGATTCCCCATATGCTAAAAAGCATGAAGACTCAGTTTTGTAAAATAAGCGGTACTTGGAAAAAGTGATGAAAATAAATTTATTTATGCCAAGAATTTAGAACTCACATGTAAAAATGTGACAGTGTTAAATTTTACCTGAGCCCTGTTTCCCCAAAAGCAGTGATTGTTAAGAAATCCCTCTACACTTTTGCTTTGTGAAATCTTCCCAGCATTTTGTGTTTCAGGAAACAATTTGCCATAAAGAACTACTCTTCCCCATAAGACTTAGATAAGAATCACTGTCTACTATTTTATTGACTTTCATAAGACTTGAAGATGATTCCCTGCAATACCTATGGTCAGACCTTTGAATTTTCATTTTTTTGTCTCAAGAATGGTTAGCTAGATTACAACTATTTGTCCCTCTGAAAAGAGCTGGACACAGAGATCAAAATTCCCCCTAGAGCTAACTGACGGAGACTTTCCCTGATTGTAAAGCAATCACAACTCTAAATCACCCCACCTGCACATTTTCTATCCTCCTTATAAAAGTCTAAGCCAAAGTCACCCTACTGCAACACTCTAATCTTCAGATCTGGGATGTTCTCCCTAGTGCAATAGACTGAATAAAATCTTCCTTAGTCAATGCATTTTGTCTTTGACAACATAAAATGCATTAAGATGTTTTGATTTTTGTTTAACAATATGCTGTTTTGTACAGAAAATAATTCTTGTGATGGTAAATTTTAATGTGTTAACTTGGCTGGACCACATCATGTCTAAATTAAATATTATTTCCGGGTATGTCTATAAAGGTGTTTCCAGATGAGATTCCCTTTTGAATTGGTGGACTCATCAAACTAATTCCCCCCACTCCAGTGTGAGTGGTCAAGCACCTAAATAAAGCAAAAAGCAGAGGAAAGGAAATATTTATTTCCTTATTTTCTGCCCACTTGATTTGGGATACCAGTCTTCTTCTGAACTTGGACTAGGATTTATACAATCAGCTCTCCTGGTTCTTGTCTTTGGACTCAGATTGGAATTACACCACCAGCTTTCTTGGTTTCCAGTTTACAGACAGCAGATCATGGGACTTCTCAGCAGCCTCCATTATCATATATATGTGTGTGTGTGTGTGTATATATATATACATATACATACATATACAAGGATAATCTGAGATGAATAGATAACTAGACCATTATATATATATATATATATATATATATATATATATATATATATATATAATCATATATATTGTATTATCATACATATAATACATACTCTAAAACCACTTTAGATTTAAGAAACCACTCTTACAGTCTTTCCAGGATATTTATATTAAAAAGCAGCTTTAGGAAATAAAGATAATTCTTCCTTTGGGTCAGAAGACAAATTTGTTTCCTGACCAGGGTAATAAAAATAATGTTGCTCCCCTGGGTAAAGTTTGGACTGGTTTTTGGCAGACATCAGATTGTTTGCAAAGGGTAATATAGTAATTTCTTCTCTACAGTGACAAGTGTGTTCCTAAAAACCACCACATTGGGCAAAATTATGCAGTAAAAACCACAGAGCTTATGGAAAATGTGGTTAGATGCACAGTGCTCAAAACTGTCATCAGAGCCTCATTAGCATCAAGAACAACAAAATAACCATCTAATAAAAACTGTAGCATGATTATATGCATGTTACATTGATTAAGAAATAAAGACTACAAATTAAAAAAAAAAAAAAAAAAGCCATTCTTAGGCAATTAGAATATGTCATCCAGAGATTAAGATCATAGGTCAGGCAAAGAGGAAAATGATTTTCCTACCAATTTAAGCCTGTCAGTAAATAAGAGAAAACTTCCTCATATTGAATTTGTAATTTGACAGTAATTATTCCAAATATATTTGGGGATGAGCTAAGTCCATCACCTCAAGAAAACAGAATTGGGAAAAGACAAAGAAACTCTTTTAGTCTCTCTCTTCTACATGCAGTAAAGACATGTAAGATTCTGATACTGAAATAATTTATTTGTTTGATTTTTCCAAAGACAAAAACAAATAAACAAAATGGGGTGGGCATTGTGGGTTACTAAAAAGAATCAAGTGCTGTGTTATGCCTAGCACAAAAAAAAAAAAAAAAGAAATGAAAAGAAAAAATATCTCATTCAATTTTGGGAGGGAAATGTACAAGTGGCAAAGGATATTTAATGGACAGAGCAGGCATACATAAAGGGAGTCTACTGAAAATGAAAAACGGGAAGTGTTGATTGATATACTGATTTTCCATCATCCATTCATTAAGGAGGAAAAGGTCATATTTTCATTAAAAACTGATATTAATTTTGGAGGCTCTTCCTCTTCATCACTCTATATAAGAGGCCAAATCCTTAGGTTCCCTGCCTCAATATTTTTCAAATTTACCTCCTTCTCTTTACTTCCACTGTAACTCCCATACTGCAACCCACCATGATTTCTCATGTATACCACTGCTGTAGTTCCAAATTGGTCTCCTCGGATCCATTCTTGCACCCACTCTCAACTAAATCCCTTTTTTTCCCACATAACTAGAATAATGTTTTTAATTTCAAATATGAGTTTGCATTTTACATACTATGATAAATACGTAAATATGTCTAAAAATGTGTCTCACATTTTTCTTTGATTTTAAGTCTAACTTTATTAGCATGTTCTATCTGATGTTAAAATTCTTCTCGCTACTCCTATGTTCATCTCTAACCACTTCCATCACTGAATACAAATTAGTCACTCTGTGCTTTTGTTTCCATAACTATCCTTTTGTTGTTCCTCTTCAGGATCTATGTACATTTTTCCCTCTGTATAGATTATTTCTTGTTCCACTTCCTTTTTTATTCCCAACCCTGTCTTATTTATCCCAAGTCCTTACTTTTAATTTTACTTCCTCATAGAAGCTTCCCCTGGTCATCCCTGATCTCAAAAGCTATATTCCGTCTACTTACATAGCAATTTTTACATTTATGGCACTCATCAAATTATAAATAAATAACCATATTTTTGTTAAAGCATATTGTTGTCAAAGCAAACCCGCAGAAAACTTTTTTGCATGACAATTTGTAACAATTCAACTGTTAGTGAAGACCAAATGATTTGAGTGTCAAGATACTAAGATTAAGAACTTTCATTGAATTCATAGGAGGTTGCAAAAGACAAGTGCTGCATGTACACATACTAAGACTAAAAGAAGTGTCTAAGTGACCAAACAAGAGTGCTTTGCTCAGCCCAGGGGACACTTCCACATTATTAAGTGGATAAAAGAGAGTTATAGAAAATCTAAAAGGACAAGTTACTCTAGGCAGAGCAAAATGAAATAGTTGTGAATATTGGCTGAGTGAGACACATTCTTTGGCAGCATTAGAGACAAGATCAGCATTTCAGGGGGGAAAAAAGCGCGATTCAAAAAGGCAATAAATTGTAGAGTGAAACCAGCGACAGCAGTCAGAAAGATTTTACAACCATTTCTGATAGCCATTCTTGGACATTCCTGAATGTTTGAGAAGATTTGGAAGCAGATATGTGAGTCATTAAATTCTTTTTCTTGTCTTAAAAATTCAATTAGCTTTGTGTTGTTGGAGTGCTGTAAAATGTAATACTAATCAATACAAAATGTTACTAAATTAAACAAAAATTACTCAAATAAATTAAGAAAATTATTTTTGCTTCCAGTGCAGCACGTATATCTAGGGCTTTATCAGTGTGGAAAGTGGATGACCTTGGATAAAATTTGAATTTTGTTGTAATTCCGAGTTGGGGTGGGGGGGGAGTGGAAGTAAAGGGTACTTTTAGGGGCTAGGGGGGGACACTGAATTTTGAGCTTAAATTAATAAGCGTAAAAAAAGGTAGGTTTTCCCCAAGGAACATTCTAATATTATGATTGCTTAAGGGAAGAGGAGCGAGGTGAACCAGAGATTACTGTACTCACTAGGGAATCTGAAAGGGGGCATAGTATCTCAGATTGGTAATATTCCCCGGCTCAAAACAAAAAGTAAATGCAAATTTTCTTTGGATGGAAGCATCTTCATTCAATTAGGCCCCAATTTTTACATATTAATATCAACAAATATGCGCTTTTACTTTTATCAAAAATAATCAAATTTTAGGAAAATTATTTTTTTGAAGGAGAGACAGCAAAAATAATATTGCCATTAATTTTATATGTATAAAGTATTTAAAGAAACAAAAATTGCAATCATATATATGTGAAACATTTAAAGAAACAAGAAATGCAATGACAAAAATATGTAAAAGAAAAATGATAATCCAAAATAACCAGATATTTTTGAAATAGACCAAATGAAACTTTCAGAAGTAAAAATAAATTTATACATAATTATTGAAATAAAATATTCAAGGAGGACAAACTAATTTAAATGATCTGGAATGTATATCTAAAATTGTGAATTAGAAGCTACACCTAAAACATTACTCAAGAGACAGCACAACAACACAAAAGTTTATAAAAATTTAAGAGAATTCAGTAGACAGGGAAGAAAAAATGAGATTGACCAATATAATGCCTTCTTGAATTTCAGAGATAAAAGCTAGAGTGAACAATATAGATCCAATCTTTGAATAAATAATAGCTGAGAGTTGTTTAAACATGATAAAGGACTCACATCCACATGTAGAGTAGGCATGATGTGATCAAAAGAGGATGGATACAAAGAAATCCATACATACTTTAGTCCTCTCCAATTAAAACCAAGAGATACTGATGGATGGTTTCTTCTAAGAAGTAAAGTAAGCAATTATTAGGCTGCTGAGATATTATAGATTCATAAACCACTCTAAAAGTAAACATCTCATTTTCTCTAAAACAAATTTGAAGCACCTATGAATAATGTAAGGTAAAGGAGGGAAACAAATCCCAAAATGATCTTCCTATTTGTGAAGGTAAGCAAAGATAAAAATCAAAATCACTTTAAACAAAATATCCGTTTTAAATTTGATGATATCCATTGAAACTAGTCCTTCTCATTATGTGATTTGCTTATTATATTATTTTACCTTTGAATCTCTACTAAAAAAATTCTGCACTCTTCACTGGTCACCACTTCTCTGTCTCATTTTCTGTATCCTTTTCTTTCTCGTGTCTACATATCAGAATCCTCCAGAGCTTAGACTCAGACCCCTTTTTCTTTTCTCCTCCTACTTTCACGTCCTTCACGAAACTTTTAGTTTCATGGCTTCTAATTACATCTATGTTATGATAGCCATCAATTTTTCATTTCTAGCCTCAATTTTCTCCTGAATTCTAGACATAGTACCTGCAATATTTTATCTTAGAATTGGTTGTAACTCTCCCAGTTCTTTTTATTTACTTGCTATTTCAATAGTGTGGCTTAATTTATAGTACTTTCCTAAGGAATGTATATTTCCAGCTAAGAAAAAAATGGATTCAGCAAAAAAAGAAAAAAGAAGAAAAAATATAGTGACTTTTTTATTTCAATAAAGCCAGCTGAAATAATATTTCAATTTAATCAACATTTTAATACTTTTTATAGACATGACTAAGCAGAATAGCAGTTTAATTGATACATTTTGATAGAGGCTGATACTTTCACAAAATGTCAATTAAAGAATAACTCAAGTAATGACTTTATGAAAGCAAAAAATGTATGCATGTCATATATATGATATATATATATATATATATATATATATATATGAAATCCAGTACTTATACTGTTGGGCCTTATTTCTGTTCTAATACAAACAGATGGATAAATAAATTGGAGCAATTCATTTCTGTGAAAAACTTTAAAACCAAATCAAGTTAAAAAATCTCAGAGATTCCCATTTTATTTAACCAAACATTGCAAACATTCACCAATTTAACTGTATCCCTGGAAAAGTATCCAAAGTCCAGACTTATTCAAAGCAAGTAATAAAACTAAAACAAGTTTCTTAGAAGTTAACATACATAGTTGAACCCATAGTGAAAAAAAAAACCAGAATAAGGTAAAAAAAAAAAAAGGGAAAAAAGAAACCACATTATGTGTTCCAAGTTAAAGCTTCAGTGACTCAGAGGATGAAAGCATAGACATAAAAAAAATGTTTGTTTCCCATATTGAAATCAAAGATAGCTTCCTAAAAAAATCAAGGAGATAATAACTAGTGCCTGAAATGAAGTGCTCAGTATAACTAGCTGCTTTTAAAGTCCATTCACAGAAGAAAGGAACAATTTAGGAAACATCTCTATTTCCCTATTCACTTCACACAAGACTTGCTATTTCTACTTTTTTATATTTCCCAACTAGACACTAAAAACATTTAGGTTAAATGGGAAAGGGACCTCCTTAGCAGCTCCTGACAACACATACTCTTTTTCTCTAACCAAAATCAAGAAGTCTGGGAAATGTGCACTCTCCTACTATAATCTATTACACATGTCCATAAGTCTTTATAAGAAATCACGGTTACCTAACACAGGCTAGGCACTAGTCTGCCTTTTAAGAGCTTTACTATTTGGGATACTCCTTGTAAAATATGTGGTTTAAGAGAGGCAGGGTACCAAATAATGGAGACTTTCAGGTTCTAAGAATTTTATACAATTGAAATAACATAGAATATGGTTTGCATTCTAGTAAGTTAAGAGCCTATCCAGATATATCTAGTCAAAAATTCTGATCATTGGAATTTAAAAATCATTGCCTGTACATTTAGGTATATTGTATTTTTAAAAGAATACCAGTTTGTTTTTAGGCTCACCATAGGCATCGCTTCAGATATTATGGGCATTCGAGGTGAATTTAAGATACCAGTGTGGTCATCTTACCTTAATTCCTGAGGCTGAAGTTGTGTGGATGAAAATGTTTCCACTCTCACTAATGCTTTAATTTTATAACTTATACTGAGATGAATCCCAACCTTCCCCCTACCCTATAAGCACAGATAGCTCAAACAACACTGGTGAACTAGTGATAATTACCCTAAAGATGTTCTTTTTTCAGGCCTGAATTGTGTAACAGGTGACTCTGCAACTGATGGTGAGAGCACTTAAACAAAGGGACGCCTGGCTAAGGACCAACCTTTTCATAGATGGTTGGTTGAGTGCAATTACATCTGGTTCATAACACCTGGAGGGATTCTTCAACTGGAGTGTTCAAGGTGCAGCAGTGATTAAGCGTGCAGAGCCTCTGGAGACAAACTGCTTGGTTTAAATCAGGCTCCACTGCTTTCACGCTATGTGAGAAAGCAAATTAGCACTTCCATGCTTTATTTTCTCGTCTATAAAAACGCAGTGCCCAGATAATAGGGAATTTGGGATGACTGCATGAATTGCTGTAAAGATGAGAAGGCATTGCTTATAACAATGGTTCAATAAATGTTAATTATTTGAAAGCAAAACAGAATGGTATTATGACATAGTTTTCCTAAAGAATTAACTTTAGCACATGCATAACACTTTTAATGTCTATAAAGCCCTCTTTATACTCACTTAAATCTCAGTTCTTGACAGTTCTGAGCTTGTTGTCATTTGTCATCCTCTCTGTTGGTTCCCTCCTTGTCTTCGCATGATAGTTATCTTTATTTCTATATATAGCTACTTCCCTAGAGATATGCTGACAACAGGGGACACTCACACACCCTTGAATTCACTTGTTATGATTGAAATATTTTAAATGTTCTGCTTTAATCTCAGCACTTGATGAGTATCTGTTTCTGATAAGTTTTGTTTTGCTTTGCTTATGCCTGTACATAGCCATGCTTTGCCATATGAGTGAATTAGAAACTTGTAGGTTTAAGCAATAAACCAGGGCTCTTCTCACAGTAGTCCCCCCTTATCCACAGTTTCGCTTTCCACATATTAGTTACCTGCAGTCCAAAAATATTAAGTGGAAAATTCTAGAAATAATTCACAAGTTTTAAATTGTGTGCAATTCTGAGTAGTGTGATGAAATATTGAGACATCCCGTGATGTCCCACCCTGAACATGAATCATCTCTTTGTCCAGCATATCAACACTATATGCTCCCTGCTTGTTAATCACATAATAGCCACCTTGGTTTCAGATTCAACTGTTGCCATATCACAGTGCTGGTGTTCAAGTAACCCTTATTTAATAATAGCCCCTAAAGTGCAAGATGCTGGCAACTCAAAGATGACAAACAGAAGCCATAAGTGCTTCTTTTAAGTGAAAGGTTAGTACAAAATATCTCAAAGATATTTTGAGAAAGAGAGAGACCACATTCACATAACTTTTATTACAGTATATTGTTATAATTGTTCTATTTTATTATTAGTTATTGTTGTTAATCTCTTTCTGTGCCTAATTTATAAGTTAAACTTTATCATAAGTATGTATATAAAAGCATAGTATAGGGTTTAGTACTATCCATGTTTCAAGCCTCCACGGGAGTCTTGGAAAATATTCCCCTGCTAAGGAGAGACTACTGTTCTTGAGTCTAGGAACACAGTGTAAATTTGTACTATATCTTATTTTCCCTTAGGGCAATGCTTATATCTATTCTCCCTTCTTTTCCTGCTATTTGCATATACTTAGGGAACTTCTTGCCTTCAAAGACAGTTTTCAGGGCTTCCAATTGAATGAGAAAACCCTTATGGTAGGTAACCTTCAAGATGACACCTCAGTGATTTGCTGCCTCCAAATATCCATAGTCCTGTATAAACCCCTCACGGAGTGAGAGCTAGATTGAATGACTCACTTCTAATTAACAGAATCTGGCAAAAGTGAGGGGATGTCACTTTTGACTTTAGGTTGTAAAAGGACTCTGGCATTTACCTTGACTGCCCTTTTTTATACTCTCTTGCTCTTTCAGATTTCTCACTCTGGGAGAAACAAGCTTCCATGTTGTAAACCAAGAGCCAGGAGAACCTGAAGCCTATTAATAAACATGTGAGTAAATTAAAAAATTATATATATAATTACACTCCTAACTGACACCTTCAGTGCATTCTTATGAGAATTTCTAACCCAGTAAACCAACTTCACTCCATTAATTTAACTAAATAAAATGGACTTCATTGTAAGTGTGAAAAATTGGAGAGTATAGGTTACATAAAAAAGTAGAAGCTCCTATCTCGCTCCAGTCGATGATGTGTTGGCCAAGTGTTGTCAGTGCTTCTGATTTTCTCAAAAGATGTTAGATATATTTTGTGTTTAATTTTTTTCTGTGAAATGTTTAAATGTTGGCAACCAAAGGAATGTCTTAAAAGACCCTATAGTCTAAATAAAACACAACGGGAGACAATATGTCACCAATTTTAAACCTCTAATCTAAATGAATATTACTCTCTGGGTTTATTTAAACATTTGGCTCAAATGTATCTTAGTTTTACTTTTTTTTCTTTTAATTTGACTTTCCAAGCAAGGTTTTAGCTCTGCTTGAGTAAGCATGGAGAGGGAAAAGCCTAATTGCTTAAGATGACAACTACACTGAGATCAGCTTCATAGTGGCATTAATAAAAATAAACCCCAAGCAGAAGGGAAACTCAAGAGCAGAGTTGTGTCATTCATCCATCTCTACACCAGAAGATTCCACTTTCAATGTCAGCCTATGAAGTCTTAGGCTTTAATTTATGAAGAAAAGCTAGGTGCTTTCACATAGGACTGTTGAGATGTCACGCTCATTGAGCACATGTTGTCCCTGGGTTTTTACATTAAATATATACGTGTTTTTTTTTAATACTTGAAATGCAATGATTTTTTTTTCGTTTATTTTCTTTTAGCTTTCTCAGCTATTCTTTCCCACCCAAACCTAGTCTTTTTTAGTGTGGTCATTTTCTTTTTCCCCACTCAAAAATATTTTTATCTTCAAACAGGGATAAAATGAAATAGTCATAATTTTGTTGCTATGATTCAAATTACTACTGACTCAGAAGAAAAGCCAACTTTAATACTTACAATATTTTTTATGACCCACTACTTTCATGTATGATAATATAAGCAACATGCAGGTTGTTTATACAACAAAACAAAAACATTACCACAGTCTTCCAAATTATTAATTATATGAGGAAACAAAGTTTTCTTACCTTTAAAAAAAAAAGTAGTAGTAGTAGAAACATGCCTATGAAACAAACCTCTGCCAACATTTCCTAATTTGATAAAAATGAGACTGAACATTATATGTAATATTTGTTGAACTTTGAATCATTCAGTCATAAATGTACATCTGTATATTGAGTCCACAGATTTTTTTTCTATTTCCTAGAACTAATATAAAGAAAAGAATATGTTTCTCATGCAAGCGTATATAATTTTAAGAATTTGATATTTTCTCATCCTAGTTTATCCATGCCTTGGCAAAATAACTTCAGGACAAATATTGTATCATAGTACCTGCAGTATTTTATCACAGAATTGCTTGTAACCCTCCGAGTTCTTCTTTTTATTTACTTATTATTTCAATGGTGTGACTTGATTTATAGTACTTTCCTAAGGAATGTATATTTCCAGCTTTAAAAAAATGAGTTCATGAAAAAAAAGCAATATAGTGACTTTTTTTGGTAATAAAGCCAGCTGAAACACAATTTCAATTTAATCAACATTTTAATACTTTTTAATAGACATGACAGAGCAGAATATAATGTCTGCCCATGTTATATTAGCAAATGATTATGTTGCAATAACATTATCAAATCCTTTCTTAAGAGAAGCTAAATTTACATGATGCCAAAATAACTGAGGAAAAAGGAGTGTCTCTCGTATGGGTTGTGTAAGCCGTCCTGTTATAGTTGAGCTTTGATTGCTGTTGGCATGTCCGTGGGTGGGATTGACCCTCAGGCTGACTGGCTGTAAGGTTTGGCCTGTTCATAGCTTATGAGATGCTGTATGGGGGGCTTACCCCGCAGAATGGGATTCATCTCAGGGGCTCTGGTGCCTTGGTTGAGATGGCCCTTTGTGTATTTCACTTGTGGGGCTAATTGGGTGGTTGCTCTGCTGTGGTCTGAAGCCAGCCTCCAAGTATGTCGGGTCTGGGACCTTTTCGGATGGGCTTCGGTGCAGGCCCAGGTCATCCACTGCCTGTAACTGGTCAGGGAATACCTGGTAGGAGCTACAAAGTGATCCATAGTTGATTGGTCGCTGCTGGTGCTGTACCTGGAGGTGCGTGGGATAGGCCACTCTGTGAACCAAGGATGGCTGTCTCCAGTAGTGAGTCTAGAGTAGCTCCACAAAAGCTAGGACACTCTAAGGACTGCTGACATCTACTGGATACCTTAAGGTTCATCCACTGATAAAGCCTCCTTCACTATGCAAGTGGGTGAGGCAGGGTCTCAATGAGTCAGTAGGTTGGAGCAGCATAGCTCACCAGGCCATTCAGATTCAGATTGGGCCTGTAGGGAAGGGCTCAGCACAGCAAATATGGTGCCGACCTGCCAGCTGCATGGGAGAAGGGGCCCACACAGGGAAAACAAGGATTGCCCTTCCAGTCTTCTCCCCAAAGTTACACAACTCAGTCTTTCCCTATATGTCTCCGATGACACCAGAGTCACTGTCTGTCCACCAGAGTCAATGGTGAGTACCTGCCTGGACCCTTTAAGAGGATGTCTGGGTTTCCCGCAGCCTTCTGTCCCATCTGGATGGTCAGAATCCCCACTCTTTTTCACAGTCAGAATTTTTGGGGGCTCCTCCTCCTAGCACGCATACTCTGGGTTGGGGAGCCTTGTGTGGGGGACTGGGGTCCCTCTCTCCTTTGTGGGGAACCTCTGTGACTGAGATTTCTCTCCTGATTTTCAACCACCACACGTTTTTCATCTCTGCCCCTCCTATCAATCTCAACGTAGCTTCTTTATATCCTGAGTTATAAAACTTCTGTTCAGCTAGACTTCAGATGGTTCTCCAGGTTGATTGTTCTATAATTTAGTTGTAATTTTGATGTATTCATGGGATAAGGCAAGCACAGCATTTATCTATTCTGCCATCTTGGATCTCAGGATTGCTATTATTTAAATTGTGGTTTTAATCAATTTCCACTACTGGAATAAGTAATCAGATTTTGAAAAATAGAAGAAAGGTAAAACTATGTGCAAATACACTGCAGCTTTGGTGAGTGCAGCCTTAGATATATCTCATTTAGTGCTTTCAGATTTCTAGGGGAATATGACTACTCATATTTTAGTGTTAGGACACTAAGTCCTGGTAGATTATTAAGTGGATAATGTAGGATTCTAGGTTAGTTCGTTTGATCCAGAGCTGTGCTGTTTTACTACACCACGTGAGGTGGTAAACAATACAATACATGAAATGACAGTATCAGACAGAATATGACTACATGCCATAAAAAATTGCTAAATAGTATGGTGTAGTGGTTAATTTCATGTCAACTTGATAGTGACCATTTAAAATGTACCAAAGCACAGATTCTAAAATCTATCATCATATGCCATTTTATTATAACAGTTTCATGCAAATCATCTTTCAGGTTTTTATTTCAAACACCTGGATCTTCTTTGGGAAAAATCCTATGAGATACGACTAAATTTAAATTATGTAAAAAATAAAGCAGGAAAGAATTTTATTTACACTGGACTTAATGAGAATCAAGCGTTCACTCTAAATCTTCTAAGGTTAAAATAAATTTAAAACACTCTTTTAGAATTCCATATATTGTATAGTATGCTTGTTTAGGGGGAAAATATGCTTGTCTCTACATATAAAGTTCTAAAAGAAATCAATGCATTCTCCTACTTTCATTTTTGAGAACCAACATTTGTGATTCTTATAATAAAATGATTAGATTATTGTGAGGTCAGTTTGCATTATTAAGTTTTGATTTATTACAGAAATACTTCTCAATCTAATCCCTTGATCCAATAAATTGAGTCTAATATCTGAATTTACTCCTCTCCATTTTATCCAGTACACCTGACCCAAAGTATTTTGTGGTACCACCACTAGCATCATATAAACTCAATGTCTGTCTGAACTCTTAGACTTTAAAGTCCTTGTTGGTTTGGGACTTCTCACTTTGTGTTTATCTACATTGTGTTTATATCAGGGTAATCAGGAGAAAGTTCATCAGGGTAATCAGGAGAAAGTTCATATAAGCTATGATATTAATGTCAATTTTACAGTGGGGATAAACTTTGAATAGGTATTTTCTTAAGTCACGTGAAATCATATGGCATTTTGGAGATCAAAAATGAATAAATAATGCTAATTTCACATAGATCCACCATATCACATAGAATCACAAAAGCCTCTCTAGTGACACTAATGACTTAAGGAAAATAACTACAGAGTGAGGAAGATTTGTATTTTAGAAATAAGAAACATTATATTGCACATTGTCATAGAAGTGGCTTTGATTTAGTAAATAGTATTTTGAAAGACAAATTCAAGAACCTGAATTTTAGTGTAAGTGACTAAACCATGACTATTTCTAGTATAAAAGTCTTTACTGAGGTTAGTTAATATACAGAAAGATGGATGGCCACATAGTCATTTATTGAGTACTAGTACATATAAAGTTTATCTACCTTATTTTTCTTTACTTTTAAAACACGGAAGCATGACAGATGACTACGTATCCGTAGACAGTTCAGGCTATCCTACGTACTTGAGACAGATCTCAAAGATGATAGATAAATGTGTAGATCTATATGCAGTCAGATAGATAGGTAGAAAGGTATAGATAGATAGATAGATAGATAGATAGATAGATAGATAGATAGATAGATAGATAAAGTGCGTTTTATACACACATGCAAATATAAGACAGCAACTCTGAGTCACCACTATTCAGAGACATGCAAACATGAAGCTTACTTTATCTGGTTGGCTCTAAATATTCCTCCTTGGCAAAGAGTAAACTAAATTTAGTTCTACCAAGCAGACACAGTCCAGTCTAAACATATTTTAGTCAAATAAATATTTTTGTCTCTAAATATTTTAGAGAAGATTAGAATTTCAATGATGATTCAGTTTTGGTCTTCAGTTCAGATCTTCTCTTTTTCACAAGAATTTGGAAATCCATAATCTGCCTGCTTTTTAATGTTGGCAACAATTCTGAAGAATTTTAATTAAGATGCAGGACAAACAAAACATCTCCACAGACCTAATTAAGCCAGCTGGCCACCAGTTGGTAGAGTCCACACCAACACTCATCATATTTTCCTGCCTCTGCAGGTTTGCTCATAACCTTCCCTCAGCTGAGAATGCACTTTGCACTCAGATCGCCACATGTGAATCTTGCAGCTAAATGTGTACCATTTGCATGAGCTGTTCCTTCTGTTTAAAGATGGAAATAATGCCTGCTTCCTCAGTATTTATTGAACACTTCTTCAGTACTTGTCTACCTCTCATATCACATATCTTGAAAATAATTGTCATATCTGAGGCTGATTCGAAAATTATAAAAGCATGAATAATTTCTTATGAAATTTGATATATACATTCATTTAGTACAATACCTTTTACATAACAGTGTTTAAATACACAACAAGTGAATAAATTCTAGCATTAGTTTCTGAAATAAGATAATGTAGAGTGGTGGATGTCAAATGGAAACATTATAATAATTTTAACATTTTAAATAATAACTGCATAATATGAAAGATTTATATTTTAACTTCATGTGAATTCATGGGAGTAGGTGTTGAAGCAATGGCAAGTATTTGAGTATACTCAATGATATTTAGGCTAAAACCATTTTAACAACTAACAGTTATAGTTCTAAAGATATTCCTTTAAATTAATATCATGAAATATGTTTAATGACCAGAAGGATCAAAAAGAAATATTTTTTCCAAAAGTAATATTGGAGTAATATAATAATAGAATTATCTTAATTTAATACAAATGATACAACTTGATCACACTAGATGATTTGTATTTAAAATAGCAGTTTAAAATGGCTTATTACCTCCCTGTGAATTATATGATATTGGCCTTCAGTTAGGACACGACATTGATTCATTTCTTGAGCTCTGAGTATGGAAAAACCTATACTGAACACACATCCTCCCTCCATCCTTTTACACTGTGCTGTATTTCAAACCTACAGAAAGAACAAAGAAATCAAGATGCAAGAATAGGTACTAAAATCCTTTGTAAAGAGGTGACATAGAACATGATTTTCAGGAGTACTTTAATTGCAAGTTTATAAAATAAGACTAACTGCAACATAATAAATTTAGTACTCTACATGTGGAGTTCATTTATGGAAGCAAATATCTTCAACTCATATGTATTACAATAAAATCTTGACAAGCTCTAAATATTAATGCAGCAAGCTCTTAAAAATAACTATTTCAGGCCAATTCTCAGACAAGACAATGGCAAAAATCTAATGTTTACAACAATATTTCTTTATTTTACGTAGCATTGCCTAGTTTACAAAGTAAATTACAATACATAACACGTTCCTTGAGCATTATTTCTTTTTAATTTTTGAAATCTTCCTTCTACTTTTTGCATAATCCATTGCTTAATATATAC
Organism: Rhinolophus ferrumequinum; assembly: GCF_004115265.2. Classification (NCBI taxonomy): domain Eukaryota; kingdom Metazoa; phylum Chordata; class Mammalia; order Chiroptera; family Rhinolophidae; genus Rhinolophus; species Rhinolophus ferrumequinum. Next base: position 40,298,683 of record NC_046291.1, on the reverse strand, counting down.
TGAATAAGCATTTTTAAATAAATCACCAAATGTTGTTGGTCATCAACTTTATTGTTTATAGAATAAACAAAAGCCAGGTTTTGAGAAATAATACATGTTTGGAAACTGTTTTGTGATATTAATTCATGATCTATCAATGAGTACCTATCATTTTCCCTGACATGTGGAGCTATTAGCATTGATAATAAATATAATATTGATGACAGTCACCTCTTGTTGGGGACTTATGGTGGCTAGTTGCTGTTCTAAATGCTTTACCTGTATTAACAATTCTTTTAACACAATTACCCTATGAAACATACTATCATTTGTCCCATTTCACAATAAGGAAACTGTCTTAAATTTCTATACAGAACTATTTAAGACTCTTGACAAGGTGTTATTCAACAAATGAATGGCCATGCCAGGATTCAAACCCTAGCATTCTAACAAATGCCATAGAATCTGGGAACATACACCATTGGCATCCTATAGAAAGTACAGAGGGCTGCAAAAAAGAGATGTGAAGTTCAGGCTTAAATGAGCACCTGTAAAATCCGTCCTATACTGTACTGTCTGCCTCCTCTCCGCATCTGTTCTCCACCAATTCCCTAAGTCCAACAACACTTGCCTCCCTGCTTTTCCCCCCAAAAGTTGTCTATATCAGTTGTAGTTTTAGTGTTTTTCCATTTTATAATCTACCTTTTCATGTCTTCATTTGTGGGATTTTTCCTCTTTCTGGCTCAGCACAAATGCATAGATTATCTAATAATCTGATGTACTTGAAAACTCTGGTGGTCCGACACATCCATCCTCCTGCTTTGTGACTCTGGCCTTGACAAGGAGTTTTATAAAAGTAACACCACCAGTTACCTGAGGGCTTCCACATTCCGAGCCACAGGACTCCAGTTAGCTCCAGTGTTCAGGGCTCTTGGTGTATGGGGTTCTAAATTCCCCATGGGGGTATTAACTATCTAGAAAAGTTCTAGAGGGTGGTAATAGAAGATAGCCCTTTGTCCCCTTTCCAGGGCTAATCAGAGTCCTTGGAATAAGGAAAGTGGAGACGGATATGAACCAATGGCTATGGAATGTTTGTTATTCGAAAGGAATTAGGTATTTTTCTCTTTGAAGAGCAAAATAGTCTGACCATCTTCGGGTAACATGGACTATCAGCAGGTGGAGCAGAGTTCCTAGCTTTGCCCAGTTCTTCACAGGACTTTCCAGACTTACCCCAATATTTTTAATCGAGGACTTAGAATGGAGGGAGTTTGCAACCCACATATATCTCAAGTCCAGGCTTAACTGGCAAACAGTCCCCAGCTATAAAACAGAACCTTGAGTAGTACCAACTCCCTCCCCAAAGTATTGATACTACAATGCATTTGTTACAGAGGCAATTTGAAAGTGTATTTAAACCTTTAAGTTTATATTCTACCTATTTTATAATTCAATATCATCATGCTTTACTACAATTTACAACAAATAGACTTTTACCGAATTGTGTTAGGAATGATCTTGTTGACTATAGTTGTATGGCTGTATTGCAATGTTATTCAGCTACTTGGCTTCAAATTCTGGAATGACTGAGCAGAAAAACAAATGACCTAACTGAGAGCAGAATTTAGTTTATTTGGCTGATGATCAGGGCCCTATATTTTCATGGCTGTTGGAATTCCCCTGTCAATATGTTTAGCTAATAGCTGTGCTTTTAACATCTAGAAGGTATATGATCATGAGTGTGTCTTTACAAGGACAGACTCTATTAAGATTGCTATTAACATGACTATCAACCGTTAAAATGATTGATGTTTAGTTGATGCCTCAATGCTTTATCTCAGAACTTCTAAAAATATAAAATGACTAGCTCTTTAATACTAGACTACAGTCTCACAGCTATTGCCATGTGGAATGATAATCAGAGTTAGTCAAAAATGATCTATTATTATGCTAACTAAACTGTATACATGGAGCCAACTGGCAAACTAACAAGCAAAAAGAAAAAAATTGATCAAGGTAAACTTTTGCTTTAAAAATATCAGATAAGAAATTCTATTTGCCCAAATGTTTCCCTTAAATTTATAATTGCTATTATTAAGACAATTTTTTTAAAAAAAGTCAAGAAAAATTTTTCTTCCTACGTAATTTCACCCATACTTCTTTGATTATATGCTCTAAGATAATAATCATAGTTGCCTAGAGGCTTAGGGATTTTATAAACATCAATCAATGTCACAGCTAGGAGATGAATCAAAGGATACAGCAATAAATCCTAAAGTGCCTTCCCTATGACACTAGTCAGTTACTTCATTAAGGACCATTTTAGATTAAAAGTGAAATGCACTGCATCTTTATCAGGGAAGACAGGGTTTTATTAACTCTCTGGGGTTCAAGAAGATGAGGAAAGGAAGGGGAAAGATAGTGTTCCTCCACTATCTCATTTGAAAAGAGATTTAGTTCCGACTCTAATTCTGCTTTTCACCTGCAGGCCAAGCCAGAACAGCTATTGAGCTCTAGAAATTTTGGTGAATTGAGATGGACAACACAGAAACAGTGAGGATTCATGCCTGTAGACTCGGAAGCAAGTGGAGCTAGTCTCATAATCTGCTAATCTCAGGTCTCACCTGAATTCCCACGTGTTCTAATGCATGGGGTGAGATGAAAGATAAGGAAGGATTTCTGGGTTCTCTTTCTCTCTCTCAAGAATACAAAAGTATTTATGTTGTTTCATTTATGAGGCAAAACACAAATACTGACCTGACATATGAGTATATTCACATATAACTTTTTCTCTCAGGTTTGCAACTCAGATTGGAACTGCTTCTGATCACTATATGGAGCATACTGTTAGTATTTAAAAAGTTTATTCCAACCCATTTCTTTTTTTATACTCTACAACATCTTCATTATGTCGTTTGATGAGATAGACGCACAAGAAGATGGAGGTACCCAATATCCATCCGACTTTCAGCCAGTCAGGTTTATCTTGTGGCGGCTCCGGAGCATCGAACTTTGACCTCCCTGAAGAGCCGCTAAGGAGCCTGGTGGCGACCAGCAGCCTGCGAAAGGGGCCCACAACGCGGCCGGGTTCCCTGGGTTCTTTCCCTCTTGAGGAAGGGTTTTTAATGCAGAAGTGACAGGACGTGGAAAAGCAGCCATACAAGGTGGTAGTAGCTGTTTCAAAAGAGGCAATCCAAAGAGGGTGCCATTGAGGACAATAGTGCTTTTAAGTTATTTGTCCCTTCTGCTCTAAGTCCAAAGCCCTAGAAACAAGGCTGAGTTGAATTCTTGACTCACAACAGAAAAGGACCCTTGAGCTCTCCGTAGTGGTTCGAGTGTGTTGTTAAAGTTTTCTACATCTAGAGCTGAGGCACTGAGTCTAGACAATATAGCTGTTTCTTCTTGAAAATGGTAAAGAAACGCTAATTTCTGGCAATAAAATAGTACTCCCTGTGGAGTCTCCAGATTGCCTTAAATGTCCCTCCACCAACTCCTGTGTATCTTGGAATCTGTACAGCTCAGGGTTACTCCTACCAAAGACTTCAAGAAGGAAAACTCATGAAGAGAACTGATAGGTTATCTCTATAAAACTCTCTCTCAAAAATGTATGTTTTAATAGTTGATTCAAGAAAGCAAGCCAGCGTCTCACTACAGAACACTGTGCACCTACCTCACCCAAATCACTGGTCCACAAACTCAGCTCATTGTGGCCTTTTGTACTCCATTGAACCTTATGTGAAATATTTTTAATATCACCTTCACCTAAAACAGAGGTTGCCATGAAGAAACCATCTTTTTTTTTTTTTTTTCCTGCTGGCAGTTGTTGTAATATGCAAAGTCTCTTGATAAAACTGACAAATTTGTCCCATAAATCCTATCTCCCAACAGAATAAAATTGCATCATGCAGCTTGAGCTATCTAATAGCAGTCAACTCCAGGTGAGATCTGGAAACTACACAGTATGTTTCTGTTACCCGAGCACTGATTCCTCTTTACTCTGGAGAAGTCAGCATCTTTTCATAAATGCACTCAAGATCTCAAATTTACCTAGGATAGTGTTGAATTAGATACTTCCATATGACACAATTCATTCCCAAATATCTCCATGTTTCCCTAAGTTCCATCCTACTTAAACCTCTATGAAATAAAGTTCAAATGTCAGGAAGAAAAAAAATTATAAACCTGAGTAAGGTGATTTAAAATAATTGTTAGAATTCTGTGAGCAATTCAACATAATTAAAACAAAGTCTGTCATTAGACAGATTTCAAAGGGAATCTTTGGATTTTGTCTCCAGAGCCAACATTCCATTTGGAAAGCCTCTCAATGAAAACTGCTATATTGGTGATTAGGTAAAGTATTTCATTCAAATTGATAATTCTTGGACTAGTTCCCTGAATTTTTTATAGTTCTGGGATTCCTATCATTTCATCTGCTATAAAATGCATAATCTCCTTAAGCTGACAGCAACAAATCCGGAAACACTTGCCATTATAATTTTTTAGTCTTCCCCTGAACGGCAAATACAATCATCCCGAACTATTCTAAACAGTTTTTAAGATATTCTTAAAAATAGTCTAATGTATTTTCAGGAAGATACATCCTTATCCCCCCAGCTTATAGCTACTTTTATATGTTGAATAGCACCTTAATATTATATTAAACTTCTTTCTCAATAGATTTTAAGTCATTCAATTCAATGTTTTCATGAGAAGCAGCAGATTTTAAACACAATTATACCACTACTGTGTTTAACCTCTCTCGTATCCAGAAAATGGATAATAATAGAATAAGCGTTTCACTGTGCTCATTGATCTTGATTCCACAAATAGATTCTGACTGTTTCAGCATGTATACTCTTGATATAGGTCACACAGATCTATGCTATTAAAGCATCAACAAAGCCTATACCATAATATTGCTCTAAGACTCAGACCCAGGAGAAGTTTCTGGCAGATAAAATTCCTTTATTATATGCCATAGTCCATGAATTAGCCCCTCTTGGTTTTATAATATCTGAATAATTTACAAAACTGCTTTAAATTAATACCCTATATCAAGTAGACAAACTAAGTATCCTCTTGTACGTTGGTAGTTTTTATCATAAGAAACCAAGACTCTGTAAAAGAACAAATTAAACTGTTGGCTAATTATTACCAGAGAAAACAATTTAGTATCAATAAAATTAAATCATGATTTTGACAGAATTTATCAAAATTTAAATTAATACTAAATTCCTCTTTCAACAGAATAACTAATTCTACCATTGGGGGATAATTTGCTATAATTCATCCTAAAGGATTCACTGGGATAAAACCCTTACCAAGAAAACAGAAGGGATAGAGTGTCAGATATCTGTGGATTTAATGAAGAACAAGGGGACCAACTAGTAATGGCATATCTTAAAAAGAAAAAAATATGTCAAATCAGCTCTTCCATGTTTTATGTTGCAATACATTGAAAGCTGCCTAAGGAACTTGGTGGTGAAAATGTTCTTTTGAAAATAAAAACAACCCTGCCTACTAGTTCTGCTATAACCCAGTTCTCTTTGGAAATAAGATGGCCCTTTACTATTTAATTCTAATTCTTTATAATTACTTTTTCCCTACTCTGTATTATCAATATAGTCTACTATTTTTGAGGGAATGTATTTTGCTTATTTTAAATATTAATAATCCTCCAGTCATTGTGGTGTTTGATCATCACTTTTTAAGTTTTAATTTACTTTTTTTTATTTATTTGTATGTATGCAAGTATGAACTTATTTATTTTTTCTCATGTTATTCATTGAAAGACTATAACCTTTCCAGTACTGTGTTGTAGAAAGGAAAGAGCATATTTAAGAAGCTTTCCCCAACCTATTTCTGACACCCTATGACACCCAGGTCTCACCTACCCTGAGCTCCCTTTCAATGACACATCAGGCCAGACACCTTCTGTATCCCAAGGGGTTTCCTACAGTCTTGTGTTCCTCAGACACAGCTGTTTTTCCCTCAGTTCTGGGGCAGCTCCAGATTTGGTCTGAGGGAATATCTAACAGACTTGCAAGTTTGCCATCTTGTAACCTCCTTGTCATTTATATAATTTAGTTTTGTGAGTTACTTTAAATCCATTTGAAATTAGTCATGGTCTAATTGTATTTTCTTACAAATGATAAAACTTACGTTTAATCTTTTCCCAAACCCTTCCTATTTTACCACTTTTGGATCCCAGTGGGTAACGTCAGCCACCATCTCCACTCTCCGATCAGCCATTAGTGCCTAAATGAGAGCAGTATCTCTGACTCTTCCTCACATACGTTTATTGTTTACTAAAAACAACAACATTCCCCTTTATGACATCTGTCCTTTTTGCTCAGAGTAAAATTCTAAGTTCAGCTTCAGGTCATCTCTAGGTCAAAGGACCATAATGATAAAATTTAATTATAGCCAAAAAAAACCAGATTTATTTCCAGGCTAATAAAAAAGGAGAAGGAAAAAAAAAAGACAGTATATAGAAATCATAGCAATAATTAAAATGTATCTTATTCAAACATTTCCCTAGGTACTGCCACATAATGAAAATACCCTAATTTTGGTAATATTTTAAAATTTTAAAGTTATTTATATTGCATACTTAATTTGATTTGCTATCATTTTGGTTGAATTATGTTCTCAGAAGTTTTCTATTGGATTCGTATTTATAAATAGCAGCTCTTCAGAGAGTGTTAATTCCTAATGATCTAGTTTAGTAGGTGGAATTAAATAGTTTCTCACTTGCTTATAGCTTGTTGTAAAAGATCCACAAGTTATTGATAAAACTTTTGAAAACAATGTATGTGCTCAGATTGTTCTCCAATATCTTTTAAAAAGTTAATTATACTTATAGTAATCATCTTAAATTCAATCTACAATCATCTGTTACACTTGTTTTAAAATATTTGAAAATCTGTTTCCAAGGACATTTGGAGCATATTATTTCTAAGAAAAACACTAAAAAGATTAAATATTTTCATGCAATATGATGTGTCAGTACATCCCAAGTTTCTGTATTTGTGTTTCTTTTTAACCTGCAGCCCTCCTGTTGGTAATTTATATACTCTGTATACAGAGGAACTTTGATATTTATCAGTCATCCCTTTACTCAGCAAACATATATTAAACTCCAACTGTATGCCAGGTAGCATGCTAATCACAGAATACTGAGACAATAGGGAAGGAGGAAAATATTCGAACATATATAAAGTAAGTATTATGAAAGTATTAATTATGCTATAAATCTATTATATTTAATATACCATATTGTTAGATTATATTAGAAAGTATTATAAAATATTTCAAACGTGCAATATAACATGAAGAATGATATAACAAATATTTATGTAGCCACTTTCAGCTTTAACAAAAATTTCACATTTTCTTATATCTGCTTCATATTTTTTAAAAATAAAGCACTACAGATTAAATTGAAACTCTCCATATAATTCTCTTTTATTCTCTCTTTCTTCTTTCCCCAAAAGTAACCACTAACTTGAATTTCTGTTCTATTATTACCATTAATTATTTGGTACTTTTAATATATATGGATTCTGAAACTGCATTGCACTAATTTGTATATTCTCAACTTTTTGCAAATGGCATGAAACTTTACCTATCTTTACTTAATTTTTCCCACATCAATATTATGCATTTGAGATTTATCCACATCAAATTAATTCCAATAATTTTCAAATAAAAAAGTGGATTTTGGGAGCAATCTTATGTATGTTTCCTTGTTAGTGTGTGGCAGCATTTCTCTAGTGTGTATTCCTGGCAATAGGATTCTTGATAGGGTATAAGGTAAGTTTACTCTGTACCCTTTGCAGAGTAGCTATACCAATGTACTCTTCTATCAATCAACATTGTGTAAAAGTTTGCTTCTTTCCATCCTTGCCAACTGTTGTATTTTCAGATCTCGTATTTTTTTGGCCCAACTGATGATCATGAAGCAGTAACTTGTTTTAATTAGTAGAGAAATGAGTCCCTTTTCATAGGTTTATCAGCTTCTTGATTTTCCTCTTGTATATACAGAGGGTGCCAAAAATATGTATATACATTTTAAGAAAGGAAAACTGTATTAAAATTGTAATACTCAACATATACCAATAACAAAAGATGAATACAAGTCATTTTTGACTTCTACAATTACAAGCGGTGCTCAAAGTGGTTACCATCGGCGTCCAGACACTTCTGATTACGGCAAACAGCTGCTGAGCAACACTGACCAAAGTGTCCACTTGTATACAGTCTTTGGGCATCCCCAGTATATTTTCTGTTAATATTCATAGACTAGTTTTCTATCAGGCTGTTAGGTTTTGTCTTTACATTTTAAATATGAAAAGTATTTTAATCAAGAGGGCCAATTGGTATCAGCAGAAGCATCATAGTAGATAATTTATAACACGGCTTTTAATGTCCTAATGGTTGTCATGAGAGCTAAATCAGCTAACACATATAAAGTATTTATAAAGCCTGGCACATGATATGCACCCGGTAACACTCACCAACATCTCTTTGTCCTCCTCCTCTTCCTGATCCTCTTTTTTCCACTTTTTCTTCCTCCTCCTCTCTTTCCTCATCACCATTTTCTTCTCATTCTTATTGTTATTATATTAAATTATCGTGTATATGTGTATCTTTTTCTAGTCTCCATATTTAATCACCAATTTTATTTTAGTTATTAGATAACTGGTATATATTTTCCATCCCTTTAATTTTATATTTTCTGTATGATTTTGTTTTCCATGTATGCTTTGTGAGACTCATATTATAGGACTTTCTTTACTTTTTGCAAATCCACTTATCTAACTTTATAGGTAAGTGATAGATAGGTGAAATACAGTTATATTCACGTGATTAATACATGTAGGCTTAATTCTCACCTTATTTTATGATTTGTTTGATTATTTAGCATCCTTTTCCTTTGGTTGTCTTTTGCTTTCTTTTCTGCTACTGAACTGATAAAAGTTTTCTGTATTTTCCCTTTCCCTTTGTAATGTTTGGAAACCATTATTTCAGTGGTTACTTTTACATTTGACATATATTCTTAATTATGTATTTTTTAATTTTTTTTTATCAAGGTCTAAAGTTAATCACTTTTGTTCTCCTGAACACTACAAGGAGTTTAGCATGCTTTAATTACCCATCAGTAGCCCTTCAATCTTCATATTTTTGTCTGTAGTTTTATGTATATTTTGATCAACATAAAAATTTAATTCTATTTTTCAGTCAGAATCAACAAATTGTATTTTGTTTTCGTTCTCACTCCCACTCTCTTTCTTTTTGTATAGTGAGTAGTTTTCTAATTGTCTCTAATTATCCCGGAGGCCCTTTAATTCACAACCAAATCAAATGATTATGTTTTATGGGTTCCTGCCCCATGGTCATATTAGAGGTAGTGCAGATTTAGTCTTCAAGTTTGCACTTAGCTCAATTTATGGACTCAAGGATGTATCCTCTTCCACTTCCCATTCCAATCCTTCCTCTCTAGCCAGAAGTGTCCCAGGCAGAAGTGACTAGCATGTTTCTACAGCCTTAGTTGACAGGTGAGATACCCCCCAGCCGCCTCACACCTAAGCTGTAAGCAGTTTGCCTGGCTCAGAGCACCACCAATCCTCATTTCTTGTTAAAAATTGTAATACCCATTATCCCAAAGGGGCCAAACCATGGATACTTCTGGGGGCTTCCATACCCAGACTCTTCAGCCGTGTGGCCTCAGCCTCGCTAACTCCTTTGCATTTCTGTTTTATTACTGGTTTACAGAGATACCTACCTTATTTTTGAGCCTGGCATGTCTTTTGGGTGTGTTTATGTTTTACTTATATATCTTTGCTTTGAGGTCTGCAACAGAGAATAAGCGTCAAATTAAGAACACCCTGTGCCATTGTAAGCATAAGTCTTAATTTAAGTTTGTTCTTCTAAATTTAGATGTGCTTAAAATCCAAATTTTATACTGAAGAGAAGAACCATGTCTTATACTTGATTTTACATAGCCAATCAGCATGAAACTATGGGTTAAGAAGGGTTGATGATAAATCAACAATTATTGATTATTTAACTGAATGGATGTCATCAACGGTGTGTTACTTTTTGTGAGAGAGAAGGCTTTTTCATATTACCTGAAATATATTCATCAGATTTTTATGATGGCTATAAATATGCATTTATATGAAGGCCAAAACTTCCTCTTTTTTTCTATATCATTTTTAATCACACAGTTTGGAAAATACAATACTTAAGTTGTATGTAGTTTCTCAACCATTCCAATGTATTATATGACATAGCAGTGGTTAAACAATGAAAAAGAAAAGTCTATGTCGTTCTACCTTCTCAAATTATAATTGCTACTTTGATCATGTAACAGCATTTAATTTTAGGTCAGGCCACATATTTATGTATATTTTCTCTTATTTCCAGAATCAGATATAAAATCTTCTTTCCTAAACTATTCCTATCATATATTTACCAGTTTAAATATATTCAGCTTCATTTAAAATATAGATTTTCATCACGTTTTTCAAGTCACAAGTCTTCTACTTGTTAACAATAGGCTGATTTTTACACTTTTTAGTATTTTTATATAATTTCTATGCTATAATTTTATTAACCATGTCCATTTCCCCACTATTACATCACACACACTTAGTAGCAATTATCTTGATTAATGTAATTATAGAGAGGCACTGATACTGAATTCAGAAGTTATAAAATGATACTTCACATGTTTCATCCTTTGTTCAGAACATTTTCACATACATTACCTCCCTGAATCTCAAAGCCATATGAGAGAGGCATAGTCTAAGCACACCTCTCCCCGTAGTTTATAATTCAAGTACAGTGCCCTCATAATTATCTCTCTCTCCACCCACAGCAATGATGGAAAATAACATCCAGATAATTTGATTGAAAACTGTTCCCCTCAGAAGTAGCAAAAACATTGAAGCAGAAGACAAATGACAATAGCTAGACAATAGCTAGTAAGACAATAGCTAGTGACTCCAAATTACAAGAAAGATCATGAATTACTTAACTGAAAAAAATTATAAATCTTAGAAAATTAGAAGGATAATTGTATTATTTCTTAAGGGAGAGTGTATTTATGCAGTTCTCTGCTGAGAACATTGACAATTAATTTCGGATAAGAAAATAGATGCTTTTGGATAAGTTAAAGTTAGATTGAAACAGACAGACACAGATTTATTCACTTGAGTTATTTGAGCAGCAGTAAGGACATTGGACACATGGCATATGATATACGTGCTCATCTACATACAGAGCATATATTACATTAGACTTTGGCTAAAGTAACAATGGATATACTTTTGATATCTAGGGTGAATATATGTGTATAAATATGGGTATTCTTCGTCATACTGAAAAAAATATTTATCACATATACCTCATACATATTTCTTCAGAGTAGGTGACACTTGAAAAAGCAAAACTGGTAGGCCAAACCAACTAGCCTCTGCCCAAGTTACACAATTATATACAAATGGCAAGGGGAAGGATACATTTGAAAATTTATCATGCAATAAAAAGGTTTGCAGTGTCTTTCATAACATGATTAATTAATTCATACAGCTTAACGTAATACAGATTATTAAAATAATTAGCTTTCCATATATATTGAGGCAACATCGGATGAATTAAAAGATTTAACTGCATGTGAATAAATTCAAACAAAATTATTCAAGATTGACCATATTTTCACAACTTGTCTTTCCTAGTTCTTTATGGACTAATACTTAATCTTGAAGGTCATATATTTGCCTCTCAGTCTTTATTGTTTTCCATTTGCATTATTATGAAAATTAAATTTAAAAGTGTCAGGTAAAGATATATTAAATACAATATGCCTGAGGATATAAAATTGAACACAGCCTCTACTATTACTATCAAAATGAATATTAAAATAGCAATCCTACTTTGATAGGAAGATGGAGAAAATTTCGAATACCGGTAGGCTTACCATTTTGAAATTATACTGACCTCATATGGTTTCTCTGGAGAATAGCTAATAAACTATTGAAAACTCTATTTAAATATAAAGTTCTTTAAGACTATATTATAATCAGGGTTATTGTCAAAAACTATCCAAACTGAATATGATTTCTTAACAAATTTAAATCTACCAGTGAAAAAAATAGATAAATAATGTGTAGTTACACATTATTTGGTTTTTCAGATAATGACCTTGCTTACTTGATAATAAATGCTCAGACCACATTGTCTCTAAGACGTTGGACATAAATAGATTAATGTTAGAATATGAATCAACAAAAACAACTTCAGTAATTATCATTATTTCACTATCATCATTACAGTTGAAACAATTTGAAGAATTAAAATTCTTCAATATCAGAAGTTCGCAATATCAGAAAGTTCTGTGACTTAAAATGTTCCATTGGCCTTAAACAAATATAATTAGCATGTGTCATTCCAACCTCATGACTTTTGTCAATATCCTGTCTTGTCCATTCAACTGTAAGAGTAAGAAAGAGAAGATCATTAATCAAATTGTAATCATGAATATATATGTATAAATGACAAATATATGTGCAGGGAAATTCTGAATGGATGTGCAGGTAAGATTTAGATGGCAAATGTGGAGAAAGCCCTGAAGCAATATTGAAAACTTGAGACCTTTGAAAATTCAAAGGGCAATCTTTAAAAAGATTATCCCTACATTGCTTTTAGAGGTTATAAATCAAACATTAAAATTTGGTTATATTAGAACTCATAAAATAAAACTATAGGTATCAGACATGATTATCTTAAAGACATAGGTAGAAAAGTCACGCAATCTCTTAAATAACAAACATCATAATGCCTAAAATTTCTGATATTTTCATTTTCTTAAAAATTTTTATTTTAAATAACCATGGTCCTGAAATTAAAATATTTTTATTTCAATTCTTCTAAATATCTGCATCTTGTGAAATCTATTGTCCATTCCTTTTTACCACCTTTAACCATTTGGGACAAACACTATCTCTTTGTCAACTATACTCAGGCTTACTGTCAATGAAATAAAAACAGCTGGACATTAGCCAGCTCTAGAATTTCGTCTAGCCTGCTCTCTTACTGAAATCCACCACCAGTGACACCTTATTTTATTTTATTTTGTTTTTCACATGACACATTTTAATATGGTTTTGGTTTGGGGAGCCTACTTTATTTTGTAAACCTAGGCTGACACCAAAGCTACAGTAATTTATACTCTTACTACACTTTCATCATCATTCTCTATATTACCTCCAAAGTGTGTGCTTCTCTACTATCAACAACTTCCAAAAACTAGATTCTACAATTATTACTCAAAATAGTGTCTATCACCTCTACCTCAGAGTAAAATTACCATTAACCTTTTTTGTGTGTGTTATAGAGTGTGCTCAAACAGATACACACACACATAATGGTGAACGCATGAGTGTGTGTGTGTGTGTGTGTGTTTGTGTATGTTTGTGTGTGTGTGCTTAGTTTCCAATGCCATTCATATTTAGAAAGGAGAAAATAAAATGGTCAAGAGGTATTATAAATAAAAAATGCAAGCTGTCTAATGGATAGAAAGACTCTTTACTGTATAACCTCATTTATGACTAGTAGTGGTCAACAAGTAGATTCCGATGGCTCTGTCTTTTAGAATGCACAATGTACTTTTGGTACAGCTTAAAAACAAAAGCAAAAAAATTACCCTCTTCTTTGGATAACCAAATATTGTGAAAGTATTTCACAGATATAGAATCCAAACTTATCTTTACATCCAAATCAAGACCCAACGGTTGATTTAAAAAACTAATTTTTACATCACAGAAATGAGAATGAATAGGAATCTTGAAAGACAGAATAATAGTGGCCCAGAGAAGAGAAAACTCCCATCTGGTGCAGGATATCAGTTCTTTAAAAATTAAAATGTGATTATCAATTGATCAAAAACAAACAAATAACAAACTCTGACTCTAATTAAGCTAAACAGAAAAGAGAATGGCATAGGGAAAACATACAATCAAGAGCAAGACTGGAATACAGGCTATAACAGGAGCCAAGAGGCAGATTGCGCAGGACTTGGCCATTTTCCAGTGAATGTCCACTGCTGCCACCACTAGCACTTAGAACATCTGAAGTTTGACAAAATATAGCTAGACACTCACGGCTCTGCACCACCAAACTCTAGCCTGCCACTGCCATCCCTAACTGGCCCCACTCCAAATGATACTCAATTGAAATATATTCATCACAGATTTCTACATTTCAAAGATTATATTACACCTGTTGAAAGTTAAATATGATTTTAACGTACTGAGTGAATTGTAAATCATTCCTTTAGACAATTATGCATTTTTAAGTAATTATTATGGTTACAAATAGCTATTCAGTGTGTGTGTGTGTGTGTGTGTGTGTGTGTGTGTGTGTGTGTGTGTTTGCTTTTGTAGTTTGGGCTTTCTTTTACAATTTTTCCAACTCTCACAATCTATAACTAGCTAGAGAATCTAAATATGATCTGGGGTTGGGGCAGGGGGTGCGGGTAGGAACAATATTTCATTTGTGTTTATGTGTCAGCAGTGAACACAGTCAAGATAGTTCAGTAAAGAAGACACTCAGTAATCACATAAGTGAAAATTTATAACACAATAATGGTCAATAGAACTGCAGAAGAGATGGCTCTTTAAATATGTGAATCATCTGTGAATAATATAAACAAATATTTCATATAAATATATAAATCATGTAAAGAACAGTTACAATTGCGTATGCACAAAAGGCATAAAAAAATAATTTAATTTTAGAGCAGTGATTTTGGAATAATAAGTTATTCATATCAATGAGATATAGATTCTGTGTCATTTTTTCTAGTAATGATGAAAAGTTTGGTTAATATCTCCTTATGCAATTAAGGTCAATATGTTAGCCAACAGCTGTGACTGGAAGGTCAGCCCATAACAGCCAAGTAGACTGAACTACATAGATGTGGAACTGGTCATCTTGCTTTCTGCATCGGGGTCCAGGACCACTGAACTCAACTGTCATATATACAGGCAGTGTTATGCTGTTGAATGCTTAACAAACAGCTTCCTGAGTGCAGTTCTAACATGAATGTTGGTTGGTATTTTTATTTATATTAATGAGTAGGATATAAGGGAAAGGAAAAAGATGTATACCAGAACTTCAGTTGTTTGTCAATGATGTGCATGACAACTATATTTAATTAAGCAGTATTTTTTGAATACTGGGAGACTATTTCCTCTAGTTTTTAAAAAATATGTTCATAATGAAAAATCTACCAAACTCCCATCCTTTTAAGTTGAGACTTCATCATTAACATGTTAACCCATGATATATAGTTTATTCAAATTTATAAATTCATCACTATATTTCTAGTAGATGTATATATCTTCTTTATACATGTTACAATTGTGATTCCATTTTTACCTCATCTTTCACCAATAAAGAAGATAAATAGGTATTTGTCTTCTTTACAAAGATGGTGGTATTTTATACATTTGTATGCAAATACAGATATTTTTCAATAACTGAGTGACATGACACTTTGTTAAAATTTATTTTATTAAATGGTAAGAAACCAATATAAAATACATCACCAAAGTGTGATTCTGGATCTCTTTCTTGTCACAGTCTCTTTGAGAACCCAGTGAACATATAGATATGCGTACAATGTTTTAAGTCAAATATCTGAGGCTTCATAACCCTAGGATTAAAAAATGCATACACTCAATTTCCATCTGATGCAAACATGCATTTATTTTGCTGAAAAGCAAATACAGGCTAAATTCCTTTTTCATAGACCAACTAGGTCCAAATTTCAAATGAAGGAAAAGCACAATGTAAATAACTAATACAATTTAGAACTTCCTAAGAGGGCAGGATGAACCAGAAGGTGAAATGCTTTTGGTAGGCACTCCAAAGCTGTGAAGATGGTAGTGGCTGTGTGGCTTCAGGTGCTGCCTGTCATTCTTCAGCTTCTGAGAACTCAGCCATCTCCAGTGTCGACCTTTGGTGTAGGACCAGCACCTGTCACTGCTGCCAACCAATCCAAGTGGCGCATTCCAATACCGTCGTTGATGAAGGACCTTGTGATGTACTTTTGAATATAACCTGGTATCTGAAAAGTGCTGATTGTTACAATGAAATCTACAAAGTCAAGGCAGAAGTGGAGACATATGTATTTAGAAAACCTTAAAGAAAACAAAAGTCTTGTCTGGGAAATGTTAAATGTCAACAAAATTGCTCTAGAACTGCAGTGAACTCTTTAAGACACACCTCTTCTGGGGATTTTGTGCACTGATGGCCTGTTTTAGGAGAAAATTAGGAGGCTAAGGAGAATGGAACAAATCTTACCTTTACTGGAGAAACAAATGCAATGCATGATCCATTGAAAACTTGGCAAGATGCACCATATATTCTTATTGAACATATTGGCATTTCATCCTCAAAGGAATCATCAAAAGAAAACTGACTAAGTAATCCTTTTACTCTGACTGTTGAAGAAGGGTCTTTACAAATACCTCACACTTGAAAAATATCCATTGATGATTTTTTTCATTGTGATGTGTGTTGTATATGTCCTGTTTGGTGTTCTGTGGCTGGCATGGTCTGCCTGCTACTAGAGATCTCCTGAGAATTCCCTTTTGGATTCATGCCATCGTCTTCCTAGGAATACTTGAGAAAGCTGTCTTCTATGCAGAATTTCAGAACATCTGGTACAAAGGAGACTCTGTCCAAGGTGCCTTGTTCCTGTAGAGCTGCTTTTAGCAGTGAAATGCTCACCGGCTCAAACCCTGGTCATCATAGTCAGTTTGGGGTATGGCATAGTCACGCCTCACCTTGGAGTCACTCTTCACGAGGTTGTGGTAGCAGGAGCCCTTTATCTTTTGTTCTCTGGCATGGAAGGGGTCCTCTGGGCTGGGGTCCAGTCTTTTCTTGCTTCCACGGCCTGTCTCCCCTTGGCTTTCCTAAACACTGTCCTGTGCTGGTGGATATTTATTAGCCTGACTCAAACAAAGACGTTATTAAAACTTCAGAGAAACATTGTAAAATTCTCTTTGTACCAACATTTCACCAACACGCTTATCTTGACAGTGGCAGCCTCAATTGTGTTTATCACCTGGACAACCATGAATTTTGGGATAGTGACTTGTCTGTCTGATCAGTGGGAGTAGTGGGTGGACGATGCCATCTGGGGGTTGCTGTTTTCCATGATCCTCTTTGTCATCATGGTTCTCTGGTGACCATTTGCAAACAACCAGAGATTTGCCTTTTCCCCATTGTCTGAGGACGATGAAGAGGAGGATGAACAAAACGAGCCTATGCTGAAAGAAAGCTTTGAAGGAATGAAAATGACAAGTACCAAATAAGAGCCGAATGGAAATAGTAAAATAAACAAAGCAGTGCAGGAAGATGATTGGAAATAGGTAGAAGATAATGTTCCTTCTCCTGTGACAGATGTAGCAATTCCAGCCCTTCTGGATTCAGATGAGGAACGAATGATCACACGCTTCAAAAGCTACAAAATGGAGAAGAGCTTAGAAGATGTGCAGTTTTAGACAGATAGTATCTGGGAAGAGATCAGCTTCTGTTTCAGTCTTCTACCTTACTCCATAGTTTAGATGAAAGGAGGCAATGACTTCCTGATCTGTTCCTTGATCTTCATGCTGGCGAGAGATGTCAGAACAAGGAAGGGAGAACATTTTATTGAAAACAAGTTCATAGGATGAGAAAAATCTACAAGTTTCTTATTTTCAACATTGATGCCCCTTTCCCTCTCATACCCTGACATGAATGTTTATGCAACTTCTGTGTGTTGTTCCTGAACCTTTTATAATATTTAAATTGTTTAATCTGTCAAATAAAGAGTCTAACATCTTCTGAAGAACTATGACATCAACACCATAATATGTAATCTCCAGGAGCTAGTGCCTGTAATTTTTAATTTGTTTAGGTGGTTACATTAGGTGATGGAGGAAATTGTTAATGATCTTACTGTTTCCTGGGAAGCCAAAGTTACATCTTGCAAAGGGAGTTTTGAGAAAAAAATAGAGTCCTGACTTCAGGAACTATGGTTCTATCAATGCTTAAAAGAAAGGAGAGACAAAGAGAGAGAGAGAATCAGAGAGAGAGAGAGACAGAGAGAGAGAGAGAGAGAGAGAGAGAGAGAGAGAGAGAGAGAGAAACTTATTGTGTAATTCAGATCATTTAAAAAAGCAAAATTAAGTGGGATTCTGTTTACAAATGGTGTATATTAAAGATTTCTCTATTTCAGATGTACTTTAGAGAGAAATATTCACTTAACTATTTGACATCTGCTATTGGGACAGATCCCATGGCTGGCAATGTGGTGCACTGTCCAGAACTTTTAACTACTGTTTCGCGAGCCTCCAAGGCAGCATTGAGGAGTCCTAGGCAGTGCTTTGTTCGCCTTCATGCCATTTACTGGGTGTTGCACTAGTGACTAAGTCAAGTGAAGCGGTGTTGCACAGTTCTAAGCCAAAAATCTCCTCAAATGGAGAAGCACTCCATTTGAGGGCTTGTGAGTGAGTGCCCTGCTAGACTGTAATTCTTCAGAAGCAGGAGCTAATACAAAGGAAACAGGTCCTTCTGGCTAAATTTACACAGTGTTTCCTGCATGAAGTAGTGTGGAGGCCATGAACTGCTGCTCATTCTTTAGCGTTGACTGTTCTTATATCTGATATTAGTTTAGAGACTGTTTATGAGTGACATCACAAGGTGATGGGATGCATATTTCTGTTTTAATGGTTTTGTCCACTTTTGCCTTCTCAAGAGTTTTGTTCTACATAGAAAGTTCATGCCATTTTTTAATATAAACAAAATTTTAACAAAAAAATCTAAAACTTTCTATCTTGTTCCAGAAAATCAAACCAAAGTATTTAATTAGTCCAATATATTTAAGTGGAGTAAACGTAATCTAATTATGTGGTTTAAAGTTTGGCTTGGTGCAGGATGTGACTCTTAAAAGACATACCTGCCAATAAAATCTAGCAGATTACACATTCGAATTAGGTACTTCAGTTAACATACAAGACACATAATCTCACAAGTTGCATTTTAAGCTTCTAATCAATCATACACCAAAGTACGACCAATATTTGAAGCCAAATGATATTTTCAGCATATGCACATTCTATTACCAAAAAAAAGCAAAATTATTTTATTATTTTAGCACATGTAATACTATTAAATGCTAAAGCACAGAGAAAAGTTTTCTCTTACCTTGTATAAGAAGACATTCATACTGAAACAAGAATCACATTAATAGCATTGTCAAAAATCATAAAATCATGCTAAAACTCAGGATATAAGAATAATAGCATATAAGAATAGCATATAAGAATAAGCAAATATGTTTGAATATGTTTGTTATTTCCTATGCTACAATCTAAAATAGTGACAAAAAGGTAGAAAGCTACTGTTATGTATATGTGTCTAGATTTTTAACCATTAATATTTGAACATTCTTCCAGTTTGATAGAATCCTCCATCATTTGAATGTTCACAGGAGGCCATGTTCTGAATTCCAGAACAGAAAGCCAAGGAGTCAGATAGTGCCCTTCCTTATCACATGCAATTGAAGTTAGACTGAATTATACATAATGTACGCGCATATAATTGGCGCTCTTAATAGGAGTCTTGATGGTGACGTGAAGATTTGGGCAGAGTTTAGAAGCCACTTAGAGTGGAGTCAGGGAGAATCCAGTTGCTGAATTCTACGGTCATGCAAGTATCTTAACCAAACTTTTATTGGTTCTTGAATGTATCTGTGGCTTCTGCTCTCCTACCTCTATTGGCATCTGCCTATATTCCAAGCCTGATTTTTATTATTGGTTCTAGGAGTTACTCCATATTGATCAAAAATTTCATTTTGGATTTAATTTAGAAGTGTTTTCAGATGCTTAAAACCAAACACTGCTACTGATACACACATATAAGAATAAGAGAGTGAAACTATGTGGCTATCATATGAATGATAATGATAAAATACACTGTGTCAAAATATAGTGTGACACATATCAAGAATAGAAGTATAAATAAGGGAAAAAAGGAGGGAGAAATAGCCTTACAAAATATCCCAGCACATAATAAACTAAGCAAGATTATCAACTCCTTATGATCAATCCAGAAAGATTTCTGAAATAAGTGAAATATTGTTAGACACTATTGAAGGAGAGAGGAAGTGATGAGAGGGAGAGAGAGGGACAGAGAGAGAGAGAGGAAGAGAGAGAGAGATTTTGGTAGTTGTTAAAGGAAAATAATTTCAGACAAAAAACTTGAAGATGGAAGTAAAGTAAAACTGACATTAGGCTTCTTGGGAATAACTTCAGAAAACTGTTTTGATTTAAACAGAGAGAGAAGATGGAGTGAATATCACTTAATAGGAGGGTTTGAATATATAAAACATATTCTTGATCTATACTGGACTTGATCTATACTGGAATGGGAACACACAGATAAACTTCCGGGACCTAGGAGTAGGTGTGATATCTTCAAAATAACCTACTTGAACAACTTTGACAGTAGAAATGAGGATACATTGCCGAGGCAGATGCTCAGTGGATGAGAAGAGTAATGAAAGAACATCTTATAAAGTGACAGTTCCAGAAATAGTTGTAGAAGAAATGACATCTAGGACAGTACAAAAAGTGACACACGAAGGGTGCCTGGGGGGAACTATATGAACAAGCAGCAGGGTATTGCCAAATGTATATGACAATCAAAAGAAAGATGGACTGAAAATCACTTCATGTCCTTTCTTGAGCTGTCAGAAAAATGACACCTTTTTTATTTGGTTAGTCAGATGTTATACAAGTAGGAAAAAGTAAGGAAAAAATATGAGGGCATGAGGGCAATCTATTTTCATCATATGTAACTGAATTCGACAACAGATAGATCACCCAATCAAATTTGAAGTACAAACAGATGCTGTGGAAAACTGGACACGAAACATGAGTGTGAGGTGGAGAGAGTGGCTTCAAGATATACCCCATCCTCTAGCTGCCACACTGGACATAGTCTTTCGTTTCACATAGAAGTAAGGGAGAAAACAACAATCTCAAAGTTGAAATCAGAAGAATAACACTTATTACGATGGACATTGGAAGAATAAAGATGGTATTATTATTACTAAACCCCGTTAGTTCAATCTGAAAGCTGAAGAAAGCAATTATTTCCTTCTATTTTCAGTGATATAACTCTGTCAATTCCCAGTATTTTGTTTTTAAGCATAATCAATATTTAAATCCCTGACAAAAGTTCAATGTGTCTCCTGATTAAATATCTTATCTTGTATTTTGTACACAAAGGCACCCTTGGCTAATACCTTCAGAAGCAACCACTGTTCTTAGTGACCAAAATTTTAACCACGTTTTAACAAACGTGGTTAACAAAATAGGTGATTAGGTTAACAAATAGGTTAACAAAATGTGGTTTAACAAAATAGGGAAAGAATTTCATTCTGTAATACTAAGAAGCCCTCACTCTTAGTTAAATAGGTAAACAGATAATAAGGTGAGAGCACCATCTTCAACATTTAAGACGAATCTTTGAAAGAAAATGTAGACGAATCTTTGAAAGAAAATGTGCAGCTTTCCATCTGTTATTTTGTGTAAAACTGAATAGGAAAATCAACATTTAGGAGTGTATAGAAGACAATATGTAGAAAAATGTCAGGGTAGTAGGAAAGGATCTAAAAGAGAGATTTTATATTGATGTGTCAGAAAAATTCTGTTCCAAAATATTGTGATAAGCTGTGACCTAAAGAATGATTAGGATCTGGCCAAGTAAACAGTGTCCAAAAAAGAACACTCAAGATAAAATTATATGTGTAAAAGCTCCAAAGAAAAAATAACTGGAGGCCAACTGAAAATTTAGAAAGGACGAGAGTGTAGTGAGTAAAGAGGGAAAAGTGGCTGGAGGTAAGTAGTAGGGATAAGGCCTTCTGGGCCAGGTAAAGGATTTGAATTATATGCTACCTATAATAAGAAGTCATTGATAAGTCTAAAGTAGAGGTGTTGTATGAAAATTGATGAGAAGCATAAAAATGGAAACAAGGAAATCAGACAACACATAACTATGGTCCAAGAGAGAAAATCTCAGCTTGGATTGGGTAGCAGAAGTAAAGAGAAATAGATGGATTAAAGGAAAAGGATTTACTGGGCAATTTCAAGTCAAAGTTCAGGAGGACAAATAATGGAGGATAATACCAAGATTTCTACCCTGAACAGCTAAGTAGGGGACAGGTGGCAGTGGTAAATGGATATCGAAAATATTGAATATGAAATATTTTAAATGTTTGTAACTCATGAGTGATAATGTAAATAAATACAGCTGAATATACAGGACTTAAATGTGTGTGTTTGTGTGTGAGTGTGTGTGTGTGTGTGTGTGTGTGTGTGTGTGTGTGTGCTAGAGAAATACATGTTGTAGCCGTCATATGAAAGGCTTTGGAAGATCTCAGATGTGAAATGAGAAGATAAGGATGTCTAGGCTTGAGTCCCAGCGTCACTAGGGAATGATTATGAAAGGTCAGACCGGCAAGAGGAAAACCTGGAGAATGTGCTATCAAACCTCTTTTCATAAACAAATAGAATGTTTTTGGAATAGAATGTTAAGCTACAAGGGAAATCTTAAATAATAAAATTTAAAACATGTTTTAGTAAATTGATATAAACATATAAATATCAAATCCTCAAAAACATGATCCACATAATAAAAAATTGATAGATTGGGCTTTTATTCAAATGAAAATCTTCTGTGAAAGACAGTGTTAATAGAAGGGAAAAAACACAGATTGTGGGGTAGGTATTTGCAAAACACATGTGCATGTGTTAGGATGCAAAGCAATGGAGACTCACTCATTGCTGGTGAGAATGCAAAATCATACAACCACTTTTGGAGACAATTTGGCAGTTTCTTACAAAACTAGAAATAATCTTATCATAGTACTCAGTAATTGTGCCCCCAGTTATTTACCAAACAGATGTGAAAATTTATGTCCACACAGGGATCGCCACGTAAATGCTTATAGCAGCAGCTTTATTCATAACTGCTCAAAACAGGAAACACCCGAGATGCCCTTCAATAGGTGAGCGGATAAATTGTACTACATCTATACAATGAAATGTTAGGTAGCGATAAAAATAAATGAGCTATCAAGTCACAGAAATATGATGAATCTTAAGTAAAAACTGCTAAGTAAAAAAAAGCCAGCCTAGAGTATGTTATTTTTCAAAACAGTATGCTTGTTGATTATAGTTGCTAAATAATTAATCAGAAGATACTCTCATTTCACAAAGAAAATGCCACCACAGAATGAATTCACTTTAATTACTTTCACAAAGTGTTTTTTTTTCTGAAACCAAAATAATTTATTGCTTGCTTTAAAAAAATAATAATGTACAGATCTCACCTACTAGTACATTGTCTTAACAAATATATATGAATAATAGATTCTCTTATTCAAGAAAACATAAGAAAAGGCTTTTGTTCTGAGCTCTTAGGTTTAAAGTGACGCCAATCATGAAGGCCAAAAGGTGGGGCAAAAAAAGAAAACGCTGTCTTCATCAAATATTACTATGCGTTTGGATATACATACTTAAAAATAAAATCAAATATAACTTTCACAAATGAATACATGGGTAAGGGTAAGAATGTCTGACTAGTTGCTGATTATTTGAATTATTTGAATTGCATTGGTCATATTCTTTCTCCTGTTCACCCTGTGAAGTTCTTTACTGAAGAAAATAACATGGTGATTAAGTGAAGCTTGGTTTGTTCAGATAACGCAGGTTAAAGCATTTGGTAAACTGTGTGAAAGATAATGTTTAATTATATTTTCACCCCTCTGAGAATGAGTTAGGGAGGTTTGAAACCCCCAGATTGTTGAAACTGCTAAGGATATTTTAGGTCAACTTTCACAAGACCAGAATTGAAAGAAAATTAAAGTCCCCCCCAAAAGAAGGATCTTGTAACTTGTAGACTTTAAGGGAAAGTCTAACTCTTTCTTTCACAGTGACCTAGAAAAGATCAACAGAGCCTTTGTAAATAAAGGCTGCCTTAAACTTTTTATTCTACTACCTGAATGCTGGAGCATGCGCCTCTATTTTTAAAACCTTTTTCCTCTCCCTCAATAAGGTATAATCAAATTAAATTAGATTGTCATATCTTCCATTTTCCCACTGTGAATGCTTTCATAGAGGTTGTGATTGCAGAAAAGTTTCACAGTGAAACACTGTTTGCCCAATAAAACACAAAGAAGCAGCTCCAATTATTTTTAAAAACAGACATAAAAAATTACATAAAATGCAGAAGTAGGACAGAAAAGGGGCTAGAGTAAAATGACTCTTAGCATTTGAACTTTTTGTTTTTGAATAAATCTTATTGAGGATTTTTATTTTATTTTCAATTTTCTTCTCACTTTAACTTTTTCGAAGGAATAGTAATGACATTTTTAGTAATAAGAAAAATGATGGTAATACTTTACACTTATGTTATTTTATAACTCTGCTTAAAATCCTCTAATGAATGAAGTTTAAATTTCTTAATGCGACTCATGTTTATTATTCTAGATTCATCACTTCCTAGGATCTTTTTGTACTTTGTACTTGAGCCATTCCGAATTGCTAATAATTCTGAGAATGTGAAATGTTATCTTTAGCCTTCAGCCCTTTTTGTGTGTTCTTTCTCTACCTACCATTCCTGTTAATTCTTATTCACCTGCAAATCTTGGCTTAGAAAACTCAGTCTTTCTTGGGCTGCAGTAACAGCAGCTTCATGTAGCATATGGGACTTGAGAGAGGTTTTAGGGGAAAAAAGGCAAATGGGAATGATAGGCCTGTGCAGGTAACAGGGAGATGAAAGCACAACAGAAAATCCTCCAGGATGAGAATGATCAGTGTGGCTGGAGCTGAGAATGTTATGTTTGGGCAATAATGGATGTGTCAAATATGTAAGGCCAGGTGTTGAAAGCAGGGAAGCTGTTGCACTAAACAGATTAGAGCAAATGCTAGTTCTTGATCAGTACAGTGGCAGAATTAAAGGCGTGCTTGAATATAATTGAATATTTAGTATTGATTAATGACAAATATAGGGAGATCAGAAATTAGTTTCAGTAATCCAGGGTGAGGTGGCTAAGACCTGGGCAAGGCTAGGAACAGCAAGTCTGAGGAAGTAAGGGTAAAATCAAGAATGGTAAACAGTAGAACTCAGTTACCTGTGAATTGTTCTTTCTTCTTTGTTTTCTCATCCAAAAATCTTTACAGCTTGGCTTTGAAGAAAATAATGTGACTACAGGAAATAAAACAATTGGAAAAAAGAGTTGATGAAAATAAAGAAAAAGTGAACTAAAATAGAGGATCCATTCTCTGGACCAGTCATTCTCAAATCTGACCTTATTTTTGAAACCTGGGGGGATTTTAAAAGCTACTGATGATAAAAGCCAAACCCAGAAAAACTGATTTATTGGCCAACAAGAAGCCCTCTCTTAATATGTATTAAACTTCCCCGGGTGATTCTAATGTGCCTTCGGGGCTGAGAACTACTGCTTTGGACTTACCTGTGACTGGCTTCACCTAGAAACCATTGACACTCAGGCTTTGGTTAGGCACACAGTTTGTAGGTACTCATAGTGAGGACTAGCCCTACAATCTTTCCTCTTATGAATTATACACTAATCAATATTTTCTTTAAACCTTCTTTTTCTTTAGAAAGTTAATGTATTCCTTAAACCTCATAATGAATTAATTCATTAGATGGACAATATCCCACTAATAAGCATTCGTTGATAGTTTTCACAAATTTAGCCTACATACAATGTTTCAGAATAAGATTTGTGTTGTTGTAGTGTTTTTGTGGAACTATGCTTTCTTTCCCTTTTCTTTCTGAATACAGAGGAAGAGAAGTATGAAAAGAAAGAAAAAGAGCCTTTTTTTGAATCTCGCTCCATTGATACATTTTCAATATTAAACAAGGACTTCTTTAAAGAAGGAAAAGCTAATGATTGTGTCATGATGTGTTCATGCCTGCCCTGCCCCTCTGCCCCTTCAAACAGTACAACATTTTTTCCTGATGAGTTAAAACTTTCAGTGGTGGCACCACATGACTGGAAAACAATATGAGAGCAAGATCCCAGCCAAGGCTCTGAAATTCATTATGGGAAATGTGCAAAAGCATCCTATTCAGAAATGCAGTCCTTAGGTTGCATTATACTTAAATTAGAAATTCTCTCATGATACTTGGAATGTACTTGTAATTCTAAAATTTTACAGGGGCACATTTATGTATATTTTTCTGGGAGGTTAAAAATTAAGATTCTTTTTGAACCCAGCAATGACAGGAATAATCTATATTAACCAGTACTCTCATTTGCTCTAACGTGACTGAGTTGCTTGACTCAAATTTTTTGGGTCAAATTCTCTTTTTATCTACTTGGTGGAATGACACATTTTCAAGGATAAAAAATTATGGTTTTACAAAAATGCAAATATGATCAAATTTTTCCGCTACTTTAAATCATTCTGTGTCTTTGCATTACTTTTGGCCTAAATTCCAATAATCTTAAATAATCTTAAAAGTAGAAGTCTTCCTACTTCTCTCATTTCATTGTATGCCACTTTTCCCTTTGTTGTCTACATTTAAACCATGCTGCTCTTCTTTCACTTCCTCAGATGTCAATGTCTCTTCCAGCTTCAGAACTTGAACCTGCCAGTCCCTTCCCTGGATTACCCCACACCCTCAGTTAAATTATCCTAACTACATCCCTTGTTTGGAGAAGAGTTCATGTCCTGACAGAATAGGACAGGTACCCCTATTGTCTATCATCTAAGAACTTTCCTTCATAATATGTGACAGTATGTACAATAATCCCCCCTTTAGCCACAATTTTGCTTTCTGAGGTTTCAGTTGCCTATGGTCAGCCACTGTCTGAAAATATTAAATGGCAAATTCCAGAAATAAACAATTCATAAGTTTTAAATTTCACGCTGTTCTGAGTAACATGATGAAATCTCAGCCACCCCCCTCCATCCTGCCTGGGGCATGAATTACTCTTTTGTCCAGCGTATCCACTCTGTGTACACTACCCGCCTGTTAGTCACTTAGTAACCATATGATCAGAAGGTCAGTAGCAGCCTAACACAACATCATAATGCCTACTCTTTCGCCTTATTTCATCTCATCACATAGGCATTTTCATCTCACATCATCACAAAAAGAAGAGTGAGTAAAATATAAGATATTTTGACAGAGAGAGAAAAGACCACATTCACATTTGTATTACAGTATATTGTTATAATTGTTCTATTTATATTGTTGTTAGTCTTTTATGATGCTTAATTTGTAAACTATATCATAGGTACATATGTACAGGAAAAAACATAGTATATGTTGGGTTGGGTATTATCCATGGTTTCAGGCATCCACTGGGGGTCTTGGAACACATTCCCTGCAGATAATAGGGGGCTACCGTAATTGTATATTTTCTGTCACTACTGCCATGTATTACGTAACAATGGGGATATGTTCAGATAAATGCATCATTAGATGATTTCGTTGTGTGAACATTATAGATTGTACTTACACAAACCTCAATGTATAGCTTATTGCTCCTAGGCTACAAACCTGTGCAGCATGTTACTGTATTGAATATTGTAGGCAATTCTAACGTAATGATAAGTATATGTATATCTAAATGTATCTCCACATAAAAAAGGTAAAGTAAAAATATTGTATAAAAGATAAAAAATGGTCCACCTGTATAGAGCACTTACCATGAATGGAGCTTACAGGACTAGAAGTTGCCCTGAGTCAGTGAATGAGTGGTGAATGAATGTGAAGGCCTAGGACATTATACTACTGTAGATTTTATAATATTGTACACTTAGGCTACACTAAATTTATTTTTTAAATATTTTTTATTTAATAATAAATCAACCTTAGCTTACTATAACTTTTTAGCTAAATAAACTTTACTTTTTAACTTTTTGACTCTTGTAATAACACTTAGCTTAAAAAACAAACACATTGTATAATTGTACAAAAATATTTTCTTCCTTCAGATCGTTACTTTATAAGTCTTTTTCTATTTTTTTTTTTTTTTTTGACTTTTAAAATTTTTTGTTAAAACTAAGACACAAACCCACACAGTAGCCTAGACCTACACAGGGTCAGGATCTCCAATATCGCTGTCTTAAGATATCTTAAATGGGATCTGGAAATGGTATTTTTACATATGCATTATGTAGTTTGAACTTTTCATAAGTTCAAACTAAGCAGTTAGCAAATATGGTTCAGTGGGGAAATTTTAGTTATCTTAATTGACTGAATTCCATGTTTTCAGTGAAAATTATATAAAACTATGTAAAATCTAATTTTTACCATTTTTAGATTCAAATTACTTTTATCCTATGAATTTCTGACCATAATAAATTGAAAATAGTTTGCTTATTTCATGTACTTTTTATGAAGCTATTTTATTTTATTTATTTATTATTTTTAAACATTTTTTATTACTTTCAGGTGTACAAAACAATGTAATAGTTTATCATTTATATCCCTCACACCGTGATAACCCCCTACCGCCATCTACTACCCCTCTGACATCGCACACAGCCATTACATTTCCACTGCTTCTATTCCTAATGCTGTACTCCACTTCTTGTAACTATATATATACATATATATATGTGTGTGTGTGTGTGTATATATATATATATATAAAGCTATATATATATATTTAATTGTAGTTGATATTCATTATTGTTCAGCTTCAGGTGTACAGTGCAGTGATCAGGCATCTACATTATCCCTGAGGTGGTCTCCCTAACAAGACAAGTGTCCGTCAGAGTCAGATACCCTACAAAATCATTACATTATTAATTACATTCCCTAAATTGACTTTCGTATCCCATGACAATCTTGTGGTTACCGATTGTGCTTTCTAATCCCCTCACCTTCCCCCTTATCACCACCCCCTGCCCCCATCTAGCAGCCCTCAGTTTTTCCTCTATGTCTCTGAGACTATTTCTGATTAGTTCATTCATTTATTCTTTTCTTTAGATTCCACATATAAGTGAGATCATGTGGTATTTGTCTTTCTCTGTCTGACTTATTTAATGAACTTAGCATAATGTTCTCTAGGTCCATCCATATTATTGCAAATGGTAAGATTTCATTCTTCTTTATGGCTGCGTAATACTCGATTGTATAAATGTACCACAGTTTCTTAATCCAGTCGTCTACTGATGGGCATTTCGATTGTTTCCATGTCTTGGCTATTGTGTATAGTGCTGCAATAAACATAGGGGTGCATAAATTTTTTCGAGTTAGAGTTTTGGATTTCTCTGGATAGATACCTAGGAGTAGAATTGCTAGGTCATAAAGTAGTTCCATTTTCAGATTTTTGAGATACCTCCATACTGTTTTCTATAATGGCTGCACCAATTTGCAATCCCACCAACAGTGCACAAGAGTTCCCTTTTCTCCACATTCTCACCAGCACTTGTTTGTTGATTTATTCATGATAGCCGTTTTGACTGGGGTGAGGTGGTATCTCATTGTGGTTTTTATTTGCATTTCTCTAATGATTAGTGAGATTGAGCATTTTTTTCATATGTCTGTTTGCCTTCTGTATGTCCTCTTTAGAAAACTGTCACTTCGTGTCCTCTGCCCATTTTTTAATTGGGTTGGTTTTTTGGAGTTGAGTTGAGTGAGTTTTTAAATTTGGGATATTAACCTCTTATTGGATATATCATTGGCAAATATCTTCTCCCATACAGTAGGATCCCTTTTTGTTTTATTGATGGTTTCCTTTGCTGTGAAAAATCTTTTTAGTTTGATGCAATCCCACTGCCTTGTTCGTAATCTTAAGGGGAATGGTTTTAGCTTTTCCCCATTGAGTTTGATGTTAGCTGTGGGTTTATCAAATATGGCCTTTATTGTGTTGAGATATGATCCCTCTATTCCCACTTTCTTTAGAGTTTGTATCATTAATGGCTGCTGGATTTTGTCAAATGCTTTTTCTGCATCTATTGATATGATCATATGATTTTTATCTTTCATTTTGTTAATGTGGTGTATCACATTAATTGATTTGCAGATGTTGAACCATACTTGCATACCAAGAATGAATCCCACTTGATCATGGTGTATGATCTTTTTAATGTATTGCTGAATTCCGTTTGCTAATATTTTGTTGAGGATATTTGCATTTATGTTCTTTAGGGATATTGGCCTGTCGTTTTCTTTTTTTGTAATGTCTTTGCCTGATTTTGGGATCAGGATGATAGTAGCCTCATAAAAAGTGTTTGGGAGCCTCCCATCTTTTGGATTTTTTGGAATAGTTTGAGGAGAATTCTTTTTTGAATGTTTTGTAAAATTCACCTGTAAAGCCATCTGGTCCAGGGCTTTTGTTTGTTGGGAACTTGTTGACTACTGATTCAATTTCCTTGGTAATAATCAATCTATTCAGGTTTTCCATTTCTTCTTGAGTTAGCCTTGGAAGGTTGTATGCTTCTAGAAAGTTGTCCATTTCTTCCAGATTGTCTAATTTGTTGGCATATAGTTGGTCATAGTCATTTCTTTTTTTTTTTATTTCTGTGGTGTCTGTTGTCACTTTTCCTCTTTCATTTCTGATTTTATTAATTTGGGTCCTCTCTTTTTTTTTATTGATGAGTCTGGCTAAAGGTTTGTCGCTTTTGTTTATCTTCTCTAAAAACCAACTCTTGGATTCATTGATCTTTTGTATTGTTTTTCTGGTTTCTATTTCATTTATTTCCACTCTGATCTTTATTATCTCCTTCCTTGTACTCCCTTTGGGCTTATTTTGCCGTTCTTTTTCCAGATCCCTTAAGTGTGAACATAAACTGTTGATTAGTGATTTTTCTTGTTTCTTTAGGTAGGCCTGCATTGCTATGAATTTTCTTCTTAGAACTGCTTTCCCTGTATCCCATAGATTTTGGGTCGTGTTTTCATTTTCGTTTGTCTCGAGATATCTTATGATTTCTTCCTTGATCTCACTGTTGACCCATTCATTATTTAGCAACATGTTGTTCAGCCTTCGTGTATTTGTGTATCTTCCTATATTTGTCCTGTAGTTGATTTCTAATTTCATAGCGCTGTGGTCAGAGAAGACAATTGCTATGATTCCAATTTTCTTAAATTTATCAAGACTAGTTTTGTGGCCTAACATGTGATCTATTTTGGAAAATATTCCATGTGCACTTGAGAAGAATGTGTATTCTGCAGCTTTGGGGTGAAATGCTCTGAAAATATCAATTAAATCCAACTGGTCCAATGTGTTATTTAAGGCCGTTGTTTCCATATTGATTTTCTATCTGGAAGAGAGATTTTTCTTGTTGTCAGAGGTGTGTTGAAGTACTCTACTATGATTGTGTTGCTGTTGATCTCTGTCTTTATGTCAGTCAGTATCTGTTTTAAATATTTAGGTACTCCTATGTTGGTACATAGATGTTTACTAGGGTTATGTCCTCTTGTCAGATGTATTCCTTTATTTTTATGTAGTGCCCATCTTTGTCTTTTAATATATTTCATGAAGCTATTTTTTTAAGTTTTTTTTTTTTTTTTAACAGGACTTTATTGGGGAACAGTGTGTACTTCCAGGACGTTTTTTTTTCCCCAAAGTCAAGTTGTTGTCCTTTCCAGCTTAGTTGTGGAGGGTGCCATTCAGCTTCAAGTTTTTGTCTTTTCAGTCTTAGTTGTGGAGGGCGCAGCTCAGCTCCAGGTCCAGTTGCCGTTTCTAGTTGCAGGGGGTGCAGCCCACCATCCCTTGCAGAAGTCAAATTGGCAACCTTGTGGTTGAGAGGACACACTCCAACCAACTGAGCCATCTGGGAGCTCAGCGGCAGCTCAGCTCAAGGTGCCCTGTTCAATCTTAGTTGCTGGGGGGCGCTGCCCACCATCCCTTGCGGGACTCGAGGAATTGAACTGGCAACTTTGTGGTTGAGAGCCCACTGGCCCATGTGGGATTCGAACCAGCAGCCTTTGGAGTTAGGAGCATGAAGCTCTAACTGCCTGAGCCACTGGGCCGGCCCCTATGAAGCTATTTTAATTTGATAGGTTTTGTAAGTGCCTTTTGCCTGCCTGTTGTTTATGCGTGACAAAAATTTTAATCACTGCTAAGATTTGCAAAATTTTCTCAATGAAAATTTTCTCAATGAAAATGTATCTCAAGACAATAATATTTTCAAGTGGATACACCTATAATATTTTATAAATTTCAATTTTGTACAATATAAATTTTATAAATACAACTTTTCTCTTATATGTAGTAGGTGAGAACTACAGAAGTAAATTTTAATTTATTAGAAGTTTAATTAAGCCACCATAACACAAAAGAAAAACTAACACAATGTTTTAGCATTCACATGAGGTGAAAAATGAGTACCTTATCTCCTTAGTCAATGTACACATATGTTTCTTTGTTTTTGAAAAGAGAGACTTTCATGTTTCACAAATCCATTAATATTTATTGTAACCCTGTATTCAATTATAAGCCATCATAAGGATTTTATTTTCACTTTCTCAAATGTCATTCTAGACCCTTAGGATGCAGAAAAAGACATTAGATGAAGTAGCAATCACACGTTTCTAATCTATATACAAGTGCGATATTAAAAATGGACTTCAGCGTATCTATAAATTCTCTGAAAATTATATCCCAAAAGTTGTGCTTGTTTACATTTTTGTAAAGAGAATATCAGAATTTAAAGGAGTCTCTTTCTCTGGTTCTTTGAAGTGAAGGCCATTTTATAAGGGGCACTATTTTAGCTAAGAAAAATTTTCTGCAGTCATGAACCTCATGTACTAGAGGATACTGACAAAAAATTATATATAAGCAAATGATTGTATACATTTGGCTCATTTATAATGAAAAAAGCAGCAGCATCTGCTTTTCATTTATTTATTCATTAAATGTATACTTAGAATCCAAGATACTATATTCCTTTCTAGGTCCTAAAGATATTTTTGGAAAAAAATAAAAAATAAAAATTCTAGTCTCGAGAGCTACATTCTAGAAGAGAAGACAAACAATAAACAAAATCAATTTAAAAATACATTATGTATTAGAAAGTAATTAGTGCTAAAAAGGCAAATAAAGAAGAATATCAACCTTAGAAACTGTAGTTACAGTAGAAGAGGTTGCAACTATGGACCAGAAAAGCCTGGGGTACAAGCGGGTTTGGGGAGCATATCATTCCAGGATCAGTTTTTGACATGTCAAGTTGGAGATGCCTGTTAAACATCCAAGAGCATTTTGTCCAACAAAGAGTTGAATCTGGAATACAGGAAGAGGTTCTCGCTAGAACTATAAATTTGGGAGTCATAGGAGTCATCAGCATACACAAGGTATTTAAGGGCATGGGATTATAGGTATTCACAAAGGAAGTGAATAAAAATTTTAAAAGTCAAAAGTTCCAAGGAATAAGCTATGAAGTGTCCAAAACTGGGAGGTCAGGGGAACAAGAGGAACCAGCAAATTTGGCCAGTGAGATAGAGGAAAAAGAGGTAAGCGTGTAATTCTGGAAATTAATTGAAAAACTACGTATTAACCCTGTTGCATGCTGCTGAAAGTGTAAGTAAAATGGGACTAAGGATTGACCACGAGATTAACAGCATGGAGATCGTTGGCAACTTGACAAGATCATGCCTAGAGCCTGGTAGGAGTGAAACTTGATAGAGCATTGTAGGAAATAAATTTAAGACCATAATAATTGACTTCCTTTTCAATGATTATTTCTGTATCAAGGATAGATATGGGGCAGGGCCTGGCAAGAGAAGTAGAGTCAATGCAGGTTGATTTCGTAGTTGGGAGAAATAACAGTATATTTGTATATTGGTGGAGATAATCTAGGATATATGAATAACTGATAATTCAGTTCATTAGACGACTCATATTTTAACATTCTTACTCTGGCTTCTTACTCTGGAGCAAAAGATCGAGTTTTAGAGGGAAAAGAGTGTGAGCGGTTCAGACTACGTAGCAGGAATGGAAGTGGTGAGAAGTAATTAGATTCTGAGTGGATTTTGAAGCTAGAGGGAGAAGTTGTATAAAATAATTTCCTTGAGTAGGTGATAGGTGAAGAAATCTATTGAACAAGGAGATTCTCTAGGTTTAAATAAAAACATGGAAGCTCGGCTATAAAAACAAGACAAAAGGGAATAGAAACAGAGAGAGAGCTAAGTGCATAGGGGTTATGGGGCCTTGTGAATGCTCTTTTCGTTTTTGTTTTTGTTTTTCTCTTTTCTATTTTCTCAGTAGCATAGAAAAGTAATTATAAGCTCAGGAAATTGACATCTACGAATGGGTTGAAGAAAGAAGAGAATGTGGGAAATTGTCAGTAGGAAAAAAGAAGATAGAATGGAATAAGAACTATTGCTAGGCACCTTTAAAGTTTCCTGATGATGCATTGAAAAGCAGACTAGCTGGCAGGTTTTATATTTTCCTTCCGTTATTTTCAGCTACATGGTTATAAGCACAGAGTTGGCGTTAGCCAGGAGGTAGTTTATCCAGAAAAGTACAAGTGTGAGAGGGGCAATGAAGCTGATGGTATCTGCCAGGATGTGTTATACTTCTATTGCTGCCATGACAAATTACGATAAACTTAGCAGCTTAAAACAACACACATATATTATCTTACAGTTCTGTAGTTCAGAAGTCTGGCATGGGTCTCACTGGGCTAAAGCCAAGGTATCAGCAGGCTGCATTCCTTTCTGGAGACTTTCAGGGAAATTCCATTTCTTTGGATTTTCTCATCTTCTACAGGTGGCCCACATTCCCTGGCTCATGGTCCCTTTCTTCTATCTTCAGGTCCAGCAATGGGATTGCATATCTCTTTTCCTTTCTTCCATAATTTCACCTCTGTCTGACCAAAGCAGAAAAATGCTCCACTTTTAAGGACTCATATGATTATGTTGGATAACCTCTCCATTTTAATCTCCTTTCCTTAATTGCATCTGCCAAAGTCCCTTTGCCATAGCTTTCTGGCAAGTCAGAGCAGAGGTCTGATTTTCACAGTTTTTCCAGTATTTTTGTTATCTTAATGGAGTGGATTTATGGACAGCCTCACTCACTCTGCCATTTAAGAAATCCCACCCCTGCTGCTGTCTAGAGAATGGACTAGAAGAAGTCATTGATGAAGGAAGCCTCCAATTAGGTCACTATTGTAGTGTCATGATGAAGAATGGTGATGCTGTGGGCTAAGTAGTTGCAGAATTATAAAGGTGAGAATTAGAGGGACTTGAGGTATATTTTTCCTTCTTATTGAGTGACTCTATAAATCTTGTAACACAAATTTCTCTCTCATTCAATCAAGGATATTAGAGGAAGCCATAAAATATTCATGCTTTTACTTAACCTATATCATTAATTTATAGGATAATAAGGCCTAACTCCTGTAACTTTAGCCTATTGTTAATATTTCTAACTCTTAGTTTGTAGTCAGTATAAACTTGTTTACATCAGCTGCATGTTCTCATGTAGGCTTTCACTTATTGTGTTATCCCCAGACATTTGTTATATCCATACCTTTCTCTCCTCAGTTTAGGTGTACACACCCATTTGGTCTGACTGCTCCACTGAGAATCACAGTTTAGACAAATCTCCTTTCTCTCTGATTCTTAAGGCTTTCTGGACTAGGAAGGCCCTGCATCATGTGGTTGACTACATTTATTTTGCTCTTCATGCCCCGTAAAAATAAAACAAATAGGTTTGGACTCAACTTGCATCAAAGCATTAGTGCCAAAAACATTGGAAAAGATGTTTCTAAATATAAAATAACCAACTGAAGGATTTTTGATTCTGGAAACATACTTTGGTAAAAATTCCTTGAAAACATAAAGCCAAACACGAACATATTATTTCCTACTTCTGTCCCCCTCAATTGTAATTCACGTCTCATAATGACACTAATAGAGAAGTAAACACTCTATTTTCCCTAAAGAAATCAATGTCTATTCATGTATCATGTCATCTGTTACTTTCTCTATAAGATAAATATCAAACACTGATGACCTCATTCAATCTTAGAGATTAACATTATTTAGAGTGCAGAATTAATATTACAAATATTATGTTTTTTACTTTTCTCCTAATTAGGAATAAAGTAGACCAGTAAAAGTTTTAGTAAATTGTGCATTTTTTCAAATTTTTATAGAAGTCTGTTGTGTCACACTAAGTCAAATCTATATTTTTTCAATATATAAATTACTGTAAGAGATAATTTGAACAAAAGCTAAGTAAATAATTTTTCTCTTGTATGACTTCACAACTTATCTGTGATCATGACTGAATTTATTTTTATTATTTTCATTATTTGACCTTACACTTGCAGATTTTCTGCAGACAACAGAAGGAGTCTCTAATGAGTTGTTTTTGTAATTCAATTTTTAAAACAAATAGCTATAAATTTAATACCTACCACCAGTATTTATTCAATTGTAATAGCCTATTAATAATCTATTCATTTCTTTTCATAACTAGAATAAAATACTTAGATCTGTTTTCTAATTTGGCATCAAGAGATAAAGATAATACCCACATTTTAAGTTTCCAATAAATACTTTATAGTTATATATGTAAATTTTACAAGGTCAAGAACTTACTAAATTTTGTAATATTTAGGCTTAGAAGAGGATATGATTATTCTGGAATGATCACTGAATATGAAGCAGAAAAGTGAAAGCACAGAGAATTCTTGACACATAAGGACTAAAGTTCAACCAGGGCTGTGGTGATAGAAATCTCTGCCTAAGGAAGTGTCCCAAAGACTAAAAACACCAACAAGAAATCTTTTATTTTTATGCCTGCTTTATATCTATATTCAGCCTGATCTTTGTGTCTTCCCCATTACCTGTGCCTTTAAGAAGTTCAGAGTTTTCTAGCTGCTTTCTCTCCAGGAAATCGACTGATGCTTCTACTTAATACGTTATTATTTTCCCCACAGCATCATGATGTGTTTAGCAATACAATTCAGACTATATTTCTGAAAGATAGCTTAGAGACAATCTAGGCTCTTCTATTTTCTAGGCAAAAATATTGAAACCTAGAGAATTGTGGGGGTTTGTTCAAGTTTAGACAATGTGTTGAGGCAGAAGCAAGAATTGACTGAGTGTCCACTTACAGCAATTCAGAGTTTATTACATTTCATGTAACTCACGTAACACTCCTTCCAATATCTACTTTTAAATTAATATATCAATATAAATCACACCAAAGAAGAGCAGGAAAGCACACAAAATATATACTCCAAACTCAAGCCACTTCTGCTATGGCAGATATATATGCCACATGAATAGAATAAGTATAAATGAAATGAGAGCAATGGCAGTATAATATGTATGTCAGTTAGCAGAAAATAAGGCATTCCTAAAACTTTGACAAATTGATTAGGGCAATTAAGAATAATAACAACAAAATTAAATGAGCTACTTGTGAACATAAGCCGCTCTAAAGAGCAGAGAGAAAATAGGTGAAGCAAAAGCTTCCTTCAGAGTGATGGTGGCAGTTCAGTTATCAACTTTTTAGCCAAATCA
This sequence comes from Rhinolophus ferrumequinum, assembly GCF_004115265.2. Taxonomy (NCBI): domain Eukaryota; kingdom Metazoa; phylum Chordata; class Mammalia; order Chiroptera; family Rhinolophidae; genus Rhinolophus; species Rhinolophus ferrumequinum. The sequence continues at coordinate 40,261,114 of NC_046291.1, read as the reverse complement.
TAATAATAAATGATTCCATAGCTTAATCAATTCTATAAATGGATGGAGTTTAAAATAAGCATAATCAGTTGTACTGCAATCTGTCTGAAGAAAAAAAATATCAGCATAAGACGATTTATCAGAATGATGGTATTTATTTGTTTCTGCTAAACTCTCTTGAAACTCATTTCCTTTGGTTTCACTCTTTTCCATAAAGACTTCTTATTAATATCCCTGTCACCTTCTTTGAGAAGACAATCTCCTGGAGAATAAGGAACAAATATTAATTAGGAAAATGGAGTCAGAGACTAGAGTGTATCAGTTTTTAACCCATGTACATAAACAGCATTAATTCTGAAGATGACAATTACTCTGGAACAAAGAGAGAATTTTCTGTGCTGAGGCAGAAGCAATATATAAGATTTCTTCATTGCCTAGATAAATTTACCTTATGACTACTCACCTCTCTTTGCTCTCTTTCTGTATTCACTGTATTTATTCACTTCATTGCCAGTCTGATATCTAAGATACTCTATTATTGGGAGAACAGTGATTTGGAGGTGAGGGAACAACTAATATTTTAGTGGCTACAAAAAAACAAAAAGTTCCCATGGTGAGTGGGAACTCTGTAATATATATTTTGAGTTTTTCTAGTTTAATAACTCTCTTTCAGTATTCTCAGTACACTAGACTTACAAATTTGAGGTAGAACCCACAAAATGTATTTATTCCTCTCTGTGTATCCCCACATGTGAAATCCTACCCAAGTGAAAAACTAGCTTTCTTTTGTCCTTTCAATTCTTCATAAATGCTACCATAAAACTGATGCAGATTTTTTTTTTAAATCAGGAGGTTGTGAAGTAAAGGTGGAATTTTAAAACATGAGAAGGTAACAGTCTGAAAAAGAAAGCTAGTTTATGTATTTGTTTCTCCTAAATGCTCTCCTTTGCCTTCATTGTCACTCATACAGACTTCTTTATTAACATATTTGTCCTTCTTTGAGAGGGTAAGCTCCTGGGAGATAAGAATTCAGTATGAATCTTTCTTGTGAAGTTCTAGAACCTGGCACAATGCCTGGCATATAATAGCTACTAAGTAAATATTTAATAATGAGAAAATAAATGAATAAATTTAAGTTTCTGATAGAAAGGAATAATCCATTCTTTTCTATATAGCTCATTATACTTACAGGATCTCTGAATAATCATTATCAATAATGAAGTGTATGGATTGAATGCCTATTTAGATAATATAATCTTATTTAAATAATGAGCATGCATTATTTCTCTCCCTCTTCTTTCTTTCTCTCTCTCTCTCTCTCTCTGTCTCTCTCTCTCTCTCCTTTTCTCTCTCTCCCAGAAGACATTTTTAATAGATATGGGAAAATGTGAAGAGAGAATCAAGATCTATTTTGTGTTGGATTCCTCTAGATTTCTGACTCAAAATATGAATCATAAATTGTTTGTCTTTTGTGTTGATCAGAAAAATCTTGATGTTTTGAACAGCTTACTTTATAATCCATCATTCCTGAATATCAATTGTCCTTACTTCTATTACTCTCAGACATTAGACAGAGAATAAATCAATTTTGATCATTTATGGCAACATCTGTGTAACTGTAAGAGGTAAAAGCTTTTGTTCAGTATGATAGTACTGTGTCATGGAACCATTAAATTGCAGGCAGTTGAAAGAGCGCAGGTATTTGTCTAGCAGATGTTTGTGATAAGCAGATGATCCCTTCTCTCATATTCAAGTAGTGCATTGCAATAATTAGGAAGATACAAATTTGGAAAACTATAAAGCTCTCATTTAGTCAAAGTGTATCCTTAACTATCACTCTGTAATCATTTTCACATGGACTGTGTTGAATGGCTGTGTGTTTTCTGTGATTCTCATGGTGTTTATTGTCGAAACTCTGAATGACATCCCTTCAGTATTTCCATGCTACAGGTTATGTCTTGTCTTTTTTTTGTCTTAAAGTTATCATTATCATCAAACCATAGTGTGTGACACATCTCCAGCCTTACTTTAAAAAAATTGGAGAAAGTAATTTCTGGATCATTTCACTTATATTTAAAAGTTTTACTACTTTAAGACAAAAATAGCTCCTAAAGCTATAAAAATATCAGTCTTCACAGCCACCTTGATATTTCTTGCTAAGAATTTCAGCTCCAGGTTTTAGGATCATTGATGGAAATTCAACACAAGCTACAATTATTATTTTCTGTACTTAGTCCAGGATCAACATTTTGACCATCATATTCCTGATTCCACTTTCCAAGTTCTTTTTAAAAAATATAATATGATGTCCCAGTGACTTCTATGTTGAACAATAATAATGTAATGTCTTCAAAACACACATTATCATAGCTCATGTTCACATAACTAAAACTGGTTCACTCTTTAAGGCAAGTTTCCATGTGGCCTCAACCTCTACAACATCAGATGGTTGGTAGCTATTTTCCCTACTTGTTTGGCTCAGCTTAAAAATCCAACATCAAACCCTCATCTGGAACAGCAGGTGGAAAAGTGCAGTCTGGCATCTTTAGGTTTTGCCAACTTCAAATGTCAATGTGAACCCAAGGCCACAGTGCTCTCTGTTCAGAGACATGCTACCTAACAAACTTTAAAATTCACAACACATCTTGAATTTAGTGAACTGATACAATGAAAAATGAACACGGTAGCATTAATGCTGAAGAAAATTATAGTAGCTCAATTTAAAATATTTCTGATGATTCTGTTCAACTCAGCAAAACTGTACTACACTTTATGCAAAAATAATATAGTCATTATAAGGGGGCTGTGGCATGAGCAGAGAGCAAAACAAAATAAAGCCCAAATCCTGACTTCAAGGTACCCACAGTACAGTGGTTTCTTAGATACAGATAGCAATATTTTTTATAATTTGTATAATTTTATGATTTCGGTATTTGTTGTTTATTTGTGTGTGTATTGGGAAAACTCGCTCTTGCTCCTTCACTTACACACAGCACTTCTGACACCAGAGGTATGGTTTTTCCACACATCAAGCAATTCTGTGACATGTGCTGGATATGCTGGATATCCTATAGTTCAATTCAATTCTAATACTATCTACCTGGAGATAACATCAGATTTCACAGGTTAAGAGCTCAGTCTCACAACACCACCCCACCCAGCCCCAATTCAGATGTCAATCACAAGTCCAGGTTTTCACCTGTGCTTCTGCCTAGCTGGCTATAAATTGGAGGTTCCCATGAACACCTTTTGAAAATAGGGGGTAAGGGTGAAACTTCCAAGCTTCTAATCATAGCTTGATCTTTCCTATAATCTAGGAAATCCCAAGGGAGTTAGGAGCTCAGTGTCAGAAGCTCCTATCACTCAGGAAATTACAAAGGTCTTAGGAGCTGTGTGTCAGGAACTGGGCTAGGTAGATGATAGAGAGAGAGAGAGAGAGAGAGAGAGAGAGAGAGAGATGCATAGATAGATAGATAGATAGATAGATAGATAGATAGATAGATAGATAGATACGTAGATACATAGATGATAGATAGATAGATTTTATTATTTTACAGTTTGTTAAAAACAGAAAGCTAAGCTACAATGGAGATTAAAGAACACTAAGTGATTATAACTGATGGTTTTTATGAGGTAAAGCTTTATGAATGTGATGGCATTTTAAAGAATGGTGGAACTCAAAAAATCTAAAAAGGTGAAATAAAACAGAGTAAGGAGAGATGTAGAAGCAATAATTGAAGTATAGAAGTAATACAAGTATAGCAGCAGTAATAGGTGACAGTATGTTGCGAAAGTATCCCAGTGTCCAGATTGTAGCACAGCATCCATGAAGAATTACAAGAAATTAATCTGGAGAAGCAGGTGGAAGCTAGACCACTGAGTATCTTAAAATGCAGCCTGACAAGTTTGAAGTGTAGGCAATGGAGAGTTATTGGCAATTTCTGTTTTGTTTGTTCTTAGCAGGTAGGTAAAATTATTAGCTTTCTACTTTAGAAAGAATAAACTTGTAGTCTTGTACAGGGCAGAATAAATGAGAGTGGAAATAAAACAGGCCATTACTAGATCTTGTGCAGAAACAAGTCCTGAATCAAAATGATGATAGTAAAAAGAGAAAGAAGCAAACTAATGTGGGTGAAATTATTTCCCTTTTTGAGATTTTGAAAGAAAATCTTTCCACTTCTACATGTGCAACTATTATCTTGTCACATTTTAACAATGAAAGTGTGTCATTAACATTTTCTTCACTTAATTTATCTTGCTATATATTAAAATAGCTTGCTTGCAATGTGAAATTATATTTTCCTTGCAGTCTTTGTGTATGGAAAAATGCTCAAAGGTTGGAAAGTATTAGAAATTAAAGAGATATTTGGTGGTCAAACATATTCATATTCAGAGATTTACATTTGTTGTCTTTCAAAGTTTTTTTAAGAATCAGCTTTGGGTTCCAAACTCGTAGCTGAAAGAATATAATAAAAGTTAGAAACCATATACATGAAGAGTAGACAACCAGTAAAAGGAAAGAAGCTCAATACATAGTGACAGGCAGACAGACCTAATGTAAATATTGGACCAGAGTGCTATAATAAACTTGTTGGGAAACTGAGGCATAAAGATAGCCATCTGAAAGTATAGAACTCACTGAGGTAGAGAAAAGTATTTCCATTCATTCATTTACTCACTATCTCATGACTTAGCCATTGCCTAGAAAATTTATTTGGCAGAAAAGAAGTGACTTTAATATATTTTTAATCAGAGATATTAAATACTTAGTATGAAAAATTTTGAAATGTTTTCTTAATATTAAAGTATTTGCAAACCATAAGAAAACATACCAAGATTCAAAACAATCGTCCTAATAGTTATTTCTTTTCCCTGAATACATCTGTACAAAGAATAAAATGTATAGACAATGGTGTTCTTTAAAGTGGCAAAATCTTAAACATCATGTAAATTTCTAATTATTTTGGTTATATATATGCTGCTATTTGCATATTAATTGCACCTTTAAAATGATTTTATAGTGGTCTATTTATCAACATGAGAAAATATTTAATAATATTAAGTTTTTAAAGGCAGGGTAAAATTTGCATAATATAATCTATTCTACATAAAATAAAAATTATATTACATATACACAAACACATACACATATGTACATATATTATAAAATATGTTAAGATTAGTTTTAGAATCTTAGTAGCAGTTATTTTTGAATGAAGGACTTAAGAATGTTTTTTATTTACTCTATATATTTTCTGAATATAATTTTGGAATTTGAAAGAAAATACATGTTTTAAGCTTGCTGATTTAAACTAAATAAGTTTCTATTTTAAGGGGTACTTGAAGATGTAAAGTTTTTCAATAAAATAGCCTTTAAAACCAATTTAAATTACACTAAAGAATGAAAAGAAACTACACAACATTCATTCTAATTCAGGCTTATTCCACAGTAACAAAAATGTATATCACATGAATAGAACAAATATGACTGTAATGAGGATATCAGTATAATATGTATGACTATCTTGAAACCCATTGCTATCAAAGCACATGGGGGAAGTGAGACACTCCCAGAATTTAACAGGATGAAGAATGAAATTAGAATAGCAGTCAAATATAATAAACCACCTGTGGGGATCACTGCTCTAAGAAGCAGAAAGTAGATGGATGAATAAAACACTTATGTTTGGACAGGTTTATCAGAGAGGCTAGAGAAGACTCAGAAAAACCAAGTCATCTGCAGCTGTAATCTAATCCTAAAATGTGTGTGGCATATAAAACTGAAAGCAACAAAGGAACAGGACAAACAAAGAAACAAAAACTCATAGACACAGACAATAGTTTCGTGGTTACCAGAGGGAAAGGGGGAAGGGGGGTGGTAGAGGAGGGTAAAGAGGATCCAATATATGGTGATGGAAGGAGAACTGACTCCAGGTGGTGAACATACAATGTGAATATAGATGATGTATTACAGAATTGTACATTTGAAACCTATGTAACTTTACTAACCATTGTCACCCCAATAAAATGTAATAAAAAAATTGTAAAAAAATAACTCAAATGAATGAGGATGTATCACACTCTATTATAGAAACAGATGAAGCTGACCATTGCCATATCAGAATCCACCTTATACAAAATACATTCCTAATATGAGCTTCTCTTAAAAGACCCTTAAACTGAAATAATAAAGGCAAAATGTCCATACTAGACCTCACCTTTTATAAAATACACTTCATTAACCATATATTTTAGCACTTTGAAAAACTTTTCTTTTCAGGTAATTGTAGATTTACATACAACTGTAAAAAACAATACAGAGGATACCCTACACTCTCCACCCAGTGTCTCCCAATGGTAACGTCTTGCGTAACTATAGTATTATATCACAACCAGGAAATTAATATTAATACAATCCAGCTCCCTTACTCAGATTTCACCAGTTTTATATACTGTCATTTGTATATATGTTTATATTTACTTCTATCTCATTTTGTCACATGTAGATTTGGATTTGAGTGACCACCACACAGTCAAGTACAGAATAGTTCTATCACAAGAATCCCTTCAGCTACTCTTTTATTGCCACAGTCACCTTGTTCCTCTGCTGCTCCTGACCCCTGTCAACCACTAATCTCTTCTTCATTTTTATAATTGACAATTCTAGAACACTGTATCAATGTTACCTTTTGCGATTGGCTTTTTTCACTCAGCATAATTTCTTTGAAATCCATCTAAGATTGTACAGGGATCAATAGTTGGTTTTTGTTTTTTTGCTGAGTAGTATTCAATGGTATCAAAGTGATTCCTCCCACTTTACTATCCTTTTTCAAAATTGTCTTTCGATATTCTAGTTTGTTTGCCTTTCCATATAAATTTTAGAATTTTTGTCTATATCTAAAACAAAAAATAACTTGCTAGAATTTTGATAAGAATTTTACATTAAACTTACAGATCAGTTTTGGGAGATGTAATGTCTTTTCTATGTTGAGTATCCGAAACCATAAATGCAATGTCTCTGCACTTACTAGGTCTTTTTGTCTTTCATTGGAATTTTGTAATTTTCAGCATAAGGATACTGTACATATTTTACTATATTTATACCTAAGCATTTCATCTTTATTGAAGTACTTATGAAAGATCCACATGTGCATTATTAACATAGAGATATGGATTGATTTTTGTGTCTTGGTCTTATATCTTGCAACCTTGCCCAACTCGCTTATTAGTTCTCAAATATTGTTTATTATTAGTTTGGTTCTTGTTTTTGGTTTGTTTTTGTAAATTTCTTGGGATTGTTGACATAGAAAATCATATCATTTATAAATAGAGATAGTTAAATTTATCTCCTTCCAACCTGCATGTCTTCTTTTTTACTTCTGCTTGGTTTTATTACTTTTTAAAGTGTGCTATTATGGACAGATAATAAAGATACCAAAAGTTCTAACAATACATATCTGTACAATTTGATTTTCCAAATTCAAAGGTAAACAATTAACTTGAATAACATTAATTATGGAAAGACAATAACTGTAAATTTTTGCTGAACTATTTTATTTTATAATCACTTCAAGTCAATTCCAAAAAGTAACATTAATAACATGGGTGATACAGTTAAGTTAGGAGGTTTTGCTCAAGTACATCAAGTATATTGTGTAAAACAAAAGTGTATAACTTTTTTTCTCTCAGTAACAACTAATTTTTTAGAAAAAAATCATAATAAATAGATTTATATCTAATACTTGAATCTATTATAGTTTATAATCTTTTTAAATTAAATTTATTGGGGTGACAATGATTAGTAAAATTACATAGGTTTCAAGTGTGCATTTCTGTAATATATCATCTGTATATATATTAGGAGAGGGTAATATATATACAGGAGAGGGTAAAGGGGATCAAATATAATTTATAATCTTAATCAAGAGGTTTTTATTTTAATCACTTCAAATACAAATGAATGTTATTATTACCATGAATTGTTTGTAATCAGAGTTTAGATCTGTTATGAAATTAAAAGCTCAATAAATTCTTGTTTTGTGAATATCTAAATGAGAGAAATAAAGAATTTCATTTTCTCTTATAGCAGTACCTTCAAAAATAAAATTTATTATAAGCCTAGCTTTGCCTTTGAACCAAGGAACTCTTGCTTTGTCAAATTATTGGAACCAGGGCTTCATACAGTGGATTTATTGTTAATAGGTCTAGGACAGTATGTCCCAAAGTGTGGTACATAAAATATTGGCCAAGAGAGATATTCCAGGGCAAAGAATAGTTGATTAGTTTTGTTTGATTAAAATATATAAATTTTCATTGATTTGTTTAGAATTAAAACATATAAATCCCTTTTTTGAAATTATTACCTATTATCTTATTAAATTATCTATGAAGTCCTGCAGTACTGAAACCTATTTACCTTTGTTTAATACACTGTTTTTCCAGTCTACCGTTAAACACTACTTTGAAATAACAAACATCAGATTTCATAGTTTCTTAGAATTCATGCTGGGAAATGCTAATGTAAGAAATGCTGGCCTCACTCATTCAGTAAGTACTTAGTTCTCAGGGGTTTCGGGGTTATTAACTGTAGTATGTTTGGGATTCCTTCCTCTTCTCTCAGTCACTGTCTTTCTGGTTATAATGCCACCACCTAGTACCATATAATGGTCTCTCAGTATCTGACTGGATGACTGGTAAACTTCTCTGAAAACCATTTGTGCTAGTGTATTGCTGAACAATTCTTACTGTGTAAATGCTTCACAGCTAACATAGCAAGTCAACAACTATGAGCCTATGAGCACTTATATGCATAACACAGCCTTTGACAAATGTTTATCACCTCCTCTGTCTCCAGTACTTAGACCCAACCGAGATAAAATTGTAAGCACTTCAGGAATTGTGACAGCCTTAAGAAACTATTTTGGAGCCAGCAAACTTTGAACTTCCCATTTATTATACCACTTGAATGACTGGTCACTCTATGAAGAAGGAAGAATATCTATTCAAACAAATGACATTAAATTCTAGCTGCTTTAGTCAATTTCAAAGTAATACTAAGATTAGTTCAATTTGAGAATATACCATGTTTTCCCAAAAATAAGACCTAGCCGAACAACCAGCTCTAATGCGTCTTTTGGAGCAAAATTTAATATAAGATCTGGTCTTATTTTACCATAATATAAGACCAGGTCTTTATAATATAATTAATATAATACAATATAATATAATACCAGCTATAATATAATATAATACAGGCTATAATATAATGTAGTATAATATAATACTGGATCTTATATTAATTTTTGCTCCAAAGGACACATTAGAGCTGATTGTCCGGCTAGGTCTTATTTTCAGGGAAACAGGGTACCTTAGTTTTAATTTTGTTATACATATCAAAGCATCTTATATCAAAGCAATATAGCATCTTATAAACATCTAAGCTACAACAGACTTATACAGTGAATTAATATCATAATTTCCTATTACTGAGAACTGTTGATTGTGTTTTGCTAAACTTGTTTACCAAATATATTATTTTAAAAGAAACTATCAAAATAAAGGAATTAATTTTTTACTATTTTGTCAGCTTTCTCTAATGATTCTAATCATTTTTCTGCTGATTTGTCAGTCTTCCAACAATCAAATTCCTCTTAACATAACATTTTGCTGCACTTCGTTTTTCTCTGTTTACATTAATGAAAAGTTAGTGCATACATCTCTCTTCCAAAGACTATTATGCCAAACTCTTCATATGAAACTATTTTATTAGTAATAACCATTAAGTCAGTTAAATCCTCTTTCAGTAAAAACATATCAGAAATTTTGACTCCATTTAAAGCAAACCTTTGGCTTACATCTAGTTAGTGGAATAGCTCCATATTTACATGGTCATTTGGTTTCTTAACTCTGAATGACACTTTTTCTGATTAGCCTTTTTTAACTAGCCAAATCAACATTGACATTTTAAAATATAACGAATATCAAAAGTAAAATGAATTTTCTTTTTATACCTATCTTTGCCCTTAAATTTTTTTCCCTAAAGTTTCTAAAATTTCACTTCTGCTTACATTTCTCTCAACAAAGTATTAATAGTTTGAAGCATTGAAGAGACTTATAAATGAGATAATGAAGTATGAAATATTACCAACATTATTATAAACCAAAAATACCTTTGCCTAATCTTATGTTCTTAAGATACACAAATAAAACTTCTTTAATCATTCTAGTGCATTTCATATTTTATTTTCAGATCACATAAAATGCTTCCCCTATTAGCCAGGGAAGTGTCTATCTATGTTTGCATCTCAGAAAATGTCTAGGCCTCTTGGTACATACAGACCTGGAGAAGATCACTTCAATAAATATTCATGAGTGAGCCTGGAAGGACTTTCAAGAATACAGGTGTTGAGACCAACTGATTAGAATGAGGATTTTGTAAGAATTTGCTCAGAAAGAGTTATAAAAGATGCCTAGAGCTATAAGGAAACTTAAGATAATTCTCTTATTCTGTCATTCCAAGAAAAAGGCTGTAATTTCTGCCTAGTTATTGTACATTCTTTCTAACAAATGAAATTAACCCTTAACTAAACCTTATCCATGGCAAATTTATCTAGACATATTAGCCTAGTATTCAGCTACTTCACTTGGAACCAGATATTCTGATACTAGTGGTCTGTTCTGGAACTCTTGGGATCTTCAAGTTGAAAACATGTGAACAATAGATATGGGCAGTTGAGGCTATAGGCTAGAGAAGCTCTGGGTATAATTTCTTGACAAATATGAAGATGTATTTTTATCACCACATGCAATACCTCAAATTTAATGCATATGGTATTTTGACTCTTTGTTTGCAAAGAACAAAAACTTGTCAGGTTATCTCAAGTAATTCAGAAGTTCTTATAAGAATAAATATTATAGTGTATACTTATTAGGTTGTATTTTTGGCCCCTCTTCTCTGAAAACTACCTGCTTTTAACAGTGGAGTCACTCCCACAGTCATTGTTTTGTTGTATAACTCTGCTTCCCTGAGCATGATACATAGTAGGACATGTTAAAAAAAAAAAAAAAGAAAAGAAAAGAAACAAAAAAACAAACAAACAAAAAAACACCTGGGATAATTAAATATTTCCCCCTAAGAAAATAGCAAATTTTAAACAAAATTATATGGAGATTGAATTTAGGGAAGCTGAGTTACATTAATGGTACCGTGTTAAGGGAATTTTTATAAAATCTTGCTTTCTTCCATATCTGGTGGCCCAACTACTCATTCAATTAGAATCAATCATAGGTCTTAGTATTTCACAATAAATTAATATTCTTATATGTTATATGTAACCATAAGAATCTTAACTTATTCATATGAACATGTAAGTCCATAAAACAATAAACAATCAAAGCTGAACAGCATATACTGAGAAAAGACAGAAACTTGGATAAATCTGCGATCTATGATAAGGCTTACCCTAAAATTTTCACTTGATGACCCATCATTGATGAGACTCAGCTAAACTTTGAAGTCCTTTTTGTGTATGTCTGTGTGCTTACATTTTTTAAAGATTTTTATTAAATTATAGCTAACATGCAATATTATATTAATTTCAAGTGTACACAATAGTTATTCAACATTTATATGCCTAAAGAAGTGATCACCATAAGTCCAGCAACCATCTGACACTGTACAATGCTATCACAATATTATTGACCATATTCACCAAGCTGTACATTGCATCCCCAAGACTCATTTGTTTTATACCTGGAGATTTGAACCTCTTATTCCCCTTCAGTTTTTCCATCCTTTTTTTAATTTTTCAATTACAGTTCATATTTAATATTATTTTATATTAATTTCCAGAATGCAGCATGGTGGTTAGATATTTATATAATTTAAGAAGTGATCCTCTGACTAATCTAATGCCCACATGATACTATACATAGTTATTACCATATTATTGACTATATTCTCTATGCTTTTCATTCATCCCTGTGACTATTTTGTGACTACTAATTTGTATTTCTTAATGCTTTCACATTTTCCCCCTGTCCCCCAACTCCCCTCACATTTATCACCCCAAGAAATCTAATACCTACCTGACACCATACAGATTAATGCCGATATTATTGACTATATTCCTTATACTATACCCTACATCCCCATGACTTTGTAACAACCAATCTGTACTTCTTAATCCCTTCTCCTTTTCCACCCATTCCCAAACGCCCTCCAGTCTGTCGACCTTCAAAATGTTCTCTATATCTATGAGTTTGTTTCTGTTTTGTTTGTTTGTTTATTTTGTTCTTTACATTACACATATAAGCAAAATCACATTACCTCCATCTTTCTCTGTCTGACACATTTCACTCGGCACAATATCCTTCAGGTCCATCCATGCTGCTGAAGATGGCAAGAACACATTCTTTTCCATGGCCAAGCAATATTCCATTGTATATATGTACCACCTTCTCTTTATGCATTCATCCATTGACAGATACCCAGGCTGCCTCTACATCTTTGCCATTGTAAGCAATACTGCAATGAACGTATGGATGCACATGTCCCCTCAAAGTAGCGTTTTGGCTTTCTTCAGATAATTACCCAAAAGTGGGATTACTGGGTCCTTCTCTGTCACTTGTTATAGCCTTTATTTTAAAGTCTATTTTGTCTGGTATACATATTGCTAATGCAGCTTTTTTTTTTTTTTTCCATTCCTATTTTCATGAAATATCTTTTGTCCATCCCTTTATTTTCAGTTGGTGTGTGTCTTTTGATCTGAAGTGACTCTCTTGTAGGTAGCATATGTAAGGGTCTTGTTTTCTCTGAAAATAGTCACCCTATATTTTGATTGGAGCATTTAACCCATTTACATTGAAAGTAATTGTTGATAATGTAGTTATTACCATTTTATTATTCACATTTTTATTTATTTACATATTTATTTATTTATTTTTGTCTTAAAGAATTTTCTCTAATATTCCTTGTAATACTGGTTTGGTGGCGAGGAACCCCTTTAGCTTTTTCTTGTCTGAAAAGTTCTTTATCTGTTCTTCTATTCTAAATTATAGCTTTGCTGGGTAGAGTAATCTTGGTTGTAAGTCCTTGCTTTCCATCACTTTGAATATTTCCTGCCAATCCTTCTGGCTTGCAAAGTTTCTGATGAGAAATTATCTGATAGTCTTATGGGAGCTCCCTTATAGGTAACTAACTGCTTTTCTTGTTTTGCTTTTAAGATTCTCTTTTTGTGTTTAACCTTTGGCATTTTAATTATTACGTGTCTTGGAGTTGGCCTCTTTGGGTTTATCTTGTTTGGGACTCTCTGTGCTTCCTGGGCTTGTATATTTCCTTCACCACGTTAAGGAAGTTTTCAGTCATTATTTCTTCTTCTTTAAATAGGTTCTCAGTTCCTTGCTCTTTCTCTTCTCCTTCTGGTACCCCTATGATGCGAATGTTGGTATTGATGTTGTCCCATAAGCCCCTTAAACTCTCTCATTTGGGGGGGATTTTTTTTTTCTTTTTTTTTGCAGTTCTGTTTGGGTGTTTTCTGCTACCTTATCTTCTAAATCACTGAACTGAACTTCTGCTTCATCTAATCTACTGTTGATTGATTCCCTCTAATGTAGTCTTCATTTCAGTTATTGTATTCTTTACTTCAGACTGGTTCTTTTTTATATCTTCTGTCTCTACTTTTATGTTTCCTATCTCTTTGTTGAAGTTGTCCTTGAGATCACTGAGCATTCTTATAACCAGTGTTTGGAACTCTGCCTCTGGTAGATTGCTTATCTCCATTTCGTTTAGCTCTTTTTCTAGAGCTTTGTTCTGTTCTTTTATGTGGGAAATGTTTCTTTTTCTTCCCATTTTGACTGTCTCCCTGTGTCGTTTCTATGTAGGGCTGCTATGACTCCTGGTCTTAGAGTGGCCTTATGTAGTAGGTGTCCTATGGGACCCAGTGGTGCAGTCTCCCTGGTCACCAGAGCTAGGTGTTCCAGGTGTATCATCTGTGTGGGTTATGTGTGCCCTCCTGTTACAGTTGAGACTTGATTGCTGTTTGCACATCAGTGGGGGAAAAAACCCTCAGGCTCATTGGTTGTGAGGACTGGCTGTGACTACAGAGGAAGAGCTAGTGTGCAGGGGCTGATCCTACAGCACAGATTTCGCTTTAGCAGGCTATGGTGCCTGCCCACTCTGACCTTAGGGTATGTCATACTTGGAAGTGGCCCAGTCCAAAGCTGGCCACTGGTCCTACCAGCCCCAGGGCCTTCTCTAAGGGGACCCACTGCAGGCCAAGTTCAGCCACAGTCTGTGCCCTGCCTGGGACCATCTGGCATGTGCCACAAAGCAATCCAGAGGTGGCAGCCACCTGCACTATTCTTAGAGGTGGCTTGGGAGGCCAAGCTGTGAACCAAGGTCGGCTGCCACTAGTGCCAGTCTTAGGACTGCTCAGCCAGAGATACAGGACACACCGAAACCAGATGCTGCTTGTGTAGGTTTTGTGAACCTTGAGAGATTTTAGGAAAGTCTCAAGCATGAGCCAAAGCAGTCTGTTTATATGAAAGCGGCTTGGGTGCACCGGAAATTTGGGTAGGGAGTGGTCTCAGATATCTAAGGGTGGTGCTGATGAAAGGCATTAGCCAGGTTGATGAAGACTCAGATATGACGTCTGCCTGTGTCTGCACGCCGGGAAGGGGGAGGGCTCAGTAAAGAAACAATGACTTCCACCAGCTCCTCCATCCAGCAGAAAGCTGCCCCTCCAGACCTTACCCTGAAGCAAGACAATTCAGTTTCAGCATTTTACGCTGCTGCCCCAACACTGGAGGTCAGAGCAAGTGAGTCCGTCAGGGAGTTAGTCCATGTGCATGGCCTTAAAAAGGAGCTCCTGGGGCCGGCCCAGTGGCTCAGGCAGTTGGAGCTCCGTGCTCCTAACTCCGAAGGCTGACGGTTTGATTCCCACATGGGCCAGTGGGCTCTCAACCACAACGTTGCCGGTTCAACTCCTCGAGTCCCAAAAGGGATGGTGGACTCCACCCCCTACAACTAAGATTGAACATGGCACCTTGAGCTGAGCTTCCACTGAGCTCCCAGATGGCTCAGTTGGTTGAAGTGCATCCTCTCAACCACAAGGTTGCTGGTTTGACTCCCACAAGGGATGGTGGGCTGCACCCTCCACAACTAGCAATGGCAACTGGACCTGGAGCTGAGCTGCACCCTCCACAACTAAGACTGAAAGGACAACAACTTGAAGCTGAATGGCACCCTCCACAACTGAGATTGAAAGGACAACAACTTGACTTGGAATAAAAAGTGCTGGAAGTACACACTGTTCCCCAATAAAGTCCTGTTCCCTTTTCCCAATAAAATCTTAAAAAAAAAAAAAAAAAAAAAAAAATGGAACTCCTGAAGGGCAGCTGTCCTCTGTCTTACTCAGCCAGAGTCTCTGCTGGTTTTCACAGCCAGAAATTATGGGGACTTCCTCCCAGGCACTCAAACCCTGGACTATGGAGGCGGTGGGACCCTTCGTTCCTTAGGGAGGCACTTCTGCAACCGAGATATCCCCCCCAATTTTTAATGGTCACATGGTGGTGTTGGACCAGCGCATTCTGCATCTCTGCCCCTCCTACCAGTCTCAGACGTGTCTTCTTCTCTATGTCCATAGTTGTAGGGCTTCGGTTCAGCAAGATTTCAGGTGATTCTCAATTATCGTTATTCTGTGGTTTTATTGTAATTAATGTGGTCATGAGAGACGGTGAGCACAGTGTTTACCTACTCTGCCATCTTGACTGATGTCTTGTAGTTCTTTGTGTTGATCTGTGCCAGCATTTATAAATCTCTACTATATGCTTTTCTCTGCCTAAAAGCATCTGCTAAAGGGGAAAATTACAAATGGCCTCTTATTTTCTTTCAGATTTTCAAGCATATTAATTAATCCTTAATCATTCTCTGATCTTTATTCCTCACATCTTCCTCTCACGTTCCCCTTACTCCCAAATTCACTAGCTTTTGTTTACTCATCCGGCATGACTCATTTGATATGTCACTTCCTCTCAGAGGTTTTTCCTCACTAACCTGGATATAATTGCCTTGCTTGTGCACATCTTATACTACATGCTTTCCCCCTGTACAGGAGTAATCTCATTTTATTTAATTTTGTGTATCCCCCTAGTTTATTCTAATATCCATGAAGGCAGAACCCATGTCTCTTCTGCTTCCGATGGCATTTCTAGTACACTAACAGTGCTTGGCACAATTAATATTTACTAGTGAATGATTATTTTTAAATGAATAAGTGAGTAAAATAAATGCATTGTTGAGAACTGTGATTTGAAGTTTCAGGAGGGCTGAGGGGGGACATTTACTTTGTTTTACGGGGAGGAAGGTAGTTAGAATACTATTTTAGGATAAGGATTTATTATATATTTATTTTTTAGTCAAAGAGAGTCAGCCAAGAGAGTGGGTAGAGATGCAACTAAGAGCTATTTAGTGGCACATTTCTCAAACTGCAAGTGTGTAGGAGAACAGGATTTTGCCACCCCAAAATATGTCTCTTTGGCATGAGGATTATTTTAGACTGATTATTTCTAAGAAACAAAAGGCTCAGGAAGAGCTTTTACCTCCCTCTTAACTGACTAAAATAACTTAGATAGAGGGAGGGCCTGTTACAGGAAGAGAACTATCACCAGAGATAAGTACACTGAGGGAGGTGTGGTAGACTGGGGGTCACTTGGCAAGTTCTGCTTGTTCAAAATCCTTTTCGGGTCCCTTTGTCTCTGCATGGCTTGTGCAAACATTTGTTTACCAAACATTTGTTTCCATTTCCATGTGAATTGCCTTCCTCCCCTTTGAAGTCTCAGACTCCTACCCACTTCTCCTTAGTTCTAAATGGAACGTAAGCCTCAACTGGTTGATTATCTTCTGGCCTCATATTCTTATGGAGCACCCATATGTGCAAATTTTTTTTTCCTCCCATGAATCTGTTTTATGTTAATTTTATTATTAGAACAGCCAAAAAAACCTCAAAGGGCAGAAGGAAAACTTTTTGTCCCTGACAAATGCATACAAATGATCTGGATATCATGTTTGAAAAATGCAAATCTGATTCCATAGGTCTGGGATGGTGTGTGCGATTCTACATTTCTAAAAACCTCCCAAGTGATGCTGTTGGTCCAGGAACCAAACTTTAAGTAACATTGCTAGAAAATGTAGGACAGGGTGGGTCTAAGGGAAAATAAATAAAGCATTTTTACCCTAGAAAGGAAGAAACATTCCAATTTACACAGATAGGCATATAGATGGATGAAGACAGAGAAACCTGAAGAAGTCAAAAAAGGGAAACTAAAGTATCCTCATTAGATATTCTCAATTCTCTAATTAATAGGTGGGAAATTAGTTAAATATTTAAAAAACGGAGACAGACCAGAACTTGCACAAAGGAAATGGTTTGGGAAAGCTACTGTAGGGAAAGCCATATGACCATGGTTCTCAATTTTGACTGCCCAGTAAAATGGAGGTAAGTGATGTTGGATCTGCCAGCAGTTTCTGAGTGTGGCCGGGATCGTGTTTCATGAAGCCCAAGAATGGAAACACAGACCAGCGAGAGGCAAAAAGTCTTAAAAAGAGGATAATTTATTAGAGGCAGGAGAAGAGGTTGCAGCTTCAGAGTGGGAGGGGGTCCCGAATGGGGGAGCCCCATGACTGAGGATAAAGCTCTTACTTTTATACCTTCCCTTGCCTGCTTGGGGAAGGGAAGCTGTTCGAAGAAGGAAACTTGTTTGAAGAAGAGAACTGGCATGAAATTCATCTACCAGGTTTGTTCCGCTTGCCCATCCTAAAGGAATTAGCAAAGCAACCCACTCTTAGCTATCAGTTCAGCTCCGTTTGTCAGGCCAAAAGGAATTTTATAATTAACCTCAAGGCCTTGTTACATCATGTCCTGGAGCGAAGGAGTGATTTCAAAACCTGGAATTTTAGGATCTGGCTGTCTTTGTTTATTCCACCAGGACCTCCCTGTCCACCTAGGGACACACTAGCTAACCTGTATCAAAATCACTTGGGAACTTCTAAAAATTTTCAGTTCTCAGACCACACACCAGAGCAAGTAATCAGAATCTCTTGGTTGTGACCAGGCATCAGTATTTTTCACAGCTTCCAAGATTGAAAATTATTCTTGTTACAAATTACCCAAGTCAAGCTGGCAGCTGCCAACAACTTGAAGAAAGTGGGAGCTATCGTTCTCCTCTCCTAGAACATACCAGGTTGTAAGTTACCATGACAGTATGTCTCAGACTGAAGTTTTCCGTGTTTGTAAGAAGGTGCAAAAATAGTTAAGGCCATATTAATGTGAACTAGATGAAATCTCAGCTTTCTATGCTGTTAAGCACTGCAGCTAGCATCTTGATGAGAAGTCCAACTGAGGCAAATTAAACAAATATTTGCTTGCAAAATATGGTCTAGTTGGATCGAAAGAAAATCCTCTAGCCAAGTGAAGGGGACGAGTCTCCATGGAGCACTAGAAATAGGGTGCTACTCCAAAGCTATTATGCTGCTGGAGCTCCCCAGATTTTGATACCCTATTAATGGATGCTTGTGCATCCATTGGATGTCCGTGCATCTATGTTATTGGATAAATAACATAGCTTGTAAAAAACTCATTTTGCCAATGATGAGTTATTTTTACCATTCCTTATGTTAATTAACAAATTCTCTAGTGCATTTAGATAACACTAATTGAATGGCTTGCTGTATTTGTGGCTAAAGCATGGGCCTTTTATTAAAGTCTTTCATATGCTAATTAACCTCGTTTGGATTGTAAACAACTGATTCTGGCACTTAAAATTTAAATGCTTCCTAAAGTGTTGATTGAAATTAATGACAGCAAGTTATCATCCTGTCTCTATCTCTATGGGGAATGGTGGCTATTGTTTTACTACATAATTGGTGGGTAGTTAGTGAACTGGGGCCAAAGTTCCTAGATATACTGCAAGACATCGAATAGTCTCTTACAAAAAATAATTGGACTGGGTCCCACAAAATTTCAAATTACCTGCCAGATATTCTAGTAAGTGAATATGTTATTTATACATGTCTGAGACCAGACTTTGTCTCTGCTTTACATTAAAACATAAAGTATTTCTGCAACCACTTTAGTGAACACTTAATTTTCTAGCAACACAAGTGACATGTGAGTCAAGGAGCAGTGTTTTGTTTACATCTTTATCAAGCATCAGTTATAATTACAGAAAATAATGTCACCAGTAGCAACATTACTTGTAATAGCTGAATCACCAATACAACACTCCCAATTCAGTCTGCATTTGCGGCTGTTGCAATCCCAATAATATTAAACAGCCTATTTCATTATGCCTTTTAGTATAAACTGTACATAATCTTTATAAAATAAAATGCCTTTAATTGTTTTATAACTTTCCTTTTATTTCTATTTTATGTTACAACTATGTTTCATTTATGTTACAATAACTTGTTTTTTTTTAATTCTGTGTATAAGTAGGTCATATTATTTATGAGTTTCATTTCATAATAGAAAAGGGAGTTAAAAATTATGAAGCCACTGTGCTATACTGAACTATTTTAGGGTAAATTATAGATAATATAATAGTTTTTGAACAAAGCTACTGAATAAAGGTGTGTACACATGGTGAGAATGCAACAGAACATTGCATGATTTCAAAGTGGACCTAACCACATTGTTTTATGATGTTACATTTCAATGCTCATTAATCAATCCTTAAAGTTAATTGTTTCTGAAGATTATTACAAGAAAAAAAGAGATGAGAACCACTTTGCCTGTATTCTTAAACTCATCTAACAAGATGAGGATAGATGTTAGATAATGTTAGATGTAATAGATGTGTGGATAATCAGAGACAGAGAGAGCAATGAAAATTTTGTCTTCTGTCAAAACAAAAATTAGATCAAAGTTAAACAGGTAAGGAAGACTTTATTGAAGGCTGTTGCAGTAGAAGAGAGACCAGAATGTAGTATGAACTCAACTCCGGTGAAGCAAAGATGGGAGAGTTTTTGAAAAGCCAAGATGAGCAATCATATTTCATTTGTATTTGCTAACTAACCTTACCCAGAGGAAAAGTAAACCTCCTTTTCTACTCATGATGGGAGATAGTTTTGTAATTTAGAGCAAGGCACCCACCCAAGTTAGCTTCCTACCCTTCCACAGAAACTAGAAGATATGGATGCTATGGCCCTTGATGTTTACATTTCAAAGAGACAGCCACCAGGTTCTAGCAAAATACATTTTGGGGTTGTAAAACTTCAAAAGGGCAGAGAAAGAATTTACAATTATAGGATTTCTAAATAAAATGCTCTAGGAAGTTGGAAGTCAGGGCCTAGAATCAGGAAGAAGCCTGTCTAAAGTTTAGTCAAGCTGACGGAAACATTAAGGCCATTTTAGCAACATCCGAATGAGTCACCCTGAGAACCATAAGCTTATTCCAATCACAGTGTAATTAGCCCAAAGGTATTTAGAACTCTTCTTTTGGATGAAAACATGACTGTACTTTCAATCATTGAGCCAGGTTCTTGGTCATTTCTGTCTATGTATTAACATTGTGAGGATAAGACCAAGACCAATTCACACATAGGTTCTGTCAACTGGGAAGAAAATACGATGGGTGGTAATAATGTACACATGGATGATAAGTTCAGAAATGTCTGTCAAAATTGTTGTTGCATTATATTTATAACTTAATACACAGGGTG
Organism: Rhinolophus ferrumequinum; assembly: GCF_004115265.2. Classification (NCBI taxonomy): domain Eukaryota; kingdom Metazoa; phylum Chordata; class Mammalia; order Chiroptera; family Rhinolophidae; genus Rhinolophus; species Rhinolophus ferrumequinum. The sequence goes on along the minus strand of NC_046291.1, from coordinate 40,240,416 downwards.
AATGTCACATTTAATTGATATGTATGCATTGCCCCAGATGCTACAAGTTTATCATGATTTACTCTGTTAACATAAAATAATCATTTAAATGACTAAGCAAGAACATCCATTTTTTTCCTTTATAAAATTCAGATTTGAGAGGCAGCATGGATATTTTATATACTGCTTAAAGCAGATATATTTCAGCTATCCTTTCATTATAAATAGATTTCCATATATATTATACTCTATTGCTAAAGCACTACATATACTTCAGAAATATGCATTGCAGTACATTGCAGCATTTTTACAGTACAAGGAAGTATTTTTTTAAAAAACTCTCATTATTGTTGTCTCCACTTGAAAATATCTGTTTATGCAAGGCTTGAAGTTGAGCAAAATGTTTAATTATAAAACCATTATGCAAGGATTCATTTATCCCCAAGGATAGAAAGAATTGTATCTGTTTAGATCTGACTTTATAATAGATTTATTATTTCTAAATTTGCAGATAATTTCTCTTAGAGTTTTCCCTAGGTGTATCACCAGACACCAATAATATATATTTGAAAAGGATACTGTTATATATTCTTCTTTCTCTTTCTTATTACTTATATGCATCATCTACTCTTTGTATTTGTCCCTAAAGGGTTGGTTTAAATACAGTTTTTATAATATGGCATTTGGAAGCCAGAGTATATTTTCTGAGTAAAGGAACAAAACAAAACAAAACAAAAAAGTGTGTGTTTTCCTCTTCCAAATTCTTGTTGCTAATCTTCCTTATTCAGCTTCTTGACTAGACATAATCCCATAGGTTGCAACCTACTTTAAAGAAGCCCAATACACACATTTAAATACCGGAGTCAGTTCTCCTTCTATCACCACATATTTGATCCCTTTTACCCTCATCTGCCACCCTTTTCCCCCCTTACCCTCTGGTAACCACTAAACTATTTATTGTCTGTGTCTATGAGTTTTTGTTTCTTCATTGTTTGTCTTGTTCCTTTGTTGTTTTCAGTTTTATATACCACATATCAGTGTGATATATAGATGATGTATAACACAATTGTACACCTGAAACCTATGTAACTTTACTAACAATTATCACCCCAATAAACTTAAAAAAAATTAAATACCAGGGTGCTAAAAAAATGTATACAAGTGGACACTTGGTAAACATTGCTCAAGCAGTAGTTCTTCATAATCAGAAGTGTCTGGACACTGACAGTAACCACTGTGAGCACCTGTTGTAATTGCAGAAGTCAAACATGACTTGTATTCATCTTTTGTTATTTGTATATATTGAGTATTACAATATAGTTTTCCTTTCTTAAAATGTGTATACATTTTTGGCACCCTCTGTATTATAAAGCACATAAATAAGGTGATACTATTTGTTATAAAAGAATCTGTAAGTTATGAAAAGCAAGACAGCCTGCATTTGCAATCCAATTTGGTCAGTCTTTAAAATTAAATTTACTCATCCTCAGTGTCTCAGGAATAATAAAACAAAAATTGTTTAACAAGAGGCAAATCACCTGTGTTGGAAATGGATGTCTGAGTGGCTGTGAGCGAATGAAAGTGACCCTACATCAACTCAAAGGCAGCCAACTGGCATGGCAAAAGCAGTGGGTTTAGAGGTGGGTAGACATGGATCTAACTTTCAGGCATATTGTCTCTTAGCACATGTGTTCTTATTTGTTTCATATTGGAAACAAAGAATGACTTGTTACTCTCTTTCTTGTCTATATTCAGAGGTCTGAATGTGATCATTAAATTGCTCTTCACCTTTCTCTTAATGTTAACTACATCAGGAATGTGCATTGTTTAACCCTCTTTATTATTTTACAATCATTTGATCATTTTCTCTCTCTCTTTTTATTTTAAGTGTCTTATGTTCCTCTTTACCTTTGCAGCTCACACCAGAAAAGGAGTGCATAAAACTTGTCAGAAGCAGATTATCTGATGCGCCACATTTAAACATATGGTTTAGTAGCAATCACATGGTTCTGATGTCTCCCTTGATTCAAATCTATTTTCTCCATAAAACTGGCCAAAGATTTTACCTGTAGGATAATAGATGGCTTTTTCCTTCTGGGAATTTTTTCTCTATTTCCCAAATGTTCAATATGTAATTATGCTGACTTAGCAGCTTTATTATGTTTAGATGACACCAATCTGGAGGTAATAATAGAGTCATATTAACATTTTTTAAAAGTGTTTCCTTGCTTTGATTCTTGTTTCTCTGCAAGAATTCCAACTCCCCTAAATTCCTCTCCGATAGTTTTCATGTACTTTAGGATAGGGTCTCTTACTTGCTCACCAAATATTGATGTCGGTTATCCACTGCTCTGTCTGTGGTTTTTCACTCTCCTACTCTATTTCCGTGTGGTGTCTACTCCCGAAGTTATCAAGACTTGCACCAAAGATGGCTTCATCCGCGCTGCGGATACCTAGACCAGCTGCCTGTTTCCCACGCTAAATGTCCGCTAGTCTAAATAGACTTTGTACACTGCACCTGCAGTTCTAACGTTCCTCTTCTATTTCAAAAGACGCAAGTTATATTTTCAATGTCTTGTGTAAAATAGAAAGCGACTGCCACTAGAGGTTTTGTTTTACTTTCATCGTAGCTTTCTCTCCCTGGAGTTTAGACATAAGTTCATGGATGGGGAGGAAGGAATAATCTAACGAGAGCCTACAGTTTTACCACAAATCACTCTTCGTCCGATACCAAAGCAGTGTTTTTTAACCAAACTTGTACTTCTTTCCTCCTTTATTTTCGGCTGTTTTCCCCCCGAGGTTCTGTTTGTATCTGAGTATACAGATACTCGGGGAAATTAATGTCCCCGGTGCCACCTCCCCCAACACAGCCCCTCCCACAGTGTATTAAGTAAAGAGTTAGATGCACGTTCTATTCTGAGCTGCTTTGGTGTATGTATAGCACCCTTCAATAAAAGGACTCCATATACTTCAGTTGTTTATTGGTTGGCTAGTTTTATTTGGTTTTGTTTTTCCCCCAGATAGACATACAGCCGCTGAGGTGGGGGAAAGTGTATATTTCCTGATCACTGGGAATTCTCAGTCTGAGATAAAGAGAATAGTGGATCTCCTGTGGTGTACTACCAACAGAAGGGCAAAACAGCTGCATGCACAAGAAAGCAAGGGACACTTCTCCCAAGGTGCCACCAACAAATTAAACAAATTAACCTCAAAACTGCAAACAATTTGAGTTTACACTGTAGTACTTTATTTCATATTTTAATGATATCTATAGTTATGATAAATTCTATACTTTACCATCTTCCTTATTTTCATATTTTGTAGATATGAACATAAAGTAAAAGTTAGCTTAATAGGTTTAGTGGGTTACTGAAACTATCTTAACTTAGCAAGATGCAAAAGCTTTGCTTCGTGGGCAAAGACATCACGGATCTAATCAAACCACTTCTATGGAATCAATAGGATATTATCTGATCATGAAGGCTACTTGGTGCTCCCAAATTATCAAATTACCAATGTGGAAAAAAAAACATTAATCTAATGGGTGATTTTGTAAAAGGATAATTTACTTTTGAAGCATATTCTACTTTGGTTTTCTCCAGTGCCTACCTTTTAAAGCAGTCATTCATGAAAAGGAAAAAAATATATATTTAATTTATATATACATATATTTATATATAGCTAAAAATATCCCACTAGAAACCAGCTTTGTTGGTTTTCCTTTCCTATCTCTGAACAATGTCCTAGGTAGGATCTATAGCTATCCATTCACTTATGAGTATTAGAACTGTCCTTCTGTTAGGTATTAGAAATCCTGGTCCAGCTTAATATTACCTCACGTCAAACCTGGCCCCTTCTCTTGTAGGACACTTTCTTATAATCCTTGGGGCAGCTCCCTTTGTTAGTCAGCTATTGTTGCATTATAAACTACCCCAAAACTCAATAGTTTAAAACAACAATAAATTATAACTTTTCAGAAGTCCATGGTTTGGCTTAGTTTGGAGTGGCTCTGCTCTACCTGTCTTTCATTCTCATCCCTCTTTTGGGAAGAATGAGCTGACTGAGAGAAATTCTTCTCATGAAGATGGCAGCGGCATAAGAGAGGACAGACAGGCTGCAGTATGCAAGCATATTTCAAGTCTCTGTGGTGTCACATCTGCTATTATTTCAATGGCAAAGCAAGTTACATGGGCAAGCCCAACATCAATTGACACTTACTCCATGGAAGTGAAGGGAAGAGTGTGAACATTACTGGATAATAGTCTTATCTGCCACACTGCCCCATATCTTTATGTCCTGCCCCACCCGACTTCCATGGCACTATTCTCTTAATTAATAATGAAAATACTGGGAACTTACTGCCTTTTCTTGGTCTTTTTGTGCAGAAGTTGCCTCACCCCCAGAGGTAGTCCTTTTACACAGTGTCCTTTCAGAATGATTCTAGTCTACTACCTTCTAAGGGGTCTTCAGAGCCCATATAAACTCAGCATCTTTGAGCCACCAAACTCCACAATCACCATGTCTCTTTACTCCACTCCACAATCACCATGTCTCTTTACTCCACTCTTCCAGCAAGTTTTTTGCTATTTCCTTTCCAAGCAAGATGTAGACATCATCTCTATGCCTTCCCCCAAACGCCAGGAGACACAAATCAAGAGTTTTCACATACTTGTATTTGCATCATGTTGGCACCAGGGATTCTTGAACTCTGTTTATGTAGTTTGATCACCAAGGTGGAGGAGAAGAAAAAACCCAAGTGACACAACTTATCCTAAAAGTTTAACTAACCCCAACCTCTACTACCCAGAGATCACAACACAGCAATGTACCATCTTCACAGCTTCATTGTGCTTATGTGCTGTATTTTAAGTGTCCAATTTAGAATGCAGAGCTGGAGCTGAATAAATGAAAAGAGTAAATCCCTATGTTTGTAATTTTGTTAGTATTTTCTTCCTTGACCCATCATCCAGTATGGACTTTCATATTATAAGCCAGAGTTACATAGGTGGAAGTCTGAATGTTATAACTTAGAGTTCACAGCATGCTCCAATGCCTAAGTATATTTTTCCTATCCAGATGGCATAATATATAAAACTAAACTATTAAACCTTATTTCTTTGAGTTAACATCTCATTTTCAGTAAGTCTACATTTGGACTTACACACTTTGGGGAACCTAATGTTAAGTTACCATATGTTTGCTATTGCAGCACTGGGTATCACTGAGGAGTATGGCCAGAAGTGGCAATATGACAGTTCTGAAAGGAATTTGGGGTCAGAAAAAGACCTTTGATTTTGGCTAAAGCTACTCCTAATTAACACATTTGTTCAACATTTTTGTTGCTAACATGTTAATAGATAGGCACTCTTAAAATTAGACACTTTTAAAGATCAGTGTATTTGCACCTTGTGAAATGAGAATTCTTGTGTTTGGCTTTATCGCTAAAAACCTAGGAAGCTTTTGTACCTCAGCATTTCATTTATGCTTGTTTTATATCTACAGGGTGTGGTGAGCCTCAAATGATAGAGCACATGTACAACTGCTTTAAAACTGTGAAGTGCTATGAGATGAATTGATGATATCACTGCAATCATATCTGTCCTATACACTTAATTTAAATGTATGCTTCTAACTTCAAAGGTTAAGGAATTATAAGGCATTTTGAGATGCAGTGCTTTGAACTTATAAAATAGTATGTAAGTGGATAATGTAATTGTAACTTCCATTACTTTTTACCTATTTTGAACATAAATTTCATAGAAGAGATCTTTTAGGACATGCTTTAGGTATTATGAAAATGATTTAATAATTTCCAAAGCACTATTAGAATCTTAGAATAACTGAATTATTCTTTTTTTATTGGTAATCTCTTTTTGATTGGGGATCTTAATTTGATTAAAGATCCCCAAAGTATTACCACATATATTACCACAAAGTGTTACTAATGCATTTACAATTAACTCTTTTATGAGGGTCACTTGTAAAAAGAATAAATACAATGCTTTGACTTGAAGAGTAAGTTTCTTTTCACTTCCTTATCAGCTCTGAGAGTATTAATATAACACAAAACTGTTGGGCCCTGTGTTTGTTTCAAATTATTCTGATTCAGTTTTTTAAAGAACACAAATTAGTACATTTATGAAGACATGACTATAGCTTATTTGTAATTAATTTTGGCATATACACATTATAATAATAAATCTTATCGTGTACTATTTTAGTTTCCTAAGGCTGCATTAATAAATTATCACACACTGGCTGGCTTAAAACAACAGAAATCTATTGTCATAGTTTTGGAGACTTGAAATCCGAAATCAAGGTGTCGACAGGGCCATGCTCTCTCTGAGACCTGTAGGGAATCCTTTGCTTCTTCCTAGCTTCTGGTGGTTTCCTGGCAATCACTGGCATTCCTTGGCTTATAGATGCATCCCTCCAATTCTCCATCTTCACATCATGTGCTCCCTGTGTCTTCACAGCATCTTCTCTCTGGGCCTGTCTCTGTGTCAAAATTTCCCCTTTATATAAGGACATTAGTCATATTGATTGGGGCCCACCCACCTTAACGACCTCATTTGAACTTGAATACCTCTGTAAAAATATCAAACTCATAGAAACAGAATAGAAAGGTGGTTGCCAGGGACTGATCGGTGGGGGAAATGGGGAGATGTTGTTCAAAGGGTACACACTTTATAAGAAGAATAAGTTGTGAGGATGTAATACATAGCAAGGTGATTACAATTAACAGTGCTGTATAGTACACTTTGTATAGAAATTTGCTATGAGAAAAGACCTTTAATATTCTCATAACAACAATAAAATGACAATTACATGAGGTGAAGCAATTGTTAACTAACCGTATTGTGGTAAACATTTCACAATGTATATGTGTATCATATCATCAGATTGTACACCTTAAATTTATACAGTGTTATATGTAAAAAAAAATCTAGTTCCAAGTAAGGTAGCATTCTGAACTACTGCAGGTTAAAACTGCAGCATCTCATTTGGGGGAAAACACATTAGTTTTATTGACATTATATGTGGCAAGATAATGGTAACAAAGGTAGTGAATCTAATTATATGGATTTGCAATAAAAAATTAAATACTAATGAATATATTTCTAATTTATAATTTCTCATAAGGAACTTACTCTGCCATTTTGTAAGCTGGAATGTCTAATGTAATTTTTATTGGAATTGTATTATCTTGTAGTTATTTTGAAAAAATTGATATCTCTATGATATTAAATATCCCATCCATAAATACAGTATTGTTTTGCATATATTAAAACTGTGTTCCATAGTGGTCTTGATCTTTCCTTGTTTGATTAATTTCTAGAAAATTTGTATTTTTACTGCTGTAGTTGGCAATAAGGCCTATACATTCGTATAAATTAATAACACATGCCCATAAACATCTCTTTCTCTCCCTCTATGCTGTTTCTGTCTCTTTTTATACATGTGCACACACACACACATACACACACACACACACACATACATATTTTGAAGATATAACAGAGAGTATTATGATGGGGGTGGGAACTGTAGTGAGGATGGGGATTAGGGAACAAATAGTAAAACAAGAAAACAAATTTGTATGGCCTTTGGATTGCCAGTAAGTGAAGGGTGTGATTAACTGAAACTTGTGTGCTAAAGGACAAATAATTATTAAATTATTAAATTAAATTGTCTTTATGATTTTGACCACTTTTAGATACTAAGAAAAAATTTTATGTTCAGTTTGGCAACAAAATAAAGTGAAAAAATAAGTTTCCTCTGACGAATTAGACACATTAGGATAGTACTTGAGGTGATACCACCAATGATTAAATAGCAGCTTTAAAACTGAAAAGAAAAGGTTGTTTGTTGAAGAAGCAGGAGGAGAATGACAGATTTTTTCTACTTTGGCCCTGCAGTGCTCATTGGGAGGACTTCTTAGATTTAACTAACATTCAGACCCATATCTGTAAGTCACACTAGTCTAGTCAGAAGAGTTTAGGTCAGAAAAGTGCCTCATCCATTTCCTTGCCACAGGAGTTATCTTCCCAGCAGTCTCTGCAGCAGTCCATCCACAAACTATTTCTTTCTGTCCTTAGGTAATACCTCAGCTGAAAAGGAATGTGGTTCATATGAGGTCGATGTGGGGATTGCTCTGGCTTAAAAGCCTCAGGCGTCAGTGTATCGCATAATATCCCCAATGGCATAGCTTCCAGATTGTTCACAAGTGATGTACCCAGTTTCAGAAATCAGTGTAATGGGAGCAATGTCAAATAACATAACACATTACCAAGGAAACAAAAATAAATAATAAATTCTATCACACGGAGAAGGGGAAAATATTTGATGACCTTTCAATAGATAGTGCAAAGTAAAAAATAAGCGGCAAATATAACATTCAAGCCAAGGATAATATTTCTAATTCCCTCTACTCTGCTTCTTGCCCTCTTCTCCTTCTTCTCCTTCTCCTTCTCCTTCTCCTTCTTCTTCTCCTTCTCCTTCCTGTTCCTCTCTCTTTCCCTCTTCCCCTTTCCCTTCCCCTTCCCCCCCCCCCTTTCTTCCTCCTCTTCCTTCTTTCTTCCTCCACCTTTAATTCTCAGGTTATATTTCCCCAAATTAGACCAGGACAGTCTTACGTGCTTCACACAGTTTGGCAGCTATCACCTTAATGATAACTGTGAGAACTGATACAATTGAGTCTCACTGCATAAAGCGACCTAATGATTAACTAAAGACATAAGAGGAAACGACCATTGCCAATTTGTTTGAATAACTATTTTATGAAAGAAATACCAGGCAGTTTATCTCGGCACTGCTTTGTTCTTCCTTGAATTGGAGCATTGCTCTTTCAATACTTTCATATTCCCCTAAAGCCAGTTTTCTCCTCAATTTCCATTTCACTGATCGTTGTTGGTTTCTTCCTGCCCTGAATTCTTGGCTTTTAATCAATCATCAAATTTTGCCAATTCATATCTCACATTTTCTTCCACAATCTTTTATTTATTTTCCATTCCCTCATTTCTCATTAGCAAAGGGTAATACACACATTATTTTTTTTAGTGCCAAGAAGCTGTGCGATGTGAAGAAAGGCTTCTGGACAGTGGTATGGCAATTTTAAAAGGGGAAGAGAGGAATCACTCATTTTATCCTGTGGAAAACCCAAAATGCCAAATGCTGACTCTTTTCAATGAGGTGCTGAAGTTTTCATCAGTATGGTCACTCTTCTAACTGCTCCCTTTGTGCTGTCCTTCACTGCAGGGTCAGCAAAACATATACGCTGGGATTCTTTGCCATCAAAATGATGATTTACAATAAATCATGATATTCTATTTCTGCCTTACATTGTGAATCCCTAAAAGAATGTCAGTGTAGCTTAGGGGTGTGACTCACAGGTTGATACTGTGGCATTTAAACTCATGGTCACAATGGTATTAGAAAGGCCTTAAGAAAAATGTAGTCTTCACCGTCAGTAAAGATCATTAGCTCAAGTTAGAGCCATATCTTCTGACTTATGAGTCATCTACATACTAGGATATTTTTTATCTGAGGGCTTAGGTTATTCCGTGATGAATTATGTATACATTTATAGTTGAGAATAAGAAAAATAAGAACGGAAAAAGTTCTCTCTGAACTGAACACTGAAAACCCAGCCCAAGTTGCACATTAGCTCATATGTGAATAGGATTTTTAAACTTCTGAACTATAGATCATGAAATATTTTTAATATGCTTGTGCTCAAATAAGAAGTAAAATAGGATGGTAGAAATCAAGTAACTGAGTTTTTCTATGAAAAGAGTAAAGTTTTGCCCCCAAAAATTGTGCGCTTGTGTCTTTTCTCTTTAGTGAGCTCTTCAGGTTATTTTCACTGGTTTTTTTTGTTGTTGCAGTTAAGAATGTATTTCATTCACATTTTCTGTTAACACATTCTGTTGACACACTTTAAACTATAGAAATACAGTTCAGTTTGTTTCAATTGTTTTCCTAACTTGCCTTCTCCATTTCTCTCTGTTGAGTTATTTTTCTCAGAAGTTGATATTTTTTCTTTCTTTTTTGTTTTTTTTTTTAAAGAAACAGCTTTTATGTGATGATTCTTTTGCTTCTGGAGCAATTAATTTTCTGTTCATAAAGCCTTCCACTATGTTTCCTAGTAAACATTTATTTTTTCATAAATTCTGCAATCTGTTGCTTTGCTTTGTTTGAAATCTGCTAAAAATATAATGAAAATTGATAATCTCTGTCTGCAAAAACTGAAAAAAAAATCAGTTAGATTTTACTGTGCTGGGAACTCAGAGCACGAACCCTCCGTTTCTGGATTGAAGAGTGGTATACAATAAATTCATTTTATAAAATCATGACTTTACAGAACATGCAATGTATTTTCACATTTTCGAGTAATCATGGAAGCTGTAGATACTAACAGGTTCCACTGGGACTCATTCTGGGGTAAAAAAAAAAAAAAACAAAGCAGAGACCATGCCATGCCTCCATAGCAAGCTTGTCTGCATTTTTGAATGCTACGAATGCATTCTGATGCTATGGATGTTAGTGAACCGAGGGTGAGCATTTTTATGCAGAGATCCTAGAGAATGCCTCTAAATTCATCATGCTCTGTTTTCAACCCTGTGGTGTTCAGAACACAGGCTGGAAGAGCAGCCAGAGGAAAGGCCCCTCATTCAGAAACCAGGGTATAAATAGAGAGAACTATTACTTTATGAAAATTTTCATGAATTAAAAAAAAGGGGGGGACATAAATGCAAGCACCAACCTGGTATTCCATACCCTCTGAAAACAATAAAGCTGTATTTGTAGCACCAGGCTGGAGTCACTTGCCATTTATTCTTGACTTGGATGTTTAAAGCTTAGATATCACCTAGGAAACATCCCTTCATTTGGAAGGAAAAATAAGAGAAACCCAGAGTTTAACTTATCAGCTCCAGATTACCCAGCTAATTGGAGGCAGAATAGAAATAAGAAACAAGATGCTCTGACTCAAATCTAAGCCCTTTCTGCTCCATCTTTCTCTTTAAAAATGGGAAAATTGGGTTAATTTTTCTCTAGACTCACTTTCTGTCTTTGCAAAGGACAAATCTCTGGCCTGCTACTTAAACTCAAGTTTGGATCCTCAGTATGTTGGCCAAGAGGTAATGACTGACCTTGTACTGGCCTTGGTTATCCTCTTTTCTCCTGTTTTGAACAGCCCATGTAGTTCATTACCCCTTTACATTATCTGACTGTTTCTCTGTAACTTCCTTTTTAAAAATTCTCTCCTCTGTCCCTGCAACACCTACTTGCTGTCCCTTGAATACACCAGCCATATTCACACCTCAGGGCTTTTGCACTTGCTGTCCTCTAAGCCAGAAATATTAATCCTCCAGATACTTGCTCACTCTCCTACTACCTTTGAGTTCCTACACAAATGTCACCTTATCAATGAGGATTTTCTTAACCATACTGTGTAAAGTAGGCCCACCCCAACCCTAAGACTCCTTATCTCTGTTCTGTGCTTTATTTTTCTCCAAAGCCCTTATCATTATTTGATATGCCATGTTTTGCATGTTTATTTATTTATTTTCTTACCCACTAGAAAAATAATTTCCATGGGGGCAGGTTTCTGCTTGTTTTGTGCACTGCTGTATGCCCAGAACCTAGAACAGTGGCTGACATAGTATGTGCTCAATAAGTATTTGTTGAATGCAATAATTAATACTTAATGCTTCTCCCTCAAGTACCCTTTTCTCTAATTTCCTCACCACTCAACATATGTCACCACTGTCTTTCATTTAGGACTGTTAAACCAAACAACTGTAAGAGACAGAGAAACTGAAAACATGAGATTAGCTAAATCACTAAACAGGAATTACATCAGCAAAAAGGCAACAGAACAATAGGTCTTTATTGGATATCTGTGTTTTGTAGGAAATGAAACATAAGTGTCCAATGTGGTGATGAGCCTTCCTCTCTCTCTACCTTGTTCTCAGTGGTATAAGGTTAGATCCTTTCTCAGAACTCCCATAACAAGTTAAACAAACATCTATCTTAATAATGTTTACACCATGCCTTATATGTTTGTAAATGTTGGTCTCTCTGATTGTGAGTTTCTTAAGGTCAGATATGGTGCTACATCTTCATTTCCCTCAGGATAGTGACTTATACACAGGAAATGCTAGTAAAGGTTTACTTAGTTGACTTAAATATTATAATGAAAGTTGAACAAAAAGAATTCCGTAAAGTCTTATGACGTTTGACAATTAAGGTTGTGATCTTGTCACCCTGCGTTGACATTGGCAGCACTATACATACAGCTTAGTAAGGTTTCATAACCTTGGTATATCAGTGTCTCACAGCTGTGTTCATGTCGACAGGGTGGCAGTGTCTTGCTGAGTGGCATTCATTATTGTTGCGTGTTTTTGTGTGCTGTCGTGAGAATGTCTGAGCTTGAATTAGAGCAATGAACAAACATTAAATTTCTGTTAAACTTGGCAAGAGTGGTAGTGAAATCAGGGACATGTTATTCCAAGTTCATGGAGATAATGCCATGAAGAAAACAGCAGTGTACAAATGGATTAAATGTTTTTCTGAGGGGAGAGAATACACTGATGAAGAGAGCTCAGAGCAGCCAGTAATGAGAACTAGCAAAAACATTGCAAAAATTTGTTGAATTGTGCGTCAAAATCGTCAGCTGACTATGAGAAGCATAGGAGACCAAGTAAACATAGATGGAGAAATAGGAAAATCTTAACTGAAACTCTTGGCATGTGTGCAAAAATGTCCCGAAGGATCTCATCGATGAAAAAAAGCAAAAGAAAGTCAAAGTTTGCCAAGACCTTTTGTAGAGGCAAGACGATGTTTTTAGACCGTGTTATCACTGGTGATGAAACATGGGTGTACCAATACCTCCCTAAAACAGTGTTGAAGTGTACAATGGAAGTCAGCCAATTCTCCATGACCAAAAATTCCGTCAGTCCAAATCAAGAGTCAAAATGATGTTGCTAATCATTTTTGATATCAGATGGATTATTGATGATAAAGTTGTACCAAGTGGACAAACAGTTAACCAAGTTTATTATTTGGAAGTGCTGAAAAGGCCGCATTAAAAACTTAGACAAAAACGACCTGAACTTTTCGCCAACAATTCATGTCTCTTGCATCACGTCAATGTACCAGCTCACATGGTACTGTCTGTGAGGGAGTTTTTAGCTAGTAAACAAATAACTGTATTGGAACACCCTCCCTACTCACCTGATCTGTCCCCCAATGACTTCTTTCTTTACCCGAAGACAAAGGAAATATTGAAA